>NC_080693.1:76612127-77818098 GCF_030445035.2 Dasypus novemcinctus | reverse complement strand
GCTCGCACAGGTACCATCACTTGGCCATGACCCCCTGTCTCCCAGGGCGCTTCCCACTGCATCTCCTCCTACCACCCACCCGCCACGCAGCCCTCGGCATCCTGGAGCCCTGGGCAGAGGGACAGGGAAAGGCAGCAGGTCGCCCCCTCCCCAGGAGTCCTCAGCAAATCCCAGGCCGACGGCCACTTCCCCCAGTCGTCATCATGAGCCGTTGAATGGCATAGCTGGGAAGACGCTCCAGGCACCTCCCTCCAGCCCCTCATGTGCAGGGAGGGGATGGAGCCCTGGAAGGGGCCCATCTGCCCTGCAGGGTGGACTGTGCCCCGACACCAGCCCAGAGCCTCTGTGACCCCGGCCGTGCACTCCAAGGCCAGCGGGGAGGAGGGACACACAACTCAGAGCGAGAATGTGTTGTAAGTGTGTTTCGTGACTTCTGAACATTCGTGGGTCTGCAGGAAGCACCTGCAGCCATCTCTTCTTGGGTCGGAGGTGGCTTTCCCGTGAAGTTAGTGGCGCCTGAGCGTCTCCCTCCTCACCCGCACGGCCCCTTTGGGCCTTTTGCACCTCATTTAGCATTTGGTAGTTGGCATCAGGCCCCTGCACCTGTCTGGGATGCTTGTCCCCAGGGGTGGGGGCCAGGTCCCCAGGAGGCCCTGACCCAGCCCTGCAGGGGTCGGGAGCCAGGGTGGGCTCCCCCTCTGCAGGGGGCTCGGTGTCTCCTTGCTGCCTCACGGGCCCTGCCTGCGCCTCCCCCCAGTGCTGCTGCATTTCCTGCAGGTGACGGAGGCGCAGTGGGGACTGCCACCCAGGGCCCCCTCTGCCCACCGGCCCAGTGGCAGGCCCCTCCGCAGTCGAGCCACTTCAACGGCTTCCTCTGCCAGGGCAGTGCCCAGGAGGCCAAGCCAGGGCCGCTCCAGGGAGGGCAGATGGGGCGGCCCCTGCCTTGTGTCGGGGCCCGCTCCCCTATGCCGCCACGTCACCAGCTGCCCCTGCTGCTGTGGGGCAAGGCCCACCCTCCACCCCATCCTCCCAGCCATGCCCGGGTCCTGGGAACCTGCCTCCGAAGACTCCAGGGCCCCAGGGGTGGGCAGATTGGAGGGCGGTCCCTGTCCAACAGAGAGGCCACCTAGAGGGTCTCGGGATTGGTGGGGTCCTGGTGCTCTAGGAACTCTGGGAACTGAGATCCAAAAACACACCCTCGCGGTTGGATGGCACCTGGCAGTTTGTGACTCGTGCTTCACAGAAGCTGCTTTTTCTAATCCTTGTAACAGCCCTGCAAAGCAGGTGCAACTGCCACCAGCTATCAGCAGAAGCCTGGAGGCTCAGAGAGGGCACGTGGCTATTGGAAGACACACAGGAACGGCGAGGGCTTGCACCCCAGACCCCAGGTGGCCCTGGGCCGCACGCGGTCCCTAGCCTGCTCAGCAGCCTGCTTGGCTCCCTTCTTACCTGGCTTCCAAGTCAGCCCCGAAGTTTCTGGGGATGGACTGTGTTAGCGGCAGGAGGCTTTAACTCAATGCCCGCTCCCTCCTGCACTCAGCACCCACCCCGCATCCCCTTTGTCCTGCTGCTGTGCATTCTGGGCAACCTCATTTAAATATCAAACCAGACAAAAGCAGACTGGGTCAGAAAGGCACACGTGGCATGAGAAAGGCCGTCAGACCCTGTGGCAAAGCCGGCTGGGAAGGGCAGAGGGGACGGGCGCACCCTGGCTTGGGAGTCTCCCCGGCTCTGCCACTGACGGTGTGTGGCTGTGGGCAGGTTAGCCTGCTCTCTGCAGGTCTCAGTTTCCTCCTCTGTAAAATGGGATGGCGTGGCGTCGCCTGTTGGGACGGAGGTAAGGCTTCTGCACAGCCTCATGTGTGAGTGTGCCATCAGAGCTGGCCTTGTCCTTCTGATGTCATGCGCAGCTTTGGGACCATCCATACCACTGCGTTTGCTCCATCACAAGGGAGAGCTAGAGGGAGGCACTGGGATTATTTTTCAGAAGGACTGGGAGCGCTTTGTGGCCAGCCCTGGGCACCTGCTTCCCATAGCTGGTGTGCCAGCTCCCTTGGGCCCAGCTGCCCCCCACACAAGCCAGTGCTGTCCTCACAGCTGCTCTGAGCATGCACACCCCACTTTGGTCAGGAGCGGAAGGAGGTGTCCCCACAACAAGCGCTGGGGAGCAGCTGGCAGAGGCCAGCTCCTGGGGCACCTGGCAGGTGCCCACCAGCAGCTTGTTTGACCAAGACCAGCCCTGTGTCAGGGTGGGGGCGAGTGCTGGCAGAGCAGGGTGCCCACAGCCTGGGTGCCGGGAGAGGCTGGGGCGTGCAGTGCTGGCCACAGCTGGCACTTCACCCTCGGGTTAGGGTAGGGACTCTCGGGGTCCGGGCCTTGCCCCACTGATGAAGATGCCGGACCACCATCTAACATCTAACACCATCTAACTCCTTAACCCTTCTTACCACTTGCCTGCCTTCAGCGAGTAGACTTCTGCCCTGTGGGGGGAGCAGGGGAGTAGGGAGAGGGTGCCCGTGGGTGGGTGTCCTCCAGCATAGCCCTCCTAGCTGGCCTCGGTTTCCTCGTGTGCAAATGGGAATAATAATAAATGTCCCACCTAGTGCCAAGGCATTCTATTGGGAACACCAGAGAGGTGGTAAGAGATAAAGTCCTACTGAAGCTACAATAGTATCACTGCAGCAGGAGGGATTGAAGTAAGACACAAAGAAGTTTGCTTTTGTAGTAAGCCCTTCTTCAGCATATGCCATGCATTTGGGCCAGGGTCAGGGTGGGGAAAGCTAAAGCGGCCCTTCCCACCAACCTTTAGAAATTAAAACAAACCCAGCAACCCCAGATGGGGGCATCCTACACGCACCTGACCAGCGCTCCTCAAAACTGTCCAAGTCGCCAAAACCAAGGAAATTCTGAGACTGCCACACTTCTGGAAGCCAAAGCAGACATGGCAGCTCAGTGCAATGCGAGTCCTGAATGGGGGCCCCCAGAAGGAAAGGAGAGTGGGAAAACCTCTAAAAAACCCACCTGACTGGCTCGGGCATGGAGTGTATAAATATGGATTGATGAGATTTGACAACTGCACTTAGCAACGTAAGATGTTAACAATAGAGGGAGTGGGGTGGGGTATGGACCTCTGTACTAGCTCCCTAACTTTTCTGTAAATCTAAATCTTTTCTAGAATAAGAAGTCTGTTAACAGTAATACTGAAGCGCCTACAACTCCTTCCTCTCGGCACTGAGAGCAGATGTGCCTCGTGTCTGACGCGGACTCGGCCTCGTCTGCTCAAGCCCAGGCTGCGCGTCCTGGCCTGGGGGGCATAGCCCATGCATGCGCGTGGAGGAGGCAGAGCAGCTTGGCTGGGGGCGGCGGCCCCGATGCACGGGCCGAGCCTCCGCTCCTGCAGGTCCCGAGCAAGCACGTAGGCTCTCCCGGCCTCAGTGCCACCTGAGCCTCGGCTTCCTGCGAGGATTGAATGAGAACTGCCGGGAAGTACCCGGCAGGGGCCTGGCCTCTTGTGGGTGCCCATTAAACAGAGGCCGTGCATCTTCCCAGCCGCGAGCATTCATGTATGAGGACTGGTGTCTGCAGAATCCAGACTCGGTCCAAGTTTCCTGACGGCTGCAGGCAGCGCCAGGAGCAGAGACCTGGTCTGGAAGCCCCCCGGGCTCCTTCCCTCGCTGTAATGCAACAGCCTGGGATGCTGCGAGGCACTTCCCTTCTGTCTGTCCTCCCGTCCGTTTGCGGATTCATTGCTTCACTCATTGGGCACCTTGTCTGTGCTGGACCCGATTCTGGGCCCTGGGAAACAGCAGCGAACACGGCAGGCAGAGTGCCAGCCCTCCCGGGACATGCCGCCCAGTGCAGGAGAGATGGTCAAGGAAGCAAGGACCACGACAGTCTCAGGTGGCACTACCTGGGAGCCACGTGGAAGAGCACACCCCAGGGGCAGGGAGGGCCGGGACGGCCAGGGCGGCGCCCCCGCAGGTGGCATTGGAACTGAGTCCAGGTGATGAGAAGGACCCTTGTGCAAAGGCCCGGGGCACAGCAGCCCCAGGACAAGAGCAAGCGCTAAGGTGTGAACAAGGGGACTTGTCAGAAGGGCCAACAGGAGACCTCCTGGCCTTGAGGAGCCTTCCAGACAGGTACAGGTGGGGAGCTGAGGGAGGGGATTTCAACAGTGGGGTGACCAGGTCTAGTTTACTTTCCAAAAGGCTCCCCTGTTGCCCTGGGAGTGTAGATATGAGGAAGAGACAGTGGAGGCCACTGCAGGGTCCCGGGTGAGAGGTGGTGGCGGGGGGCAGGGAAGTGGGCAGATTCCGGAAAACGTTTTGATGGAAGCAATTCCAGGCCTTCCTGGCTGATTGGATGCCTGGACCCAAGCAGCTGGTGGTTGGAGGCCACATCCCCCAAGATGGAAGGCTGCTGGACGGGGACATGGGTTTGGGGGCTAATGGGGAAATCGATTAGTCGAGGCAGTGGCAGAATTCACTGTTAGAACTCTTGCTCCCAACCGGCCCAATGCGGCGTGACTCGGGCTACAGCATTTGCTTTCACCAGGGCCCGAGCTCCTGACTTGCGCTGCGCCTCCCACCACCTCCCAGTTCCCAGGCCTGCTCTCTGCCCCCCGCCCGCAGCCAGCCTCCCCCTCTCCCTCTCCCACCAGCCCCTCTCGCGCTGGCTGTGCTCAGCAGAGCGGCGTGGATGTGCGGCCGCGTGTTTAATCTCCTTCCCTTCCTGCTGACCCTGCCCGAGCTGTCCTGGGCTGCTTCCCTCGCAGCCTTCACGTCTCCTTGAAGACAAACAAGACAAACCAGTGATTTCCCTCTCTCCGCGTTTGCAGTTGTTTTTCCTATTTAAGGGGCCCACGCAGCCTGTCTGGTGAGTGATGGCCAAACAAATTTCAGGCAACAAGGAAACGTCCCCTTAGATCCTTGGGAGATTGCAGGGGCCAGAGGGTTGCGCCTAAAGTGCTTCTCCTCCTCTTTGGGGCTGGGCCTCCAGAGGATCCGGGAAGGGAGGCAAGCATGAGGCTGCTGCAGGGCGGGCCCCCACCTCTCCTCTCCCCGGCCTGCTTCTGAGGTCACCCACCTCGCCTGTCTTTGGGGAGGGGGGCTCTTTACTCCAGGTAACGCCCCTGGGGAGTGCAGGAGAGATCAGGGAGGCTGGTGATGAGGGAAGAGCCCAGACGAGGTGACAGCCGGAGACCTGGGCTGGGGCGACAGGAGGCCCAGTTTCTAGCCCTGCTCCCTGCCCTGCTTCAAACTGGTGGGTGCCCCCATCCAGAAAGGGGAGACAGCCCCGGCCCAGCGCCTCCCTGCCGTTTAAGCTCGAGGCGAGACAGCGCGGCTCCCACTGAGTGCCCAGTAAGGCCCTCTTCCTGTCCTCCTCTCCTGGGCTCTGACATGGCAGAACCGGGTGCTGGCGAAGGAGGAGGAAGTATTTCACAGGCGCAGCTCCTCGCTGGCCGGGCTGTTCCGGGCCTCGCTGTTTGCTACTGTACAGTAGGAGGTCGGAAGGTGATTTTGCTCATTTATTCATCTTTTCAAATGCCAACCCGTGTACATTTACTTCTTTGTGAATGTATTGGAAAAGCTATCCTTGCACAGTTTCAAACTGGAGCCCCAGTTTAGGGCCCCAAGACTCCATTTTCTGGCAGAAAAAAAAGCCAAAAGCCCCAAAACCCTAAGCGTTCTCTTTTTTTTTTTTAAGATTATTTTTTTTTATTTCTCTCCCCTTCCCCCAACCCCCAGTTGTCTACTCTCTGTGTCCATTCACTGTGTGTTCTTCTGTGACCACTTCTATCCTTTATCAGTGGCACTGGGAACCTGTGTTTCTTTTTGTTGTGTCATCTTGCTGCGTCAGCTCTCCGTGTGTGCGGCGCCATTCCTGGGCAGGCTGCACTTTCTTTCACGCTGGGCGGCTCTCCTTATGGGGCGCACTCCTTGCATGTGGGGCTCCCCTACGCGGGGGACACCCCTGCGTGGCAGGGCATTCCTTGCGCGCATCAGCACTGCGCGTGGACCAGCTCCACCCAGGTCAGGAGGCCCGGGGCTTGAACGCTGGACCTCCCATATGGTAGGTGGATGCTCTATCCATTGAGCCACGTCCGCTTTAAAAAGAGGTAGACGAGGGGAGCAAGCATGACCCGTGGAGCGGTTCCTGCCGATGGGCTGCTCTCCTTCCTTGCCCTGTGACTTCGGGGCCAATCACAAGCACCTCCTCTCCCTGGTACAGGTGTGATGAGATGGTTTATATAAAGCTCTTCAAACAGTGCCGGGACCTAGTCAGCGCTGGGGGGGGCACCTGTTTCCTCCCTCCTCAGGTTGAGCCGGGGAGTCCCCCCTCGAGGAGGGGCTGCACCTGGGTGGGCTCCACCCGTCAAAGGCTGGCGAGGAGGGGCTAGGCAGGCAGCGTCTCGGCCCTGCCCACGCACCTGCAGGGGCTGGCGTGGTTCAGGGCCCCCCTAAATGTCTGCCTGGGCTAGGAGGGCCCTGGCCCACCAGGCAGCACCCCCTCCCGCCAGGCCTAGGGGGGTGAAACCCATCGGCACTGGGGGTGCAGTCTGTCAGGTCAGCAGCAAGTTACTTCTCCGCACTCTTGTCGCCTGCGCAATTGGGCATAAAACCACTCTATTGAAGGGTCAAATGGGGCCACGTTTGCCAAGCATGGGCCCAGGGTGCCAGGCCAGGGTCAGCGTGCAGCACCCGCTGGGGTGACCCTACCCCTTCCCATCCCTTACTTTTCTTCCAGCCATGGGGGCGGGAGGGGGGGTGTCTGCAAATGGAGTGGCTCTTTTATTTTTTTCTCCAGGGCCATATTCACCAATAAGAATGGCTGGGGGAGGGGAGGAAAAGGGCTCCTGGCAAGAAAAAATAAGTGATTCCAAAGTGGGCAACTGAGTCAGTGCCCAGAGAGAGGCGCACCAAAGAACGGGTTCATGGGAAAGGGCCTGCCCCAACTCTGGGGACATTGCCCCCTTCTCTGCTGGGTTTCTTGACCCCCCCGGCCACCCCGAGGATGGAAAGACCTCCGTCCACTGTGGCAAAGGGCTCCGTCCCCCCCAGTCTCCCTTCCCTCCCAGCCCCCACCCTCGGGGCTCTGCGGTCCCTCCCACCCCAGCCCTGCTCTCCATTATCAGATCTGGAGCACACAAAAGGAGCCCTTGGGAGCCAGGTCAATAGATCCAGCTTTGGGAGATAAAAGCATGGGGCGCAGGGGGCTGGGGAGCAAAGTGGAGGCCGGAACGAGGATGAGGGGGGAGTTGGGGTGGAAGGGGGAGGCGAGAACTCGAGTTCTGAAGGCCCCACGGCAGAATCGACAGATTGAAAATCTGCTTTGATGGCCTCTCCGCTTAGGTCCCTTGTTAGCAGACGTGTCCATTTGGCCTGGGTGAAGGGCGGGGGGCTGGCCGCACTGCCAGTTTGATTTCTCGGGGCTTACAACCCATCACCTCTTTGCATAGAAAGGGATTACTATCCGTGGATGTGTTTTGACTGGGCACACGCAGACCAGGCGTCCTCTTTGGCCCCTGCCGAGCTAAGACCCATCAGGGTGGTCGATGCGCCGACACCCCCTCCTTCACTTCTGCTCCCCGCAGCGGCCCTCCCTGCTCTTTAGGGGAGGCTTTCCGGTGCCCACGATGTGAATCAAGTGCAGGGCCGAGCTGTGATCCCCTCAGGGGATTAGTTACTCAGGGGCCTGGGAGATTAGAGGGTCAGCAGGAAGGGAGGCGGGTGATAGGGGAAGTGGGGAGTGGAGCCCCAACAGCGGAAGCCCCAGTGGGCTGGTGTGCACCTCCTCCCAGGGCAGGGTGGGGGCTGAGATGAGTTTCGGGCTGCCGGTTCTCTGCCTGCTTGTGCACGGGGAGCTTCCCTGGGGGTCGTGGGTGGGAGGAAGGGGAGAGAAGGGGAGGAATGTTGGGGGTCACTTCCAGCACCCCAGCTGTGACTCCGTGCCCACCCATCAGCTCTCCCCTCACCTAGAAAGGCACCCGCCTACCCAGCCCTGGTACAAAGAGAAATGGGAAACACGGCCCCGGATCTTGGGACTCAGCATGTGGGCGGGAGAGGGGTGAGGGCGGGAGCTCAGGCCCCTAGGGCCTGTGATGGCCTGGTAGTTAGGGAGAGAAGGGCTGGGGTGGAGCGCAGACAAGGCACGGGTCGCAGCCTTTTTGGCCATGGGTGGAAAAGAGCCTCTCGACCCTTCCAGAACACAGAGCATCCTCCCCAGCCCGGCGCTGCTTACCCTTCCCTCCACCACACTTGCCTCCTTGCCTGGTGGCCTTTCCTTCTAGCCCTCGGTCCTCGAGTTGGGGCCCCTGGGCCTAGAGGCATCAGCATCAACGGAGCCTGTAAGAAATGCAGATTCTCAGCCAACCCCCCAACCTGCTGCATCAGACACTGTGGGCACGGGGCCCAGCATACCTGCATTCTAAGAAGCCTCCAGGTGAGTCCAATGCATGTTCCAGGGTGAAATAGTCCACCTGGTCCATAAGCTCTGCCCTGGTCCCTGGGGCGGGGCGAGCACCTGGCACATGGTGGCAGTTTCAGACATGTCTGGAAGTGCATCGGACAGGCGTGGAGGCAAGGGGGGAATCAGGAAGAGAGGATGTGGTGGGTGGGTGCCATCCTCATAGAGGACACAGACGACCCCTGGCAGCCCCCCCCCGCCCACGGTCACATGCCCGCCCAGAGCAGAACCACTCGTGGGCGGTGGTCACTTCTGGTCAGAGCAGCTGTGCATCCCAGGGGCTCAGCTGGTCTGAGCCCAGCTCCTGGCCAGTCTCCTGCCAGGCACGCCCAGATAGCGAGATTTCTGCTCGCTGACCTTTGGCACCACGCAGGCCGTCCCCTCTGTGCTGGAGCAGGTGTCAGCTCATGAGAGCCGATCACAAGCTCTTCTTCCCGCTTGGCGCTCAGTGATGTTCCATCGCTAGCTTGAACCTGGCCGTGCTGGGAAAATTTACACCACGGAAATTGGCAAATGCAGTAAATCAGCGGTTATCTGTGCCCCGCAACCCCCTGAGGTCGTTGTTGAGTGTTCACCAGCCCCCCGCTGTGTGCGAGGAAAGATGGGGAACAAGGCAAAACAGCCTGTGGAGGCAGCCCAGCTGCACAAGCCGCCCCGCGCCCCATTCACTCAAGTGCCTGCCTACTGAGCACCAGGCACTGTGCTAAGTGCCCGCATCAGAGCCGAAGCTCTCATCTCATTTGTCCCACCCATAACCGCATGAGGTTGATGCTGGCAGCCCCCTTGTGCAGAGGAGTAAACAAGCTCAGAGAAGTTAGGCAGTTTATCCTGAGCCACACAGCAAGAAGCAGCAGAGGGGGGATTTGAACCCAGGCTTTTGCGATGCCTGGAATCCCACGCTCAAGGAAGGGGAGATGTGCGTGCAATTTGTACACAAGTGAGGGCAAGTTCCCCCCCCCACCCGTTTGCAGATGGGATGTCCACTCTTGCCCCTTCCCTGTAGTCGGCCCCAACTCATCCTCAAACAGAGGGCCCCTCCCTCCTAAGCCTGGGCTGGGGGTGCTGCTTGCCTCTCGGAGCTCCAGCCTGCACCTGCCACCCTGGCTGGGCAGCAGGCTGATTGCACGGTTTCTCCCTGCAGCGAGGCCCCGAGAATGCAAAAGCTTCGGCGGTGGGGGGGGGGGGGCCGCTGGCTCCTTGGCCCGGCTGCCCACAGCCTAATTAGCAGAAAGGAACGTTGGGTAATAGCAGCCGCTTTCCCTGAACTGAAAGGAAGGAGGTCAGGCCTGGCCTGCCGCCCTCCCCCACTGTCATGCAAATGGATGGTTTCCACGGGGCCAGTATGGCCAGAGCGACTTCCCCCGAGGCAGTCCCACCTCTTCACCCCACCAGCCATGACTGCCCACCCTTCCCGACCAGGCCACCCCCTCCCGCCTCCCCTGCCGCCCACCTCCTCCCTGCCTCTCAGCCTCCCTCGGTCCTTTCAGGTCATCTTTTCTCCTTCTCCTCCCTGGCTGTCTCCTTCCTCCCCCCACCCAGAGGCCTGCCCACCCCCCCAGGAACACTGCCCCAGGCTCTTGGCCCTATCGGGCCGCCTCTGTCGCATCTCCCTGTGACTTCTCCCCATTCTTTCCTCCGTGCGTGAATTCACTGTGCGTTAGCTGTGGCGGTGCACTGCCCTGTCCTGGGAACCCATGAAAGGCAGGTGTCCCCTGGCCGGCTGGGGGCGCGGAGGAAGAGCGGTGAGGAAGAGGAGGGGGTGGGGGACGCAGGGAGGAGGAGGCGCCGTGGGGGGTGGCGGAGCAGGAGCTCTGTGCGCCTTGGCTGCAGGCAGGGGTGCAGATGTGGCGCCTCTCCGCTTCCTGCTGCCACGTTGTGTTTGGAAAGTGATGAATTTCAGCACCAGCTAATTAGTCTCTAATTAGCAAGTGGAGTGTAAACAATCACAACAGATGGGGGAGAAAAGGCATTAGCAATAACGACCCCTCTTTGGGGGCACTAGCTTGAAAGAGCTGGAGGGCAGGCTGGAGGGGGTGAGGAAAGCAGGGTGAAGGCTGCGGGCTGGCACCACGGCTCTCCCGAAGTTGCCTGGGGATGAGGGACCTCTGTGTCCAAAGAGGGTGGCCGAAGCTTGTGTAGCCAGGCGTGGCCAAGGGGCAGCGCTGAGCGCCTTGGAGAGTGATTTGTGCGCGGAGCTCCCTGGGAAGGGGCCGAGTGGCCATGGCAGTGACTGGGAGTGAGGGCGAGTCCCCTAAAGTGCTCCTACGACCTCCCCGACCGTGCGCTCTTGCTGGGGACTCAAGCCTGCATCACAGTCCACTGCCCAATGACCAGGCAGCCTCCGGGGAATGGGCTTTCCTGCTCTGGGGACGCCGTTCCTCCCCAGCACCCTGCCTCCGCACCCAGTCACAGCACCCTGCCTCCGCACCCAGGTCACAGCACCCTGCCAGCGGGCACGAGTCTATCTGGGGGGCCCCGAGTGTGGCCTGGCCCCACACCCGCCTGGGTCCTTGGCCACGGGACCGGGCCTCCGAGGAGCGGGGTCGGGCTGTGGCTGCTGGCTCACTCGTCAAGGGGACGCCAAGGGACAAGGCCTCCAGCCTCTGAGGGCGGAGCGCAGCCCTGCCAGCGTCCCTTTGGGGGTAGGGGCTTTGTGGAGGGCTGGCCAGAGAGGCCCTGGGAAAGGCCGAGAAAGCCAGCCATCCCAGCAGGGCTTGGAGCCCCCGAGAGGGCCAGGGAGAGACACCCTTCGGATGTTTGCACTCGTGTTCATTAAATGCCCTTACTAAGTGCCCGCCGGGACAGACTGCCAGGCTGAGTGGGACAGAAGACGGGGACTCACAGCCCCCTCGGGGCTCGCCGCCCAGGGCTCCAGCCACAGAGACATGCCGCCTTCCTTCCTCTCTAGAAGCTGAGGATTACAGCCCAGGACCCATCTCTGGGGGGACGCGACGGAGCTCCCAGCCCCCCTTTCCTTAGAAAAACTTCCCCTTTCAGCTGCCATTATAGTCCAAATTACCAGGCTTGTCTGTCTCATCAGGCGGGCAGACAGTGTTGGGAAGCAGGGCAATTTCACTGTCTGGCAACGGTAGCCCAGCCCTGGCAACTGGTTACTAAATTGGTCGCATCTGCCCTGGCTCCGGAGCACGGCATCCTCTCTCTGAAAGACAGGGCCCCTTCTCTTGCTGTCCCGACTTCCTTCCCAAGCCCCCTGATTGGGGGGTGGGAGGCGGCCAATGGCCTTTCTTTGCAGTTCAGGTCCCTGGTCTGGAGAAGTGATTGGATTTCCTCTGGGACCCTGTGACAGGTGCCAGGTGGGTCCTGGGTGTGGGTGGAGAGGTGTGGCCTTCACTTCCAGTCCAGGCCAGGGTTCTTCTGTGGGTGGGCCTTTGGGGCTGGACCAGTGTCTGCTGTGGGCTTGACGGGGCATTGTAGGGTGGGTAGCCGCACACTTGGCTTCTGCTCACCAGGTGCCCATGCCCACTCCCCCCAGTTGCACAAACATCCAAAATATGTCTCGAGACATTGTCAGTTGCCCCAGGGTGGGGGTGGAGGCTGCAGGGAGAAGGGTTCACCTACTGGTTGAGAACCACTGGTCTAGAGAAAACAAATGCACCATCGGAATGCAGTGGGGGCCTGCGGTGAAGGAAACGGCCCTCGCCCTGGGTGGGGTTGGCACGGCTGTGCCCAGTTGTGGTGGGAGGCAGGCAGCATTGACAGAGCAAAGGGGGGCGGCTGTGTAGGAAACCCCAAAGAACTGAGTTCCTCCTTTGAGCCCACCTTTCCAGCATGAGATTCAATGACGTAATGGACTTGGTCTTCCTTGTTAAGGAGTAGTGTGTCCTGTATGCAAGGGGCTGCCATCAAAGGAGTTTAGACAGGAAGCACCTGGCTAGAGATCCCTTTAGTAAGTAGATCTGGATAGTGACTGAGGCCGGGGAGCCGGGGAGGGCGGTTGAAATCTAGATCAGAGATGAGAGGAGATGGGATGGAGAGGGGCTGGCTGGCCACCAGGGGTTCTGAGGATTTCAACCCGGTAGGAATCACTGACTTGTTAATTCAAGAAATATTTGTTGACTGCCAACAAGGGACCGGGCACCTTGTTCAATTCTAGGGTCAGAACAGGCACCAAAGGACGGAGGTCCTGGCTCACAGGGTGAGTGGGTGGGTGGCAGGACTGGGCGGGGAGGAAGGGCTCCAGGGAGGCAGCCACTGTTTCTGATGTGGACGGTGGGGCAAGCAGTGGCACTAACAGCCAAACGGGGGCATTAGGTGAAGGGCCACAGATTGGCAGAGACCTGAGCTCAGCTTAGGAAAGGTTTGCTTTTTGAATTAGAGGGTCATCGAAATACTGTTGGTGGATGGGAAGTGGACTTGGCCCCGTGGTTAGGGCGTCCATCTACCACATGGGAGGTCCACGGTTCAAACCCCGGGCCTCCTTGACCCGTGTGGAGCTGGCCCACGTGCAGCACTGATGTGCGTAAGGAGTGCCCTGCCACACAGGGGTGTCCCCCGCATAGGGGAGCCCCACGTGCAAGGAATGCGCCCCGTAAGGAGAGCCGCCCAGCGCGAAAGAAAGTGCAGCCTGCCCAGAAATCATGCCACACACACGGAGAACTGACGCAGCAAGATGAGGCAACAAAAAGAGACACAGTTTCCCATGCCGCTGACAACAGAAGCGGACAAAGAAGAACATCCAGCAAATGGACACAGAGAACAGACAACTTGGCGGGGGGAGGGGAGAGAAATAAATAAAATAAATCTTTAAAAAAAGAAAAAAAAAAGAAAAGAAATACTATTGGCTCCTTCAGGCAAGGGGCCAGAGTTAAAGAGCTGGGAGGCACTAGCCTGTACGTGCAGTTGACACTTTCAAAGTAAAGTGGCCATTCTCACTGAGGGTAAAGGGCAGGAAGCAGAAGAGAAGATTGGAGAGGAAACCTGGGCCATTGCACCATTTTCAGACAAGAAAATCGAGGTGCAGAGGAGTGGAGTGGTTTAGTCTCCCCGTCTGGAGTGGTGGAGCCGGGGCGCAAACAGAAGCTGTCTTGTTCCAGCCCCATCGTCTTCTGCTTCACCCAGCTGCCCCTGCTCTCGTGACTCCATCCCAGGTTCCCTGGTGCTGCTGTTGAAGTGCTTCTCGCTGCAAGCTAAATGACCTCTTCTTGCCTCACCGTCATCTTTCTTCTGGACAGGTAAATATTATCCCCTTACGACTGAAAAGAAAGCTAAGTCCCCAAGAAGAGCTCTTGGCAGGAGGCTCAAGTGGCCACAGCTTTACAAGAGGGCTCAAGAAGAAAGAAGAGAGAAGATGAATAAGCAAGCCCTAAAGAGGCAGAAGTTGGGGAGAGATCAGGGACCCCAACAAAGGCAGAGATGCAGGAGCAAGTCCTCCTACCCCCAATGCCCTCAACCTGAATCTGTGTCACGGTCCAAAGGCCAGAGGATGTATTAACTGGTCCATAAGTTATCTGTGACCAGAGATGGCAGTGACGCTGTCCTCTCACCTCTCTTCTCACCCGGAAATAAAGCTCTGAACGTCAGGGTTAAATGCTGTGTGAGTGGATGAGCCCCAGAGAGATTGATCTGCTGTTGTGGATGAGAGCTCTGCAGTGTCAAGAGTCAACGGAGGGAGGGAGAGGGAGGGTGGCGTGGGAGGACACAGTGCAGGGGAGGAGAGAGCGAAACTGTTGGGCCTCTGGCTGCCTGTGTAGATTCCTCCTGGGAGCAGTGCCCAGCAACCTCTGTGAGGCCTGGTGATTGGGGCATCCCCCACCCCAGATTCTTAAACTTTCTTAGAACACAATGCAAGGCAGTCCTCCCCACTGCACCTTTAACGATGTGGTTCAATCTTGGGATGAGAGGCGGGGCCGTGGACTAGGCCAGACCTGAGTGTGACTCTTTCCACACTTACCACCCATGCAGTCTTGGGCAGGTCTTTAACCTCACTGCGCGGCTGCTTCCCCATCTGAGAGAGGGGCGGTAGTGACCTTGGAGGTTGTTGTGAGGATGTGGTGAGATGTGCATCTGAAGCACCTGGGACCACCGGCACTTTGCAAGCATCTAATCTACGTCAGTCCTTTTGCTCTATGTGCACAGACGATGAATGGTCTGAGAGCCCTGGAATGGGCAGAGGACCTTGTCAGACTTCAGAGATGTGCTTGACGATGGCCACAGAGCCCCCTTTCTCATCGACCCCCTTTCTCCTTGGGTGTTTTGCTCATGTGCACGGCTCCAGGTCCCCAGTATATGCCAATGGATGGCTCCCCCCCCCGGGCTCCAGGCAGGATAGTCAACTGGACAGTCCATCGGGAGGTTTCAAGGGCACCATGGCCACAACATGCCCTAAACTGGGCACAGCATCTTATCCCCGACAGCTCCTGCCCCAGCCTTTCTAGCTCAGCAACCAGCACCGTCACTGCAGACTTTTCCCTCTCCCTCAGTCATCCCCCCCACCTTCAATCTAACAAGAACCTTCTTGATTCTAATTCCCAAATAGCTTCCAAATCCCCACTCCTCACCGCCCCCCACTACCACCACCAGGGTCCAAGCTGCCATCGTCTCTCCCCTGGCCTCTTATAACAGCAGCCTCCCAAGAGGACTCGACCTCCACCCTTGCCTCCTTCAATCCATGTCCCATTGCACTGCCAGGAAGGGCTAAAAAGCCCATGAATAGGAAGCGGATGTGCCCCAACTGATAGAGCACCTGCCTACCAGAGGGAGGGTCCAAGGTTCAACCCCAGGGCCTCCTGGCCCGTGCGGTGAGCTGGCCCATGCGCAGTGCTGCTGCACGCAAGGAGTGCCGTGCCGCGCAGGGGTGTGCCCCGCATAGGGGAGCGCCATGCACAAGGAGTGCGCCCTGCAAGGAGAGTCACACCACGCGAAAAAAAAGCGCAGCCTGCCCAGGAGTGGCACCACACACATAGAGAGCTGACGCAGCAAGGTGACACAACAAAAAGAGACACAGATTCCCGGTGCTGCCGAGAATGCAATGGACACAGAAAGAATACACAGCAAATGGACACAAGAGAGCAGATGGGGGGTGGGGAGAGAAATAAATAAAATAAATCTTTTTTTAAAAAAAAAACAAAAAACATGAAGCTGGCAATGTCACTTAATGGCTTTCCAGTGCCCTTGGGATAAAGTCCCAAATCTCAGACCTGACTCCCTTATAAGGCTGGTGCCGTCGTCGGTGTATTCTCCTCCAGGTCCATCTCCCTTTTGGCTTCCCCATTGCATTGGGACCCCAGTTCTGAGTCTGACGTGTCTGTCCCCTCCAACATCTCTAACCTGCTCTTCCCTTTCTGCCTGAAGCGCCCTGCTCCCCACTTTGCCTGCCTTCAGTCTTGGCTTAAATGTCCCCCTGTAAGAGAGCTCTTTCCTTTGTGCTAGCCTTCCCACTAGCCCCTAAACCTTAGGTTCACAACACCCTTCACTCTTGTGATCCCTGGTTTGATACCTGCACTTCTTGGTAGACTCCATTGAGGTCAAAGACTGCATCGCCTGGTGCCAAACTTTGTCCCAGAGTATTGCATCATAGCGGATGGTGCCGAGCTTTGAGTTAATGCCTCAGCAAATTGCCTCCTTCTTCCATGAAGCCTTCCCTGACTTCCCCACCAATCCTGGGTGACTCCACTCTGCCTAAGAGTCCATTCCATGTGGCTCCTACGCACCACACCCAACCTGAACTCTGCCATGAGACTTAGTCTTCTCTTCCCATGTGAATCCTATCTTAGCAGCCAACTGGTGAGAGCCGGCCTCTTTGTGCTCCCAGAACCTCACATGGGATTGGTGCTCCTTGTGAATGAATGGTCTAAGGCATTAGTCGTGACGGTGACGTCTTCTGTGTTGAGAAGTCGAGAGTCATTCAAGACCATCCTCAAATTTCTTGTCTTCCCAAAACCGTGTCTCCATGCTGGTCTTCTCTGTGAAACAGAGGACAAATCAAACTAGTCCTGGGAGAGGCTGGAGATCCATCAGCAGACCTGATGGGACCTTGGGCAGACCCTGCCACCCAAACAAGCTCCAGTGCAGAGAGACAGACATTCTCTCTCTCTCTCTCTCTCTCTCTCTCTCTCTCTCTCACACACACACACACACACACACACACACTCCAGTGCCTCCCCATTGCCCTCAGTGTCAAATCACATCCACATTCCTTAGCACAATTTAAAACCCTTTTTCTCTGGAACCCCAACCCTTACCATTCATTCATTCATTCATTCACTCATTCATTCATTCAGAAACCATGTGCCAGAAACTGCAAGAAGATATATCTGAGTTTTCTCCTTCACTCCTTGCCGCAACTCCATGAAGCAGATAATATTATTAGCCCCACCTGAGTCTCCTCCACTGAGGAAACAGGCTCAAAGAGGTTAAGTGAAAGGCCAAGGCTCTCCCAAGTAGAGAGGCCAGGGCTTGAATCCCAGTTCATCTGGGGAGGGCTCCTCTCTTGACCACCATGCCATCCATTCTCATCTTCTCTCACCTCAAGCTCACACCTTCCTTGGACCCTTTATCCCCATCATCTTTAAACAGCTCAAGTTCCCAGAAGCCACCATCCCTTTCTTGCTTCCTATTTTGCCCCAACAGTGCCCGCTGCCTGGTGGACCTTCTCTATTGTCTTTTGCCTGGCTACCTCCCTGCCTGTTCCTTAGGACACTGCTCAGGGACGCCTTCCCTGGTGGGCGTCATTCCACTGTACTGTTTATCCTACTGCTTTGAGCTGTTGAACAGCTCGTCCATCCACCCCATCTGCCTGTAAACTCCCTGTAGGCAGAGGTTTTCCTTTGGATCCCCGCCATATCTCCTGGCACATAGTAGGTGCTGGAAGAGCATTTCTGAATGAATGTAATGCAATGCATGCTTTGCATTATGGCTGAAGGTCAAGAGCATTTGTGTGGGACTGGAGTCAAGGGTGCTGGAAATCTGGGCAGCACGTTGCAAGAGGTTTCTTGACCCTCTTTTTTTTTTTTAGATTTATTTATTTATTTCTCTCCCCCCCACCCCCACCCCAGTTGTCTCTTCTCTGTGTCTGTTTGCTGCATCATCTTCTTTGTCCTCTTCTGTTGTCGTCAGTGGCATGGGAATCTGTGTTTCTTTTTGTTGCATCATCTTGTTGTGTCACCTCCCTCTCTGTGTGGGCAGCGCCATTCTTAGGCAGGCTGCACTTTTCTTTCGCACTGGGTGGCTCTCCTTATGGGGTGCACTCCTTGTGCGTGGGGCTCCTCTACATGGGGGACACCCTTGCATGGCACAGCACTCCTTGCGTGCATCAGCACTGCGCATGGGCCAGCTCCACATGGGTCAAGGAGGCCCAGGGTTTGAACTGTGGACCTCCTATGTGGTAGACGGACGCCCTAACCACTGGGCCAAGTCTGCTTCCCTCTTGAGCCTCTTGATAGGTTCAAGAGGTGGACTGGCAAACTCAGTGAAGGCAGAAGGAGCAAGTTCTAGAATGGGGGGAGAGGCCACCTGGAGAACAGTTCCTGACCTGACATTGAGTGCGTTGACCTGAGGGAAGGGGGACCTGAGAGTTGCAGAGAGGCCGAGGAGGTGGTGATGGGGCTAAGGAGGGCAGAGATGAAGTGTCCTGGCTGCCCTCCACCTGCCACTCAGGCCACTCCACCAGTCCCGGTTCCCGCTCTTTGGCCACTCCATCTTGCCTTCTCATCCATCCTCTTGACAATCTTGCTTGGGTCTCTTTTGCACCACATATTTTATCCCTTGTCACCAGCCAAACAACCCTATTATATTAATTTATTGTTCTTTCCGGTAACTTGTAGCCTTCCTGTAAACTCCCTCCTTCCCTTGAGGGGTTTGTCCTTTGCCAAACCACAGCTCCTGGCCCTGGGCGTGGCTAGATGGTGAAAAACAGTCTCCTGGGACCCTCCTGGCCTCAGCGCATCAAGGACCCCTTCTGGGTCCCCCCTTCTCATATCAGGTCTCACTTGAGGCAACTGTCCCACACTGCTGGTGACAAGACCCCTACTCAGTGTGCCTTCTTACCTAGGATGTCACCTCTCACTCCTCAGTGCCTGGGAAGGGGTGGGCACAGACAAACCTGAGCATGACCGAAAGGGAAAATGAAGCCTAAAGAAGTAGCCTGCCTTGCCCTAGGTCCCAAGGTCCCAGGGGAAGAAGGTCTCTTAAGAACAGTCCCCAGTCTCAGTGCATGATGTACAAGATGGTTGGCCTCTGCCAGGGACCTCCCCCACTTTTTCCAAGCAATCCCGGGCCAGCCCATATCCATGAGGAACAACGGAGAAGATGGACGTGGGGTCCCTGCCTCTCTGAGACCCGGGTGTGGAGGAGGATGGAGCACCCAGAAGTGGCTCCCCTGCTTTCCATCCCACTTTCAGTGATCTAGTGTCAGGATCGTGGGCTTTGGAGACAGGCCTGCCATCAAATCCCAGTGCTCATGCTAGCCACCCGTGCAGCCTGGGGAAGCCACTTCAGCTTCCCCGCCTGCACAATGGGCGTCATACCTCCTGGGCTCAGGGCCACACACTAGCCGGGCCTTCCTAAATGTGGGCAGAGGTGGAACCTCAGCCTGTGGCCACCAAGGGCCACTTCTCCAGCCAAGGAGAGGATCAGCAAGTATGTGACTCCCACATCACTCTCCCTGGGTGGGGGTGCCCTTGCGGGAGAAAAGAGGGGCACAAGGAACATCTCATCCTCTCCCTGAGCCCATGACAGTCAAACATCCCACCCACCCCTGAACCCCAATCTGCCGAGGATGTGCATCGACCTTCCTTCTGAGACAGAAGAGACCAGACACACCAGGGGAGCACGCCTGCCTGCGGGGGTGGGAGGTGGAGGGGCCATGCTGCACTCCTTCCCAGAAAGGCTCAGCTTCCGGGGAATGAACTGGAAACAGCCATCAATCGCACCGCTGCCGCCTGCCAACATGCCAGTCCTGCGGTTGGTGGGCTCTCCCCCGTGCAGGATGTCGTCAGTTGCCGTTCACCGAGGGTGGGCTGCAGAGCGGCCGGCCAGGCACGCCGGGGTCGGGAGGGCAAGTGGAGGACCATGTTTGACGTGGCCAATGAGCACAGGAAGTGACAGGCCGCGGAGGGTCTCAAGAGAACCCCTCCCTTCATTCCTTCCTCCGTTCTTCCATTCATCCCCTCTTTCATTCAACATTTGTCAAGCTCCTGAAATGCGCAAGACATCGGTTTGGGGCTGAAGGTATGGAAATGAGAGCAGCACCTCTCCAATGTTTAGAGTCCAGCAGGGACTTCAGAAGTTTGGCGTATTGCGTGGGGTCACGGATGTGAGGCTAGATGTGCGTGGGCTCAGTGAGCGTGCCACGGGGGCTCCCTTCTACCAGGGGGCGTCTGCAAAACCTTCCTAGAGGAGGAGGCTCTGCTCCATGCTGACTCTTTTTTATTTTTAGATTGGTTTTATTTCTTCCCCTCCCCTCCACCCCTGTTTCCCCCGTTGTCTGCTCTCTGTGTCCATTCACTGTGTGTTCTTCTGTGTCCGCTTGTATTCTCATTAGGCAGCTCCGGCAACCAATCCTGGGAACTTCTGGAGTGGGAGGGAGGCAATTACTCTCTTGCGCCACCTCAACTCCCTGTTTGCTACATCTTGTTATTTTCTCTCCTCTGTGTCTCTTGTTGCGTCGTCTTGCTGCGCCAGCTCTCCATGTCGGCCAGTACTCCTGCGAGGGGTGGCTTTCCCGTGCTGGGCGGCATTCCCACACAGGGCAGCACTCCTGCACGGGGCGGCATTCCCGCATGGGCTGGCGCTCCACGTGGGCCAGTTCGCCCTCACCAGGAGGCCCTGGGCATCGAACCCTGGACCTCCTGTTTGTTAGACGGGAGCCCAGTTGGTTGAGCCACATCTGTTTCCCCATGCTGACTCTTTATTGGGGCCAGAGGCATGGTCGGCCTCCACGAAGAGCACCCCAAAGCCCGAAGCCCTCACTGTATCTGGAGGGCAGCCCAGGCTCTCCTGGGGGGCAGAGACCATCCTAGCAGAAGTCAGCATTCTCAGGATAGCCCAGGAGCCGAGCTAGACCTGGAAGAGGACAGTGGTCATCAGTTAAGCCCCTGTGCCCATCTACCAGATGGGAAAAATGAGGCCAAGGACTGTCGAGTGAGACAAGGTGAACAAAAGCTGGGCTCAAACCCTCCCTTAAACTCCTCTGCCTCAGTTTCCTTATCTGCTAATAAGGGGGATTGGTCAGAGCACGCCCTACCAAGACTTCCCGCTTGGGATGCTAGATGCTGTGCGCGTTAGGGGCAGAATTGCATCCGAGTCTCCAGCCTGGTCTCCCAGGCCAGTGGAGATGCTGGGGCCACCAGGCCTGCGCTCCCATTGGTAAGAAGTTTCTCATCTCTCTGTCCCTCTCATTTTCCCTGGAATCAGCTGCTGGGCCCAGCCTCCCCCAGTGAGGGACCCGATTAGATCTGGGGACAGGGCACTGAGGGAGGGAAGCAGGGGATCTGCTGCCTGCAGAGGAGGCCGCCGACCCCTGACCTCCCCGGGTGGACAGCCATCCAGGGCTCAGTGGTGGAGGCCAGTACCATCGCCTTCTCCTAAGCCTTCCGTTCGGCTGCCTTCATGCATAACAGATGTGTCCTGGGTTTTCAAAGTGACGGAGCCGAGCGACAGGGCAGGGCTCAGTGGCAGGTTCTTGTGCCACGGTAAGGAAGGCAGCCCCTGGCAGAGGGGTCTGCACCTGTCCTCCACCCCTCTCCACCCCCCAGAGGCCTCTGCCTCCCCCACAGGTGGCCAGGAGGCCATCCAGAGAGGCCAGCTGCCAGCAGGGCACGTGAACAGGGCAGCCAGGCAGCTGCAAGCTGGGCTGGGGGTCAGGATAGCCCATGCCCACCCTCACTCTTCCCCCGCGTTTCCGCCCAGCCCTTGAGCTCCCCGGGCTGCCTGCTCTCCTTGGGGCAACTCCTTCCCAAGCAGCACGCTCCAGGATGGCCTTTGATGACGTTGGGTTTGCTGAAGGAAGCCAAGAAACTGGCTCTTCCTGTGCTCTTGGGAAGCGGCTCACCTCTCCGAACCTCAGTTTCCCCTTCTGTGAAATGGGACTATTAATTGTTCCTACCCTGGAGCTTGGCCAGGTGGGTAAGAGAATATTTCTATGACACGGGGCCCTGGCCTGGCTCAGAGTCAGGCCTGGGGACCAAGCCCCAGCCAGGCGTTTCCTTACTGGCTTTTTAAAGTTCTGTCGTACTGAATCCTAACAAAACCCAGCAAGGCAGGTGGTGGTGGATTCCCAGTGTGCAGGTGAGGTGACTGCAGCTCAGCAAACCTGGGGGGCCGGCCCAGGGCCAGGCAGTTGGTGGATTCAGCTGTGGGGTTCAAGCCCCCATCTGTCCAAGGCTTTCATCCTCCTTCCAAATGGCCTGTAAAGGGAAGCGGACTTGGCCCAGTGGTTAGGGCGTCCGTCTACCACATGGGAGGTCCGCGGTTCAAACCCCGGGCCTCCTTGACCCGTGTGGAGCTGGCCCATGCGCAGTGCTGATACGCACAAGGAGTGCCCTGCCACGCAGGGGTGTCCCCCATGTAGGGGAGCCCCATGTGCAAGGAGTGCGCCCCAGAAGGAGAGTCGCCCAGCGCGAAAGAAAGTGCAGCCTGCCCAGGAATGGTGCCGCCCACACAGAGAGCTGACACAACAAGATGACGCAACAAAAAGAAACACAGATTCCCGTGCCGCTGACAACAACAGAAGCAGACAAAAAAGAACACACAGCAAATGGACACAGAGAACAGACAACTGGGGTGGGGGATGGGTGGGGGAGAGAAATAATTAAAATAAATCTTAAAAAAAAAAAACGGCCTGTAAACGTGGACAGTGGCAGAGGCCAAGGGCACCCTTGGAACTAGGAGGCTTTTAGTTCTGTCCCCATCCTCTGCCCCATTAGGCTGGTTGGAAACCCGCCCCCTCTATGCCACAGAGCAGGCCCAGGGCACACAGGAGGTGCTGATGGGGAGAAGAGGCTGAGGCTGGAGCCAGGTGACCCTTAGGGCAGGGAGGGAGCCCAGGGGGTTCCCCTGGGGATGGATGGGACTGGGAAGGGCCCTGCCCCGGTTTTACCTTCAGGTGGGAGGAGGGGCAGCTGTGACTGGGCCCCTGCCTGCTCTGCCCAGGGCCCCTGCTCCTGAAACTGTCCTGGGCCTGCCCAGCGCACAGGGGCCCATCTGCCCGAGCCCCTTGGCAGCCCCCCCAGGAGGCTGTCCCACCTCAGGGACTCCCTGCCAGGCTCCAGGCAAGCCCCAGCTCTCTGAGCCACATGATCTGGAGCTTCCGGGGCAGACAAAGGAACACTGCTGATCAGAGTGGGCAGGAGATCCGAGACCTCCCTCTAAAGTGGGAAGAAGAGAATGTGGCCCCTGGACTCGGCCCAGCCAGGGGCGGTGGGCTGCCTGTCCCCGCAGGAGTGCCAGAGCCGGGAAGGGGCCGGGATGGCGGTGGCGGCGGGGCAGGAGCTGAGCAGCCTGGCCTGGGCAGATGAGGCCTGTTTGCCTCCAGACTGGGCTGGGCCTCGGGGTGGGTGACACCAGGAGAGGGGGCTGGCACAGGCCCCCGTGCAGCGACTTGGGGGTGGGGGCTCTGAGAGACACAGTGAGCGGAGGCCTGTTTGTAATCCAGCCTGGAAATTGCTCGGGGCCTCTAACTGCCGAGAGGACCAGGGAGCCGCGTGGTGTTGTTATTTATAATAAAGCACCGAGGTGCCTGCCGGGGACTGCAACGGGCTGAGTGCTGCATGCGGGATGGACGGCAAATTTAACTCCAATTTTCTGCTCCGCAGTCTTTGTTACACGCCACAGAGCGCCGGTACAAGGGGTCACCCGCCTGAAGAAGGCGTGTCTTTCCTGGGCGCCAGCAGCGCCTCGCTGCTTTGTTTTCCTCCCTTCAGGCACCACGGACCCCTGCCCTGTGGCCCACACACAGCGGTGGCCTGGGAGGGCATCAGCCCAGCAGGGAGGCGGCCGTGGGTTTGAAGCCCAGCTCTGCCTTTGCCTGGCCATATGACCTCGCGCCTCCGCCTGGGAGCTGCTGCTGAAAAAGAAGAGGGGCCGGGAGGAAGCTGCGCCCCCTGTGTGGTGGGGAGGGGTCTGTGAGACAAGCAGTGGCAGCGTGGATTCAACCTTTCTTTTCCCTTCTCCCTGGGCTGAGCCACGCTCCCTGTTGACAGGGGTGGGGAGACAGGGCAGAAGCCCCTGCCATTCCCGGGAGCCCCCGTTGGGAGGGTGAAGGCACCTGCTCTCAGCTCAGCGCCGGGTGTCAGATGACGCAACCCAGCTCCGGTCCCCTCCCCAGGCCCACGGGGACGTCCCCTTGTAGGTGGTGACCTCTTGGAAATGGGGCAAAGTCACAGCCTGTAGGGTGGACAAGAGGAGGGAGAGGGTCTCTTCCTTAGGACCTCCAGTCGATGCCTCCTTGCCCCGGGCTGGGTGGTGCCAATGTCGGCCAAGGGGACGGCCCCGAGGCCCCGTGCTGGGGGCTGTCGGAAGCCCTGGGCTTCTGTGGGCCTGTGGGAGGCCACCCTTTCTCCATCCCCAGAGCTCCGGGCTCACAGGACCATCTGGGGAGTGGTCCCCAGCTCACTGGACACCCCCGGGGGTCTGGCAGGTGCCAGATGGGAACAGGTCTCCATGGGCTGCCCAGCCCGGCCGGCAGCTGATGACCCCTGGGGTGCCTTTGGGGAGGCCCTTGTGCTCCGAGGGTCTCGGGTCCCTACTGTAAAGCACACCCTCCCACCTCGGGGTCACCGAGGGGACCAGGGGTGCCATCCGTGCAGCACGTAGAACTTCCTGGGAGGAGTTCCAGGAGCCAGTGCAAATGTTATTAATGCTCCTCTTACAGCCTGAATGAGTCTGAATACACTAAAATGGTAATAGCACCGCCAGGCAAAAAACTTTCTAATCAATAGTAGAAGTTTAATCTCTGAACCCTCCAGCTGAAATGTAAGAAGGAGCTCCCTTCCTCTCTGTTAATTGCAGAATAAACCCATTGGAAATGAGAACCATCTTTTTTCCCCGCAGGCTGGGGTGCTCTGGCATTATTTACCTGCGCAGTGTGGGAAGGGGGCCTTGGCGGGGAGGGGGCCTTGCAGAGGCTACACCAGGTCAAGGTGAGAGATCCCAGCAGCCACCCTGCAGTGGGCGCTTGCTCTGTCCTGGGCACTGCTGTAAGCACCCATCCTTCTCAATAGGCCTATGAGGAAGGCACAGTCGTGACCCCATTTTCCAGCTGAGGGACTGGGTAGAGGGGCCACGGAGCCACTGAGGGGCAGAGCTGGATTCTAACCAGGTGGCCTTGCTCCAGCACCCAGCATGGTCATAAGCCCACTCCCTCTGCGACCTTGCGGTGTCAGAGCCAGAAAGGACCTTAGACGCCCCTCGCGTGGTCATCCCCCAACACGGAAGTGACTGGCCAAGTTCAGCAACAAGTTCACTTGTCCCCTCTTGCATTCCTGGGTCCAGGCCCTCCTGCCTGCCAGGCTCAGGGTGAGGCTGTGGGACCAGGAAGGTGAGGGAGCCCCTGGTCCTGTCTTCCAGCAGATGACATGCTGTCACCGGGATCCCCACACACGGCTGCGATGCCCATGCCACCGTAACCTCAAAAGCCTGTGGTGGGGACCGGTTGAGCACCTGCTTCCCATGTACAAGGTCCCAGGTTTGATTCCCAATACCTCCTAAACAGACAAACAAACAAAAACCCAACTGTCGTTGGGGAGCAGATAAAGCTCAATGATTGAGCACCTGCTTCCCAAGTACAGGGTCCTGCATTCAATCATCCCCGGTACCTCCTGAAAAAAACAAAGTCTTTGGGATGCAGGGAAAGGACATAGGAAAGGACAGGGGACACGCTATCTGAGCTTTGGAGGGACATGGGCAGGAACTGCCATGGACTGACAACGTACATTTTCTCAGGAAAGAAGGGCTCCCCGAGAGGATGGGACGGCACAAGCAAAGGCCCTGAGCATGGCAGACGCGGCGTGTCTGGGGTGGCCCAGTAAGACAGGCCCTGGGGCTCCCCCTTCCCTGTGCCCTCTGCTCTCTGCCACGTTGTCTGTGGGGAATGGTGCTAATGTTTCTGCACATGATGGCCAAGTCTCGTCTGGCAATGACCTTGACATCCCTTGGCTACCAGGCAAGGCCTTCTCTCATTCATTCACGACGTTTTCCTGAGCACCTTCTGCGCCCCAGGCTTGGCGCCCAGTCCCGGGGCATCTTATGTGACTCCTTTTTCCCTCCGTCAGCTTCGGCTGGAGGGACAATGGCTGGGCCGAGGCCCGAGGAAGGCCGGGCGGTGGGCTGGAGGCTCCTTCCCCAGGCTGGGCCCCTCCACCCGCCTCGGATTCCCCAGGGCCATGTCGGCGCTCGGTCCCGCCGGCTGCCCTGGTGGCCAGGGCACCCCTAATCAGATTAGATGTGTATTCTAGCAAATTGATGATCCGTTCCATTAGACGCTTTTTGAACACGCTTTTCTGAGCGAGAAATCCATCCGACAGCAGCTGCGGAGGCCGCAGCATAATTGATCGTCTCACCCTCCCAGGCCCCGACGTCAGAAGGCGCCTGGCTCCTGAAGGTCACTGGTGAGGATGAGATTAAGGAAGGCGAGAGCCTTCTTTCCTGGCTAATGAAGCACTTGGCATGCAGGCAGCACTGGGGCCCGGAGTGGGCCAGGCATCTGGCAGGAGACGAGGGAAGACAGGGGATGGGCATAAATTAGCATCTCATTTGTGGGAGCAGCAGTGGGAAGAAGGGGAGGCCAGAGTTGGGGGGGGGTGCTGCAGTGGCCCCGCTGGCAGGCAGGCCATGGCGGGCGCAGGGCGGGAAGGAAGGAGAGCAGCTGGGAAGCCTGATGGCTGGGGCCGTGGCCTTTGTCAGCATCTAGAGAGCGCCTGCCAGCTGCGGGCAGTGCGTGTCTCCTGGAGAGGCAGGGGCCCAGCAGGGCCATGTCAGCCTCTTCCCGAGTCCCCAGTGAGAGCAGCCCCAAGCTTGTCATCTCTCCTACCTGGATTTAGGTGCATGAGGGACCTACAGTTGCACAAATCCAGGCAGACTTTGTGCAAACCCCGCCGTGGCTTGGGTTTATCCACCCCAGGCCTGGAGCCCACTTGGAGTGGCCTTGAGGGAGCTGAGTTTAGAAGGTTCAGATTTGGGACATTGGGGAGACTGGGAGCTCCTTAAGAGGTATGGCTCTGAAACAGAGGAAATGGGAGGATCATCAAAACACCCCCTGCTCTCCTTCCCCCATGCCTTCCTATCTGATCACCTCCCAAGGTTTGTGTGGCAGAATGGGGCAGTCTCTGTGTGCCAACCCTGTGCTTGAACTTCACATGCATAAGCTCTTTGGACCCTCCCGGGATTCCTCTGGGGCAAGTGTTTGTATCCATTTTACCGGGAAGACAAGGAAAGCTCTGGAGATTAATTTGTTCAAGGTCAGACTTTAGTTAGCAGGGGAAAGGGATTTCAGCCCCGTTTTTCTTCTCCCCCTGGGACCCTCAAGCCAGACCCCTGGGGAAGGGCGGTCCCTCGGGGCTTTATTGGTGAGCTCTGGGGTGGGGTGCCCAGCTCAGGGGTGGGGTGCCCAGCACCGGGCCTTGTGGGTAGACTCTGCCTGGTTTCCTTGGCCTCCGTGCCTGCATTCTCTTCCTCTTCTGGCCTGTTCGCCTCCTTTATGTCCAGGCTTCGTCCTCGGCACCCCACGAGCCCATCCCTCTGAAACTGCCTCCCTCTGGGCAGGCCGCGGCCTGCTCCTTCCTAGCCAGACCCCTTCCTCCCCACCCCCGGCTCTGGGGCCATGACATTGGACGCTGGAGCAGGAGCAGCACCTCCACCCAGCGAGGCTGCAGGTTGGGGTGTGAGGGCTGCCGTGGCTTGGGGATGCCACGTGCCAACGCCGGCAAGCCCCAAGCACTGGAATCTGTCAGATCCAGGTTTGTGTCTGTGTGTCTGAGTCAAATCACCAGACGGCTCTGAGTGTCACTTTTCTCTTATGTAAAATAGGGGCAGGGGTGGTCCTTTTCTTGAAAAGGTCCCATGAGGATTAACTGAGACAATGGGTGGAAAGTGCTTCATTTATAGAAAGTTAGATGTGTGGAATGGAACAAAAACAGCAGGGGCAGCAGCGGCAAAAAAATGAAACTGTGGGCGCAGATGAGGTTTGGTGAGACTCCCCTGACCTAGCTGCTCTGACCCAGGGCTCGGCCAGTTTAGGGGTGTCCTACGGGCACAGCAGGGTCTGGGGGCGGTGAGAAGTTTGCAAGCCTAGGGATCCCAGCCTCCCACCCCACCCCCAGGCACTCCAGGCAAGCTGGCAATGGCTGAGCAGTCAGTCTGGGTCAGGCAGGGAGCAGCTAAGAAAAGGGTTTTTTGATGTTCAAAGCTAAGAAGGGACCCTGTCCAGGCTCATGCCCCTTGATGCTGGCTCCAGGGGACAGACGGGCCTCTTTCGGCCACTTAGGAGTAGGGAGAGGCCTTCGCCCCAGCCAGCTTCCCTGCCCAGCAGGCCAGGGCTCGGCTCCTGCTCCAGGGGAGGTGCTGTTCCCAGGCCAGCGCCAGCTGGGAAGTCAAATTCCCCAAGAGATGGAGCAGTGAGATGGAGGGGAGCTGGGTGGACTCCAAGAAAGAGGGCATTATTGTGCGGGGGCCGAGGGGAAAGGCAAAGATGAAGCAGTTGAGATTAGCCTCTGTGTGAGACCAATTTGCCTGGAGCCTGGAGTCTGAGGGTGACAATGGGGTTATTTAGTGGGTGTATCAAGGAAAAACTGCAGTCGGGAGACCCTTGACCTGCCATGGGAAATTAGAAGGAAGCCCGGACCAAGACCGCAAGCTGCCTCTGCGGGCACCTCTTCCCTCAAGGGGCTCAGGCTCTGGGGATCCAGGCACCCAGCCATGCGACACCCCCGCTCGAATCACACGCAGAGGGGGCCCATCTTACCGGCCCACCCTGCACGTGTATGTGCATATATGGAGATGAATACCTATATCTGATTATAGGTAAGTCATCAATACCTGGGCCGGTGTAATAGGAAATTTACAGAAGGTGAAAAGTGAGTCTCCCACCCCAGCCCCCAGCCATCCTCCTCTTCAGGTGCGTCACTGGGGCGTTTCTTACAGAGCCTCCTAGAAAAAACCTCTGCCTGTACAAGCAAATATACTTTTATACTTAAAAAAAAAAAGAGAAAACCACATCTACACAAATGGTAGCAATTATGTGCCTAACTTGCAACTTGCTTTTTGCGTTCAGTAGTAGTTGTCAGAAGGGGATGTGGCTCAAGCCATGGGGTGCCCGCCTACCACATGGGAGGTCCCGGGTTTGGTTTCCGGTGCCTCCCAAAAAGAAGATGAAGAGACACAGAGCAGACAGCCAGCGCAGACAGCAGGGTGGGGATGGGGGAGAAGAAATAAATAAATCTTTTTTTAAAAATCCTCTTATCTACCAAAGCAAAATAAAGACATTGCACCAACTGGGTTTTAAAAAAGGACTCAAAGAGCCGTCTGGAGCCATATTCTGCAGGGAATTCCATTGGTTAGGGGTGCTGTCATTTCTTAACCACTGCCCTCTTGATGGACATTTGGGTCATCTCAAAGCTTTTGCTGTTACAAATAGTACCTTTAGGAAATGCTGTCATTGAACGCAGACACAAGGGTATCTGTGAAGGATAAATTCCTTGGCAAAGAACCGGTGGATGGCAGGGTGCTTGCGTTTTAGCTTTCATAGCTATTGCCAAATTGTTTTCTAAAGCTATTGTACCATGCTCTCTTCCCCCAAGCTGTGTATGAATGTGCCTGCCCCTTTGCAAGCTGGCCAGCTGTGATTATTATCAAACTTTTAGATCTTGGCCAATGTGATAGGAAAACAAACAACCCCTTATCTCATCGAGTTTTCGTTTTCCTTTCCCTTATCTTGAGGTTGGGTAGCTTTGCCTAAGTTCCAGAGTCATTTGTAATTCCCTTTTGTGAACTGTTCATATCCTTTGCCCATTTTTCTGTTGGTTTGTTAATCTTTTTCCTATTGATTTGTGGGAATATCTTTTATATCAAGAAAATTAGCTCTTTGCTCATGATAAGAATTTCAAATATCTTGCCCACAGTGTGTCATTTGTCAATTCTCTTTATGTTTTTTCCCCCATGCAGAATTTTTATATGTCAAGCTGCTTTATGGCTTTCTGGATGTTGTGCAGTGTTTAGAAAGTATTTCATGAGTACTTCATGCCACCAAGATTTTTTAAAAATTTTAATGGCTGTGATTTTTTTTCTAATTCTTTTAGAATTTTGTGTTTAAAACATTGACCCACCTAGCATTTATGTTGAGGCACAGTGTGAGGAAGAGATTCAACTTTATTGTTTCCCTAAGTAGCTCACTAGCTATTCCAAAACCATCTGTTGAATAATTGATCTTTTCCCCACTGATTTGAAATGCAACTTTCATCATAGATGAAATATTCCCATATGCCTTCCGGTCTATCTTTAGACTCTCCAGTCTGTTCCTTCACTGTCTATTCATACGAGAACACGCTGTTTTAATTATAGCAACTTTATAATATAGTTCAATATCTCATGACACGGGTCTCCCTTCTTGCCGTTTTTTTTTTTTTTTACAGGATTTTCTTGGCCATTCTTTTTTTTAATGTTAACATTAGAATCAATTTCGTCTAATTGAAAAACGAAAAATTCTTGGGGTATGTGCGTGGTTTTGAAGGTGAAGAAAAGTTTCAGAGAATGATTTCCTTATAATGTTGATGCCATCTACAGTTTCTCTTCCATTCTTGGGCATCTCTTTCCCTCTGAAGTGGTGACTAACAGGGCCGTTGTATACAGTTGTTCAGGTTGCACACTACACAGTCCTAGGACTAATGCTGAGGGGAGCTGCTGCCCACTGCCAATACAATCTGAGCTATTTGCTTCAGGGTAATCTGCCCATCTCCATATTTGATCAATAATAATAGTAGCAATAGCAGTTACCTCCCCTGTAGCATGTGCTGGGCCTTGTTCTAAGCACTTTGTGTTTATTAATAATCCACATTACAAATTTATCCCCAATTTAAAGTTAAGGAAACTGAGGTACAAAGAGGTTAAGTAACATGTCCAAGGTTGATGATTTCTGTGGCCACTTGTGCATTTGTGGTACAGGGCTCCGTTCCAGCACCTAAGCACATGCACACGGACACACAGATACAGATACACACACACGTGCACACAGATGCACAGAGGTGCACACACACCTAGAGCATGCACACGGACACACAGATACAGATACACACACACGTGCACACAGATGCACAGAGGTGCACACACACCTAGAAGCATGCACACGGACACACAGATACAGATACGCACACACGTGCACACAGATGCACAGAGGTGCACACACACCTAGAAGCATGCACACGGACACACAGATACAGACATGCACACACATACACACAGATGCACAGAGGTGCACACACACCTAGAGCATGCATGCAGACACAGACACGTACAACTCTCCGCCAGTTTCTTTCTTGATCCCCATTCATGTGCTTTTCCTCCTTTGCACATATCCTCCCCCAGCCCCTGCACTCCTACTTTCAGATGAGGGCAGACCTGCAGAAGGAAATGATTATTCTCAGTCCGGGGCAGGGCCTCTCCCAAGATCCTGTACCCAGAGGCAGGGCCCTTTTAGGAGGCAGGTGACTGAACATGAGGCTCGAGGCCGGGAGGAGGAGCCACCTTTCCAGGCTGGAACCTTAGCCTGCCCCTTGCAGCACCACAGGGATAACACGAAGATGAGGGATGAAAAGCACCCAGCTTGGGGCCTGCACCCACTGTGGGACCTGTACACACCATGGGGCCTGCACCCAGCTCAGGGCCTGCACCCACCACAGGGCCCATACCCCCCAAGGGGCCTGCACTCACCACAGGGCCTGCACCCAGCTCAGGGCCTGCACCCACTATGGGGTCTGTACCCAGCTCAGGGCCTGCACTCAGCTCAGGGCCTGTACCCAGCTGAGGGCCTGCATTCAGCTTGGGACCTGCATCTAGGTTGGGGCCTGCACCCAACTTGGGGCCTGTACCCACCATGGGGTTTGCACCCACCACGGGGACTGCATCAGCTCAGGACCTGCACCCAGCATGGGGCCTGCACCCAGCTCAGGGCCCGTACCCAACTCAGGGCTTGCACTCAGTGTGGGGCTTGCATCAGCTCAGGGTCTGCATCCAGCTTGGGGCCTGCACCCAGCAGGTTCTTGGGCCAAGGCAGTTCCATCCCCATCCCCTGCCCCCCAGTTGTATCTCCAGCAGCCACCGGAATGACCCATCTAAGCAAAAGTACTTGGGCTCCAGGCCGTGCCCCTGGGAAAGCCTGAGGAATGAACTGGCCAGTGTAGGCCTGGGAGCAAATTACCCAGTGAGCGGGTTTACAGAGGCGAGGGTGTCTGGGTGCAGAGTGTGTGTACGTGTGTATGTGCATGCATGGGTGAGTGTGTGTGCGCTTGTGTACCTGTGAGTGTGCACACGTGGTGTGCGTGCAGGCACCAGCACACACACACCCGCCCACCTCTGGCTGCTCTGGTGTGAGTCAGTCCCGCATCCAGGGGATTTAATCACTCGGGGGCTGGAAATGTTATTGTTTTAAAACAAACGAGTGATGACAAGAGCTAACAGAGGGTTTTCTAAAACGGATTCAAAGGGCTCTTGAAAGCTGCTGGAGAATGTGAATGAGCCTTTGAAGTGAGGGCGCGCCCATTTGTTAAGCTGGGAGCAGGGCTGGCTGCCTGGCAAGTTGTTTCCTTGCCATTTCCCTCTGCAAATGGGTGCTCTCCGCAGAGGGGGTGGCCGGGCCCCAGAAGCAGCGGGTGGTGGTCGCTTCCCCCCAGTCTGCGCTTTAAGAGTGGTGCCTTAAGCTGTTTTTAAGGCAACACGTACAGACAACGGCACTAAGGCTGACGGCAAGGGGCGCAAGTCAACAGTGGGAACAAGGCGACTGAAGGGGTCAGCCGGCGAGGCAGAGGGTGGGTGCTCCGGGGGGCTCGCTCTCCCCCCGCCAGCGCTGCCCACCGCAGGCTCGCCCCATGGTGCAGCTCAGTGGCAGGGGTGGGGGTTCAAGTCAGATTCCCTGAAACACCCCTAAGACCTCGGGCGTGGGGGTGCCAGGCATCAGGGCCGGTGGACCTGGATCCCAAACCTATTTGTGCTGGGGCCCGTGGGTGGCCGGGACAGGTTAAAACCAAGTGTGAGAGCACGGGTGCCAGGGTCCCAGGCTCCCCAAGCATCATCCTGGAGTTGGGGGGAGGCCTGGCCCACCCCCTTCTGGGCTCACCCCCTTCCACCCTTAAGCAATCCCCCTGCCAAGCCTTGACGCATGTTCCTTTCTCTCTTCCTCTAGTTTGTTCCATTTCTTAGGCAAAAAGAATGTCTTACAGTTTTCTACCCTCTGGTTCCAGGGGGGCCAGGGCGTGCGGGGGCACCAGCCAGCACTGAAGACAGCAGAGACCCCCTCCCCAGCAGGGACCCCCCCACACATACACACACATACTTTTGTGTTTGGGAAAGAGGGTGCTGTTTGCAGAGCATCAACTCCCAGCTGCGTGACCTTGGGCAGGTTTCTAAGCCCCCTGGGCCTCTGCATCCCCTCTCTAAAATGCGGGTTATAATCCTGTCCAGCCTGCGGTGGCCTCGAGGATTAAATGAGCAGGTGTGAATACCCCTAGAAAAGCCCAGAACATAGCACGGGCTTTCATCTCTGTTGTTATCCTTACCAAACGCTGGTACCTCCCTCCCACCCCCAAAGGGCAGATGTGCTCAGTGCCCACCTTGGAGACCCTCTCCCCCTTCTCCTGTCTCCCCCTATTCTCTCCTCAACCCCACTGTCTATTTTCACTCCCCTCCCCACACTCCTACTGGCCAGAAGGGCAGAAAGTGCCCCATCCCTTGAAGTCTGGGGACTGGGGGTGCGTTCTCGGATGAAGGACAGGGTGGAGGGGTTCGGTCAGAATGAGACTGCAGAAAAGTGTGGCAAAGGCTCCACGTCATCCATCCATCCATCCCCCCCCCCCAAACCTGGGCAGTAATGCTTCTTCTCCCAGGTGTAGACAAATGGGGAGACTGAGGCAGGCTGGCCCAGGGCCAAAAAGGAGGGGCAGGCAGCCCAGCAGTGGAGGGGATGCAGGTGCTGTCCCCACCCCGGATGAGCTCTGCTCTCAGTGCCTTTAAGGGGTTTCCTTCAGCCTTGGACACAGGACACCTGCCACCACCTACAGCTTTTGTCAGTCCACTTCCCTATTTTCCTTCTTCCTTCCTGGAGAAACAAAGGCTATGGAATGGATGGGAATCCCAAGTGGGGCGAGAAAGCAGATGGCCGGGCGTGGGGGTGGCAGCAGAAGCAGACAAGCCTGTGTGGTCCCGGGAGAGAGGGCCTGTGAGGAGGAGGGAAGCAGATGTGGAGGCCTGGAGTCCAGACAAAGCGCTGGAGTCAGCTGGGCCCAAGGTCACATCCTTCCCAGCCAGGTGACCTAGGGCATGGTACCTGGCTGTACCTGGCCCGTCCCGCCTAGGGGCCTCAGGGGATTGCATGAGCAAGTGATGACCGGTGGCTGTTCATCCCTGTCTCCCGCAGATGACGTGTCCCCGTATTTCAAGACGGAGCCGGTGCGGACCCAGGTGCACCTGGAGGGGAACCGCCTGGTGCTCACGTGCATGGCCGAGGGCAGCTGGCCGCTGGAGTTCAAGTGGCTCCACAACAACAGAGAGCTGACCAAATTCTCCCTGGAGTACAGGCAAGCTGCCCCTCCCCTCCCCTTCCTCCTGGCCCCCGGATCACGGTGCAGCTGCAGGTGTATCAGAGCTGTGTGGCAGGGATGGCCTTGGTCACAGGTTCCCCCTCCAGGGTTGCTAGGAGGCTGGGGTGACAAAAGTGGGGCCAGTGGCAGCCCTGGCCCAAGTGTGAGAAGCCCTCATCCCACTGAGCCCACCAGAGGGTGGCTGGGTGATAGGCCAGAGACTCTGACCAGACAGGTGGGCTCATGGGACAGTGGGTGGGTCAGAGCCGGTGACTGGGGATGGAGACCTCACTCCTGGCATCTGTGGCCATGGCCATGGCTGTAGCCAGAGCCCCTTCCTTCCCTACCCGCTGAGAGGAACTCTGCTGATCTCCAAGGGTCTTTATTGGAGGGCCTGGGGCCAATGGGGGGGGGTACAGGTGGCACCCTGGGTGTGAAGGTGGAGCCCCTCCCCACAGGGCTTTGAGCTCACCTGGGTTGCTCCCATGCACGGGGGCCCAGGGCTGGGCTGACCTCCCCCAGGACACTGGCAGGAAAGGAGGGGCTGGAGAGAGGGCAGGGCCTTGGCAAGGGCAGCCTGGCAGCAGAGGCCACCCCCCACGCCCAGCTTGGGCCCCAGCTGGTCCCGGGGGCCTCCCCCTCCCTCCAGCTCTTGTCCTCCCCTCACTGCCATTTCTCTGCCTCCCTGCCCCTGTCCCTGTGGCTGGTGATTAATCCTGGGGCCTGATGTGCATAATCGGTTTTGTTGGGGAAACAGGATTGTCTTGCCCTGGGGATCTGCCACCAGGGACTCGAATGCAGATGAGAGGAGGGGGTTTAATTGCTTGAGGACCTGCGCTTCCCAGATGAGCATGCTTGCGTTTGAGGTGACCCCTGCCCCTCCCCCACCAGGGTTCCTTCTGTCCAGGCCTCAGAATGGGTTGGCTGGTCTGGAGCGTGGCCACCCATGTAGAGGAGGGAGAGGCCAGAGCAGGAGGCCTCTATCCTTGGCCTTCTGAGGACGGTGAGAAGCCTGGGCCAGGGAGAAGGAGGTCCTCCGGTGTGGCCACTCTGCGTCTTGGGTTCTCTAGGGAGCCCACGAGGAGAGCGGAGGGGCTCCCTGTGTAGCCCCTGGGGTGGCTTTCATTTAGAGGACCAGGTTGACTGCAGCCTGGCACCCTAGGGGCTGCTTTGACAGTGTCTTTGGGGAGCCCCTGTATCCCTCTTGGAAGACAGACATGCTCGGATGGAAACACCCAAGAATCTGTGAGTGGCGTCCTACGAATAGAGGTAGTGCCGGGGCCTCACGGCCTGCCTTGACTTCCACCAGCAGGGAGCTGGAGGCAGAATCCAGGCAGAGGAGGGCGAGTTCTGCATCTGGTCCAGAGCCTGTCCTTTGGTGCCCTGACACTGCTAGATCCCAAGAGCGGGCGCTGCACAGAGCTGATCCCAGTTCGGCCGAAGGATCAGACTTGCCCAACAAGGGCTGGGCTCCTTCTGGGAATTGTCAGCCCTCTGTCCCTGGAGTCACCCAGGGAGGGGTCGCCGTCCATCTGAGGGTGATGGTAATGATAACAATAATCCTTTAGCGATGACGAAGAATAATTATACGGCAGGCATTATGATGTGCAATCCATGATTGTCTCATTTAATCCTGCCAGCAATCCTGAGTAGGTTCAATTGTTATCCCCATTTTACAGATGAGGAAACTAGGCTTAGAGAAGTTAAATAATTCACCCAGCGTCAGACTGTTGAGCTGGGCTTCAAATTTGTCTGACTCGGAAGCTGGAATTCTTTCCCGGACACCACGCAGCCTGCCCTTTGAGGAGGCCCATGGAGGTGGGCTGCAATGTGTCTTCTAAACAATCTTTTTGCTAACTGTGCTCTGTGAATTCCAGAAAACAAAGCAGAGGGAAGAAAGCAAATATTCTACCCTCCGGCTTTGCTGGGGAGAAGGTATTTAGGGGGAATGCAGGCACCTCTCCTGGGGAAGCCCCGCTCCTTCCCTCCTTACCCCTGAAAGGTGAGCTTACAGGCCTGGAGGCGAGAATGTGCCTGAATGTCCCTTTAATCAAAAACGTTGCTGCGTCCAGAAGGTCGGGTCTGCGCTCCCCACGGGGCCTTCAGAACTCTTTGTGGGATGCTCCTGGTGGCCCTGCCTTACCTCCTGCCCTTCCCACCCAAGGTAACCCACTCACCACCACACTGGGCCACCACAGGTCCCAGGGTTGTCCTGCACTTCCTCTCCTCTGCCCCTGCCCTTGCAATATTGTCCTGGACAGAATCTTCTCTCTCCTTCAAGGCCCAGCTCAAATGCCTTCTCTTGCAGAAAGCCCTTCCTGACAGTGCACATGTCTTCCACTCTCCCTCCCCCTCCTCTGTCCTTCGTGACTGCCCACCCTGCATCCCCTATGCCTTGCTGTCTAATTTTTTTTCTTTTTTTTTTATTGATTTTGTAATAATATTACATTAAAAATATATATATATGAGGTCCCTTTGAACCCTACCACCCCCACCCCATCTCTCCCCCCCCCAGCAACACTCCTTCCCATCATCATGACATATCCATTGCATTTGGCAGGTACATCTTTGGGCACCTCTGCACCTCATGGTCAATGGTCCACATCATGGCCCATACTCTCCTCCATTCCATCCAGTGGGCCCTGTGAGGATTTACAATGTCCGGTGATTGCCCCTGAAGCACCATCCAGGGCAGCTCCATGTCCCAAAGACACCTCCACCTCTCATCTCTTCCTGCCTTTCCCCATACCCATCAGCCATCATGTCCACTTTTCTCAATCCAATGCCACCTTTTCTATGTGGACATTGGATTGGTTGTGTCCATTGCACCTCTATGTCAAGAGGAGGCTCAGATTCCACATGGATGCTGGATGCAATCCTCCCACTTTCAGTTGTAATCACTCTAGGCTCCATGGTGTGGTGGTTGTCCTTCTTCAACTCCATCTTAGCTGAGTGTGGTGAGCCCAATAAGTCAGATTGTAGGTGCTGGAGTCTGTTGAGGCTCAGGACCTGGCTATCACATTGTCAGTCCAGAGATTCAAATCCCCTAAATATATCTTAAACCCCGACACTAACTGCACCTCCAGCACATTAGCATGAAAGTCTTATGAAGAGAGATCCCATCTGAGTCCAGATTCATCACACATAAACACCAGTTCCAAAGAGGGGCCATCTGACCTGGTAGTTAACCCCATCGGCCATGACCATAACTCCCATGGGTCTCTTTTTGCTGTCTAATTTTTTATAGAGCACAGCAAATAGATCACAGACCTGAGGCCAGAGCTTCAGGGACCTTGGCAGCTGCAGGCATCTCAGGACTTAGAACCAGGAACTTGACACTGCCATGCTCTCTCCCCTCCAAGCTGCCCATCTCCACCTACTTCTGGCAGCTGACTTCATTCAGTGGTGACACTGAGAAGTTCAGGGATCACAGACCTACAGTTAGGATTTCAGAGAAGAAAGAGCCTTCCCTAGAAGTTTCACTTGAAAAAGTCCCAGGGAAGGATTCTGATTGGCCCAACTTGGATCATCCCTGGCCAATCCCGATGGGAGGCAGTATGGGATACCGTGATTGGCCAGCCCTGAGTCATGTGTCTATTCCAGGACACAGGGGTCTGGGTTTGGCAGCCCCACTAGAGCACATGGTTGGCAAGGAGGGTGACACCTGTAAGCAGGAAGAAGGGGAAAGGGTGATGGGCCAGAGAAAAAACATCCGTGGCCACTACTCTGTTCCCCTGCCCCCAGCTAAGACCCGGTCCACAGCAGGTGCTTTTTATTTCTTTATTTTGAAATTTTCCAATCTTAGAGTAATTGTAAGCATTGTACCAATGACACCTGTATACCTTTCACCATTCGCTAATTGTTAACATTTTGCCTCATTCCACCACTCTCCCCCCATCGGGTACCACAATTCTCTCCTTAGAGGGTGACTGCAAGGACCAGTGAGGTTCTGTGGTTGAGCCCAGCCCCAGCACAAGATACACGAAGTCAGTTCACCTGTTGGGACTGTGCAAGGTATCTGGCCTAGAAACAAACCCTCCAAAAATCATGCATCTGCTGGGGGGTCTCTCCCCAAGGGTCACCTGTGCTTGTGCTCCTAGTGCCGCGATGCTGCAGTGGTCAGGGAGCCTTTTTAGAGCTTCTCTTTAGCAAGGGCTAGATACAAGAGCCCTTTTCTCCTATTTGAAACCAGTCTTCAACTCCAATAAAGTGGCTGTGACAGCTGGGGTGGATTATTTAGGTACAAAGCAAAATCCGGCTCTAAAGACCCTTTACATGGCGGGGACACAGCCTGAGAGGGACCTTCCAAAGGTTTGGGGCATTAATCTACTGCCCACCCCACCAAAGTGACTCTTGGTGTGTGTTTTGGGGGTGAGAGGGGGCACTGAGCACAATATTCATTTGCTTACATAAGGTCCTAATGTATTTGTTAGAATGTATGTGTGTGATTCCTTCACCATCTTGTATACACGTCTAACAGTTATGAGCATGTGTCTGTGTGAAACAAGCAGGTGAGTTTGTGGAACTTTCTGACCGTGTCGGACAGTAGCTCAGAGAAGCCAGGCCCACTCGTGTTGCTGCTGGAGTCTCTTCCGTCAGATGGCTCTCCCCCACACCCTCCCCTCAGCTCCTCTCTCCTCTGGGACCATTTCCCCAGGTCGAATCAACTCAGCCTCTGTTTTTTGTTCACTTCACCAGCAAGGGCTGCAGGCTGCCAGGCGGCTGGAGCCGACCCTACCAGCTTGAGAAATGACCAGTCAGAGTGCAGATGGGGGAGGAGGATGGAAAGACGGGCAGTCCACCTGTCCTTGTGCCCGCATCCCAGCAAAGTCGTCAACAGATCATGTTGTCCTGGCCCTGGTCACTTCTTCTTCCATAATTATTCACACATTTAAAATCACATAGGGGAAGCGGATATGGCTCAAGTGATAAGGCCTCCGCCTACCATATGGGAGGACCTGGGTTCGATCCCTGGGACCTCCTGGTGAGAAAGAAGACAAAGCATGCCCACACGGTGAGCCAGTGCCTGCACGGCGAGCCGAGTGCCCATGTGAGTGCCCGCGTGGTGAGCCAAGTGTCCACGTGGCGGGCCAGGTGCCTGCGTGGTGAGCTAATGCCCATGCGAGTGCCCGTGTGGCGAGCCAAGTGCCCACGTGGCGGGCCAGGTGCCTGCGTGGTGAGCTAATGCCCATGCGAGTGCCCGCGTGGCGAGCCGAGTGCCCACGTGAGTGCCCGCGTGGCGAGCCGAGTGCCCACGTGAGTGCCCGCGTGGCGAGCCAGCACCTGTGTGGTGAACCAGTGCCTGCGTGGTGAGCTAATGCCCATGCGAGTGCCCGTGTGGCGAGCCAAGTGTCCACGTGGCGGGCCAGGTGCCTGCGTGGTGAGCTAATCCCATGCGAGTGCCCGTGTGGCGAGCCAAGTGTCCACGTGGCGGGCCAGGTGCCTGCGTGGTGAGCTAATGCCCATGCGAGTGCCCGTGTGGCGAGCCAAGTGTCCACGTGGCGGGCCAGGTGCCTGCGTGGTGAGCTAATGCCCATGCGAGTGCCCATGTGGCGAGCTGAGTGCCCATGTGAGTGCCCGCGTGGCGAGCCGAGTGCCCACGTGAGTGCCCGTGTGGCGAACCGAGTGTCCACGTGAGTGCCCGTGTGGCGAGCCGAGTGCCCACGTGAGTGCCCGCGTGGTGAGCTAAGTGTCCACGTGGCGGGCCAGGTGCCTGCGTGGTGAGCTAATGCCCATGCGAGTGCCCGTGTGGCGAGCCAGGACCCACACAGCAAGCCAGTGCCTTCGCGATGAGCTGAGTGCCCGTATGAGAGCCCACATGGTGAGCCAAGTGCCCACGTGAGTGCCCGCGTGGTGAGCCAGCGCCTGTGTGGTGAACCAGTGCCTGCGTGGCGAGCCAAGTGCCCACGCAGCAAGCTGAGTGCCTGCATGGTGAGCCAGTGCCCACACAAACAGCAAGATGAAGCGATGACACAACAAAAGAGAGATGAAGGGGAGAGTCAAGGTGAAGTGCAGCAGAGACCAGGAACTGAGGTGGCACAATTGACAGGGAACGTCTCTCCACATCGGAGGTCCCCAGGATGGAATCCCAGTGAATACTAGAGAAGAAAGATGAGAAAAGAAGACAAAAAGAGAAATAGATACAGAAGATCACACAGTGAATGGACACAGACAGCAAAAACAGCAGGGCAGGGGAGGGGGAGGGGGAGAAAAAAAGTTACTAAAAAAAAATCAAATAGGAAAAGAAAATCAGCTAGACAGACACCACACACCCGGGCACACACACATGCACGCACACACTTATATTCTCATGCATAATCAGACACACGTGCACCCAAAGAACTAGCGTCTACTGAGGCTTGCTCGGTGCCAGGTACTTCGTATACATCATCTTGCTACAACACCCAGAAGTCAGCATTTTTACCCTCATTTTGCAAATGAGGAACCTGAAGCTCAGAGAAGTTCCAGAACTGGCCCGGGGTCATCCAGAGAGCAAGAAGCACGTCTGAGAGGCTGCCTGGCCTGAAAGGGTTCTCATCCGGCCTGCAGAGACACAGGAGCGGGGGGGGGGGGGGGGGGGGGCGCAGATGGGACACCAGCCAAGGCCGAGCCCGCCCCTGCGGCCCCGCACAACCCCTGCTTGGCGTGGAGAAGAGCAGGTGCGTGGAGAAGAGCAGGTGAGCCCGGGCAGGCATCGGGCTGGCCCCAGCCGCACCGCCAGGCTGCCATCCCTCCCCAGGGGAGCTGCCGTGTCTGGGAACTCAGCAGTGAGAGAAGAAAGCCTGGCCGAGGGGCACCGAGGGGTGGTGCCCGCCAAGCCGCCGGCAGCCTTTGAAGCTCCTCAGAAGAGAGATGAAGGCCAGCTCCCCGGGCTGGCTGCTGTGTGCGCGCGCGTCCTCTGGCCCTCTTCCCTGGCCTCCCCTTAGAAGCGAGAGCAGAGGCGGGGGAGGCCGAAGCAGGCAGGCCTCCGCAGAGGGCACCCAGGCACGTGCCAGGTGGGGCCAGGGTGCCAGCCACGCTCCACAGGCTTCACCACCTCGCTCTGTGCTGTGAGGCTGGCGCTGTCGTGGTCTCTGCTTCACAGCTAGGAATCACAGCTCAGAGAGGTCCAGCGCCTCGCCTGCGGTCACACAGCCTGTGCTGTGCCGGTTTCACCAGGATCTTTCAGACCCCAAGCCTGTGTTCCATGCTGCAGCCATGCAGCACTCCTGCTTTCCCAGGACGGCGGCCTGGTTTCCCGGGCACATGCCCCGCCAGCTCCCGCGGAAGGAGAAGTAATCGCGGCCAGCACTGCCATGCGGCTTACCTTGAGCCCGGCCCTCTTCCAGCGTTGTACTGATGTTGACCTTTGTTAAGGAATAATCCAAGCTCAGTTACCTCTTGCCAGTGCCCGGACCGGTGCTTCACTAAAGGTCTTGTTCTCAGCAACTCCTGCAGGGAGGCATTTCGATGCTGGAGGAGACAGAGGCTCAGGTCCAGCTACTTGCCCCAAGTTCTAGGGCTCAGATGAGTGCCAGGTCCTCCGCCAAGGACCAGACAAGTGAAGATGTCACGCTCGCCCCCTCCGCCCCACCGCTTTTCGGAATGTTCTAGCTGGGGAGCAAGGCGAGCAGTGGTGACTTCATTAAGAAGCCGGGCTAAGGAGTGGCAGCCGACGTTGAGGGCAAATCGGGCAAGGGTCCTGGACAACGACTGTCAGACACACTGCGGGAGGGGCAGGAAGAGTTGTGCGTGAACCGAAGGCGTTTGGGGCAGCCTTCTGGAAGGCGTGGGACTGGAACTGGGTGCGGACAGCAGTGGGTAGAAGGGAGCCACTCCTGGTGGGAGTGTTGTGTCCCTAGGTGGCCACACTCAGCCCTTGGGCATGAGCGATGCAAAATAAGATGGGGAGATCCTTGCCCCCCTGGAGGGTAAGCCGGGTTCGGTAATTCTACAGGTGCTCAGGGATTCCAGCCTTCCTAAGTGCTGTCAACGGGAGGTACAGTCAAGGCAGAACTCGCTGGGGACGTGGAGACATAGAGGATGAGCAGAGCTGGCGAGGGCTGGGGGGCTGGAAGCGAGGGCAGCAGGCATGCTGCGGGAGCCACGGGCGCCGCTGCCTGGGCAGGAGGGGTGCGAGAGGGCCAGGTGGCCGAGAGGCTGGGGGAGGGCAGGATGCCGGGGCTGCTGGCCAGATCCTCCCGGGCTTATAGGCTCTGCTGGGGATTTCCTGCCCAAATCTATCTGGAGCCCTCGAAGGGCTGCACACAGGGATCAGGTGTGCATTTTAAAAATATTTACTCTGGCAACCTAGTGGGGAAGTGCTGGATGGCCTGGAGGGAGAACGGTTGGAGGTGGCTGCGTGGGCCGGTCACGGCAGGAATGGTGGCCTGCGCCGTCCTGGGCACGGCAGCGATGGAGCGGAGTGGATGGGTCTGAGAAACGTCTAGGTTGACTTGACAAGATGGTCAGCAGCATGGGGGGGGTCCATGGTGAGAAGGTGATAAGGTGGCCCTAGGAGAGAGGGGACTCGGGGCTGGGCTGCAGGTGCTCCGTAAGGCAACCGGGCAGGCCAGTGAACAAGGAGCTGTTCGTGCCAGGACCAAGAAGGAGTCATCATGCAACGCGGCAAGTCCCGCCATGGGGGTGGGCGAGCCAGGAGAGGGGACACAGCCGCGGAGGAGAGACGAGCCAGCCCAGGAGGACAAAACCAAGAGGCCAGAGAGGTAGGGTGGAGCCTGGAGACTGGGGTGCCCCAGAAGGAAAGAGGTGCTTCGAGGAGGACTGCGGGGTCAACTCTTACCGACTGCTGCTGGACACTGAAAACTGTCAGCTCGATTTAGGGACACCGAAGTCATGGGTGGCCTTAGGGAGAGGGAGGATGGGGCAAGGTGAGGAGCCAGTGAGGGGTGAGTGTCAGGAAGCCTTCCACGGGTTTGGGGAGCAAAGCCCTAGTAAAGGGGTGGAGGCGGGAAGGAACTTGACTGGCCCTGGAAATGGGGGAGCCCCAGCTGGCCCAGGATGGCAGAGGGGGGACCTTGAATGCCAGGAAGAATGTTCTGGGCCGCGACCTATAGACAGGGGGCCGTCTTCAGAGGATTCTGGCTAAGGCGGTTATGCAGCGGGTTGAATAGTGTCCCCCCCGAATTCACGCGCCACTCGGAAACTCAGGGTGTGACCGTTTTGGGAAGTAAGGTCTTTGCGGGATTCGTTAAGGATCTTGAGATGCAGTGGTCCTGGACTGAGGCTGAGCCCTGGACCCAGTGACTGGCGTCTTCACAGGAGAAAGGATGGAGGGGTTTGGGCAGGTGACACAGGGAAGAAGGCGTGTGAAGGTGGTGGAGGATTCTGGAGCGAGAGCAGCCTCAAACCCAGGAGCGCCAAGGTTTGCTGGGCGCCAGCAGACGCTGCCAGAGACCAGGAAGCTTCCTGCCTCGAGCCCCGAGAGGGAGCGTGGCCTTGACGGCACCAGGGCTTCAGACTCCTGGCTCCAGAACCGGGCGAGAGCACGTTTGTGTCTTGCTCAGTCACCCCGTGTGGGGCGCTTGGCCATGGCAGCCCCGGGAGACGAAGAGTCCAAGATCCTGCATCTCCTGGTCCTGCCCCTCTCTCCAGCGTCCACTCTCACCAGCCCCCCTTGCAGGCCGAACATGGCATTGACCAGAGGCCTCTGATTTCAAAGCCCCAAGCACTAGCTCACGCCTCTCCACCTGCACCGCCCTGACGCACCTTTTCTACCGCACCTTTTCTACCGCACAAGCCTGGCTTGGCTTGGAGATGCAGCTCCAGCAGCCCCTCGCAGGAATCCCAGCTCTGCCCCCGACTCGAATTTACTTAATCCCTGCCTCCGGTGCGTGGCCTGTTAAATGGGAACAAGGCTAGTGCCTGCTTCCCAGGAGGCTGTGAATGCCGCAGGGAATGGAGCTTGCGGAAGATTGCCTGGGCGACAGGGGGCCCTGGAGTGCCCAGGAAAGACCTTCCTCCCCCTGGCGGGACCCTCTCTCCCCCGACCTCAGGCTTCCTGCCAGGGTCTCGTTCCCACCGGCCCCAGGAGTCCGGGCTCCTCGGCTCAGCGTAGCCAGATCCCATCTGCCCATCGCCTGCCCCTTAGGAGATCCACTCTGAGTCGGCCAAGAGTTTGGACATCTTGTCTGAAAATTGAAAGCTGATGGTGAGAAAGCTGAAGTGCAGGAATTAGTTGTGATGGGCATAAATTGAATTTTAATAGAGATGTACGTGGCACAAAGCCAGTGTACTCGGCAGAGGGAAGGTAGTAATTAAAAGTTAACGAGTTTAGAAATGTCGTGATCCTCAGGGAGAGATGGGGGAGGTGGGCCTGGGGGGAGGGGTCCCCGGCCAAGAGTGCCGTCCTTCACCTGACCCGGCAGCGTGCTGCTCCTCTTTGGGGGCTCCAGGAAGGTGGGGAGGCTGCAGGGAGCCGAGCAGGTCCCGGGGCTGACTGCCCACTCCGCCTTTCCGCAGGCCTGGACAGGCCTCCACCAAGAGGTAGCGGAGTGTGAAGGGCCCCGGGACATCATTTACTTGGTCCGTTTCCCGGGGGGGCTGCCCTTGAAGGCAGCAACAGCTGGAGCAGACTTTTCAGCCTCAAGGCAATTGACCTGGGGGGGCAGAAAGTTCTTTGTGGTAGGGGCCTGGCCTCTGAATCGCCGCATGCTTAGCAGTCCTGGGCCTCCATCCACTAGCTGTCCAGAGCACCCCTCCACTGTGCAGCCAAGAGTGTCTCCAGACATTGCCAAGGGTCCCTCGGGGCGGCAGTGCCACCCCCGTTGAGACCCACCAGCCCAGAGCACGGAGGTCACCCCCGCGCACAGCCCCTCCCAGCTGGAGCCAGGGCTGCCCCTCGCGTCCAGCCGCCCTGGGGCCCCGGTCCCGGCGTGGACATGGCTGGCCCTGAGGACAGAGCCGGCGACCGGCCTGCCCTGCCCCTCGTCTTTTGTACCAGCCCAGAGGACGGTGGCCTGTTGCCGGCTCTTCATTCGCCCCTCCGCGTGGGATGAGCAGGGCAGGGCCACGACCCCTCCGCGTGCAGGTGGGGAGACGGGGCTCCGAGGCGCAGGCCCTTGCCCGAGCTCACGCTTTGGACGTCCTCCCTGGACATGACGGGCCGGTGGCCGCCTCGGGTGGCAGGAAGAGAGGCCGACGGGAGGGAGAGGGCGCAGGCGGCAGGGTCAGGGCAGGGGGTGGGCGGCGAGGCCCTGCCAGCTCCGGGGCTCCGGGTTGATGTTGCAATAATTATGTCAATTAAGACCATTAAGTTCAGAATGTAAGGGGACAGGATGAAAGGAGCGTAAGCCTCCAGCCTCCGCCGGCTAGGTCTCCATAGCAACCTGCCTCCTCCCGCTCTCCGAAGGCCCTGGCCTGGTGGGGAAGTGGATCCCCCAGTCCTGAGGGAACGGGAGAGGGATGGAGGGGTCACCTCTCTGGGCAGGAGCTGGGGACCCCGGGGACCCGGCGAGGGTCACGCAGCCCCGCAATGCCTTCGCTGACGTCCGGGGTCAAGGCCTCCCATTTCCAGCCGGGCCCTGGGTCCCTGGGGGGAAAATGAGTTCAAGTCAAAGTGAGAATCCCGACCCGCGCCTCCAGACTCCGGTCAGCACTGCGTGGAGCCCACCGGGCCATCGCTCGTGGGACATCCTGCGCCCTGGAAGGCACAGACCTGAAGATCCCGTTTGGCTGGGTGGCATTTCCGTCACCCACCAGGCATCTCAGGACACAGGGGGCCACGCCGGGCTGGGGTGGGGGCTCGGCCACCCCCCTGGGTCGCAGGCCCTGCCTCCGCTCTTTCCTCTTGGATGTCACTGAGCCCCCTGGCCGTCCTCAGTCCTGGGCTTCATTGGATCACCCCAAGGCTTCACAGCCCCGGGCACCCCCGGAAAGCCCTGGGTGAGAGGTGATTCTGTGGGGGCCGTGAGCTGCCTCTGGGGCCCTGCAGGCAGGGAGATGCAACCTCTCAAAGGCACCCGAGCATCCGCCTTCCGTCTGCGTGCTCGGGAGGCTCAGCTCTGCTCGCCCGCCCCGAGTGGACACACACCCCTGTCGCTGGGTGCACGGTCCCGGAACCCAGGGAGGCCTGGGCGTCCACAGCGCGGGCAGCTTCCCATTTTACAGATGCAGAAACTGAGGCCCAGAGAAGTAACGCGGCACGTCCAGGCTCACACTGCACATTGTGGGGAGCAAGGGAGGGGCCCCGCCCCCCAGGTGCACCCTCCCTCCTCTCCCTCCCCTCACTCCCCACCCTCCTGCTGCCGATCCCCCAATCCCCGCAGCCCTGGGGCCCCTGGGCCCGCCAGGACTCCCCAGGGTGCGGTGCAGAACATGCAAATGAAGGCGCCAGCCGCAGCCTTTAATGAATGCTCCAGAGGACAGCTCTTCCCTGATGAACAGAGGCTATTTATTTCCACCACAAGGAAATTTAACATGCAAATTGGGGAGGGTTTGCTCATCCTTCACCTGAAATTGACAAATCTGAATTTGGCCTGGATCCCCAGGAACCAGTGCCTGCAGAAGGGGCACGCGGTCCAGTCCACCTCCTCGGCGAGGCGGGGCAGGTGGGCCCCGGGAGGGGCACGCGTGTTTCCTGTCCGAGCAAGGTCAGGAGGGAAACGCGGCTCCTTCTCTGTCCACACACAGTAGGGCTGGGACCTCAGCTTGCCCCCAGCCTCCCTCCTTCCAGGGCCCCCATCGTCCTGCCCCCTTGGCGCTCAGCCAGGACACAAAAACTAATTACATCTTGACTCAGTTGTATGCTTGGGTGATCTAGGCAGATGCCCGGGGGGTGGGTAGTGACCCCTGCTTCCTGGGGGCGCCTTCCTGCCTGACTCCCCCCCCCTGCACCCCACAGGGTCCTCCCTCTTATCTGCGATTTCTGAGCAGGGAGAGGGTCCCCTGGGTCTCTCTGCTGTGCCTTTGTCCCCCCAAGAGGCATCTCAGATGCACCCTCTTTGCTTCTCTGACTGCTGGGGTTTCTGTGACTCTGATCCCCGCCCCAGCCAGGGAAGAGGCTTTCTCCCAGCTGGCAGCCCAAATCCCCTGCAGCCCAGAAACTAGGGGGAGCAGTGCCCTGGACGCCCCAAGAGCCCTCCAGTGGGGGGCACAGGTGGGTCGTGGCCCCGGTTGGCTCAGGGGAGCTTGGGGAGGGCAGAGGCCATTCTTTCTGCAAAACGGGGAACAGTGACAAAGAAAGATAGTCTCCCCAGAGGAAGCCGGACACGTTCCCCGGGGGTCAACCCTCGGAGCAGTGCGTCCAAGGGTGCCAGCCACCCTGCGGTCCCGCTGCCCCTAGGGGGACTGCACGGGGTCAGGACGTCGTGACCTGCTGGCGGTCCCCTGGCCCGGAGCCCTCTCTTTATGTGGTTTCTCCTCACTGTGTGCCCTGCTCAGAGCTCAGGCTCTTGAGTCTGGGGCTTCAGAAGGCTCCACCGCGTTCTGGTGAAAGCAAGTCACCAAGCCGGCCCAGACAGAGGGGCGTGGAAGTGGGCGCCACATCCCACAGGGAGTCGTCGCACGAGACTGGGCCATGTTCTCCCACCTCGCTGCCCTCCCTGGGACCCGGCTGCACCCCGCACGCCTTTCCCAGCCCCAGGGCCTCCTCAACTCCTTTCTTGGCAGCTCCCCCGGGAGGTGTCTCCGCAGTCACCAGCAAAGCTGACTTTGGGAAACCCCAAGAGAAGAGGCGGGGCTGTAGGCCAGTCCTGTCGTCTCGGGGGCCAGTCCCCCGGGTCTGGGCAGATGTGCGGGAGGGCCAAGGGGGTTCCAGCCGGGGCGCTGAGGTCGCAGCCCCTCCACCTCGGCCCTGGCACCTGGTGCTCCTGGCAGCTCCGGCTCAGGCCCCACTTCTAGGGCTGGACTGATGGGCAAGGGCTGGTCCTAGACAAGTGGGCACTGGGCCCCGTGTGGGGTGCAGTTAGAGAGGGGACAGCAACCCTGCCTTCCCCAGCACCAACGAGTAAATGGAGAATAATAAGAACATCTAGGAACAGCGGCAGCTAGCTCTTAGAGGGCTGAGTGCGCGTCTCACGCCAAGCCTTGGTCTGCACTCGCCACCTGTGTCCCTCATTTGCTCCTCACGACGAACCTGCAGGAAAGGACCGTAGTGAGATGGTGAAGAGCACAAAACTTAGAGGCAGCCTACTGGGGTCTGAATGCCGGCTCTGCCGCCAGCTGTTAAGCAAGTTACTTAACCTCTCTGTGCCGTTTCTTCATCTGCCAAATTTGGATTAAAAATACCTCCATGGAGTAGTTAATGAGAACTAAATGAGTTATCATATGTAAAGTGCTTAGAACAGTTTCAGACCCATATAAGTATCTTATTATTATTTTCCCTATTTAATAGATGAGGAAATGAAGGCCCAGAGAGGTTAAGCAACTTGCCCAAGGTTATACAGCGAGTAAAATACACAATCAAAAACCTCCTTCTCGACCTTTACCCACCAACTCTTAGGGCAGAGCTACTAAGGCAGAGCAAAGCGGGAGGCTTGGCCTGGGACCCCTTCTCCCCATGCTTCAGGGGGCGTTCGGCAGCTGTGCAGGCTGCCTGCCCCCCAAGGCCTGCTGAACCCCACCCCCATGTGTGAGGAGCCGCGGCGTGCTCAGGGCAGAGCAGGGCCTGGTTCCTGCCTCCGGGAGCCCGTCGAGGGAAGACAAGACAGTCTGGCAAGAGCCGCGCTCACCCGGAGAGCTGGCGAGCGCTGTGAGCGTGGGCCAGGGCGCCACTCCTGTGCTTCCCACCCGCGTCCCTTCAGGGGAGGCCGGCGCGGGAGGCGGAGCTGGAGCCTGCTTGCCGAGAACCGGAAGGACAGCGGCTTTCGTAGAGCTAAATTCCATCAGTGTGCAAAGCTCTCCCGCCTTGTCACTCTTCTGCTGTTTACTGCATCCTTTTTAAACAAACGAAAATCTCCGTGACAGATGTTTTATTTTGGCTTCCTTTTGTTTATCCTTGTTGGCCAAATTAAAGTTAGACCTATCTGTATGGAAGATTGGTTATAGATAGATAGACAGACAGACAGCTAGACAGATAGATAGATAATACAGATAGGTAGGTAGATAATTTTCGTTTTGTTGTTGTTGTTTGTTTTTGCCAAATTTTGCTGGCACGCCAACCTCGTCTGTGCAGAGCAGCTGTGTGCTTCAGAAGGCAGGAGCAAGGTCCGTCTCTGTTGGCCCCAAGGGCCGCAATGCAGGGCGACACCTGGCGATGGCTGGGTGTTTTTTTACCTTCTTTGGGGGCTGTTGAAGGCTTCACCAAAAGAGGTATCCCCTGGAGGCCGGGAACCGGGGGCAGGTGGGGAGCAGAGGAGGCCCCTGCCAGGGCGGCCACGCAGGGAGGCACAAGTGGCCCACCCTGGGACTCGGTGGAGAAGCACCGCGATACCTGGAACCGTGCGCCAGGTGGGAGCGTCAGCATGACCTTGCTCCAGGTCTGCCAGACCTGACAGGGACGGGCACCCCCGACACACCCCCCTGCCCTGCCAGGGCCGCCACCAGCAGGCATCACAGCCAGCCTCGGAGGCCTCTTCCCGGTTTCCCGTGACCTGCTGCGGGCAGGCGGGGGATGGAGCGAGCCTCTGGGGCAGGGGCAGGGAGGCTGCAGCTCATCCTCCAGCCTTCCCAAGGTCCGCTAATCCCTCAGACATCTGGCGGGGGAATCGAAAGCCTGGTAAAGACCAGGGAGCTGGACTCAGCAGGCCAGGGAGCTCGGGCCAGGCTGGGCAGAGCTGGGTTGGTGTGTGGTTGGTTTTTTTCCCCCGAGACGGCTCCCTCCTCTGTTTGCTCATTGCTTTTGCTCATTGTCTGCACATTGTCTGTTTTCAGTGTTGGTTTTTTTTCTTTAGGAGGCACTGGGAACCAAACCCGGGACCTCCCGTGTGGGAGGCGGAGCTCAACTGCTTGAGCCACATCTGCTCCCAGCCGGGGGTTTTGCATCATCACAGCTCACCAAGTTCCCTCTCCCAAGGTGATGCTTCTGAGGCACATTTACACACATCCCCCGCCATGCCTCCACCTTAGCATTACTAGCTGCTGTGCTTTGTGGGCATTAAAGGGGCATGGCAAAGCCCTTCCAGCCCAGAGGTGACAGTCCTCCTCCCCTTAGGTTCCCTGGGATTCGGAGATGCCAAGGGGGGCTGTTATTTAACTCCTTCCCTGCTGCCTCCAGGAAGTCATGCTGTCATCTGGGAGGGAGGCAGTAGGCAATGAATGGGCCAGAAGTAGAGCTGGGAACTGTGTGCTTCAAGCAGGATGTGGTGGACCAGTAACATCCTCAGCTAAACGTGAGGACCTGATGGTACCACGATGCCACGGAGACTCTTGTTTTATCGTTACTGTTCTTATAATTATATGTATGATGTTATTGTTAGGATGAATAATATATCACTGTTCTAGTGCTCAAAGCAGATTCCATGAAATGTGTTGGCTTCGACAATGGGACTTCATTAGCTTACAAACTTATGGTTTTGAAGCTGAAAAAACTGTCCAAATCAAGGTATCATCAGGCAGTGCTTTCTTCCCGAAGACCCCCTGCCCGCCACCGGGACTCCTCTGTCACATGGCCAGGCACACAGCGCCATCTCTCTTCCTCCCTTCTCACCTGGGTTTTGTTGCCTTCAGCTTCTTGCTTCCGTGGCTTTCTCTCATGGTCTGACTTTCATCTCTTATAAAGGACTCCAGTAAGAGGAGTAATACCCACCCTGACTGAGGGGGTCTCATCTTAAGATCCCACTCACCAAAAGGTCCTACTTACAGGGCATCCACACCCACAGGAATGGGTCAACTTGAAGAACATGCTTTTCTGGGGTCTAGACAGCTTCAAGCCACCTCAATCACCATTGTTGCTATTCCTGCTCACACCAGGAGCCTAGCACAGTACCTGGCACATTATAAGCACCCCGATATGGGTAGAATGATCAATAATAATAATCTACATATGTGCGTATTCCTTGAGCTCTTACTGAATCCCAGGCACCGTGTTAAGCACTTTGAAGTCAGTTCTGCTATGATGCAATAGGAAGGTTTGTTTGTAAAAAAATCACCATACTATGTGAAATTGTAATAAATATCCCAGGGCTTACGGAAGAACCGGGTGAGGGGAATGACACTCACCAACTTCATTAGTGACACATCAAAAATGATAGGACTCTCATGAACACAGTAGTACAATTCCACAGGTGCTAAATGGCTAGGGAATGCACAAATACTACAATAAATACGGCCCCTTGCCTTGGGTATAGCCTGACGGGAGCCTGGCAGTTTGGGAGTGACTGTGAAGTGGTAGAAGAAAGGGTGCTTGAAATCAGACAGAAAGTTGCAACACCAGTTGGGATTGCTGGTAATACAGGTGGTGAACCGCGGTAGCTGGTGGATATCTGCAGTGCGTGCATTTTGCATTTTCCTGCACAGCTGGGCTCAGCTCAGTACGGTTTTCTGCATTTATCCAGTGTTTCCTATGAACAAAATCATTCATAAGCAAATGCAAAGTTCACATTATGCTCAAATTGTCCTCTCATACATCAGTTGCATCAGAACAAATTTGTTTTCAAAACAAGCATTAGAGCAGAACTGCCTTTACTTGTGTTTTCTATCGGGCAGCCGTGCCAGCCTTGCCTGGGATAGCAAGTGGGGTACTCGGAGGGAAGGGCGTCTGAGGCCACGCTGCGGTTTTGAGACTGGGGTCCAGAGCCACCCCACAGATGGGGCAAGTGGGGACTGACAAAGCCAGACCCTGCCCCTTTGCCATTACCTAGGACTGCTCCACTTCTGAAATATTAAAGCCAGGCCAACCCGCTCTGGCCGCGCTGCCCAGCCTCCCTCTTCTCTCCCCAGGGCACCTGTTCCTCCACACTTGGGTGTGTTTACAAATCACCCTGGAAACAGAATGCAGATTCTGAATCAGTAAATCCAGGGGGGGCCCAAGATTCTGCACTGCCCACCAGTTCCCAGGCGATGCCCAGGGCTCCCCCCATCTCCTCCTCTAGGAGCTTCTCCGTCATGCACCCCTTCGCTCTGTGGACCCCCTTCCACCAACGTCTAAACGTGTTCCGGGCTCTCGCATCTTTAAAACTTAAAGCCCCCTCTCACCATCTCCTGCGCCCACCTTCCCTCCCCGCAGCCCCACTCTTCCTAGCCCAAGTCCCCGCAGGCTCCTCTTGCTCACCTCCTGCTCTCTCCACATTAAGCTGGGTTCACCAGGCCACTGGAACTACCCCTCCACCCCCCCACCCTGCGGCATCAGGCACCCCCTGGCCGCCAGGATCAGCAGACCCCTTTCCACACTGCCCTTCACCCCGGCACCATTTTGCATGGTGGTCCACGGCCAAGGCCTCTGAATCGCCACCCACCCCTTTCACCTTGACTGGCTCCAATCCATTCTCCGCCCTGGAGCCAGTTTATGTCTGATTCTCTTACACCAGGGGCTGGCACATCTTTTCTGTAAAGGGCCCAATAGTAAATATTTCAGCCTTCACGAGCCACACGGTCTCTGCCGCAGCGACTCAACTCTGCCCCTGTAGCGTGAATGCAGACCCAAACAATGGGCATTGTGGTGTTCCAAGAAAACTTTATTTGTGGACGCTGAAATCTGGATTTCATCTAATTTGCACCTGCCACAAAATGTGATTCTTTAGTTTTTTTTTAAGTGGTAAAAAACAATCCTGAGCTCACAGACCGCCCAGCAGGCGCTGGGCTGCAGATGTGGCCTGTGGGCCGCGGTTTGCCAACCCGTTTCTCATGCCCATTTGACCGCTCAACGTTGTCCGCAGGAAGAGGCCCTGATGGCTCAGCCTGGCCCCCAAGGCGCCCTGGGCCGGGCCCCGGGTCATGCCTAGCCCCGTCTGAGGACTGGCCCCCTCGCCAAGCCTGGTCCTCTCTTCCTAGGACCCCAGCCACCTCTGCCTTGGACAGCACCTCCTCCCCAGCCCCCCCCCAGCACCTCTACCCCCCTCAGCCTCTTGCCCTCCACCCAGAGCCCCCAATCCCCCTCACACCCCTCCCCAGCCCCATCAACCCCAGGTCTCTCCCTGGGTCACCCCCAGGCACGCTTCCTGCCGCCGCATAGCTCCCTTCCCCAGACAAGCCCCCTGCACCTGGGGCCTGGCGGGGAGACCCTCGGCAGCCCTTCCTCCGTGCTGCAGCCCCCTGAGATACTCGGCAGTTCTAATGAGGAGGGGGCTCCCCGGGGTGGGCGCAGAGGCCATCAAAGGCAGCCCCACCCGCCATGCCCCACACACACCTGAGAGGCTGGAAACAGCCTGAGGAAGCAAATCACTGGGGTCCCCGCCCCACCTGGCTAGGCCAGTGACCGTTCCTGGAGGCCTGATTTCCATGGAGCCTTTGCGTCCATGTGTTTTAATTCGGATTTCTTTCTTCTCCACCGGCCTAGAAAGCATTGTAACTCGTCTCAGCCAGGGGCCAGGAGGCCAGGACAGGAGCGCAGGAGGCTCCCCCAGCCCAGAGCCAGGAGGGAAGCGAGGAGGCAGGGAGCAGAAGGGAGACAGGCCCAGCTGTCAGCGGAGCGAGAGGCGAGGCCCCCTCTTCCTGCCTGTCTCCTTGTTTAAAGCCAGAAGCACACCACCTCCCGCCCCTCAAGCCTCCAGGTGTCTTCTTTCCCAATCTTTTTTTTTTAAATCCCTAACTGTGACCTCTTCAAGTGTCAACCCCTTGCACCCCCCGGACGGGTTTTACCTGCCCTGTCTGTTCCTTCTGTCTGCTTCCGGCTTCTTTCCCCTTGCAGAGGGATCCCACCACCCCCCCCCACGGTCTCCTCTGCGAAGCGAGCTGCTGGGCGCCACCCCGGGGGCTCCTGGGCCAGGGCAAGGTCTGGGCAGTCCCTGGAGGGGTTTCTGGCCGGGGTGTGAGGTGAGAAGCCAGGAGCAGGGCTCCGTGGGGCAGGGCAGCGCTGAGTGCCCGGCCAGCGGGGCGGAGCGGCCCTGGGACATCTTGGGAGGCAGGTGCCTCCGGAATCAAATCGTGCTTTTCAGGCTCGGTGCTGGGAGGCCTTGAGCAGCGCGCCATCCCTTCTGAGTCCAGGCCCCTGGGCTCTGAAACGGGGAGAGGAGGAGCCTTTCCCTCTTGGAAAATGTGAGAATGAAACCAGGGAGGCCTGTCAGGCGTTTGACCCGGAAGCTGCTGCTGTCAGAGGGGGGCCCCTGCTTGTCTTTCCCGGTAGGGACAGTCCCCCCCAAACCCCAAGGCAGGGGCAGTCCCGGCATTCGCCACCCCCAGCCCCATAACACCGGGGTCCTGTCGTAACCCCAGGGCCCTGGGAGCATTGGGGGTCCTCCTGGCCGAGCGGGGAGGCTCAGGGGAGCAGAAGGCCAGGCCAGCGGCAGGGGTGCCTCCCAGGGGTCACCTCCGAGGGGCCGCTCAGCCCCGGGATCCCACCACCCCGTCCACACCACTGGAGAGAGGTTCTCTGGGCAGTGGCTCCGCCCCAGCCTAGACTGGGCCTGGTGGGCCCACCTCCTGGGGCTGCAGGTGTGTTCTCTCGCAGTGGTGGAGGCCGATGTCCCAGACCAGGTGCCGGCCAGCTGCTTTCCTTCCGCAGGCTCCAGGGGAGTCCCCCTCCCCGCCCCTTCTGGCTCCTGGAGCTGCTGCCTCCTCTGACCTCTGCCTCAGCCCTCACGGCTCGTCCAGTCTCCGCCCCTCATGCCTACGTCTTCCAAGGACCCCTGGGGTGGCGCTGGCCCACCTGGGTAATCCAGGATAACCTCCCGGCTCTAAATCGTGCCCTTGATCGCCCCTGCTGTGAACGTAGTGCCAGACTTGGGTGTCAGGGCACGGGCTGCCACGCCCACCGTTTATTCTCTCCTCCAGTCAATGCTCACTCAGCACCTCTAACATTTCCCGCGTGTTCTGGGGTGGGGGGTACCAGCACCGCCGTAGGGACAAGTGAACAGGGCGTCCAGCTGAGTTAAACGTGGCAGGAGAGCACTCGAGGGCAGCCAGGCTGGGGGCTCGAGGAGGCTGCGCAGAGGAGGCACCTGAGCTGAGCCCTGAAGGGTGACGCAGTCAACAGGCCAGACAGGGTCCCTGCGGGGTGAGGGGCGCATGTGGACAGCAAAAGGCCGCTTGTCGGAAACTACTGGAAGTTTGGTCGAGACGGAGGCCGTGGCGGGAAGCTAGGGTCTCCACGAGGCCCCCTGCCCAGCCCCGCTCCTGCACACATCTGCTGACCTGAGCACCTCCCGGCTGCTCCTGCACCTGCGTGCCCGAGGGGGTGGCCCCCCGACTGAGAGGACAAGCACACGGATGCCCCTCCTCGGCCCAGCACCCCCGGCCCTGCCGTGTTCTGAGCTCGAGGCCTGCCTGGCCCGCTTCTCTCCTCCGTGGCACCCACCCTCCACCCTGCAGGCCTCCGGGCAGGGGGGACCCCGCTGGGCCCAAGCCGTCCTGCCCCCGGGGGTCGCCATGTCCTTTACTACCCCCATTCCGTCTCCCGGGCCCTCCCCGGCCCTCCAGGGGTTCCCAGGACCACCACTCGCCCCTCCCGCTGCCCACCTGCACCTCCCGCGCCCGTCCTGCCAGGGAATCAGGCCCTGGGCCCCTCCCGAGGCGCAGCCTCCCCTTCCCGCGCTCCCCCCCTCCCCAGGCCCCTCCTTCCCTCCCCAAAGCTCGCTAGCCTTGCTGCCGGCGTGGGTGGGGATCAGACCCAGACAAGAGGGACTTCCAGCAGAACAGAAATCGCCCTCCGAGTCGCCCCCCCCGCAGCCCTGCACCCTGCCTCCCGGGCTCGGTCTGCATCCTGGGTGGGGAGCTGGGGCCCCCCTTTCTCTCCCTGTCCCTCCCTGCCTCTTGCATGAGTTCAGGACGCTTAGGGCTGCCAGAGGGAAACTTCAGCCCCCAGTGCTTTCTCATATGGAGCCCCGCAGCTTCCTCGTCCCCACCCCTTTGACCCGAGCCTTCCCTTCCACAAGCAAAAGACCCACTAACGCGGGCTTCTTCGCCTGGTCCACGAGCTTGAAGCGAAATTCAAAACAGTGTTATTCTTGGGGGGACGTGTTGGTGCAGGCGCGATACGGTTATGAAATAATACTCAATACAGTGTGGACTTAGTAAGGGGTCTGTGGTTTTCACCTGCCTGGCAAAGGAATAAAAAAGGTTAAGAACCCCTGCCAGAAAGGGTTTTCTGGAGCAGTCGAGCTTCTCTTCCTGGTCCCCAATGTTACTGGACTGGCCAGAGCTTAGCACCAGCTTTCCTTTAAAGTGCCCCAGATCTAATTCTGAGGTCCCACTCAGACCTGTTTCCCTCCATCCGCAATAATCTCTGGTGTCCAAGGGAGAGAGGGCCAGCGCCAGAACTGTCCTTCCTCGAAGCAGCCCCCAGGAATGAGAGCCCCACGCCGTGGAGGTGGGTCCAGGTGAAGCTCATCCCCCTCTGCCGACTGTCACGACATACTAGAGCCTCACGAGTGGCAGCCCTGACTTACACTAGCCGAGTCTCTTTATTATAATAATTGGTGTTGTGTTAATTACCTGGTAGACTTAGTTTCCCCCTTTAAATCACGCTGGTCAGAGTTTCACCTTCTTTCTAGAAGATTCGTTATGAAAGCAGACCCACAGTATGGCGCCCATTTCTAACCAGCCACCACCCAGTGGCCGGCTCTTCGAGCACCACCCATGTCTCCTGGGGCAGGAGTGGGTGCAGTGTGCCCTCCGGAGCCTGGGAAGGCAGCATACGCGGCACACACTTGAGCTCACTGCCTTTCCTGCCCAAAACCCTTGGGAAGAGGAGTGGAAGCCCGGGCCCTGAGCCCCAGCGGGGATGGACTTGGGGGTGACACCTGCAGGCAGTGGGCACAGAGGGTCCCGCTCGCCCCCAGCGGACGTGGCTGAGCGCTCACTCCTCAGATGGAACCTGGTGGGAGAGCACGGGTGGCGGCCCCGTCCTTCCTTGCCTTTTTTCCCGCAGGTGCCTCTCACGTACCGGGAAGAGGAAGCCTGGGTGCCAGGGAGGGGCCCCTGGATGTCACCTCAGACTCCATAGGGGAAGAGGAGGGGGGCACAGCGCTCTACGCCCCCCCCAAGCCTCAATCTAGCCTCTCCCTCCACACCCTCCCTCCCTACTGCCCCCTCTTCTGAGAAGGAAAGCCTGGGGCTTGCAAGGAGGAGCGGGGTTTCAGAAATCCATGTCCCTGAGGCCCACCGAGAACCTAGAAAATGTGGCTTGGGTGGGAGGGGATGCTTGTGGATATCGTTTCTCCCTCGAGGACATGTGAATGATGTGGGCTCAGCATGAGAGGGAGAGCAGAGGGGGACCTGTGACCGAGCAGGGCGGACATGTGTGTCCTGGGTGCCCTCGGCTGGGAGTGGCCGTGTGTTCACCCTGAGGAGTTCAGCCTGTGCATACGAGTGTGCATATGTGCACATACATGCATGCCCATGCACAAACGTGTGTGTGTGGAGAGGTGTGTGCACGCTTTGTACAAGTGTGTGGGTGTGCATGCACATGTATTCATATGTGTCTGCACAGATTAGCAAGTGTGTGCTCAATAGGTGTGTTCATAAGTGTGAGCATGTATAGGCATGCACACCCGTATGTGTGTGCACGTGTGCATGCATGTGTGTGCACACCTAAGAATGTGCACATGTGGGCACAGGTGTCTTGCACGTTTGCTTGTGTGTTCACATGTTGAAGGTGTGTGTACACAAGTGTGCACAAATGGCATGTGTGCCTAAGTGAGTGTGCAGCGTGCATGCACATGTACACTTCTTCCGTGCGAGCACCTCCACGTGTATCTCCAGGCACCTGATTTATTAACTAGGACAATACAAGGAGAGTGTGCCTGTTATTTCTGGTGTCCGCATCAGCTCCTGACAGCTTTGTGGAATTGAAATATCTTATTTAATGCAAGTAAGAATCATTTTAAATATCAACTGTGACACTCAAGGACTCGAACCAAAAAGGGCACGGTGTGTTTCCACCACGTGCTGGAGAAGATGCCACATTTGTTAGGCAGTTATTTTCTCCCCGGCTTGTCTCTTGTCTCTAAAAATCCAATTATCTGTCTTGGCTCTTCTCCGTGCCGTTGTCACGTGGCCTCCCCCCAGCCCAGCTCTTCCTCAGGGAGGAGGAGGAGGGCTGAGCCAGCGGGCTCCTGCCGGCTGCAATTAGGACAACCTGTGATGGAGGTGAAGCGGCCGGGGCGGGGCCTATGCGGGCCTCCCTGGCACCCTCTTTCTGCCCGGTCCCAAGCCCAGCCCCTAAGTCCCTCTCCTCCACCTGCACCTTTGTCCATTTAATGGGGGAAGGCAAAGCTGTCAAGGACAGGAAAGAGCTATGCGCGGCCCGGGCACGTCCTCTTAAGAGGTATGGTTACCTGCGCGCGGCGAGGAGCAGAACCATGGCTGCAGGAGTCTGTGTTTGAGGTCTTAAGAAGGGGAGAGATTGTAAATTCGTATTTGCTTGTGTTTGCATGAAGAAATTCGGAAGAGATACTAAAAACCTGCTAAGGGTGGCTTCCTCTTGAAGGCGTTGGGGGCAGTGACGACATTTTACATTTTACAGTCTACTCTTTGTATTCTTGGACTTCTCTGTCACTCATTTTAATTGTTTCTAATAAATTATAGACAATATGTCAATTTATTTCCACCTACATCTGTTTAAAAAATACAAGAACAAGTTCTTTGTTTCCTGTTGGAAATTTCTCATCTTTCCTTTTTTCTCCTTGAACTTACGAACTCTATCCCACTTTCTCCATAGAAATTTATCCTAATGGCATATATTCTTATGCCTGAACATCCTTTATTGATCAAGATATTATATCTCTCTGCCCATAAAAGCATATAAATTGACATTTTAATTTCCTGTAGCTATACTTTGCTAAGTACTAAAGAGTTCTTTAGATAAAGTTATCATTATAACTATTAGTACCCACTTATTCAAAACCACGTAAATACACCATAAATCCTGAAAAATAATAAACAGTAAAAGCAACCTTTGATGATATCATACTTGTAGTTGTACAGGAGTCACTATTGGGGAAACTGGGTGAGGAATATTATTCTTTGATTTTTAAAGCATGTGACTAAACCTCCTAAGTCAATCAACAGATCACAGAAGTGGGTGGAGCCAGGTGTCCTCTGGCCCCTTGCACCCCTTCCTTATTGGGTGGAGACTGAGGCCACAGGCCAGCCAGGAGGAGGTGCCACTTACCCACCGTCACCACCTCCCGTCCCTGCAGGAGCTCGGCGCAGGCCCCTCCACCTGGAGGACGTGATGGAAGAGGCCGGAAGGTTGGGAAGTTGGACTGGTGGAAAGAGTTTCACCAGATGTCAAGAGGCTAAGGGGGCGGCCTTTGGCAGGGGCCCTGCCATTCCCTTGCTACCCCAATGTCGCTGAGGACACTGGACAAGAGGACACTGTCTCTGCTGGCAGCTGGAGGGGCTGAGTGGGCCTTGCCGTGGATGGGAAGGATAAGGCCACCAATGGGGCTCGGCGTTTCATTGGTTGCTGGCCAGGGCCAGGTGGGGTCCTTGTCTGTGGGGAGCCAAGGAATGTTCCGGGCAGGGGAATGTGTGCCCCTGGTGGCTGATGTGGGCCCTTGTGGATGCACCGTTGGGCCCTTTCTCTACAAGGAGGGCTCCTGCCATGCCGTCCTGCCTCGCTGAATTTCCCCCACTTCACCCTAACACCTTCCCCTCCTGGCCAATCACTCACACATCTGCTCCCTCCTTCAACGAGCACCTTTGCAGCGCCAGCCACTTGTGTCCAGGGCATCTTGTAATCCTCACATCAAAGGTGGGCATCGTTGCCCCCACTTTACAGATGGGAAAACCGAGGCTTGCAATGCTTCCGTAATTTGCCCAGGCCACACTCCTGAGAAAGCAGAAATCCCGTCTCAGAGGCCCTGGTACGGTCTCCCACACTACTGCCTCTTGGGTGGATCAGGTGCGAGCCCAAAACCCATTTCACCCCCTCCACCCGGCCCAGAGGAGACCCTAGACAGGACCCGGTTCGTCCAGCTTCCTACCAGATGGGTGGCAGCCACGGGTGGGTGGAGCCAGCAGAGCGGTGTTGGGAGCATCCGGGGCCCTGGAGGGAGCATTGCCAGGCCAAGGGGCTGCTTCCAGCGCCCTGGGGTTGCCAAGGAGAAGGCGCGGGCTGCCTCTTCCACCCCCTAGGAGGCAGGGAGAGGAGCTGCAATTTGGGTGGAGTGGAGCAGGTTTCCCTGGCAGGAAAGGCAGTGGGCGGGCCCGTTACTTTAAATAATGCTGCTAGAAATAGGTCTCCCAGGCAGGGAGGCCCAGAGAAAGAGAGAGCCCAGCCAGAGGCAGGCAGGAGGAGCGAGAGCAGGGCTGTGCTGGCCACCGGGCCACGGAGCACCTGCTCTCGCCCACGGAGAGGAGAGGGGCACCCAGGGACAGCCCTCCTGCATGGCGTCCAGGCAAAGGACAGGCCTGCAGCCCTTCCTCCTGGGACCGAGGGCCCCCGCTGAGGCAAACAGGCGTAGAGTCTTCTGCAGAAATCGACTTTTATTAAAGTTTAAATTTCACCACACATCCCTGACATCGGCAAACAAATCCTGAGCCAATGAGTCCCTGGTGCCGCTTTTATAATGTATACTTAAATTCCATGCACAACGTGCACTTTTTATTTTTAAAATAAAAGCAATAGATGCCTATGATAAGGAAAATTCTAATGGCCTAGAAAGACATAAAATTAAAAAATAAGCATTTCCCTCCCACCCCATCCCCAGTTCTGCTCGCAAAAGGGAGAACACATCCTTGAGTATCCATCTCAAAAAAAAAAAAGTTTATGCATATACCAGTGCATGTATATATGTGTGTATGTATAAGGGTATAGATGGTTATATGTGTGTCTGTATGTGTATGTATACGTGTACATGTATATATATGTGTATATGTGTGTGTCTGTATATATATATACACATATATATATTCTATTTCAGTTTACCCAGATGATAATCACACCATTCACACCATTCTTTGACTCTTTGGGGGGAACAACAAACTCAAATTATTTTTATTGGGTCAATTTGCATGATCCTAAATGTCAAATTAAGGGTTTAGTAGCCCGTATCATTGAACAGCAACTTGTAAGAGCACCTTAGCGTCCTCGAGCTTGCCGGCTATGATATAGTTTAGCCTCTTGCTCCCTGGTGTTTTTGTTCACCTAGATCCCTGCCCCAGCTTCAACTTCCTTCCACCTTGTGGCTCGTGGAGCCCTTTCTAGTTCAGCCCACACAGGCGTTCCTCACTCTTTCCTTGGCTGCAGCATTATTTATTGATCCAATTCCACTTTGAGGGACTTTGGGTTTACTTCCTGTTTTTGTTTCTTTCTTTCTCCTATTACAAACATGGCTACAGAGACGCTCCTTGTTCATCTTTTTGTCACATTTTTGCAAGTACATCTAAAAGGCCAGCTCTTGGGAGTGCAACCTCTGGGTCAAAGGCCCTGCATATTTTAATTTTGATAGATTTTGCCCCAAAGCCTGTACCAATTTACACTTCCACGAACAGCCCTGAGAGTCGCCCTTCCGCCCCCTCTATTTTGCCAATGCTGGGCATGATCCCACCTGTAAACCTTTGCAAATCTTCTATGTACGTGTTTGTATCTGGTTGTTTTTTTTTTAAAGATTTATTTTTATTTATTTCTCTCCTACCCCCACCCCCAGTTTTCTGCTCTGTGTCCATTTGCTATGTGTGTTCTTCTGTGTCTACTTGCATTCTTGTCAGTGGCACCGGGAATCTGTGTCTCCTCTTTGTTGCGTCATCTTGCTGCATCAGCTCTCCGTGTGTGCGGCACCACTCCTGGGCAGGCTGCGCTTTTTCCGTGCAGGCAGCTCTCCTTGTGCGTGGAGCTTCCCTACACAGGGGACAGTGGCACAGCACTCCTTGCACACATCAGCACTGCGTGTGGGTCACCTCACGGGTCAGGAAGCCCTGGGTTTGAGCCCTGGACCTCCTATGTGGTAGGCTGATGCTCTACCAGTAGAGCCAAATCCACTTCCCTGTGTCTAGTTTTGATTTGACTTTCTTTCCTTGTGACCAAGGTTGAGCAGCATTTCATGAGTTTATTGGCCCTTTCTTTTTCTTTTCCCTGGTGCTTTTTAATACCTGGTTCCATTTCCCAGGGTAGAGAGTTCTCTAGCCCCTCCTCCTTCCCTCTCCTTTCTCGAGTCACCACGTCTCCTTGGAGATCCACCTTCCCCAAAGCTGCCTCCCCTCTGAGCATCTTTGGGGAAAGTGCCTGTGACCGTGTTGAGGATGGGGGGGGGGGGCAAGGAATATGCCAGAACTTGGCTTCTCTCCCCAACATCACTCCGTGCACAGCTACATGGGACAGATAAGAGCTGCAGCCAGTGGCAAAGATAAGAGACCTGGGCAGGGGGCTCTGCTAAGACTGCGGAGCCTCAGCAAACTTGGCACTCACCCACACAGGAGTCTGGGGGCGAGGGTTTGGGGCTGCAGGCCCAGGACCAGAAGCCCAGGCTCTGCCCTTTACTACATGATGCCTTAGGCCAGGTGACAAGTTCTTTCTTAGCCTCTAAAATAGGATGCTAAATTTCATAGTGGATACAATTAAAAACAACAACTGAGGGAGTGCTGAGTTCCTAGCAGGGGAGCTCTATCACCATCCTTAAAGGAGCAGCAACAATCCCCCAAGTGCAACAGCAAAGACCAAAAAAGAAGGAAGGTCCAACAATGAGCCCTTGATACTAATGACTATGCTTGTGAGCCTGTGCACCTGAAATAAGAACACAGCCTACAGCTGCAGGGTGCCTAAGAGTTACCTCCTGAGAGCCTCCATGTTGCTCGAATGTGGCCATTCTCGAAGCCAAACTCAGCATGTAAATATGTTGCCTTCCCCCCAGGGTGGGACATGACTCCCGGGGATGAGCCTCCCTGGTGCTAAGGGATTACTACCAAGTACCAGCTGATGATGTAACTAGAAAATGACCTTGAATAAAAGGGTCAACTCGGACCAGCAGAATATCTCAATCTACATATAATACCAGAAGTTAAAAATGCTTTTTGACCTGAATCAAAGGGGGAAATGGAAAGGACAAATGTGTTTATATGGCTATGAGTCTCCAAAAAGAGCTGGGAAGTTATCAGAGGGGTTGCCCTTATGCACACCTCAGCAGAGTCCCAGAGACAGATTAAGTAGGTACAACCCTGGGTTTTGGTTCTTCTGAGGGCCACAGAGACCCACAGGTTCTATGGTCATGGCAGAAGGAGTTCAGTGCCATTTCAGTTGGCCCTACTTTGGAGTTTGTGTTTCTGTGTGATGGAGCTGGACTCAGATGTGATCTTTGTTTCCAAGCCTCTCCTGTTATTTTTACCAGAACTGTAGTTGGTGCTGGGGTTTAATATATACTCAGGGGACCATGTGATAGCCAGGCCCTGAGCCTCAACAGACTTCAGCTCCTACACTCTCGTTTATTGGACTTACCCCACTCAACTAACATGGAGTTGAAGAAGGTCAACCACCATACCAGGGAGCCAAGAGTGCCTACAGCTGAAAGCAAGAGGATTGCATCCAGCATCCATGTGGAATCTAAGGCCCCTCTTGATATAGATGTGGAGTGGACACAACCATTCCAAGGTCCACAGGATGGAGGAATAGAGTATGGATTAGAGTGGACTTACTGATATTCTATTCATGAACTATTGTGATTAGTAATTGAAGAAAATGTGGCATTGGTTTGGAGAAAGTGGCCATAGTGGCTGCTGGGGGTAGGGAAGGGGAGGAAGAGATGAGATGTGGGGCCATTTTTGGGACTTGGAGTTGTCCTGGGTGGTGCTGCAGGGACAGTTACCAGATACTGTATGTCCTCCCATGGCCCACTAGGTGGAATGTGGGAGAGTGTGGGCTATGATGTGGACCATTGACCATGAGGTGCAGCGGTGCCCAGAGATGTATTCACCAAATGCAATGAATGTCTCATGATGATGGAGGAGATGTTGTTATGGGGGGAGGAGTGGGGTGAGGGGGGTGGGGGGTATATGGGGACCTAATATTTTTTTTAATGTAATATTAAAAAAATAAAGGAAAAAAAATTTTTTTAATAAAAATAAAATGGATGCTAATAAGAGTACCTGCTCCAACCCCAGTGCTCCAAAATGTGCTCATCAAATGCAATGAATGTGCCACACTAATGAAAGAAGTTGTCAATGTGGGAGGAGTCGGGGTGTGGGGAGTGGGGTATATGGGAACTTCTTATATTTTTTAAGGTAACATTTTGTGTGATCTATGTATCTTTTTTAAAAAAAGTTAATATAAAAAGTATAAAAAAAAAAAAACAACAAACCACTTACCTGGCTGTTCCAGCTATGAAAAAAAAAAAACAAAACCGCTCCATAGATAAGCGCAGAGAGGAAATCAAAGGCTCTCAAATGCCAACATATGACAAAGTGTCCACCTCTCCACGTAACATGAGAAAAGTGAGGATGGGGTTGGGCTTTTCCTAAATTTAAATGAGATTTTTAAATTGCCTTTGTGCTGAGATTGTGCTTCTTTTTGTGATCCCAAATGTGTCCTTTCAAAATGAAGTGCTGACCATTCCTGTTTATTTTTCTCTCTCGATACGGCTCTTTTATTATTTATTATTCATTTTTAGTTTTTGTTGCCTGATTTTGCATTTTGGCTGCTCGGTTTTAATGACGCTTTTAAAGTTGATAGCCATAGATGGGAATATCCGTGTGGAAGGGAGAGCCCTATGAGAAGCCCTTGGTTCAGTATCTGATGCCCAGAGGGTGCTGAGAGGGGGCGGAGGGTGGGGGTGAGGAGGGTGATGGTGCGGATAAAGAAGGCAGGCCTCAGCCAGGGTCGGGTAGGAACAACAAAGCAAGGGTGCCCAGCCCAGGGTTGGGTGCCCCGGGGGCAGGGACGATGAGCTTGTCCTCGAGCTGCCTGTGTAAACCCCCGGGCACCCGAGGATCGGGGAGAGCTAGCCCGGCCACCAAGCCCCTGTTCCTTTTCAGGCTCTGCTGGACCACTGTCCAGGGACGGGAGGGACAGTCGCAGAAGGGGCTCTTGGAGAACTAGCCCTGGTCCCCACGCCCGGAAGCCCCTCTCCCTCACCAGGCGTCCTTCCTGCTTCTCCACCGGCTCAGCCCACCTCAGCCTGCTCGTCAGCCGCGCCCCCCCTTCCCCTGCCACCAGCTCCTGCTGCCCTTTGGGCCAGCCTGGGTCCCCGGAGTGAGTCCGGGGAGCCCCTCCGAGTGCCACGTGCGCAGCCCACGCCCACGGAGAGCCGGCACGTCTGCCCAGAAGGCTCTGCCTTCTCCCCCATCAAAGCTGCAGAGGGACTGACTGTAATTTTAAGGATGGAATGATGCGCAGAGCATTTGGGGAAACATGTAAACCCCCTGCCTCTGTCGCTCCATCAGTTTCATTCAATATTTTCAACACAGCCCTGTGTGCTGGGCCAAAAAAGTAATGCCCTGCCCTGCTCGGGCCTGCGCCCCAGCAGCCTCTAGCAGACAGGGCGTGCCCTCTGGCACCGCCTCTGGCCCAGCACCCCTTCCTGGGGAGGGACGTCCTACTGAAAGGACCCTCAGTCGCCCTCTGACCCGGCCAGAGAGTCGAGAGCTCCCTGGTAGTCTTCCTTCCCGATGGGGGTGGCGCGGTGACCTCTGACCTGAGCGCAGCCTCCTGCGTGCCGGCTGTCTGTCATGCTCACTGGTGTCCCGTCTGCCCCCAGGTACATGATCACCAGCCTGGACCGCACCCACGCTGGCTTCTACCGCTGCATCGTGCGGAACCGGATGGGCGCCCTGCTGCAGCGGCAGACTGAGGTCCAGGTGGCCTGTGAGTACCCGCGGGGCGGCGGGGCGGCGGGGCAGCAGGGGTCTCACCTATCCCCCGCACTCAGGACAGGACCAAATCCCAGCCGTGGCCTTCCGTGTTCATCGAGTGTCCAAGCCTGGACCTCATTTTTGTTGATAAAACTAAGGCCCAGAGAGGTGCTGGGCGCCACTCAAGGTCACACAGCAGGTAGATACGCACACAGCTGGCTCGGGGCTCGGTCTTCTTTCCACGGAGTAGCCCCACCGCCTCCTCCACGGGGGCCTCATCGCTGCTCGGATGAGCTCCTCTGGGGTCTGCCTCGGCCTTGGGAGGGCTTCGAGACGGCCAACCCGAGTCTCTCCAGCTCCTTGGCTGACCTCCTGGGACCCCCATGACCCTGCTTTTCCACCCTCTGGCTCCCTGAGACCTGGAACCGTAAGAGCAGGGGGATCCCCGCAGTCTTAGGGGGGCATTGGGAGATGCCTCACAGTGGGCACTCAGAGGTGGGGGGTAGCAGCAGGTCTAGGTTCCCAGGAGATCAGGGTGGGGCAGAGGGAAAATGGGGGGCCCTCAACGAGCCTTTGGGGTAACCACCTTTCCCTAGTACTGCAAACCCCCAGGGCCTCCTTAAATGGAGGAGGGTGAGGACAGTTTCAGGAGCACCCAAGGGTGTCCCAGAGCACCAGTCAGCACCCTCCCTGTGCCGGCGCCCCTGCCCCACCCTTCTGCCACGCCTGCTGAGCTACCGAAGTGAGGCCCCGGATCGGCTCCTTCTGGGATTTTTTGGTGTTCTGATGGGGAGGGGACTGGGGGTGTGGGAAGCCTCGGTGAGCCCTGGAATTCCGTTATGAAGCAGAGACCCTCTCCTCCGGAGCCCACAGCTGCTCGCCTCTGATTCAGCACGAGGGAACGTGTTATTTGGAGAGAAGAGGGGGTGAAAGATCGAAAAGAAAATCTTAAGCGAGGCAAAGAGTGTTTATAATAATTATGGGAAACAACTCTAATCAAAAGTGGAGGACGGATTGTCCCATAAATCAGCACTAAGGCAACTCGACATACTCCAAGGAGCGGAAAAGCCCTGAATTAAAGTGATGGATGGGAGGCAGCTGTCAGCGTCGGCTGGAGGAGTCCCACGGAGCTTCATTTAGCCGGTGCCAGGGCCCAGCAGGGCAGCGGAGAGCCGTGGGCGGCCCGGAGAGCCCTGTGCACGTGTGTGCGCACGTGTGCATGTGTGTGTGTGTGTTCTGGGTCAGCCTGCCTCTTCATCTGTTTGTGGGCAAGAGCGTGTGTGTGTACGTGTGTACCTGGTGGTATGTGCGTGTGTGTGCATGCACCTGTGCACATACGTGATTGTAGCAGTGCACCTGTCTGGGCTGGTCTGCCCCTTTGTTCTCCTGTGTGTGGGAGAGAACGTGTGTGTGCACAGGCGTGTGCACGTGTGCATGTGTGCGACTATGCCCCCCGTGTGCAGGAGGAAGAGTGTACGTGAGCAGGGAGATGTGCAGGTGGAAATGCCACCCAGACACTGTCCAGTCTGGGCCTTGGTTCTTAGGAGACACTAGGAACTTTCTGGAATTGAGAGTTCCTTTTTGGAAATGACACCTCTCCCCTGGGCTGACTGGCTGGTCCGCATCCTTGCGGCTGACACACTTCCTCCTTGGCTGTGACGGGGTTTGTGGGTGCAGGGCCCGTCCCCCATTCCCACCAGCTCGCATTCATACACACATCGCACACATGCACACACGCATGTGCACACATGTGCTCACTCTGGCCAGGGAATTACCGGCCCCAGCCTCTCCTTTCTAGAATCTAGCTTCAGCTGTCACCCCTCCTGCCCCGCTTGGGGACACCCCCTCGAGTCCAGGCCAGGCTGCTCTGGGTCCCTGCCCCGACCCGCAGGGAACTTCCTGCCTCCATGCTGGGGGGATGGGCTGTGATGGGCCCAGGCCACAGGGCAAGCAAGCGCGTGGATAGAAGGCCCTTTAGGACCCAGGGCTGCTGGCATTTCCTGGGTGCTGCAGACAAGAGCGCAGACCAGCCTGGGCCCCGCTTCTGGGAGCGCTCACCCTAAAGGCAGAGAAGCAGGTGACGGGACCCACCTGCCCGACACCTGAACCTTCGGCCCTGGCACAGAACCCCATGCCACGGGTACTTGAGCCCCTCAGTGTAGTTTCCTGGTCCTGGACCACCCCAGGTATGCTGGGATGCAGGAATGACCTCAGGTGGCTGCGACGTGCAGGAGCCTGGCCCAGCCCCTGCAGGGAGCTTCAGGGCCTCGCAGGTGCTGAGACCCCAGTGCAGGTGGAAGGGTTTGGGGGGCACCTTATCGTGTTGGCAGGCTGGCTTCAGGAAGGAGGTGGGCTTGGAGTCAGACAGACCACGTTTAAATCCCGGGTTTGCCCTTGAGGGCTGTGTGACCCCAAGGAAGTGGCTGAACCTCTCTGAGCCTCACCCCCACTCAGGTTCCTCACCTTTAAAATGTGTCTAACAATACCCATCTCCTGGGCTTGCCAGGAGGATGCATCGAGATACCATGTGCCAAAGTGCCAAGTCAATGCCAGCTCATAGCTGCTGTGATGAGCACGCATATTATCATCTCAAGGAGGGCCACGGAATGCACTGGCCTCGGGCAAATGCTGTCCAGGCCAAATGTGGAGGGCACCCTCCCCACGCTGTCCTGCCAGCCCCAGAGCTGCGCCTGCCCCACCTCCAACCGTGGGACCCCCACCCTGCCCCGCTGCCCTCTCAAAGTCTGTCTGCAGCACCCCGAGCTTCAGGAGCCTTCTGGGCACGGTTGTATCCACATTTGTCACCGTGTCCCCACCACGTCACACTGTGACGCTGTTGCAAAGCTGAGCAAATGTGGTTACAAGCCTCTGGCAAAGAACAAGGGACACCCCGGAGGGGCTGCAGGGGGAGCGGAGTGGGGAGACCCAGGCTCACCCCTTCCTGACCGACAGCTGCCGCTCCCCCAGCGGGCAGCCTTGCAGATCTTGAAGCCGTCACCTCCATCGTGTGGTAAAGCAGAGCCACCGTTCACGGCCACGTGCGCCCTAAAGCCAGGGAGGAGAAACTTCTGTCTGGCCTCTGCGAAAAGCACTCCTCCTTCCGAGCTAATGAAGGTTTCTGCCGGCCTCCCTCTCTCTGATCACCAAGACAGGATAGGAAAGGGACACACACACGCCTGAGCCTGGAAGCCAAGACCCCCGTCCCTCCCCTGGCTTGGCCAGCTGCCTCCTGCCAGGGGTCTCTCTCGATGCAGAAGTCAAAGGGTCCACTGCCCAACCACCCCTCCCTGCGAGGAAAGCCGAGACCCGGCCGTGCCGCACTCGTCCACAGCGGCTCTCGTGCCTGCGCTCGTTGTGCTGCCCTCGCCCCATTTTACAGAAGCAGAAACAGAAGCTCGGCGAGGTTGTGCTACTTGCCCAAGTCACACAATTAGGAGGTATGGGAGCAGGATCGGAACCCGGGGCCACCTGGTTCTGCCCCTGTTGCCTCCCCACGCCTGCCCTGGAGGGCAAGGTGAGAAAACCCAAAATGGGTGGGGGTCAGGGTTCAAACAGCATCAGAGGGACACCCCAGAACTGTCACATCCACCTCTAAGCCGCCTGCCGGTAGAAGCCTTGCTCACCGGGGACGACGGCGTCTCGCCAGCGGGTACCGCGGAGCAGGGATGCCTTTGGCTGCTCGTCAGCGGCGTGCAGTCGGAAGACGCCGACAGAAAGCCCCGGGTTCCTTCCTGTGCCAGGTCGTGACTCTGTCCTTAAAAAACGGCTGTGCCATGGGCACGGGGGCCGGGAAGCGTGGGCGTGGGGTTCTAGCCCCTCCTGAGCACTGAGCAGCTTCAGACCTGGCAAGCCCCTCCCCCGCCTCGGCCTCAGTTTCCTCATCTATAAAGTAAGGATGACCTCAAAACTCCATCTCTGCGCCGGTGTTCAGTGAGGTTAGAGCGCCTCTCGGGCAGGCCCCGCGGCGCCCGCTTAGAGAGGGCCCGTCCCCCCAAGAAGCCCCAAGGTGCCCCCAGGTCTGACGCCGAGCTCCTGCTGGGAGCCTGGGGTGCAGGGGGGGGCTGCAGATGAAGGAACAGCGCTGCTCCCGCTCGCTGGAAAAGCGAGACATGCTCCCGGACAGCCCAGAGACACGCGTCACCGGAGCAGCCTGTCCTCCAGGGGCTGCATAGGTGTCTTTCCTTTGTGGGTTCTCAGGAGAGGTAGGAGGGTGGGTGTTACAGATCTTCTCCAGAAAGGGAAACTGAGGCTCAGGGAGGTCAGAGGACATGCCCAAGGCCCCAAGGCTGGAAATTCTACTCCTCTGCCTTGCCACCACGATGCCTGTAGGGTGTAACCTTGAACACAGCCATGAACCTGGGGTTCAAATCCTGACTCACCTCTCGCTAGCTGTGTGGCCTTTGGCAAGTTACTCAACTTCTCTGCGCCTGCGCCTCTCTCGGGTTTGAAATAAGAACGCCGATATCAACACCTACCTGGTTGGGTGGCCTGAGGATTAATGGATCGAAGCCCACAAACAGCGCCCATGGAGCCCCCTTCAGGGAGGCGCCCCAGCTTCCAGGCACCGGCTCGTACCTGCACAACCTGAAGGGTGAGGGCCCCACCTGGCGTTGTGCACCCTCGGGCCCTTTCTTACCTCCCCGCAGTCCCAGCCCTGCGGGACTTCTCCCTACAAACCTCCTGCGCCTGTCTGCCTGTCTGACGCACACCTACGCACACGCAGGGCGGTCTAAGGATGGGGTCGCTGCTTCTCGCTAGCCCTTCCCCCACCCCCCCACTGGCTGTTTCTGCCCCTGGGGGAGGTTTGGTCCTGTGGCTCCCAGCACCAGCCCCGGGGCAGCCGCCGCCCTCTGGCACCTTTTCCGGCAGGCCCTGCCCTGCGCCCGCTGGGCACCAGGCCCCCTTCCCAGGGGGGCCTGTGAACTGGGTTCTAATGAGAAACGAGGAAGGCAGCTGTGCTAACAACTAATGATAATGGCAAAGTCGTTAAATCAAGATTCTTTACATGTTTTTAATTACAGCAATTAAGGGGAAGTCAATAAAACATCCCCCCTCCCCAGCCCCCTTTCTGTCCCACCCAGAGTCTCCTTTTTGTTGTTTTTTTAAGTTGCCATAAATTCCTGGCATGCCGCAGTGGGGTGAATGGCTGAGAGGGCAGGGAGCCCCCGCCAGCCAAGGTTTCCACACCCAGATCCGGGGGCTCTCCATGGTCTCCCCAGGGCCAGCTTGTGCCCCCACCTGGGTGCCTCAGACGTGGGACCCCAGCCCCGAGCCCACTCACCCCGGCCCTCCTGGGCGTCCGGTCGGCTCCTCTTCTACCAGGCAGCCTTACTCTACACCCGCTGGATGCTGAGCACTATCCTAGGCAGTGAGGACACAACGAGGACAAAACAAAGACACAAACAGTGAATAAACAATACAGCAGGTGTCACAGGCCCATGAGGAAAAATAAAGTGCTCTGAGAAAAGTGAAGCTGGGCGGCGGTGAGTGAGGACCAGGGAGGGTCCTCCTTGGGAGGGTGGTGGAGGGAAGCCCCAAGCCCGCAGCAGCAGCAGCAGCAGCAGCAGCGAGTGCAAAGGTCCTGGGGCGGACATGCTGCCTGAGGCCAGGGTGGAAGGAGGTGAGGCTGGAGAGGCAGGGCAAGGGTCAGCGCTTGGCTGCTGCTCAGAAGGATGTGGCGGGAGGCAGAGCAGTGATGTAACCTTGTTGGCAGGAGATACAAGATAAGCACACAAAACCTCAATGAAATCCACTCCCTGCCCACCTGATTGGCATAACCCCAGGAGCCTAACAAGACCACGTGTGGGCAGGAGCTCGCAGCTTGGCTGGTGGAAGTGTAGACAGCCCAGCCTCTGGAAAACAGTTCGGCGTTATCTAATAACACTAACGTGTGAGTGCCCGCGGTCAACAATGCCACTTTCATTTATTTATTTATTTTCATTATTTATCTTTTTAAAGATTTATTTTTTATTTCATTTCTTTCCTCTTCCCCGCCCCTCCCCCCCAGGTGTCTGCTCTCTGTGTCCATTCGCTGTGTGTTCTTCTGTGTCCATTTGTATTCTTGTCAGCGGCACCGGGAATCTGTGTCTCGTTTTGTTGTGTCCTCTTGCTGCATCAGCTCTCTGTGTGTGCGGCGCCACTCCTGGGCAGGCTGCACTTTTTTTGTGCAGAGCGGCTCTCCTTACAGGGTGCGTTCCTTGTGCGTGGGGCTCCCCTACATGGGACACACTCCTGCGTGGTATGGCACTCCTTGTGCACATCAGCACTGCGCATGGGCCAGCTCACCACATGGTCAGGAGGCCTGGGGTTTGAACCTTGAACCTCCCATGTGGTAGGCGGATGCTCTATCCGTTGAGCCAAACCCACTTCCCAGCAATGCCACTTTTAGGCAAATATCCTAGAACAGGGTTCTTAGCCATTTTTGTTCCACGGACTCCTTTGCCAGTCAGATGAAAACTACGGACGCCGTACTAAGTCCACACTAGACAGTGTGTTGTTTAATAAATGTGTATATATATGTGTATATATATCACACCCGCACCAACATGCCCCCACAAGAATGATTTTTTTTAAATTTCAATTTAAGCCCGTGGACCCCTGGTTAGGAACCCCTGCCCCAGAGGGACCTTAGCCAGCAGGTACCAGAAGTCACACAGGAGACCGCTCTTGGCAGGAGAGCGAAAGACAGAAAACAGACTGAACCCGCTGTAGTGGCACGTGGAATCCTCGCAGCCGTGAAGATGGCCAAATCAAGAGCGACGATGTGGATGGAGCACCAAAAAAATAATGCTGCACAAAAAAGCAAATCACTGAAGACTAAATACAGAGTGGTCTAAGGGTAGAGAGCCCCAAAACCGAGTAAAGGACCCTAACGTGCTCCCATGGAGAACCTCAAAGGACAAGCAACGAAGAGCTGCCGCGGCCCCTGGTTCTAGGCGCCTCTGGAGAGGGAGGGGAAGCTTGGGGAGGTGGGTGCTCCAGCCTGAGCTGGGCGGTGGGTGCACGTGTGCTCGTCTTATTCTTCTTTAAACTATACATATAGGCGGCGGACTTGGCCCAGTGGTTAGGGCGTCCGTCTACCACATGGGAGGTCTGCGGTTCAAACCCCGGGCCTCCTTGACCCGTGTGGAGCTGGCCCATGCGCAGTGCTGATGCGCACAAGGAGTGCCCTGCCATGCAGGGGTGCCCCCCCATGTAGGGGAGCCCCACGCGCAAGGGGTGCATCCCGTTAAGGAGAGCCGCCCGGTGCGAAAGAAAGTGCAGCCTGCCCAGGAATGGCACCGCACACACGGAGAGCTGACACAACAAGATGACGCAACAAAAAGAAACACAGATTCCCGTGCCGCTGACAACAACAGAAGCGGACAAAGAAGATGCAGCAAATAGACACAGAGAACAGACAACCGGGTTGGGGGGGTGAAGGGGAGAGAAAAATAAATAAATAAATAGACTATACATATAATTATGTTCGCTCTTTTGTATATGTGACATATTTCATGATGGAATATTTCAAAAGTAAACAAAAGCAGTGAAGATCTTCTGAAGTCCGCTTCCTCTAAGATACAGCATCAGGAGCGCAGTTCCTAGGCCTGCGGGCCACGCCTCTTGGCTGCGGGGGAAAGTGGAGCGGAAGGACGAGGCAGCACGTTAACCAGCCTGAGCCTCAGGGAGCCAGTGCCTCTGTGTCCACTGTTTTCATTGGGAGAGAGCTTTCCAGGGATCCTGCATGTCCCTAGCCATCCCCAGCCTCGTCCCTGGCCTGCTGTCCGCACGGCCTGGCTGAGTGGACACCCCTGGACAGACTCTTCCTGCTGCAGTTCTCCTCGCACAGGGCTGTACCCTGGACCCGGCAGGTAGAGGCAAGGGGGCCTGAGAGCCGACCCAGGAAGTCCACTGACCAAGTGAAGTGCAGCACGCGGGAGGGCACTGGGGGCCTGGGTAAAGAGCATCCACTGAAAGCTTGCCCCAAGGCCAGCTGTGCCCTTCCCTTATCCATCTGTCCAGACATCCATCCGTCCATCCTCTCTCTCCTTCCTCCCTCTAACCATCTCTCCATCCACTCATCGAGTCATCCATCCCCTCCATCCCTCCATTCATCCATCCTTCCATCCACACAACCATCCATCCAACCACACATGCATTCGTCCTTCCCTCCTCCCTCTCCCCAACAACCCATCTGTCTACCCCTCCACTCATGAAAACATCCACTGTTCATCCCTCCCTCCATCCACCATCCATCCACTCACCCACCCATCCACCCATTCGCTCACCCACCTACCCTTCCCTCCATCCATCCATGTGTATGTCCATCCACCCACCCACTGAATACACAATGCCCCTGCCCCACTGGCCTTCTTTCATTTCCTTGAACCAGCGCTCCCCCCCACCTCCTGGCCCCACACACCCTCTGCCCCTGGCCCAGCGCATCTAGCTAACACCTGCACGCCCCCTGCTTCCACCTCTCGTAGAAGCCTGCTCCTTCCTTCCTAACAGGTGTCACCGTCCGTCCTTGAATGCTGGTTCCCCACGCGCTGATCAGACAGCAGCTGCCAGGAGCGGCGGGGCAGGTCTTTCTTCAGTTCCTGCCACAGAGCTTTCTTGACCACTAGCAGGGGTGCAAGAAAGCGCGGTTGAACACTGCGTGGATTTAGAGAGAGCCTACTGTGTGCAGACAGTGGGGCTGGGGTCGGGTAGAGATGGGCTCACGACCATCCCACCTCCCAGAGCTCACAATCTAGTAGAAAGATGAAGAACGTTCCTGCAGGGCAGGGAGAGACACGTCTTGGTGGGGGACTGGAGGAAATGTGAAGGGAGGGCCAGATTCGAACGCTGGCCCGGCTCAGCCCTAACTGCTCGACGTGGGATAAACCGCTCTATCTCTATGAGCCTTAATTTCTTCACTGAGGAAATGGAGCTAATAAAACTAGAGGCAGGAGAAAGAAACACCGCTACCATGAAATTGCTTTAAATTGTTCAAATATATCTTCTGAGTTCTGCGAAAAGTTGTTTAAAAAGATAAAATTATTCTAAGAACTGAAATCAGTGTGATTTATTGATGTCGTTTTTATAGGCAGAGCCAAGTAATGGAAATTAATAAACAACTAATAAGTGTGTATTTATTAAAATTGACTTTGGCGTCCATTCTCGCATTCCTGGGGGGATTAAATGAGATAACGCACGTGAAGTCTACCTAGAAAGAGACCTGGCAGGACGTCGCACCCAACCAGTTCTTTCGTTTTACTTGGATGGCTTGGGGGAATCTTCGTTGAGGAGATGTTTTCATCTAAACTGTGAAAAATGTGTAGGATTCTGATATATTAATATACAAATTTTTTAGCACTCTTATATATACTCTTCCAGATTCTATGGCTGCATAACAAATTACCCCACAATTTAATGGTGTACAACAGTCATTAATTATGCTCACAGAGTCTGCGCGTCTGGTGGAATCTAGACGGGGCACAGCGGGAACGGTGGCTCGGCTCCATGAGGACTGAGGCCTCAGCTGGCAGACTGGCAGGATGGGTGCTGGGATCGCCTGGCACTCACCCGCTTCCTACAGAGACGTGTTGGCTCTCGGCTGGAGGCCTCAGCTCCTCTCCAGACGGGCCACAAGCACAGCATGGTGGCTGGTTCCAAGGATGCGTGTCCGAGACCCCCGTGGAGCCTTTTGGTGGCCTCGCCTGGAAGATCAGAGGTTCCCTTCCCTTCCATCATGTTCCACTGGTGGCATGGCCCAAGCTCCCCCACGCAGATCCAGTGGGGGGACAAAGGCCCGCCTCTCCGTGGGAGGCCTGGCCATCTCACTCTAAGAGCCTGCGGGATGGGAGATTGGCACTGACGCCACCTCTTTGGAAAGATCCTGCCTAACACACACACACATCGCACAAAATCCTCATCACAGACTTATGAGGAAGGGGCTGTTCTTAGCTCCATTGTATGGAAAGCGGCTTGAACAAAGATCGTGGTTCTCACCTCAGCACATAGTGGAACTCCTGGAGGAGCTTTAAAAACTCGTGGCTGGCTCACTTGACATAGGTGTGCAATGGACACAACCAATCCAATGTCCACAGAGAAAATGTGGAATGGGTGTGGGAACGGTAGCCATGGGGGCTGCTGGGTGTGGGGAACGGGAGGAAGAGATGAGATGTGGAGGCGTTTTCGGGACGTGGAGTTGTCCTGGATAGTGCTTCACGGACAATCACGGGACACTGTAGATCCCCCCAGGGCCCACTGGATGGAACGTGAGAGAGTCTGGGCTATGATGTGGACCATTGACTATGGGGTGCAGTGATGCTCAGAGATGAACTTACCAGGTGCAATGGATGTATCACGATGATGGGAGAGAGTGTTGCTGTGGGGGGAGTGGGGGGCGGGGGCGGTGGGGTTGAATGGGACCTCATATTTTTTTTAATGTAATTAAAAAATAATAATAATAAATAAATATTAAAAAAAAAAAAAACTCGTGGCTGGGTTCCACCCACCCTAGAAATTCACAGTCTTGTGGCGGGGGAGGGGGGGTTCTCAGGTGCAGGACTCCTGGTAGAAGGAGAAGAGGCAGTGGTACTAGAGGACAAGCAGTCGGAGGAGACCAGGGCTTGGGCTGTGGCCCCTCAGTTGGGGAGGGAACGGGGTTGCCGTGGGAAACTAAGGCACCTGACTGCTGGCCTGAAATCCGACTGCACCTCGCTGCTCCGGTGGCCAGCCCACAGCCGTTCCAATGAAAGCGGATGCTTTGGGGGTGGGGCCGAGGCATCAGCGTTTTTTAACCCCATGGATGATTCTGACTCGCAGCAAACTTGAGAACAAATAGTGCATCCACACCGGAAAGTGAATATAATTCACTGGGGCCTCCTGGGGCCTCGGGAAAGGGCAGGTTCTGATTCAGCAGGCTGGGGCAGAGCCCGAGATTCTGCATTCCCTACGGGCGCCACGTGCAGCTCAGGATCCTGCTCCACCGACCCCCTGGGAGCAGCAAAGACGCACGTTGACTCCCAAGAGCTGTGGCCGTCAGCACCGCCGCCCCTTCCCCACGCCTGACCCCAAGCCCCCTCCTGGAGTCGGGCACCTCCTGGTCCCTGGGGCCAGCAGAGAAGCCGGCAGCCTTCCCCCGGGCCTCCTCAGGGCTGACAGACCCCAGGGCTGGGATGCGCGTTTGCCTTCTTCCTCTGCCAAGTGGGTAGGCTTGTTTTAAAAAGAGCAATATGGTGTTTGTGTTCACACAGCCGTGCAGCCTCACACGCGCCCCACCCGAGGCAGAGGAGGGGAGGAAACTGTCCCTGCGCTGGGTTGTGGATGCCCCTTCCTCCTGGTCCCCAGACCCCGCCACACCAACGTGCCCGCCCTTCCCTCCTCCCACGGGCACCCAGGCCTGACCTTCCACCCTCTCCTAACCACCTGCTGCACCAGAAGCAGCACCGGAGGGCAGGAAGGAGGACCAGCTCTGAGGTCTGAGTTCAAATCCTGACTCTTCCTAGCAACATGACCTTGGACATGTCAGTTGTTTTATTTTGTTTTTTTGGGTTGTAAATTGTGTAAGATTATCACCAACCACTCATAGTGGTTAGATGAGTCACTGGAGATAATGGATATAAAATGCAAACGCACAAAGCAGGTCATCTCACTGTGCTGCAGTTAGAGATGGGGGTAGGGGGTGACGTGGGGTGGGCTGAGCATGGTGAGCCCAGCTCTGGGCACCTCACGGTGCTGGGGTTCGAGGTGGGGCGAGGTTGGGGGTCCGGGCATGCCGAGCCTAGCGCCTTGCCGTGGCCGTCCTGAGTTTCCCTTCCGCGGCCCCTACCCCCGGCCCAGGCGCCGGGCGTCCCCAGAGCCAGCCTTGGGCTGACGCCTGCTCGCTCTTCCCTCCCGCAGACATGGGCAGCTTCGAGGAGGGCGAGAAGCACCAGAGCGTCTCCCACGGGGAAGCGGCCGTCGTGCGCGCCCCGCGCATCGCCAGCTTCCCGCAGCCGCAGGTGACCTGGTTCCGGGACGGCCGCAAGATCCCGCCGAGCAGCCGCATGTGAGTGCCCTGCGGGGCCGGAGGGCAGGGCCTGGGGAAGGCGACGCGGGCAAGAGCCGGGGAGACTCCATCTGCCCATGAGGGCCCTTTCAGCGGGGCCTCCTTCGGCTTTGCTGGGATGTGGCCAGATTGGGGGCCTCGCAGGGTGATGGAGAAGTCGGGGTTACAAGGGACGCTTTCGGAAGGTGGGTGGGAGGACTTGGGGAGCCCGGGCCGCTTCCTAGGGAGCTCCAGGGTCGTCTCCACTCAGCTGGAGAACAAGCTGCCTCCCAGAGCCCTGAAGAAACCAGACCACCACCTACACTGGCACTGTCTCCATGGTTACCAGCCCGGGCTCGGGCAGGCAGCGCCGGGTGGGGGAGGAGGCGACGGAAGGCACCGGCACCTCCCCCGGCCAGGCGGGCGGCCAGGCAGCCCCAGGGGGTTTCCGTCGTGTGGGTGTAACTGGGTGTCCGCCAGGGTGCACGGCTGGGGATGTTTGCGCTGTGACGGGCAGGGGAGGCCCGGGGCGAGAGAAACACAGGACCCTTTCCATACCAACAAGGACCCTCCATGGCCCCAGGCCTCGGTGGGGGCAGCTTGGCATGCGGTAGGAGCAGCGGCGCGGACACCCAGCCCCTCCAGGGAGGCAGGAGCGCGGTGGCTCCACCCAGCTCACGCCCCGGCCTCCCCACCCACCCTGCCCAGCCTTCCTCTTTGGGACTCCAGCTCTCACCTCCTCCCGCGTGCCCGGAGCAGCCCTGGGGGGAGCGCAGCCCTGGACTGTGCAGGAGGCGCAGGGCCAGGTGGGCAGCTCTGCCCTTAGGGACTGTGGTCAGGTAGAGAAGCATCATCACGACACGCGGTAAGAGTCTCATAGCAGTAGTGGCAGCCGTCGTCCCCTCCTCCAAGGCAGGTGAGCCCCGGGGGTGGGACACTCGCCTGTTCTTCTGGTTTCTATCCCCAGAGTACCTGCCCCCCAAACACTTACGAAGTGAGTGGTCTTCACATCAGCTTTATGAGAGGGCTCCTTCCAGCCCCATTTTACAGATGGTCAAGTGACGCTCCCGCAAGTTGAACTACTTTGCCAAATCTTGCACAGTCTCTAAGTGGTGGGACTTCCCCAATCCAGAGTCAGGGGCCTTGATTCTGTCTTATGTGAAAAATAGGTGAGAATAAGCCCAAAGACATGGAAACAAAGATCAGGTGTTTGCACTTGTGCTGGAGAGCCTGGCGAGTTAACCCTGAACAGTGCCGCTGCACCTAGGTACCATTGAAATCATTTGGGGAGCTTTAAAATATATTGTTCCTTGGGTCCTACCCTCAAGACATTCTGATTTCATTGAAATGGGGTGTGATCAGGCCTCAGGACTTTTTGAAGTTCCCCAGGTTATTCTCCTGTGCAGCCTGGGAGGAGAACCTCTGTCCTAGTATGTATCGGTTTCCCACAGCCACAATAATGCTGCGTAACTAACCATCCCAAAGGCTTGAAACAATAAGATTTCATTTTTCCCATGAAAACAGGTTGGTGGTTTCAGCTGAACTTAGCTGGGTGGTTCTTCTGGTAGGGGCTGGGCTCTCTCTCTTGTCTGGGGTCAGCTGACTGCTGGCTGGTCTAGAATGGCCTCATCTGGGTAACCGGGAAATCTTGGCCCTGCTCCACACATCCTGTCCTCCAGCGGGCTAGACCCAGCACGCTCTCCTGGCAATCGCAGAGGATCAGGAGAGGAAGCAGAAACATGCACTTTTCAAGTCTTTAATAACATCCATTGGCCCAAGCAAGGAAGATGGCAGAACTCAGCATCCAGAGGCAGGGAAATAGTCTCTGCCTCTTGAATGAGAAAAAACTGGAGTCACAGGGATACAGAGCAGGGTGAAGAATTGGGGTAGACCAGTAGGTTAACAGGGCATCAGGCTGTGTGAGTCAGGGAACCCCCTACAGCCTCACCCAGGGGCGATCAAGCCAGCGGAGATGGTGAATTGTTGGCTCAGATAGGGAGGTTGTGTCCCAGCAGGGGACAGCTCTGTCGTGCAGGTGCCAAGACAGGCCCGTGAGTCCTGGGAGTACCTCTGCTTTCTGAGGTGAGGGCCAGGGTCGTTCCATGACCATACGCCAAGGGGCAGGTCCTCATGGAGAAAGCCCTGTCACATTTCCTCACCTCTGCCTCCACATGCAGAACTCGAACCCAGGCCCTGCAGCCCCGAGCTGAGGTGCAGCTCAGGTGATGTGAGTCTTGATAACAGACAGGCCCCAGGTCTCAGTGACTTAGCCCTGTAGGAGTCTGTTTCTTGCTCATGTGAGATCCTAGCACGGCGACGGATGCAAAGGGTGCTCCCCTCCATGCAGCCACTCCGGGACCCTCCTTGACGAGAGCTCTGCCTTCACCAGCACAGGGTTTCCAGCTCGCTCTGCTCAGGCAGACAGATGAGAGAGAGGGAGCGTGAGAACCGTGCAGCAGCTTTTAGAGGGCCCAGTGTCACCTCTTCCCACTTCCCACTCGCTCAGTCACACGGAGCCCTGGGTGCAGGGGGCCTGGGAAGCACGGCCTCTGGCCTCTGGCCGGGCAACCACTTCCTTACGCTGTGGCAGCTGCTCGTCTCTGCGGGCTGCACACAGCCTCTACCTAGAACGGGGTTTCTCCGGCGCGGCACTATGGGCATTTGGGCCGATGGCTCTTCCTGTGGGGCCTGTCCAGGGCATGGCAGGATGCTCAGCAGCCCCAGCCTCCACCCCCTAATGCCAGGAGCACCCCCATTGCCAGATGTCCCCAGAAGGGCAAAGTCACTGCCAGTTGAGAACCACTGACCTCGAAAGATCCATCATAATATAGAAAACATACAGCTAAAGGAGAGAATGCAGGCAGGGGAGGCCTTCTTGTCAAGAAGAGAGCAAAGTGGGGGTGGGGCCTTCCTCTCTGAGCCCAGAGGAGCTGTGTTGGGAAGGATTCTGAGGCCTCATCCAGGTTCGCTCACCGATGAGCAGCAGAGCCCTGCAGGAGACCAGAGCACCTGGAAGGCCCCGCTGGGGAAGCGGTCACCGTCCCACTCCCGTTCTGCCATCTTCTAAGTAGTTTAAACCCAGCTCTGGTCCATCTCCCATCACCTCATTAGTTGGAGGTTAAAAGAGCTTTCGAGACAAAAATCAGTTGAACATTATTAGGGTGCCCAAGAATTAGGGGAAGGGGCTTTGCCTTCCCACCGCCTGCTTCCCAGAGCTTTGCTGATGGGAAGGACCCAAACTAGGAGAAAAACAAGAAACCAGCCCACCCCGGCTAGACGGGAGCTGGGCCGGGCCAGCAGGAGCCAGAGATGCTTATTTGAGAGCCTGTTTAAAACTCTCTAACAGTCACCTAATGGGAGAATTTGAAAAGAATTCAACTGGATTTGTCCTTGTTAAACTAACATTAAGGATGTTTAACAGCTGTCTCGGGCACATCACATTAAAATCCGGAGATAGACGTGACAAACTAATGGTTTTGTTTGTCATTGGGAGAATGGGGCACGGAGCTGGTGGGAAAGGCCTCGAGCTGGGCCGCGGGGGGTGGCCGGAGAAGCTTGGGCCCCCTGGCCCAAGCGTGCGGTACTGGGGCCTGAGCCCCAGCGCTGGCGGCGTGGGGGGCATTTTCTACAAACTGGAAATGGCCGGGTTGCAAGCCACAGGCCCAGCAGTAAGGGGTTGGGGGCAGCCGGCTGGAGGCGGGCTCTGGATGCCACCCCCTCCCGAGCTGGAGACAGGGAGGGACAGTCGCGTCCCCTGCCCAGCTGGCCCGCTCCCACCCCGGGGGTTCTCAGAGCCGCCGGGCACCATCGTCAGAGGAGTCCTTTGCTCTCTGCCCAGAGCCATCACGCTGGAAAACACCCTTGTCATCCTGTCGACGGTGGCCCCCGACGCAGGCCGCTACTACGTGCAGGCTGTTAACGACAAGAACGGTGACAACAAGACCAGCCAGCCCATCACTCTCGCTGTGGAGAGTAAGTGAGCGGCGGGGCCTGGGACCCATAAAGGAGCGGCTCATTAAATCTTGGGAACCGTGCTCCCGGGGGTTGTTGGGAAGATGGAACGGTGGGGGGAGGGAGGAGGGGGAGGCTGGGGGGGGCAGGCCAGGAGCCCTCCCGGGGAGGAGGCGGAGAAGCAGCTGGGCAGCTGGGTGAGTTGGGTCTAGGGGGGGCTGGGTTTTGGACACCTGTTCTCATGACAAGCCTGAGACCCTCGATCTGGAGAGGGGGTGCTTAGCTTGACTGCAGAGTGCAGAGCGGGGTGCAGCAAGGGAGGGCACGCAGGCGTGGGCTGCAGCCCCCACCGGGGCTCAGGCGGTGAAAGGGAGAACGTGCCAGGAGGTGGGGTGCTCATGTTTCGAAGAAATAGACTGGCTGCCTGTGCCCCGCTTTTCCTGGGCACCTGGCGGGTGGGAGCCCAGGCTCCAGGCTCACCGCGCCCCTCTGCCCGCCGGCAGAGGCCCATCCGCATCCTGGGAGAGAGCAAAGCTCCCTCCAGGAGAACTCAGGTCAAGGAAACAGAGCAGAGAGGGCGGCAAAAGAGAAAAGCAACTCCTGGCATATCCTTGGGCAGAGAGGACCTTGGCGGGAATGAAGCCAATCTGTGATGGTGATCCTAGACATGTCCCACCGGCCTGGTCCTTCCCAGGGACAGAGGAGGCGGGACGGGTGGCCCCGGGCAATAGGCAAGAGCAGGGAGTCACAGATTACGCGGGACGAGGCCAGAGCTTCCCGCGACAGCCACAAGCTGGGGAGCTCCCCACATCTGTACAGCTCCCCACATCTGTACAGCTCCCCACATCTGTACAGCTCCTACTCAACCTCTGTCATCCACGGTTGCGCTGGCGGGCCGGGCAGCGTCGGGCCTTCCTGCATCCTTCCTCTAATCCCAGCTTCTGTCTGCCGGTGCCCGAAGAGCCCAGAACATTCCCCAGCCCTTGCCACGCCCATTCCTGGGCCTCCCAAGCTGCAGCGGGGCCCCTTCCCGTTTCCCCAGAGTCGAGCCCCTTCCCCACCCCAAGTTCCCATCGGCCTAGAAGGAAATGCACAGACTCCTTCCCAGGCACTGCCCCGTCAGGCTCACAGGGGTCCCCCCAACATTTACACGGTCTAGGGCTCGGTCTGGTCCCTGCGGCTGGGCAGCCCGAGGCCTGGGGCCGCTGTTTCTGGAATAAAAGAGAATTTTGTCATCGGAGGGAGATGCTCGCCTCCACCTGTTTTCCAGTGATCATGTTACCTGGTGTCTGCTGGAATCCAGGCACTTAGCTAAAGGCGACCTCAGAGATGTGGGAGCTGCTCACAATGACTCCCCACGCAGAGTCAAGGCCAGGCCTCCCATGTGACTCAGTTTACCCTGCAGAGACCAGAGGTCCGAGGGCCCCCTGCTCTGTGCTGGTCCCCATCACCCAGCCTCCTCCTCCAGGGGTTCAACCCTTCTCCTCTCGGGGCCAGCGGTGGGGGCTGGCTCGCTCCCTGCCACATCGCAGTACCCCAGCCCCGCAACTGGCCCGAGGGCAGCATGCAGGGCCCGCGCCGCCCCGCTGTTTGCAGATCCTCCCCAGTGTCTGTTTCTCCTAACCCACTGCCCCTCGCCTCTTGCTCTCATGCATGATTTGTGCTGGATTGAGAGCAGAATCCACTGATTTTTAGCTAATTTCTCCTCCCACGAGTGACTGCACTTCAAAACCTGTTCTTGTCACTGACACAAACCCCTGCCTGCCTGCCGGTTGACGGGAGCAATTGCTGCTTCTACCACCACCAGCTGCAGCTCCCCTGCTCTTACCTCGTACCCACCCCCCCCTTCGCCACCGTCTCCTCCCGCCTCTCCGCTCCCCAGGGCAGTTCCGCAACTCAGCAGCCCCTGGCCGAGCCCCTGCTCCCCTGGAGTGGCCGGTGACCCCACAAGGGACGCCCTGCCAGGCCTGACTGTGCACCCCCCACAGACCCCCACGGCTCCTGCAAGAGTGGGTGGTGGGGCCCATGTGAGCCTCGTAAGGAATTTTAAATTTCCCATAGCCACGTTCTTAAAAACAAAAAAAGTAAAAAGAAATAGATATTAGTTTCAGTAATATATTTCATTTAACCCATTCTATCTACAATATTATCATTGTAACCTATAATCAATATAAAAATATAAGTGAAATCTTTTGCATGGGTTTTGTACATAGTCTTCGAAATTGGTGTGTACTTTATACTACAGAATATCTCGATGGGGGTGCCGGGTTTCCATTGGAAATGCATGATCTGCATTTAGAGCTTATAAAATTTATGGTCAAAAAAGTAGATTCACGCACCCAAATTGTTCCCCACGTACTTAAAAGTGTCCCAATAACAGTCGAGGCTCCATTTTAAATATTAAATGTAAATTAATTCCAGTTGAATCACATTAAATCAAAGGGGTGCTAGCCACATTTCAAGAACTCAGGGAAACGGACTTTGGCCCAGTGGTTAGGGCGTCCGTCTACCATATGGGAGGTCCGCGGTTCAAACCCCGGGCCTCCTTGACCCGTGTGGAGCTGGCCATGTGCAGTGCTGATGCGCGCAAGGAGTGCCGTGCCACGCAAGGGTGTCCCCCGCGTGGGGGAGCCCCACGTGCAAGGAGTGCGCCCGTGAGGAAAGCCGCCCAGCGTGAAAAGAAAGAGCAGCCTGCCCAGGAATGGCGCCGCCCACACTTCCCGTGCCGCTGACGACAACAGAAGCGGACAAAGAAACAACAGAAGTGGACAAAGAAACAAAACGCAGCAAATAGACACCAAGAACAGACAACCAGGGGAGGGGGGGAATTAAATAAATAAATAAAATCTTAAAAAAAAAAAAAAAAAAAAAGAACTCAGTATCCACTTGCAGCTCACGGCCCCACATCAACTCGGTAAGGGCGGCGCCAGGCTGGCCTCACTCTGGTCCTCAAGACCATCCCGTCCCTTCTGGTTTCGATGGGTCTGAGCTTGAACCGCCTCTGTCTGAGCAGAGGTCCCCGAGCACGGCCAGGCTGTCCCCTGCCCTAGCTGGTCCCCAGGAGGGCCAGTGGAGGAGCTGACTTAGCCCAGCCCGCCCCAGCAGAGGACACCCCACCCAAAGGAGGGCCTGTCCTGCTGGCGGCTGGTGGGTACCACCCATCCCCGCGACCCTCCAGGACACAGCCTCCATTTCCAGCACCTTCTGTGTGCCAAGGGCCTTGCTCATCACTGGCCAAATCAGGAACGAGCCCAGGTTTCTCTGACCACAAAACCCACAGCATCAGCCACGACTGTGTGTCTCGTGAGCTCGGTCGTCCCCCAGTCCCGAGGAGGCTCATTTCGAGCCTTCGTCCTAAAACGAGGCCTCCTCTTTCCTCTTTGCCTCCCCCCTGCCTGATAGTCATTTGCACTCACTTCCTGTCCCCATCCTCTCGCCCTTGACTCCCCAATTCTGGCTTCCACTAGCCCCCTCCTCTCTGCAGCCCCCATCACCGGCGACCTCCTAGTGACATGTCCACTGGCCTCCTCTCCATCTCGCCCCGCTGCCGCGCTGCACAGCCACCTCCACTTGCCCCTGTTCCCTGAGCAGCCCCCACGCCCGTGCGTCTCCCCTGCTCCCTTCTCTTCTTCCTCCAGCCCTTAGTGAACCAGCCAGCATCCGGGTCTCGGCCCCCTGCTTGTCCGGCTGCCCCGGATCTCACCCTTCCCCGCTCTCACCGGCCCAGCTGCACAGGCGGCCACTCGGCCCCCGTTGCCAGCCACGGCACATCGTCACGTCTCTGACCTCCTCTTGCCTGTCTCCACCTGCCACCACCCCACTCAGGTCACAAAGCCACTTATCCCCCTTCTTGGAGCCCGTCCCCCCAGCACCCCTCGTTGCCTGTCTGCCCCACCCCCAGACCATCACCCTTCCCGAGGGTCCTCTCCTGTGTGTCCTCCCCTCCCTTGCCATGGCTCCCACTTCAGGCCAGACTCGTGCACCTGCAGGAACCTGGCCCTGACCCAGCCTCTCCCAATCCGATCTCATAGCAGGGATGGCAAGTGCTTTTCATCTCATGCCAACCCTGACCCACCGGGGCCCTGTGTTGAGAAGGATTCTGAGGCCACATCAAGGCTCAGCCAGAAAAACCACCGGAACCAATTTGCAATTTCTGCTGGAGCAGGAGCGGGGCATGGGAGGAGCCCAGGCTGGCCAGGGCGGCCTCCCTCCCTGTGGACGCCTTGCTCAGTCCACTGAGCACCTTCCACACCTGCGCTCACGGTGCTCCCTCCTAGCATCCCCTCCTCCTTCCCGCCCAAGTCCCCCAGGGCCCAGGAAGCCATCCCCCCACCCCAGCCCCCGGGAGCACTCAAGGCTTTGCCTGGTCTCCCGGGGCTCTCCCTGGTCCAGAGCCTCGAGGGGCTGGGCCCTTGGCCTCTGGGTGGCCCCTGGCCCACCGCTTACTCCAGGACAGGGGAAGCTCCCCCAGCACAGGCAGGCACATGCCGGAGTGGACACTGGCCCGGGCCAGCTCGACCGTCCCTCCCGAGCCTCCGCCCCACAGCCCCATGCAGGCACTCAATGAGCATCGATCGGGGCGGCCCACGAGGACAGAGCCCTGCTGCCCTGGGCGTCCGGGTGCCTGGAGCACCACTTGGCACATCCTGGCACATCCAGGAAAGAGTGGTTGAAGTGGGGGTGGAATTCGCACGCCCCTGGGAAGTGCTGCTGTTTATCCTCATTGGCCCCCAAGAAAACAGAAATGCAGTGGGAGGAAGTCGCCTGCCCGAGGTGGCCCTGGAGAGGAAGCCACTGCAAGCCCCTGGGTGGGGCCCACCTCCCCTGCCTCTCAGAGGCGTCAGTCCCTCCCGGGCCAATGTGCGGCCCCCCATGGGAGGCCCCTGTCAACCCTCCCGGAGCCCCGGGGGTGGGCTCCGTTAACTCCCCTGCACCTCGGCCGGTCAGCCCCTGGCAGTCTCCTCCCCTTGTCCCCATCAATCTGGGCAGGTACCTGCGCGTCCCGTACGTAATAAACAGCTTAGAGCATGTTTTTACGGGTTCGGCTATATCAGCAGCTATCAGTCCGACCGCTCTTTATGGAGCCTGCATGAGACTTTTATATCACTGCAGTTATTTGGCTTTACCCCGTCCTTGCTTTCCTTTTTTCTTCTTCCTCCCCTCTTTTCATTTCACTCCCCTTCTTCCTGGGGCTTCTCCAGCAACGCCTGGAGGCCGGTAGGGAAACTGCCCAGGGCTCCGGGGTGGCCCAGGGCGAGCCCTCCCCCCGCCCGTGAAGGATGCCCTGTCACTGTCACCCCCAGCCCTGTGTGTCACCGGCCTGTGACGTCCTGAGCCTCCCGGACAGGCGTGTCCTGAGACACTGAGGTTGCTTTGTCGGCACCGGGGAGCAGGTGCCAGAGAACACTGGCTTCTCTGCCGGCACTGGGCCCACGCCGGCCACAAAGCTCAAAAGCTGCCCGAGTCCTCAGGAACTTAAAGCAGAGGCAGTGCCGTTGGTATGGCCCACGCGTAACAAGTCCTCCATGTCGGTCCTCGGCTGTGGGGCTGCACAATGAGAGCGCTGGTTCTGTGCGTTCCTTCACTTAAAGACAGGCGAGCACCTACTATGTGCCAGGCACGGCTCTTTGTGCTGGGGGGCAGATCAGGGGGTCAGAACAAAGAGGCTCCCACCTTAGCCTTCTCGGGCCGCCATGACGGGCACATGCTGGGTGGCTCGTCACAGAAATGTGTCCTTGCACAGACCAATGCACAGACCAAGGGGCTGGCAGCCTGCAGTCAGGGTGCTGGCAGGGCTGGGCCCCCCCCCCAAAAGCCACAGGCGCGAGCCCATCATGCCTCTTCCAGCTCTGGGCTGCCCTGGGCAGTCCTCAGCGTTCCTTGGTAGCCGCTGCAGCCCTCGAGCTCTGCCTCCGTGTTCACACAACCTTCTGTCCTGTGGGTGCGTCTGTGTGTCCTCTCCTCTTCCAGCAGGGACACCGGCTCTTGGAATGAGGGCCACTCTAGTCTAACCAGCGCAGCTTCATCCTAACTAGTTACGTCTGCAAAAACCCTGGTTCCTCATTTGGTCACATCCACAGGCTCCCAGTGAGCAAGAACTGGGGGGCTGAAGTTGGGGACACCAGGTCACTCAACTCACTGTGGGCGTTTGTCCCCCGGAGGAGGGGAGACACTGAAGAAGAAAGCAAATAAGATAAATCCAAGGGGAGAGGTGGGTTCTGAAGGTCAAGTTCAAACGAGGAGATGAGGGCGGTGGGAGTGGCCACTGACCTGAGGAGCTGGGGACAGCCAGTGTCTCCGGGGGCCTGCCCTGGACACCCGTGAGCGACCGGCCAGTGGAGAAGAGGAGAGGGGCGAGCCAGGCCCTGGGGCTGTCCCCGTGCCCTGGGTCCACTTCATGGGGACAGAGGTCTCCCCTGATGCTATAGGTTCCCAAGTCATCAGCCTCTGGGGAGGCGGATTTCTGACCTCTGCCCCTATCTGACCTCTCCCCAGATGTTGGGGGCCCTGCAGACCCCATCGCCCCAACCATCATCATCCCTCCCAAGAACACCAGTGTGGTGGCCGGCACCTCGGAGGTGACCCTGGAGTGTGTGGCCAATGCCAGGTGGGTAGCACTTCCCCCCGCCCCATCACCCCTACTCCAGGGGGTGCCCCCGAGCCACCGACTCTGAGGAGAGCAGTCGGGACTCAGAAAGCTCTGGAACCCGAGACAAGCCACGGGGGCATTTAGCCTGGAGGAAGGGCGACAAGGGGCACGCTGGCTGAGTCAGGGCACGGTCCACGCAACCCCAGCTCCTTCTGTGTGGCCCAAGAGGAGAGAAGCAGGCGCTGGTGGGAGCTGGTGGGAGCTGATGGGAGCTGGGGGCACAGATACCAGCCAGGAGACGTGGGCCAGGTGGAGGGCCGGCTCCCAACACTTTGAACCACCTGGCCGGGGAGTGAGTTGTCTCTCAGTGCCGAGCCCTCCTCCCGTGCAGAGACGTGTATGCTGAGAGGCAGATCAGACCTGTCTGACACTAAGGACTTGACAGTGACCTGGGCTCAGGTGCAGTCCCGCCTCCGCCTACCCATGCCCTCACGTAGGAAGCAAATAATTTTAGAGCCTCGTTCCGTGCGGGCACCGTGCTGAGCACCTCCCAACACCATCTCCTCCATCCCAGCAAAACCCTCAAGCCATGGGTGTTACTACCCCGAAGCCCAGAGAGGGCAAACGACCTGCCCAAGGTCGTCGAGCTGGCCTCCAGCCAAGCCGCGATGCCGCCGGCTGCCTGCAAGGCCCACGCTCACAGCGGCCGTGCTCCGGGCTGTCGGTAGGATGGGAACGATGCGAGCTCCCGCCTCTCCATCAGGCATGTGAGCCCTGAGCCCCAGCCCAAACTGGCTCCCTAGAAAGGCTCAATAGAGACAACCTGAAATGGGAAGTTAGATAAGGGCCCAGAGGTCACCTCCAGCGGAAGGTTCCTGGAGCAGCATTTCCAAGCCCCGCACCTCGGCACCCAAGACCTCTGCAAACACGGGGAAGGCTGCCAGGAGGCGGCGGAACGTCTAAGGGCCCTGACAAGTCCCGCGGTAAAGAAACCTCCCTGACGTGGGTCTAGCCAGGCTTCCCAGACTTGTTTGACCATCGGACCCCCATTTCCATGGAGCCTCTCCAGACACCCCATGAAATTAGCCCAACACAGGAAAGGCGCATTCTCAGGAACCCACCACGGCTCACCAGGAGCCCCAGGAAACCAAACCAAAGGGCGCGTCGGTGGAGGGGTCGGTGAGGGTAGGCAAGGGCGCCCAGCTCGATTCCACTCCTCTACGCTGGGGTGGATGTGCCCTTCTCCCCGCTTTCTTTCTGCGTCTCCAGACCGTGGGTACTTCCACCACGTGTCTCCTTGTCACTGGCCCTCGTCTCCAGCTCCTCAGTTTGCTGGTTTATACTTGGATGCCCGGCTAAGGCCAACTTCCTGTCGCACCAGGAGAGCCAGAGGGGGCTGCCGGGTCCGAACCAGGCATTTACTTGCTTGAATGCATTTGTCCCGCAACCCCGAGGGTGGGCACCATCACCCCATTTTACAGTCGGGGAAACTGAGGCTCAGAGCCACGAAGGACCTTGCCCAAGGGTATGCAGCTGGAAAGTAGCAGAGCCGGGCCAGGTGGCCGCCCCCATCCTGCCTCTTGGGACTTCCAAAGTCCCGGTGGTGACATCCCTGCCGCCCCCCCGCCCCCAGGCCGCTGATCAAGCTGCACATCGTGTGGAAGAAGAACGGGGTGCTGCTGTCGGGGGGCATCAGCGACCACAACCGCCGGCTCACCATCGCCAACCCCACGAGCAGCGACGCCGGCTACTACGAGTGCGAGGCCGTCCTGCGCAGCAGCAGCGTCCCCTCCGCCGTCCGGGGAGCCCACCTGTCGGTGCTAGGTGAGTGCTCGGGAGGCGAGAAGGGGCTGCTGGGGCTCCCTGATGGGGGGGAGGGCCCGGGCCTGCTTAGGTTGACCCCCGGCAGTGGCTGGGCCCAAAGGAGCACGGCTCTGACCCCGGCCCGCCCTTCGTCCTGCAGAGCCACCTCAGTTTGTCAAGGAGCCAGAGAGACACATCACAGCCGAGATGGAGAAGGTGGTGGACATTCCCTGTCGGGCCAAAGGTAAGGCAGGCCTGAGGGACCCCAGACCTTCAGCCTCCCCCGTCCCTGTGGACGTTCCTAAGTTTCGCCTCCCACTGGAGACGGTGCCGCTAAGCACAGAGCCAGCCCTGCCGTGAGCAGACACTCAGGAAACAAACAGGCCAAATTACTGTAATCTCGGGACTGGAAATCAACCCGATGTGCCTTAACTTCAAGGCTACAGATGAACCCAAATTACCGTAATTTCAGGACTGGGGACAGACCCAAATTGCCCATAATTTGAGAGTGAAAGACAATGCCAAATTACTGTAATGTCACAACTCCCCGACCTCAGGGCACCTGTTAGAAGCACTGCCTGGCTTCTGGGCCATTTTCTTCCATCTCCTCCACCTACCCTTCCTCCTTAACACCCCTTTTTACAGTTAGCGAAAATTTCCTACTTTTCCCAGCCCCACCGTCCCACCTTCTGATTCAGCTGAGCCGAAAGACTGTCACAGGCAGGGTAAAACCAGGGAAGAGAAAGAGGGACAGATGTGCATGGCGGGACGTGGTCTGATATTGAGCAGTGGGGCAGAATACAGCGGAGGTAGGGGGAGGCCGGCAGAGGGAGGGATAAATAATGACTCCCCTTCTGGTGCCACAAGGAGAAGGCAAAGAGCCGTTCATTCCATGGATCTTTTCTGAGGGCTAACACGTGCTGTGCCGATACTGTTGGTGGAGCTGGGCGGAGCAGGGTGGAGTGGGATGCGCAAAGACCCTGCTTATATTCTCAAGAGGGAGGCCGGCAAACCAGTAAACAAATAAATACACCTCATTTCATTTCATCTAAAATGCCATCCGTTGTAAGGTGCCCCATTATTTCATGTACCACTAAGAAAGAAAAGATGCCAGCAATTAATTTATGATCTGCCACCAATTGTAAGATAGATTCTGAGCTCCAAGACGTTAGAATGTGAAAGAAGGCGCATCGTGGAACGAATGAAATACGGTATCCTACGACACTAGCGTTGAAAAGTGTTGGGGAGAAAAGGAAGCAGGCTTAGGGGCGGAGGGGCGGTGGGGGGCAGGGAGGGGGTGCAGGCTGGCTGGGTCAGAGCCCTGGAGGAATGGGGGTGCAGAGCGTGGCTGTGGGAAGACCGGGCCAGGCCAAGGGGCGATGGGCAAGGTCAGGTCAAGGCTGAAGCCGCTGCTGGCCTCCTGGTGCTGGCCGTGGAGGCAGGGCCTCCCGGGTATCGCCTGGGGAGGCTGGCGCCCTCCACGTGCTCCTCGACACAGAGTGCTGCAGTCAAGTGGGTCTGGAAAACCACCGTGGCTGGGACAGTCTCAGGACACGTAAAAGGCTTTGCAAAATATTTCATTCTTTAAAATATTAGTCTGCCCAACCCAGCATTTCCAGACTAAACTGACCCCGGCGTCTTATAATATTCTGGAAACGTCTACTATAGCCCATAGCATCCGAGAACAGAAATGCTGCTCTGAGACTCCCTCTCTCTCCTCCCCCAAGAAGGAACTAGAGATGAAGCCACGCTGGGTTCACATTCACAACCCAGGCCCACCCCCCCACCCCCACCCCCGCCCCGAGCCCCTCCAGAAGAGGAAGGGAGGGGAGGCTGACGGTACTCGCCTCTCACCCCAGGGGTGCCTCCGCCCTCGGTCACCTGGTACAAGGACGCGGCCGTGGTCGAGGTGGAGAAGCTGTCCCGCTTCCGGCTGCGCAGCGACGGTGGCCTCCAGATCAGCGGGCTGGAGCCCGACGACACCGGCATGTTCCAGTGCTTCGCCCGCAACGCGGCCGGCGAGGCACAGACCTCCACCTACCTGGCTGTCACCAGTAAGTCGCGCCCTCCCTCGTCCCGCGCCGAGCCCAGCGGCCTGGCTGGCACCGCCCGTCATGCTGCCACGGCCCCAGGCCGGAGCTCCCCAGGAGCCCCCGCTGGCTAGGAGTTCTCCCCAGGGTCCCAGAGCCGAGGGGGGCCCCTGGCTCTTTTGGGCAAAGAAGCTATGAAGCCACAGGCGCCCAGCTCCGGCGTTCGCCCGTCCCTGGGTTCCCGAGCAGGCTGAGGGACCCCCATCCCAACCCCCGACCCAAGAGGGCTTGCCCACGTTTCCCAGGAACAGCACCCAACACTTATCCCTTCCACCACTGGCGAGCTCCTGCCCCCCTTGGAGACGAGCCTGGCAATTACCATAGCTTCCCTGCCCGCCCCGCCTGCCCAAAGGAGCTGTTTTAACAATCAAATAAGGTAACACACACACACACACATACGAATCAATAAGAGGTTTGGGGCCACACCTTGAAACCTGCAAGGCTCAGCTCTGTACAAATGTCAAGTCACTGGTGGTCACCCTATTAGCAGCAGCAAAGGGACTTTCAGGGGCCCCCTGGAGCCCCACAGGGCTCGTCACCCAGGCCCACCCACAGGGCAGCCTCCCAGCGGAGGGGGGCTGGGTTCGTGGGAACTGCCGTCCCACTTCTCACCTCTGATGGGTGCAGGTCAGTTAGTCCTTGGGCCACCCTGCTGCTCTCAGGCGGGATGAGACTGTTCACTGAGGCCTAAGGCTAGGGAGGGGCCCCCAAAACAAGGAGACCCGATGCAAAGAAGCAGTGCCACCAGGTGAAGGGTCTCCAGCTAGGGGCCTTTGGGAAGGTGGGATGTGCTCCCCTTGGCCACAGGTATTGTTTTCTTTTAAGAAACCAGAGCCTCGATTTCCCGTATTTCACATTCTTTCACGTTGGACAAAGGCTGAATCCCCTTTCCTTTGTCATGGAGGTGTAGCTGCCCTTGGGGGGCCTTGGGGGCCCCTCAGGGGAGGTCTGGGAATCAAGGCAGGGGGGAGTCGTGTCTCCAGGTTCTTCTGTAGGGCAGTGAAGTGGGAGCTCTCGTGGGCTCTCTGGGCTTCTTCCCAAAGCTGTCCCCATCCGGGCACCTGCATCCTTCCCGGACTGGGACCCACAGCAGGGAGGGCCACCAGGGGAGTGGGAGGCCCTGGCCTCTGCGGGCTCGGCGCGCCCTGGCCTTCTGGCGGGGGAGGCTGCTCCCGGGGTGCAGCTAAGAGGTCCCCTGCCTCCGTTTGTAGGCATCGCCCCCAACATCACCAGAGGCCCCCTGGACAGCACGGTGATCGACGGCATGTCAGTGGTGCTGGCCTGCGAGACCTCGGGGGCGCCCCGGCCAGCCATCACATGGCAGAAAGGTAGGTGGGGCAGGCCTGCTTCCGGGGGAAAGGGGGTGGCCATGGGACAGGCTGGGGCAGTGGTTCTGAGCTCAGTCCCGGAGCCATCCAGGTTGACCCCTGGCTCCTGGTTCTGAGCTCGGCTCTGGAGCCATCCAGGTTGGGCTCTGGGCTCCTGTAGAGTCAGCAGGTCAAGCACTGCACAAGCCACAAGGGCACCATTCACATCCCAGCAGACTCGGTGTGCTGCACCTTCCCAGACCTGTCACCTGGGGTGAGTTCTTGACTCACTCCCAGCCAACGGTTCCCCTTCTGCAAACAACCCTGTCGCGCCTCAGGGCGGCTGAGCGGCGCACGTGAAGGGCCTGCCCTGTGCCTGCCAAGTGGCGCAGCCCAAGAAATGGCAGAGACTAGATTTCTGCTATTATTCTGGCTGCTGGCGCAGGCAGGAGGCCGACCTCCTCTTCCAGGCAGCTCGGGGCTCCCCCTCCTGCCTGCGTGTGCTTGCACTTGCCCAGCTCTCCCTGCGTACACATGTGCAAGCACGCACACCTCACAGTGTCCCCCTCGTGCCTCCGCTCAGCTGTGCCTTCTCCACAGCACTCTCCCACCCCCACACCCCGGGCCTGGCTTGGGGTTTCAATTTTGTTCACTACTATCTTCCCAGGGCCTGGAATTGAGCCTGGCACACAGTAGGTGCTCAAGAAACATTTGTGCAAAGAATCTAGGCACACCCAAGCATGTGTCCAGTCACATCCCTGACACGCCCCCCAGATCACTATCCTGCACACATGTGCAAATGGACTCACACGCAGATTTATGCATGGAGAGTCCCCTTTGTACGCAGAGAAGCAGGTTTCATCTGAAAGGGGTACAGTAGGTAAAACCAAGAGTGACACGCCCGGCACGTGCTCACACTCTTGCACTCACTCTCTGGCCAGGACCCCTCAGGCCGGGCGCGCCCTCGCGAGGCCCCACTGCAGAAGGACGTGTCCTGAGCTGCCCACGGCTACCCCCAGCCCATGTCCCTCTCCACCACCACCTCCATCACTCTTCTCTGCCCCTTGAAGGTGACCCCGTCCAGAAGCATCCCGTTGCAGGACACCTGTCACCACCTGATCAGAGCCAGCTGCCTCCCGATCACCTCAGGTGGCAGCCACCCCCCGAGGGCTCTGCCTGGTTGCCTCACTGCCACGGCACGAGGAGGGTAGATTAACACCAGGAGACCCAGGCTGCGGCTGCCTGCCTGTGACCTGTGCCTGTCACCAAGTCAGACCCCTCTCTGGGTCCCCGCCCCGCTAATCCACACCCCCAGCAGCCCTTCCAGCAATTTCTGAAGGTGGGAGAATCCGGGGAGTGGATGGGAGGTGCAGTCCGAGCACAGAGCCGCAGCAGGGTGCCAGGGCCGCCCCTGGGCAGGCTTGGGGCCCCAGGGGCTGAGCCCACCCCGTGTCGCCCCCAGGGGAGCGCATCCTGGCCAGCGGCTCTGTGCAGCTGCCGCGCTTCACGCTCCTGGAGTCGGGCAGCCTGCTCGTCAGCCCCACGCACATCTCCGACGCCGGCTCCTACACCTGCTTGGCGACCAACTCTCGGGGGGTGGACGAAGCCTCGGCCGACCTGGTGGTCTGGGGTGAGTGTGCACAGCGGGAGCCCCTTACATGCCTGTGTGCGCGCGGGTGCACCCTGCCGGCGCCGAGGACGCACACCTGCAGAGCAAGCACGTGCCCCGCCGGCTCTCTGCGCCCCTCCGACCGCTCGGGTCAGGGAGCGTGTGAGGGGGACGCTGACAAATGAGCTAGCTCAGAGGCTCAGGTCCTGGGGCCAGGGGCATGGGCTCGTGCCATGTGCCATGCTAGGCGGGGTCTCGAGAAAGTAGCGGTGATGTCACAGCTCTCTTCATACACTTTCGGGCAAAAGTTGGCCAAGTTTTCCTGCAAAGGGCAGAGAGCGGTTATTTCAGGCTCTGAACCAGACGGTCTCTGTCGCAAAGACTTGATTCTACTGTTAGAGCAAAAGCAGCCGCAGACAAGCACGTGATGCGGCCGTGTTCCAATAAGTTGATGATCCAAAGAGGCCACCGGCCAGATTTGATCCCCGGGCGTATTTGCTGACCCCTGCCTAAAGGGGGCTTCTCGAGCCCCTCCCTACTCTGACAGCAGCAGGTGGGCTCTCCCCCGCTGGGGTCGCCAATCCAGGCAGAGCCCAGGTGCTGGGTGGGTTTGCCTGCGCGGGGACGGGAGACCCTCGCCTTGTCCTGGCACGCTACTGTGCCACCAGCGCGGCCCCGTCATCATCAGATCTGTTTCTCCATCCTCTGCATGGATTTGTGAGAGCAAAATCAAAGGACACCTCCCACCCCATGAACGTGGCTTCCAAGATTTAAAGTGCCACAAAAACGCGGTGGCCTTTGGAACCCCGTTCCACGACTCCCGCCGTTGCCCACCCGCCCGCAGTCAGGCTCTGCCCTCGTCCACCCTGAGCTGAGCGCCACAGCCCCGAGGCGCCCTGCCCACCACGTGGCACTTTCCGCTCTCTTCCAGCTCGGACCCGCATCACCAAGCCCCCCCAGGACCAGAGCGTCATCAAGGGCACGCAGGCCTCCCTGGTATGCGGCGTGACCCACGACCCCCGCGTGACTGCCAGGTACCCATCGGGCAGGGGGGAGGGCTTGTGGCTGGGCCAGGGTGTCTTCTCCCATTGGTTAAGTGGCACCCAAGGGGGCCCGAGCACACCCTCGGGGACCACCTGCTGAGCTGAGTGTGCAGCAAGCAGCTGGGGGTCTGGACCTGCGCTGGGAAGTCACTTTCCTTGGATTACAGCGGCAGAGGGGGGAGGAAAGGGGCAGGGCTAAATAAAAGCGGGAAGTAGAGAATGGAGCGCGGAGGGCGGCCGAAAAGCAAAGGCGTTTAAGTGGGTGAGAGATCGCGGGGCTCCGATACCCTGTTGTGGCCCCCCCAGGACGCCACGGCAAGCCCCCACGTCGTAGACCCTCTCCCCATCGATAGGAGCAGTGCTAGGGCGGATGCAGACGATGACCCCGGGTGGGTCCTCAGTGCCCAATCCCAGGCCACCCTCTCCACCGAGGCGTGGCCTCAGGGCAGCTGGGTCTTGCTGTAGAGGCTTCTGGAAGGCCTGGGAGGAGCAGCTGTGGACAGAAGCAGCCAAGACAGGTGCCGAGAGCTGGGGTCCCTCGCATGCCTGGCAGGAGAACAGCTGTGACAAATCCCCAGGAAGGCTTTGGGAACTGAAACCAGGAAGAACCCATCCTTTCGGTCTCTCGCTTGAGCTCCGGAACGCTGAGTAATAATATCTAACTGCTTCCTTTAAAGCAAATATTCCCTACGTGTTGCGTCTCTGTTTTACCGGCCACTGGGCTAGAAGGGGCCTGGGCCCCGGGGCCGTTTGGAGAAACTGGCCTCTCCCCAGCGCGGCAGCTGCACCTGGCGCGCCATCTGGTGGGCTCTGGAAGTATGGCAGTTTGTGCGGCCAGGCCCGGGAAGACGAGGGGAGCTAGGGTCTCAGAATTCCAGAACTCGGGGGGGTTTAGAACTCGAGAGCACCTGAGGCTATATCGCTGGTCCAGCTTGCAAAATGCGTCGTGCCAACACAAATGCAAGCAAGAGCGTTGAAATCGTGTAGAGGTAGTTATAATATTGACATCCAATAATCCAGAATGTGCTTATTACTGAGTTGATTCAAATTTTGCTAAATTAATAAGCCAACTGTAAAAAAATTTCTCAAAGAGAACCCTCAACACCCATAGAGTACTACTGTGGGTCTCAGACCCATATATATGTAGAAATTTGCTTTTTTTATTTTTTTAGGCGGTACCAGGGATTCAACCCAGGGCCTCGTACATGGAAGGCAGGTGCTCAACCACTGAGCTACATCCACCCCCCCCCCCCGCATAGAGGTTTGCTTTTAGTGTCTGTTCATTGAAAACTCTTTCACAACAAAAGCTATATTAATTCAGTAACAATTTTAAATAAAATTTCTAAAACTATCTAATTATATTTGTAAAATATTTGCACAATTTATTCAGCTTCCCTGCTACCCTCCCTCTCCCAGGTGGGATGTAGGCATCAGTGGGTTTTAAAAGTTCCCCAAGTTATTCTAATATGTAGATTGGGTTTTAAACCCCTTCTCTAGCCATAAAATGCAACAGCGTCCCTGATCAGACTAGAAAGGATCTAAACAACCAAATCAAACTAAAATGGTGGCCACTTACATCCTGCATTACATGTTCTGAGAATAAAGCAGGGGTCCGCAGGTGCGAGCTGGCCAGGTGCGGCTTGTCAGCATGAAAAACCTCCAGAAAACTTTTTTTTGGCACCAGAACCAAACCGAGAAAGGATCTGAACAATCCACTATTAGCCAACATTAATATTTAAAAATGTTTTATTGTGGTTTTTTGTTCTTATGATGTAACTAATAGGTATTCATTTAGGGGGGAAACAGAAATTGAAGATGAACAAAAAGAGGTAGAGAGGAGTCCAAAAGTAGAGTTATCTGTGTTTCCTCCAATTAGAGACAATCAGTAATAATCCTGGGGAAGCATTTGACAAAACAAGGAACACAGTTTCTTTATTTGCTTTTTCCCTTGAGACTCTTCTAGGTACCTCGTCCCATATCAATGGATATTTTTGTAAACACTCAATTATTCAGTGGTCCATTGTGTGGCTGTAACATAATTTATGTTCCTAATTCCCTATTGCTGAATATTTGGATCATTTCTGAAAATTTTAACAGTGAAAAGCACTATTATGAATATCCTTGTAACTAAATATTTTTTGCACGTCCTTGATTCCTGGAGAACAATTTAATGTTATTTAAAGCTGAGAGGACCCCTGAAAACTACTCATCAAAGCTGTATAATAACCAATTATATAATTGCAGATTATTTTGGAAAATTTCTACTGTCTCTGAGATGAATGGATGCATGGGTTGTTTTCTCTTTTTTTCCCTTTAACTTTTTATTATGAAAATTTTCAAACATACACAAAAATAGAATTGTATCTTTAATCTTCATCTACCCTATCACTCAGCTTCAACAATTATCGAGATTTTACCTGTCTTATTTCATCTATCCTCCTTCCACATTTTTTTCTCTGGAATATTTTAAAAGCAAATCCCAGATGTGTGATTTTACCCTTAAATATGTCAGTGTGCATTTCTTACTAAAAGGGGTTTTTTGGTAATATAATAATGCTACAGTCACACTTAACACAATTAACAGCAATTCCTTGCTTTTTCCTAAGATCGATCCATATTCTGATCTCCCCAGTGGCCTCAAAGGTGTCTCTTTACTGTTGCTTGGTTTAACTCAGGATCCAAACAAGATGCACACATTGCATTTGGTTGGTGCATTTTTTAAATTTTGCAACCATCTCCTTCCCTTCCTATTTTTTGTTGTTTTCATTTTTCTTTTGTTTTCACACAATTTATTTGTTGGAGAAACCAGGTTCTACGGGAATGAGAGCAATGAACTTTTTCGGCAAAGGGCTAGACCATAAATATTCTCAGCTTTATGGCCCAGATGGCTCTTTGCAACTCTTCAGCTCTGCTACTGTAGTGCTAAAGCAGCCAAAGATAATACGTAAATGAATGTGTGGCTGTGTCCCAATAAAACTTTATTTACAAAGCCTGTAGACCCCTGCTGTAGAATATCCCATATCCAGGGCTTGGCCTTGGTCTTCTGCCTTCTGTATTTCTCAGTAGATTCAAGTAACCTACTAGTTAGATCCCAAGTTCAGTTGCTTGGACACAAATACTGTATAGGTGGTGCTGTGTACACATCCCAAGGCAAATAGGACCTGCTTGCCATAGGCATTCCCTATGCAAGAATTACTCTCCGCAGCTAGATTTGCTTTTAAACAAGCAAGGATGATTCCTTCCCAGATAGAGAGTTAAATCAAAGGTGATTACTTTGGGCGATTTGAAAATACATGTTAACAGCCTTAAAAATTAACTCGGCAATTTCACTTCTGAGAATTTATCCTGGAGGAAGTGATTTAGAATGTACATAAATAGTTTGCTATAAAGATGTTCACCACTAACTATAATATCAAGAAAGTGCTAAGCCAAACTCCAGCCTTAGGAAATGGGTTAAATTACCAAACAGCCCTAGGATGAAACGCATACAGCTGATAGAAATCATGGCTTAAAATGTCACATGGAAAAGAGCTTAAATATTTTGCTGAGTGGAAAAAGCATCTTCGAAAACAGGATGGATAGATGATAAATTGGATAGCTGGATGGTAAGTAGATCAATAATTTTGTAAATGTACTAAGTAAAAACATATAATGATGGCTAACTTTTATTGACCACTTATATATCAAGCACTACTCTAGGAATTTTATATTAGTTCCCAAACTCTTCACAACCCTATGAGGTAGTGGTACTGTTTTCTTCATTTTACAAATGAGGAAAAGGAGGCACCAAGAGGTTAAATAAACTTACCCAAGATCACAAAGTACTTATCAAAGTAGCAGAGGTGTCATTATGCCCAGTGTGACCCCAGAGCCTGCCCACGGTGGACAGTGGTACACTGTCTCTGGGGGAGGGGTGGGTGGGAAAAAAGTCTGGAAGATGCACATGCCAGTGTCAATAACAGTTCCCCACGAGTGACGGATAACTTTTACGTTTTCTTTTCCTTTCTTTTTTTTTAAACTCATCCTGATTCTCTTCGCTTCCTTTTTTTTTTTTAATAACCGACTATTTTTAGAGCAATGACAGGTATATAGGAAAATTGCACACAAAGTACAGAGGCTTCCCATATACCCACACCCACACATAGTTTCCCCTATTAGTAAAGTCTTTATTAACGTGGTACACTCGTTACAGCTGACAAGCTGATACCGATACATTGTCAGCGACTATGTATGCAGTTTACATTAAGTTTCACCTTTTGCTGGCAGTTCCGTGGGTCTAAAACCATGGCCAATGTCATGTGGCCACCATCAGGGGATGTACTGAATCACTTTTGCGTTTTTATCCTTTTTCTTTCATTTTTTCCTACCTATACTTTCTACTTTTCCTTTTAAAAAAAAAACTTGTTTAAAAAAATTACAGGAAGCAGACTTGGCCCAATGGATAGGGCGTCCGCTTACCACATGGGAGGTCTGCAGTTCAAATCCCAGGCCTCCCTGACCGGTGTGGAGCTGGCCCACGCGCAGTGCTGATGCGTGCAAGGAGTGCCATGCCACACAGGGGTGTCCCCCGGCATGAGGAAGCCCCACGTGCAAGGAGTGCGCCCCATAAGGAGAGCCACAAGAGCTGCCCAGCGTGAAAGAAAGTGCAGCCTGCCCAGGAATGGCGTCGCCCACACGGAGAGCTGACACAGCAAGATGACGCAACAAAAAGAAACACAGATTCCCATGCCACTGACAACAACAGAAGCCGACGAATAAGAACACGCAGAAAATGGACACAGAGAACAGATAACTGGGCGGGGTGGGGGGAAGGGGAGAGAAATAAATAAAAATAAATCTTTAAAAAAAAAAAAGATGACGCAACAAAAAGAAACACAGATTCCTGGTGCCGCTTGTAAGGACAGAAACGGTCACAGAAGAACACACAGTGAGTGGACACAGAGAGCAGACAACAGGGGGCGAGGGGAAGGGGAGAGACATAAATGAAATTTTTAAAAAAATAAAATAAATCTTAAAAAAAAAAATTACAGAAACATCCTCCCTAGCAATCTCCAGTTTCCTAAACCCACATGGTTCCGTGGCCCGTGACTCAGGCCCCCCGCCCTGCCCCCACCCCAGTCGAGTGAGGGTCAAGACCAGCACCCCTGGGTGGCCACCCCACGCCCTGCTGTCGCACTGAAAGCTAGAGGCAGCCTGCTGTGGGACGACGACACGCCATCCCACCCAGGGCCACACTCCCCGTGTGTCGACAACAGCGGTCACAGCTGTATTTCCACAAGAGCAATTCCAGAAAAGCTACATCTTATTGTCAGGCATGGGCATCTGTGTAATTTCTCAAGTCCCCCTTTGCACTGACTGACCGAAGCGAAAGTGATTTTTTGGACACTAAAGTCAATTTGTCACAGTGATGCATTGATCTAATGATTTCCCTCATAAAACTAATTCCAAAATGTGGTCTGTGCAGAAACTTTAATTCTTTTTCCAGCTGCCATCTTTTAACCTCTTCTGAAGGAGATCTCCTGCTGGCTCTTCGGGGCCGGCTCTTTTGCCATGGCCACTAGCCAGAAGCAACGGAGCTCTGACCTAGACCCTCTAGAGGGGTAAACGGCTGATAATGACTTAACGCGCCGCCTCTCCTGGACAGGTCCCTCGCCCGGCAGGGACGGTGGGCCGGAGGCAGCCTGGCAGGTGGCTCGGGCCTGGCCCCACGGGAATCCCTGTGGCCTGGGTTTCTGGAAGCTTCCCAGTGTCTGGAGATTGCCTCCCCCTGCCCACTTTGGGGGCCCACTTATCCAGACAAGCTTGGGCGGAGCCCACTTCGCAGGGGCCCTTGCCACCCCCCCTCACCGGTGCTTCTGGCGTGCAGGTACATCTGGGAGAAGGATGGGGCTGCCCTGGGCACGGAGAGCAGCCCCCGCATCCGCCTGGACAGGAATGGCTCCCTGCACATCTCGCAGACGTGGTCGGGGGACATCGGCACCTACACCTGCCGCGTGCTCTCAGCTGGCGGCAACGACTCCCGCAGCGCCCACCTGCGCGTCAGGTGAGGGCCGCCCCCCTGGGGGACTCAGAGAAGGAAAGCCCACTCCCTTTGCACAGACCGCCAGCCCACCCCCTCTCAAGACCTCCCCCGAGCACCTTCCGGGCCTCTCCCCGCCTTCCAGGGGTGCCTGGGTGTGCAGCTGACAGGTGGTCTCCAGGTAGATACAGGTGGGGGGCTCCAAGGTCAAGAGCGGTGGCCGTGCGCCAGGTCCCGGGACGCTAGGGGCCTTCCCATCCCGTGCCCTCGGTGCCCGGTCGCCTGGCTGTGGACCTCCCCACCTCTCTCTCCTCAGGCAACTGCCCCATGCCCCCGAGCACCCGGTGGCCACGCTCAGCTCGGCGGAGAGGCGCGCTATCAACCTGACTTGGGCGCAGGCCTTCGACGGGAACAGCCCGCTGCTGCGCTACGTGCTGGAGGTGTCAGAGAACAGTAAGGACCCCCAGCGGGCGAGGGGCCCCAGGCGGGACAGGGCCCAGCGCCCCCACCCTGCGGCTGTGCCCCGGAAGGCAGCTTCCGTCTGCTCAGCGCACCCGCGGAGTCTGCGGGGGGAAACGTGCGCGGCGTTGGTGCGGGGGCCGCTCGGGGATGAGCGGCTAAGGCTGGGGCAGCGATTTTCATTTCTCTTCTCCAAGCCCCCAGGCTGTGAACGCCAGAATTAGCAGGCATAACCCGAATGCCATTTTGCATATGGTTTGCCTAGAGCTGCCGATTTGGGAAGGAAAAGGAAAAAAAAAAAGACGAGGGCATCTCAGGTTCCCCCCCAACCCACCTCCGGTCGCCCCCTCCCCTGGGGTCACGCAGACCAATGAAAAACGACCCCGGCCTCTGCTGGCTCTGCAAGCCCAGACAAGGCCACGACCAGGGAAAAGGAGACCCCTCCCCACAGATGTCCCCTCTGCCCCCGCCCTCCTGTCCCCGCAGATGCCCCCTGGACCGTGCTCCTGGCCAGCGTGGACCCCGAGGCCACGTCCGTGGTGGTCAAGGGCCTGGTCCCGGCGCGCTCCTACCAGTTCCGCCTCTGCGCGGTCAACGACGTGGGGAAAGGACAATTCAGCAAGCACACCGAGAGGTGAGAGGCATGGGCTCCGGCCAAGGCCAGCGAGGAGGGGCTGCCCACGGGGAGATCAGCGTGGTGGGGGCGCTGGTGACCGCCCCCTCTGGGCTTCAGTCTCCACCCCTGCAAAATGGGCATAAAGGCAGCACGTACCCCACAGGTATATTGCAAGGATTCAGTGAGGCAGGCAAGAAAGCATCCTGAGCTGTGCCTGTGTCTTAGTTTGCCACGGGACCGCCGATGCAAAGTGCCAGAAACGCGCTGGCTGTTATAAAGGGAAATTTAACAGGGTAAAAGCTTACTGTTCCGATGCCACGAAACATCCACATCAAAGCACTGTCAGAGATGCCGTCTCACCAAAGTGCGCCGCTGGTGATCCTAGCGTCGTTCCGCGTGCCAGCAGGCAGGATGGCGGGTCTGCCAGTCGCCCTCAACTTCCTCCTTGACCTTGGCCTTGGCTGAACCTGGAGTCCTCACTGTCTGGCGGCCAGGTCTAAATGCGGCTTCCTCTCTCTCTCTGTTTATATGAGAGCAGCTGGAGGGCGGAGACTCACCCCAAGCCACGCCTCCCTGACGGTCCAATCAAAGGGCTTCTGCCCCCCAGGAAGGGATTAGTTCAAAAACATGACCTTTTTCTTTGTGGGATTCCCCACCTTCACACCCAGCTCGTGAAGAGCACTTAGCACATTTAATTGTCTGTACACCTGTGAGCTCTGCAAGTTCAAAAGCTTCCCTCACTGGGTGCTACGTCCTCTCGTGGTCATTATTCGTGAAATGGACGTGAAGCTCCGGGGCATGTGGCGGCCTCGCCACTTTCCATAGCCAGTGCCTATGTGACACCTGGGCACTGTTAGGGTCTCAGCAAGGCTCCTGAAAATGAAGGGAATTGGATAAAAGCAGCAGACGATCCCTCTGGAAGCACCACTGCCATTCCCCACTGTGCGGGAGGCACGTTCCGGCCTCCTCGAGCCCCTAGACTTGGGCAGCCGCCTCCAGCGACAAAGGAGACGTCCAGCCCAGATGCCCGGTGACCGCGACGCCTGTCACAGGTGCCAAAATTTGCGGACTTGACTCTTCCAAGGACGCCCTTCGGCCCCTATGCTGAGACCCCTGAAATCAGTCGTCTTGCTTTTGATGTGGCGCCAAGAAGCTTCGGTCTGTTTGGCTTTCACTTGGCGGGGGGGACTGCTGGGGTCCTGAGACCAAGGGGAGGGGGCATGAGTGGGGACAGCCTGGCACTGAGGGCTGTGGCAGAGATTTTACTTATTTCCTGTTTATTGAGCACCTACTGTTTATCGAGCGCCTACTATTTATCAAGGCCCTGTGTGACCCACTGGAGGTAGCCCTTCTGTAGCTACAAAACCCCAACAATAGAGCGGCCTTGTCACACAGGAGGCCCCACTGCACAATTTCGGGAGCGCTGTGGGCTTCTCTTGCAACGCTGATTCATCTTCCTAATGCATCGTCATACTGATGGCCTGGAGCCAAGAAGAAAGAAGGTTTAGCCACCCTGACTTCCAGCTTTAGAAAGACATGGGCGTGCACAATACATTTTGGAAAGTTATCCATCAGAAAGTCAAAACGTACAAATAAACAGAAAGGGAAACACATCCATCAAGAATAATTAACTTCAGCTTTTAATGGGTACGTGTCAGTCATGTGAAAAATTACGCGTGGGTGGGACACCGTGTTCCCCAGCAATGCCAAGGAAATAAGATGGTGAAGGGCACTTGGCTTCAGAAGGCGGGGTGCCCTCCCATGTCACCCACCCGCCAGGCCTCGCCCCAACCCCCCCCACCCCAGCCTGGGGCTCAGCTGGCGGTAAAGGAGTGCGTGAAGGTGAACCGCTCGCTGGGATGGAGCCGTTAACACTTGGGCTCATAGCACCACCAGCAGCTTCCTAGATGGATGAGAAGCTGAGGCCCGTGTCCCTCGACTACAGAGAAAGTACCCACAGTAGCTTGGTGCTTTACAGACTTTTTTTTTTTTAAGATTTTTTTCCTCGCCTCCCCCCCCAGTTGTCGGCGATCTGTGTCCGTTTGCTGTGTGTTCTCCTCTGTCCGCTTCTATTCCTCAGACTTTTTAAAAGACTCATTTGCGCCTTAACCAGTCTGGTAAGGCAGGCAAATGGAGTTTTACAGTCTTTCTTAAAAAACAAACTCAGGGAGGTTGAGTGACTTGCCCAAAGGCACACAGCAATGAAGTGGTGGACCCAGCCTCCAAGCAGTCGAGCTATTCTGATTCCCAACCTCCCAACCCCTTGCACCCACGTATGCAGTGGGCGAGGGACCAGGCAGGCAAGGTTCAGGCTCCTCGTGTCCCATTAAGCGCCTATATTTGCCCCTAAGACTCGGAGCAGAAGGGTCCGTCCAATCCTAGTATTTTCCGGTCCAGGGTCTCCCTTCCCGAGGAGCCCCCCACGGCCCCTCCACAGAACGTCATCGCCAGCGGCCGGACCAACCAGTCCATCATGATCCAGTGGCAGCCGCCCCCCGAGAGCCACCAGAACGGCCTCCTGAAGGGCTACATCATCAGGTAGGTGCCCCCCACCCAGGAGACAGGAGGGGCGCCCCAAACCACAGCAGGAGAGGAGGGGGTGGAAGCCAGCGCAAATTCACGCTGAGCGCTTCTCCACCTAACAAGGACGGGGCGACAAGAAATGGTTAGACAGTGGAGGGAGCATTTAAGTTAGACATCTGAAAGAACTTCCAGCAGTGAGACCTAGCACACCAGCAGGAATGGGTGAGAAAGGAGATACAGAATCTCCAAAAAGGCAAGGTTGGCAGATGTCAGGGTGAGGTAGGAACACACCTGCAGGGAGTCAGGGAAAGAAAGAGGGAGCACAGAGGGATCGACCACCAAGGAAATCCAGAATATTCTATCACGGGCCAGAGATCTCTCCGGATGAACCGTGAGTGGACAAGCTAATGGGCCAAGAACTGGTCGAGAGTGAAAGTCTTTCCTTTGGTCCTTATTAGAAAATGAAGTCCAGTTATACAGACTTTCATTTTTATATTTGACTGAGGGCTGCTTTTCTAGTAACCTAAAAGTGAGTTATTAAGGGTGATGAAAATGTAGTATCCATAAATTAAAGCTAGCGTCTTCCTTGAGGTCCCTGAGAACTCTAATGAGTATTCTGAATTCTGGCTGGCTGCAAGTTCTAGGCAACTTTGCACGTCTCTTTCCTCACACATGTACTCTCAGAGCATTGGAGTTCCCAGAATTTGGAAGAAGTTTCTGTTGGTTCAGCTGCTCCATTGGCCATGGGTTTTGGTTAATCCTAAAGGGCACCCGTTCCCCAACATGGTCCATGGCCAGCAGCAGCATGTGAGAACTTACTAAAAATGCAGATTCCTGGACGACTCCTCCGTTGCTGGTGGGAATGTAAAACAGTGCAGCCGCTGTGGGAAACAGTTCCACAGCTCCTCCAAAAGTTAAATAGAGAATTATCATACGACCCGGCAATGCCAGTCCTAGGTATATATTTTTCAAAAATTGAAAATGGATGTTCAGATGAAAACTTCTCCCTGAATACAGCAGCACTCTTCACCATACCAAGAGGTGGCAACACCCCAGAGGCCTGTCGGCTGGTGGGTGGGTTAACAAAACTTGGGCTCGCCATCCAGCGCACATCACTGAACAGAATGAAGCTCCGATCCATGCTACGACGTGGGTGGCTCCTGAAAGCACCATGCTAAGTGAAAGAAGCCAAGCACCAAAGACCCTGGGTTATGCGATTCCAAGTCCATGAAATGTCCAGAATAGGCAAATCTGTAGAGACAGAAAGTAGAGCAGGGTTGTCTAGGGCAATGGGCAGGGTGGGGAGGGCAGAGCTGGAGGGAAATGGGGTGACTGCTAAAGGGCATGGGTTCCTTCTGTGGCGATGAAAATGCTCTGGAACTGACGATGGCGATGGCCGTGTAGCTCCATAACCGGAAACCCACGCATTGCGCGCGTCACCCGGCGATGGCTCGGGGCACTCGCTGCGTCCTCGCCTTCTGCCTTCAGGTACTGCCTGGCCGGGCTCCCTGTCGGGTACCAGTTTAAGAACATCACGGATGCTGATGTCAACAACCTGCTGCTGGAGGATCTCATCATCTGGACCAACTACGAGATCGAGGTGGCCGCCTACAACAGCGCTGGGCTGGGTGTCTACAGCAGCAAAGTCACCGAGTGGACACTGCAGGGAGGTGGGCAGGGACTGGGGCTGTGGAGGGACTGTGCTTCCCGCTCTCCTGGCTCTTGCGCCTGTCGGAGCCCGTACCTGTCGGGGCCCGCGAGCCTCGGCTGGTGTCTCCTGTTTTGACCAGACCCTCGCTATCCTCCGTGGGTCTGGACTCCCCATCCCACGCCTGGCCAGCCTTCAGGGTGGGAGGACTGGGAGGAGGACAGAGGAAGTTGGGGCTGGGCATGGCAAGGAGCTGAGGCTGCAGGGACATGGGACACCTTCTGCCAGATGTCCCATTTCCTGGATCATGAAACAGCTGGCATCAAGGGTTGTACCTAAAACCCACCCCAGAGCATTTACAGCCGTCACTTTCAGGTATCAGTACCCTGTGATGTGGGCCAGGCTAGTTTTGTTTGGTTTGATTTGGTTGGTTTTTTAAAGATTTATTTTTTATTTATTTCTCTCCCCTTCACCCCCGCCAGTTGTCTGCTCTGTGTCCATTCGCCCTGTGTTCTTCTGTGACCGCTTCTATCCTTGTCAGCGGACTCTGTTTCTTTTTGTTGCGTCATCTTGTTGTGTCAGCTCTCCGTGTGGGCGGCGCCATTCTTGGGCAGGCTGAACTTTCTTTCGCACTGGGCGGTTCTCCCTATGGGGTGCACTCCTTGCGCATGGGGCTCCCCTACGGGGGGGACACCCCTGCGTGGCAGGGCACTCCTTGCGCGCATCAGCACTGCGCATGGGCCAGCTCCACACGGGTCAAGGAGGCCTGGGGTTTGAACCGCGGACCTCCCATGTGGTAGGCGGACGCCCTAACCACTGGGCCAGGTCCACTTCCCTAGGCTAGTTTTATTAAACCCGCACAGAGAAAGTCCGAGGCTTCTTAAATCTACACGTAGCAGCTGTAGTTGGGAGACACCAAAGCGCAGCTCCGCAGACTCCAGTCCGGGGTTTTCTCTACTTAACTCTGCAAGACGCACTTATTGTGCCCCTTCCCTCCACCCCCTTTCTCTGATCTCCTCCAGTTCCCACGGTCCCCCCAGGCAACGTCCACGCGGAAGCCACCAATTCCACGGCCATCCGCTTCACCTGGAACGCCCCCAGCCCCCAGTTCATCAATGGCATCAACCAGGGCTACAAGGTAGGGGAGGCCCCCTTTGCCCCAAGGCAGGGTCTTGATTCCCTGGGGGAGGACGGGGTGCTGGGAGCGGGGAACGGCTGAGTCCTCCCTCTGTTCCCAAACCCAAGAGGACAGTGATGAAGGCCAAGGGCACGTGGGTTCTCCCAGGCCATGGGGAGGATGGGCACGGCCATCTGTAACCCACGAGGGTGGCAGCCTCCATGAGACCCGGTTCCAGGAGGTGGGACCCAGGAACCTGCCAGGTGAGTTCCAGGTTCAGGAACACCTGGGCAGAGCCACGGCTCCATCAGAAAAATCCAGAAAGCACTCATCCCACCGACCCACGGGTCTCGTGGAAATCCTGCTGAAACCCATCTCCCCAGATGGCACTTGACCCAGCATGTGGTTAAGAGCCCAGGGTTAGGACTCAGGCAGACCTGGGTTAGAATCCTGGCTGTGCCGCTTGAGGGCTACCTGGATAAATTCCTTAATCTACCTGGGCTTCATTCGTTCAATCCGTGTTTATTGAGCATATACTAAATGCACTGTTGTAGCTGCTGAGGAACCAAAAAAAAACCGCTGTTTCCTCACGTGCAAATGGAGACGATAATAACGCCTGTTTCTTCGGGTTGAGTGATGATTAAATGAGATGATCCTGTAATGCGTTCAGCTCAGAAAATGATTTCAGTCAATTTGCTATACAAGTCAGGACTTCTCAGTCGACCTGTCCCAGAACCCAGGCCTTGGCTCTCAGGCCTGGGTCTCTCCTCTCATCCCACGAGCTGCACCTGTCCTCCCCTAAGAGGGGCTGGAGATAGACAGGGCCCAGCCCCCGGCTCACTTCCTCTGGCGCCTGGGGGCAGGTGGAACAACCCCACCAGTTCCTGCAGGTGTGTGTATGGGGCAGAGCAGGTGAGGCCTTGAACCAGAAAGCAGCGCGAAGGGGAGAGACCTGCAGGCTTTGGGTTGGAGCCCGGGATCTGGGGACCTCTCGGTTGGCGGACACGTCTGCACGTCACTGCACCGGGCCAACCCCAGGATTATTTCTAGACCAGCAGCCTCAGCCATTCCTACTGCAAGGTGGGGGCAGCTGGGCAGGAAGGGACTGAGACTAAATCACGAAGGGGACTTTCTGCTGGTGTTGTCAGTAGACCAGGGGGGCTGGTCCACAGCTTGACACATCAGCCCTGCACCCTGTCACACGGGAAGGGGGAACCCGGGGCTGCGCGGAGGGGTGCGGCATGGCTCTCCTGGGGTAGAACATCACAGCTGGATGCGTGCAGGCTGTCTGGAAAAGCCTCCCGATGGACTCTGGGGGGACGCAGGGGACCTGGGAACAGTTAGCTTCCTGCCACCATTTCTAAGCATCCAAGTTTTATTCCACATGTGGGAAGGCTGGACCACAAACTTCAAAGAACAAACAATCCCTCCGAGGGAGGCCAGCCAGGTGGCCAGGTCAGCTAGGGCGACAGCAGACGGTCACCTGGAGTGAGAGGAAGCTGTGGAGGCACCCTGCTTCCCCAGGCCACTGCCCAGCACCCGTAGCTGCTCAAATGAATGAATGAATGAATGAATGAATGAAGCCGAGTGGCCCGCAGAAGGTAAGAAGAGCTCGCACTTCTGGGGCACTTCCTTTATGCCAGGCAGGATGCTGAGGAACATTCTTTTTCTCGGGCAAGCTGCACAATGGCAGGATGTAGCATTATCATCACCCCACCCATTTCACAGAGGATGAAACTGAGGCATGAGGAGGAAGTAACTTGTTCAAGGTCGAACAGAATAACTGCAAAGCTTAGATCCAAACTCCAGAGCCTGCGCTCCTTCTTATATTAAAAAGAAAATTGATCTTAAGGTTCTTAGTTGTAAAATAAATAGAACTTGATTCGTTTTTAAAGCACCAGTGGATAACAGCAAGAAATTATAATTCCACTGCCCAGAGTTATCCACTATCGAGATTTAAAGGTCTTTCTGGCATCTAATAGGTATTTCTAGATAGTCCTCTACGGCTCAGTGTGGCAGACCTGACTTAAATCCTGGCACTGAAAAAACGGCATCTGGACGCTGGTGAAGGCTGCAGGGAAGGTTTCTCTTACTTCTTTTGCCCTTCTGTGCGTCGCGGAGAAGGAAAGGCCGTGGCTCCCTGCCAGCACATTCCTCCCTTCCATGCCTCCATTGAAAATGTGGGATTTTTTTCCCTTTTTCCTTTTTCATTATGGAAAATCTCAAACAGCTACAAAAGTAGCAGGGCAGCTATGGGGAAAACCCCTGTACCCATACCCAGCCTCAACAATTACTAGCTCCTGGCCAAATGTTTTGTCTTTTCCCCAACTTTCAGGCCCCTTCCTTGGAATACTTTGAAGCAAATCCCAGGCATGGCATCATTTCATCCATAAATCATTCTGTAGGGAAATATTATAGATAAGGGTTCTATTTTAAAACATAACCACAGTAGCTACCTGATCGTAATCATGCCTAAAAATATCAACTGTTCCTTTAATATCAGCAAATATCCCAGCCAGTGTTCGTATTTCCCTAATTGTCTTGTAAATTTTGACTGTAATTGGTTTCTTTGCTTCAGGATCCAAATAAGGTCCACACGATGGCAATCGGTAGGGTTTTTTGTTTTGTTTTGTTTCTTAGATCTCGGTTAATCTATAGATTCTCTTTTCTTATAATTTATTTAATGAGGAAACTTGGACATTTGTTCTATAGAATTTTCCACAGTCTGGGCTTTGCTGATTAAATCCCCGTGGGGTTGTTTAGCATGTTCCAGGAATGCTAAATTTGCAGTAAATTGGAACTTGGAGCTAGAGGCTTGATCAGCTTCTGGCTTGATTTTTTTTCCCAAAAATATTGCTTCCTAGATGGCGTTGCGTATTTCCATCAGGAGGCACACGTGTCGGGCTGGCTGTCTCGTTGCGATGTTGGCAACCACTGAAAAGTCATGCCTGTCTAGGATTTCATTAGGGACTGCAAAAAAAATGGGGATATTCAGACATTATATTTTCTTTAATTATGAAAAATACTTTAAAAATAATTTTCCCTTGATCAACGTTTTCATGATTCCAAGGTACAGTCCATCCAGAAAAAGCAGGTTGATGCTTAATTCTTTTCTACCTTACATAATGAATAGGTTCCCTAGGATCTCCTAAGGTGACATGCGCTTGGGGTTGGAAAGGTCCTTTTTTGGTCTTGATTTGATTTTAGTAGTAGCATTACAAACTCAGGGATGTTTATCACTGCCACTCTTATTCTTACTGAAGACAAATTGCCCCATCATTGGTCTCTTCCAAATTGTCTCCTGAGTCCTTCTGACACGGTGCCGGTAATCTTTGATAACTTCCTTGCTATCTGGTATGACAAGACGTTCCAAGCTACACATTCTCCCGTCCTTACCTGGAATCAACCATTTCTTCAAGGAGCCCTGGTTCCTTTGAGTAGAAAACTCTATTTAGAGACCACACTCTGGCACTAGAGGTGTTCCTGGCTTGGTTGCTTCTAGGCCCTGCTACCGGACAGCTTGGAAATATTTTTTTTAAAACAAAGAAACTACATACTTGTACTTCTAATCAGAATTTAGGACTACAAGCTTTTTAATAATTTCATTAATCTTTTGTCCATACCTTTTTTCTTCCACACTGGAAATCCAATTCTACCAGGCAGTATGATTCCTCAGCTACGTTATTCCACAACACACACAATAGTTTCAGAACAGCATCGACACTATGATAACTGAAAATAGTTTTAAGATTATTTGCTGTTCTTTCACTATTAGGGCACATCCCTCTAGGGGTGTTACTGGGCTTTAAAATCTTTCGAAATATTTTCTGTCTATGTGAATTTCCTTCAATCTAATACACTGTTAGCTTCACTTGTTTCATTTTGTTTCAATTTGGGGGGGATACATTTTTTAAATTTAGTTTAGTTCAGTGATTATCTAGAATATTTACATGATTCCAAGATCAACTCCACAAAGCAAATTCAGAGAGGATTCATCTCAATCCTGGTCCTCTGCTTCCCCCTTGCGTTCAATTTCTGGTTTTGTTGTTTGTTTTGTTTCTCTTCCATTTCTTTAATATAAGCAAATACCTATGTAATAATACATCCTCTCGCTAGATAAATGGCAGCATATGCTACGCACTTTCTCTGTCTTGTATTTTTATTAATATGTCCTGGAAATAATTCTATAGGAAAATATAGAGCTACTCCTCGTTCCTTTTTCCTGTCTATATAGTACTCCATTGTGTACATCTCCCGTGGATCAGTCAACCCCCCGTACTGATGAACATTTTGGTGGTTTCCAGTCTTTTAAAATAACAAGCTTTGCTGTATGAATGGCTCTGGGCACACATAGTTTTATATTTCCATGGTGTACCTTTGGAATAGAGTCCTAGAAATGAGACTGCTGGGTCAAAGGGTAACTGTGCATATGATTTTGCTAGTATTGCCAAATTCCCCTCCGCTACATTAATTTTTAAAATTTTAATTTAAATTTTTAAACAGAAGATATATTTACATGACTCAAAAACCAAAAAAGGTTTTCTAAAAAGTATCTAGTGGAAGGCCTCCATCTGACCCCAGCACCATCTGCCTGTCTACGCCACCCATCTCCCCAAACTGCCCCCACTCCAGGTAGCCGGGATCGGTGGCTTCTCGCATACCCTTTTAGGGTATTCTGTGGAAATCCACGCAAGGCACACACATGGAGAAAGGGAGAGGATTTCCCCTTCTTCCTCTTTTTCCTCCAGTAGCATACACTTTCAACCCATAATGTACTGCCTCCACCAGAACAGGAGGCACATCACTTAGTGGCTGCTCCCTGGAACCCAGCAAGCTAGACGCTACTCTCCTCTATAATAGAAGGAGGCTCAGAGAGATTGGGTGACATACCCTAGGCCACGCAGCAAGTTAACAGACCTGGGCTCGGGGTCAGGTTTCCTGGCCACATGGCGGGGTCTTTTCCCCTGCACTTGGGCTGCTCGGTTCCCCTCCCCACACCAGCAGCACCACCCTTCAGTTACCGGGTGTGACTCACAGGGTCTCTGCGCTCTAGGGTAGCGGTCCATGTCCCAGGAGCCTAGGTCTGATGCCTCCCCACCTGTGGACACCCCCACACCCCAGCCTCACTCAGCAAAGCCCAATCTGCTTAGAATCCAAGACCAAGGACGTAGAGGGTCCCGGAGCCCTGACCCCACCCGACAAGGAGAAGGCACAGGGACATGAAAGAGGGCCAGCGCTGTGTGCTCCCTCTCGGGGCCCATGGATCGGGAGCCGGCTGCTGGGGGGGTCCATGGGCAACTCACTCGACCTCCCTGAACCTCGGTTTCCTTTTCTGCAACAGCATTGGATTGGGACCGTGACCCCCATCGAATGCTGACCGTGGTGATAAGATGGGGCAGGTCAGTGAGGGGCTCACCCCAGTGCCGGGCACAAAGCCAGAGCTCATCACCCCGTGGCCCTGTTGGCGGGTGCCCAGGACTGAGATGCCAGCCCCCCGCTGCCCACAGCCCGGCTCCTTTGGGGCAGCAGAGGCACAGAAGGCAATGCCTCTCCCTTTCGGGCCCCGAGGGATGCCTTCTTATCCCTAAGCCTCCTCCTCTTGAGGTGCAGCTGGAGAAGGTCAAGGAGCTCACGTCCCCGTGTAAATATGTTGCAGCAGCCCCGGGAAGCCACAGCCCTGCCACCACTTGGGGGCTTCAGGCATGGTGCTGCAGGAAAGTACGGTCCACCCCGTTACTCCACAGAGCCCACCGCCTTACCCTGTGGACTTCCGGGTCCTTTGAGTGGGCAGGGCCCGGGGAGGTTGTTTTAAGTCATCTGCAAAGAGACATTCTCTTTCCTTTATTTAAAAAAAGCGGTTTTGGGGGGGAGCAGATGTAAGCTTCCCATGTACGAGGTCCCATGTCCTGGTACCTCCTTAAAAAAAAAAGTAGTGCAATTGGTCTAAACCCAATAAAATAATATTTACCCCAATTTTACACCACACAATTAATTTCAACAGCATAATTAATTCAAATTTACATGAATTAAATTAAAACATTAAACTTGTTTCTTAATCTACTCCAAAGAAGTTCAGCAATTTAATTGCTATGAAACAAGATAACCAAAGTAAGGAGAATATTTTACATACTTATTAAATGCCACTTAGTAGTTCTGATTAGTATTTTTAGGGTCTAATTAGTGTCTAATTAACTTGCTATAGGCTATCTTTTCACAATACCAATTAAATTTCAAACCTCCTTTATAAACAGGCGGCCATGGAAAGGAGAAGATTAAGCATTGTTACTGGTGTAAGTTAATCAGGAGACATTGGCCTGGTATTGTTTCATATCTATAAATACCCATGCTTATTAAAACCCATCAAGTGTTGCTTTTCACCATTAATTGCTATTTAATCAACTTCAATAAATGAGTGAATCTTGAGACCAGCTGTCATTGTGGGAGACTGATGAAGGGCCCTGAAAACCAGGGGCTGACATGAAAGAGCAAGGCCAAGATAAGAAGGGAGGCGAAGCAGGTGTAGGCAGGTAAGGGGTAGTGAGTGTAGAGGGAAGAGTAGAGAAAAAACGCCCCGGATTTCCAGACTGGATTTTGTTGCCGGCACCTCCATCTCCGGGTGATGTTTAAAGTTGAAATACCAACTTGGAACAAGTCTAAAAGAACAAGAGTTCTGTAGAAGCTAAAGAGTTGGCCCTTGGATAACTCCAAAGGGAAGTAGCCCCAGCCTGCACAGAGCAAAAGTGGGGAACCCCAGGTATTGGAATCAGCAACATCTGGCTCAGAATCTCAGCGTCCCACAAGCTGCACGATCTTCTGTAAGTCACTTAACCTCTCTAAATCTCATTGTATCCAACTGTAAAATGCAGGCTGGCTTCAGGGCATGGGCTTGGTTTAACACTAAGCTCTGTATTTGTGTATGAACAACGAGCCTGTAGAGTCTCCTAGGGCTGCGTAACACATTAGCACACACTGGGTGCCTTAAAACAACAGAAATGGACTCTCTCTCGCACTTCTGAAGGCTGGAGGTCTGAAATCACTGTCAGCAGGGCCAGGCTCCCTCCCAGGTTCCAGAAGATTCCTTCCTTGCCTCTACCAGCTTCTGGCAGCCCCGCCTCCCTCGGCTTGTGGGGCATCGCTCTGGGCTGATCTCTGCCGCATCTTCGCGTAGCTCTCTTCTGTCTCTTCTCTTCTAACAAGGACGTAGGTTATGTTGGGCAAGGGTCCCCCCGGCTCACGTGACTTGATCACCTCTGCAGATGAGCCACGTGCTCGGCGACTGGGGGGGCGCTCCTGGATCCCTGTGGGCGGGGCCTGGGGAGAGGGCGTGGCCTCTTCCGGCACGACCCCGCCCCCCTGAACGGTGGCCTCTCCCCAGCTGATGGCCTGGGAGCCGGAGCAGGAAGAGGAGGTCACCATGGTGACCGCCCGGCCCAACTTCCAGGACAGCATCCACGTGGGCTTCGTGTCGGGCCTGAAGAAGTTCACCGAGTACTTCACCTCGGTGCTGTGCTTCACCACGCCCGGAGACGGGCCCCGCAGCGCCCCCCAGCTGGTGCGCACCCACGAGGACGGTAGGCAACGCTGCGCCCGGGGAGGCTGCGCGCTCCTGGGAGACCACGGGCTGTCTAGCCGCGGGTGGTCTCTCTCGGGCTCTGACCAGCACGGGGCGGGGGTCCCTTTCGGAATCCAGTTCCTGGGCCGGTGGGACACCTGAGCTTCAGTGAAATCCTGGACACCTCGCTGAAGGTCAGCTGGCAGGAGCCAGGGGAGAAGAACGGCATCCTCACAGGTAGGCAGGTGCGCCCGGGCTGGGTCGGAGGGCGGGCTGGGCCGGGAAGGTCATCGCGTCCACTCCCCTGCCTTCCAGCCAGTGTCATCCAGAGCCTCCCAGCCGCCCCACTCTTTCTTAGAAATACTCGGAGAAGTGCCTGGGCACCTCCACCCCGTGGCGCTGCCAGGGCCCCCTTCCCCGATCTTCACTCGCCGGCCTAAGGGGCCGCCGTGACCGCCGGGTCTTGCCTGCGGTCACCACCCGGTGGTGCACCCGCCGCGCTTGCGCCTGGGGCCGGCAGCCCCTGGCCTCCCTCTGCCCCCCGCCCCCAGCGCGTGGCTGACCGCCGGCCTAGTGGAGAAACAGGAAGTAGCGCGGAGAGGCCAGCGGACGGCCACTGCGCAGCCTCGCCACGCCGGGCGTGGGTCTCCCTAGGGTACCGGATCTCCTGGGAGGAGTACAACCGCACCAACACCCGCGTGACCCACTACCTGCCCAACGTGACCCTGGGCTACCGCGTCACGGGCCTCACCGCGCTCACCACCTACTCCATCGAGGTGGCCGCCATGACGGCCAAGGGCCAGGGCCAGGTGTCCGCCTCCACCATCTCCTCCGGGGTGCCGCCAGGTAGGTGCCCGCTGCTCGGGGTGGGAGCCCATGCCCAGGCCGCCCAGTCGAGAGCTGCCCGCACTTTCCTCCTGCAGAGCTCCCCCCATCGGGGTGCTCCGGGCACCCCAGGACCCAGGCCTCCCGGCAGACTTCCCTGCTCAGCTGCTCCCTCCACAGTGCTCAGCCCGGGGGTCCCCGCCCTTGTTCACCGCGCCAGCCCCACACCTCACCCGATTCCACGTCAGGGAAGGATACCAGTGCTGCAGGGAAGAATTGTCCCTGTCACTCAGAAAGCCCAAGCTGGATTCCAAGCAGTGCTCGTGTCGGCTGGGGAGGCGGAGACCCTGGGGAGAGGGGCTTAGACGTGGCAGGGAGAGCGAGCAGAGGTCTCCACTCTTCTGCCAAGTGCTGTGACCTTGCGCAAGCCAAGAGGCCCCTCTGTGCCTCGGTTTCCCCATCTGTATATCTGGGATTAGCTCACTATGAGGTTCCATCTGAATCAGGATCTGCCCTCTTAGACGGCTCAGGTGCCCAAGCTTTGGTCCACCCTGGGCACGATCACAGGGATGCTAAAGACTAGTTACATAGGACTCCCCAGGCCAGGAGCTCCGCGCCTACCTACACCCACTCACGTCCTCCTCTTTTGCAGACAAGGTCACTGAGGCACAGAGAGGTTAGGGAACTTACCCAGTGGCACACAGCCTGGAAGTGGAGGAGCCGGGTTTAAACCCAGGCAGTCTGGAGCTTGTGTTCTTTTCTGCTCACCTTGGGCCCCGAGAGCCCCCGGGCTCCCTGGTTGGAAGATGGGGCTGCCTCCTGCCCCCACCCTCCTGCCGGCCTCCCTCGGCCATTGCTGGGTGTGGGGGGCGATGGGCAGCACGTGGATGTGCAGCTCGGGAGGATCCGGTGTGGCTCCTCTCTGAGACCAGCTCGTTTGTGGGCAGCTTCTCGGGCATCTCGCTCTGGTCCAGAACCGCCAGGAGAGGCAGCCCGTGTGTACCCAGCCCCTGTTTCCTGGCCCTGGGCAGCCTCCCCTCAGCCCCAAAACCGGGGTCTCGGGCTCCCGGTCTGCCCACGGAGCCACAGGACAAGGAGCGGGGCTGAGGTTAGCCCCGGGGGAGCGTGCGAGGCTGCCGCGCACACGAAGTCCTGTCTGAGATGGACGGTGGTCCTGGCCCGTCGCCCTCCCCACCTGGCTTTCCTCTTCCAGAACTCCCAGGGGCCCCCACCAACCTGGGCATTTCCAACATTGGCCCCCGCTCCGTGACCCTGCAGTTCCGCCCAGGCTATGATGGGAAGACCTCCATCTCCCGCTGGCTGGTGGAGGCCCAGGTAAGGCCCACGGGGGTACCAGGTAAGGCCTGCGGGGGCACCAGGTAAGGCTTGTAGGGGGTACCAGGTAAGGCCTGCGGGGGGGCACTAGGTAAGACCTGCAGGAGGGCACCAGGTAAGGCTTGTAGGGGCACCAGGCTTGTAGGGGGTACCAGGTAAGACCTGCGGGGGGTCACCAGGTAAGACCTGCAGGAGGGCACCAGGTAAGAACTGCAGGGGGGCACCAGGTAAGGCCTGCGGGAGGGCACCCTGTGCTCGGGGGCCAACGCTCACCTTGGACTTAGCCCTGCTCCTAAGTTCAGAATCATCTGGGAACTTCGGCCTGGGAACATGTTCTCGTGCCACACCTCAAATGCCCGCACTTCCCAGCACCCCTCGCCGTGCCCTCCTCCACCCCACCTGAACGGCACACACTGACACAAACACATGCGTGTTCTCCTGCCGGCCTGGGAGGAGCCCTGCGGGCCTTTAACCCAGTGGCTCTCAGCCATGGCTGTACCTGACCTTCATCAGGGGGACCTTTCCCAGGTTCTGATGTCCAGGTGCCACCCTGGAAACTCCCTTTCTGTCTCACCTGGCCTGAGGTGTGGCCTGCCCTGGGTTGCTCGCTGAGGTCCCAAATCCCTGGGCACAGCCCCCAGGGCCCCGGTTGGGCTAGGTCCAGGAGAGGCCCAGGAATGCATCTAGAACAGGCACGAGATTCGGATGCTGGAGGTCTCAGGCCACTCTTGAAGAGATGCTCCCTTGGAGGAGTCATGGAAAAGTCTGGAAAGATGGTGGCCCCCCAGTGAGGGGCCCTGGGATTCGAACCAAGACCTTTCCTGGGCGGTGCTTGTGCGCCCTAGAGCTGGGGGCTCACGGCACCCACCTGGGCCCCGCGGGCCGGCCAGGGCTAAGGGCGCCTCCCTTTGCAGGTGGGCGTGCTCGGGGAGGGGGAGGACTGGCTGCTGATCCACCAGCTCGCCAACGAGCCCGACGCCCGCTCCATGGAGGTGCCCGACCTCAACCCCTTCACCCACTACAGGTAGGGCGAGGCGGGGGAGGGGCGCGCCCGGCCCGGGTGGGGGGAGGCCCCGGTCCTGCGGGGTGTGGCCCTGGGCCTCGCCCTCACCCTCCCGCTCCCCTGCCCCCTGTCCAGCTTCCGCATGCGCCAGGTGAACATCGTGGGCACCAGCCCACCCAGCCAGCCCTCCCGCAAGGTCCAGACCCTCCAGGCGCCCCCCGACATGGCCCCGGCTAACGTGACCCTCCGCACGGCCAGCGAGACCAGCCTGTGGCTCCGCTGGATGGTAAGGCTCCGGCAGGGCCACCTGCGCAGGGCCGTTGCCTGCAGCATCGCGGGGGCGCCCTTCGGAATCCCTGCGGCTCCCTTTCTTTTCCTTACTTCCGGCACCTGGCCAGGGGCCCGGTCGTAAATGCTGGCCAAGTGACGTCCTCCGTGAAAGGAAGGAGCTAGCACACGCTGTTGGTTGAGACGGCCACCTGCCAGGCATTTTCCATTCGTTACTTCATTCAATTCCCCCAGCAGTCCTGCAGAGGACACGTTATATCCCCCATTTACAGCTAAGAAAACTGAGGCTCAGAGAGGTTAGGAACTGGCCTGTGGTCACACAGCTCCCGAGTGCTTGGCCTGAGATGTAGATGGACGTTGTTCTGTCATGCCTAGCCCAAGAGTGAGGGGTTGCCCTGAGCTCGAGGGTGGAGTAAGGGGGTCAGTTGGCAAGGTGGGGAGGGTGCCTTAGGCTCTCTGACCTTCCAGCAGGTCTGGGGTACACGTTGAGGGCGTTGTTCCCAGATAACCTGCACGAGGCAGCAGCTGGTTAGCTTACCAAGAGCTTTCGACCTGCGGGAACGGTTCTGAGTGCTTTACTCAAAGCAAATCTTTGAATCCTAGTGATGAGCCTTAGAGACGCAGGGATCCTGCTTTCCATCGTAAGATGAGGAAACGGGGACGGAGAGTGGCCCAATAACTTGGACAAGGCCCCCCGGAGTGAGCAGCGAGGCTGAGACCTTGAGCCCGGGCCCCCTGGCCCTCAGCGCCTCCTCTCGGGGGATTAGAAGACCAGCCTCTCCCGGGGCCGTGCCCTGGGGCAGCACCTCCCGACACAGGGGCCACACACCGGCCATCCCAAGAGGTGCTGGAGCACAGACAAATTCTTAGACAGGTAACTGCGGGAAGCGCCCGCAGACGCAGCTCTTGGCGAACCCTAGAGCCTGGCGTAGGAAGGAGTGCGCGGCCCGCCTCCGCGGGGCCTGACCACACGCTCTTGTGGGTGCCACAGGAAATCTCTCACTGGTTCCTCAAAATGCAATTCGCCAGTGCCGTGCGGAGGGTCGGGGCTCGCTGGGCAGCGCTGGCTCTTTGGCCAGGGGGGACAGCCTGGTACGAGGGGTGGTGGCTGGGAGAGCCCTCGGTGCTGTCAGCCTGCAGAAGCTTTCGTTCCGAATGGGGTTCCCCAGCAGCGTCTCTCAGCCCAGCCCAGGGAGCCCGTCACCAGCACACTCGCCTCCCTGCGCTGTCCCCTCTCTCCGATAACCCCAAGCTCTCTCCTTACGGCTGTGCCCCCTTCCCTCCACCATCTCACTTGGTTTTCCAAATGCTGAAAGGTTAAAGACTCCAGGACACAAGGGGCTCTGGAGGGGGCACAAAGGGGCGATGACTGTGCCCTGCACAGCCCTGGGCACCCCTCACCCGCTCGACGGTGCCCCATCACCTCCCCTTGGCACCTAAGGCAGCACGCCGCCCGAGCACATCCCCAGCTCTCACTCCCATCGCTTGTCTTTTCTTTTCTTCTTCTCTCTTTTTTTTAAAAATTATATTCAAAGAATATAAGAGGTCCCCATATATCCCCCACCCCCCTCACCCCACTCCTCCCACATCAACAACCTCTTTCATCATCGTGGGACATTCACTGCATTTGGTGAATACATTTTGGAGCACTGCTGCACCACGTGGACAGTGGTCTACATTGTCGTTTACACTCTCCCCCAGTCCACCCAGTGGGCCATGGCAGGACCTACAATGTCCAGCATCTGTCCCTGCAGCACCACCCAGGACAACTCCAAGTCCTGAAAATGCCCCCACACCATAGCTCTTCTTCCCTCTTCCTACCATCAGCAGCTACCATTCTGGGCTGTTTCACCAAGTGTCTGCAGGAGCTGGGGCCTGCAGGGGCCGCACCGGGGCAGGAGGGTGGCCGTGCTGCCCATGGACTTCTCGGAGCCCCGGGAGGCAGCCTCAGGAGGGGGTGAGGGCTGAGGGTGCCGCAGCTCCAGCCCTGTCACCTTCCGAAGTGGGTGTGAAAGGCCAGGCCCTGGCTCACCCCTGCCTCCACTCACAAACCCCCCCAAGGTGCACACCCACCCACTGCTTACCAGCACCGCTCAAGGTCATCCAAACGACCTTGCACCAGTGACCACACTCCCTCTTCCTGCCAGCCCCCACCCCCAGCCTCGTCATAAGGCCCAGGAAAGGAATCTGCCTCTTCTCTTTGTTGCTAAAAATGCAGCAGGAGAGACAGAGGTTTGCCAGAAGGAAGGACTTCCTGGCTGTGGCTGGTGCCCCATCCCCATGCGGGATGCCCTGTCCCCATGCTGGCTTCTCCAAGGGCAGGCGTGTTGTAGCAATCAGAGTAATGCGTGTTGGCAGTTGACCGAGGGAGTTAAGTGCTGGAGGGGATGGGAGCCAAGGTGGCCGTGCTCATCAGCGTCTTAGACAGCCTTGGCGGGTCTCCCCAAGGGTCCAGCAAACTTGGCAGGACAGTGAGTGCAGCACGTGCCAGGGAAAGGATACGGCCTCTCCACGGAGCCCCGATTAGACAGGCAGGGAGGCAGGAGGCCCTTAGAAACAGTCCCCCCTCCTACGGCACACCAGGGGCGAGCACGCCCCACAGCAGGCTGGGTAACCCTGAAGGCCCCCCGGAAGAGGGGGCACCAGGGTCCCTGCGCACCCCAGAGACGTCCTTCCTCGCTCAGGGGCTGGCCTGGCCTCACTGCAGCTCTGCCCGCCCCCGCCTCGCTGCAGCCGCTCCCGGAGATGGAGTACAACGGCAACCCCGAGTCCGTGGGCTACAAGATCAAGTACAGCCGGGCCGACGGCCGCGGCAAGAGCCTGAGCCACGTGGTGCACGACCGCGTGGAGCGCGAGTACACCATCGAGGACCTGGAGGAGTGGACGGCGTACCGCGTGCAGGTCCAGGCCTTCAACGCCATCGGAAGCGGGCCCTGGAGCCAGACAGTCGTGGGCAGGACCCGGGAGTCGGGTAGGCTCTCCCGCCGCCCCGCCCGCCTCCGGCTGGGGCGCCCCCAACTCCCCCACGGCGTCTCCCTGCCGGCAGGGCCACCCAAGGGCTCAGGAGGCTGCAGCTGTTGCCTCCAGGACGGCCCAAGGGCCTCCTCCCCGCAGCTGGGCTCTTCACGCCCCCAGCACCCACTTCTCCCCTGCAGCCCTTCCCCAGGCCCCCCATGGCCCCCAAAGGCAAGACTAACTGCCTACCTCCCTGCCCTCAGCAATGACCCTGACCCCTTGGGGCCCGAGATGCGTGCTGGGGAAAGGGCCTGCTCTCGGAACACTCCAGAAATAAAACAGGGACTCACTTCAGAAGGGGAGCCCACAGCCCACGGCCACCCTCTGTCGTCCATGTGCAGCCCACCACCGGACTGTCAGGTGACAGGATGGCTGACCTGGGCCACCCGAGTCAGGGTCGCGCCCTCAGGACGCGCAAGTCGTTGGGAAGGTGACCGAGCAGAGGGAGCCTGGGAAGGCGAACCAGAGTCCCCAGGGGCGTGCGCGGCGTTCCCAAGCCGGAAGAGGGCAGAGGGGGGAGGCCCGCCCTTCAGGGGCCGCCCGCCGCGTTGCTGCGCGTGGAGCAGGCCGTGTCGGGCTGGCTCTCCTCTCCGTCCCGCGGCCTGCCCGCCTCCTTCCCTGCAGGGTCCCCGCTGGTCCTGAGTCCCCTGTCCCCGCCCTCCCTCCCGCAGTGCCCTCCGCCGGCCCCACCAACGTGTCGGCGCTGGCCACCACCTCCAGCAGCGTGCTGGTGCGCTGGGGCGAGATCCCCGAGGCCGACCGCAACGGGCAGGTGCTGGGCTACAAGGTGCGTCTCAGGTCGGGGACCGGGATGGGAGGAGACTGCGCCCCCCACGCCCGCTCCCCCAGCCCCTGCCTCCTGGGCGGACGCTGGTCTCCATGGCAACCAGCGAAGCCAGTGCTGCTTTTCCTCAGGGTTAGCCCCAGCGTCCTTGGGGCTGCTGCACCTCCTAGGAGGCCCCAAGCCTCTGCTCCAATGGGCCCAGCACCCATCTCCATATCTCCCAAAATTCCTCTCCCAGCTGTGCCTAGCTGCAGGGTCTCACCCTGGCCTGGAAGTCGGGAGACGGGTGTCGATTCCAGGCTCTGCCCTCCTTGCTGTGTGACCTTGAACAAGGAACACCCCCTCTCTGGGCCTGTTTTCTCATCCAGGTGCTCTCTAAGGACCCTCCCAGCACCAGGATTCTGGGTCCATTCTGCCCCCCCCCCCCAGCCCTCGGGAATCCTAGCTTTGCCATTTGCCCCCTAACCCCTTGGGGCCAAGGCTCTCACAAAAGTCCAGGTCTGCCAACCCAGTCCCCACCCACCCTGCTCCCGGGGATGGGACCCAGGGGAGGTGCTGGAGGCACCAGAGCCCTGGCCCTCACCCCTGCGCTGGGCGCGGGCAGGTGGTGTACAAGGAGAAGGACTCGGACGCGCAGCCCCGCTTCTGGCTGGTGGAAGGGAACTCCTCGCGCAGTGCCCAGCTCTCAGGCTTGGGCAAGTACGTGCTGTACGAGATCCAGGTGCTAGCTTTCACGCGCATTGGGGACGGCAGCCCCAGCCACCCGCCCGTCCTGGCACGGACGCTGGATGACGGTGAGACCCCGCCCTGCCTGGGGACACTGCCTGCCGCCTGCCCTGCCCCTCCCTCTGGGCTCCTGCTTCACCCGCGGGTACGCGGTGGGGAAGGGGCCCCTGCCGGGGGACACTGATTGCATCGTGTGCTCCCAGAGAGAAGGGGCTGTGCCCGGGCAACTTGGCATCCACGGCCATCTCCTGCTCTCTCTCCGGGACAAGTGTTCAGAACAGGGACTTGGCCTAGTTTTTATTTCTCTTCTCCTGGGGCAGGTTCTCTTTAAGTAAAGGGCAGCAGAAAGCAAAGCCTCGGCTTTCCCCGGGCATGCACACCTCCTTGTCCTGTTTGCAAAGGAGAGGCTGGGGGGCTCCACGCGTCCGTCCCACAGCAAAGCCCCACCGAGGGCTGACAGAAATGACCGTGGCCCTCCTGCCCATACACACCCGCAGGAACTGCCCACATAGACATCGGTGGGGTCCAGGCAAGAGGGCCAAAGGGGACCCACACACCTGTGTCTGCATACTTAGTTATAAATCCATCTAATTAGCTGTTAAGTGAAATAAGGTCAAGCCTCCTGCCTTGACAGATACACCCTCGTCGTGGCCTGGAGGGCCAAGTTCAAATGTAAAATTCTCAGGCTTCTTGGTGCTCTGTGCTGGGATGTGGCAGTACAGGAAGAGCTGCCCCCAGTCGATGGTCCCCCCATTTCTTCCCACCGTCTTCCCTGTCCCACATCATCCAATCTCCATCTGCACCCCGCAAGCAACTCAGTCCAGGGGTGCACACACCAGCAGTCTCCCCTCCCCCCAGGAAGTGGATCTCGGAAGAGGCCTGCACAGACCCTGGAAGTCGGCAGGGAGGGCCAGGGCAGGCTCAGGGTGGGCGCATCCCCTTGCTCCTCAGAGCCCATGGGGAGGGCTCAGAGGGGACCCCATTTCCCATTCCAAGCTCAGCCCAGCTGTGCGTGTATATTGGCGCATACCCAGACACGGAGACCCGAGGAAAGCAGGAGGCCCTTGTAGCGCCAGCCACATGGTGCAGATGTAGAGAATGGAGACCTCGTGGGGCTCACTGTGTCCCCAGCTCCCAACCCAGGGTCGGGCACGGTGCTCGCCCTACCTCCCCAAGCCGTGGCCCTCCCCGCCACCCACCGCGCCACTCAGCCCCTCGTCCTCTGCCCCTCCAGTGCCCGGGCCGCCCGTGGGCATCCTGTTCCCCGAGGTGAGGACCACGTCCGTGCGGCTGGTCTGGCAGCCCCCCGCCACCCCCAACGGCATCATCCTCGGTAAGCCCTGCCCATCTCCCCGCGCAGCCCCTCCAGGCCGGAGGCGCAAAGGAAGCCTGGGTGCCGGCCGGAGGGTGAGGAGGGCCCCAGCCTCATTTCTCCAGCTAGAAGCCTCAGTACACAGGATTATCTGTGGGGAGACAAGGGGGAGCTCAGTTCCTTAAGGCCAGTGGTTGCCTTTGTGCCCCCGAAGTGCCCCCATGCCCCTGGCCAGCTGGCCCGCTTGCATGCCTCATGCGTTAGCCAAAGGGGTGCTGGTGCAGAATACCAGAAATGGGTTGGTTTTATAAAGGGTATTTATTTGGGGTAGGAGCTTATAGATACCAGGCCATAAAGTATGTTACTTCCTTCACCAAAGTCTATTTCCACGTGGTGGAGCAAGATGGCTGCTGACGTCTGCAAGGGTTCAGGCTTCCTGCGTTCCTGGGGCTTGCTTTTCTCTGGGCTCAGTGTTCCTGTCTTCCTGGGGCTGGCTCCTCTTTCCTCTGTGAGCTTACTTCCCAGGGCTCCAGCCTAAGGCTTCAGCATCAAACTCCAACATCAAAACTCCAACATCAAAAACCCTCAACTCTGTCCTTTGCCATGCCTTTTATCTGTGAGTCCCCACCCACCAAGGGGTGGAGACTCAACGCCCTAATCATAACTCAATTATGCCCAGGTGCAGATCAGATTCAAACCTAATCCAAAATCTATTTTTGGAATGCATCACCATATCAAACTGCTACACCTCATCTGCTGTTTCTAAGTGTGGCCAGGCGAGGGCGCGCTCACTGCCGAGAAGAGAGAGGCTGTGACTCAAAAGCATGGTTTCCTGTTAAAAGGTTCACACACACAGCCCGCCTCACGGGAGAAGACCCTCGGGGTTGAAGTCACTGACTGCGAGCTTGAGCAAATGGGCTTCCCAGCTCCCTGGCCTGTACAAGGGTGGAACTGGCCACAGGCGCCTGTTCCAGGGCCATGGGCCTGCCTCGCCTGCCCCAAAAGGCCTCCAGGCATGAAGGGGCAGGCGCTTCGGAATTCCAGCGCACGCACCTGCTGCCTGGCTGGTCCAGCCTCTCCCACCTTGGTTGCCTCACCTGGGGCTGCCTTGGGGACCAGAGGCCCTGGGTGGAGAATGCCCTGGGGTCCCCATTCCCTAAGCGGCCAAGTGCGCCGGCCGAGGAAAGAATGGCCCTGTCCCAGGCCTCCACTGGGAAGGCTCGCCCTGTGTGCCAGCGCGGCCCCTCTCCTTCCTCCCCCACAGCTTACCAGATCACCCACCGGCTCAACGCCACCACGTCCAGTGCCGCCACGGTGGAGGTGCTGGCCCCCAGCGCCCGCCAGTACACGGCCACCAGCCTCAAGCCAGAGTCCAGCTACCTGTTCCGCATCACGGCCCAGACCCGCAAGGGCTGGGGGGAGGCGGCCGAGGCCTTGGTGGTGACCACGGAGAAGAGAGGTGAATGCCCACGGGGGCTGGGGCAGCCTGGGGGCAGCAGAGGGGCGCCCCCAGCCAACCCCAGTGCTCAGAGCCCCTCCACGTGACCAGCTGGGGCCCTGCTAGTCATGAGTCACCTTTTCCTCTGCCTGGAAGAGACGGTGGACTCGCAGTTCTGAAGCCAAGGACAGCGAGGGGCCGGGTGGGTCTTCCAGAGCTGAGCTGGGGGTCCCCTCCCAAAGGAGCCTGCCCTGGCTGCCCCAGCTTCCGGTTTTCTAGAGGGAAGAGAGATGCCTGTCTCCTTCCCCCTCACCCCTCCCCCTCCAAGGGCCTCAGCAGCCCAGGCTGCCCCAGCTGGCATCTCACCCATGTCCCCAGAAGCCGCCCGAGTCGGCGCCTCCCTCGAGACTGAGTCCCCAGAAGCAGGCCTGAGCCGCAGATTCATGTGAAAGTGATTATTAAGAAATGTCCCCAGTAGGACAGTGGTTTTCGACTAAAGGCTACTACCCCCCTGACCCCGAGGCATATTTGGCAATGTCTGGAGACAATGGTTGTCACATCTCAGCGGGGGATGGAGGGAAGCTGGTGGCATCTAGTGGGCACAGGCCAGGGCCGCTGCTAACCATCCAGCTGCAGTGACAGCCCCACAGCAAAGAACAACCCAGCCCCAAATGCCCGTAGCGCCCGAGAAATTCGGTGGGCGAGGGGGCGAGCCAGGGCAGGGAAGGAGGCCAGGGGTGGAAGCAGGTCCCGCAGAGGGGACGTTTGGCTCGATCCCGCTCCTCCCTGACCGGGCGGAGGAGCCGGGATGTTGGCATGGGCTGCCAGTCCCAGGCTTAGGGCTGCCTGCAGGAGCTGCAAATCCCCAGGTCCCCTGCCAGGAGAGATGGGGGTGGGGGGGTAGGGGAGCTGCAGAGGGAGCGAGAGCACGCGGGGTCCGTGTGCCTGTGGTGAGGCCCAGGCACCTCCTGCCCCCCACCCCGGCCCGGCCCGTGGCACGGCCTCGGCCTCCTGGCTCACCCGCTCCCCCCTGCCCGCCCCCTTGCAGACCGCCCGCAGCCGCCCGGCAAGCCCGTGGTGCAGCAGGAGGACGTGAAGGCGCGCAGCGTGCTGCTGGCCTGGGAGCCGGGCAGCGACGGGCTGTCCCCGGTGCGCTACTACTCGGTGCAGACGCGCGAGCTGCCGGGCGGCCGGTGGGCGCTGCACTCGGCCTCCGTGAGCCACAACGCCTCCACCTTCCTCGTGGACAGGTGAGGCCCAGCCCGCCCGGCCCGGCGGCCCCGGCGCGGGTCCCTGGGGGGCTGCCTGCCCCAGCCAGTCTCGTCCCCTCCGGCTCCGTCTCCCTTCCCCCCTCCCTCTCTAGAGCCTGTTAGGATCGCGTCTGAATTATCTATTTCTGGAGCCCCCGAGCCCCCCTTCGGTGAAGTGCCGCCGTCCTTCATTAGCAGTTCTTCCCAGCCAGGCGGCACCTTCGTCTTTAATTCAATAGGGGAGTGGGGCCGCATGCTGAAAATCTGGCTTTCATTTCATTCCTAGTCGGCTGGATTTTTTATATTCCGGCTGACGTGACCAGGAGTTTTGAGCAAGGCTTCCCTCCCCCACCCCGCCACACCAGTCAATCCGAAGGGGAGGCCCTGGCTGAGAGAGGAGACGCCCCTGTTAGTTCTGGAGACCCTCAGCCCTTCCCAAATGTCCTGAATTCAAGAACGGATGGGGGGGGGAGCAGATTTGGCTCAACAGATAGAGCATCCGCCTACCACATGGGAGGTCCACGGTTCAAACCCTGGGCCTCCTTGACCCATGTGGAGCTGGCCCATGCGCAGTGCTGATGCGCGCAAGGAGTGCCCTGCCACGCAGGGGTGTCCCCCGTGCAGGGGAGCCCCACGTGCAAGGAGTGCACCCTGTAAGGGGAGCCACCCAGCACAAAAAAAGTGCACCCTGCCCAGGAATGGCGCCGCCCACACAGAGAGCTGACACAGCAAGATGACGCAACAAAAAAAACACAGATTCTTGGTGCCGCTGATAAGAATACAAGGGGACAAAGAAGAGCACACAGTGAATGGACCCAGAGAGCAGACAACGGGGGGGGGGGGGGGGGGCAAGGCGGGGAAGGGGAGAGAAATAAGTAAAACATAAATAAATCTTTTTTTAAAAAAAAGGGATGGCAGTTTGGGGGACAGTAGTCTGTTCGATCGGGGGTGCTGGGCTCTTTTAGCCACGTGGTCCTCTGAGGTGGGACCTTTTAGAACTGGAGCCAAAGGTGAGGCCACGCACCGGGAAGGCATGGCTGGGGTCTGGCTGGGTGTTCGGGACCCTTCAGAGCCCCCAGGCCCCCTTCTGTGTGGTGGGCGGGGATCCCTGCCCCCCTTTCCCTGTGCAGAGGCGTAGGCACCGGCGAAGCCCTTGTGGGGTGCCTTGGTGGGCTGAGCCCGCTTCTCCCTGCAGGCTCAAGCCCTTCACATCCTACAAGTTCCGAGTGAAGGCGACCAATGACATCGGGGACAGCGAGTTCAGCGAGGAGTCGGAGTCGCTGACCACCCTGCAGGCCGGTCAGTGCCCCCACCCGACCCCAGGCTTTTGGGCGGGGCCAGCTGGGCCCTTCTCTGGCTCCTCTCCTTAGCCCCAGGAGGCTCCGGCCAGAGGGGCCAGGACCTTGGCCTTGGCCCAGCTGCCAGCCTGCCCGGGCTCAGGCACCCAGAGCCAGCCTGGCCTTCCAGTAGTTTCCTTCCCTGTGTCCCACAAGCTTGCGGCTGCTCCAGAAAGCCTGGGCGTGGCGGGGGGGAGATGCTCAGAGGGAGGCGGGCGCAGCAGCCACGGGCTCCGAGGACTGGCGGTGAGGGGCCTGAGGACCCTTGAATTTGGGCTGGGCTCAGGCTGCACCCCCCTTTCCCCTCCACACTCTCCCTCTGTTTGTGGAGGTCAGGGCCCTGGTGAGGGCCCTGCAGTCGTGGGTGACCTAAGCTGGAGCTGGGCCAGCAGCAGCTGGTCCCTGGAGCCCCCATAGCTCACCTGCCTCTCTCTGCAGCCCCCGAAGAAGCACCCACCATCCTCTCCGTGACGCCCCACACCATCACCTCTGTGCTGATCCGCTGGCAGGTACGGCCTTGTGGGGGTCCAGAAACCCAACAGCCCCCTGAGGGCTGCCAGCGGCTCCCAGGTTCTCTGCCCTCGAGGCACATGGGAAGGCATGAGAAGGTGGGGCACGGGCACTTCATGGGACAGGTTAAGGACATGTGTGCACACACACTTGCATACACATGAATGGGCTGCACATTCACACGTGTGCAGCACAAACACTCATGCACACACACATGCACACACACAAATGGACTGCACATACAAATGTGTGCAGCGCATAGACACATGCACACACATGCATACACACATGAATGGGCTGCACATACACAAGTGTGCAGCACATACACACATGCACACACGTGCACACACACGAATGGGCTGCGCATACACACGTGTGCACGTACATACACACACGCGTGCCTGGTCTGCTGAATTTTTGGACAGAACAGAGCCGTGCTGGTCAGTGAGGAGACCCCCCAGTAGACCCAATGCAGGTGCACGCCTACCAGGGGTCGCCCTGCCTGTCCCCGGGAAAGGAGTCCACGCCCGGACAGAGAACAAACCCCGTGGCCTGCTCCGCCAGCTGCCCGCTCCTGGGTGGACACGGCTGCTCCGCCACCGCCCGAGGAGGGGCCTGGCACGAGCCCAGGCCGCCCTGGGAGCCTCAGGTCGCTCCCTTGCCCTCCCGACTGCGGCCTTGGGCTCAGCAGGTCACCTGCCCTGCTCCTGCCTCGTCGGAGGTCAAAGTTCCAGGCACCAACCAGTAGCCCCCCCACCCCCCAGAAGGGAAAGCGCTGGAAGAGAAAACCAGGAGCACCCCCGGCCCCTCCCCCCAGTCAGGGGCGTCCCTACTGGAGACCACTTCCTCCAGGAAGGCAGCGCCCACCCCCAGTGCAGCTGCCAGCCCCAGGGCTGGAGCAGATGCAGTCCCAAGTGCCAGGGGGCAGAGGCGCCAGGAGCGGCCAGGGACACAATTAAGGGACGACTAGAAGGCGGAACATCTCAGCAGGTTTTTTAAGAGCTGTCGTAAAAAAGTAGGTTTCATCTTCTTCTGAAGCCCGTTCCCGCCCGGCTGTGGACAGGAGCAGAAAGCAAAGGAGAAAATGATGAGAGAGAGTGCAAGCTCCTACTTGCTGAGGAGAGAAGCCTGCTCTCAGGACCCCCGGGAAATACTGGCTAATGCTAAAGAGCCCTAAGGCAGAGGGTCAGGCAGCGGGGGCGCGCTGATATCCAAGCCAGGGAGTTTCTAGAGGAGGAATAGCTCTATGGAAAGTCCCGTGTGCCCAGAGGTGCACTTTGGACATCAGCGATGCTGTGTGATCTTAGGCAGCTCCTTAACCTCCCTGAACCTCAGTTTCCTGTTCTGTTAAATGAGGGCTCAAGTGGTGGTCCCAGCCTTCCCCACCTCACAGGGAACCCTGCAGTGAGGAAATGACCTCGCTGGAAATGCTTTGGATATTTAAAATGCAGGATGCCCTTTGATTCGTTTTCCTGCTGGAGACGCAGTCTCTGCCCGCAGGAACTATTCCGGGCTCGGAAGGCTGCACGCGCCTGCTCGGGAAGAGGGGGTGGGACCGGGTGGAAGGGGCCCGGGGCCCCTTCCCATTCCCCACCCCCTCCCCTGCAGCCGCCCGCGGAGGACAAGGTCAACGGCATCCTCCTGGGCTTCCGGATCCGCTACCGGGAGCTGCTCTACGAGGGGCTCAGGGGCTTCACGCTGCGTGGCATCAACAACCCGGGGGCCACGTGGGCGGAGCTCACCCGTGAGTGACAGGCGCGGCGGGGGGAGGGCGGGTCCCTGCCACACCCCTCAGGCCTGCAGCCCGCCCCTCCCGTCCTCTGCCTGCCCTGCTCCCTGAACCACTCTAACCCCAGGCCCTGCCTCTCTCCCCTGCGTGTGCCTTTCTCTCCCCGCCTCATTCTTCTCTTAGCCAATATTGGCGGAGTACCTCCCCAGGGGGTGCGCGGACAGACGAACAAGACAAAGGGGCGGGCCCCCTCGGAGCTTACAAGCTCGTGGGGGGAGCCAGGCGTTAAAGAAGCAAACCAGAGCTAGGAAACGAGGACCGCGGTCACGGCATGCGTGGGTGGCCGGCGGAGGGGCTGTCCGGCAGGGGCCTAAGCGAGGGCATGACAGAGTTGCGGTCACTGGTGGCTTTGGGGGTGACGGTTTGGTCAAAGGGACAGGCGTGGAGTCCAGCTGGAGCCCGTGCAGCTGCGCAGCCCCAAGGGGATGGACTTGGGTCCAAGGTGGCGCTCAGAATGGAAGGAGGGGCCGCTCTGGGGGGTGAGGGGTTATGGCCTAGAACCACAAGCCCCCGCACTGTCGGACGCAGGGAAGGGGTGGGGGTCCTGCAGGGGAGTCCAGGACCCCGCCAGGCCAGGGCACCCTCATGCAAGCAGAGCCTGGCAGGAAAGGAGGGGCAGTTTAGGAGCCACTCGGTGTTGATTTTTCCTCCCCTAATTCTTCTAAACCTTTCGTGCCTCATCTTCTAGAGGCTATTGGCAGACAACAAAACGATCGAAAGGAGTATTAGGAGAAAAACTCAGAAGTAGCTGATCCAACAGCTGGTGTATTTTGTGTTTGTTTTTTGCAGACATTTGCTTGCGCTTGTGATTTTATATGGCCCGTGTATAATACAGTCATATTTCCTGATGGTAAAATTTTTTCTGGCTCATATAAGTAAATTAACGACTCTAGTATTTCATGGTGGTTCTCCAGGAGCTCCAGGTTTGAATTAGAAGGTTCCGCAGAGCCGTTCCGGGGGATGCTGGACTCTTAAGACGCTTGAGATAGAGATGCATGGCCCTGGGCCGGTGGGCACCGGGGTGGGGGTAGCGCTGTCTTCAGCGCTGACTCCTTCCCCTGCTCCTGTCCTGGCTCCTAACTTAGGGTCAGGATTCCAGAACTTTCCATCCTCTGTCCATTGCCGGGCCAGCCGGAGCAGCCCTCTCTCCACCATACCCCCCTGTCGTGGGCTGTGTGATGCGTGTGCACTAACCTCCCCTGTCTGCTGTCTCCTCTGGCCCCCCCGCCCCCCTCACCCCGTAGCCATGTACTCCACACGGAACCTGAGCCGGCCCGGCCTCACACAGTACGAGCTGGACAGTAAGTCTCCTTGCATGGCGGCTCCCGGGGCCGCTCTCTTCAGGGTGGGGAGGGGAGGGGGCCTCGGAGAACGCAGACCACAGGCCGGGCGGCGCACCCCCACCCCAGGGCCCTTGAAAAATGGGGCCTCCCCTGGCATGCATGACTTTTCCAGAAAGGTAGGGGGGTGGCCAGGGAGTCTCCCCAAAGTTGCCTCCCGTCGGGTGCAGCACAAAAAAGGAAAAGCCTGTGGCCTCATGCCCCGGCGGGTCCCGGGGAGGTCTGTGGTCGCGCTCCTGGGCTCTGCTGGCCAGGCCATGCCCACTGCGCCACCCCGTCTCACCCAGGATGACCGCTCGGCACAGCCTTGGTTCCTGATTGCTTCCGAGGGCCGTACCTGGCAGGAGCAGACAGCGGCTGTGCTCGCCAGCCGCCGTCTCCCCTCGGACCAGGACCTGCCCCTGCCCTTGCGCGCCCCAAGCCCTCACGCTCTCCCTGAACCCCAGCCACGGGCAAGAGCACCCCACGCGCCGTCGAAGAAGCGCTAGTTTCAGATTCCGTTTCCCTCTTCCAGCCGCCGCCCAGGCACCTTGCCCCAAGCACCTCAGTCACACTTGGAGAAAATGGGATTTTCTCAGCCCTGCATTCATATCCAATAACCCCCGCCCTTTAGGGCCGAGGCTCCTTGTGTAAGAGGTGGCCGATGGGGGTTTGGGGAGCCCCCGGAGCTGGGAAATTTAAGGCTCCGCCATGCAGGGGTGGGAGCGTGGGGAGGGGGTGGCCCTGTGACCCGGCGTGCCAGGAGCTGGGGTCTGTGGTCCGGCGTGAACACTAGCCGTGCCCACTTCCTGCCCCTGAAGAGACCCGTTTGGGTGATAAAAGCCGTGGCCACCCTGGGCCAGGAAGGCAGCCAGGAGGAGGGGAGGAGGACACAGCCTCAGGGCGGTACCTCGCCTAACTTTTCATGAACCTTCCTACAGGGGAGCAGAATCGCAGGGGTGCCTCCCGCTCCCCGCAGCCGCCGCCCTGCATGGTGCAGGGACGGTAACCCCGTGTGCTTCCCTCCCACCCCCAGACCTGAGCCAGCACAGGCGGTACGAGATCCGGATGAGCGTGTACAACGCCGTGGGCGAGGGCCCCTCCAGCCCGCCCCAGGAGGTCTTTGTCGGGGAGGCGGGTGAGTGCCCCAGCGAGGCCAGCCGGGGGAGGCGTGGCACCTGGGCCCCCAAACCACCCCCCCCCCCCGCCAAACCAGCTCCCTTGTGCCTAAGCCACTCCCCTCCCCCAGTGCCTACTGGGGCGCCGCGCAATGTGGCCGTCCATGGCGCCACGGCCACGCAGCTGGATGTGACGTGGGAGCCGCCTCCGCTGGAGAGCCAGAATGGAGACATCCAGGGCTACAAGGTAGGGGCCCGCTGGCACGGAGAGGGGGCCCAAAGGGGCCAGGGAGTAGGTCGGCGGGTGGTGAAGGGCCCATGGGTGGCAGGGGGAGGGGTGCCCAGGTCCCTCCTCCCCCCTTGCCTGTCGCACTTGATCCACCGAAGTGTTGTGCCGCTGTGGCAAAACAGCACCTATCCTAGGCACGTCCTCAGAGCAGCATAGCTCAGCTGCAAGAGAGGCCACGCCCAGCTTTGGGTCATTGTGAGCAGCAGCAACCCCCCCTCCCCCCCCTCCTCCGCCTCCCCCGCCAAGCAGAGCACCCCTGAGTGGTTATTTGGCTCACCCTACTCACCGTCTTGATGCTAAGTGGGTAGATGAGCCAAAGGGCTCCTGGCTAGTATTGGAAGTCTTTGCCTAAAAAAACTATTAATAGATTTTGGATGATGTCATATCTTATGACCAGGATTCACTTAGTCCCTGCCAGTCACCACTGGCTCTTTGGAACTCTTCAATCCTCTTAACACGCTGGAAAGATGGTAGATTATGGATTTATATGCCCATTGTACAGATGAGGAAACTGAGGCCAGTTTAGGTGGCCTGGTCGAGGTTGTGAAAACAGCAGGGAGCAGAGTTCAGAGCCCAGGTCTGTGGGCTCTCATCCTGGGAGGGAGAAGAGGGGGCACTGGACGTTCAATCCCTAGAGGAGGTGGTTGGGGAAAGGGTAAGGTGTCCCCCTGGCCCAGGCACTGGGGACACACGGCTCTTGGCCGTCCCAAGGCCTGCCTCCTGCACAGGTGGCAGATTCTTCGCGGCTGTGTGTGATTCCAGAGGGCAGCCCCGGCGCCATGGCCAGGGTGGGGGGTTGAGGGTTGGACGGAGCCTCACGGTTCCCCCCCACCCAGACCCCACTTCACAGGCAAGGAAACTGAGGCTCAGCTTGCTCGGGTCCCGTGACTGGTAATACAAGTAGCCCGCCTTAAGACTGAATCCACGTGGAGTCTCCTTCCAGCTGGGGTGAAGGAGCAGGCAGGGGGGAGGAGAGGCGTCTGCCAAGGAAGCGCCAAGGATGGGTGACGTCACTCCAGTCTTGCCCAGGCGTACCAGCTGGGGAGGCTAAATATTGCACCCCTAGCATATGCTTCCCAGGAAAGGAGGGGTCAGGGCAGTGCCAACAACCGTTAGCAGCCTCCAGACTGTTGCATTTGGAAGTCGTGAGTTACTGCACAGACCATGGGCACCACGTATAACCCACCATGTCCCCACACCCCTATCTCAGCAGTTATGGTGGACAGGGAACTGCTGGAGGAGAGGACCTCAGAGAAAGGCATTCCAGAAAGGGGGGAAAGAAGCGCAAAGGCCCCGGGGTAGGCAGGTGCTCGGTGAGTTCAAGAAACAGCAAAGAGCCGTGTGTCCAGGAGCAGGTGGTGAGAAACGGGAGACGAGTCAGAGCAGTGACCAGCTGATGGAGGACCCCGGGTGGCTTTTGCTCTGAGAGGACAGGCCATGGGGGTGGGGAGTAGAGGCAGAGAAGAAACACGCTGCGACTTAGGGTTTTCAAAGGGTCCCGCTGGCTGCTGTGCGGAGAACGGGCTGAACGTCAGGAGGTGATGGAGTAATTCGGGGTGAAGCAAGATGAAATCTGGGGAGCCCTTCTTCAGGGGTCGGCCGTCTCTGGCTCTGTCCCTGGGTCAAATCCAGGCTGCCACTTGTGTCTGCGAATGAAGGCAGAGCTTACGGCCTGCAGAGCCTACCGTATTGATGGTCTGGTCCTCTCCAGACCACGTTTGCCGACCCTGGGTTATTGGGTTAGCAGCGTGGAGTGCGCAGGTGCCCCTGCTGGGTGGGGCTTGGAGGGGGCAGCGTTTCCCGACATCCCGTTTGAGTCTTGCTTTAAAGGGAAGTAGAGAGATGCAGCGGGAGCTGGAAGAAGGCCTGCAGGCAGCAGAGGGGCTTCGAGATGGGAGAGCCGACGTGTCTGTGCGCTGAGACAAACGACCCTGGAGAGAGGGGAGAGGTGGTGTTTCAGGAAAAGGGGGACACTGTGGTGGCGCGCTGACCTCGAGCAGGTGGCAGGGGCTGGGGCTTGGTGCGCGGTGACGGGGTCAGCCTTAGGGCACCCGGCCATTAGGACAGGAGGGAGGCCAGGCTAGAAGGGGTGGAGGTGGCTGCGGGAGCTGGTGGGAGGCCCACCTGCTGGCCTCAGTTTCTCAGGAGTGATCCTCAGCTGGGAGTGAGGAGGGGGAGCAGGGGAACCGGGGAGGGGTGTGGGCAGACGAGTGGACCAGGGAAATGAGGCTTATGCACTTGGATTTCAAGTGGTCCGGCCATTCGGCTGCGTGAACCTGCAGGCGTGGAGCCGACTTAACCAGGGCGGCGGTTTAATCAGGTCTGAGACGCTGAAGCTGGAAGGGCAGAAACAAAAGAAATAGGCAGTGACTATACTGGTGGGCCCCTACCCTGCTCCTGCCTGCAGGTATTTATCCACACAGCAGGTATTTATTGAGCACCAACGGTGAGCCCGGGATATTCTAGGTGCTTGGAACACGAGGAAACAGCATGGACAGAGCTGCCTGCCCTCTGTGAGGCTTACATTCTAGCAGACACCCAGGTACCCGAAGGTGCGGCCTCAGCCACAGATCCTTCTTTGTCTTCCACGCAAGTGTCAGTTCTTCTTGTTGTTAAGCATCATCTAATAAAGGTCGCTAAATTCAGCACGCACAAGTAGACGCTCTTGCTGAGGACACCTTGTTTATCAGCACGTCGTGCCCTGGGCCCTGGTTGCCACCCGTCCCCCTACCCCAGGATATATCCAGCCACTGACCCTCTGTCTCCTCCACCAGCACTTTCTCTCTCCCTCCGGTGGATGTCTCCCATGGAATAGAAGCTCCATGAAGCAGGTTCCATCCCTAACATGCCTTTTCTTGACCCCATGTTAACTTCCAGCTGTCACCCATTTCTTGGGCCCATCCCTTCACAGCAGAGTCTTCTGTGCTCACTGCTTCCAGTTCCCTTCTATTCCCTCCTGAGCCAGCTCCAAGTTGGTTTCATGCCACTACCCCACAGAATCCACTACCACCAAAGCCACCGGTCATTTCCATGTGGCCAATGGGCGGTCCACCTGCAGGCCTTGTCCTCCCCGACTTAGCAGCAGCGTTTGACATGGGGCGTCCGTCCCTCCTTGAAATACTCTCTTCTCTGGACTTCCCTCACTGGCTGTTTCCTCTCACCCCGATGCTCAACCGGTGACCCTCTTCTCTTGATCTCTCTTAATCCCCTTGGTGACTCACCAGGTGTGATGGTTATGTACACGTGTCACCTGGGCCAGGTATGGGTGCCCGGTTGTCTGGTCAAGCGAGTGCTGGCTTGATTTGTGGGGGTGTTTTATGGGTTTCAGTCATCACTAGGTTGATTGCCTCCCTGGCTGATGACATCTACAATCATTGGAGGAGATAGCCTGCGTCCAATCAGTTGGAGGCTTTAAAGGCAGAAGTGATGACTTCAGCAGTCATAGGAGAGACTTTCCATCTCTAGTCCTTCCAGCTTCTCCCGGGGATTCATCAGAAACCTTTATCGGCGTTCCTAGCTTGTGGCCTGCCCTATGGAATTGGAGGGAGACAATTCTTATAAAGATCTCATAATATTTACATTATATATTTTTTATTATATATATAATATATCCTGTCAGTTCTGTTTCCCTAGAGCACTCTGATTAATATACCAAGTATCAGGTCATTGGCGTTAACCTTGACCTTTCCCGTGGACACGAATTTGGGCAGGAACTTTGTTTGCTCCAGCGTCCTGGTTACTACAAATGGGCAATGGGTGATTTAATGAATGACTACCCCAACTCTAACTCGTCTACCCATATGAAGAGAGTCTATAAAAAAGAGGATGTTAAAAAGCACGGTTTGATGTTAACAAGGTGTCCTTACTGCTGGTCACACATGCCAGGTGGGGACACTTTTATTAGCTCTTTCTCACTTTGTGAATTTCCTTCTGAGAAATGGAGGACTTGAGAAGCCAGTGGCATGCAAAAAGCGCTCTAGCCAGCAGGTGGCGCCAAGTGACCACCAATCCTCCATGTGGCTTGGGGGCTGGCTGTCCTTGCAGTTCCCAGGGTTGTAAAACTAGTTCAAAGAGTCTCCCCGGAACTGGCGCTAACCCCCGCTGAGTGCGAAGTAGTGGAAAGCACTGTGAACCATCCGCAGCGTTCCTGGTTCCCTAAAAACTGGAACACTGAGGTGCCTTGGGAAGCAGGCCTAGTATATGTGTGAGGCATTGGACCTGTGATCTTCACATGTGACCTTCCCGCCTCCCGAGGATCCTGAGAAGTGGGCGTCCTTAACCCCATGGTGTACACAACACAACTGCAGCTAGGGAAGCCTTTAACGGAGTAAAAGGGGCCGGATTCCACCCCAGGTCTGGCTGCAGAGCCTTCGGGAACTAGTGAGCCTGCAGGTGCAGACGCCACAGTTCTGGGGCGGGCCTGGGACTCTGCATTCCTCGCCAGCTCCCGGGTGATGTGGATGCCCCCGGGCAGTGCCTCCCTCGGCCCCCCACGCTGGACCCCGCACGGCCCGGCCTTGTCCTCTGGGGTCCCCGCGCAATGGAATGGTTCATCCCGCAGCCTGCGCGGTCTGGGTCTGCGGTCTAGCGGAGTGCAGGGCGCTGGCTGGGAAAGACTGGCTCGGGAAAGGTTTCTGAGACAGCTCTGGAGTGCGTCCTTCCAGCACAACGACAGAAGCCCCCTTGGAGACCCCGGGCCGGGCAGGGGCAGGGGGGCGCCCGGGGCCGGTTCTCCCAAAGTCCCACCTTGGCCTCTGTCCACAGATCTACTTCTGGGAGGTGCAGCGGCCGAACCTGACCGAGAGGGTGAAGACGCTCTTCCTGGCCGAGAGCGGCGTGAAGCTCAAGAACCTGACGGGCTACACGGCCTACATGGTCAGCGTGGCGGCCTTCAACGCCGCCGGGGACGGGCCGCGGAGCCCCCCTGCCCGCGGCCAGACCCAGCAAGCAGGTGCGGGCGGGGCGCGGGCGGGGCGCGGGGATCTGGCCCCCAGGGACCTGGGCTCTGGGGTGGGGGGGTGCAGGTGGCTTCCTCTCCCAGCTGAGCCATCTGAGCGTGGTACCCCAAACCCCAGGACGGGTGAGCACGGCCCGCAAAGAGGGGCCTCGACGGGTGCTCTAGAAAAGAGGAGCGAGCCAAGCACCCCGATCTCAGCCCCCCTCCCTCCATCCTGCCCCCCTCCAGGGCTGGCGTTGCAGGGCCCGGGGCCCCAGTCGTCGCGCTTCTGCTCGCTCCCTTGTCCCCAGTCTCCTTGACCTTCTCCATCTGACAACTACCTGTGGAGCATCTTGGGGCCCCCATGGTGCTAGGTGCTGGGCGTATACCAGGGAACGGGGAACGAGTCTCCACCCCCGTGAAGGAGACAGGCCATCAATGAGAAAACGGGTGCTTTAGCTTCCGATGGCAGGAAGTGTGGGCAATGTAAGGACCAGGTCAGGCTTTGGGGGGGCTGCCCGGGAAGGCTTCCCGGAGGAGGGGACCCCGGACTGACAATTGAGTGGGAGGAGGCCCAGGCATGGGAAGACCTGGAGCAGGGCCGTTCCTGGCAGAGGGCGCAGCGAGTGCCAGGGCCTGGGGGCTGGCAGGACTAGAGGGACAGGGAGAAGGCCGCCGGGTGCCGAGATGGCCGGGGGCAGTGCAGGGGGGTCTGGGGGCCTCGGAAGGAGTTTGGCCTACATCAAAGCATGATGGGAAGCCGCCAGGGGGTTTTAAGCGGGCGAGTGGCAGGACATGATTTGTTCCTAAAAGATCACGCTGGCTGCGGTGCCTGGCGGGGAGGGGGGGGCGGACATGGAAGCCGGAGGCTGGGGCAGGAGGGGCGGGCAGGGGAGGGGGTGAAGGGGAGACACGGGGGCCGCGGGGGCAGAGCCGCCCTGGAGAGGGGCCACAGGGGCCTCCCAAACTGTATTTCACTCACTCGTACAGAAACCCTGGCGATGGTGGTTTCCCCAATTCCCATGTGAGGCAGTGGGTTCCAGGAGGTTGTGTGCTTTCCGGGGCCCCCCAGCTGGCCAGTGGGGGAGCTCGGGCTGGAACCCGGGACTTTTGGCAGGATCCTGGACCAGTCAACCTCCTCTGCCCATCACCAGGGCTCCCGGGGCTGGATTTGAACACACATCCTCTGTCCCGGGCTCTGTTAAGCATGTTCCCTCCCGCTGCTCCCGATACTTAAAGAACTCCAGGGAGCTGGCCGGCGGGGTCGCTTCCTAATGGCCTCCTTGGGGGACACTCCCTGGGCCCTGGGAGACCCCTTTGCTCCCCTAGCCAAGCATCTGAACAGGTGAGTCCACCTGCCTGTCCCAGCCACCGGTTGTCAGTCCCATTGGCCAGATGGGGGCTCCTGGGAGCCCGGAAGCTTCCGCCGCTGTGGCAGTGGGACAGAGTGTTCTGTCCCATGTCCCTCTGGCCCATGGGAGGCAGGAAAGGCCCCCCTCCCCCGAGCTCACCTCCCTCCTTCAAAGGCCGCCCACGGATGCCGCCCCCCAGGGCTGAGCCGGAAGCGGGGTCCGGATCAGGTCTGGCTCCGCGGGGAGGCGGCCCTGGAGAATAATAGCCGGCCGGCCTTCCTGGAGCCGGCTGGGCACGCCGCAAAGCTGGATGCTGCCCCCCCTTCCTCTCTGTCCCCCTTCAGCGCTCATCCCGCCCCCACCCCCCACCTCTTCAGGATTGCTCCAGGGTCCCCAGACCTAGAAAGCCCCTCCTCGGGGAGACCGACTGCCCGTGGCACCGGCTCCTCCTGGCACCTCTGGGACAAGCCCTGGACCCGGGGACAGGAGGCCCCACCCACTGCGGTTCTGGCGCCTTCTTTCCCGGCCACCCCATGCCCGGAGGCCCAGCTGCCCCCCTCCCAGCCTCCAGGAAGTCGAAAGATGAAACCCACAAAACCAAAGCCCACAAATCTCCTGGCCCCCCATGACCCTGGGGTGGCCGGCAAGCTCTCCCTGCTCCCAGGGCCGATTAGCAGGAAGAAGCCTGAAGCTCCGACTTCAGGGAAAAAGAAAATTCCCCCTCCTTCCAGTTCTTGAGACTCTGATAAGTAGGTCAAGGGCACAGTGCTACAGCACACAGAATGGGGGCTGGGGGCCGGGTGGCCTCCAGTGACCCCCTGCCCTCTCTCGTCCTTCCTGGGCCAGCACCTTGGAGCCAAACGCTGGGCTTTGAAGAGCCAAGAAAGGAGGAAACAAAAAGCCCTTTGTTGTCTCCCCACAGCCCCCAGCGCTCCCAGCTCGGTCAAGTTCAGCGAGCTGACCACGACCTCGGTGAACGTGTCCTGGGAAGCCCCGCAGTTCCCCAACGGGGTCCTGGAAGGCTACAGGCTGGTGTATGAGCCCTGCACCCCAGTGGATGGTGAGCGGGGCCCCTTGCCCCAGCACGGGTCCTTTTTTTTTCCCAGCACAGATCCTTAAAACTGCCCTTTGGAAGGGCTTTTCCTCATCCTGGGGTCCGTTCAGTCACTACACTGGAATCAAAGGCACCGAGAGTCCCCCATTTTATAAATGGGGAAACTGAGGCCCAGACAAGGGAAGGGGTGCTTCCAGGGTGAAACAGCAAGTTGAGGGCAACGCTGGAACAGCAGCCCAGGCACCTAACTTTTAAATCTGTTTAAAAGTTAGTGGGGAATTTTTAAATCTCTTCTTCCCCGTCAGCCAGCGGAAGTGAGGAAGGGAGTAAGGTATCATGTGCAGCTCTCCATTGGGTGGGTAAAGAAGGGGGAGCCCTTGACGGTCCTGTCTTCTCCTTGACCCCACCCAGACCCGAGTCCTCAGCCTTACTCTGGGTGAGTCCTGCTTAGCCTCTTGGGGGACAGGAACCCCTTTGAGAATCTGATGAAATGGAGCCCCTCCTCAGGAAAACACATAAGTTTGGGGGGGGTCACCGAACCCCTGACTCCATCAATGAACCTCAGATCAGAGACTCTGCTCTGCGAGGGATCTCCATCTCACCCCAAGCCCTGCACATCTGAGAGCCCCCCTCACAGCCCCTGACCTGCCCCTTCCTGGGCTCCCAGGCTGGGCCATGCTGGCCCCAAGGGGCTGCCTGTGCGTGAGCCCAGAGAGCAGGGTGCCCAGTAGCCACTGCTTTCCGTCAGTGACCGTCATGTGGGTACAGGGGCCCCCGAGAGGAAGGAAGGGCCAGCGAGGGCGTGGGGTATGGCTGGCCTACCAGGTGGTGCCCTGGGGCTGGACAGACGCTGCTGGGGTCACCCCCCTGCTCTCCCCCCAACCACACAGCCTGGCAAGGACAAGGCACAGGGCCCTGGGAAGGTGGCCATGGCCAGCAGTTCTGGGTCAGCTGGGAACAATGGCCCCTCAGTGTTCCCTGCCGCCACCTGCGTGCCAGCAGCTCGTTCTCCAAAGCAGGGCTGTGGTCAGAACGAGGGGGAGCCAGGTCCCAGGAGGAGCCCTGCTCAGGTCAGGACCCAGGACGAGGCGGTGCTTCCTGCCAGAGGAAGGAGAGGACAGAGGGCTCAGAGAGGGACGAGGGGCTCTGCCCACTTCCCCGATCGTTGGGCTGGGTCTGTCTGGACCACCCTCTTAGTGTGGCCTCACCTGCCCCATAAGAGCCCAGGTGATAGAACCTTCCTGCCCTAGGTGTGGCCACATGGCACCCCCGCCTGGCCACCCAGCTCGTCCCAGTCAACCTGACCCCCAGGTCTGCACCCAGTTCGTGCCTCCACTGTGGGTTCAGGGCAGCGACAAGCAGGTGCCACAAGAACCAGCAGACCCCCCTTTCCCAAGGGGAAACTAAAGCCCCAGCAGATGCGGGCTTCATTCAGAACCATCAGGGAGCTGGGGCCCAGAGCCCCCGGGCCTGGGCCTGAGGAGTAGCCCCCACTACCCCACCCCAGGTCATTTCATTCCTGCAGGCAGCGCCTCTAGACCACCCACCGTCCTATCTTCCACTCAGCCGCTCATTTGGCAAGCACCCTGGGCCCACCACGTGCCGCACACTGTCCTTTTATTATTTTTTTTATTTTTATGCTTTTTAAAGATTTATTTTTATTTATTTCTCTCCCCTTCCCCCCCAGTTGTCTGCTGTCTGTGTCTATTCACTGCGTGTTCTTCTGTGACTGCTTCTATCCTTATCAGCGGCACAGGAATCTGTGTTTCTTTTTGTTGCGTCATCTTGCTGTGTCAGCTCTCCATGTGTGTGGCGACATTCCTGGGCAGGCTGCACTTTCTTTTGCGCTGGGCGGCTCTCCTTACGGGGCGCACTCCTTGCGCGTGGGGCTCCCCTACGCGGGGGACACCCCTGCGTGGCAGGGCACTCCTTGCGCGCATCAGCACTGCGCGTGGGCCAGCTGCACACGGGTCAAGGAGGCCCGGGGTTTGAACCACGGACCTCCCGTGTGGTAGGCGGACGCCCTAACCACTGGGCCACGTCCGCTTCCCAGTCCTTTTATTTAAACCTCAAAACATCCCTGTCTAAGATGCTCTCAATACCCCACCTTGGGGCAGAGAAAACGGAAGCCAGGCTAAGGACGTGCCTGAAGTCACTGGTGCCAGTGCTGGGTCTGAGCACAGCCCACCTGGCTGCCGAGGCGGGTCTCCCAGCGTCCGGGTGCTCCGTGGGGATAGGAAATGAAGCCAGGCCCAGACCCGGGGAAGGTGGGTGGCCAGGGGGCTCTGATTAGGGCAGCCTCCCTCCGCCCCTGCAATCCATCCCAGGCTGGCCCTCTAGTTGCCAGGATTTGGGGCTGCCGAAGCATCCTTGCTTGTGGCCTAAAAAGCCAGGCGGGTGCAGCTTAATGGAGGGCAGGGGGAGTTTCTGCTGGGAAAGAGCACGATGGGAAGTCTAGAGGTGGAGCCAGGGCTGGTCCTGGGCCATTGGAGCTGGTAGAACATGTGTGCCCCCAACTCTGGACTCAATGCATTTACAGAAGCTTTTCCTACAGGAGGAGCCCAGCCATGCTGGTTCTGATGGGGGCAGGAAAATGGGGGGGTGAAATATATTGGGGTGCAGTGGTTAAGGGAAGCAGATGGTGGGTTGTTTTTTCCTCCTAGAAGCTGCAGGACCCTTGTGGTTATTCAAAAGAGAGACGGTGATTATAGAGTTTTCCCAAACGTACTGAAGCATGGAACCCTGTTTTTCTCCAGAGAGCCTGAGGGCTCAGGGCAGCCCACGCCTGAGGTCCAGGGGTAAGGCCCCTGGTCAGTGTCCAGGACTCAGGCCCCTGCCCACCCCACTTCCTGTGCCCCCCCAGGTGTCAGCAAGATCGTGACCGTGGACGTGAAGGGAAACAGCCCCCTGTGGCTGAAGGTGAAAGACCTGGCGGAAGGCATGACCTACAGGTTCCGCATCAGAGCCAAGACCTTCACCTACGGGCCCGAGATCGAGGCCAACGTCACCACGGGCCCCGGAGAAGGTAGGAAAGAAGGGGGGTCATGAGGAGGCTGCTGCTCCCCACGCAAAGCAGCCGGCCAGGTGGGAGGGGCCCCAGGTGTCGAGAGCTGTGTGCAAAAAATAAATTTTAAAAAATAGTAATGATAAAATAAAATAGCTGCCAGCGGCCCTGGAGACGCAGAGGGCACGAGCGAGACGGGCTCTCATGGGGCTCCCGGGCCCGGGGGTCCACGGGAGCACACCAGCAGCCCAGGTGCAGAGGCGTGGGGAGGTGACCGGCAGGACGCAGGAGGTGCCCCGCCAGGCTGCACCCTCCCTGCAGAGGTGATGGAGGCTGGCCCGGTTCACTGCACCAGGGCAGGCGGTCAGCAGCGAGTGGAGGTGGCAGGAGGTGGCAGGACTGTGGCCCGAGGGCTGGGGAGAGGGTCGAGGCTGAGCACTGAGGCCATTTACCCAAATGCAGAACCCAGAGGAGGGGGAGCCCAGGGAGGGGAGTGGGGAGAGGGGGAGGGGAAAGAGGGAGGGGAAGGGAGAGAGGAGAAAAGAGGGAGGGGAGGGGACGGGCGCTGGCGGGCAGGGGAACAGAGGGTGCGCTCAGCGTGGGTTTGGTGGCCACCGCTGGGGCCTTGCTCGAGCTGGGGCACTTTGCAGGGAGAGTCCCCATCCCAGGCAGGATGTCCCCTCTGACCCCAGAGCCAGGCCCCAGAGGGCCGGCTGCAGGCCCCTTTGCTCCCTCCCTCCCTGCTGCCCTCCCTGAGCAGGTGGCCCTCCCTAACTTCCCTAAACTCCCCTCCCCCTCCCCCGCCCTGGGCTGAGCCGCCACCTGCCCTCTCTAGGGAATGGGGCCTTGCCTTCACCTGCCCAGGCTCCTCCTCCCAGTGGCTGGTTCTGGCAGGCCGGTCCTCAGGTCCTCAGCTCGCTCTCTGGCTCACTCTCTGTTTTCTGCCTCCCACCCCCCCACACACCCCCACAGGCTCCTTGGAGCCAAGCCTGTGGGCCAGGAGCTGCCCTCTCCCGCCCGTGGCCTCCCTCCCCTGACCGCTGCCTCTCACCTGAGCAGCCTCCCTGGAGGACAAAAGCAGGAAGAGCTGGCAGACAGCGAGGGGCCAGGAGGGGGCCATCCGGGGGCCATTCTGTCCAAATCTGAAGGTGCCCTGGGGTGGGGGGCAGGAAGCTCGGGGAGTCGAGGAAACCAGGAACAGGGCTCTGGGGAAGGGAGGAGCCCCGCCCAGGGCCTGTGGGCGAGGCCGGGTCTGCAGGGCCCCAGCCAGCCAGGCCGGCCTTTTGCCTTCAGGCCAGGCAGCCGCTGGACCTGCTGGAAGTTTCTGAGCCAGGAGGAGAAGGCACCTCCTCCCTGAGCCCAAGCATGGCCCTGGGGCCCGGCACTCACGCACCTCCCGGGGCCCAGCACCACCCCCCCACCTGGCCCTCCGTTGCCTTGGCCTTGGCTGCACTGCAGCCAGCAGGATGCACATTGAGGAAGGAAGGAACAGGCCCTTGGAGGTCACAGGGTCAGCAGGACACGGGAGGGGGGGGGAGGGGGGGGGCGCCTGTCCAGGCTGCGACTCTCCTGGCCCCCAGGGGATCTTAAGTCGGATGCTGGACTCAGCGTACCTCCCAGCATGAAGGGGACCCCTGGACTCAGCGCACCTCCCAGCATGCAGGGGACCCCCCTCGCACTCAGCCAGCCCCCCGCCCCCCAGCTCCTCAGCCGGGGAGCCGGCCCACCTCGACCGGCTCCATGCCGAGGCTCCCCCCCCTTCCCCGTAGCAGAGGAGACCCCCAGGCTTCCTGGGACCTGAGCTGCCTCTCCCCTCCCACCCCTACCTGTCAGGGCAGCAGGGCTCAGGCTGGAGGTGGAGGCCATCTCCAAGTCAGGCCAGGGGGCAGCACATGGGGGGCCTGGCAGCCCCTCAAACCAACCGCCCTCCTCTCTACGGGCTCTCTCTGTCGTGGTCACACCCACCCCGGTGACTGCACCCCTTTAAGCCTTAGGTCCCAAAAAGCCCTGACAGATGGGGAAACTGAGACTTGGGAGGGCTGTGTGAGTTGATCACACCCCCAGTCTCCTAAGTGCTGGGGTCTCCTGCCCCTGCTCCCGAGATCTTGCTGGCATCCCCCGGGGCCCCTCTCCTGCACCAGCATTTGGACACGGTGGGGTCTGGGGGCACCCAGAGGGTGGACAGGCCAGAGGATGCACCTGGGGCCTCAGTGCTTTCCAGGTTCCCCGAGCTCTCGTGCCAGGGCTGCTCCAGAGCTGCTTTGGGGGCCACACCCTCATCTTGGAGCCCAGGGGTGGGCAGGTGCCCCTTTTGGGTGCCCCGCACCCCTCGCCTACATGTACCGTTTACCAGGTGCCCCTGGCCCCCCGGGAGTGCCCATCATCGTGCGGTACAGCTCCGCCATCGCCATCCACTGGTCCAGCGGAGACCCTGGCAGGGGGCCGGTCACCCGCTACGTCATCGAGGCCAGGCCTTCAGGTATGCCCTCACCTGGCCCCCAGGGGCCCCGGGTCTCACGTCAGCCCTCCTCCCTCCACGTGGGCACTGGGGTCTGGCTCCCCCCAAGAAGGGGCTCGTGCCACTCAAGCCAACTCAGGGGGCGGCCGTGGTAGCTGGTGGGAAACTTGGGGGGGCGGGACTGCTCCGAGCTGGATTCTGGGGTAGGGAACTCCCAGGGACCTTCGGGGCACGGCTGTCAGGGCCAGGCGAGGACCCACTCGGGATGCAGATGCGGGTCATCTGAAAAACCAGAGGAGGAAAGCGCGGGGCGGGGGTCAGTTCAACAGCGGCGTGCTCCAGTGGCCCAGGGCCCTCCCGGGGGACGGCCGTCTCCTGGAGACGCTTGAGGCCCGGCCCCTGCCCATCCTGGCCGGCAGGGCAGTTCCTGCCATCATCCAGCCTCTCCTGCCACGCTTGAAATCGAATCACAAGAACCTCCAAAGCCATCAGGAGATGGGCGGTTGATCTGTCACTCCAGGGGGCAGCTCGCGAGCTCCTGTTTCACAATCGGCTCTGACACCTGCTTCTCCCGGCTCCGCTTACCCAGGGAGCCCGCTGCCAGCTCCCTCGTTGCTAGGTTTCCAGGTTAATCAGAGGTGCCAGAGTCAGGGGAGCGCTGGAGGCTTATTCTCTGAATTCCACGGCATCCGCGGCTAAGTGATTGAAGTTGAGAAAGAAGAAAGTCTGTTGCCCCAGCACGCACAGCGAATAATCATCATAATGGGACGTAGTCAAGCGTATCAGTAGCTAACACTACTGAAACATCTCGGTGACAAATTGTTAATACTTTGGGGTTACTGCGAACTAATAATCCCAAAAGCAATAGTTAATAATTCTAGTAATTCCAAGGAGCCGCCAACACCCAGTCATTGCCTTAATCTTGTGCTAATAACTGCAGTCGCAGAAAGCTAATAAATCTAGCTGTGCAGATCCGGCACGGAGCCGGGAGGACGTACGGGGCACGTGGCGCTCTCCCCGCTGCAGATGGCCGCCGCGTTGGCCAGGAGGCCGCTGCGCGCTTCCCCCAGCCGGGGCCTGTGCCTGCTTATTCCACCGAAGCCAGCGCCCCCGGCGGCAGGCTGTGGAATGTTGGCTCCAGGACTGGGCCCTGTTGCCCCTGCAGCGTTCCCTGGGCGGCGCCGTCGTGGAACTTCAGGCGTTCCAGGCCCCGGGGCCGTGGCTTGATCCGCAGAGGAGGCATGGGACCAAGCCAGTGTCCCTGAAGGGGCAGGACTCAGAGCAGCACCAGAGAGCTGGCAACAGGGGACAGAGGACGGGGATGCAGGAGAGGGCACAGGGGAAGAGAGGCAGTGAGGAGGGGTCCGTGAGCAAGGGGAACGCCCGGGCCTGAGCAGACTGTCTGAAATGGGAGGGCAGCTCCTCTGCCTCCGTGCCCCCTGCCTGTGTTAACTCTGTGTCCCCTGGCTGTGCCCCCTCCTCGTCTCCAGGACGAAATCGGCCCTGTCGTATTGTGCTGTGCGGCGTACACGCCACCTCTCTCTAAGAGCTGGAGAGCAGCCAGGCACAGCTGGCCCGGGAGGGGTTCACACTGGATGGCGAGCATCAGCCGGTTCCTGGGGCTGAGGCCAAAGCTGCAGCGTGACATTCCTGAACCTTCTGGCCTGGTCCCTCCGTCCCAGCCCCATGCTTTGCGTACGTGCGGGGTGGATCAGGGCTGGTCAAACAGCAGGCTGGAGGCCTGGGCTTCCGGAAGGCAGCCACAGGGTCCCCGACAAGCCCAGCCAGCGCTGATGCGCCACTCATTGTGCCTGGCACCATCCTGGGCACCAGGAGGGGTTCTGCGCCAGGCGGGAGAGTCGGTCCTGCCCTGCCACTTGGAGCGACGCGACCCGGGAAAAATGAGTCGAGCTCTTTCTGAGTCCTGGTTTCCTCGTCTGTAAAAGAGGGACAGTGGGCTGTCCCTCACACCACTGCGAGACTGTAAAGCACTTAGGACCACATGTATGATGAGGAATAAGGGCCAGCTGTTGTGTTCTCGTTATCCTTATCCTGCTATGACTGCTATTAGCAGATGAATGAGAAAACTAAAGTCACATGACAAAAATAGATTTACACCCCGAAACTCGTATTTCCAGGCATACGGTGCGGAAATTGGAGCACATAGTATTGTGAAAATGCCAGGAGAGTTTTCTGTTCACTTATTCAACAGATACTTACAGGAAGCTGTGCAAGGTGCTAGAACTACAGGATAAATTAAGCATGATCCCTGCCCTTCAAGGATTTCACAGGCCAGCAGGAGAGAGACACTCGGCAGGAAGATGCGCCTTGGGCAAGGCCAACGCTTAAAAGCAAATGAGACAAAAAATAGGAGGCAGAGGCCCCAACCTGCAGCCCCCCAAACGGATGGCTCTGAGCCCAAACACAGGGCTCCTGGCCTTTTCCCATTTGGAGGAATGTCCTTGGCAGGTCCTTGGCCTTGGCCCAAAATGCAGGAGTGATGATTCGGCTGGCCGTGGTTCCTTGGCCTGAGTGCTTCACTCACATGGTGGATCTGAAAAAGCGCAGTGAGAAAAACCAGTGAACTCCACTGGCCAAGCTGGGCAAAGAAAGCCAGCCCTGGGCCCAGAAGTTCTTCCTAGGAATGATGGAAGGGAAGAGGCTGCCCCAGGGGGTGCAGCAGGAGACGCTTGGGGGTGTGTGCTGGGGGCAGTTAGTCCGGTGGTTTTTGGTCCCTGGCAGCAGCAGCCTGGAGGATCCACTGGCCACCTGGGTGACCTTCCCAGAGCCAGCCAAGCTGGGGCCACAAGACTAAGCCCTGGAAGTGAGGACACGTGAGCTTGGCGCCTATAAGTCCCTTTAAGACCTCTGGACTCATGACCCATGTGGATAGGGGTCTAAGGTGGCTTGAAACTTGGGGTCCCAAACCAGCCTTCCACTTGCACAAGCAGGAAGCTTCTCTCTCCAGGCCCAGGCTGGCCACCTCACACCCATCGACCCTGGAGCACCTGCCCAGCATCTCCGTCCCTGTGATGGGTGGCCATCGGGCCAGGCGCACACTGGCCTCTTCTCTTGCCTGGGCAGCACCCTGTTGCTCCTTTTGAATGAGGAGAGAGTGAATTATGCCCCACAGGGCAAGACCACGCATGCCATAGACAAAGCAGAGAGGGCGAAAGGAAGCTCAGGCCAAGGATGGATGGTTGGGGGCAACCAAAAGCGGAGAACAGACCGGGCATCCCTCAGGCTGGAGCTGTGGAACTCTCCAGGCTTTTATGGTCCCTCTTTCTCGTCTGACCTCTGCTGCTGAAAAAGGAGGTAGCTGGGGATGGGCCCCTTCAAATCCAGCACCTCCATCTAACCTTCTCGTGTAGCCCTCCTGCTGCTGTTAAAAAAAAATCTGATGCCACCACTGTATGTGCTTTGAGTAGGAAAGGACGTCAGAAAAATAGGGGCCTGGTTAAGTAATTGAGAGTCTATCCAATGAGAAAATCTTAGGCAGCCCCTTAAAGTCATGTTTACTAAAGATTTCTAAGGACATGGAAAACAGGATATGATAAAGCAGCGCGTGATAGCAAAGAAAGCAGGGTTCAAAGCTGTACTATCAAGGACGTCAGCTATTTAAAATACGATACAGGAGTGAAAAGTAAAGCCCTGTATCAGTCTTCTTTTGCTGCGTAACAAGTGACCACCAACCTAGCAGCTTTTTTAGCCCCAACATCCCACGCGATGCCCTTGGGTTCTCTGCTCATGTCCCATCGGGCTGTAATCAAGGTGACAGCCGGCCTGCGCTTCTCCTCTCGGCTCAGGATCCTCTTCCGAGCCCACAGATGAGGCTGGGGCCACCCACACTGCCTCGGTGTGCAGCCCCCTCTTCTCCTGCTTGGAGATTTCTAATTTCTTCTCTTGCTGCCAGCAGCTGGAGAAAGCGCTCTGCTTTCAAGGGACACGTGTGACTAGAGCAGGCCCACCCGGGTGACCTTCCTTTGCCAAATCACCTAACAGTCACAGGAGTGCTCTCCCATCCTATTCCTGGGTGCCTCCCACGCTTGAAGGGGAGGGGATTACTCAGTTTAGACCAGGACAAGGGTCCTGGGGTCTCACAGGAGTTCTGGCTGCACCAACACTAGAGCGTTGAGTCTGTGTCTTTGGGTTGTGATATCAGTCGGTTGCTATGGTTATTTTCCGTATTATATAAATATATATATTTTTAATGTTTTGCAAATGTTTTAATAAAAAGAACAAAAGGGTCAGACTCTCCAAAAGACTTTCAAGAGACATTTATGGAAGACCCACCACGGGCCATGCACCGGAGATTTAGTCCCAAACGGACAGACCAGGCGGGCCCTGCCCTCCGGGAGCGCCGGTCGGGCTGGGGGGCTGTGGAGGCGGCCCTCATGGGTGCCTCCTCTCCTGCTCTTGCAGACGAGGGGCTGTGGGACATCCTCATCAAAGACATCCCCAAGGAGGTGACCTCCTACACGTTCAGCATGGACATCCTAAAGCCAGGCGTGAGCTACGACTTCCGCGTCATCGCCGTCAACGACTACGGCTTTGGCACCCCCAGCAGCCCTTCCCAGTCCGTGCCAGGTACCGGCCCTGCGGGGCGCGGGTGGGGGCGTCCCGTGGAACAGCCTGTGGCCAGCCCTGGGGAGTGGGGGACGGGGAGAGGATCCAGGGGACCACAGTGCATGGCTGTCCAAATTCCCCGACTTGGGCCAGCGCCCGAATTGGCTTCCAAAACCGTAGGAAGATGGGGGCCTCAAGCCATTTGGACAAGGACTCCAGAAGGCCTGGGCAGGGGGCCCGAGATGACAGCTTCCATTATCTCATCCCCCAGGAGATTCGAGGGTGCCAGTCCATAAGCTGTGTTTCCATGGAAACCTCCCCAAAACAAGCAGGGGCAGTGGCTGTGGTGCAGTGGCCAACACAGGCAGGTCAATCAGGCCAGGGCTGAGCCTCTCTTCTTCTGCCACCCCCACCCCCATTCCTCCCTTCCAATGTGTCCCGGAGATCACAGGGGACCCTAATATCTAAACCTGTGACCCAACATCAAATCACCCATTTTCAATGCTAAAGCCCCATCCCCCAAGGCAGAAGCATAACTCAAAGTTTCTACTTACTGGCGAGTTCCCCAAGCCCTGCCTCCACCCTCCTCCCACACACCTTCTCCTCTGCCCAGATTGAAAGAACCAGATCATGGGAAATAAACAATTCACTCCAAGACCGAACTAGGCAAGCCAGACCCGTCAGGCAACAACGCGGATGAGTGCTGCCTGGGGACAGAAAGCATGATGTTGGAAAGTAGGGGCTTAGAAAGAAGGGGAGCCCCACACAGAGGGAGCCATTCCCAAGAGCCACTCTTGTCTATCCTCACAACTTTTCTGCCACCAGAAAAAGACTTGGTCCAAAAGGAACCTTGGAAGCAGCTTTCCTAGCTCCCCTGCAGGCCAGACAGCACCTTCCTCATGCAAATTTGGGTCTGCCTATAAAGGTAGCCCTAGGCCAGTGAGTGGGAAAAAAAAAAAAGGAAAAATTGCAAGCATGTTGCAAACAACTCCTCCTGTGTTCCTGGCAGACATCACTAATCAATCCCAGTAGCAACCTCAGAGTCCCTCTCCACACAGCACCCCAGGCAGCCCTTTACCAGCTGATCCGACCTAGCACTTGAGATGATACTGGCCTTGCCAGGCTTGTGTTAGGCTCTACTGGTGCAGAGGCTACAGGCCCAGCTACCCATAGACAGCATGAGCAGTTGGTGGGGTCCCAGCTGGAGCGGAAGGGAGCTAAACACCCTGGACCCGACACCCCACCCCCCTTCCAGCCCAGAAAGCGAACCCCTTCTACGAGGAGTGGTGGTTCTTGGTGGTCATTGCCCTCGTCGGCCTCATCTTCATCCTGCTTCTGGTTTTTGTGCTCATCATCCGAGGCCAGAGCAAGAAGTATGCCAAGAAGACAGATGCAGGTGAGCGCCTATGGCAAAGCTGCTGGGGAGAGGATGGGGAGGCCTCTGCTAGGAGACTACCTGCTCTGATAGGTGGGAGCAGCCTAGGGTTCCTACACACTCGGTCTCCCGTTTGGGGGCCAATTCTAACAAGAGACGGAGAGGGCAGCCCAGCTAGGCGGGGCCTGTCGGGCTGGGGGACAGGAGGCCACATAGTCTAAGGGGGTGGGGTGGAGGGACCCGGTGTCAATCTCTCTCCCCCAGGGAACAATGCCAAGGCGGGTGCCCTGGGCCACGGGGAGATGATGAGCCTGGATGAGAGCAGTTTCCCCGCCCTGGAGCTCAACAACCGGCGGCTCTCGGTCAAGAACTCCTTCTGCCGGAAGAACGGCCTGTACACCAGGTAGAAGGACCCCTGCCTGGGGACCGGAGCAGTGGTCAGGAGTGGAGGAGGCCAGGAAGGCCCCAGCGTGGGCAGGGTGCCCTGGGCCTCACCCTGTCCCAGGAAACGGTGGGGGGCTGGCACCTGTCAGCAGGAAGACACGGCCGGGCCCAGGTAGGGCAACCCAGGGACTAGGACTGTCCCACCAGCCCCGGCCACAGCCCAGGGGAGGGGGCACCCAAGGGAGAAAGACACCAGGAGGTACTTCCAAAGGCTTCCTGCCAGTGATGGCAGAATGCAAACGACTTGCAAACCAACTACTGATGTTTGGAGCCAGGGGCTCCTGGTAACTGGACTGCGGCCGTGCTTGTCACCTGTCCCAAAGATAGGAGGGCTCCAGCCCAGGTAGACCGGGCAGGCATACCTGAGGGCAAGCTGTCAGGGACTCCCCATTATTAGCTGTCCACCTCCTCACCCAGGAAGGGAAAGGTACTCTGAAGTGTGGAAATTCCCTCCCCAGGACAGGAAAGGGCACAGCTGGCAGCACACGCCTTCTTCTGTTTTCTCCACTCCCAGGCTCTCCAGGCTCCACTCCTCAGGAGCAGGGGCCGCTGCTGGGGCCATCTGGGCCACTGCTGGGGCCCACCCGACCCTCCCCTGTGGGGACCTGGCAGTTCTATGCTCCCGGGAGCTTGGGAGAGATTGGGGGGGTGCAGCCAGCCCGAGAGGCTCCCACCCCAGCCTCAGCCCTGTTAACATTCCCGGCACATCCAGGGGAGGCAGGGGGAGCCCGGCGACCACAAAGCACGTCTGTCCCTGGCTTAGAGAAGAAGCCGTGCGTGTGTTCACCAGGGCGGAGGGGCCCCGCAGGGCCGAGCTCTCATCCCCCGCCAAGTCCAGGCTTCCAAAGAAAGGCTGTGTGAGGCCGCGGTGTGGGCCCAGCAGGGCTCCGGATGGCCACAGCAGCCACCGGGCTGGCTCCACGGCCTGGCCGCACGGAACAAGGGCCCGTTTCACAGTGCCCTCCCCAGCCCCCTGACCTCCCTGCCCCTCACACTCACAGTGTACACACTGAGGCCCCTGCGGGTCCCCTGCTCTGCTGGGTGTACACAGAAATCCCATTCACACAGAGATGAGCCCCCAGCGTGGGGGGCCGGAGCCAAGCCACGCGGACACCGCCGGCCCCCCAGCGCGGCCGGGAGCGTGAACTTGACAGTCCGTTTCTCCTTCCTCTCAATGTTCTGTGTCTGCCCCTCGTGTCGACATGAAGCCCCTGCCACTGCCGACAGTCGTCTTGTCTACTTTTGGGTAGTGAGGACGTGGCTTTGTCGATGGGAGTGGAATCCCAGCAGATGTGTTGCGAGTGGGTGGGAGGTGACAGGCAGGCTGCTCGGGACATATTCCCCGGACCCAGGATTGTCTGCAGCAAACCACTGGCCGCCCCTCCACGGGGCAGCCTGGGTCCAAACGCTCACCCTCCTGCTGGGCTGGTCCTCGAGGTGTCAGGCCCAGGCAGCACCCGCCCCCCAACACCAGCAGCTCAGCGTGCTGGAGGGCCCGGCCACCTGCCCAGCCCACGCTGCCCCCCACCCTCCCGCTGGCGCTCGCTCCATTGGCCCTGAGGCTCCCTGGCCTGGGTGTGTTTGCTCAGATGACTCAGAGCCAGGCCTTGAACCTGAACTTGCTGGGAAATGCACCACTTTTTTCTAGGTCTGATTTGTCTGATTGTAGGGTGCGACTTAGCCCCGGGGCACTCTTCTAGAGGAGCAGATTAGGAGCGAGGGAGGGTGGCATAGTTCTCCTTTCTCTCCCCACCCTTTCTAAAGCTGCCTGTGGGCTTTAAGGATCACCTGGGGAGCTGGTCAGCAGCGCAGGTATCCAGGCCTCACCGGAGAGGCTCACTCAGGACGGCTAGTAGGGCCCACGAATCTGCTTTGTAGCATTTACCGCCCTCCCCTCTTCCCTGGCCAGCTGGGGAGGGGGGTCCCTGTTCCTGCAGCCCCCAGAGCCTGCCACAAACACAGGCGGGGACCCCATGCCGAGGCCCCTCTCTCCAGGGCTGGGGAGGGAGACGGAGCGTGGCGGGTGAGGGGCCTCCAGACCCACCCCCCCACACCCCCCCCGTGGTGCTCCTGGCCTGACCACACCCTTCACTCCCCAGGTCCCCCCCTCGGCCCAGCCCTGGCAGCCTCCACTACTCAGACGAGGACGTCACCAAATACAACGACCTCATCCCCGCGGAGAGCAGCAGCCTCACAGAGAAGCCCTCGGAAGTCTCCGACTCTCAGGTGAGTGGGTGGGCGACGCCCCGAGACAGGACACAGCTGTCGGAGCACAGGCGAGGGCAGCTGGCGCGGCCACGCTCCTCCCACCCTCCTTTTGCTAACGGGGCCGGAAAGACTGAGGGGGGCCAAGGAACCACCGGAAGCCATAGGTGGCATGACCGCCGCCTCCCGGGTCCTGCTCAGAGTTTGCGCCCATGATGGGAGGGCCCCCCAAGTGCGTGGTCCTCCAGGCGGCGCAGCCCACCCCACACGTGGGTCAGTAGCACTGGCCTGCAAAGGAGAGCGCCAGCGGAAAGGCAAGGGAGAGGGAGGTCCCAGGGGAGGGCAGACCCACAGCAGCCCCGAGGCTGGAGAACTGCTCCCCTTCACCACGGGGTAGTGGAAGGAGTGGAAGTGGGCGGACCTGGAGCCCGAGCAGGGGCAGCCAGGGGCTGGGGGCTTTGGAGGTATGGACCTGAGTTGGAAACCTGTGGGCGTGGGAAGCTGTGTAGCCCAGCCAGACTTTAAGAGGCTTTGGGGCTTGTGGACCGGAGTTGGAATCCCATCTCCACAGCTTCTGAGCAGGGAGTGCCGGGTGTGCCACCCGTGTGACCTCTGCGAGCCCAGTTTCTCCATCTGCAGACCAGACTGGGATGGTGACAGACTCGCCCACGGCTGGGGTGAGAATTTGCAGTGATTACATACAGAGATGCTTAGGGCAGGGCTGGCACAGATGGCCGCCCGATAGTGGCAGCTCTTCCACTAAGGTCGGTGATGCGTCGGAGGGTCCCTCGGGGACACTGCCCTCGGCCACTGGGGAGGGGGTTGTGTGCATTCCAATGATGTGGGGCTGCGGTGCCCCCTCCCCCCCCACCCCCCACAGCCCTCTCAGCCTCAGCCAAGCCTGGTGGTTGCCGAGGACAGGGTCGTGAGAGGCCACCGCATCCCACGCTCTGGACCTTTCTGCTGAGTCCTGGGAGAGAAAGAGAAGGAAGAGGTGCCAGCAGGGAGCAGGACTGTTGGCAGGGCGGGAGGAGCCAGGAAGCCTGGGTGGGCTTGCTTCTGCTTTGTACAGCTCCAGGGTTCCTGGTGGGCTCAGCAGAGCTGGGGGGCGCTGGGGGAGGGGGCGCTGGACCTAACTCCCCAGCTCAAAGCTGGCAGAGAAAGAGACCCCGACTTAGCCTGGTTTCTGTGGGCATTCAGCATGGGGGGACAAAGTTGCTATGAACCGGCGTGCTTTGGGGCTGTGACGTCTTGAAGTGTTTTTAACTCTTTGCAGCCACACCCTTACCAGGGACTCACAGGGTCCACCCTTGGAGGGCTGGGGGCCTTTCAGGTAGGTTTTGGTATCTTTCCCCTGTAGATGGTGATGCGAGTTGATTCTAGGGAAGGTAAAGGACGACCTCCCAGCCTGGGCTGTAATATAAGGCTCCAGGCCATGGTCTTGTCTATGGAGAGAACAGGAGGCAGCCAGCAGGAGGGGCTTGCTGGGTGCTGTGCCTGGGGAGCTCTGCCTTCTGCAGATATAGCCTCAGCCACCCTCCAGCGCTGACCTTTTGCAAGGAAGCCCTCTGAATGCAGAAGGTACTGCCAGGATGTGTCAAGCGCTCTTAGAGACCATCCCTTCAGGGATCTGGAGGATCACTCATGGGAAAGAGAATCATCCCATGCCAGGATTGGACCTCCCAGCCTTCCAGAACTTTCTGGGAGAAGAATCCCTGTGCCCGGAACCATCCTCCTTTAGAAGTTACACCCAGGGCAGGCAAGAAAGGATGCCCAGAATCCTCCACTTAACTGGTTCGTCTGATTCGTTCAGAACGAGTCCATCTCTTCAACGCTGTTTCCATAGCAACTTGGAAGCTGTCGCTCCTTTGGAGCCCAGACCCTAGAGAGAGGAGTCTTCCCTGGGTTCCAGAAGGCACTTGTCACAGCCCAGGACTTGGAGCCCTGGCTACAGGTTTTAGGATGGTGTAGGGTTTGGTTTGGGGTCCAGTTGAGCTCGGTTGGGTTTATTTACTCTGAAAGCTAAGTTCCCTGAAATCAGGGACGTATGGCAGCTTCCACCATTGCTGTATCCGCAACATCTTGAGCCATGCCTGGTACACAGACACTGCATAAGTATTTGTTGAAAATTGAAAGGATCGTTGGGGAAGCTAATCAACCCAAACAGACATAAGATTAGGTAGAAGTTAGCAGGATAAACTAAGTTTTATGGTTGTAAAGTTATTATTCATTTTTGACCAACACCAAAACCCACAGATCCAAAGAAGTATGGCCCTAAAGCATAGAGATAACGGCCGCGGCATCTGCCAGTTGCTGTCTCGGCACCGCACGTGCCTTACCATGTCATGTCATTACAGCAGCCCTGGGAGACAGGCATTACTGTTACCTTTTTTGCACAGATGAGGAAACTGAGGTACAGAGAGGTTAAAGAAAGCTGGTCCAGGTCCAACAGCCAGAGAGCACGAGCCCAGGATTCCAGCTCCAAGTTTCATGGCCAGACCTTGAACTCGGGGGTTCAAGAACACCAAGCACGCACTTCAGTCCTTAACTCCATGCCCTCGGCAACAAATAACCTCGAGCTCTTTTTTAAGATTCGAGTCCCTCCTCAAAGAATAAAGACATGCCACCAGGGAGGACAGTCCAAGGACAGTGCCTTCAGCACTAAGGTCATTCAAGAAAACAGATCTCCGTGCAGCTTTGGACAATGGGATCAATGGGATAATTGCTCAGCCAGGCCCCCAGAGGGCCGCTCGGAAAGCGAGACACCCATTTGAGAAGCAGCTGCTGTTGTGATTAAATGCCTGGGCCCTGGGTTTGAATCCTAGTCCTGCCCTGAACAGCTGGTCCAGGAGTGGATTCGATGAGATGAGGTGGGGCCTAAGCTTGCTGGGTTCCTCATGGGGCCTCTAGAAATGCCGGCTGGCCATTTAGGTCTGTTCATTCTAGAACTGTTTCTTGGAAGCCAGACGCTTGGCTCTAGAGTCTCATGCAGGTGTCCAGGATCCAGGAGGCCATTGCCAGAGGGTTGGCATCTGGGTGCCCAGAGATGAGCTCAGAGAACCTTCTGCATGGGGAAGGATCTGTCACCCAAGCACCTGGTGGTAACTAGTCATGACCCTGAGCTCCTGAGCATCTTCAAGGCCCCCCAGCCAGATACCCCAAGACTCCTCAACTACAGGGTGAGGCCTGGCTCAGCAGGGCCCAGCAGGACCCCACTCCTCTGTGCTTTCGGGATCAGATTGGCCTCGGTGCCCTAACGGCTGGTGGGGTCTGCCGAGGGCAGGAAGGGCAGCCCCAGGTGACTGGAGATGCTGACTTCTCAGCACTCACCTCCAGAGCAGGGGCTCCCACTAGTGTGGGGACAGAGAGGTGACCACAACAGGCCCTGCCACCCAGGAGCTCCCGGGGGCTGGACAGACAGGCCCTGGTTCCAGACGAGAAGGTCGATCCTGCAGCTGCTCACTGGCCCGCGTGGGAAACGGCTCCACCACCCCCTGTCTCTGGACGAGAGCAGCCGCCTTGGGACTCTCTGTTGGCGGCTTACAGCGGATGCCACCGTTGGTCATCCTGCGCACGACGTCCACACCCGGCACGTGTCTTTGGATCAGCGGCCACACGGGCTGGGCCACTTGGGTTCGGCTGCCTGGGGGAATGACCACCTGTCCTTCCGAAGCCCCTCCCCCTCCCCGTGCCAGGTCTTCTGAGAGCGAATCGTGCACTGGCCGCCTGGCTTAGATTCTAAGACCACCCAAAAAACTCAGTCTCCAAAATGGGCAAAAATCCACCCGCCATTTTCTTGTCATAAACAAACGAAAAGTCCATTTTACTTATAAACAAACACGTGGTGCCGTGTGAGGAAGGCCACATAGGGCTGTCGGCGAGGGGACCGAGGTACACCACGTGGGGGGCACCGGGGCTGAGCCCCGGGGCAGGAGCAGCCGGAGGAGCCCAGCTGAGGGAGGGGCACACGCACAGGACAGAGGCTTAAGGAGCCCATGGCTGGCATGACGGAGCTTCTGGAAAGGCAGGAGGCGTGCCTGCCAGCTTCGTTTTCAAACTAAGGGCCCGGGTTTGGTAGAGAAAAATTCCATTTATGAATCTCAAGAGAAAAGAAATTCCTGGTCTTCTAATCGATATTCAGTTCTTCATGATACGGTGGCCAGCCCCTTTTAGGCTTAGGATGATGTATGATGAAATTAGGCCTATATTAAAAAGTAAGAAGGAGCTATACGGGACAAACGAGAGTTTGTGAAGTGTTTATTTTTTTTATTTTTTATTTTTATTACTACAATTTTTGCGTAGTGTTTATTGAGCACCCAGTCACAAAGAGGACATTCATTAAGCCCTTGCTAGGAGCTGCCGACATCAAATCCTTGGAGTCCCCTGAGGGGCGCTGGTGGTGTCGGCGCGGAGTGAGGCAGGGGCACTGACACCAAGCCCCCTCCCAGCCCCCAGCCCCTCCTATCACAGCCGCGCACGCCCTGTGCACCCCTCCCAGGGTCGGCCCTGGTTGCTGCCCGGGGTGGGGGGGGTGCGGGGGGGGCGGTGCGCTGGTTTTGCTTCTGCGCAGCTCGCTCAGCCAGTCCTCGGTGCATTTATTCAATAACTCTTTGCTCTGGCCCTGCCAGTTCCAGACGCTCTCTAAGTGTGAGCAAGAGAGACTCTCAGGAGTGGACATCGAGGTGTGTTTGTGACCCATTGGGGAAGGCCGCATACGAATAAACAATTACATTATTTTCATTTCTCATGAAAAAATCATGAGACCGCAGTAACTGACTTCAGGGGGAAGTGGTGGGCAAAAGCCTTTCTGTTTCCTATGGTGTCGGGGCAGATAAAGCCCCATGAGAGGCCCCAGGAGGGCAGGTTCACACCCATCCGGAGCGTCAGAGAGGGCTGCCCGGAGAGGTGGCATTTGAACTGGACCTCGAAATGTGCTCGGGACTGAGTCCTGCCCAGAAGGTAGCAGTGCGGGTTTGTGTCTGGCAGGATGTGGTCGTAGCCCGTCATGGCCCTTCCTCTGTGGAGTGTCCTCTTATCATGTTGGTCTCGTCCATCAGTTGGGGCCACAACTCTAATAGCTTCTGCCAGAAGCCCAGCTCCAGCTCCTTGCTAGCCTGACCCACACACCTTGGCAGCCCGAGCTTGTGCCGAGCTGGAAACACCACAGGGCAGAGAGAGTTGTGGAGAAGGAGACAAAGCTATGTATTGGACGCCTACTGTGTACTAAGCCCAGTCTCATTTAATGTCTAACCACCCTGCCATGCAAGGGGATTACCCCCACTTTGCAAGTGGAGAAACTGAGGCTCAGGGAAGTCAAGCAGCATGCCCCTGGTCACAGAAGTCAGAAGTGGGATTTAGACCTGGGTCCCCCTGGCTCTGAGAGCCACATCTGCTAGAGCCTGGCCTAGCCGTGCTGCCTGTCACCAAGGGGAGATGGCAGGAGAGATGCCCGGCCTTCGCCGAGCCTGCCCCTCCCACGAGGCCCCTGACCGCAGGCTCCGTGACAGTCAAGGGGCGGCGGGCGCTGGCCACCACTTTGCCTCTGAAGGCTTAGGTGACAGGTGGGCCCAAGAGTGACACTGTGTCTGTTGACATTTTTCCAAGAACATTCCCCAGAGGAGCTTGTTGACAGAGAGGGTTCTGGTTTGGTCACAGGGAAGAATTCAAACCCGGGACCAGGCCGCAAGTGGTTTATTGAACAGTGGTGAAGGAAGGAAAGGGGAGGCCAGGGGGTGGGGCGGGACTGAGACCCACGCGGGTAGCCTCCCAGCAGAGAGCTGTTTTGAGGGGTGGCTCGTTGACGTAAGTCCTTGGGCAAGGGGTGGGCTACTGGAGAAGTTGAGCCATTGTTTGCGTAGCCTTAGGCTTCTGTCTCTTGCAAGCAGGTGTCTTTCTCCGGAAATCTCAGTCTCAAAACATGTCGGGTGCCGGTCTTTCACGCGACACGTAGGGGTCTGTGACTCCCCCCCCTGCCCCAGGTTTCTAACTAAGTGACCACCTGCCCCAGGTTTCTGGAGAGCTGTTCTCCACATGCCCAGCTTCCCTGTTCTCCTACCTCAAGGTCTCCAGCTGGTTGGGCCCAGGGAGCCCGGAGCCCGGCAGAGCAGCGCCTTGAGGGGATGTCAGTGAGGTCCTTCAGAGACCCCCGAGACACTTCCTTAGCACACGGCTGCCCATCCCCACCCCCAGGAGACTGCCCCTGCGGGGAGGTCCCCCATCCCCACCCCCAGGAGACTGGCCCCTGCGGGGAGGCCCCAGCTGGCTCCAGGCTGGAGAGCAATGCACACCCTGAACTCAGCCCCGAGGAGGCCCTGGGGGCCGGAGGAGAGAGGGGCGCAGCTTCAGGTGCCCCTGGCTCCACCATGCCCTCGGGGACTCCGGGCGGGTCACTTAACCCAGGCCTGGCCTCAGATTCCTCACCTCCCGCTCCTCCCAGACATCCTGGGCCTGACAGGGCCTGGGAACCTGCTGGCCCTGGGATTGGAACACCCGCCTCCCCCAGCCCAGGACCCACCCCCCACCCCTTGCCCCTTGAGCTGATGGGAGAGATGGGCAGGAAAGCAGGGGGCTCTGCTTTCCTCCGGGTCTTCCCTCCCGCTGGCCCCCTCTCTGCTCGGCTCCCGTCACCAGGTCTGGAGTTGGCCTCCCCTCTGCAGACCCCTGGGTAATTGCTGATTGAGTGACTTTGAGGAGCTGTTAAGAGGCAGGGGAACTAGAGCAGGGCTTGATTGCTGGCGGGGCCGGCGGCTGCGTGAAAGGCCCCCTTTGTGCTGCGCGGTTCCAGGGAAGCTGAATTCAATTACCGTGGCTGCGCCATGAAAGCGGAATCAGAACCCCCCTCCTTGCTTTCTTCTCTTCTCACCCCACCCCCACCCCGAAAAGAAACAGATGTTCAAGGACAAGGAGGCGGGAGCTGCAAAGACCAGCTCCTTTGGCTTTGGCGGGCTGGGGGTGGGCGGTGCAGACCAGGCCCTGGGGGGGGGGGGCCTGCCCCCCTCGCAGCTCCAGCTTCCTTTGGCTCCCAGCTCTTCCTCCTCTTGCTCCCGCATCCCTATTAGGAATGGGTCCCACGGAATGCCCAGCACCTAGTAGGTGTCAACAAACGGCAGCTGGCGGAATGGTGAGGATTTGGGATCTGGCCCCAAACCAGCCACCCCCCAATATCCCCCACACCCCCACAGCCCCGCCTGGAAAGGGCAGCAGTCTTCTCCATTCCCAGCAGCCTCCCCGCAGCAGGCCCCCTCCTGGACCCTCCTGCAGCCTCCCAGTGGGGCTTCGAGACCCCCCCACTCCTCCTCTGCCCCTCCCAGCCAGACCAGGCACACCCGCACCCTCCCCTAGTAATACCTGGCTCGTTTCACCCCGTGAAGCTCAGGGATCTCCCGCTTTACAGACGGGGGTACTGAGGTAGAGAGGCTAAATGGGTGGGGTGTCCCAGCTGAGGAGGGACAGTGGGAGCCTGGCCCTGGTGCTCTGGCCACCAGGCCTCATCCTCCCAGGGACGGGCCCCCAGCAACCTGAGACTCTCCAAGGCTGCGCAAAGAGGGGGCCCCACCACTTGCCCTACAGGGAGGGCACCCTCTAACTGGCTTGGAGTTGCCTCCTGTGGTTGCTGGAGAACTGAGGCGTGAGAGGTCCTAGCATCTTCACCAGAAGTGGTGGGGCCCCCTCTTTCCAGTACCCCCCAAGCACAGACCCTCTCTGCTCCCAGACAGGAGGAATCCCCACCTTCCTGCCTTGCCCCACAGCTCACTGGGACTCCTGTCTCCGGGGTCCTCAGCCATGAGGTTGGGGCCCAGCCCCCTTCCCACCTCAGCATATGGGACCCGCCTTCCCCCACTCCCCCAGCCCCTCCTCCTCCGCTCGCATCCCCTTTGTTCCCTCCAGGGTCGGCAGCTGGGCAGCAGGCAAAGAAAGGGGCTTGCCTTGTGCCGATGACATCACGAGGCCCATCTGGGCAGAGGGGCTTTCCATTGTGCTGGGCAGCTGGAGCTGCCGGCTTGGGTCCTGGCAGGGGCGTCGGGTGTGGGGCCAGGGGCGTGTTGACAGTGGCTGGGGCTGTTAAGTAGGGACAAGGAGGAGGGACCAGAGAAGGTTAAATTAGCAGATTAACGATGGAGTAGTTAATCCCCACTGGAAAGACCGGAATTAGGAGCATTTTGTGGCCTCAAGGCAGGCCAGGGTAGCGGTGAGGAGCCTGCGGGGGTTTTGGATGGTCAGGCAGACGTGAGCTCAGGCTTCAGCTGGCTCACTTCCTTGGGCAAAGCCCTCGCCCCTCTGCACTTGTTTGCTTCTCTGTAAACTGGGAGTGATGGTAGTAGCTGCCACCCCGAGATGGGAGACTTGAATACAGTAATGCAAGGAAGCACTTCGCCCTTCCGGCAGAGTGCGGGCCTCTCCCTTACCGGTCACACGCAGCGGCGCGGATCTTTTTCTTGAGGGTCTGAGTGTTATCGAGCACCTTGGGTTCTGAGAACCAGTCGCACATCATTTTTCCCATTGCGCGGATTCCTAGGGCAAGGTCAGCTCTCCAACGTCTTGACCTGGATCAGCTCACTGGGGTCCCTGGATTTCCTCGCTGCACTTTTTTGCTTATGTTTTGTTTGAGCGGGTGGATTTAGTTTACTGTCCCCCCAAGCATGCATTAGCTGGGCAGGGCTTGAGGGGGCTCGGGTGGGGTCTTCTGTGCTGCGTTTTGCTGCGCGTTAACACTTCACTAAAATCAGACTGCATCTCTTCCAGAGAGTTCTAAGGGCGTTCCCATCTGTTGTTTTATTAGTTCTCAAAACATTCCCGGGAGCTGGTGGATGGGGAAGGGGGGTGGGGGAAACAGTATTTTTAGCTCCACACTTCAGATCCAAACTCTATTTTACATGACACCCAGATCGACTCTTGCTGAATTTCCCAATAGCTAGCTGAAGCCTGTGCGAAAGTCTCAAACAAAAATTTTTAAGCAATTTAATATATGATATTTCTTAAAAAAAGCTTTAAAGCCATCATCCTGTGAAAATTGAGCACTTTCGTTGGCTTTTTCACGTGCTTATTGTATACTCAGTTTGGCTCTTATCTTTGATCTTGGGTCACACGTGGATGGGCACCAGGTTGTGTTTTCTTTTTTTTTCAGTGTGCTGAGCCAGTGGCTTAGCCCTTGGTCACACAGAGAGTCAGGGCGGAGGCTAGAGCTCAGGTCTTGTGGCTCCGGCCGGCCGTGTCCACCCCTGGGCCCGGCCGTTCTAGCCACCTGGGGGCCAGGATTTTATTTAACCCTCTCGGCTCTGCAGGAAGCAGAGGCGGGAGCCCAGGCGCCCAGCCACGGATTCACGCCGGAGCCCACGGCCACTGACACCCTGCTTCTCTGTCCTGCCAGGGAAGCGACAGCGAGTACGAGGTCGACCCAAGCCACCAGAAGGCCCACTCGTTTGTCAACCACTACATCAGCGACCCCACCTATTACAACTCGTGGCGGCGGCAGCAGAAGGGGATCTCGAGGGCCCAGGCGTACAGCTACGCGGAGAGCGACTCGGGCGAGCCCGACCACGCCGCCGTCGCCAATAGCAACAGCATGCAGCAGGGCAGCCTCTTCCGGCCCAAGGCCAGTCGGACTCCAACGCCCCAGAACCCCCCGAACCCCCCCAGTCAGCAGAGCGCCCTCTACCGTCCCCCCAGCAGCCTGGCCCCGGGCTCCCGGGCCCCTATAGCAGGATTCTCATCATTCGTCTGACATGGCGAGAGGAAAAAGAAACAAGCAGGCAGCGCCTCTTCCACCCTCCCCCCAACTCCGCCTGCCAGAAAACAAAAACACCGAGAAACCAAGTCAACTTTCCACCTCCCGGGTTTATTTTTCCAGAGATTGCAGGGCCAGCAAAGCCAGGGTTGAGAAGGAGGGAGAAGAAAAATGGGAGATGTGCGTGGCCAGCCGTTAGCCTGCTTCGAGATTGCAGGGTTCGCTGCTTCCTTTTCCTCGGGAGAGGAACGGCTGATCCGATGCTGCGGTGAACGGCGCGGGTCGGGCCTCCGTGGAGAGGGAAGGAGTGGAGACGATGGTTTGGGCATGGCTGAGGGAGGAAGACGCTTCCAGAAGTCCACCCAGCTGCCCCTCTCCAACAGGTGTGCTGGAGCCCTGGGTCCACAGCCGGCGGCTCCTCTGCAGATGGCCATCTCCAGGGCCAAAGCCCACCTCCTAGGCCAACCGTCCCCAAGCCCGCCCTCTCCCCGGGCTTTTCAACCCCCTGCCCACCTCTCCCGAGGTTTTCACTCAACTTCTCCCGCAAGCATTTGATTTATTTAGAAAGAGGGGGGAAATCAAGGGTGAGAATTTGCTTAGCTAGCTCCTTGTTCCTAACATACTTGCACATTGTGAAACCAAGGGCGAGGGTCCCTGGGGTGGGGGAGAGGATCCCCACAACTGGACCCCGCTGTCGCCCTTCTTGGCTTTGCTTTCCTGGGTGCAGAGGTGGAGAGCTGAGGGCTGGAGAGCAGAGGCGCCAGGCAGCCGGCCCTGGGGCAGCACGACGAGTACTTAGTCCTGGGGGGCAGCGCAGGGAGTCAGGAACAGAAGAATGAAGCTTTGAGTTTTCTCTTCCTTCCACCTCTGGCATCTGCCCCATCCTTAGCAGAGGAGGGAAATGGGAAGTGCTAGAAGTCCAGCTTGCTGGGGGTGGGAGCTAAGCAGCGGGGAGGGGGCACCATCTGGGCACATACATCACTGTCCCCTGGATAGATGCCTTCCTCTGAACACACACACACACACACACACACACACACACACACGGTCTCATATGCACATGCAAAGTAAAGGGTCTAAGGATCATCTCCAAGAGAAATCCTTTTGAGTTCTCCTAGCCAAACAGTGTACCCACGCTGTCAGTCCTCAAGCCTCTGTGTCTAAAACACCCCCTGCCTCCTAAGTGCAGGGACAGAAGAGCCCAGAGGGGTGCCTCAGACCCCTGGTCCAGACCCCAGCACCCTGAGTTAGCCCCGTCTGCCCAACACCAGTTTACAAAGAGGTTCCAGAGTCTTCCAGGCTGGTCTCAGCAGGGCCAGCCAAGAGGGGCAGGTCAGATGGGACCAAGGGACCAAGAATAGCTGACATGCAGGGAAGCTTTGACATGCACACAATCTGCTCCCAGGAATGTTCTTTAAAAAGCCACTTCTGGTGACCTGGATCTTCCCATCGGCAAGGAGAGGGAGGAGCCTTTCTGTCTAACTCCAGTGCCCCACGGCTCACTCCCGCCACCTGGGCATGGCTGCCCTTTGCCGAGGCCTGATGCCCCACTCTAGGGGGCGAGGAGTAGCGTTAGGGGAGGCCCGGATGGGGTATTTGGGCAACCGGCTCTCTGAGCTTCCTAGGGCTGCCGTGACAAAGTATCACAGCTGGGTGGCTTTAAACAACCAAAATTTATCATCTCCCAGTCCTGGAGACCAGAAGTCTGAAATCCAGGTGTTGGCAGGGCTGCCCCCATCCTGTAGGCTCCAAGGGAGAATCCTTGCCTGCTTCTGGGGGCCGCAGCTCCCCTTGGCTTGTGGCCGCATCACTCCTGTCTCCATCCCGGTCACGCGAGCAGCTTCCCGCCTCTTAGAAGGCCGCCAGTCGTGTTGGCTTTAGGGCCCGCGCTAATCTGGTTGGCCTCATCTTAACTTGATTCCAAATAAGGTCACATCCACAGGTTCTGGGTGGACATGGATTTGGGGGGAACAGTGTTTGGCCCAATGTTACATGAGCAAGGGCCCATACCCCTTCCTCACACACCCCAAACCAGCAACTGTGCTAATGCCGGCTGGGGATGGAGGGCAGGGACCAAGGGCCCCCTGGGCGTGGCCTCCTGCAGACTCACCCGCGGTCCCCGGGGAGTGAATGGAGAGCTGTTGGGAGACGCTGGCCCAGCCCCAGCGTCCCAACTGCGCTTTCTCCTCTAAGGGGGGCTTGGAAGGGAAAGCCCAGCCTTTCCCCCAAAGGAGGACACAGGGCTGAGGTTTCTGCTCCTCCAGGACGTGACAGCGCTCTGGACCTCGCGGGCTTGCCGGGCACAGCCGTGGAGCCAGCGCGGAGCCCCTGCGCCTGCCCCCACCAGCTTCTGGCCTCTCCGTAGCGCATCTGCAGCTGCCAAGACTTAATCATGCTGCTGCTTTTTCTTTTCTTTCCTTTCACCTCATCCTTTTCCCATTTAACCATTTAAGGAAGTTCCCAGTTTGCGTTAGGGAAGGATTTTTAACCCAGCCCAGAGTGGGATTTTTTTTGAGGTGGGGGGGGCGGGTACAAAAATTTTCTTTACGTGTGAGTGCATTGCACATGAGACCAATATTCTTTTTTTTTTAAATGAATCATCTGATGCACTAAGATATTCACCCCACACACATGCTCATTCACAGCTGTGGTGAGACACGTGTGTGCCCGTGGGCTCCCACCCATGCACACCCGTGCTCGCACAGATATGCACAGAACACACTTCCAGATGTGTGTCAGAAAAGAGGCCTTGGCAACCTGCAGCTCCCTCGGGTGACTTTGGCGTGGTCTTTCCTGAGAGGCGCAGGTGGCCTGAGTCCCTCCTTGGGGCCCGGCCCAGGTCATCGTCTGTGGGGTGAGGACATTGAGCAGACAGAGCCCTTAGAAGAGCCCGAGGACTCGGCCCCCTCCGACAGGCTGCCTCCACGGCCCTTTCCGCATCTGGGAGCCCGGGCTCCAGCTGCAGAAGTCCAGCTTTGCCCAGAGGCCACCTCTTTGCCCTTGGATCCACATCTAGAGGGGCAGTGAGGCTCCCGCCTCCCCGCCCAGACACCTAGTCTCCTTACAAGGAGGTGGTGGCACTGCCCAGGGGCGACGGGGAGCGTCTCTGACCTCTGATGCCCCTGCCCACGGGACCCCACCCAATGCAGGTTTGCCCAAGGACACTCGCTTAGCCGCTCTGGCTCTGCCTGGCGGCACCCTAAGGAAATCGCCATCCTGCCTGGGACTGTGGGAGAATCCCTTCCTGGGTGCGGCCCCAGGAGCCCCGGCTTGGGGGACAGGGCCACTCTCCCCTCCTGGCCAGCATCAGCTCCGCCTCCAGACTGCCAAGATGAACCAAAAAGACGCCCTGGGTTCCAAGAGCATCTTCCTCCTAGGGCCCCCGGGAGATTGCCACCCCCCTCCCCACCCCGACACTGCCAAAATTCAGAGAAAGTGAGGACACGGCGGCTGCCCCGCCCCGCGCACGCTGCCTCGAGGCCTTCTGTCGCTGCCCACGCCTGCCCGGGCGGCGCTTCTAAAGGTGCCAGAGCCTCGCCGTAGAGCCGCTCTGGGCGGGGGCCTCCCTCGCCTTCCCAGAGTGCACCCACCCCCTCCCTGAGCACGGGGGCTCCCTGGGGACCACCCCCCCTTCTCTTTGTTTTCATAAGAATAACCAAAAGTGTTTAAACGTGGTACCTTTCTTTACTCGTATAGATTCCAAAAAACAAAAACCAACACAAAATCTTTATTTTTTGATTTAAAAGATAACTATGAAAAAACGAAGGGGAGAGTATTCCTTATGGCAGGTGTCTATCTGTAAGAAAAAAAATATATATATATATCTATATGTCACATAGCTTGTTAGCAGGTTTATTTTTTAAATGAAAGGTAAGAAAGAGATTGATTTGAAATATATACCATGAGAAGTCCCATGTCCTGTCCAACTGTCAGTATTTTATAAATAAACTTTTTTTTTGGAGTTTCGAAGCGACCTTCATTCTTCTCTTCTTCCCTGTGCGTGGGGTTGTCTGGCCCTGCCCTGCGCATGCAGGACTGTCCTGCAGCCCCACGCTCATTTTTTGCCACACTGCACCTTTGCAGAGAGGGCCAAGGTCATGAGTGGGCGGGCGTCTGTGCTGCAGCTCCAAGAGAAACGCTATTTGATCCATTTCACACTCTAAGGGTAAGAGCCTCTCAGACGCATTATGCCAAATGAGAGGCAAAATGACAATGACTAACAATGAGGAGGAGGAGGAAAGCTCACTTGCATGGCTTTCTCTCTGGGCCGGGCACTGTTCTAATCAGCTTCCATTTATTAACTCCCGGATCCCGGTGACGACCCTAGGAGGGAACCTGTGACGGCGCAGTTCAGTGATTTGTCCTCGGAAGAGAGGTAGGATTTGAACTCAAGCCGTCTGGCTCTAGAGACGTATGCCACTGCCTCTGATAGTTCAAGGCAAGATCCTTGCCCATTTTTTATTTTCGTCTCTATGAAGCTAGTACCCCAGGCCCCCCTGATCTCGATGCAGTAGGAACTGCTGTGCTGTTTGGTGAGTCCACCCCAGCTCATCCACCCACAATTACGGTTGGGACTTGGATTTCTGAACACCCCAGTGTGGCATTATACTCACATTTATGTTACCTAAATTAAGTCCTATGGACTCCAGTAAGAGAGAGTGGAAGAGAAATCATCTTAATAGTGCATAGAGTTCCACTCAATGAGTGCTCTTGTCTGACATGGTCCACATGATTGTAACATGAACACCAGACACAAAGAGGCTCCCTCCACTAACCAAAACAGGCAATTAAAGCAGGGAGTTTAAAAATTAAAAAATAGTACATGCATACCTTAAACACTTGGTTTTCCCTTGAAAAAACACAAATGTCTATTCATTCCCCAGTCTGTTGATGTTGGGCCATAGGAAAAATGTTTTGTGAGAATGGGCCCAATGTATGGAGCCCTTTGTGGTCCTTCTGGCATAAACCACGTTTGTAATGCATCACCAGTTTCTGTTTCTTGAAAGTAAAGCTAGAATGCAAAAAAAAATCATAGGTTGATCTAAGGCAGAATCACATTTTATTATTTTCCCCAAATATTTTACAGTTGTCTTGTCCTTGACTAATTCAACACATTTTTATTATTGCAACTTTCCTCTATCTAAGCATTCCTTTTCCAAAAGATTCATTTAATTTTCATAGAGATAACTATTCTCTTTCTGCACTCTTCTTTTATCCACTTACATCATGTTTAATTAAATTATATAATTACTATAAAAAGTACAACTGCATACACAAGTTTTGGAACAGTGATAATTGATGCTTTGTAAACGTGCAACTCAATTTGATAGCAGCAGGAGTGCATGCTAGAAAGTAGCCTTCTAACCTTCAGCATTCAGGGTGCTAGGGCATCTGAAGATTGTGCAGAGGGAATATAGGGCATTGTTGTTAAGTGGAGGAAGTCACTTGTATATATTACAATACAAACCATGTATACTGTACTTTATGGCTGATATTCAAGGTGAGTCAGGGATTTTCTAGGTTATCTGTATATAGTTTTCTCTTTCACATGATTTAGAACCCAATCCCAGATTAGAAGAAACTCTACTCGAAGCCACTTGCAAACTATGAGATTTAAAATGCCTCTTGGTTTTCTCACAAAAAACGACTGATCCTTGATTTATCACCAATCAGACTGTTGTAAAGACCAAACAAAACGATAGGATTTGAAAGAAAGGGCTTTGGCCAACCTCACGCCCGCACAAACAGAAAAGCATTTCTGTTCTAGCCCTGGGGGACTCCTCACCGTGTGTCCCGGGGGCCGCTTGGCTTAATGCCATTCCCCATTTCATTTCTAATCCCAGCCTGGCCCCTCCTTAACCGCAGCTGTCTCCCACTCCCCTACCAGTCAAATACACTAGAAAGAAAAAGCAATGCCTACAACCAAAGATAATGAGGAAGGTAAATCTGCGAAGAAGGAGAAGGGAGGAGAATGGTGCTTTCCAATGCCAAGGAGACTCGGTGTGAGATTAACATACTGGTTTGGGCTGTACTGGCATTTCTTCTTTCCTCAGAGAAGAGGTGATCTCACCTGAAAAAGCTCCAGGAGTTCTCAGAACTCAGCGGAGTTTCTCTTCTGAAAGCTCCCAAGTTCCTAAATGGAAAAAGCACTTTGGATAGCAGGGCTAATCAGAAAAGAGCTCAGGGTTGGCAGACTTGGTTGCTGCCAATTCCAGTTTGCACTTGAACTTGAATTCAACCTCTACCAGCCTCCACTATCCCTTCTGTAGAATGGAAGAGTCCTCTGCCTTCTCCAACATCAGACTTATGGAGCAGAGCTCAGGGAGAGGCACCCTCCAGAAGGGTCCTCCCCATACCCACACCCGGTTTCTCTGTCCTGGACACCCGGGCAGGCCAGGCCCAGGACCTCCAGAGCTGTGCTTTGATGTCTACTGACCATGACTGTCAAGACTTTGGTATGAGGCTTCCCTGGAGGTGAGGTGGCTACTATTTCTCTTGTCAACATCCTTGCTTCCTGGCAGGAAGGAGGTACTGGAGCAGCTGGCTCCGGAGGTTCCCGGCTATGGAAAGAGATTCTGTTAAGGTGCAGTGTAAGAAGGGGAAATAAGTTCTGGGTGGGTGTGAGCAGTAAGCTCCAGACTGATCATGCCGATGTGGCTCCAAGAGTCAGCTTTCTCTGTCAGACTCAATATGTGCTGCTCTCACCCCCTGCCCCAAGGCACCCAACACCTATCACAAACATTCTAGTTGAATGCAAGCCCTAGAAGACTCAAAACAAATCCAGGAAATGTTTACCATTTCCCACTTAGGGACGAGTTGGGCTGTTATAAAGCCAATAGCTGAGGAGCACCACAGGAAATAAAACAAATGGAAACAACCAGATAGCACTTGGTTAGTTTTTCTCCCATGGTTGACCATTCAAGTCCACTAAGCTCTTTGGGTTTGGGTTCTACGAATACTTAGTCCAAGCTTTAGCCAAGATCTGGGTTACTTAAGAGAGCACAGGGGAACAAAGACCAAAGAATATCACCAATGCCACTTTCCAGAGGGATGAGAATGCAGTTATAGCCATGGCTGATATCTTCTCTTAGAAGCTGGTTGTGTGGATGTGACCCAACCTCGTGGAACCTGTCTCTGAAATGAACAGAGGGGGTCCGGCTCATGGGTCCTCATTTAATGCTCAGCTCAGGTGGGTGGGTTGCAGGGAGCCGGGGTGAGGCAGCCACGGGGGGGCTGAGTTGGCTGCATCTGCCAGTCAGCAGAGAGTCACTCCAACTGCTGCAGCAAGATGAGTTTGAACGGGTTCTTTGGTTTGGGATCTGCTCAACAGTTTCTTGTGGCGCCCAAATAAAGTGGCTGATGAAGAGAGTCACCATATGGCCTGTTTTACACCTATTTTCCTGGTATAGTCATTAATAATTGTTTCCGTTTCTAGGCTGCTCAAAGCAAACACCATGAAATGGTTTGGCTTCAACAATGGGAATTTATTCACATATGGTTTTGAGACCAAGAAAATGTTCAAATCAAGGCATCATCAAGACGATGCTTTCTTTCCAAAGACTGATATTCTGGGACTGGCTACTGGTAATCCTGGCTCCTCTGTCACATGACAAAGGCTTATGGCAGCAAACACTGCCCTCTCCCTTCTCTTCCAGGTTTCGTGGATTTCCATTTCTCACTTCCATGCCTTTTTCTCTCTGTGTCTGAATTTCATTTTCTTATAAAGGACTTCAGTAAGAGGATTAAGACCCGACCTGAATGAGCAGGTCCCACCCTAACTGAAGCAGCCTCATCAAAAGGTCCTACTTACCAGGGGTTTACCCCCAAAGGAATGGAGTGGATTTAAGAACATGTTTTTCTGGTGGTACATACAGCTTCAAAACACCACAATAAGTGTTCTCCTTCACTTTGATCAACAACTTACTTATATGGTCCACCTACTGATGAGTAATACCTGACAGCCTGGGTAGCCTGCTGGTCCAATGTCAAGCCCTTCCTACAGGAGGGCCCTGAGCTTGCCAGGTGGAAGTTCTGGAAAACAATAGGGGACCATCTCCAGGAGAGGTAAAAGCTGTGACTTGGGGGGTGATGTGGAACGACCCGTGAGTGGGATTTCTTCTTGCACTGATTCTCCTGCTCAGCACTGCCTTGGCCGGATGGGACACTCTGACCCCAAATGCAGAGGTAGGCTGGTCCCTCCTCCTGCTTTCTCAAACCCTGTGTCCTGACCCTAGGGGACTCTGCTGTCCCCAGGCCAGTTCTCCCTGACTAGACTTTTCTGAGGGGGTGGTTCTTGTTAATAGAATTGCCCTAAGAACAGGTAACATGTCCTTCTCTTGGCTCTCCCTTACCCCCTTCTCCATTCCCACTCCCCAATGCTGTTTGTGACATTTGGTAGAAACTTGAGGGAAATCCTTGCTGGGCAGCCTGTGTTCGGGCATCTTATTGACCACAGAGCTGATACAGCAGAAAACACAAGACTTCGACACAGGAAACCTGGGTTCATGTTAGGATTACCAGGTAAAACACAGCATAAAATTCACCCCAAATTCTCCGTGGGACATATTGATAGAAAGGCATTATTTGTTATTTTTGTCTGAAATTCACCTCTATTTTTGTTTGCTGAGTCTGGCCACCCAGTTCAAGTCCCAATTCTCCACCAGCTATGTGGGCTTGCACAAATCTCTCTGACCCTCAGTTTCCTTCTCTAGATAATGGGATGCTGATAACCACTCTGTCTCCCATGCAGAGAAGTGTGTGGGAATTAGAAGGGAGATTATGGGTGAATGCAATTCGTAAACCATGCAGTGCCCTACACATGTAGGAGATCATTGCTGTTGTTCGTGGATAAAATGACACTTATGTGGGATCATCCGAGATCTTCTGGCTTTAGGCACAATTCCACTCCCTGTCCACGTGATGTTCTCCCCGGCCTCAAGGCTCCTCCTGGCTGGAAAACGTGTCAATAGTAAACTTGTAAGTCTTAAACACTCAGGGGCTTTGGGGAAAGAGGCTAGACCAGCCCTTCAGAGTATATCAGTCAAGTTGGAAACAGATGGCAGTCAAATTAGGACCATTTGAGGAGAGTTTCTGGGAAAAAGGCCATTCATCAAGCTGTGGGGAAGCTACAGGAGTCATGCTCATTCTGGAGCTGCCCCAGGCCTGAAGCAGTTAATAGAGGAAGAGGTAACTGGAACCAACAGAGAAGGCTGGGTGGAAAGAGAGATGCCCAAACAAGAACAGGAAGGGAGCTGGGCAATCAACATCTCCCAGCCTTCCTCCCCTTCTGCTCTCCAATCTCCAGCTCCTGACGGACCTAAAACCAGCCAAGGCAAACCAGGGGAAGCCAGAGGGCTTTGGGCCTGGGGTGCAGTCCACACGGGGCAGCCTCCCCCCAGGACTCAGGTCAAGGTGGGGGGCAGACTGGAGGGGCAAATGGGAGCCAGCTGGCCCTCAGGGTGCTTGCCTCTGCTCCCTGAGATGGAAGCCCCATGGAAAGTTCCCCTCTTACGCCCAAGGCAGATGATATGTGCTTCTCTGATGCTCTGTTCTCAACATCCACAACAAGTGAGATCAGACTGGAAGAGGCTTGCTAGGCGCACTCACTGGGATCAAGTGAGATTTTCTGGGGTGCTGTAGAATGTAGATTTTCTATATGCTATAGAAAGTCCAGTAGGACTTTCTGTTGCCTGCAACTGCACCAGCTAAAGTGCATGAAACAACAGTTGTATTTGTTGAGCAGGTAGACATGGCACTAAAAGCCCTGTGTGCATCTCAGTTCATCCTGCAGCAGCCCTGGAATGTAGGAATTCCATCTCCCCATTTAACAGATAGCGACACTAGGATTCAAACCCAGGCCTGCTTGGCTTCACCACGTCACCTCTTCTAACCCCTAAGCATCCCGCAGGGTTCAGACGCTGTTCCACGTGGAGGAGGCAAGCTGGGTCCTTAAGGAAGCCTCCAAAACCCGCAACCAGGCAGGAAACATTGTCTCAAGACAGCAGTGTCCCCAGAGGTCGGCAAGCTTTTTCCATAAAGGGACAGATGATAGTAACTATTTCAGGCTCTCGGGCCACAGAAGTCTCTGCTGCAGCACAAAGGCAGGCACTGGCAGTTCTTAGGCCAACATGGGTGGCTGGGTCCCGAGCAAACCTTATTTTATGAATGCCCAAATTCTAATTTATAACATTTTCACATGTAACAAAATATCATTTGATTTTGATTTTTCCCCAACCATTTGAAAATGAAAAAGCCATTCTAGGCTCACGGGCCATCCAAAAACAGGCAGCGGTCTGGAGCTTGCCGAGCCCTGGTCTAGGGTGGCTTCTGGTCAAGTCCACGTGTGCTCGAAGCTCTGCGGGTGCAGGTGTGACTCCCCGGATCAGGTAGGCGAGGCTCTGGAATAGGACCCTCTCCAGGAGCTCCCAATGGGGCTCTCTTATCTCCGGGGGTGTAGGTTCACTCAGCTCCAAGAGGATGGCAGGGGTCCAGCAGCAGGCGCCTCCCGGGACGCGGCCTCCCTGCCGTCACACCCCCCCAGCTCCTTCCCCCACCTTCTTGGATTTCTGTAGAAAAGCCCAGCCAGCCCTGAGCTAAATTGGCAACTGTGGGATGCTTGTTTTCCTGTTTCTCCCTAGCCTCCATCCCCCTTTGTAAATTGTTTCCACCCCTCACTAGAAACCAGACAAGTCTTTCCCTGAGGTCAGGAAGAGCCCTGCGACCACCAGGCTGCGCAGTCTGCCTCACGGACGCTGCGGACCGGAAATCTGGGGCCTCTCTTGGGAGTGGACATCTCTGGTTCAGCCGGGGGGTGCAGGAGAACACCGGGTGCGCTGAGGACTGGGGAGTGAGGGCGGTGCAGCCAGCCCTTTTTGGGGTGAAGGCAGGACCTACTGGCCGGTTGTGGGCAGGGTGCCTGGGCCGGGCAGGCTGTCCTGGTGCTGGGACTGGGTGGCCCGCGCCACCCTGCGAATGAGAGGGAGAAGGCAGTTTCCACACCCCTAAATCTGGAATAGAACCGAACGGTACAGTGACCCTATAGAGGAAAAACCAGCCAGCAAGGACACATGTAAACAATAACACAGCACACACTTAACCAGGACGCTTGTCTAAGCGCTTTGCCTGAATTAACTCTTTTTGTTTTAAAAGGCAGAAGCTGAGTCCCGGGGGGTCAGGTAACTGCCCCTGGGGGGACAGCCTGTCTTCCCGGCTGAGGCTGAGACCTGCCTCCGCGCCTTCGGGGGAGCCAAGCCAGGCCCCAGCCCGTGGCTCCCAGGCCTGGCCTTTCTCGTCATCTGTCTCTTCTGCGGGGAAAATTACTGCTCAGAGTTTGAGGCCCCTGGGATGACATGGACACGTTTTTGGCAATGCTAGCCTTTTTTACTTGAGTGGCACTTGTAGAGATGTGGCCCCAAAGCAGGGAAGATCTGGGAAGGCTCCACAAGACGCAGATGCCTGGGAAGGCTGGGAGGCGAGGGAGGCCACTTCACAAGTGGCCCCCGTTGTCATTTCTTGGGGAAAAGCCCTGGGGGAGGAGCAGAAGGAGGCGGCAGCTGGCGAGGCCCGGGGAGGGGGGTATGGCCACGTCTGCCTGCGGTTTCCAGCTGGCTCCCCGCCCCCACCCGGTCCTCCTCTCCGTAAGCAGCCGGTTGCCTGTGCATGTCCAGCCTCGTCCTCCTGCCCGGACCAGCCCTGCAGGCGCCGGGGCGGTGAATCAGAGGCCGGGCTCCAGGCTCCAGTCATGACAATGATGATTTCACCAAATGGGGGGCTCCTGGGGTTCTGCCCCTGGGAGCTGCCTCTGCATGGCTGGACCAGAGGTAGAACCCCACAAGGGTCCAGAGGTCAGGCAGCAAGGACATAAGTGAGAGAAATGGGCCAAGCATAAGGGCAGTGATGAGATGGCTGTGACCCTGGCCCCAGAAGAGGTGAGTTCCAGGAGGAGGTAACCATGTGCTCAACAGAGGTGCCCGCTGCATCCTCGAAGGGCTGCAGGGCGGCTCTCACACTGCCACGGGGAAATGAAGACTCAGGGTTCTCAGGTTCTTCTGAATTGTCAAGACCCAGAAATCCAAATTTTATATAAATTCCCCTAAAGCTTAAATATTAGCCATAAAAAAATTACATATTTTAAACATCGTTGTGGCAGATTGACTCTTCCAAGAATGGCTGCAACAGTAAGTCCCTTCTCACGAGTTCTTGGGACAATGTGTCTTTGGCACTTCTCCCATCAAGAGGTGGGGTTTGTGACAACAGCAGGAGTGATGCTGTGTGACTTCAAGGCTGGGTCTTAACAGGTGATGTGGCTTCCACCTAGCTCTTTTGGGGTGCTGGGTGCCGGCACTCAGCTGCCATCTTGTGAGGAAGCCCAAGTGGTCCCATATGGAGAATCCACACCACACGTAGGTGTCCAGCCCACACCTGGCTGAGAGCCGGGGTGACAGCCGGCCTCAACCACCCCTCGTGCCAGCAAAGCCAGGGACCCTCTGGTCCTTCGAGTCACCCTAGTCTGTGAGTCTTCCCAGCTGATACCCCTTATATCAAGTAATGGAAACAAGCCATTCTCTCAATGTTCTGCCTGAATTCCTGTCCCACAGAATCCAGGAACATAAGATGATTGTTTTATGCCACTATGTTTGGAAGGAGCTTGTTTTGCAGTAATAGTCATGGGAACGACTGTGTAGCCCAAGCACTATATCTTCAAGCTGAACATGATCCACAGGTCACCAATTTGTCACCTTTAGATAAGACCAGCGAGCCTGCCTGTGGGCCCTGCAAGGCTAAAAAGCTGCCCAAGTTAGCCCACACCTTCTCCACAACCTCTGGGGACAAGGGGTGGCAGTGGTGGCCTGAACAGGTGGGAAGGGGAGGGATGAGCTGGGGTGCAAGGACAAGATGATGCAAGTGAGGGGAATGGGGTGTGTGCAAAAGGTCACCCTTAATGAGCAGAGGCTGCTTCAAGAGCCCAGGTGATGAGACACTGCTCAAGGACACGAGGTCCATGAAGAGCCGGACAGGTCCTGCAGCCCCATTGGTCGAGGGTCTCATAGGACTTTTTGGAGATCAAGTGAGTTAATGCATGGAAGAAACTATAACATTGATGTGGAGACCGTGGCCAAGGTAGTTGCTGAGGGGAGGGAGAGGGAAGTAGAGATGAGATGTGAGGGCATTTTCGAGACTTGGAATTGTCCTGAATGATATTGCAGGGACAGATGCTGGACATTATATATCCTGCCATAACCCACTGAATGGACTGGGGGAGGGTGTGGACTACAACGTAAACTATAATCCAAGAGGTGCAGCAGCGCTCCAGAATGTCTTCACCAAGTGCGATGAATGTGCCACAGTGATGAGGGAGGTTGTTGATATGGGAGGAGTGGGGGGTTGGGGGGGATGGGGGAACCTCTTATATTTTTTAATGTAACATTTTTTTATGATCTATGTATCTTTTAAAAAGAGACAATTTAATAAAAGAATATATTTTTAAAAGTGAGTTAATGCCCTGTGTCACATCACACTGGGCCAGAGGATGCTGCGTGATGCATCCTCGAACAGTGACCCTCATTCAAGGGAACTGGCACCAATCCAGGGCTCGCGGGTGGCAGTGGTAGTCTAGGGGTTGTCAGACAACATCCTGAAGCCTTAGGGCCCTGCATGCATCTCCCAAGGACTGCACTGAGACAGGCAAAGCATGGGCTCAGGGCCCCTCACCCCACTTCCAGTCCAGCAGGGCCACCTTGCTCTCTTTTAAATGTTGTAGTTCTGAGTACTAGTTCACTTAGGAGAAGGATTCCACTGCTTACAAAAAATAAAATATTTGAAAACCCCTAGCCTAGTGGACCAAGTTGTGAGAGTTCAAGTCTTGGCCCAGGTTCTGCTAGTAACTGGCTGTGTGACCTTCAAGTCACTTCGCCTGTCTGTATTTTATTTTCTGTTCTGTAAAGTGAGTAGAGTGGGGACTAACATTGCATCCTTCTCCCTAAAGTGGCCAAACTACTTGCTCCGAGAGGAGGGTGGGTTCTCTTCTGCAATCTTCTGGGTAATCAGTTTACTAAAGATTCAGTGCAAGGCCCTGAGTGCCCCCCAGCCCAGCTCCCCCTCCCTGCCGCCTGTGACAGCCTTGGACAAGCACAGGTGTGCTTTGCTGGGGACTCAATGGGCACTGCCCCGCCTGGCCCTCACTTGCTGCTCAGAAACTCGACTGGCCTGGGCCTGGGGCCTAAGCCTGGACAATCCACTTTCTAACACCTGCTCCCCCTTCCTAGCTCACCGGACAGGTCTTTGGCCTTGACCTACAACTGTTTATGGAGAGCAATGGGCTTGTGGAGGTGACAGAGGGCTTGGGGACAGGAGAAAGCTAGCATCCTGCAGGATCAAGCCATCAAGCCCGGAAGTGGAAATTATCCTTGACATCAGACTTGGGTAAGTTATTGTTATGACTCAAAGCCTTCCCAGGAGCAGAAGAACAAACACACACACCCCAAAACCACACTCAGGAAAAGGAAAACTCTGAAGAAAAAACAAACGCTAGAGGCATGATGATGATGAGCCTTGACAATCCGACACAGCCCATCAGCGTGTCTTCCCACACCTCTTCCTCCCCTCCCCACAACAAGAAAGGAATCAGAGAGCCCCGCTCTTCTCCATTCTTGCTCCTTCCTTGCAGCAACTGGCTCAAGAGGCAGACTCCCCGGCCTGCGTTTGGAGCAGGTTTGTCAAACCCGGAGGGCAGTCTGGATGTGTCCTAAAGCCCCTTTCCTCCAGAGGGGCCTCCTTTCCAAAGCCCCAGGAGCCTGCCAGGCTCAGACAGACGTACAGACATCAGAAAAACCACCAGAGGGCCTGGGATCTTGGGGGCTCAGTGCAAAGGAAGGGAAGGAGGGGTGAGAGCTCCCGCCCAAAAGTTACAGGCACAGAGTCTCCTGATTTGCAGGGGCTGCTCCTTTAAGCCCTTGGAACATCTGGGCCGTGTGTCACATCACATTGGGATGGACAGAATGCGGAGTGACGCCTTCCCCTCCAGTCACCCTTCTCTCCACCTTGCGCCCTGCTCTGAGCTTCAGGAAGGGACTTAATTGGAATCTTTGCTGTGGACGTGACTGTGGCGGGGAGGCCGTGGCTTTAGCCCTTCCTGTGGCCCTCTGTGAACAGCCTGGAAGCAGGGCGAGTCAGGTCTCCTTGAAACAACGTAGCGCTTCCCTGGGCAGATGAGGGTCTGTCTATACAGATGAGGCCCCGTCCCCTCCAGCACCTTCTCTCACCCCTCTTGGCTCAGTATGGCAGCAAGATCACTCACGCTTCAGCTGGGGTCTGTTTCCTTTCCTGCTGTTTCGTGGTTTTGTGGCTAGAACGTGGGCTCTCGAGCCTGACTGCCTAGGTTTTTCCAACCTGGGATCCAGACTTATTAACTGTGCAATCTTGGGCAATTACTTAGCCTCTTCTGTTTTTAATATGAAAAATGTGACAATTCAATTCCTAACTCCCAGTAAAGGCTCCTTATTTGAGCCACATTTGCCTCTGGGCTGGGCTCTTGGGGAGATGAAAAGCCGTTTCCATGTGCAAACAGGAGAATTGCCTGCCCTGCGGGTCCCTTTTCTTTCCAACTCCCTGGAGGCGCAAAAGGGTTTTATTGGGGGCTGCTCTCTAACAGAGCTGGGACTCTGCCCTCCCCCCACACTCCAGAGACAATGACAAGAGGTGCAGGTCCTCTGGGCAACGCTCCCTCCCACCCCCACCCCGCCAGCCTGACACAACTCCTTTATCAGAGGTCCAGGACTGGCTCTTACAGATAATGTCGTTAACGTTTTTCTGTTAGCTCAATTCTGGGAAACTCCAAGAGGCATGGATCCATTCTGCACCCAAAGGTGGATGCTCGGGAACCAGTCTTGCTCCAGGAGGTGTAATCTGGGCCCTTAACGACAAGCCCTGCCAACACCCACTTGTGAGCACTGATGAGGCCCCTGCCCTGCGCTAAGCTCTTACCTGTGTTATCCACCAACCTCACGCCAGCTCCATAAGGCGGGTCCCACGTGGTCCCCGTTGTACAGATGGGGACACTGAGCATGGCAACAGTCGGGATTGGACCTCAGAAATGTGGGGATCACATGGGACCCTCCTTTGGGGCCCCTGCTTCAGACACGTGTCTGTACTTGAAGTCTGTGCTGGTTATTCTCAGGAGCCCAGCGCTCTGGCTGTATCTTTCGCGCCCATGCTTTTGTCCCTCCTGGATGGCCAAGAAATTTACTAACAGCTCCCACCTTCCTGGAAATGTCCCAGCTCAGGGACCGGACAGCCTTTAACAGCACAACAACGCACAGTGAGAGGCAGGACTCCTAGGTGGGATCTGGGGAGCCTACACTGAACCCCTGTACCTGCAGAGGGCTGAGCCAGCCTCAGGATCCAGAAGCTTAGAGCTTGACTGAGCAATGACGATGACAGCGACTGTGGACCCCTACCCTGGCACGCCACCATGCCCTCCTTGCAGATGCAGTTCAAAGAGTCTACATGACTCCCCTGAGGTCCCCCCAGGGCTCTGACCTCCATGTCTGGACCCCTTTCAGTGACCCCCATGGCCTCTGCCTGGCCACCATGCCTCCCCGACCTCACTCCTTCTGCAGGTCCTGCTCGTCCCCATGCCACCTCCTGCCCCCAGAGACTCCCAGCCTGGAGCAAGGGCCGGAGGCAGCATCCTCCCTGGCCGGGCATCCTCCGAAGCGCAGCGCCGCTCTGCGCCCCCTCTGTGCTGCGAGCGCTCAGGAGCTGCCATCCTGGAGGAACGGAAGATCCCGTAGCCTGCTGCAGAGCCCCTTGGGTGCGTCCCTGAACAGAGCTCAGGGGCTGCCGGGGGCAGGGAGGAGCAGGACCCTGCCTCTGCTCGTTGATCTATTTGACAAACTCACCATGTCCAGCCCACGTTGCTGGAGAGTCAAACATGAATCGGACACCAGCCTGTGCCCAAGGAGCCCCATGGGGTGAGGCGTGCCCTCTCTAGATGTGCACTGGCTGTTCCCAGAGCCTTGGTGTGCGGTGACTCCCTCTGAAGGTTGGGTTCGTACCCCTGAAGCCTGGGGCCAAAGAGCCCCCAGATGTGTGGACCTTTCTCCCCAGAGGCAGTGGGACCTTGTCCTGACCCCAGGCACTCTGCCAGCAGCTTGGTAGCCTCGGGATTTTCCCAGGTGCTTAGCAGTCATTGTCCCACCCGGGAAAGAGCTCCAGGTGCTTCCCAAGAACAGGGAACCGTGGTGTGAAAGAGCCTCTGTCCAGCAGCCCTCGGAGTGAACAGCCCATGCTAGGGCCATGACCAATGGTTCCTGAGCACTTCCCCAAACCTGTGTGCTGACAGCTGGCCCAGGTGACACCTGGGATGTCCATTCCAGGAGAAGTTACCTAACCTCAGCAGGGGAGGGCATGAGACATCGGACTGGGATGGGGAGGGGCAGAGCGCTGGCATGAGAAGGGGACTTGGAGAAAGGTAAGCGGCCTCCCAGAGTCACACTTTATACTAGAATGAGCAGGGCCTCTAGCTGTTCTGGAAGGAAAGGGGACTGAGTAACTTCACCTGCCCTCTTAGGGCAGGCATAAAACAACGTGAACTAAAATGCACAGAACCAAGTGTCAGCAAAGCTGGGAGGTGTGGCGTTGTCTAGGGGACCCGCCTCCCACCGCCCCACACACAGCTGCTAGGCTCTGGCATGCCCAGCCCCAGCAGCAGGCCCCAGCAGCACCCGGCAGGCAGAGACGCACACCCAGGCCTAAAGGCTTATAAGTCAAGTTACACCAAAGGTGCAGTTAAGACCTCAAATCCCTTCCCAAAGTCAGGGGCTTAGAGCTTGCCAGAAATTTCAAGGTAGCTACTCAAGCCTCAGGTTTTCATTTTGTGTGTTTCCTCCGATTATCAATCGACAGTTGCAGGCCAGAAAGACTGAGGCAAAACCTAGCCTGGGTAACTATGGAGGGAGAAAAGTCCACGGGAAATGCACAGGCCTCGGCACAGCATGCTCTCCACGTGGCAGAAACGCAGTCTAGAAGCATCTGCTGAGCTCTTCCCTTCAACGCCGGAACCCACTGCCCTGAGGGCAGAAATTAGAACATCTACTTTATTGTCCCCAAAGGCACACCTGGAAGGATGTTCAATGTTTGTTAGTTTGGACAAGGAGCCAAAAACACATGGGACCCATAGACATCCTCCCGGAGGCAAATTATTTGGCCATCTATTTGGGGAGGCCAAACTGGAGATAGAGAAGAGGTGAACAATTACTATCAGCTAGCCCTAAAAGACAAAACGGAAGGAGAGAGAGTGAATGGGGGAGGGGGGGGAATGCCTCAGGGTAAGACACAGGCTGTGTCTTTAAAACACAAGTGCCCTGATCATCAGGAATGAGAGTGCCAGCTGGAAGGAAGGGGGAGGGGGGAAGTCCCAGCTGAGAGGGTCCCACTGAGCGCCCACGTGCGCTCAGTGAAGTGATTTCATTTAATGCTCACTCCAACCCCGGAAGCAATGCTTGGCGTGCCCATTTTACAGATGCGAAGCCGTTGTTTAACGTGCCCAGCTAGTAAATGGCAGAGCTGGGATTCCAAAGCAGATGTGCTCCAAACCTCTTTCCAATTCTCCACCCGGATTAGGGCCCCAGGTCCAAATGATAACAGTCGCCTCCACTTGCCAGGTGTTTCCTATTTCTCAAAGCCCTCTCTTGCCTAATGTCTCAGCCTCCAGGTGATCCGGCCAGCAGAGGGCCCGTCCTTGGGCTGATAAGGAGAGCCAGGTACAGAGAGGGGGGTGGTGGTGACTTGCCTGGGATAACCCAGTGAGGGCTTGAACCCCCATGGGCCTGGACTGAAGTTTGAGCTGAAGCCCCAATTCAGCATCGGATTGTCACCTTGTCACCGAAGGATGGAGTGGCCACAGCACTTGATCTCCAGGGACAGGTGGAGGGGAAAGAGAGCAGGGGAGGGGGGCAGAGAGTTCAGAATGAATTGCTGAGAGGTGCCTTCGGGATCCAGTGGCCGGGGCAAGGGAGGATGGGAGGATGGAACTGCTGCCCCCCACCCCCTTCCTTTAAACCCTAGAGTGTCCACTAATGTAGGGGAGAAAACAAGCTAGCACTTTGTGCTCTGGCCACTTCCCTTCTGTTGACTCTGTCACCAGTTGCTCTTGCCACTTTGTCAATGATCATTTACAAAAAGAAACTGTTCCTCTGAAAAGAACAGAGCCCAAGGTTTCCTTGTCACAGGATTCGGGCTCTGGAACTCAGGAGTTAACCCCTCTTCAGGTTAACCTCCCTTGAGGTTAACTTGGAGCAAAATTTTGCCTCTGTCAGGACAGTTGTGGGCAGATGGTGGCATAGGAAGCTCCAGGAATCAGCCCTGCCACCAAAACAGTTCAACAGGCAGAAACCGTCTGACATCAACTATTCTGAACCTCTGCAGTCCACGGGGACACTGCAGACTCCAGGCGAGAGCAGAGGAAAAGGCTGGCAAAGGGCAGTAAACACAGGTGAATTTCACCCTCCTGTGCTGGGGCTGCCATCCCCCAGCTGCCCGGCATGCAGCTGTGGGCGCTGCAACCCGGGGGCCTGAGGCCAGGGCCAGGGTGGGCTGTCAGGACCTAGTCCTCCAAAACCAGGGGAAGGGGGTGAGCGGTGGTGGTCTGGTCTCTGATCACGGCTTTTGATCAACTGCTTCTGATCACGAAATGCCCCTCAGGCAGAAGCAGCAGAGGGGTCTTAAAGGGGCAGTACCTTCTCCTCTTCCCCCCACCCCACCCCTTCTCTTTCCATTCCTCAACATTGGGAACAAAAATAGTTTGAAAAAGTCACAAATTGATGATTATAGCCCTGAAAAAAAGAAAAGAAAAAAAAAAGGCAAACCCAGAGGAGTGGGACGATTAGATTTCCTTCCAGAGTTCTAACAACATAATACTCAGAATGCCCAGTTCACATAAAAACTGACAGAAGGCACCAAGAAACAGGAATGTATGGCCCATTAACAGGAAAAAAAAATTTTTCCAGAAACCATCCCTGAGGAAGCTCATACATTGGAACTATTAGTCAAAGCTTTTAAACCAACTGCCTTAAATATGTTCAGGAGTCCATATGCAAAGAATTAAAAGAAATTAGGGAAATGTTGCAAAGTACAGTCAATGAAATGAAAAACTCATTAGATGGATCCAACAGCAGATTTGCACAGCAGACGTAAGGATCAGTGAACTTGAAGACATGACAATTGAAATTATCCCGTGTGAGAAGCTGAATGAAGAAAAACAACCCAAGGGGCCTGTGGGACACCATCAAGCATCAAGCCAAGCGCACAAACATCCACATCCCTGGAGTTCCAGGAGGACAAGTTCCAGCAAGACAAACAGGCAAGTGTGTAAAACATTTTAAATCTATTCTAATGGACGTTCAATGTACTAAGATATAATCTGAAAACAAGAACAATTTTTAAAAAAGAAAAAAACTAATAAAAAAACAAAAAAAAAGATGTAATCTGGGGGTGGGGTTTATGTAGATAAATATATATATATATTTTAAAGATTTATTGTATTTATTTCTCCCCACACCTTTGTTGCTTGCACTTGCTGTGTCTGTTCATCTTGTTTCTTTAAGAAGGCACTGGGAACTGAACCCGGGACCTCTGATGTGGGAGGGAGGCATCTAATTGCTTGAGCCACCTCTGTTCCCTGCTTTGTTGTGTCTCTCATAGTTTTTCTTCTTGTACCTCTTTTTTTTTTTTTTAAGATTTTTTATTTATTTCTCTCCCCTTCCTGCTCCTGTGTCCATTGGCTGTGTGTTCTTCTGTGACTACTTCTATCCTTATCAGCGGCACTGGTAATCTGTTTTTTTGTTGCATCATCTTGTTGTGTCAGCTCTCCGTGTGTGCGGCACCATTCTTGGGCAGGCTGCACTTTCTTTGGCATTGGACGGCTCTCCTTACGGGGCACGCTCCTTGCGTGTGGGGCTCCCCTTCGCGGGGGGCACCCCTGCATGGCAGGGGACTCCTTCCGAGCATCAGCCCTGCGCGTGGGCCAGGTCACCACACGCGTCAGGAGGCCCTGGGTTTGAACCTTAGACCTCCCATGTGGTAAGCAGATGCTCTATCCATTGAGCCAAATCCCCTTCCCTCCCCTATATTTTTGATGTAATATTTATGTAACCTAAAGATCCTTTAAAAATAAAGGAAAAATTAAATAAAGATATAATCTGAGACAATAACAATATAAAGGGGGAGGGAAGGAGATATATAGGTGTAGAGATTTTGTAGACTACTGAAACTAGGTTGATACTAGTTGAACTAAATTGTTACTGGTTTAAAATAGTAATTATAATTACAGAGATAACCACCAAGAAAATAACTTAAAGGTATAGAGAAAAAGGAAAAATGAAAGATATCAGAATAGTGCACAACAAAAAACAAAACAACTAAGAACAAAAATAAAAAAGCAGTAATACAGTAATTGAGGAACAAAAACCCGACCAGACATTCAGAAAACAAATAGCTAAACGGTGGGAAAAAGTCTTCCCTTCCCAGTTTTTTGCTTACATGTCAATGGCTTAAACTTCCCTATTAAAGGCAGAGGTTGGTAGACTGGATGAAAAAGCAAGATCCATCTATAGGGTGTCTACAAGAGACTCCCTTAGATCCAGACACAAAGAACTTGAAAGTAAAAGGATGGGAAAAGATATTCCATGCAAACGGTACTCAAAATAGAGCCAGCTCACAATTCAAAAAAATGAAAGAAAAGAAAGAGAGAAAGAACAACTTAAGAGTCAATGACAATTAAATGCAATACATGATGCCAGATGGGATCTAGCAAGGGAGGAGAAAAAGCTCAAAGGGACATTGTTGAGGCATTTGACAAAATTAGAATAGAGACTGTAAACTTTAGATCAGTGTTAAATTTCTTGAACTTGGTAACTGCATTTAAGGTAGATACATAAGTAAATAAATGTACATGGCAGTATTAAGTGTTCTAGGAGCATGAGGTGTACAAACTGCACTCGAGTGTTCAGAAAATAGACAAAAACCAATAGATGGATGGATGGTTGAAATGCAAAGATAGAGAGGCACAGCAAACGTGGCAAAAAGTTAAAATTGGTGGATCTGGGTATTGGGGGAAGGGACAGAAGTATGTTGGAGTTCCATGAGGTTTGTATTATTTTTCTAATGGTCCTGTCCTTTGAAAATATTTCAAAATGAAGTCTTTTTTTTTCTTTTTAATTTAGCCTCCGGGAATCCTTAGGAGGCTAAGGGAAAGCAGGACAATCAAATACAGGTCACCCTGCCCAAAACTTCTTACACGCAGTCCCAGGCCGGCCTCTGCCTGGCTCCTCTCCGCTCCTCTCGTTTCCTGGAAGGCTGGGGCCGCATCCCCGCCCCCCGCCCCCACCCGCTCTCTCCGATCTCCCGATCTCCCGGGAACCCGGGCCGGGAGGTGGTTAAAGGCGCCGGGAAGGGGCCCGAGCGGGAAACGCCGCCTGGGCGAGGACCGTGGGTTTCTTGTCACGGCTTGAAATGGGGAAGAGCGTGGCGAGGGCCTCGCGCCAGGCCGGGGCCCAATCCGGCGGGGGGGGGGGGGGGGCGCCCCTGACCCGCAGTGACCCCCGATGGGGAGCGGGGCCGAGCGCAGGGAGGCGGCGTGCCCCCGGGACCCCCGCGGCCTAGAGCGGGCCGGCCTTCCCGCGCGGCCCCCTTTCCCCGCCCCCCGGGGTGCGAAGGTCCCAGGCTTCCAGATTTGAACCGAGGGGGCCGGAGCGGCCGGGCTCCTGCTCCCCGCGGCCATTGGCTGCGGTGGCGCCGTGACATCAGGGGGGAGGGGCGCGGGGGGGGCGCGGGCGGAGCCTGCCCGGGGAGTGTCGGAGCCGCTCCTGCCCTGCCAGCCCCAGACCAGAGCGAACCCTGCGCCGGCGCTGCCATGGGCCGCCACCGCGGGCGCCGTGCGGAGCCCGCCGAGGGGACAGCGCAGCCGCGCCGGCCCGGGGACCCAGGTAGGCGGCGGGCCCCCGCTTCTGGCCGTGACAGCCGCCCTGGCCCAGCGAGGCTTGGGGGGACGGGGTGCGGGGCAGGGGGTGGGGGGGGGGGGGTGGAGACTCGAATCCGCCGGGCTTGGGGCGAAGAGGATTGCAAAATCGGGGATGCGAGGCCGGAGAAGAGCGGAGACCTAATCCGCGTCCACGGCGGCCGCGGACCCCCCGGCCCCGCCCCCGCCCCGGGGCCCAGGGCTGGCGCCAGGGTGCGTGCGAGTGGCTCCGGTTTCTGGGACCCAGAGTCCGGGACCCCGTGTCCAAGCCGAGTGGCGCTGGGGAAGGCAGGGGTGGCCTCGCCCAGGCTTGATTCGCTCTCCCCAGACCCGGACTCGCTGGGCGGCGCGGGTGCGGTGGGGGCCCCCGGGTTTGCACAGCGCACCCCCTTGCCCAGGAACTGGGTGTGTGTCGGGGTGGCGGGCAGCCCAGGAGTCGGCGGCGCGCAGCCCTCGAGCTCCTCCAGGGGGGCGTGTGCGCGCGGAGTTCTCCAGGAATAAAAACCGGGTTCTTCGCTTGTAGTGGCACAGGCGTGCACACGCGCCCTCGCTCTCGTACACACCCTGCGGCACACGCCACCCGGTGCCACCAGGCCGGGGAGAAAGGAGGGACCGGCCGCGGGAACAAATACTTGCTCCCCCCACCCCCGCCGCTCACCCTTCCCACCCCCGCCAGGCTCCCGCCCCTCCGGCCTCCTCGGAGGACCTGGCAGGGTGCGGCCCGGCCGAGCCGATGGCCCCTTCGGAGTGGGGAGGGGACCCGATGCGCGGCCGGGGACGGCTGCCCGGGCCCCGGAGTGGGGGGCGCCCCGGGCCTTGCGCCTCCGGTATGGCCGCGGGCCGCGAGCTCTGGATTAATGATTTAATCACCCGCCGGGGCGGCTGGGCCTTAAATCCGGCTCCTTTGGCTCCGACCCCCTCCCCGGAGCACCCCCAGTTGGGGCTACAAAACTGTCCCCTGCCTCGGGCGTGACCGCCACGAGCTGCCCTGCCGGCTGGGGGTCCGGGCGCGGAGGGTTGAGGCTGGGCTGGCTCTCTGGCAGAGAACTGAACGCGGAGTGTGTGAGTGTGAGTGTGAGCGCTGGTGTGCGCTGGGGGAGGCTGACGGGGAGGCGCTCTCTAACTCAAACCAGGTTCCTTGTGTTTGCCTGCTGAGGTTCAGGGGTGTTGGAAGTTTTCATTTTCTGCCTGGGAGAATGGAGGGGACATACAAGGCTTTTCCTTCCTTCTTTGGAACCTCCCCGGCCTCAGCTCGCCAGCTAACCGGCTCCCGCAGCCCTTGCCTGGGTCCACAGTGCCAGTTCTTAGCCTACACAGGTTCAGTGGGGAAAGGCCCGTGGGGGTCCCTGTGCTCAGAAGCCCCCTTCTCCTCTCTAGAGGAGTTGGGGTGCTGGAGGGTAGGTCGCCCTGCAGTCATCTGGACCAAAGATTTCCCCCTTGAGACAGCCGGGGGTAAACCTCGAGGGGCCTGGCCTGAGCAGGGTCTCCTGCAAGGAAACTTCTGTGCCCTGTCTGGGTTTCCAGCACCTCCCCACCCGCCGCCTCCCCCTTCTCTGGGCCTGGGATGGAGGAGGGGACCACCAGTAGGATGGACTGAATTTTAAGAGAACAAAGAGCAGGCTACAAAGGAAGGGGGAGCGGAGCTGTGGATTTCCCCCAGAAATGGGGAGTTTGCTGGACCAGGGCCAGGCCTCTAGGCGCCAAGGGCTCCCAAAGTAACAGGACAGGAAGGCTCCATCCTGCGGGACCCTCCTGCGGGGGGGGGGGGGGGGGGGGGGGCGTCTGGATTCCAGCTCTCATCAGCTGCCCTGGAGCTGCTCCTGTGACTGACCGGTTGGTCTGCCTTATCTGCTCTGAACTTGGACTCTGCCCCTCCACTCCTTGGGAACAGCTGCTCCTTCTCACACTGGGTTCAGTAAGCCTTGGGAGATACCCCAGGGGGCTCTCCTGCTCCTCCAGGGACCCTAGAGACCCCTGCAGGGATGGGAGGGGCTGGTGTGATAACAGGAGCCTGCTCCCAGGAGGTGGCAGTTTGGGGGTGAGTCCGCCCCACAGAGACCCCTCTGAGTTTACAGGGCCCTGCTCACGGATGGCCCAGTGTTTCCTTGTGCTCCCAAGCTCAGATCGTTTCTTCCATTTTCTGGAGTTTCCCCACTTGGCTTCCCCCCTTGGCTCTCAATTGCTCTTCTTCCCCCACCACCCCATTCCTCTCACACACACACCAGTGCCCACCCATTCCGATGTACATGCCTGACCTACTGCTGACCACAGCCTCTCAGGACCTGACAGGGAGCCCTGAGCCAGGCGGGGGCTCGTCAATAAAGCAGGGGCAAATGCTGACCCTGGGAAGGGACCTTAGGCTCTTCTTTGTAAGTGGAGCTTTTCTGGAAGGGCCCCAGGTTGGCTCTGGTTCAGGACTTCCACCGCCCTCCACCTTTGGAGTGGCTGATTGATTTCTGTGGCCAGAACAGGCTGTGCCCAGGTGTGGCAGGCTTGGTGTCTCTCCCTCCCTCTCCCTCCTTGTCTGGTTTGGATGGGTTGGGGGGTGAAGAGGCCAGAGGCCAGAGCAGGTCTTCTTTGCCTGGACATTACACAGATTCAGAGGAGCGCCTCTGGTGGGGGAAGGAGGACTCTGGCCCTGGGAGGAGCTTGGCCCAGGGTTGATGTCAGAGATAAGGCTTGGCGCAGAGGAGAGATTGAGCAATCTCGCCCAGAAGCTGGGAGAGCTGACCTGAGCGTTCTGGCCTATGAACAGAGGCTTCTCAACCCTGGGAAAGGGACCCACATCCTGAGCCAGGGAAGGCTTCAAGGGGTCATTTGGCAGAGTGTCCCGAAGCCAACCTCCAGCCAGTACTTCTGGGCTGTTCGAGGGAGGCTAGGCCCGTGCTCACCCAGTCTGAGCCAGGAGCTGGGCTGTGCTGGGAGGAGCACGGCTGTGTGACGGGAGGAGCCCTTCCTTGCCTGCAGTTCATTGTGAAGGCAGTTTAGCCATCAGTTTCCCACTCGCTGTCCTCGAAGCTCCAGCTTTAAATGTGCCTCGTTGAGGAGCCTTGGGCTTCCTTCCAGCTAACGTACATCGGAGTCCCTCCCAGGCCCTGCCAGCTTGCTGCTCTGGGCTCCGTGCCAGGATGGCAGTGGTAGTATCCAAAGTCCTCTTTTGCCAGGAACAGGGGCACTAGTGGTCTCCACTCGGCCTCCCAAGCTGAGGAAGGGTCTCCCTTTGGAGGCTCAAGCTAGGGCATTTGGGGTGTGTCGGTGAATGGAAGGCTCACACTTCTTAGCCAGCCTGAGAAACGGCTCTGAACTCCTGGCATTGCCCCCTCATTCCTTCATTCCAGGAGCTGAAGGCATCTGAAAGGCAAGAAACCTACACTACTAGGTGGCGAAAGACCCCAGGGTGTGCGCTCAGGGCTTGCATCTCTGCACTCGGCCATGGCCGCTCCGGCCACTGTCTTCTGTCCTAGCCATCAGGGGGGTGTGTGGGGGCAGCCCTGCAGCCTCCCTGGGAGGGTCTCGGGGCTCTGCTTGTGCATGTGCCCAGGCCGGCCGTGGCAGCTGGGATCACTGGGTTCCCTCAGTAACTGAACTTGGTCTGGAGACCCCAACTTTGGATATCCCCAAATGTGACAATGAAGCCAGGCTCCCAGTTTCAACTTCTGTTCCCAGGCTCTCCTTCCTCTGCCCGGAAAGCCTCCGTCCTTGGCTCCCCACTCAGTGCAAAGGTTCTCTTTTCCTTAGAATGTTGCCCTCTGCCCTTGAGAGAGCAGGGACGGGACCCCCTGAGGAGCAGAGGTACCATCTGTGGACACCCTAAGGAGAATGGCGGTGGGAGCCACAGGCCGCCATGGTATTTTATTAGGGGTTGGTCGTGTTGAGGTTTTTGTGCATTATTTGTTGCTGGTAGCACCCAGGATCCCCCACATTCCTGCGTTATCTCCTGGGAAAGAAGGGGGGGTGGATTTCTGTTTTCCTGCCTCTTCCCTTGTCTAGCCCTATCAAAAGGAAATCAGAAAGTGCTTAAGTCCTCTCTGACAGAAACCAGGCTACTGCCTCCTGCTTCCTCAAAGGCTAAGAGGCCAAGAGGGGAGGGGGGCTTCGAGAAGTCATCTGCAGAGCAGCCCTGTCTCGGGGCTGCTTGGCCCCACTGCAGTTTGCGGCCCCTCCCCCCACAGCAGTTAGTCCTGGAGACCCCTTGAAAGGGTCCAGCCCGCACCTCACCCTGGAGCCTTTCAGATGAGGGGGGGTGTGTGTCCCAGGTTTGTGATGTGTCCTGTTTGAACTTCAGGGAGTGACGGGGCCAGCATGTCACGGGGGATGCTGGAAACCTCCCTTCCTCTGTAGGTGGGAAACACGCTGCGGTGAGCACACCACAGCCTCGTCTGCACCCCGACCCAGCGCGGTGCTGCGTGCTAGGTGTGCGTTGGTTTAGTCATCCTCACGATAATACCAGGAGGTACCTCACATCTTCAGCCCCTTTCAAAACTGGTGAGGACACTGAGGCACAAGCAGCTTGCCCCGTGTGGCCCAGACAGCTCGCCACACAGGACGCCTGGCTCCAGGCTCCGGGCTTGCCGCCCCCACGCCACCGCGCGGGCAGGGCCAAGAGGGACGCTTTGGCAGCCGGCTCTGGAGGGAGTCCAGATGCTCTGGGCTCCCTCAGGAGACCTCGGAGTGTCCTTTCACTCCCCACTCCGCAGCTGGAGCCAGAGCGCTGGGCTCTTAGAGGCGGAGAGAAACCAAACAAAGCTTGGGGGGTCTGATTTCCAGCCCAGCCACTTCCTCCTGGATGAGGGGAGGCCTGCCCAGACGCTCCCTCCTCTCCCATGTCTCCCCTCAGTGATGGGAGCTGGTGCTCCTATGGGGTGGCAAGTTCAGTGGGGGAAGCTCATGTCTCCAGGAAGAGCCTCATAAACAAGCGAAGTTGCCGGACGTCCTTGCGTCACTGACTCCTCATCATCTCGACTCCTGGGTTGTCACTTCCTGTCGCTCCCGTGTCTTGGCTCACTGCTTTCTCTTCCTTGTCCCTACTCCGGCCTGCCCTGGGTCCCAGGCAGCGAGGGAAGCTTTCTCCTCCAGCCTCCTGTTGCTCTCTCCTGCTGCGCGCCTGCCCCCTCGGCCGTGAGGTTGGAGAGGCGCAGAGACCAAGTTGGAGGCAAGTGGGGAGTGTGGCGGGTTCCCAGCCCACGAGGAGCAGGGGTTCCCAACAGGCTCGAGCCCCCTGGGAGCCTGTGCTTCCTGGGGTCCATGAGCGCTTTCCCGTGGGAGGTGGAGAGTGGGCACCCGGTTTAGGGAAATTGTCTGCAGACCATGGAGTTCTACCGGTGGGTATCCAGGCAGCCTCAGCCCAGCAAAACTTATGCTCCTAATAGCCGGTGGAAAAGGCTCTGATTACTGAACCGGTAAGACCTAGAATCTTCTTTCAACTGTCTTTACCTACGGGATGGGTGCTATTTTGAATATAAGTCCCTGTATAAGCTAGCCTGGATTCTCTCTTCTATAGTTTCCAGCAGCAAAAGAGTCAGTTGTCCAAGCCATGAGATGTTTTCGTACCACTCAGCCTGGCTGAGTTAGTGGGATCGTTTTCCTATAAACGGTAAAGAATTGTGAATTCCCTCAGATGCTGGAGATTATCTGTATGAATTCACTGGTGAGTGTGAGGACTGGTAGAAATAACCTCCAGCACAGTACTGTCGATCTAAATTTTCTAGCAGTCACAGTTTAAAAAGTAAAAAGGAAAGGTGGAATTCATTTTAATATGATATTTTGTTTAACCCGATATATCCAACAGATTGGCATTTTACCACAAAATCATATAAAATTTTAAGGAGCTATTTTACATTATGTTTTTCTCACACTGTCTTCAAAATTCAGTGTGTATTCTATATCTAGATCACACATCTCAGTTCAGATGCTGAATTTTCACTTAAAAAAATACTTAAACAGTATGTGGATTTCAGACAAATTTACACATGAAAAAGAAGATATGCATGCTCAGGTGGTTCTAAATGGACATGAACGTTTTCCAGTGACTGAATCAAGTACCAGTTTTTAAATGGAAAATAATTAAAAGTAAGTGAAATTTAAAATTCACGTTCTCAGTCATACTAGCCACATATCAAGTGCTCTGTAGCTCTTGGGGGCTAGTGGCTACTGTACTGAATGGTCCAAGTTTAGAAGGTCACTCTCAGTGTCAGGAAAGGGATGCTTCATATCAGTAGTAGCACTCGATATTATGTTGGAAATTGTAGCAAATGAAACAAGATTAGAATGAGGAATGGAGAAGGCAGAATTATTAGTTGCAGATGATGGACTTGTCTACTTGCAAAACCCCAAAGATTCATTCATAAAGTTGATTAGAGTATTTAAAGAAGTTTAGTAGGGTGGACATTAAATACATGTACTTTAAAATTTGTAGCTTTCCCAAAGGCCAGCCATAACCAGTCCAAGAATTCGGGTGTGTCTAAAGGAGGGTACAAGACCCACCCCCCAAGAGAAGTTTGTAAGACTTACAGCAGGAATAAACACAAAATGTAACAGAGAATGCCTGAAAGACTTGAATAAATGGAGATGAAGGCAATATGTCAGTTCTTCCCAAATTAGTATATTGTTTTCTTCTAAATCTATTATAATCCCACCAGAATTTCTTTTGGAACCTAATAAAATGTTTCTTAAATCTATCTGGATGACTAAATAGATGGAAATGCCAAGAAAACTTTAGGGGAAAAAAAGTTCAAGTAAGGGTATTACCCTACCAGATACTCATAAATATTCTACATATTAATGGTAAAGACTAGTTTAGGAAAAAAGAGATCGACAGACAAGGAAGTGTCCAGAAATAGACCGATGGGTCGGTGGTATCAAGAAGTTAATACATGATAAAGATCATGTTTGATGCCCTGTTCATATCTTATAAGGAATTAGTAACTATAATTAACTTGTATTCATATTTTAATTTTCTGTTTTAAGCAATGTCATAAGTCACAGATACCTCTAGTTTGGTGAATTTCCTTCTAGTATTAGTTTCTATGAGTAGTTTTGTGTCATTACATTATCCGGTAGTTTTAGAAGAAGTGAATAGTTTCATAACTTGGGGATGGGGAAGGACTTTCCTTCATGCTACCACAGCCAGAAACAGAGTTGACTATGTAAAAATTAACATGCACCCTGTGGGAAACAAAACTACAAAATCACCACAGTCTAAACAGGCGGAGGGTAACTTTCCAGAAATATTTGCAAAACATGGCAGTCAAAGATTAAATAGCTTTAATATTTAAAGAAGTGTAAATCCATTGGAAAAGTAAAGCACCCCTCCACCAATAGAAAATAGGCAAAAGGCTTCAATGAGTACTTCAAAAAAGAAAGTATACAAATGCCAATCATGTATTTTTAAAATGCTCGCCCTCATAAGTAATCAAGGATGCAAATGGCAAGTTTGTGGAAGTGGGATGGTCATTGTGTTTTTGTTGTTTCATCTAAAGAAGATTCGTTGCCTTGTGCTGTATACCGTCTTTCTATGTTGGAACTGTAAATAGGTAAAACCTTTCTGGAGAACAAGTTAACAAAAGGAGACAAAGTAACTTTACTCACTTAAAAGAATGTATCCTCCGGAAATAGTTAAGGATATGCACACAGATTTAGCGGAAAGGATTTTTGTTACAGAGTCTCAGCCAAAGACTGGAAACATTTCGGCATTCACCAGTGACAAACAGGATGGAAAAATGGGAATATTAGGATTAATCTAATATAATGTAACGATGTTTATTAACATGTGAATATTTTCACCCAAATGTGAACAACGGTTGGCTTTATTAGTCTATCTGCAAAGTAAAGCATTGCTTGAATAAGGCAGGATATTTCTAAATCAGTGCCGCCTGATAGAAATACAATGCCAGCCCCATATGTCATATGCATTTTCTGATAGCTATATTTTAAAAAGTAAGAAGAAATAGGTGAAGTGAATATATTTTATTTAACCCAACCTATCTCAGGCATTATGATTTCAACCGATTATCAATATAAAAATATTCATGGAATAGTTTACATTCTTTTTTTTACACTAAGTTTGTGACATTTGGTTTGCATTTTACACTTGCAGCACATGTAAATTTGAACTCCCCACATTTCAAGTGCTCAATAGCCACGCAAGACGGGCGGCTACCATATTGGGAGAGTCTAGATGGAGCTATTTAATAACCCATAGAGAGGCCGCAGGAAAGCGGAAGTCACTGAGACATTCTGGCGTGGATTCTTCCTTTCTTCCTTGCCCAGCCCACACCAAGAACCCAGTTCTTGAGTCTCCCATCTTAACGACCTGGGGCTGGTTCATCCTCTCCCCCTAAAACGTCCCTTCCAGCCCCTCACCCCAAAGCAGGGAAGTGCATTGGACGCTTGCAGCTGTGGAAATCACGTAGTGAAATCTGGGCCGCACTCACTTTCCCTTCCCTCCAGGAAGAGGCCACCAAAGCAGAGGATGTTTATCTCCAGGAAGCGGGACCTGCCTGCCGCTCCCCTGTGGCTGGACAGTGGCACCCTGGGGCCAGTGAGCCTGGTCTGGATTGGCTGGCAGGCAGGGAAGGGGAACAGGGCCAGCACAGGGCACCCAGCCTGGCAGGAGTTGGGGAGGGGCTGGGTCAGGGTCCTGGACTTCTTTCCTGGGAGCCGGAACTACAGAGGAACAGAAGGAATGAGAACCAGAGGCAGGAGCCTTGTGCTGGGCCCCCTCTTTAGGACACCAGGGGAGCCCCAGTTTCCTTCCAGGGTGAACCTCCCGCCTCTCACCTTGCGGGGTATCAGGATGTTGGTGGGTTCCTCAGAGTAGGAAGTAGGAATGGGACTCTGGGTGTGGGGCTGACTTCAAATGCAGCCACCTCTGGGGGCAAAGTTCTAATGGGGGAGTCAGTCAAGTGAGTCTTGGTTCCAAAGCATAAAGCAGCCCCCCTCTCCCCGTCTTCACTCACATGCACGTGCTCAGCCCTGCGGCGTCTGCTTACTGCAGGGCGGCAGCACCTCACAGAAGTCCCGGGGTTCAGCAGTCTGGCAGGATGAGGCTCAAATCACCATTTAGCAGAAGCAAGGGAATGCACTTTCTCTGAGCCTCAGTTTCTTTTTCTGTAAACGGGATCATTAATGGCATCCTCCTTGCAGGTTGCTAGGGGGTTCCAGGTGTAGACAGACATCTTTCCCAGCACTGTGCTGGCATGCAGCAGGCCATCAATAAATAGGAACTGTTGACAGCAGCACCCCCACTCCTTGTTTTCTCTGCTGCCTCGCAGGGGTCAGTCTAGCTAAGCTGGGGCTGTAGGAGCAGGAGCCAAACCTCCCCCTGCTCAGGATCTCTCGCAGAGGATCCCACCATTATGTGGGAGGCTGGCCTCCAGCTCCAGGCTTCGGTGACGCTGGAAAAAGGCCCATCTCCGGCGGGGTGGGTGACTTATCGTTCATCTCCTGCTCAGTTGAGGAGGCTCAAGCATCAGGAAGCAGCTGTCAGGGAGCCGAATCCTTTTTTCTTTGGGGGGGGGGGGGCGGGGAGGGCTTTGTCCTCCTCTTCCAGTGTCCCCACCAAGAGGTTGTCATAGACGGCCCACTTTTTCCTCCCAAGCAACTTAGAATAAAACTAGGACCTACCTAACATGCCCCAACGTAGCTTGTTTTCAGAGGAAGGAGGGAAAGAGAAGGGACACCGGTGGGAGATTTCTAGAAGAAAGAGACATAGGGTGAGGATCCATGGCCAAGGGCTGCCTCACATGTCCTTGGAGCGTCTGAGCCCTGAGAGCCACCTCATTTTAAGCTGGTTTTGAAATTTAGGCCTTTTCCTTAAGTCTTTGATGCTTGGGGGATTTTTTTTTTTTCATTATTAAAATAGCATTGACTACATTACAGGAAACTTAAAAAATAAAATAAAATAAAAAGCCTGCTTTTCTTTCAAGTCTAACATAACTCCTTAGTTTCTCTGTGTCCCTTCAGTCCCTAATCACAAATGAGTATTTCTTTAGCGTTGGAATCCCTTTATGTAAACAAGTTTGTGTTCTGCTTTTTCTTCCAGTTAACGCCACGTGGTAACGGTTTTCTGCGTTACTGCGTGGTCATCCTGTTCACCACTTTTCACCATCATGGGATAGTCTGTCGTGTTAATGGCTCATAGTTTTCTTAAGCATTGCCTTCTGGTAAGAAGTTTAGGTTGTTTTCAGTCTTTTGCTCTTACGAATAAGGCTGCAATGAATCTCTGTGCACGTGACGGTTTTCCTTCCTTCTGAGATGGTTCCGTCAGGTAAACTTCCAGGCCTGGAGGTTGCTGAAGCACAATCATTTTAAAGCCATTATTTGAAAAAACTGCCACAGTTGCAGGGGCCTGAGACCACCCAGTCCTGGGACCGTTCTGACACTGAGCAGCTCGGGGGCCAGGGTTTTGTAAGTCTCTCCCTGCCTGGTGGCACCCAGTGCCAGCAACTTGATGGAAAGTAGGTCCCTTCCTGCTCCCCAGACGGTGTCCTCTTCCTCATTCTTGATATGGGCAAGACAGCGAAAGGCACGAGAAGGTCTTGGCTCGGGCTGGGCATTGAGCAAAGTCAGGGGGGAAGGGAGAGACCTTTAGCTTGGGAAGGACGGCGACCTGGGCTCCAGTGCTACCCTGAGCACTCCCAGCTCCTGACCTGCGGCTAGTTACCCGCTCCGGAGGCCCCAGCAAGCGGCTGGCTCGTCTCCGGAGCGTCCTCCCTAAATCCTGGGAATCTCTGAAGTCCCAGCCTCACGGGTGTCCCAGGGGGCGGCATGCTGTGCTGCCGGATATTAGCACCTCCAGGGGCTGCACAAGGAAATCCACTGGAGTATGGGAAGAAAACACCAATTTCTATTTATATTGCTTTTTTTTAAAGAAGAAAAACTAAAACTTGTTCAAACATGGATTGATAATAGACATAACTTATAAGATAGGTATTTGTATGGAAATGACATACTCGGTGGGTTTTTTTATGGGATGGAGCCCCATACTTTTTTGGTAGCGCATTCCTGTTTCGGTGGCTGCTGCCCTGGTTGGGTATTAAGATTGGGCTTCAATCCTTGACCTCGGGCAAGTCCTTCGATTTAGTCACTCCATCTCTGCAAGTATGGTCCCACCACACCCGGTTATTTCAAGGAGATATTTGACACAGATACATAAGTGGCAGCGGCGTCATCATGGTGATGTTTCATGTCCCCAACCTGGGCTTTTTCCTTTTTTCTTTTTCCTCGTTCAGGCTCAGATGATCTTAAGGCATGCTTCCCAACCTCTTGTGCAAGCAGCACCCTTCAGACATGAGGGCTTTTGACAGTCAGTGCTCATGAAGGAACTAAAAGATTCCAAATAGTACTCCAGTCAGCTGAAATCAAAACAGTGGCAGTTGAGGTTCTCCTAGAATATGCAACAGTGTGGATCAAAGCCTCCCCTGTTCTCTGCCAGTCACTCAGCTGCCCATCGGCCCCGTCCCACTGTGTGAATGAAACAGTCTTCTGCCTTCACTGGGCCTCCTTATCTTGGCAGGATAAGGCTGGTGAGTGTTCCAGAAAGCACAGGCTCTTTCTCTGGTGACAAAAGCCAGAGCCACTTCACCCCTTCCAGAGAGTGCGGGCCTTGCCGCGGTTGCTTACGTAACCCCCTTGGGCTTATCGTCCCATCTGATAAGCAGGGAGTGGACCGCCTCCTCCTGGCAAAGAGGAGTCCTGCAGAGCGGTGGGCTGGGGGGTGTTGGCCGCACCCCAGGGAGAAAGGTCCATGCCCTCTCCCACCCGCGGGTGAGACCCAGCCCTGGAGAAGGCCGCGTGGAGCCAAAGCGGCTCCGGAAGCCTTGCCGTCCTCTTTGTTCCTGCCCTTCTCCATCCTGACCCTCAGCAGTCCCTGGCGTCACCCCAAAGCACGCCCTGAGCGGGGCTCCTCCGCCACCTCCAGCCTCACCCAGGGCTGGCCTCTGGCCTCTCCTCCCTAAACCTGCGCAGCAGCCTCCTGTCTGAGTCCTGCTTCCCCTCCTGCGGGCCCCCAAAGCCACAGCGTGGGGGAGATGGGCCCCTGACCCGCCGCCACTGGCTGCCCGCTGAGACCATGCCTGACCACGGGCCTGCAGGGGGGCCCTGCAGCCCCTGGCCCCCGGCCCCCGGGTTCCTGGGCCATTCCCCACACACCACAGGCTCGTTCCTCCTCTGGGAGCCAGGCAGTCGGCTGTCCCGTTGCTCACGTGGCGGTCATCCTGGGCTCACAGTGCCCCGGCCTCAGAAGAGCCGTCCCTGCCGCCCGAGCTCCCACGCTCACGCTGCCCCATTTCCCTTGCCTCCCGCAGACTGTGTCGCATTGACATGTTTGCGCTCCACACTGCGCGTGCCCCCTGGGAAGGCCGGACCCTGTCCACCTTGCTGCTCCCTGCTCTGCCTTCAGGCCTAGAAGACGCTGTGAGAACTGGCGGCTGTGCAATAAGTCACTGAATGAATAAATGAATGAATGAACAAACGAACGAATGAGTGAACAAATGAAGGTTCTTGTAGCCAGTCTGAGTGACAACTGAAGTCATGATGCACCAAAGCCACATCTGCCGGGGCCTGTGTGGGGACAGATGGATTGGGGAACGGCCCAGGGAAGGCTGGGTGGAGGGGGCGGCTGCCGGGCAGCGGTGGCCGGGGCTGAGGACGTGTGTGCATTCCTGGGCCGGGTGAGCCCCGGGTCAGCCGCAGAGCAGGAGGCCTGCTGGCTGCCCACGGGCTTGGCTCCCGCCCCGGGCGGCACTGCCAGGGACAGGCCGTGGCCTGGCATTTGGAGTGTACTGGTCCAGCCTGTCCTTCTGTCCTTCCAGGCGCTGTGGGTCTGGGAGGACAGGGTCTCGGTGCAGGTGGGGAATGGGCCGGGGCCCGGCAGGGTTTGTCCCCTGTAGTCCCGGGAGCCCGGCGAGCTGAGGGTGTGGTTAGTGATCTCCCAGGGCGGGCTCGGGGCGCCTGCCCTGCAGGGACGTTCTGTGGTCGGTCACTGGAGCCGAGGGTGGAGGAATCTGGCCCCAGCCCAGGCTCAGGAATCAGGCAGAACTTGGGAGCTGCCCCCTGGTTTTCCTTGCTCTGCCACGAAAGCGGATTGTGGCTTCCGGGGTGGGGCCGGGGGTGCCCGGCCTGGGGCAGGCTGTGGGGAGTGAGCGCCCTGTGGCCGGGCCGCGCGTGTTAGCCGCTTCCCCAGAGCTGAGTCACTGTGCCTAGCAACACCCCCTCCCAAAGCCCTGCCTCCCCTTGGCACGGTCCTCTTCCGGGGCGGGCCCTCGGGGCGCCGGAACGGCTGTTGCCGCAGGACGGCCCAGGCCTCCACCTGGAGCGCAGGTGCCTGCCACCTGCTTGCGCATCGAGCACCATGTTCGCCTCCGGATCCCCAAGTCATTCCCCACTAGAAGCTTAGGGGCCTTGATGTCTGCCAGGGGCTGGCACCTGTGCGTGTGGGTGTCCGCGGACCCTCCCACCGACCTCTGGGGGGCCAGAGCCAGCTGCGGCTCCAGCCCAGCCCCCAGACCTCACCTCTGCCCGGGGCTGCCGGACCGCTTGCTCCCACAGCCGCCGCCTGGCTGGTGGGGGGACTGGTGATTCAGCCCAGGCCCCAGCTCCCTCGGGACCTCTCCCAGCCGGATGTCGGAAGACGGTTCTTCACAGAACCACAAAGCCTCTCTGCCAGCCCCTTCCAGGGGACGAGGCCACGCTGGAAGCAGAGCCTGCTGGCGTCAGGCTGCGCGCTATCCTGGGGGCTCGTGGGCGGGCCTGGGCTGGGTGTGCGTGAGCGTGGCGGTGCACGCGTAGATGTCAGATAACGTCCCTGTTGTCCCCTTATCCTCCTCAGCAGCCCGTGGGGATATGCTAACGGAGGGCTCAGGGGGATAATGGGGAGCCCTCCACCCCGTAGCCTTGTTGTCCAAAATGCCCGGCGCCCTGGATGGCCCCAGGGGTCTGCAGAATCTCTGGGGGGTCCTGGGCAGCGGAGCTGGTGGTTCCCTTTCTGTTCTCTCTGAGGAGCACTTAAAATCCGGGAGATGACAGCACTTGCTTCCTGGGTCTGCGGGTTCCTTCCGTTAGGGTGAAGCCCTTACACAGCTTTGGGGGTGCATATCGCTGTGTTCCCACCCCACCCTCCTGCCTGCCTATTTAGTTTATCAGGTGAACAGTACATACCACTTTTTTTTCTTTTCTTTTCTTTTCTTTTGAGGTACCAGGGGCCAGAGATAGAACTCAGGACCTTGTATGTGGGAAGCTGGTGCTCAACCACTGAGCCGCATCAGCTCCCCTGATTTGGCATTATGTTGCATTTTAATGTTGTGTGCCTCACTTTAGGACAGCGTTTCTCACTCACGGGCAGTTTTGCCCCCCAGGGGACACTGGGCAATGTCTGGAGACATTTTTGGCTGTTGCAGCTTGGGGGTGGGGGCGGGGATGGGGGTTCTTCCTGGCCTGTAGTGGGTGGAGGTCAGGGGTGCAGTAGAGCATGGAGCAGCCTGGCTCCAAGTGTCAGCTGTGCCTGGGCCATCACAACAGGTCGTCCCAAGGCCTGCAGGAGGGTCCCCACCCGGCCGGAGCCCAGCCAGGGCGGACGTGCGGCGGGTGGGCCCGCACCTGGCTCCCGCTGCCTGCGCTGCAGGGACTGGGCATTTGAGGGGATGACCGCCCGGCGTGGGGTGAGGGAGTCGGGCGGGACAGGTGTCAGGCTGGGTGTCAGCGCGGGGACCAGGAATGAGAGTGGGTGGATTAGAGGGCACACAGAGGACAGGCTGAGGGCCCAGAGTGGCCCAGGGGGTGACGCAAGCCCAAAGGGTCACTGGGCTTAAGAAGGCAGGATGCTCAAGAGGGACCTTCGCGCCACAGTGAAGAAAGACGGCGGCCACCACAGGCCTGGCAATTTATGAAAATCAAACATGACAGCCTGAAAACAGAATGTGATTTATTATTACAAAATACATGTGTGTGTATATATGTAATTAATTATGTAATTAAATAAACCATGAAAGGAAAACAAAAAAAAGAACAGAATGTGAAGGGGAGTGGATGTAGCTCAGTGGCTGAGCACCTGCTTCCCATGTATGAGGTCCCAGGTTCAATCCCTGGTCCCGCCTAAAAATAAAAAAAAAGAATGTGGACCTAAATAACCAGAAGCAGCCCCCCGCCCTCTTTGTAAGAAGTGTAGCAAAAATTAATAGGCATGTTATTAATACTTCTAATGGAGTGGTAGACCAAAATTGGCAGAATTCATAGAGCCCCAGAGTTGTCCTACAAGAGCTTCGGTGCCTCGTGATGTCTAAAGAAAATATGAAACTCCCTCAGCCACCTGAAGGACAGAGTTAGCAGACTTTACAAAAAGAAAAACCACAGGCCTTCCCCCAAGCCCATCTGATTTAAGCAGTCTTCGTTTTCTACAGTAGTAAATTATCTATAGATTTTTTAAAAAGAAGGGGGGAAAAAGGCAGGAGGGGAGAAACTGAGAGATTGGCAAGGGTAGGAGGAGAATGTCAAGTTTTCAGCTGACATTGAAGCTGAACTATGTGCCATGCACTGCTAAGCAGGATTCAGTGGTGCACAGGCCCATAGAACCTTCTGGAAGCTTAGAGTCCAGTGGGAAGGTTACCATCCAACAAGTAAAAGATGCCAGAAGAGGGGACACCGAAGATTCTGTGGAGTGATGGGGCACTCGGCCTGGCTTAGGGGATAAGGCTTCCCAGAAGCAGCATCCGCGCTGGGTGACCAGGCGACAGGCGTTCCAGCAGGGACCTGCACGTGTCCAGTCCCAGGGTGGAGGAGCCAAGAGCTCCAGGGCTGGAGCAGAGGACAAGGGTAGGAGAGCGGCGAGCAACGGCTGCAGAGGGAGGCAGGGGCTGCCCCCGTGCGCTGGGGAGTCGCTGAGGACAGTTTTGTTTGGCTAAAAGGTGAAGGACAGAAGGGAGAGGGACAAATGGGAGGCAGGGAGACCTGTCAGGCGCCGAGGTGGGGTGGGGTGTGGCCTCTCTTGGAGAAGCAGCCCTGGGTGGGCACCTCCTGGGAGGGTGGGCCTGGACCCAGGTGTTTTCTCCCCACCCTGAGCAGCCCTGCCCTGCTGGGCTTAGCATCCAGGACAGGTCCCTCCTGGGGGAAAGTGGCTGGCTTGGCCCCAACACTGAACTTCAACGTGCCCTTTGCCAGGAGTCGCGCGGGTGGCACCTCCAGCCTTGGCTTCAGCCAGCCCGGGTTGCTTCTGCTCTCGGCCCTCCCTCTGCTGTTCTTCGGACTTCCAGTTGATTGTCCAGGGGTCCGCAGATCCAGGGGCCCTAAGTCACCTCAAATCGAGTCCCTACCTCTCTCCACCCCTAATGATTCAAGAAACAGGGAGCAAGTTTCCCAGCCTTGACCTGCCTGATGGGCCTTGGGTGGAGCCTTGCGGAGAGCTTGGGGCCCCACGGTGGACGTAGCAGGCAGGATCCTCATTTGTGGAACACCCAGCAAGGGCTGGAGGGCCAGGAGCTGGTTCTGTGGGTACCAGCAGCCCCACCCCAATTCTGTTTCAGAAAGAGAGCCAGACAGCCCATGGGGGTAGAGGTGCCAGGGCAGTGTCTCCTGGGGCCTCCTTCCACCTGCCAGTCCTGTCCTCTCCCTTCTGAGGACTGTGACTCAGGTTGAGTTGTCCACGGACTTTACAGAGATTCAGGTCAGACAGCTGGAAGAACTTACAGCCTGTCTCCAGACTGGCTGTTCTAAGGAGTCAAGTCATCAGCTCAGTGGCTTTCCTAGACTGCTGTGGAATCTCAGGGACCTGACATCCCAAAATGTGGTTGTGCTCGTTCTAGCAGCATCTTGCTTTGGGGGGAGATATCCTTTAGAAGAAAGATTATTTGTCTTTCAGGTTTCAGGGAAGGGTCTCCTGTGGCTAGGTGAACTCTAAAATCACTTCCCTAACCTGAGAGCCTATCGATGAAGAAATAGGGTTAGGAAATGGGTCGCTGGCTTGTTTCGCCTGCTTTTGTTTGGGTGCCGAGCCTGGCAGATCAGCTGGGTGCTGTGTACCAGCCTGCCTTAACCCTTTGCCTTCTGCTTTCTGCTTGCAGCCCTTTGAACTCCTCCCTGCCACCCCCACCAGCCACCGGACTTCCGCTCGGACGCCAGCCCCACGTGCACCTGCCGGAGGGCCCGCGCCCTCTCCCGCCCGCCCCCAAGATGCCCATCCTCAAGCAGCTGGTGTCCAGCTCCGTGCACTCCAAGCGCCGCTCCCGCGTGGACCTCACGGCCGAGATGATCAGCGCCCCGCTGGGCGACTTCCGCCACACCATGCACGTGGGCCGGGCCGGCGACGCCTTCGGGGACACCTCCTTCCTCAACAGCAAGGCCGGAGAGCCGGACGGCGAGTCCCTGGACGAGCAGGCCTCCGCCTCGACGTCCAAACGCGGTCTCCTGTCCCGGAAGTTCCGGGGCAGCAAGCGGTCGCAGTCGGTGACACGGGGCGACCGGGAGCAGAGGGACATGCTGGGCTCCCTGCGGGACTCGGCCCTCTTCGTCAAGAACGCCATGTCCCTGCCGCAGCTCAACGAGAAGGAGGCCGCGGAGAAGGGCGCCGCCAAGCTGCCCAAGAGCCTGTCGTCCAGCCCCGTGAAGAAGGCCGGCGGCGGGGAGGGCGGCGAGGGGGGCGGGGGGGAGGCCGCGCCCCGCCGGAACGGGGGCTCGCCCGACCCCCTCCTCGACGAGCGGGCCTTCGGGGACCTGGCGGACCTGCCCGTCGTGCCCAAGGCCGGCCACGGGCTGAAGCACGCCGAGTCCATCATGTCCTTCCACATCGACCTGGGGCCCTCCATGCTGGGTGACGTCCTCAGCATCATGGACAAGGACGAATGGGAACCGGAGGAGGAGGAGGAGGAGGAGGAGGGAGGCGGTTACCGTGGCGACGAGGACCCGGGCCGGCCCGCGGGGGCTCCTCTTCCTGCCACGGTGGCCCCTCCCCAGCCAAGGCAGGAGGGCAAGGGCGGCCCGGACCTGCCCTCGCGCGCGCCGGCGGATGAGGGGTGGGCGGCGGCGGCCCCCAGCCCTGGCTCGGCCCGCAGCGCAGGCAGCCACACCACGCGGGACAGCAGCTCCCTGTCCAGCTGCACCTCGGGCGTCCTGGAGGAGCGCAGCCCCGCCTTCCGGGGCCCGGACAGGGCGCAGGCCGCGCTCCCGCGGCCCGACAAGGAGTTCTCCTTCATGGACGAGGAGGAGGAGGATGAGATCCGCGTGTGAGGCGGCCCCGAGCCCCCGGCTCCCATCTTCTCCCTGTCCCATCCTCTCCGGGACCTTCCACCTTCTTGTGCAGCCGCGGCCCAGAGCCTCGCCTTGGGCTGCGAGCCCTGGACCTCAGGAAGAGGGGCGCTGGCCACGCAGGGCTCGCGGAGCTGGCGTGGGCGGCCCCCCTGCCCCCCTCGCCCTGCCCTGGCTGAGCAGGACCTGGGCTGTGCTGGTGGCAGGGACCAGCTTGCCCCTCCCGGCCTCCCCCTGCCCTCCCCTGGCTCCGGATGTCCACCTGCCTTCCTGCCCGATGTAGCAACAGCCGGTCAGCCCAGAGGTGGCCTCGGCGCCAGCGCTGAAGACTCTCAGTGATCCTCTCCTTCGCCGTGCCCGGCGGCGGCCACCAGGGTGAAGCGTGCGCCACGGGAGGAAGGCGGTGGGCACGCGTCCCCCTCTGCCCCCTCGATCCCCGGCTCCCGCACCAGCAGCTGGAGCCCGTCGGAGCTCGGGGCACCAGGGGCCAGCCCCGGGTGTGCACACTAAACGCGACCCTCCAGGGGCCTGAGAACTGGACCGACCGCGGGAGGAGCCCTCCCGGAGGGACGCTGGGGACAGGGCTGGGGCGCTGCCCCCTGCCCGTGGGTGTGTTTGTTCCCTGTTGTTTTTAAATCCTTATAGAGCAATATCAGGAACTGTGTCAATAGCTCCGCCACCAGAGCTGTATCGGATCCTTTTAGATAACCTTTATTCTAAGCCTCCTCCTCTTGAAAAGTCACGGCGAGTATTAGCAGGGAGAGCCTGCGGCCACGACTCCAGCTCCACTTGAACGAGTGCTTCCAAGCTCTACTCAGAAGCATGAGGTGTGGGTATCTGTGCACGCCCCCTCCCCATACCTGTTAACAACGGAAGAAGGCCAGTGTAGAAAATGTTCTGGAAAATGATTTAAAAAGAAAAAAATCATTTCCGGGAACAGGGGGAGCTCCTTTTTGATCAGTTTGTTCCATCCCCATCCTCCGTCTTCCCCCTCTTACTGAATACATCCCCCTCCTTTCCCAAGCCTCCTCCCTGGCTAGCCCCCCTCCCTGACTTCTGAGACAAGGGCCCTCCAGGGTAGGGTTGCCAAATCTAGCAACAGAACAAAACACGGTGCTGAATTAAATTTGGATTTCAGATAACAAATAATTTTTTAGTGTAAGTATGTCCCACGTGTGCTTCCGCTATAGCAAATTCCTTCTTGTGATCTGAAATTCAAAGTTAACTAGGCAACTTGCAGTCCCACCCGAGGGGACTGAGCAGAAGCTTGGGTGTGAGCCCCAGCATTGACTGACGATTCTTTTTCTGACCTGAGAACAGGCTGAGCCCCCTCCCCGGTCTCCAGTGGCTGCTGGGATGGGGGCGGCAGACAGAACTAACAAGGAGGATCCTACCGTGGGCAGGTGGGTGTAGCTGCTCTAGCCCCCCCCCTTTTTTTTTTTTTTGCCGGAAGCCGACTCTGAGACACTAACTTAGCTCCTGACGTAAGCACCGCCTTGGTGCTCCGGTTTCCAGTAGCTTAGCTCCCAGGTGTGTGTGTGGGAGGGGGGGTTTGGAAGGGGTTTGGCAGCCCTAACCAGTTGCCCTTGAAACTCTTCCAGACAATGGTCAGTTCCAGATTCTAAGTGTATTTTTTATCATGACCTTGTTAAAACAGAGGAAACATTAGAAAAAGTCCTTTAGCACGCCCGCTGTGCGTGTCTGTTTCTTGGGAGGCTCATTTCAGGAAGGGGGTAGGTGGGGGTGAGGGTCCAGAATGGGGGTCCGGGGCCGTGCGTGCCCTGTGACACTCGGGGTGGGGGCGGCTTCTTACCCTCGAGCCTCCGGAAGGACAAGGCCCCGTGCGTCCGTCTGCCTGGCAAGGCCCATCGGGGCTCCCGGGCTCGGGCTGCCGTGACCGCCGCCAGGTGGGCGCCCTTGGGCAGGCCAGCTCGCACCACGCGCCTCCTCCTTCACACCTGTGAGATGCGAGGCTTCGCGGGCTGGGTGCTGTCTGCCGGGTTGTTCCTGAAACGTCAGAGGCCGTGTCCTCTCAAGCCTCCTTGATGCTGGCGTGCTTGACCGCGGCCCCTCCCAGGACGCCACCTGGGGGAGGTGGGAAAGGGGGTCCCGAGGTTCCTGAGGCTGCCACAGACTATAAAGGAGATAGCCTCCGACAGCAGGGACGCCTGCCCCCCAATGCTGGGGCACAGTCCAAAACCAAGGCGTCAGCTGAACCACGCTCCCTCCGAGACCTGGTGTCGGCTGAGCCACGCTCCCTCTGAGGCCTGGTGTCAGCTAAGCCAGGCTCCCTTGGAGGCCTGGGGGAAGCGGCCCTCCTCACCTCCCCAGCTTCCAGCTGTGGGCTGCCCCTTGGCTCTCCTTAGCCGCAGCTGCAGCCCTCAACTCTCTGCCTCTGTCCGCAGGGGCCATCTTCTCCTGTGTCTCTGTGTCCCCTCCCTTTCTTAGGGCACCCGTCCTCCTGGAGCCAGGGCCCACCCGCTCCAGTTGGGCCTCCCCTGAACTAATTCCACCTCCGGCAATCCAGCTCCAGGTAAGATCACAGTCACAGCACCGAGGGCTGGGATTGCAACGGATCTCTTTGAGGGACACAATTCAACCCATAACAAGGGGCGACTTCCCCTCTGCCCCCTTTTACCATTTGACTCTTGAGACTCTACTCACAGGTGGTGAGTTCTCGGTTCAGCCTGTGGCTCCGCGAGGCAGGCTCAGTATCCCCATTTTGCAGGTGAGAGCATGCTCAGAGGGGCACGAGGCTGCCTGCCCCCAAGTTGCTGTGTGAGTGTTGCGTAAGGGTGTCTTTGATTTCAAAGCCCCTAGCGGTCTCCCCGCGGGCATGTCAGAGCTTCCAAACCATGCAGAACGAGGTGGGGCCGTGCCTGCCCAGCTCCAGCCTTGTCACAGTGTGTCCCCCACTGCAGTAGACGTCTCCAAGAAGAGCACCCTTCCTGGGCCACCCTGGACTGTCCTGGGGAAGCCCCAGCTCGGTCACTTTTCCAGCCGGGGTCCCAGTGTGCGGAGTTCCTGGTGGAAACGCTCTCCTGCTCCCCTGAGCATCCACAGAGACCTTCGGGCTTGCTCCTCTTCTCACCGGGGAGCAATTAGAGGCCTAATTAAAATGCCACCCAGCTCCCTCTGCCCCTAGACAGGCTCATTAGCCTTAATGAGGCATGTGGCTGAGACTGGGAATCACTGGGCAGTGTGGTGACTCAAAGGGAGGCAGGGTGCGGGGCAGGTGAATGGGGTCCCTGGGGCTGCAGGACAAGTGGGAAGGAGAGGAGCAGTGCTGCAGGCGAGGCGCAGGCAGGTGTGACAAGCCAGACGAGTGGGTGCCTCCCAGACCTGGTACACACCTCCCCTGGGGAGCCACCCCACCCACCCTGGGAGCTCCGGAACTCTCCGGCTCCAGAGAAGCCAGCCACCCGTGGCTCTGTGTCTTGACGATGGACACGAGAAAGCTCCAGCCGTTCAGGAGGACGCAGGGCCTGCGGGGAGACCTGCCCTGAGCCACACCTCTGAGGAGCGCACAGGAGACCACCCAGCGGTGCTAGCTCCAAGCTCACTCCTGCCGCAATCTGCGGGGCCAGGCGTTCTCCCTCCCTGGGCGGCTTCAGGTACTGGTCGACATTAGGGACCAGCTCAGCTGTTGTCAACGTTTTACCAGAACCATTGTTTGCAATGAAGTCATATGTCGAATCTCTATAAATAGTCTGAACCTAGCACTCCCTTCTGGGAAAGGGGACATGGGGGGAGGGTCTACCTCTTGAGTTGGGGTTCCCCTGAGAAACCTAGGGTCCCAGAGAAAACCAGCTAGCCTTAAAGATGTTCTGTAGGGCCCCTTCTAGAAATCACACCTGGATAATCATTTGTAATTTCAAGGCAGATCTCAGCTAATGCTTTGAAACCCCAAAGCATTCTGCCCTAGGCCGGGCTGCAGTCAGTCCAAAGATGCACTTGTGCCAGCCGTGCCGCCCTCCATCACCGCGGCTTCTCCGCTTCACACCCCCAACCTGTGGGGGGCTCTGCTCATATTGAAAAGGGGGCACGCACATCCCACCCTGTGAATGAATGAGACAGGGCGGACCGTTAGCTGCTTTGGCTGCCATAAGCCAGGCATACTTCTTCATATCGGCCCCACGAAATTGTGAGGTGCACAACTCACATCACCCCCGTTTCACAGATGAGGACACCAAGGCAGACACAGGTGGAGGAACTGGCCCGGCCACTCTCAGCTTGTGAGTGCAGGATCCTTTTCAGCCCTTCCTCGCAACCACTAGGTTATCCGACCTATTTACACCTGGGGACCCAGGACGAAGGTGGGAGGGGAGCCAGGGGGGCAGCGGCCTGGCTGGGCGGTGCAGTGCAGAGAGGGGCCCCCGCTGGCTGTGTGTGGTTGGGTTGCAGCTGCTGCCCATTCCCATCATCCCAGGGGCAGGCCGCCCAGCCCACCAGGTAGAACAAAATCCAGAGCTTCCCCGGGGTGGGGGGGGCGGGTTGGGGGCACCCTGACTCCTGCCCTTCCTGGGGGGCAGTCAGGGCCTTCCATCTCTGCTGAGCAAGCCCAGAACCCACAGCCCCCTGCTCCCGCTGGCCCCCAGGCTGGCCCCATACCCTGCCACCTCGGACATTGGTGTCACACCTGAGCCAGCCCCTCCTCTCGTCACCAAATTTGCACTATGTTCCCAGAAGAAAGTGGCCAACTCAAGGCAGGGGATGCTTAGGCTTCCAGAATCTTCTGATCTCCGCCCCCCTCCATTTCTCAGGGGGAAAGCAGGGCCTGGAGAAGGGGCTGGCCAAAGGCCCCCTGCAGAGCAGAGGCCCTGAAACTCGCTGGGTTGGCCTGCGCTCGGGCGTGGGTGGCAATGAAGCCCGGGCGGAGGGGTGGACTGTGTGCGGCGGCAGCTGCTGTGCAGAGTTGGGGGCGCTGGAGTTGCAGGGGTGCCCGGGAGGTGCTGGAGCTCAGGGTGGGCGTGAGGGGCTGGTCTTCTCAGCCGGAGGTGGCACGCCCCACCCCTCCCTGGCCCACCTCAACCCTCACACAATAGCCCCCCAAAGTGCTCCCCAACTCTCTCCGCACCTGGGCAGGTGCCCCTCCCGGCATGCGCCTTGCCTGCGACATGACCCTGTCCATGCAGCACCTCTGGGTCCTAAAGGCCCTGACTTAAGTCTCAGGAAAGAAAAGCCAGGAGCGCAAATGGGGGAGCTCGTCTGTCGACTTCCTCTCTGCAATCTCCTCTGGCCCCACGGCTTCCTGCCAACAGACAGATGGGATACTGCAAAGAACGTTTTGGGGGAAGGGAGAGGTGTTGGCAGACAGATGGGTGTCGGTGGCTGCGCCTCTAAAACCTGTTGCTTCAACCCGCTGAGCTGCTGTTCTTCACGAGGGAGACTCCCAGCAGGGGACAGGAGGAGCCAGGGGTAGCTGCCTTCCGCAGCAGGACTCCTGCCCTGAAATGACACTTGGGCGTGTTCAACTACCTGTCAGAGCGGCAGGCCTCTGCTGAGTTCTGTTTTGTTTTTATGCCTTGCTTTGTTCCAAAAAGGTCTGCCGGCAGCTTACAAAAATACACAAAATACAATAGGATAAATATAGATCAGAGAGAAAACAATGCTGGAACAAACAGTAAAACATACCCCGGAGGAGAGGTTCTCTGGGTGGGCCGCCACAATTCTCACAGGGGGGCTGCAAATAGAACGCTGAGCTTCCTATCAGTCCAAGCAAAGAGAGAAATGCATGTGCTATAAAATTCACAAAGGCCACCCATGAAAAACAGCCCAGAAGTGGCTCCGCTTTTCCTGACACTGATGTTGGAGAGGATTTCTCGTGAGACCTCTGAAGGGGACAGGGCTGTTCGTCCCAGACAATGTCTTCCACAAGAGCTTTAGAACAGATCCACACAGTCACACGCTCTCCATGAGGCTGCTCCTTGCAGAGTAGCTTAATATGAATCAAGGGTTGGATGCCAAGTCACAGATCAATAAAACCAGGTCCATCAAGGGCCAGAGCCGAGAGATTGACTTCATTCATCCAAGAGATACAATTTAGGTTCTTGCAGAGCAGGGTTTCTCCACCTCAGAGCTACTGGCGTTCTGGGTCGTGAAGAGCTACCCTGTGCACAGTCAGACCTTTAGCCTCACCCCTGGCCACTACCCACTCCGTGCCAGTAATAGCGCCCCAGTGTTGATAACCAAAAACTGTCTCCAAGACATGATGAAATTTCCCCGGGTGGGGTGGGGAGGGGGGAAATCGCCCCCCTTTAAACAACTGCTCTAAAAGGAGTGGTGAGACAACTTTTTCTTTTCCCCCAGGAAGGGCCAATTTAAGACAATGTTTTCAGATCATGTGTTTTTTCTATTCAAAGTGTAAAAAGGCATGCAGGGCCCCGTGGGGCACAGTGTATGCACTTGCATCTTAAGTTACCTGCGCTATTGGCTGGAAGCATGCCCGTGAGGAAACTGGCCCTTCTTTTGAGCCACTTAAGTGTTACCGTGTGGGTATCCTTGAGAAAAGCCGCACAGAGGCGGCGTTCTAGTTTTTCTTCCTGAAGTGGGATTGGGGAATGTGTGAAGAGGTGGCCCCAGGGCCGTGGGCTGCTCTGCGCAGGCGACAGTGACATCTCCCCCTGGCTGGGAAGACAATGCTGCGCCAAGGTCGGTTCTTGCAACCGAAGTTCCCGGGTCCCCAGGCAAGTCAGAGTTGACTACAGAGAGTCTGAGGTTGTGTTCTCTGGAAAGAAAAGAAAAAATATCTCTAGAGCAGATTCATTTACCTAACAGACATTTATTGAGCACCTACTATGTGTCAAGTATTCTGAGATGTGCAGGGGGGGCACAAGACTGGACAAGAAGGCAGACAAGACAGACACCCAGGGAAGCATTATGGCTTTTTTGGGGCCCCTTTCCCCAGGAAAAAAAAAATACTAAACTTCTATTTTACAACTGGTTGGTATAAAGAAGTTATCAATATCACACACGAAAACAGTTTCTTTGACCTCAAATTTACATGGTTTCTTCTGACTTTAAAAGAAACTAAAACATTTCTGTGGGCCCCTAAAAGTATTGTGGTACCCCCTGAAGGGCTGTGGCAGGGCTGCGGGGCTAGGGGTGGGGGGAGGTGGGGCAGGCAATCATCACAAGAGAAAGGAAATGAAAGGATTACGTCCGGTGCTGAGGGCAGACTGGCTGGGTGCTGGGACAGAGAATAACACAGGCTCTGACTTTTTAGATCAGCGTCTGGGGAGGCCTCCCGAGGAAGCGGCATTTAAACCGCAGCCCAAAGATGAGAAGGAGAAACGAGGGGGAGGCACGACCCAGCACGTTTAGGAATCGAGGCTCCTCCCAGTTTTGGGGGTTGAGCCTCTGGGAGGTGGTGACATTCCCAAGAGCGCCAGGCTTGAAAGAGGCACTGATTTCGGGGGAAGCTAGAGTTTGGGCTTGGCAAGAAGTGCCGTGCCTACTGGTCTGGAGCTGCATGTTTAAATGCCTGAGTTGTCATCAGCATAGAGATGGGATTTCAAGCCAAGCCAAGCAGGCAGCCCAAAGGTGGGCACGTGGGATCTGACCCACATCTGATGGGAGAGAAGGTCGGGATGGGTGGGCTTCTCCGCCCCTGCTGAGCCTCCCCCTCTGGGGTCAGGGTGGCTCACCCAGGCTGGGGAGCCGGGAGGGGCTGCCCCGCCCGGCCGCCCACACCCTCTGGGCTCCGACACAGAGTGGGCACAATTGACTCTCTGTCGCCAGCCTGGGCCTGGAGTGTTTTTCCATCTGTTCTCTCTCCACGTCAGCCTGGGACCCGAGGGTTATTGAGAGATAACAGACTGGAGGGCAGGCTGTGGCGATGGAAATGGAGTTCTCCTTCCAGGCTCAATCGACCCAAAAGCAGATCAAACTTGTGACCTTGGCCTCACAATCCATCAGAGTGAGCCAACCCGGCTGCGGCTGGGAGAAGTAATCAACTCGCCGCCCTGGGTGATGGGGACAGTGCTCCCGTGTCCTTTAGGACTGGCCTCTCCCCACCGCCAAGGGGTGCACAAGTCCATCCCGCCACGCGGTAATGAGTGCTTGACCTCTCATTAGTAATTATATGGTATCTTTTTTTTTTTCTTCAGGAAACAGGGCCAGGGGTTCAACCGGGACCTCGTATGTGGGAAGCTGTCACTCAACAGCTGAGCCACATCTGCTCTGCTGAGTTGGTTTTTTCATGTTTGCTTGTTGCTTTGTTTTGGCTTTTAGGAGGCACCAGGAACTCCCGTGTGGGAAGCAGGCGCTCAACTGCTTCAGTCACATCTGCTCCCCATTATATTGTATCTTTTTTTTTTAGCTGTTAAAAAAGTCCTTTATTGTAAAATTGTAAAATAAAGAGAAAAATAGATTGAAAGAAATTGCAAATTTTAGGAGAGTGCAAGGCTAGGGTAGATTTAATGTTACCAATTATAAAATAGATAGCATAGCAACATTATAAATGCAAATAATTCAAATATAATATAAATTAATTATAACATTCTAATGTTTATATTACAGCTCTAACTATTGGACATAATAATATCTAAGAATGAAATAAATTATTGGTTTAGTTATTTAATTTCCATTTAGACCATAATTCTTTCTAGATAATCAAATTCCTATTCGGGAATTCTTTACATCTTATTGGAATGAATTATAGCAGATAACAATTTGCCAACTCATAATTTTATGAGGCAGAAAAATTCAAAATCCTGTTCAACAGTGGTCATGCTAAATCATTATTGATCCAGATAGATTATTTTAATTAAAGTGTATGAATAAGAAAAGGCTAAAGAAAAATGAAGTATCCAAAAATATCTCTTCTCTAGTCCCCCTCAATCAAAAGCAAGTATTTATTTTGTATGAAAAAAAATTCAGAATACTTACCACAGGAATAATTTGCCAGTTGCACTGAGTAAATATTGTTTATGTACTATAATGTTCTTATTTTACATTTATCCGGTCTACTCCAGCTCTTTTTTGGTTACTATTTGCATGTATAACTTTTTCTAACCTTTCACTTTTAACATCTGAGGTGGGTCTCTTGTAGACAACATACAGACGGCTCATATTTTTTAATCCATTCTATCGATCTGTATCTTTTGATTGGGGAGTTCAAACCATTAACATTCAATGTTACTACTGTAAAGGCATTGCTTACTTCATCCACTTCATTCTTGGCTCTCAGTTGTCATATCATTCTATTGTCTGTCTTATCCTTTAGTTTAACCTTCTAATCATCTTCATTTCCAAACTCTTCTCCAAGTCTCTTGCCCTTGTGTTTTCCTTTCAGGCTGCAGTACCCCCTTTAATATCTCTTGCAAATCTGGTCTTTTGGTAACATATTCTATCAGTTTTTGTTTGTCTGTGAAGACTTTGAACTCACCCTCATTTCTGAAGGACAGCTTTGCCAAATACAGGATTCTTGGCTGGCAGTTTTTTTTCTTTCAGTGCCTTAAATACATCATACCACTTTCTTCTCTCCTCTGTGGTTTCTGATGAGAGGTTGGTACTTAATCTTATCGAGTTTCCCCTGTATGTGATGCTTTGCTTTTCTCTTGCTTCTTTAAGAATCCTCTCATTTCTGATGTTTGTCATTCTGAATAGTAGGTGTCTCAGGGTATGTCTGTTCGGATTTATTCTTTCTGGGGTGTGTTGTCCTTGGATGTTTATATTTATGTCTTTCATAAGGGTTGGGAAGTTTTCAGTTATTATTTCCTCAAATACTGTTACTTCCCCTTCACCATTTTCTTCTTCTGGAACACCAATAATGCGAATGTTTGTGTGTTTTGCATTGTCATTCAATTCCCTGAGACTCTGTTCCATTTTTTTCTGTTCTCTTATTCTTTCTGTTCTCCTGTCTTTTCCAGTTCAGATGTTCTGCCTTTGAAATCACTAATTCTGACTTCAAACAATTCAAATCTGCTCTTAAGGGTCTCTAGTATACGTTTACTCCCATCCATTGCTTCTCTCATTCCTGTAAGGCCTGTTACTTTTCTTTGCAGGCTTTCAAATTGATCTTTATGGTCTCTGAGTGTCTTCTTAATGTCTTCTATTTCTTTAGTCATATTTTCTTTAAATTATTTGAAGTGATTTAGGAGAGTTGTGTGATTATCAGTGATTAATTGCCTTAAATCCTATATCTCCTCAGGACATTTGGTTTGTTCTTTTAGCTGAGCCATCTTTTCCTGTTTCCTAGAATGGTTTGTAATTTTTGGCTGATGTCTAGGCATCTGAGTATGTTGGTGAATTTACTCTGATGCCTAATTTCTCTCTTTCCCATTTTTTTCCCCATAGCTCTTCTTTGATATTTGATTCAACTTATTCTCAATCTTTAAAATTGCCCAGGCCAGGGACTCATTGGGGTGCAGATTTTCTCCCAGGGGTTAGATACAGAGAGCACAGAGAACAGTTTTTGTCCATGCAATTTCCAGACTTGCCAGCAGGCAGCACTAGTCAGCGTACCTTTCCATGAAGGTGTTTCAGGCTCCGCTTTCCTGTGCTCCTATTTTGAATCTCCGATTGGAGATTTAAAGTAGGCTCTGCTGGTCAAGTTCACTGAAGAAAAGCACCCCAGCCTCCCCTCCCTTGAAACAGCTGGCAGGGAGGAAGATGTCTATTCCCCTCCCAGTCGGCTGCAGCGAGCCAGGGGTTTACCCAGCTTAATATCTTGGGGGTCAGGGAGGGAAGCCCTTCCAGGCTGCCATGGGGGCTTGGGAACTCACATTTGTTGTTTTGGTTTCCACAGCTCTCTGACCCTCACCCTCCTGGGAGTTGTGTGGCACTGTCTTGGTCTGCTGACCCCCAAAACGGGTCCCTTGGACAGCTTTTGGCTCTTTCTCCCTTATTTTTGTGAGAGCATTCAGCTCTGCCTTTTAGTTCCCCAACATCTTCCCACAATCCCCCTGTATTGTATCTTGACCAGTTAAATTTTTGTTTTAAAAAATATAGGGGGAAGCAGATTTGGCACAATGGATAGGATGTCTGCCTACCACATGGGAGGTCCAAGGTTCAAACCCAGGGCCTCCTGACCCATGTGATGAGCTGGCCCACGCACAGTGCTGATGGGTGCAAGGAGTGCCGTGCCATGCAGGGGTGTCCCCCACGTAGGGGAGCCCCACGCGCAAGGAGTGCGCCCTGTAAGGAGAGTCACCCAGCGTGAAAAAAAGTGCAACCTGCCCAGGAATGGTGCCACACACACACAGAGCTGACGCAGCAAGATGACACAACAAAACGAGACACAGATTCTGGGTGCTGCTGACAAGGATACAAGCAGACACAGAACAACACACAGCGAATGGACACAGAGAGCGGACAACTGGGTGGGGGAGGCAGGGAAGGGGAGAGAAATAAAAAAATAAATCTTTAAAGAAAATACATAGGATGAACTCTGTCTAGAAAAGAGACTCAGCCAATATCTCCTTTCCTTGGCTGCTTTTCTGCCACTTCTGGACTGCCAGAAGCATTTCTTTCAGACCAAATTTGGAGCATGGCCCCCAGACTTCTCAGCCAGGGAATTCTTTGTAAAAGACAACTCTGACCTGAAACCACATAGCTGGTTCCTTCAGTGACTCCCCAGCCTCAGGCTCATGGCCCTTCCCAGCCTCTCTCAGCAGCTGCCTTGCCCTGTGCTGTCCAACAGAAGCAGGTGTGGTTTCCTAACGTGCCACGCTGGTGCTGCTGCACAGCACCCCAGCCACCTACCTCCCTGTCTTGACAGGTCTGCACTGCTGGTTACTGGCTACTTTTCCCTCTGTATCATCACAAGCTTAGGGGCTTAAAATGACACACATTGATGATCTTACAGCTCTGGAGATCAGAAGTCCAAACTGGCTTCCATTAAACTAAAACCAAGGTGTTGTTGGGGCTGCGTTCCTTCCCGAGGCTCTAGGAGAGAATCCATTGCCTTGTCTTTTCCAGCTTCCAGAGCCGCCCGCATTCCTCGGTTTGTGGCCCCTTCCCCCGTCTTCAAAGTCAGCAGTGTAGCATCTTCAAATGCCTCTCTCTTTTCTCATCCTCTCTTTCTTTCCTGCCTCCCTCTTATAAAGACCCACCTGGTCCAGCCTAATCTTCCCATCTCCATATCTTTAGTTAACCTGGGAAGTCCCTTTTGCCGTGTTAAGGGTGCAGGCTCACAGGATCTGGGGATTAGGATGTGGGTGCCATTGGGGTGGCGTTATTCTGCCCACCACGCCCTCCTAGGAGAGCTCACCAAAGGCAGCAGCCCTGTCCTGTTCATTCTGTATCCTTCCCAGAGTGAGTAGAAGCGCAAAAATATTTCTGAGTGAGCAAGTGAAAGAATGAATGAATAAATAGGTTCCCAGAGGCTAGTGAGGGCAGAAGCCAGACGAGAGAAGTCAGAAGGACTGTGGGGAAGCGGATTTGGCTCAACGGATAGAGCATCCGCCTACCACATGGGAGGTCCAGGGTTCAAACCCAGGGCCTCCTGACCCATGTGGTAAGCTGGCCCACGCCCAGTGCTGATATGCACAAGGAGCGCCCTGCCACTCAGGGGTGTCCCCTGCGTAGGGGAGCCCTATGTGCAAGGAGTGCACCCCGTAAGGAGAGCCGCCCAGCACGAAAGAAAGTCCGGCCTGCCTAGGAGTGGCACCGCACACGAGAGCTGACACAGCAAGATGATGCAACAAAAAGAGACAGATTCCCAGTGTCACTGACAAAAATATAAGCAGATACAAAAGAACACACAGTGAATGGACACAGAGAGCAGATAACTGGGGGGGGGCGGTGGCAGGGAAGGGGAGAGAAATAAAAAATCTTAAAAAAAAGACTGTGGATAAATAGGAGAAAACAGAGGGTAACCTTGGCAGGGAGTTGGCACCATTGTGCCACTTCTGTCAACTCTTTTTTCCCCACAGTCTGGGCCTGTGGCTTCCCCTGGGCTGCTGGGGCTGGGACTCCTTTCCCACGGGGTGGAGCTGAGGCCCAGGGAGGCTTCCCTCCAAGCCCAAGGATGTGCTGAGCAGTCTGGGCTCAGCCGGGAGAGGTTCTGGGCATGGAACAGAGAAGGGAGGGGTGATGTGAAGCCCAAGCCAAAGGCTTGACGTGGCACCTGTGGAGGAGAAAAGCTCCCGGGACCCCCTAGATTCTCGGACCAAACGTATAACCCTCCTGCCTGCCACCAGCAGACCCCCTCAGGATCAAGCACAGGCCCCATCATGCTCTTGGGCCTCAGGATGGTGGCGGCCCAGTCAGCCTCAGGGAGACCAGGTCCTTTTCCTCATTGCAGCAGGGAAGAGTGGGGGGAGCCTGGCTTTGGGCTCACGCAGACCTGAGCTCCAGGTCTTTGGGAAGCTTGTCTAAACCTGAGAGCCTCCGTTTTCTTGATTGTCAAAGATAAATAAGAGGGAAGTAGATGTGGCTCAAGCAATTGGGCTTCTGTCTACCAAATGGGAGGTTGAGTGTTCAATTCCTGAGGCTTCCTGGTGAAGGCATGCTGGCCCACGTGGTGAACTGGCCTGAGCGGAGAGCTGGCCCACTAGGAGTGCTGGCCCACACGAAGTGCTGGCCCACGCAGAGTGCTGGCCCATGTGGAGAGCTGGAGCGGAGAGTTGGCGCAGCAAGATGATGCAATAAAAAGAGACACAGAGGAGATACAATGAGAGAAGCAGCAGACCAGGGAGCTGAGGTGGCATAAGAGAGTGAGCGCCTCTCTCCCACTCTGGGACCACTGGTTCCCAGTGCCGCCTAAAGAGAAGACAATCAGACACAGAAGAACACACAGTGAATGGACACAGAGAGCAGACAATGGGGGTGGGGTAAGGGATAAGTAAAATAAATCTTAAAAAAAAAAAAGATAAATAAGAACAGCTCTCTTTCCAGGTTTTGTGGGAATTAGAGACAATGTGAAAGCAAACCTCAACCTAGTACCTCCCATAACTGGCAGGGAAGGTAGGGATTCTAGCTCCCATTCCAACATCTACTGCCTGTGGATGTTGCTTCACGCCTCTGAGCCTTGGTGTCTTTATCTACAGAATGGGTAGAAGCAACTCAGGAGGTTGCAGTGAGGGTCGGAGGTGATACTAGAGAAGCGTGAGGTGGGCCGTTAGCCCCGTGACTGCCCTCAAGCCCCGGGGAGTGGGCTGCTACTCTTCCCTGGGTTTGGATCCAGTGCCTGCCTGGCTCCCAGACACCAGGCTTCTGGGCAAAGATAGGCAGGATGATGGTTCTAGCTGCCGGACCTCCCTACCCTGCACTTCAAGTGGCTCCTGGGAGGCCAGGCCAAGGGGCCTCTCTGGGGCAGGAAGTGGGAGGCACACTGGCTCACTATCCCTGGGTCTAATCAGAGGCAGCAGCAGCTGTGGGTCATGGGGGAGGGGGGCGTCTGACCTCCACCCCCTTCCCACACCATGCTCCCCAAGGCCAGCCCCCTCCCCACTGGACCTTAATGTAGCCCCTTTTACCAGGACTCCCTTAGGAATGACCCATTTGAAGGGGGGTGACATCGTGGACTGGGAGCAGGAAGCTACGTCCTGGACCATCAAGCCACAGCCATGCCTCGCCCCCTATCTCAGGGTGGGGGTAGCAGTAGACAGAGTGCAACATCCCAGGGGAAGGGCAATTCTGATAAACAACTTCTCCTTACTTCCCCATCATCCTCCACGTCCCCAAGGAGATGGCACTTATTTAGTTCCATTTTACTGATGCAGAATCTGGGGCTCAAGGAGGTGATTAAACGACTTGCCTAGATGGCAGGGTTTGAACCTGCCTGTGCCAGTCTGCACCCTTTCCATGATCTCAGGGTGTCCGAGTGGGGAGAGAGGAAGAGGCGTGAGATAAGAGGAGGGCGTGACCAGACTCTGGCCCAGAAAAGCACAGGCTGGGCCCCACGGCCAGGGGCACGGGCAAGACCACCTCCAGCAGGCCCCGGCAGCAGAGAGTGCTCAGGTTTCCCACCCTCGCTTTTCATGAAAAGAAAGGGGCAGGGCGATGAGGATGATTCAGATCATCTGCAGCCGGAGTTCAATGAGAGCCTCGTAATGACGGTGATTAAAAATTACCACCGCTGTTTGTGCAGCGATTTGCCTGTCCACTTTTCATTAATAAATGAAAACACAAGTGCTCAGGGTAAGCTCCAAGTCCCAGACAGTGATGGAGGGTTCCAGAGGGGAGATGCCCAGAGCTGGGGCACCAGGCTAGGGCCCTGCTCCCTCCTCTGGCCTGGCCCGGGCCTCCCTTTCTGTCTTTGCGCAATGGGGGTGCCGGGTCACTTCAGAACCCACAAGAAGGTACAAACCAGAGGGGCAGGGGCGGCTGTCCCTCGGCCAGCACGAGACAGAGAAGGAAAGGGCTTGGGAGTGGTAGACCCAGATTCGACTCCCTGTTCTGCCACTGTGAGAATTTGCATCACCCAACATCACTGTGCTTCTATTTGCTCATCTGCAAAGTGGCAGGAGGACTTCCGAAATGAAATTTCCAAGGGAACATGTATTTTGAATAAGCAAAACCCCTGACAGCAAGGTGCTGTCATTCTTAGGCCAAACCAATGACGACCCGTGGGGAGGAGGCCCATGCAATGTCCACACACCCCTGCTCTCCAGCAGGGACGTGGAGGCGGAATGGGCCTGGCGGGGGCAGGGGGGGGGGTTGACCAGAATGGGAGGAGGGGAGCTGCAGGGAGGGAGGGTGGCGTCTCAGCCGGGGCCTCTCCTTCATCTCCTCCCTCTGATACTCAGCACCTAATTCAGGTCACCCAAGTGCTGGGGAGCCCCCTCCCCTCCAGCTGTGTGTGGCCCTCCTCAGAGCTCCTGCAAGATAAAAGGGATCCCCTAAAGGCCCCCACGTTGGGGTCTAATCCGAGCTGCTTCCTGCCGGCCATGCTGCTTCATGGGTGCCCGTGTGCCCCTGTCCTGGAACACGCCCCCCCCGCCCCCCGTCATCACGAGCCTCCTCTGAGAAGCCCCCCAACCCCCAGCACTCTGGGCTTCCTGCCATCACCTCAGCCTTGCCCCCATCTCCCCAGCCTCACCCCATCGGATAACTGCAGAGTGAGTCACTGGTCTGCTCTCTTGACTGATTTGGGGTCCCAATTGACCCCTTTCTATCGGGGTCCCATCTACAGGAGGAAATCATCAAGAAGGCCAGCGTTGAATTTCATCCTTACCACTTTCCCAACGGGGTGCCCTGGGCCTGGCTGGGCCTCAGTTCCTCCGCCGTGTGCCAGCCTCACCGGGCTGGGGGGCACGGGGGCGTTCGGGGGCCGCTGTGGACAGATGAGGTGTTCTGGGGCTCGTAATCCACGCACAGGCGGGAGCCCCCCTCCTCTGCTCCAGGCAGCGTGGCTCCTCTGCCTTCTGCGGAACGGAGCGCAAGGAGACCCGGCTTCTGGAAACCTGGGGACCCTCCGCTGCCCTCCCAGCCCCACCTCAGCTCCGCGTGTGTGTCACCCTCTCCATCCCTTCTCTTTTCTCATCTGGGAGACAAAGGCCAGCAGCGGAGGCCGTGGGGTGCTGTGGGCACCAACTGCTGACCTGGACTCTGAAAACATCAGCTCCAGGGAGAGGCAAGGCCAGTTCAGGGCGAATCGTCTGTGCTTGGTCTAGTTAGAGCCCTAAAACGCTCCTTTGAAAGTCTTTTCAAAGGTCCGGGGCCCTGGAGACAGGGGTGGTGCAATACCCATAAAACAACATTTGCATCGAGTTTTCGTTTACAAAGCACTTTCTCCGGGGTGGCTGGGGCGGGAGGCGCTGGGGCGGCGGTGGAATCCAGGTGGGGAGGCCGGCGGGGCCTCTGGGCGGTTCCACCCTCCAGCCCGGCTCCCGCCTGTGGGCGAGGTAAACAAAGCGCCCTTGACGCGGCTGCTTCCCAGTCCTCCGGCTTTCATTCCTTTCCCTCTCTCTCCCAAGAAGGGCTCACTCGGGGCTTGTCAGTCAGGCCGCAGAAGGGGTGTTGGCCTTCCCAGAGGGAGGTGGCTGGGACCGGGTGGGGGAGAAGGCAGGGGGCCTCCTTTTCTAGGCCCTACCCCGCCCCCCCCATCTTTCGCTCCCCAAGCTCTGCGGAGTCACAGCCTTGCTGTGGTTGGCTTGCGCAGCTCGCGGCTTGTGTCTTCACGTGTGAAGTCTGAACACGGGTATGGAAATGCCGGCACACAAGCTGCGTGTCTGGTAACCTGCAGAGATAAGCGGTGCGTGGGGCTTCGCTAATTCCCCCAGCGGGGTGCACTGGGAGCGAGACTCATGTACGCAGAGTGGGCGTGTGGGGACCCTGGGGTGCCTGCACCAGGTGGGACGGGTGAGACTGCTGGGCCCCACTCCTGCACAGCCCCAGCTGGAGACTGGCACCCTTAAGGGCCCTTAAGGGCCTCGGATGAGCTATATAGGGCCCACCTGCCGGGCCTCAGCAGCCTGTAGCCGCTCCAGCAGGAGGTGGAAGATGCAGGAGGTCATTGCGGGGCTGGAGCGGTTCACCTTCGCCTTCGAGAAGGACGTGGAAGTGCAACGGGGCACCGGGCTCCTGCCTTTCCAGGGCATGGACAGTGAGTGGGCCCAGCAGTCTCACGCCTCCCACCCGGTGCCAGCTGTCCCCGCCACCCCCAGCCTCCTCTGCAGTCGGTCCAGCTCCCCGATGGGTCTGCCCTTGGTTCTCTCTTCTACTCCCCAGGGACGGTGGAGAGAGGGCTTAGGCCCACGACTTGGGATTCTCAGCTCAGCCCCTCTCTTCTCTGGGACACTGGGGCTGGCTTCTGGGCAGCCCATTTTCCAGACTGGGAAAACAGAGACCCACAGAAAGTAAATAGAGAAAGCTTGGCCTCCAGAGCTCCCAGGCCAGTCTTCACTTGCTGTCCCCACCCCCACCTCCTCTGTTTGCAAGTTGGGGGCCTCAGGCTCTGTAGACCTGCCTCCAAAAGGCCTGGATTTGGGGGTTCACGGGCCCGAGCCTCGGCAAGGTTCAGGTGGGACTTGTGCTTGGGGATGGGTCCTCCACAGCTGCAGTCACTCAGGAAGATGCTTCCTCTCCTCCCCCTTTCCCTTCCAGAGTCGGGCTCAGCCGTGTGCAACTTCTTCACTGCAGGGCTCTGTGAGAAAGGTGGGTGAGCATCGCCCCAGGCGGGGGTGGGGAGGGGGCTGTCTAGGCCACGCGGGCTCAGCTGCGGCTCTGCCAGAGGGTATCGAATTGCACCTGGGAAGGGGAATTTAGTCTGGGACAAAATTTTAGCCTTATTGGTAGGAAAGGAGGAGTCTGTAGATCCATCCAGAAGCGAACCCCTCCCCCAAGTCTCAGCCACATTTGCATTAAGGTGAACGGGGCCCCTGGGAAGGGGGGCGTGCCCTTTTTTCTCCTTGCTGGAGATGGGAGTTATTTCCGGTTGTGTGCTCACAGTCGGGGGCGGGGCCCGGGCTTCCTTATTTCTCCTATTTTCCTGCCAGCCCAGCATGGCCTCCTTTTCTTCCCTCTCGTCCTCTGAACCATGGGGCGTGCAGCCCATCGTCCCATCCATGCCCTGGTTCCCGGGGTAGCTCTGGCCACAGTCTCTGAAAAGCCACCAACCAGCATCCCCACTTCTTTCCCTTCTGCAGGCTTTGGATTAAGTAACACCTGCTTTCTAAGCCCTTCTCCCCAAATTCAGGGGAGACCTGACTCAAACACAGGGGTTCTTAACTTCTTTTTGGCCTATAGAAATATACAGTGCCCCCCAAAGTCTTACTTCCAATTTGGGGGTTCCCAGTGCCCCTGAAGCCCGCCTGTAGGTCCAGGTTAAGCAACCCGGCTCGGGTGAGGAGTGTAGGGCCTGCTTTTGGGATCTGGATATCCTGTCCCCGGTGGCTGGGGGCCAGCAGGGGCCTGGGCAGGGGCGGCTGGAGCACTTCCTGCCCACGTGCTGCCTCGTCTCTGGGCCGGCCCGGGTGATGAGGTGAGAAGGGAGGGAGGGAGCTCAAGGCACTGCTCCGTACAGCCAGGAGGCTCCGGCTCCTCCCGGGCCGGTCTCCTCAGCTCCACAAATGCAACCTGCGGAGCGACAGCCTCTTGCAGGGAGCCTGGACGTTCCAAAGAAATAAAACTTACCGTAGAAGGGCAGACCGAAGCAAGGAAATGCCAGGGGTATTTAAAGCGAACACCTTCCTGGCCCCCCTCAAATTCTACCAGAGGTCAGCACCTATGAGCCCAGTGTCCTTCCTGCCGATGGCAATGCCATTTTTAACCAAGTTAAAATGTGCGCTGGGCTTGGAGCTGCAGCAACAGCCTGGAGGGAAGAGGTGGGAGGGCAAAGGGCGGCACTGTTCCCCAGCGGAGGGGACTCCTGGGGTCTGATCCCCAGTCTCACCACCTCCCGGGGGGCTCCCGGCTGTGTGCTCTGGGTGCTTCCAGGTAGGTTCTGCCCCTTCCGGCACGAGCGCGGGGAGAAGATGGTGGTGTGCAAGCACTGGCTGCGGGGGCTGTGCAAGAAGGGCGACCGGTGCAAGTTTCTGCACCAGTACGATGTCACCAGGATGCCCGAGTGCTACTTCTACTCCAAGTTCGGTAATGCCCCTTCCTGGTTCACTCCACAGGGTGACAATGGGGGCCGTGGGCGGGGAAGGAGGTTGGGGGGGAGCCGACCCCAGGAGGCAGACCAGGCCTCTCTGAACCGCAGGTGCTGGCTTCTCCAAACCTCAGAAAGAAAGCAGGATTGCGCTGGTAATCCCCGCCCTCCACCACCCCACCAGGCTCAGGCGCACAAGGATTATTCCCGGAGGGGGGGGGTTGGGATGAAGGCTGAAGCATTTCCCATTTCCTGTCCCAGCCATCCTGGCTGCTATCCAGAGATGAGCCTGGATGAGCCTTCCCTAGACTCAGGGTTCAAGGCAGTATGCCCTGAACTTGAGGCACTTGTGAGTCACTTTCCTGGTGATTGCAATACCACAGACTACCTGTACCTGAAACTACTCTCTCATCCGAGCTGTATTTCTTAGTTTAGAAGAAAATGTAACATTGCTTCCATAAATGGAAAACTAGTATCACTTGTTGGAAATAAAAAGTAACTGTAAACAAAATCAGGAAGTTCAGAAGCAAGGCCCCTGCAATGGCCCTGTGCACCATGCTTGGGGGACCACTGGTCAGATCTGGACCAGCGCCCTGCCTCCCTTCTGACCTCAGGCCCCTTCTTTGTCACCGAGGTACTATTTAGGGCTGGAGAGAAGCTTTGAAAGGGAGGTGGGAAAGCCACAGCCTTTTAAAAAGCCATTTAAGAGTGGAGTCTAAACGTGTTTCAGATGTATCCTGATAAAATTCTGTAGCTGCTGGTTTTTCAGAGCTGGAAGGAGCCTGCCTTATCAAATGGTGACCTGGCCTGGGGGATGATGTACCTTTGACCCAGTGGTCTTCAAACCTTGCCCTGAAAAGAGTGGCCTGGGGGGGTGGGGGATGGGGAGAGCTGGGGAAATCTCCTTGACACCCTGATCTAGTAGGCGCACTTTCAAAGTGTGGCTCGAGCCTGCTTCGGGGACCACAGGCTGCTGCCCCTCACTAGTGGTTATAAGCCGATGGAGAGGGGCCTGGACACCTGGGAAGAAGGCAAAGCATCTTCTAGGTCTGCCAGAACTTTCCCCCAGGCTGGTTTCCTGCCTCCTCCTAATTCCTGCCATTCCTGAGGGCTGCCTGTCTTCCTTCAAAAAGAGGACAAGGTCTGTGTGCAGCCTGGCTCCTTTCGGGCATTGCCTAAAATCTTTCATTTAAAAATGCTCCTTTTTTTATTTCCTCAGTAAACCTAGGTTGGTTTCGACTGGGTACTGTGCAGGTCTTGGATATAGGAATAGGACCAGGTCCCCTTCTGCCCTCAAGTAACAGACGGCGGGTGGAGGGGGGCAGACACATAAGCCCAGGATTATACATCACCTATGAGTTTTGCTCTTAGAATAAAAGAATGAATATCTCTGTCCACTATCATATCAGAATAAGTGTAATTCTTATTGGCAGTAAACTGCTTTATTTTAAAAATATTGTTGGGGAGGTGTGGGAGTGGGAAAAGGTAGTTGAAATGGGCTGGGAGGTCCAGGGTTGTGCGCTCAGCTCCTGGGAAGTGGTGATCAAAAAGGTACTTGGGGTGGGTCTGGCAAGCGAGGACTGGAGGATGAGGTGCTGGTGCCCTCTGCTGGCTGTGGGAGGAATGCAGCGCCACGCGGCCAGTCCAGAGCAGGAAATAGACGACTTCCCAGTACCGCCATCTGTCAAATGTTGGCTAGCCTGGGGGACGATGTCACTTTGATTCCTTAGAAGGTTTGAACCCAGAGTTAGCATTGTACCAAGTGCTGAACCCTGCTGATGGGTGGCGTGAGAAAGCTAGAATGAAAATGGATGTAACGGTCCCTCTCTCTGAGCACTGGGGTCCCCATTTGTGAAATGAGAGGGTTGCAAAAGGGCAATGGTTTAAAATTCTTAGGAATCAGTGGTACTCTCTGTGCAATGAAATATTGCTTTACGGAAGCCCAGTGTATAAAGCAGATCTCTTTGGAGCAGTTTGAAAACCACCGGAAGAGATGATCTTTGGAGCTCCTTTCAGCTCTGAACAGCACTCTGAGTTGTAGAATTTTAAGGAGGATGAAAGTGGAAGGACTCACAAATTCTCTGCTTGAGGTGAGATGGGCAGAATCTTCCCTCCTTTGGAGCCCCGGAAAAGTGGGAAATCTTGGCTCTCCTGGGGAGCCCACACCCACCGGCTGGCTCCTCCGAGACAAGCCAAACGGGGTCTTGCTCTGATCCACAGGGGTGCAGTTATGGCACAGGATGGGTGTAACTGCTGGCTGCCCCTCGTGTAGTCTCTCTCTTCATCCCTGTGCCAACTTTGAAGAGGTACTCTACTCTTCTGGGCATTTCTACCAGAAAGAGGTGTGCCCCGAGGCCCGGGAAGCAGTGTAGGTCTCGGAAGAGACGAGAGCGTGTTAACAGCTGCACACGCCAACACCACCATCAGACGTTCCGCTTCTCAGGCCAGCTGCCAGCTCCTGGTCTCCTCTGCCCTGCCTCCGCGCCTTCTCTCCTTCCCAACAACTCTGTCTTTAGTTCCTGCCCTTCCTTCTGGACATCTGGCCTGCCCCAGTGCTTCCAGATGTGCATATTCATCTCCACTCCTTGCTTAGTGAATAGTATTGGGATCCACCCTTCTTAGATTGCAGGGAGGCTTATAAAAACCCTGCTGTTTTCGATAAGTGGCTTGCACTTGAGGGGCAAGGTTAATCCCGTGTGGGGAGGAGGGAAGTGACCTTGATGAACCTGCTTCTACACAAGAACGGTGTGACTTCCAGGTGACTGCAGCAACAAGGAGTGCTCCTTCCTCCATGTAAAGCTAGCTCTCAAGAGCCGAGACTGTCCCTGGTATGACCAAGGCTTCTGCAAGGACGGTGAGGCCCCAGCTGGCAGGGAGCACTGAGGGATGTGGGGGTCGGGGGTGCTGGCAAGGGCAGGAGTATTCCCGATGAGGCTCTGTGGGGTCTGCCACTGCGTTGACATCCCAATGGAATGCCTTTCTTTAGTTCTTTCTGGGCTCCTGCTCCAGTTGGGCGATGCTGGGATACTGTGAAAGGCAGCCTGGTGTAGTGCAAGACAGGCTTTTTGCAGGCTTTTATGAGTTCAAGGTCTAGCTTCAACACATATCGGCTGCTTGACATTGAACATGAACTGCTGCCTATTTCCTCACGAAAAGGGGAAACACTTGCAGGGTCGTTGGGAGGATCAAACAGAGGACCCCTGGGACAGCTTTTGACAGAGGGTCTGGCGCATTGCAGCTGCTCAATCCGTGTGCCAAATTCAGGAGGCAGTTTTCCCCTTTGCTTTCTGGCATCTTCAAGTATGTTGTTCTTCCCTGGTTCTCAGCAGTTGTTTTTTTGTTCTTAATTTAATATTTGTTATGTGTCCTGCATTAAAAATTTTTTAAAATAGATTTTATCTTTTAAAGATACATAAATCTCACAAAATGTTACACTGAAAAATATCAGAGGATCCCATATACCCCCACTCCCTCCACATCACCAAGTTCTTTCATGTGGCACATTCATTGCATTTGGTGAATACATTTGGGAACACTGCTACACAGCATGGATTTATAGTTTACATTCTTCCCCCAGTCCATTCAGTGGGTTATGGCAGGATAAACGATGTCCTGCATTTGTCCCTGCAATATCATTCAGGACAACTCCAAGTCCTGAAAGTGCCCCCATATCACACCTTTTCTTCCCTTTCCCTAGCAGTTGGTTTCTTATTTTGGGGGTGGGGGTGGGAATTGCACTGGGAGGAGGGGTGCTGAAGGAGGAGCAGGACAATGTGGTGTTGACTTTTTCTCAACTATTCCTTCTACACATAAGTAAATAAAAGGCAAACAAAAGTCCACGCTTGTTTAAGTCCTAGATGCGCAGCAGGGTAGAGCAACACCTCCCTCCCTCCCCGGACCAGCACTTGCCAGCCAATACCTGTCCCAGCAAGTTCCGAGGTTCCCGTCGCCATCTGAGTGGCAGGACTAGAAGTGGGTGCTTGTGGGCAGTGTGAAAAGACAGGAACACTCCCCTCTATTGCCTGGGCAGCGATGGCTGCCCACATCCTTCCCAGGGAGCTTGGTCATGTGTTTTCCCCTCATCTGAAAACAGATGCTTCTGGTTTGTACTTGGCTTGGATTGTTGCACTCTTTTTTCTGCCCAGCAGGTCCCCTGTGTAAATACCGCCATGTCCGCAAAATGATGTGTATCAACTATTTAGTTGGCTTCTGCCCCGAGGGACCCAAGTGCCAATTTGCACAGTAAGTGTGACCCCCTGGTTTACCTACACCCTCCTGGTGGCTGGACCCACCCTCTGACCTCTAGGCTAGTAACTCTAAAGGTCAGGATCTTTTCGGGCCTGCATTGCCCACGAGGGAAAGTGAAGAGTGGCAAGCACCTGCCCACGATGCTCTCTTTGCCTTGTTGCCCCCCTCCCACCCCGTGATCGCCGTCCAGTTGCCTGCACTGACCTCTGACCTATCCCATTAGACACTTGTGCTGGGGGTGGGCCCCAACCTTTGGAACTAGTCTAGGAGGAAGAGTAGAAATGTTTAATACCAACCCACTCCAGCTCTCTGCAGCTGGGGTAAGGGCTCCTCCCCCAGGGCTCTGAAATGTGAGGTCCGCAGTAGGCTAGTGCCGAGCATGCTAATGAGAAGAGATGGGAGGGTTAGAGCTGGGCTGAAATTGTCTGTCTCTGAACTTCCCTCAGTCCCAAGATGAATCTTTCATTCAACCCAAGTTACCTGAAGGTGAGTGCAGGCAGGCAGGGGTGCAGAGGTCCCCTGCCCACTACTCCACATGCACGACGGTTTCCAAGGGACCTTTCTCCCTAGCACTGCATGAGCACCAACTGGCCCTCGCTCTCTAGTGGGATCTGCTCTGTTCTGCCAACACTGTGTGGGGCGTGTGTATGTGGGTCCTCCCAGACCCAACACCTCTATAGTTGTGCTTCCAGTAGGACTTCTCAAGGTGTGCCTTCTCCCTAGCTAGATAACATACACGTGGCTTTTGTCAAAGAAAACAGGCCCTGCTCAGCATGGGACCCAAACTTATTCTGAATCAGGGCCATCCTTGTTGGGCCTGTCCCTATAGAAAGCTACACCAGGAGGTCAGTGAACTATGGCCAAGTCCCGTTTGCTGCCTCTTTCTGTACAGCCAGTGAGCTACGGATGAGCTTTAAGTTTTTCAAAGGTTGGGAGGAAAAAACAATCAAAAGCAGGTTTTGTGACCCAGGAAAATTATGACATTCAAATTTCAGTGCTCATAGTTGTATTGGAATGTAGCCCTTATCATTCATTTACATATTGTCTATGGCTATTTTCTTGCTGCGTGAGTAACAAGTGGTCCACAAAGGTTGCGATATATACTTTTTGGTCTAATACAGAAGTTTGCTGACCCCTGGCCGAGGCGAGTGAATGCTGCACTGCCATTAAAGTTTGACAGAAACCCAAACTGGAAAAGCAATGTTGGGGGCAGCTACAGAGCATTTTGCGAGAGGCCAGGCCCAGCGCCAGAGGGTGGGATGTCAGTGGTACGGAAGAAGGCGCCCCCTGCTGTCTCAGAGTGGGGACTTTTGCTAGAAGGTGAGAAACATCTTCAGTGACCATGGGAAATTTACAAGCCCATTTCCAACCTTTTACCAAAAGGTGAGCTTTCGGCAACTGAAATTGTAAATAACTGCAAGTTAGAGATCAAAGCATTTCAAAATCTGGTTTAAGCTGGAACCTATGGCCTCGGTGCAGATGCTGTGTCTCTCCGCAGCAGGTGTTTCTTCACTTACTGCAGGGTGTAAATTGGCCACTGGCGTCAGCAGGACCAGCCCCTCCAGTGTCACCCCATGCTCCCGCCCCCTGCAGAAGTTCTGCTTCTTCGTCATCAGATGGGAGTCCAGGAGAACCTGCCCTCCTCCTGCCCCAGGCTTCTCAAGCAGGTCCAGGTGCTACAGGGTGAGCCGAGCCCTGAGGACTGGGCTCCTGCTCCTGCTGAGGGCTAGGGGTCAGCTGTGATTAGGTAACTGGAGGAGACTCCTGCAACAGATAAGAGAGCCTACTTGTGTGTAGGCGGAGAACATGGGATATACTGGTAAAGCTAATGTTACATGGAAAGTCTCAGCAACCTAATCATGTTTGCATCTCTTGCCTGACAAGAATACCGGTTTCTTTAAAACGCTAGGAAGTATCTGACATTTCCTACTTTGCAGCCTACTAACTCTGAGTTATTTACATATGATATCCTTAAGACTTAGGGGTGGGTCCGGTAAGGGCGGCAAAAGTAGCACCTTGGCTTTTTTTTTTTTCCCCTAAGTCGATCAGGAAGAAAAAAAATGTTTTCTACTTTCATAAGACAATTTCTAAATTGTCCTGAGTTTTTCATGTCTCTCTTCTCCAAGAGAATAGTTACTCCAATATAAGATAAGGGAAGCAGAACCTTTGACTTTCCTGTACATTTTATTTTACTGGCCTTTCAAAGTCTAAAGCCTTGTTCTGTGAGGGTGGTTTAATGCTAGATCTGAATGTCAAGGTCCTGAAATGTAGCATCATTTAAGGAGCAGAAACTATCAACCCCTTTACAAAACCTACCATCTCTTATGGTTCCCTAGATAATTTAGGATTTTTCTCTTGGGGTTTGAATTCACAGAATATGTCATGCTGTTAACTTTTTCTCTTTTAGGATCGAAAAATGGGCCATTATGCCAGTTAAGTGCGGTAAGATGCATCCGGTAGGACTTACCACAAAATAACCCATGGCCTGGGGGAACTGAAGATCTCTAGAGAAGATACCCAATGGCTTTGGATTCTGTTTCCAACATTTTGGAGTGAACAGCCATCTGAAAAAGGACATGAGGTACAGAAGTAGACTGCTACATCTACGTTTATTTCCTTTTATCCTGTAAGCAAATGAGCTACTAAAATTACAACAGAATTGGAGGCAGACTGACTGGCAGGAATGAGTTATCCAGGAAATGGGGGAGCAAAATATAAGTCCTACAGTATATGGGAAATACAAAATAATCATACTTTGTTTAGTGCTTGTGCTGCTACTGACAATTCTGGGTTGCGTGTAGCAGTTCTTGTGCATATGGCCTCACCTGCTGCTATACCCTGGCAATTAAATGTTTATCTTTAGCATGATGACTGTTTCTCTGTATGACTTAATTAAATTTGAGAAAATGTTGTCTCCCCCTTATATGAGGCTATTATGGGAGGTAGATGGTACACTGACATGTAACATTTAATGATACAGTACCTGTGCCACTCATAAATCAAATATGAACACTGTTTAACCTACTGACAAAGGAGGGTGGTGGCTAAACTGAGCCTTTTGGAGAACTAGACAGTCAGTCACCCTGCTCCTGGCAGATGCAGGGACAGCTCCTGCCCTGCCTGGAGCTGGAGGGCTGAGGGGGAAGGCAGCCTAGAGAATGCTGGCCCAGATTTTGGGGGTGTGAATCCCAGCCCCGCATAGGGGTGCTATGGTAAAGGACAGCACAGCTTTTAGGCAAATTACTGCCCTCCCAAGCCTGTTTCCTCATTCTGTAAAATGCACGTAACCACAGCACCTATCTCACAGGGTGGTTGTAAGGAAGAGAAAATACATGTTAAAAACAAGAACTTTGCACAGCAACTGGTGCAAAGCCAGCACCCAAATGCTAGCTGGAGTTAAGGGCAGTGTGTATTGTAGCTGGGCCTTTAACTTAAGAATTTGTACGTCACCTCAAGAGGTTTAGCAGAGCTGCTATTATTGAGTTCTTATGGTGGCTATATAAGTAGATAAGGAACCTTTCCCTCCCAAATAACTCCAGAATCTAGAGGTATTTCTGGCAGCTTATTTATTTATTTTTAAAGATTTTATGTATTTATTCCCTCCCTTGTGGCTTGTTCCTTTCTTTGCTGTCTCTTCTCTGTGTCCACTCACTGCGTGTTTTTTCATCTGCTTGTCTCTCTGTTGGGTCATCTTGCTGCGCCAGCTCTCCCCGGTGACGGGCTGTCAGCTCTTTGCGGTGCACAGGCCAGCCTGCCGTCACAAGGAGACCCTGGGGGTCGCAAACCCAGGCCTCCCATATGGTAGACGGGAGCCCAATTGTTTGAGCCACAGCCACTTCCCAATCTGCCGGCTTATTTTAAGACTCAATTTCCTGTATATAACCCAAGGAAACCAGTTAGGATTTCTTTGCCCTTTCCTACTACATGTGAGTTAGGGTTCCTGGTATTGATTATTATCAAATTGAAACCCCTCTTCTTATGACTGTCTTAAACCTGGCAATATTAGGTAGATATCCTTTTGGTAGTACTGATGGATCATTAAATAGTTCTTTTCTCATCAAGGAACTTATTTTCAGGGACATAAAATATTATGATATAATTAAACTTTATATTTATCTTCTGATAAGTGAAAGCAATTTTTTCATGTATAGAAGTGATACACATTTTCTTGATAGAAATCATGGGGCACTAGAAGCCAGCCTTGGTGCCACCAACGCTCTTCCATGTTATGGGATCCGAGGCACTGAAATGGTTTTCTCCAAGAACCTTCTCGTCAGCCAGATTGATACTGCATTTATCATACTTCTGAGTTGGAAGGAATAAGCATAGTGGCTTTGGGCTACCTGCAGTCTTAAGATTATTTAAAAATAAAATGGTGGTGGGCAGCTGTGATAGGAACGACTTCCCCAGAGGCTATTGTTCAGAAGGGCAACTAAGGGTACAGTGAGGGGCCCTGGGTCATCCTGGGGGCTACACAATGGCACTCAATTCCTAGAGGAGTCAAGAAAAGCTCTTCTTCCTTAAATGTTTCCTAACACAATAGTGTTTTAGAGCAGCAATCCCCAGTTTGTCTTCATCACTCCGGCACATCTGAAATTGTGAGGTATCCTATCTGATTTCTCCAGAGCAGGGATCAGCACACTCTGCTGTGAAGGACCAGACAGTAAATATTTTCAGTTTTAGGGGCCATGTGGTTTCTATTCCAACTCCTCAACTCTGCTGTTGTAGTGTGAAAGCAACCATAGACAATAGCTGAATGAGCAGGGCTACATTCCAATAAAACTTTATTTTAAAAAGAGGCAGTGGGTTGGATTTGGCTGTGGGTCACAATAGTTTGCTGACTCCTGCTCGAGGGGGATGGGGATTGGGAAAGAGAATAGTTGAAGTAATCTGATCTACCCTTCCCAGCCAGGATTTCTGATTTCAACTAAGGAGACTGACATGTTTCCCTTAAAGGGCATTTACAAAGAGGTACAAAAACCCTTTCAGAAGGAAAGAGACCATTGCTAGGGTGCCAATGAAGTTCTTAGTGATACTAAGTGAAATAAATGTAATCTTTCCTTCAACCAATTTTTCCTGCAGAATTCTAGTATACAGAGCTATACTTCTAAACACCTTTCCTTTAACCTTGAGAATGTGATGTAGAATTAAATTATTCCCACTGGAGATAATTAGAGAAAAAAAAGGAATGGCAATCTTGGAATAGAAAAGGCAGACAAAGCAGAAAGTAGAGCAAGAATCAAGGTTTGGGATAAGAGAAGGAAGTTATGCACAAGGAAATACATTCTGGTCTTCAAAGAGCACTCCTGCTTTCTTACAAGTTAGGAGTTGAGACGTAAGAGGGGCTCAGCTATTTTAGTATGAGGTAATAACAGGCAAGGGTAAAACTATATAACCAACCCCCTGTGTTGGAGAGGGGATTATCTCTCTATGCTACTTAAGTTAGTTCTTCAAAGCAATTTTTTTAAAAAGTAAACTTTATTTCAGCTTCTTCAAAGGCTTTTATATCTTTAAGTATCCAAATACTCTGGATCTCAGAGATTCAATGGAAGTCATAAAATTAGAAAGGCACTGAATGTTTTGATATGGGTAATAGTGAAAAAAACCAACAGCCAGAAACAACCCTAACAAAGTAAAATTAATTTCACTCAAAGTCTTTTGAGGAGATACAGAAGTGGGAATCTGGAAAGTTTCTGGGAAGAGATGATAAATAGAAATAATTTACTATCTACTATACTCAAAAAATATAAAAGGCAACTAAAATTCCACTTAGAATGCTATTTTAATCAGCTTTTGAAAAATATTTGTAAGGCTTTTTCCATAGGTTCACCTGCAACTCTGGTCCCCACTCTTCTCTGCCCACATACTTTTCTGTTTCTCACACCTGCCAGGATCTGGTCAGGGACCAGCAAAAGCTTAACCAAATAATTTTCTGCCAATTCAGAAACTATCCTCTATTAGTATGTTATGTCACCTAGTACTTGGTATAAATGAACAGTAAAACACCAAGGTTTAGAGGACAATTTCTGGAAGAAAGATTTAAAAATGAGATAGTGCTTTTTACTGAGAAATGGGAAATAGCTATTTAAAAATTTTAATGATGAAAATTATCAGCCACATGTATCAATGAATACCATCAACATCAGCCTTTATGATTAAATAAAAATGAAGACTTTGCAATCTCAGTCACTTTTGAGAGCAAGCCAAAGAAACATCCAGATAGAACCAGATCTGTGCACATAAAAAAATTTACTTCCCACACTATTTAGACTCCAATAATTTTATTATTTTCACTCCCTCTCACTGCCCCAAGTTCAATTTTAAATTAATTATGTATTGCAATCATCTCCACCGTACTCCTCCTTGAAGGTCGAAAGCTTTCCTAAGTGGTATCTAGGCCAACATTACTTGCGCCAGCGTTGCAGCTCTGTGGATAAACAGATAAACGTAAGGCTCCGTGAGGCTACTTCTATGGACTATTTCTATCTCTTGCCCCTATAGAGCATTCTATTTTTGTTTCATAATTTCATGTCTTAGGCACAACGAGAAGTTTCTGCTTCACTTTGAGTTTTAATTTGGTGATATGAAAAATAAGGTCAAGCATAAACTACACGATCCCTTATAATCAGGTAAATTTTGAAGGGAAGGCCTTTTCTCTAAGGGAGAAAGGCCTCTTGGTTTGGGCCTCTTCATTTATGCAGGGATGATCAGAAAGGAATTCTTTTCTCTCAACAATGGCCAGATATAACAGATATGACAGCATCTAAACCATACCAACTGGTATCCAGGAGTTTGCTGAACCAGACTGTTTGATGTGCCCTTCCAGCAAACTAGGCACCGGATTAGCCAAAAAATACAATTAGGGCAAAATCTTGATTTTTTTTTTTAAAGAAGTCTGATTATCCAGCTGGTGAATTATATATTTGCCTTCAGTGTTCATGGTTATCTCACTGTATCTTTATACAAGAAGTTTTCATATGAAAGTGCCTGGGCTTTTCTGATATCCTCCTATGTTGTTTGTTTTTTTGAAACTGGAGATATATATTTATAATACCCTATTTAAAAATTAAAATGAATAAAAGTTATCTGGAATTAAAAGAAAAACAAAATCCAAGCAGTTTCCTTCTTGTAAGGCTTGGTGCAAGGTGAAGCTCCTAACTGAAAGGGTATTTGCTTTTTTAACAATAAAAGTAGATTCAGACGCTATAAGCCTCAGTTACACTGATGATAACAATGGTATTCCCTTTCTCCTTCTCTCTTTTGGAGTACAAACCTGATTGGTGTCAATCCTAAAAAGGAATTCTTAGGAATGAAAAAGTCATCAAGGAGAGCCTGATTACCTAGCAGGGAAACAGGTTTAAGGAGAAAAACAATAAGGCTACCAGTTCTCCAGTGACAACATTAAACTGAGCACAAGAACAATTCTGTAAATTCCATTCAAACCTTACAAAGGCCATTATAACCAAAACCTCTAGTTCAACAACCCTGAGCTCCAGGCAACAGCTCATTCCATAGGGCATGTCACACACTGCAAAACTGGAATGCAAAAAGCAATTCAGATCAGCCCTTGGCAGTCCCTATAATAGGATGTGACCAATGATTTATTCTCAAAATCTAGAAAGGCTTACTCAGATGCCTGAAACTCCAGTTACAACAGAGGGCGAAGTATCCTGTAAAGAGCAGCGTGATGCCACCAACTCCACTCCTCTTTAGAGTACTGTTGAACCTGGTCCACCCTGTTTAAAGAGAAACGTGTCTGTCACAGTGAACATATGAATTATTCAAGTTATGATAGTTAGGGTGGGCGATAAAACAGCAATTCAAAGAATTTAGAGAATATGGAAGGAGCTGGAAGTAATCTTAGATTTGGTAAACCACTATATGTAATATTTTTTAACTGATTAAAAGACTAAAATCCAGAAGACCTTAACGTTCATTAATGCAAATGAGTTATTCTTGCTTTTGGAAATTTGGCTAAAATGTTCAAGAGAGAGATGGCAGAGGATAGGTTTTCAAAAATGAAAGGTGCTCAATAAATGGGAGCTGCTATTATATTAGGTTTGGTGCTTTCAGTTATGTCAAACTCCATAATGAACACAGACAACTAGAAGACTACACAAACTTTTTCTTTCTTTAGCCTTGCTCTAATAGGCATGGCTGAAGAAAGAGAAATTGCTCCAAATGCTTGGAACCAGTAACAGAACACAACAGCCAGTAACTCCAGTCTCACCTTTTTGTACAGCTCCCAGGAGCCTCATTAGAGAGAAGTTGTAAGTTGTAAGCCTGGCGGGGGGTTCCAAAATCCATATGTCCATTGATCTTCTTTCCAACAAAGGTACTATGGTTCCAAACAGAAGTCATTGTGATAGTACAACTAAATCCATCTCCTTTCCCAACATTCAGTGCTCAAAAGTCCCAGGGCTGGGGCTCAGGAAAGGCCGTATTCATGACCTCTGCATTGGATTACAGCCAATGCTAAGTGTGGAGAGGCAAAGCTGTCTATTTCCGGTCAAAAAGTTTCTTCAAAAGGCTTGAGGAGTTAAGACCTCTATATATTTTTTTTCTTCTTTTATTGTGGTAAAATATATATAACTTGAATTTATCATTCCAACCATTTTTAGGTGTACAAGTCAGTGGTATTAAGTATATTCACAATGACATGTAACCCTTGACTCCACCTCTAGAACTTTTTCATCATCCCAGACAGATTCTGTGCCTTTTAAGCAGTAACTCCCATGCTCCCTACCCTCAGCCTTTTATCTCTCTGAATTTGCTTATTCTGGCTATTTTATGTAAATGAAATCACACAATATTTGGCCTTCCGTGGCTGGCTTCTCTCACTTAGCATTACTGTTCTCAAGGTCCATCCACTTTGCAGCATCACAGAACTTCACTCCTTTCATGGCTGAACAATAGTCCATTGTATGTATATACCACATTCTATTTACCCATTCATCCACTGATGGACACTTGGGTTGTTCCCACTTTCTGGCTATTATGATCAATGCTGCTATGAACTGGTGTACAAGTTAACTGTTTTACCCCTGCTTTCAATTCACTGGGTATATACCTAGGAGTAGAAATGCAGGGCCATATGGTAATCCTATGTTTAACTTTTTTGAGGAAAATGGCCAAAATGTTGTCCATAGTGGCTACAGTCCCACCAACCAAGTATGAAGGTTCCTATTTCTCAGTATTCTTGACAACACTTGTTATTCTGTTTAATTTTTTGATAAAAGGCATCCTAGTGGGTGTGAACTGGTACCTCATTGTGATTTCGATTTGCATTTCCTTCCCCAACTCTTAATCCAAGGGATCTCTGTGCCAGGAAGGACAGATGACCCAGAGGACTGATCAGCATTTCTGACCTGATGATGACATATATGCTTAGTAAAAGGACTCATTTATATCTTTTAACTTCTGCTAAACATTTGAGTAAAAAACATGACTTTCTACTAATAGAAATCCTAGGGTTGTATTAACTACTGCCCTTTATCACTACTATCTTCTGTCAACATGTATGTTTTATTTCTGTATTACTATTACTGAACAGCAAACATTTTTTGTTCGTTTAATATATGAATAACTAAAATAGAACTAGAAAGGAGGACTTATGCTACAGGGTTCACATTTTTCCTGAACCTATTTTTCTTCATGGTTGATGAAAGGCAGATATTCTATACTATTTCTGTTTCTCTGCTCTTGGCTTGTTCTGCCAGGATAAGAGATAAATATCTATGACAGGTTTTAGCAGATGTGGTAAAAGTTGCTGTGGATGTAAAAATATTAACACTTACCTAAATTACCATCTTTATATTATTAAATAACAATGAAGAAGAGCCATGCTAGCTTCTAAGGAAGCCCACAGATAATTTTCTTGCAAGGTAGAGCTGAAGATTTTAAAAAACAAAGCATGATGTACCTCATTGATCTTGGAAACAATTTTGAGGGAAAAGATGAAAACTACAACTATACAGTGACTTTCTCAGCATGTCAGGAAATACGTGGCTCCTTGACTCTCATCTCTTTTCTCCAGTCAGTTTAGCCTATTTACTTCTACCTATAGGTTCAGTCAAACTTACTGGAATAACAGCAGTTCAGGCTCCTGGGCTGGTATCTTGTGAGAAGCACGTGGCTCAGTTTGGTGGCCAGGAAAAGTCCTGTTTCCACTTTTGTCAATGTCTTTTTGTCCACTGCTTGGGTACTCCGGGTTCTGATCTACATCTTTTAAGAGTCTGACTGGGTTCCAACTCTTGGACTCAGAAGTATCTGTGGGCCCGGAACTGCTAATATCCACTGCTACATCCTTTGCCACCTCACCTCCCGGACACTGTCTTTTACCTGTCAGTGTTAATGCCTTCCAGTTCAAACCCAATTTCAATGGTTAAACAGTCAGTGACCAAGGGCTCCACTCTCCATCTAGAACTGCTAAAATTCTCATCCAACCTCTATACCTTTCAAATTTCCTACCCATCCCTCTGAATTTCCAGAAGCATGACTTCTTATATCTTTGCCTGTAGAGGACCCTAACTATTCTGAGCCCCTTCCCAAACATCTCTCATGGCTACCCTATTGATGGAGCTCCAGTTTGAGGATAGAAGCATAGCATCAAATAGTAAAAGCCTGAGACAGAGTTTAAAGACCCTGGATTTAAGAGTCAGATGGGCCTGGATTTGCATCCTGATTCTGTAACTTCCTGTTTGAAAATGGGCAAGTCATTTAAACTGTCTGAGGCTCAAATTCTTCATTTATAAAAGCGGGATGCCACGTCAGTCGTTATGAGGATTAAATGAGATAATATATGACACACCTAGCACGACGATTCACCATCTAATAAATATCAGTTCTCTCCTTTTTTCCTCTAAAATGAAAAGTAGTAATCGGGGACAACCCCAAGCACTATAAAAGAAAATAAAGACGTCCTTCTGGCCAGATTTATATGATGTGTGTGTTTATGCAACTGAAAAACATACACAGAGAAGTAGAGCGGTAACAATGGTCTGTGTTTGATTTCAACAAAATGGTTTAGTGAATAGGGATAAAACTAGATCTCTGGGCGCTAGATTATACTCTCAACTCTACCATTTCACAACATGACCTTGGACAAATCACTTACCCTCTCTGCCTTTTTCATTACCTGCAAAAAAGAGATCAAATCCCTCTGCCCACCTCTCAAGAGTTGTGAGGCCCATGTAAGAAAACACAGACAGGGGTACTCTGAAAATCACAACACAAATGTTAACATTAATTCTATATTTAATATAGAGAAAGGGCTTGACCTAGATATTCTGTAAAGAAAGCCAGGCTACCAAAAATACCTGTATCTACTAATGCAGTAGAAGACATCATAGCTTTAGCTAGCAATGCTCTTTATTTCACACATTTCCATTTTGAAACCCATCAGAAAGGGGTAGTTACAATACAAAAAAAAACACAAACTTTTAAGACCACAAATTGGGGTTTAGTGACTACATGATCACTTGTAAAATATCCCAGAGAGAGGGAAAAAAAATATATCCTTTTAGGAAGAGAGATGTGTTTCAGGTACAAACCTATTCTGAGTCTTTTGGGTTTCCTGTTTAAAAAAAACAAAACATCTGAAAGCACAAATGACCATTACACAAGAAAAACAGATGAATGCTACTTTAAGCCATACCTCTAGAAAATCTAAAAAAACCCAAAGCTTCCTGGTGAGGAAAAAGAACCAACTTTAAGTCTTATGACTAGAGAGAGAGTGCAATATCTAAAGATGAGATAATAGCAAAAAAAAGTAAGGACACATGAAATTACTGCCAGGAACCTCTCGGGCCCTAATTCAGGCTACAGTTCTCCCTCCTTATTAGCCTATTCTAGCCACTAGAAAGGAGGATCCAAGCTTCTGAAGAGACCAATTCATAATGAAGATCAGTTTTGATGTCCAGTCTCTTTCCCTAAGTCCTACTTCCTACCTCACCTCTCATTTCTCAGGACTCAAATCTCTGGTTCTTTTCTGAAGTTCTGAAACCCTATTCTGGGATCCTAATCACTGGGTCCTAGTTTATTCTAGTGCATGGACTTCTACATCTTTTTGGCCATGTCCTCAAGTCTTGGAACTTGGCTTCACTGCTTACCTCCTGAACCTCCATTTCCACCTATTTGCCTTCATTGACACTCCTCCCTGGCCAACCCCGTCCTACCCCAACTCCAAAAATAGCTTCTATTTATACCTTCCTTGCTATTGTAAATTCCTAGATGTTCCATTTGACCAAACCTGGAACCCATTTTCTGTTCAACTGTAAACACAGTGTTTGTTCTACCTAGGTGGACTTTGAGGTCTTTATGCCTTTCTAAAGTCTATACTTCAGGACACCTACTCAGTTTCTACCAGCTATGCCTCTTCCTAATAGAGAAACTCAACTGCTATGACTATTACCAGCCAGCCCCAGTCCAACCTCCAAATCTTGGTGGAAAGAGTGATAAACCACTGCTACTGACCCCTGGAACAAGAAGTAATGTTTTCAGAACAACTCTAAGTCTGCACTGGATTGCCTAGGTAAAAAGAAGCTAAATGAGTGAAAATATTAGTATTTGGAACCATATTTATCCAAAAGAAACAGAAGGGTGTGAATGGGCTAAAAAGCCTTTGAAAATGAGCTTATTTACCTTGTGAAAGTCTTGACCCCTGGCGACTGATGAGCTGAGGCTTCTGGGCCATTGCATTCCAGTAATGAGGTCTTCCTGGCAATACCCCTAGTCCCAGATAACTAGGGTAGAGTTCTGGAAACCATTCTAGTCCCATGGAGCTGGGCTGGGTCCTTCTGTTAGCAACATCAACATGATTGGTGAAGGAGTTTTTAGAAGCATGACGTTGGGTCAAATTTAATGACTGCTGGCATCCAATGTGTAATACCTGGGACTGACGGCCAGATTGGGGCTCAAGAGAAGTCTGTTCCTTACTCTCCAGTAATGCCTTTACATCAGTGACTCGACTATGACTGAAGGCTTCTGCTTCCTCTTCCTGAAGAAATTTTACAGTCAGAGAGGCAAGACTTTGATTATTTGACTGTGATACAGAAAGAAACTCATTACAAGTTGTCTCACTCGGAGCAAACAAATTAAACTTTGGTCCTTCATCTTGAGATTTCTTCTCTGTGACCAAATCATCAGTACTGAAGTTCTTAGAGTCACTGCTCCCCAAAGTCCTCTCCGGCATTCCTATCACACCTGTATTTCCTTTGCTCTCATATGCATCGACTCCAAGGTTCAGTCCTTTTTCCTTGATGTCCCATGTGATGTCCTGATTCTCCTTGACTTGAGTTTTACCTAATGGGCTTACTCTCTGGTCTAAAATTTGTGATTTCTGAGTCTCGGAGTTTCTTACACCAGTGGGGACTTCTGAGAGGTGATCCCTGGCTGTGGAGGCTCTTTCAGTGCTTGACCATGATGTTCTTACTGTTTTAACCCCATCACTGAGATTCACGGGAGAACCGTGATAATCACTAATAGGCACATCTAAGAATTTTACCGGAAGCTCCTGCTGTGGTAGATCAATGTTGTCCAATTTCAGATTAGCAGAAGTGGTAATCTCACTAGGTAACTCTGGAGAATATTTTCTATCTTGATTTGCTGAAGAAGGTTCCATTGGGCTAACCAGTAAGGCTGTTTCAGATTCTGAAAGATTACTTCTACTTTCCCATGACTTAGGCACATCTTTGGCAAGTTCTCTTTCTGAAAAGGTGTTTTCTGATGCATAAAACTCAGCCTTCCTCTCGCCCTGGAAAGTAATCTTTGGTTCAGTATTTTTTAAAAATTTGGGAGAGAGATGAACTTGATTTTTGATATCTTTATCTGCCTTTATATTACTTGCTCTTTCCAAACCAACAGCCAGTAATGGAAAGGATTTAACTGTCCCTTCTGGTTTGTTCCATATCAAGTTAGTGTCTCTTCCCTCACTTTTTGCCTGTAAATCTGTTTCTTTAGCTTTAATTAAGTTTTTGATTGGTCCCTTCATTTTTTTAGCACGAGGGAGTGTAGCTGGCTTGGACTGACAAACTTTATGAGCACCAGCAGTTATGTTTGGTCCTATCATCTTACAGTATGGTAAGTGGGATTTTAATCGTTTAAAAGACTTCTTACAATAGGGACATACTTCCATTCTGGGTGGAGTATTAGTCATTCTTTTCCTGAAAAAAGTAAATGAAATTATGAATAGGATTTAATTTGGAGAGTAACTGTAATAGTTTATGTATTGTACCTTCTAAACTCAACAACCTAACTTGAAGAAAATGGGAAAAAAATTACTTTCTTTTTTTGCTTACAGAGGTAGAAAATAGAAGACATAGTTTGATTTGGAGATGAATCCTATTTATGCTTGGTACTTACATTTCTTAAAATTTTCTAGTAATCAATAATTTATAAAAGCCAAAGAAGTTTTTCAACATTCTTTACCAAGGAGGTGAGCAAGGCTAAAAGACTTATATATGATAAAGTAATGGTTAGTTGGAGAAAATGATGTTCAAAATACCAGTCCAAATAAAATGTTTGCTACTTAAGATCACAGCAACTCAACTGGATATGACATCAGCATGAAGAAATTAAATACATCTTTTGAAGACAGAATGGTGAAGAATAAAATATTCAGGCCAGGATTAGAAGGCTAGTGGTTAGAGCAGTGGCTTCCAAAGGAGTATATGGAAGATCCTCTGGAAGCAGGAGGAACACATTAGAACTTCCATTTATTTTTATTTTCTAGAAATGAGTAATAAAACTCTAACCGTTAACATGCTGGTAATGCACACACAAAATCTATGTATAATGTATAAGCATATGCACAGGGGCAAGGTCTGTGTACCTGTAGAATACTAGATTATTGGCAAATTAGTTTGATATGTTAGTTAAATATTTACTACAAAAAAAAATTCTACAAAGCACATATTTGCACCTCTTCATTTTTCTCTAGAGTCAGGTAATGTTAATTCCAAAGCTCAGTTGAAAGTTATTTATTATTTTTACATTTCATAGTCTTTATTTTATAAAGTCCTGGAGGGCAGGGAACATATCTATCCTGAGCACAGTCAGCTGTATCCTTAAAACATAGCACTAAGTCTGACATATATCTGTTGAATGGATTTTTTTCTCTAGACATAAACACAAATATTAAAAAGTATTATCACTATAGGGTTCTGTAAGTATCTCCTGACTACTAAATAAGTTGGAAAGTGAGACTAAAACCACTTACAAAATAAACATAAGATCCTGACCAACCCATTTATCAAAACAACCAACCCACTGTTCTACATGAAGTCAGGCAAAACAAAAGTGTTTTGTGCCAAAAGATTTTACAGTAATTACAGTATTACTCTTACCGATTCTGGAGGAACTCCTCTGACGACACGGCAAAAGCTGTCGTGTAAATAAAAGGTTAACTTTTATTTACAAAAAATACCCATACGCGAAGCAGGTCCACGGGCCTTTGGCTAATAATTTTAGAAAAAAGGGGCCAGAGACCCGTTACACGTTTCTACCACTACAACTCCACCTCACACTTAAAACCCACTGGCAAGATCTCTGTAGACTTACAAGTCAACGTCTTAATGTGGGTGCCAATTGCTTTCTTACCTGAGCTCTTACAGGAGGATGCTAACTTTGCGGTTCTTTCTTTTGAATCCCCATGTTTCACGATCATCAGCTAGAGTTTGGCAGAAAACTATTTTAATGACAGCCTGTGTAAGATACAATCTGGAAAGTAACCCGAAAGCACGCACCCGCATACAGTGAATAAATATGCCATAATACCGAACCAAATACAAATAATTAGGTTATCTACAGGGCAATTCCCCTTTGATGGTCAGGAAAGCAGACAAGACTTCGCCGGCCAATCACATTATTTATGCTAATCTTCGCCCCTGCCTCCCTCGCTCCAGAGCAGATTTTCCCTCCCATCAGCCAGATAAACTTGCCTGCCCGCCTCATCCCTCGTTTTTTCTGAAAGCTCTCCTGCTGCTTCCAGCGGAGAGGAGGAGATCGCCGGGCACCTCCGCAGTCTGGAGCCGGATTCCCCGAAACGTCGGGGCCGGCTGGGGACGTCGAGGGTCTCCTTTCCCACAGCTCCGGGAAGACCGCGGGACCCAATGTGCTCCCCTTCCCCAGACCTGGGATGTGAGTCACAGTCCTGTCGTTTGTGACTCACCCCAGAGCAGCGTCCTAACCCCCAAACCCAAAAAGTCCCGGAAGCCCCCAGAAGAAACCCCTCATGGCAGACAATCGAGCGATTTCCAACCCCCCAGGCCCGGAACCGCCTCCACAACTGCCTGATGGTTCTCAGCAATTTAAAAAATTATCACTTCACAGAGGCCTAACTCAAATAGTTGCGTCATGTGATTACCACATAATTTAATTTAAACCTGGATTGACTTGACTTTTATACTGTCCACTTGCTATGAACAGGCGAAAGCTCGAGCCAGCTCCAACGAGGTCCCCTCTTCCCGGAAGGTCCTAGTCGCTCCTCCCGCTTCGAACCCGCCTCTTCCTGTGGGTGGGGTTACTGGTCGGAGAGACCGGGGTCCCGCCACTGCGCAGCCGCGAGGGGGCGGTACCACGGCGACTACGACATGGGGGGGCGCGGAGGAGACGCCGGAAGTAGCGGTGGTACGGTTCCGACCCCGGGGTACTCACCGCCGGCTGCGTCCACCCGAGCGGCGGCTAGAGGCAAGGCCCGAGGGGGTGGGCGTGGCGGCCCCCGAAGTACAACCCCCTCTGTTCCCTCCTCTCGCAGAGCGGCGCCCCGTCGCTCTCCTCCACCGGCTGCCATGAGCGAGCGCCTCCGCCCCAGGTAAGGGAGAAGAGTCCCCCTTTCCTTACCAGCCCCTTGCCTGATGATCTAGAGGGATGGGGGCGCGCGAAGCGGTGGCCCAAGCAAGCGTGGACCCTGCGGGTCTCCATCTGGGGTGCTCAGGAGTCCGGGGGAGGAGGGAAGAGGGATGCGGGAGTGATCAGATACCTGGCCCTTTTGGGTAGCTGGAGGAGTGACTGTCCGGGATCCAGGTCTCTTCACTCCATCTTTTTCCCCCCATATCTTTTCCCAGTTGGAATTAAGTCTGGTCAGTCTCCGAAGAGAAACGGTGGCCCTAAAAATTCCTTGTCCTAAATTTAGGATGGTGGGGGGATGGGAGGAATGTCTGATCTCCGAGAAGGAGCCCTTTGGGCGTCTGTGAGGGGACGGGACGGGGACCTGCAGTCTCTCCAGTCAGAAAGAAGGATTGGGCTTAACCGTGCAGCTGGGAAGGATTAGGTTAGGTTGAAGAACTGACGCCCTGGAAGGTTGTGGTTGTAGAAGGGCAGATGACCAAAGTGGGTTGTGGACACTCTTGGCTGTAGCATTAAACAGGCAGGATTCTAAACTGTTTGGATGCGGAGCCGTTTAACTCCGAAGGCGGGAGGTAGAATAATATCGGGATACAGTACCCTTCCGCGGAGACTGGCCTGAACCCAGGGCTCTGAACTTAAGACTTTTATGCTTGACATGTACTGAGTGGATTCTGCAGCAAGCGGGGATTTCTTCCTTTATTTTCTATTTTTCTTTTTCCTTTTATTTTCCTCTTCAAGGTGGGGAGGAGACTGTTGTACTGAGTATTTCAGAATGAAGAGGATCAGCTTCATTTCAAATTAGGAAAATCCCTTATCATGAAGTTTGAAGTGAAAACTTGTAGCTCATCAAGTCCAACTCTCTCATTTTTCTGATGAGAAAACAGATTTAGATAGAGAATTGATTTACCTGGGTCTTTGGAGGTTTGTTGCTCATTTCTTTATTTCCTGATAGACTCAGTGAAGCTTAAATTGGATCATAGGATTGTCATGGTAGATTATGCCTAATCTTTTGTTATTCCATATTTTCATTGATTCCAGGTGTATTGGCAGTTTTTCCACAAGGATCCTGCTCCAGAACATAGTTAATTCTGGAGGACATTATGAGGGTATTTGGTTTGACAGTGAAAACCTAGGTTCCCCCAAAATGCTGCATTGGATTATTGATTTGGGTAATGTAGCCAATGAAGCCTAAAGCCTCTGCTTGTATAAAAAAGAAGAGTGGACTAAATCTGAAATTAGGGGTTCACTTACTGATACACTCTCAGAATTAGGAACAAGATCTTTAGGTGCAGTAAGCCTACTCTGACTACCTTTTTTTTCTTTCTTTCAAGTCCAGCTATTCTTCTGATGGTGCTCTGGGAGTGTCTCTCATATCTGAAAATGTCTGAATATTTCCTACACAAAACATTTATTTTGTCCAGTACTGTACGAACATAATGTGTTTATACTGGTAGCAGATACCTTTTATCTAGTACACAGATGATCTCAACACGTTTATACTGGTAATGTCTTTACTGTAAAGGAAGTTGTTTAATTTGGACAGGTTCTTCTTACCTACTCTTCTCTTCAACTAGAGTCTCATGAAGTTTGATGGGCTATTTCTGACAGCTCTAGCTGTCTTACTATCTCCAAGTCATTGGATCTGTTTCCTCAGTTTTAAGATGAAATGTTGTTCTAAGATGGTCATTTTCAAAATTGCTCCACAGTGTACTGGGATGGCCATAGAGGGGTGAATGTGTGGCAAAGGAGCCCCTACTTCCCTTCTTTAACTTTTCAAATTTGTATATATATTGAGGCCTTTGTGTGTGTGTGTGTAATAAGAAAGTGTTTTGTTACTTTATGAAATGTTTGAAAACCATTGGTTTACTTACATTCAAGATTTTTTCTGTCTCAGTCTCTAGAAGATGACAGGAGGATTAGAGAGAAATGAAATTATGAAAAGTAATGGAATCAGCCATCCTTAGAAGTAACAGATGCTAAATAATACTCTATAACTAGATGGTTAGGGGAGAATGTCTAATCAATTAGGGGGTATTTGTGGATTTTGTAACCTGGTCTGTGGTGTTAATGTCAAAAGCTATAATCTGATTGATTGCACTAATGGTGTGTTGAGGCTGAAGCTGTAGTCTTGCCAGTTATTACATTTTTGAAAGAAGAATGTTCCAAGGACAGAATTTTCAACAAGCCTTAAAAGAAAGAATGAAGAACAAGCAGTAGGGCTCACTCTTAATCCAGTGACGCCATCCAAAGGGGAGGGCCACCCATAGGTGAAAGATAGTTCTTGGACTTTGAGAGATGAACTCTTAACTGTGAGGTGGGGATATTTCATGCAACTCTCCCAGAGTTTTCCCCTTTGTTCATTTTTTCACCCTGTAACCTCCTTGACATTCATATTCTGGTTCCTGGAAAGATATAATCCCCCATTATAAATGAAGAAATTGGCATTTTTGATTAAATAGTTAGGCCTACAAGTTGGGCTAAAGTGACTCAGCAGCACAAAGCACAGTCAGCTGTCAGTATACCAGTGAAATAAGAATTGGCGACCAAAGTACTGCCATTTAATGAATTTCTCTTTGGGCGTTTAACGGCTGCTTGTCAGACACTGCTTTCTTACTGGAACACCAGCCCTCTCAAATTCGCTAATCATATTAGGATAAAAGTATGCTTGATTCAAACTTGTGCTATAGCAAATCCATTTAAAGATTAATAAAACCCAGTTTTCACTTAGTTTTTTGTTTTTTTTTTTCTTTTTTTCTTTTAAATGTTACTTTCAAAAAATATGAGGTCCCCATATACCCCTACCCCACCAACGCCACCCCTCCCACATCAACAAACTCTTCCATCATTGTGGCACATCCACTGCACCTGGCGAATACATTCTGGATAACTGCTGCAGCACATGGACAGTGGTCCACATTGTAGTACACACTCTCCCCCAGTCCACCCAGTGGGCCACGACAGGACACACAACGTCCAGCATCCGTCCCTGCAGCACCACCCAGGACAACTCCAAATCCTGAAAATGCCCCCACACCACATCTCTTCTTCCCTCTCCCGACCATCAGCAGCCACCGTGGCCACCCTCTCCACATCACTACTACAGTTTCTTGCCATACTAATCACAGTAGTTCCCCAGCAGAACACCAGTCAGTCCACTCTAATCCATACTCTATTCCTCCATCTTGTGGACCTAAGGACTTCAAAATAATGTACAGGTAAAATCTAATCTCTTGGGAGAATAGGTCGGGAGCAGAAATGATGATCTTATTTCACAAACAACTGAATCTTAGAATGAGATAAATGACGCAGCCCACTGCAGGTTGGCTAAAGCTTTATCAGAACCACACACCTAGTGTTTTTTAATCAGTCCAAGCCTAAATTGGGATCCATAACTCATTAATAAAGTTGGGCTTATTCAGAATGTTGCACAATACAGGGAATTAAGCTCCGGGCACCAAGGCCTTTCATTAATTTCAATAAGATTCTCCAATATCCAGACCTCAACGCGTATTTTAAGGTTAAGGGCCTGACAGTGCACCACCCTGCTTACCTAGAAAAGATGTAACTAGAGAAGAGTCTCTATGCTCCAAATTAAATACCTTCCAGAAAGCTGTTTTCCCTTTTATTTTCCTGCTCTAGACTTTTGAACCATTAGAGGTTTCATTATAATAGATTATGCTGCTTTATACAAATGGATCCTTAGGCAGCACCCAGGAGCTCTGTATCTGTGCTGTCTATACGGTAGCTAGCCACATGTGGCCATTGAGGGTTGAAATGTGGCTAATGTAACTTAATGTAACTTAAGGAACTGAATTTAAAATTTTATTTTAATTAATTTAAACTTAAATAACCACATATCTAGTGGCTACCATATTAGACAACTCTAGACAATTTGGCTTAAAATTATGCCTCCTTTAATTTATTTCTACTTTTTAACTGGAGGGGTAGAAGTCCTGACAGCACTTGATTCTCTTTTTTTTTTTTAATTTTTAAGAGATATAGGTGTACAGAAAAATTGTAGAAAAAATACAGCGTTCCTATGTGCCCACCCAATCGTTAACACTTTACATTTGTGTGGTATCTTTGTTGCAATTGATGAAAGAGTATTATACTTGTACTATTGACTGTAGTCCATAGTTTATATTAGGGTGTATTTTTTTCCCCAATATCCCACCCCATTATTAACACCTTGCATTAGTGTGGTATATCTGTTACAATTCATGGAAGGAACATTTTTATAATTGCACTATTAATTATAGTCCATTGCCTACAGTAAGTCCACTGTGTTGTACAGTCCTATGTTTTATCTTTTAATTTTTATTCTAGTAATATATATATGACCTAAAATTCTCCCCCAAGCAGTCACATATACGGCTCAGTGCTGTTAAATTACACTCACACTGCCATGTCCCCATCATCACCATCCATTTCCAAAAGTTCACAGTCAACCCAAAATGCAGTTCCATACAAGTGAAGCACTAACTCCCCACCCCAACCCCCAGAGCACTTGATTCTATCATAGATTACATACATATTTTTCTCTCTTATGCGTCTGAGAATATTTGATTGAAAATGTGATTTTTCTTTAAACCTGGAAATTTTAAGTAGCTTATGCTATGATCTCAAAGTAATAGTCTAGTGAAATAACTTATATCATAATATTAGCTAATGTAGCAAGGAAATTTGGGTTAATATGACAGTGATTGTCCAGAAAATTAACTTAATACTTTGGAGGGTGTAGAGCTTTTGTTTAATGTGATAATTGTGAAATAATCAGGCATGAAAGAAAATCAGAGATTAGAAGCCATCACAAATACCTAATATACTCTGTAGCACCATGTTTTTAAACTATTTTAAGGGTAAATAAACCCACTGCCTTAAATATTATACAGAAGAGAACAAAATTAGGTAACATGGAATTGTAATTTCAGAGAAGGTAGCATTTGAAAGTTTAGTCATTCACCACTTCCTGTTTTTATTTTAATACAAGTAGGAATTTAAAATTGTCAGGACTCTTTTTAGAAATTAGTTTTACAGGTATGACCTTATCTGCTGCTATTTTCTATTTTTGCTCTGTGTGCCTAATGATGGTACACTTCCAACTTTTAACCCCTTGGTGAATTATGTTTTCTCAGGTGAAAGTACAGGTTTATATATTGCCACTTGCTTACAGTTTAAGTGTTTGAATTATCAATCGTTGGATTTTGTTTTCTTCCTTGTGATTTAATTTCAGGAAAAGGAGAAGGAATGGCAATGAAGAAGACAACCATCTTCCCCCCCAGACCAAAAGGAGTAGTAGAAACCCTGTCTTTCAGGATTCCTGGGACACAGAGGTAGGAAGTATGGTTGGTTAAACTCTAATTTATTCATTGAGTTAAATAATCAAGTTTCTACCATGCAATTAAAAGAAATTTATTTATTCAAAGAATAAATGAAAATGATCTTATTTGGTTGCAATGATTTTTAACCTTTTGTTTAGTTTTTGAGTCATGGCTCCATAGAGGAAGATATGAACCCTCTTGCCATAAGTGGTATATGTCTACACCTATTCATACACACACACAGCAAAATTTGTATTTGTTAGAAGCATCATGGGTCTTTGAAGAAAACATTCTTGAACCCCCTATTTCAGAAACGAACTTATTTTCTAATAGTTTATAAATCATTGTCACGAGGACCAGTGTATTAGTCAGCCAAAGAGGTGCTGATGCAAAGTACCAGAACTCTGTTGGCTTTTTTTTTTTTTTTTTTAAAGATTTATTTATTTATTTAATTTCACCCCCTCCCCTGGTTGTCTGTTCTTGGTGTCTATTTGTTGCGTCTTGTTTCTTTGTCTGTTTTTGTTTCTTTGTCCGCTTCTGTTGTCGTCAGCGGCACAGGAAGTGTGGGCGGCGCCATTCCTGGGCAGGCTGCTCTTTCTTTTCACGCTGGGCGGCTCTCCTCACGGGCGCACTCCTTGCGCGTGGGGGCTTCCCCACGCGGGGGACACCCTTGCGTGGCAGGGCACTCCTTGCGCGCATCAGCACTGGGCATGGCCAGCTCCACACAGGTCAAGGAGGCCCGGGGTTTGAACCGCGGACCTCCCATATGGTAGACGGACGCCCTAACCACTGGGCCAAAGTCCGTTTCCCATCTGTTGGCTTTTATAAAAGGTATTTATTTGGTATAGAAACTTGCAGTCACCAGACCATTAAGCATAAGTTACTTCCCTCACCAAAATCTGTTGCCCCATGGTAGAGCAAGATGACTACTGATGTCTGCAGGGGTTCAGTCTTCCTTTTTCTTATATGGCTTCGTGGTCCCAGCTTCTTCCCATCTCAGCTGTAGGCTGGTATAAAGCTTGTCTCTTTCCCTGGGGCTTGGTTCTCTCTGAGCTCAGCTGCAGCTGTAGACCCTTACACTCATCTCTCTTCCTGGGGCCTTTGTTTGTGTCTATGGGGTGGTCTCTATTTCTCTGTGTTCTCCTGTGTGTTTACTTCCTGAGGCTCTAGCACCAAAAACTGCCAACTCTCCTCTGCCAGGTCATTTTTGCTCTGCATCGCTGCCCCCCACAGTGGTGGGGACTCAAGGTCCTACTGACCTGGCCAAATCAAAGCCTTGATCATAATTGAATCAAGTAGAAGTGAAACCTCTGAATTTAATACAAACTAATATGCCCAGAGGAACAGACCAGTTTACAAAGATAATCCAGTATCTATTTTTGGGATTCATAAACAATACCAAACTGCCACAGCCAGCATATTTTGTTGCTTCAATTTAAAATTTTAATCATGCAGAATATATGATTTATGTGTATGCACAATCCTATTTTGAGTGTTTTACTTTTTCATTGTGTTCTAAAAAGAGCTCCATGGGGTCTTAAGGGGGAAGAGCTCAAGAAAAATTTCTAAAATTTTTGGTTTCCTAAAAGAGTGCTTCAGTATGCATGGAATAGCTTTTCTGTGCAATTGAAAGACTGTTTAACAGTATAGAAAAGAATCCACAATCAAAGTGTGCTACTAGCACAGTGTGATTTGGTGAATCCCAAAAAGAGATTATGTTTTGAATTAATCCAGTCCCTTTTGATTGGATTGTGTCAGTGAAGTGTGATACAGTTTGGGTCTCCCTCCACCCCCTTGCCGGGCCTTATATAAACGGAGACACAGAAGAAGAGATACCCACAGAAAAGGGAGCTCTGACATTTTTTACTGTGCCTTGTGAGAAAGGATTCAAGGATTACTAGCTGCCCATGGGTAAGCATGAAGCCCCCAAGAGGCTGGGCCCACGGAGCAGCTCAAGGCTGAAAGACAAGCCATATGCCTGATAGCCCATAGCTGAGCTCTGGTGGATTCTGGAGGGGAAGGCAGGGACATCAGCAGAGAAGGGCAGCCATCATGGCAGGATGCTAGGATCACCAGTAGCTGACTTTGGTGAGAAAGCATCTCTAATGGTGCCTTGATTTGAACATTTCACAGCCTCAGAATGTAAGCTTTTTTACCTTAAATAAAATTCCCATTGTGAAAGCCAACCCATTTCTGGTGCTTTGCATTGGCAGCCCTGTGGCAAACTAAGACAGATACTATTAAATTATGTACCTAAAGATTTTGACCCTTAACAGTGAAGGGCCAATCCTCTCTTAACAGTTGTCACCCTAAAAGACCAGTGCCTCAGTGACAAAGATTTCTAAGCTTCAGCCTCATAATTTAGAGCAAAATCTATGTATCACAATTCTTGCACAGCCAAAATAATTTGTACTTTAATTACTTTCTGGTAATAGGATTTGACCTATATTCAGTCTCTCTTTATATCAGAAATCCAAAATAACTCCCCCAAGGGGGCAAATTAGTAATTCTCATGTAATCCTCATTCAGGGCCAATTGAGGACAAGTTGTGGATTAAAATTCTATGATTCTCTGTGGAAACTTGAGGTTTTATCGCATTTCCCTCCCCTTTTTAAGGTCTTGCCATCCTATTTTCTTTTTTCTGACTAACAGCAAAGTAATTGAGCTTTATGAAATGTGATAACTGGGGAATACTCAGGAATGAAAGAAAAGTTTATAGAGGCTACCCTGAACATTTAATTATAAAGCTGTGTAACAGTAATTGAGTTTCCAGTATTTCAGATTAGAAAACAACCCACTAGAGTTTGCTGTGAAAAAAAAAAGTTTGCCGTGATTACTATCAGCATCAATATTTCTTGTAATTCTGCTCCATTCATTCAGAGACATCTACAGTTTGATGTCTGTGAACAGGAATACAAATCATCTTTTTACAAATATATATAATTAAAGTTAGATGTTTCTGATCTCTTCCTTTAAGTAAGTAAGACTTCATAATGTTAGATTGTTTTGTTTTGTTTTTTAAGTGCTATTTGTGGAAAATGTCCTTCACTCTTTCTAAAATCTATGCATTAGCATCAAAGAAGCAAACAAGTTACTGTTATTCAATCTCTTGGCTCATGTATCTTGTTATTACTTGTCCAAAGAAATTAAGCCTTTGAACTCCTCAGTAATCATTAGTTTGAAGGATGGACGAGATTCTCTTCATTAGAATTTAAGGTCAATACAGGTAATTTTTATCTGTCATAGTAATCTGAACTAACTGGTGGATCACCTAACAGTGTGTCATAATCCTTAGTTTCAGCCTTGCCTACTGAACATTTACTGGCGCTCTGAACAAGTGGCCTCTGGCACTAGGCTGTGCTTGCGCAGTAGCGGTATTAACAAGTCATGAGGACTGGTGCTGGATGGGCCAGCCAGAGAGGCAAGAGCCAGGGGAAAATCTTTAAAATGGAAAGTTAAGCCTTGAATAATTGAGTTGCCACTACTGGAAGAGGTCTTTATATTTTGGGCAGAGAAACATTAAGTTTAGAGGCATTCGGCTTCTTTTTGACAACTGAGTATCAAAAGAAAAAATAAAACAATTCCTTATTAATGGATTATTGATTTATTTCATAATTTATATAATAGAATATTTTACTAATGACATTGTTAATGAAAATGTATCTTTAAGATAGGGCTGGCAAGATGTTTCTTTGAATCTAGCTTAGATAAGAAAACCAGCATTTCCTGTGTCTCCTAAAACACTTAAATAATTTTAGAATTCTTTTTCTTAGAACTTGAACTTTCATTTGGGGGGAATTTGTTTAAATTTTGAGCAATTTAAAATTATAATTAATTTCCAAAAAGTTACCTTTATCAAATGGAATAACATTGGCAAGTACTGGGAAATAAGTCGTGTTTGATTTATGTTAAACTATTAAACTATGCCTCCTTTTTACCCTAGATACTCTGAAGCTAAAGGATATGAACTGCTTTGTCAGTTTAGTGATATAAAGAGAAATTTTTAGTCTGCTTGTGCATTTTCTCTTCCCCAATTTAGTTAGGTCTATTTCTACTCTACAGATGGAAAAATTGGGGCTCACAGAAAGACCAAGTCACTTGGCCAAGGATACACACTTGTAAGAGGCAGAGGAGTTGCGCCCGATGAGCTGCTTGCTCATCCCCATGCTATGTGGTATCTCGGAAGTCAGATTGAAGCCCTGAGAGACGTTGCTAAATATAATCAGGAGTAGTCAGGGTCTAGGCTTCTCCTGAATCATAGAAACGGAAAATAATAATTTTCCTTCCCTTATCTTTTAGCTAGAAAATATTTTTCCAATAAATGATGATGGGCTATTAGCAAAAAAGCAACTTTAGATTTCTAGCTCAAAAAAGCAGAGTTTGGGATCTAGTGGTTTTTTTCCTCCCTAAACAGTTGATGCTTCAATTTTAACTCCAATGTTAAACTTAGATCTAATGATTTGTGAGCTTTGGAATAATTTTTTTTTTAAATTTATTAAGCAGGTTTTTAAAGATACATTCATATACCATACCATCTATCTAAAGTGTATAATCAATGATATTTTTTAAATTGAGGTATACCATCTATCTAAAGTGTATAATCAATGATAATTTTTAAATTGAGGTATAATTTTCTAGTATAGGATTTTTAAAAAATCTTGTAACACCATTCTAGACAAATCATATTAGTTGATATCCAAATTAGTCTTGTTTTTTCCTTTGGTGAGAAAGAAATTAAATGGTTTATCAGTTTACATCTTTCTTTTGGGTCTTGTACAAAAGCTGTGCCATTCCGTGATCTTGGGCAGTTATTTGGATGGGTAAAATCTTGACACATTTAAGCAATTTAAATTTGTTCTCTTAGGGACTGACCTTTTTGGTTTGAATTGTATCTTTTCATGTAGTAGGAGCAATGTTCTTTGCTTTCAATTTTTATCTACAAATTAAAAGTTTCCCTGTAAATCTAGCTTCTGGTTCATAGCTATATGCCTTTGAATAGTGCGTCTACCCTGAGGAACTAAAAGCAATATATTTTTTAATGCATAGATATAATTTTTTAATACTTTTTTTAATATCTTTTTTACTAAGACCATTTTGGTTTTTCAGATTACTACAAAGTAACAAAAAATAGAGAGTGGAAAAAATGTGGACATGAAAACAGAAGTGGCTTTCTTGGAACGCCACCTTTTTCTTGTCTCTACTAGAAAGGGGAAAATTGCAATTCTTACTGGAAATGCAAAGGCATGACAAATGAGAAAATAACAGAGCCATGGCAATCTTTAAAATTAGGATTCTATAAATCCATTTTTTTAAAAACTGGTAAGAATTACCCGTTAGGTGATTTTTTAAATAGTGTGAATTTGGGTGACCACTGAGAGATTTAGTGTAATTTTCTTAAAAGGCTCTTGGTTTTCACCCATTCTCATTATCTTTAATCTGTTTGAGGCTTGTGGGCGCATTCTAGGAGACAGAACAGTTTCTGTTTTGGGTGAAACTACTAGGGTTGTTTAAAAAAAACCTGGTTGTAAATTAACTTCTGAACAATTTTTTAATAACTCCCTTAAAGGGCCATTCAAAATTGAGGAACTGTCCTTTTAAAGTTAGTCTAGTTTATAGCATGCATTGTAAGAAACCTTACTCAAAAGTCCTTGAAATGTTTGTAATTTGTTTCATCAATATAGGAGCCACCCCACCCCCAAGCAATTTCATTTTGAAACTGAATGTTAAAGTCTATTGTTAATATTGAAGATACACATATGCACAGGTTTTTCTGCAGGTGGGAATTACTTTGTTTTGGCCTGTTGAAATTTAAACAAAAGCAGTAATAATAGGTAATAGAATGTTTCCGTTAGTAAGGAACTTAAAACATAATATGTGGCCCATTGTCATCTTATGAGGGGTACTGAAGTGTAGAAAGGTTATGCTATTTACCCATGGACATAGAAAAGTCATCACCAGCATTTTATTTCCTTTCTTATGTAGAAAGTAGTTTTAATTAACTCATTGAATTCATTTAAATCTTGCAGTCTCACTACCATTAGCAAAGCAGACCTCTCTCAAATTACTGGGCATTTTGGAAGCACAGAATTTTGTTAGATACTCTGATAGACTCACTAGGACCATCCCTTGCACTTAGTCCAGATCTGCTGCAGTCTTAGAATGAACTTCATGACTCCAGTGATGGAATGTATGTTATGGGTAAGATTTCTTTTTTTCTTTTGAGGTTCACATAAATTAAAAGCACCAACAGTAAAGATTGAAGGTGGGGGAGGGGGGGAGGTAGGGCTTGAAAGAAAATAAAGTGCTGTGTTGATGTGCTTTTCTAGTTAAGAAAAGCTGAAGCATCCAGTCCTAGATCAAAAATATACACACATATATTAGAGATCTATTTTTATGAAAGAAAGCAACTCAGTAATTAATATTCCTGCCAGAGGGCTTTCTAAAGGTTATTAGCAAAAAGTCTTTAGCAGTGTTTATTTCTACCATGGGTATAAATATTTTATATCTTAAACTGACTTCACAGCTGGGGAACATGGAGTTAAGGGCAGGCCTCCCAGAAGGACAAGGAGTTCTGATCTCTGCTGTATGATTTTAGACTTGTGGAGTAAGAAAATGAACTTGAGATGTGCAAACATATGTGTCATGGGAGTCGCAGAAGGAGAAGAGCAGGAAAAGGGGGCAGAAGGAATATTTGAAGAAATGATGGTAGAAAATTTTCCAACCCAACTTTCCTGCCCTCTGATGAACAATTTATATATGTATTTCCCCTCCTTTCTGCCAGTCTTCCTCTGCGTTTCTTTATCTGCTGTCTATTCTGTCAAGGCTCCTGACAGTCTTTTCTAGTATTTCTCCCTTCTCCACCCTTTACATTCTTCTTTTCCATTGGTTCTTTCGTGAGCCTTTTCTCTTCCTAATTCTAATCCCTCTACTTCAGGTTTCTGTTAATTGCTTCCTGTTCTCTCTCTCCTTTACCACTGAGTGTCTCCAGTTATTCGTAGCCCCTTTGGGTACTTTCTCATCTCTCCTTCCATCCCTCCTTTCTGGATCCTGGCTTCCTCCTTAATTCTGCACGTCTCTATTTACAAAACCTGTTCCTGCAGTCAGAGACAGCAAGTCTCTTGATAAACTAACCGTACCTGCTGTGTCTGTTTTGTCTTCACTGACTCTTCTTGGGGTGGATCTCACCTACACCACATGATTAGCATTTCCCTCAAAGCCGCCTCTTTTATGATTTTGTTGTTTTCGTTCTCCTAGTTTGCCATTCCCTGCCTATTAAAACTCTCTTCATTCATTTGAAGGAGCACTTTCTCGTTCTCCCAGTCAGCATCCATTGCTGGAGTTCTGTCACTCAGTAGCTTTGGAATCCCGTTATCAGTGTAGGTGTTAGCACCATGGCTTCTTAGTTAAGCTCAATAAAGATTCGTTGAGGGATTAAGCAACCCTAGTGAAATGCCTCATTGTACATAGTAGGCACACAAATATTTGTTAGCACAGAGTTTGGACATCAGACAACCTGTGCTTGCTGGAGTCAGATTTTCCCAAGGTGAGGCCTGGCCTGCACACTTAGAAGAAGTCCACAGTTGATTCCAAACTGGACTGTAACATGACAAGTCTCTTCTGAGTCTTATAGAGGCTCCTACAGTTACAAGGATATACAGGTAGATTTCATTGTTGCCTAAACTAACCTGAAATCTTTCCTTTTCAGACAAATCTGAACCACGGGGCTTTCATGAGATGCCTTTGGATATTCGTTAGAGATACACTCTTAGCATCGTCATAGATTTAACTTTATGTTCATTAATTTGCAGTTTTCATTTCACAGCTCATGACCTATTTTCCTGATTTGTATTACAAATTTATCATGAAAATATCTGGTCATAAGTCAGCATTAAGCCTAAATTGAAAATTCAGAGAAAAATGAGCTTTATAACTGTCAGTTTGTGTAAATAGTCAGATGCATGGACTTGAAGGAATCAGGATTATAGGAATAAGATTTGTATTTGATGGGTCTTTCTCAGTCCAAAGTCTTTGGACTCTCTGCTCTTTAGTTAAAAGAACTTGACATCTTTTAAGAACGAGTGTGACAAGTCAAACACCTCTGTACTAAGAAAGCAGTTTCAATTTTTAGAAACTATGCACCTCAAGTAGTGGATTCTCACCCCCCACCCCAAACCTCAGTCAGTCTGATATCTAAAAGCTTCACTAAATGGGGGAAATATGATTTTTTCCCACCTAAAGTATTTTGGTTTTATAGGAAATGAAATGATCTTTCCTCTTTGTATATGGTAAGGCACTGATAGAGACATAAAATTTGGTTTTATGCCTTCAGAGTTAAGAATAATGGGCTTTCCTTTATCCATAAAGTAGACCATTCTGTTGGCTTAAAACTGATGATATACAATGACTTTAAAACATTTTTGACCTTGTCTCATAGTAAGAAACCTGTGTTATGACCCTGTACATTACCAACCATATTTGTGAATATTTGAGAAAAGATTTCACAGAACAATATATACCCTTATCAGATTATACCCTGTTTTAATATTTTTAATGTTGGTTGCTACCCGCCAGTAAGTTTTACCCTTCGTTTGAAAAACACTAGTCAATCCATAGATTGTGAGATACTCATTAAAGCAGTCTCAAGAAAGGCTGGTCTGAATTGGTAGAAATAGGAGCAGAAACATCCTTTAAATAAAGGTACTGTTAGGACATGTGACACATATTATCAAACGTTAATACATATTAACATTTAATATGTATTAAGAAAAGCACATAATGTTCATAACAGCATTATTCCCAAAGTTTAAAGTTCAAAACAACTCTTTAAGTGCCCATCATCAGATGAACAGATAACAAAATGTAATATTTGTGGGTTTTTTTTGTTTTTTTTTTAAAGATTGATTGATTGATTGATTTCTCTCCCCTTCCTCCCCACCCTGGTTGTCTGTTCTCTGTGTCTATTTGCTGCATCTCTTCTGCTTCTGTTGTTGTCAGGGGCATGGGAATCCGTGTTTCTTTTTGTTGCGTCATCTTGTTGTGTCAGCTCTCTGTGTGTGTGGCACCATTCCTGGGCAGGCTGCACTTTCTTTTGCGCTGGGCGGCTCTCCTTACGGGGCGCACTCCTTGCACGTGGGGCTCCCCTATACGGGGGACACCCCTGCGTGGCACGGCACTCCTTGCGCGCATCAGCACTGTGCATGGGCTAGCTGCACACGGGTCAAGGAGGCCCGGGGTTTGAACTGCGGACCTCCCATGTGGTAGACGGACGCCCTAATCACTGGGCCAAGTCTGCCGCCCAAAATGTAATATTTGTATACAATGGAATATTATTCAGCCACAAAAAGGAATAAGGTTCTCCTACATGCTACAACACAGATGAATCTTGGAAACATCATGCTGAGTGAAATAAGCCAGGCATGAAATAACAAATATTTTATGATTCTGCTTATATGAAGTATCTAGAATAAACAACCACCTAGAGACAGAAAGTAGGTTAGCGGTTACCAGGGGCTGGACAAGGGGGAAATGGGGAGTTGTTGCTTAATGAGCACAGAGTTTCTGTTTGGGTTGATAAGAAGTTTTGGTTATGGATGGTTGTGATGGTAGCACAACACTGTAGATGTAATTAATGCCACTGAACTGTCCACTAAAAAGTGGTGAAAATGGCAAATTTTATATTAAATGTTACTAAAATAAAATTTGAACATACACACATGCGCTTGCGTGGATTACTGGGTTCTCGGTAGGCTCTGTTGTATTAGTCTAAAAGCATCATTGGGCTGTTCAGTGCAAGGGAATACAACTGAACCAGTTTGAGGTTCCTAAGTAGTTTAGAGGTGGCTAAACACTTGCTAAAATCTTATTGACAGTATCAAAGTTTTTAAGTCTCAGTCTTAAATTAGAAGTCACCAGATATCTTGCTTTTACTTGTGACTGATTTTTTTTATCAAAAATATTTTTTGTAGATGCTTTAGAAAATAAAGCTAAAAAACAAAAATCTGAATTCTCAATATCTTGTTTATTCTTCCAGACAATTGTTACCATCTATATGTGTCTAAATTAATGAAAAACATTTTTAAAACCAGCTGACATTTTATATATATATATATACACACACACACACAAACAGACAGGTTTATAACCTTTTACAAAGGTATCAAGGATCTCTTTCTATTTTTATATATACAGCTCCAGTGTCATTGTTAATTGCTGAATAGAATTTCATTGTATGGATGGATGTATTATAATTTCACCAGTTCTCTTTTGTTAGCTATTTAGGTTGTTTCTAATTTTTAGCTATTATAAACAAGGCTACAACATTTTTATACATGTCTGTACAGCTTAGTTCTAAGATTTTTTAAATGAACTAGAAAGTTTACCTTTATTTGCCATTCTTTAAACAATTATACAGAAATCTTTTCTCCTGTTTATTTTTAAAGAAATGTTACCTTTTCACAGAAGAGCATCACCTTTGTTATTATAGTCTAAAATAAAATATATTATAATTTGAGATGAAAGCTTGACTGACTAGACACTGATTCTAGTTCTTGCCTTAATTTTCAGACAGTACCTGTAACGAAAAACAGTAAAGAAAGCAGACTAAGAGGAAACAAAGTATTCTGCGCGGTGGGTTTCTTATCGAGTGTAGTATCTTGCTTATTATTAAATATTCATTACCATACTAGGTGTACCAGTGGTTTTAGGTCCTTATACTCTAGGTTAGGAGAGGCTTTTATGGAATAACAAATTTTTGAGTTGGCCTTCACTTTTTAAATCTTTGAGTAAATTTAACTGCCTCTGCTTAAAATCCTGCCATCTGACTTGATTTAGCCCATTATAGTCCTTCCACGAGTATGTTTTTTAATTTCAGAAATATTAACTCCAATTGCCAATGGGCAGTGGGGTATGTGACCTATGTTAAGTTATTCCAAATTACCTGTGGACTGGGACATTTGTATTTTTATAATGGAAAACATAACCAAGCTGCAGAAAATCACAGGAAGTACAGTACTGTGTTTATACTTAGGATTGGAGGCTATTTGCCTTGAACATAGAGAAAGGTACTGCTAATCAAGTTATTGGGGTTGTCATTCATTAGAAATGCAGTGTTAAAATTGTGAAGTACCACTATAAAGACCCCTGAAATGGTCCTTAGCATCCTACATTCCCTTTGGAAGGGAGAAAATTCCTTAGAGTGACTCTTGTAAGGGATCCCTGAGACCCTTTAAGATGACTAGACACCAAGACGGGTTAGTTCAGTTTAAACAAGGGACAAGACATTAGGCATGTGTGTGCTTGCACACACAAGTGCAGTGAATGCCTGGCTCCAAAAATTCAATAGTTAAGGTTACTTTTTATAAAAAGGATATTAAAGTCCATTTGGGATATATGCCCTGCATTGGTTGGATACTGTTTTCTATCCGTGATCAGGAGATAATCACAGAACTCTCCCAGGTTTTTATTTTAACTTCTACCTAGATATTGTCTTAACTTGTTTTGGGTGCATACTTTCACCCTATCTGCTTTCCCTTGGAGGTGGAGCCCTGCCTTCTTTGGTGAAGTGATTGGCCTGAATGGTAAAAGCAGGTAGAGAAGATGTGTGATGGAATTAAGATGTAGTTGAAGGGATTTGGAGTCAGAAGGCCTGTTTGAATCCAGACGGTGCCACTCCCTCGGGATGTGTAACGGGGGGGCAGTAACTCCAGTTTACCTCACAGAGATGTCACTGGCGAGAATGAAATCTTTTAGACTGTACTTTATAAACTGTAAAGCCTAGTATGTGGCTTTTCATGCTGCTGTACCCCAATCTGAAGAGGAAAATTAGCTTTAAAGCAGAGTATGTCAATTAACCTCCGTAAAGCTGTTTAAAATACAGTACGGCCTCATGGTGATCCCGTCTCTTTCCTTCCAGTCCTCAAGCAGTGATAGTGGTGGGAGCAGCAGCAGCAGCAGCAGCAGCAGCAGCAGCAGCATCAACAGCCCAGACAGGGCCAGCGGGCCAGAAAGCAGCTTAAACCAGATCATTGCCAGCTCCAGCCCCAACACGCCTCAGCCTGGGCCCGAGCCGTCTGCACTATGCCAAGGCCTTTACTTCCACATCAACCAGACCCTGAAGGAAGCCCACTTTCATAGCCTACAGCACCGAGGCCGGCCTCCAACATGATGCGCCAGCAGTTTCTTGCCTTCTATGAAGGGACAGCGCTGTGCAGATTTGATATTTCAACTTACAATTTGTTTTAAAAAATTGCACACAAAAAAATCGCCTGTTGGCTTTTTGGTCTATATTTGAAATAACAGGTTAACAGGCAGTTGTTTACTTGTGGTTTTGCTGCACTATTGCAATTTCAAAGGGGCTTTGAAGCAATTTTTTATAGGATTCTTTTGAGGGTGGGCATCAGATCCATGTCAAGGTTAATGGTATTGAGGAAATCTCATCTGCGTGTAGAATCCATAGTATGTCCAATTCAGACTGATTTCCAAATCTGTCAATTAGAAATTCTCCATTATGTAAAAAGGCCTTTTAAAACGTGGGATCTTCGATTTTTTAACTCAATAAACTAGTAAAGAGTATCTAGTTTCCATGAAAAAACAGAAGTTTTTTTCCGAACTATAGAAAGCTTGATTCAGTCTTGCACTGAATTGTATTGCCATACTACCTCTTAGTATGTAGATGTCCTACTGAAAGTACTCTCTCCTTTGTAACAGGAGAATAATCAGATCCAATTTAGACTGTGTACACATGGCACCCTCTAGTGACTGCCTTCTCTCTGTTATATATTTGTATTTCCAGGGAGAATGTCTTTCAGGCTCTTGTATACCCAGACAACTTCTGTATCATTATTCCTCCAAAGTCTGCACTACAGACTTCATAGAAAACCTTGCATAATTCCGAGGAAAAAGAAATATGTAATAACTTTTTTACTCACAAACTTATGCTAGCAGCTGACATGATCTCACTGGTGATTCTACTGTGTTGTGTTAATAATGAAGGCACTGATGAATGCTCACAAAATGTAAGCTACCTGAACCGATACCTAAAGTAACAAGTACTGTGAAACTATTGGGTAAAATGAACTTTATTTAAATAGCCCTTCCAGTACTAGAGGACCACATTCTATCACTGCAACTGGAAAGATTGGTGTGGCTTAGAAAGAAGTCAGCAGAGGCACTCTTAGAATAAAGCAGTAGTATTTATTTAGGGATGGATATGTTCCTGTGTTATTTAGTCATACTAGAGAGCCAGCCAAGTTTGAATAATGAAGGTGTAGGCGAGTCATCTTCCTCACTGATAAGCTGTCTGAAGAGGGAACCAGGCTGCACAGGGTCATCATCTGCCTGGGAGAGAACCGGGGATCCAACCTGCCAGTGGATAGAGAGGAAAGTGCCTTAGAGTTTCCCCGAATCCTCCTGCCTGCTCCCATGCTCCATTGCACCCTGCTGGGAAGTCTACACAGCACACACAAGCAGCGCTGCGAAACATGGACAGCTCTAGTAAACAGGACTCTGCTCTTTGTCAAGATTTGAGAAAGACAGGGAGCAGAGTGGGATTTTATTATGTAACAGAATTAAAATTTGAAAATGAGGGCTATCCTAGGAAAAGGGTGAACATATGCACCTCCTTTCCATGGTCTGTTCTCTAATATAGAGAGAATCTAAAGGTCAGTTACTTGAATAGGAAATTTAATGTTACAGAGGAAAGTTACAGCACAGGCCCCACACTTCTGGAGTGGATGATTTGTCCAAGAACTTTTTCTTTTCTACTACCATCTTCTCCCAAGTTTTAAAACCAGATATTTGATTAGGATTTTGGATCTTAATGGGTTTGATGGCAGGGAATGTGGAAAGGATATATTGCTAATATTTTGTCTAACAGTAAAACAAGCAACAACTAAATGCTAGAATAAGACAAGCTGCTTGAGCTCTGAAATACACATGTACACAACACAGTTGAGAAATACCCAGGAGGACTCCTGCAGGCTTAACGGATGGCATCCCACTGAAACAAAACGCGTATTAACAAGAAAATGTAAAACTTGAGAAAACAAATTTCCTTTTTCTATATCCCACCCAACTAAAAGATACAGAAGATGAAATCATCACCCAAATAAGTACAATCACGGCCCTGGGTTGGCAGGTAATCTTTTTACGTAATTAAATACAAAAAATAATCTCCACCCTGTCTTGCAGATTTTCTACAGCCTTAGCAGCCTGAAATACATTTCTATTGTGAGGCTACTTGAGAGTGTAAATGGGCACTTTTTAAAACTTTTAGCTCAAGCTAGTAAATCCTTGTACTTCTATATTGCGCCGCCATTAAAAGCAGCATTAGTGCATTCCGTAATTTAGTTCTTTGATTTAAAGGGGAACTGCTTGGGTAGTATGGTAGGGGAACGGGACAGGATCGATACAGGTGATACGCTGCTCTTTGCACTAACCTGAGCCTTTGTTTCAGCGCTTCTGCTGGTTGACTTAGCCTTTCGCGTGCTTGTCATGCTCAGCGGCAGAAGTCCAAACCTCCAAGACAAGACAAGGAATCTGAGTAGCATGAACAGGAAGTTTCGGGCCCAGCCAGAGTTTTTGAGAATCGTTTACCTGATCTGACTTGATGCCAATGGCAGTATGTTATGGGGTTCTTGGGAGTTGAATGCACTGCTTTTTGGGGTGAACTGATTCTCTGTACCAGTAGCCAATCCAAATAGAACCTAACACACAAGAATGGAGCACAATAAAATGCTGGATTTTGTATTGTTGAGTTAAAAGAGAAAATCACTTATCTGTTAGTAACCATCACTACTTTGCTTTTAGTCATCCTTTTGGGGAATGTTCTTTCAAGTGTGTTGACACTTCAGAATTACTTTTTATCTCTGCCCAGGTTAAGAATCTCATACTCTTTCATTCCTCTTTCTGAGGACTTGATAAAACCTTACTAATCCCTGTTAACAAGTAAAAGGGTGAGCTCATGGTTGCCTCAGCTTGTGAGATTATATCTAACCTTAAACTCCGCTATTTGTGACGTAACAGCACCCCTACTTGCCCCACCCACCCCGGGGCATTAAATGCTGTAGCAGGTTTATTTTTTAATTTAAGCCTGTGGACTTATTCACCTTGAAGCATGTTTTTTTAACTTCACTTACAGAGGTTCGCTGTACTAGGCGATTAAGGTTGCTGTTGAGGTGCGGCATAAAAACATCCAGGTCAAATGGATCGATAAGTGCTTCTAAGTAGTCGGTCACTTTCTCAATTCTGAAAAACACACACAAAACTATTGGGATTATTCTCCAAGATTGTTTTGTTTTGTTTTTGTTTTTTAGGGTAGGTATCTTATGATATTTCAATGCTACAGAAAGACCTGGGACTAGATTTTATTCTATTTAATTGCTGGCTCAGTACCACTTGCCACCAGTCATCCTGTTTAAGTAATCCTCAAGAGTTTTAACCTAACATAAATAAAGACCTTTCCTTTCTCATGTCCTGTTTTTAGGGAGGTGGCTAAATGTGCAAATTATACCCTAGTTGCTAGACTGACTCAGGAAGGAGAGAAGAAAGAGTCCACCCAGTGCACCTGGCTATGGAATTTGTCCAGTAGGTGGTCACTATTTAACTTGTTGGTAGTATAAGCACTTACTGTTTTAAAACAAACACAACATGTAATATGAGGCTGACTCTTCTCTTTGGTGGCTTCTGAGAAAAAGAACGTATTTGCCAGGAAGTGGACTTGGCCCAATGGATAGGGTGTCCACCTACCACTTGGGAGGTTCCCGGTTCAAACCCTGGGCCTCCTTGACCCATGTGGAGCTGGCCCACGCACAGTGCTGATGCGCACAAGGAGTGCCCTGCCATGCAGGGGTGTTCCCCGTGTAGGGGAGCCCCACGTGCAAGGAGTGCGCCCCATAAGGAGAGCTGCCCAGTGTGAAAGAAAGTGCAGCTTGTCCAAGAATGGCACCACACACACGGAGAGCTGACACAACAAGATGATGCAACAAAAAGAAACAGATTCCCGGTGCCGCTGATGAGGACAGAAGCAGTCACAGAAGAACACACAGCAAATGGACACAGACAGTAGAAAACTGGGGGGGAGGGGGGAAGGGGAGGGGAAAAAAAAATATTAAAAAAAAAAAAGAACGTATTTGCCTTTGGAGGAGACTGCACCAGGAGAGCACTGTAGTGAGAGAGGATACAGCACCTGGAGTCATGTTGGCTTCGGCCACTTTTCACCTCTTCACTTTTGGCTGTTAGGATGATGCTCAGATAACGCAGATCATAAAGCAGCTGCAGTGCCCGGTTCTGGGTTACTGGAAATGCACCTTCTTTCTGCAAATGAATTCCCGGTTGCCACCCGTGAAAAGACTTGTTATATGAGCACAACAAACATGTTTTGGTCAAGTTACAGCTTGATATTTCACATGTAGATGCTTTTTATACTCTTATGTCCAGTTTAATCTCACAACAAAAAACTGAAAAAGATTTTGTTATAAAATGCATCTTAGTCTCAAAACCTAACAGCAGGGAGAAGACCCAGCCCTTAAAAAGGCTCCTTGCATGAAGGAGGGGTATTTAAAGAAGCCATGGAGAGAGGACTTACCTAGATTCTTCCTAAACTCAGGAGTTTAAAGAACGGGAGCCAAGTTTACCCAAGGGGTGAGCTTGTCCTGTCAGAGGAGGTTAATAAAGGAGCAGGAATATACACCAGGGTGAGACTGCTTCATGGAGGATGAGATGGGAGTGGAGGGCTAGGAGACAAGAACTACCTTAAGTGAGTACTTCTGTGTGCCAAGAAATGCTGTGTTTTGCAACCATTTTAACTTCTTCAAAAACCTCCCCTAAGGTGGAAGTAGTGTGGGCACTCATAAAGGTGGGTGAGGGAACTGGGCTAAGTAGTTTATCTCCATGATCCCATTTGATCCTGAGAAAACTGGAAGAGGTTAATAATTTGCCCAGAGCGCTCAGTGAGCAAGTGGCAGTGCTGGGTCAGAGAGCAAGACTTTTTAACTTTGAAACCTTTATCCTTTCCACTTGTACTGAGCTGCCTTTTTAGAGAAGAGCAGTTTGACCCTTGAGATTGTGTATAATTAAACTTGCAGAGCTGGAAGCCCCTACTCACAGGGCATTTTCAGAGGACCCATCCCTGGGCTAAATGATCAGAATGATCATTCTTTTTTTTTCTTTTAGATTTTATTTTTTATTTATTTTTCTCACTGCCCCGGTTGTCTGCTCTTCGATGTGTGTTCTATCCTTATCAGTGGCACCAGGAATCTGTGTTTTTTTTTTTGTTGCATCATCTTATGTCAGCTCTCCATGTGTGCAGTGCCATTCTTGGACAGGCTGAACTTTATTTTGCACTGGGCAGCTCGCCTTACGGGGTACACTCCTTGCGTGTGGGGCTTCCCTACACGGGGGACACCCCTGCGTGGCAGGGCACTCCTTGCATGCATCAGCACTGCGCGTGGGCCAGCTCCACACGGGTCAAAGGCCCGGGGTTTGAACCACAGACCTCCCGTGTGGTAGACGGACACCCTATCCATTGGGCCAAGTCCACTTCCCATCATTAATTCTTCAGAGTCCTGAATGTGAACTGCTCAAACTTGAGAAAAAGCTAAGGTTTTTATTTGTCTGTTTTTAATGGAAAAAAAAGCAACACCTACCTTAATCTGTTGTTCTTCTGAAAGCTTCTCATAGGCGGCTACTACTTGAGACATGCAGCTTTTAAGCATCTCCTGCAAGGTCACCTTTGGCAGGGCATGGCCTCCGACCCGATTAATTTCCTGGCATAAGCTGAACAGGAAGGATTGTACATACCAGGATGGCTAAAAGAACAAGGGAATGTCACGTTGCCAACTTGCCTCATTAAGCACAATGTGATCAAAGTGGAGCCATTTAACCTGAGAAGACTTAGATGCCCAGATCTTGACCTTTCAAATCAACCCCTTACCAGCAGGGCAGTGCACATGCACAGCCCTTTGCTACGTGAGATCTGCTGTCATTGCCTCATTAATGGGGGGAGACCACCTCCCTGGCCTGGCAGATGGCACTATGCTTTACCCTGCTGTTTTCACTATAGGGTAAGGGGGCCTCTAATTAACACAGAAGCCAAGCTATAAGGAAAAGAATCATTAACTGACTTCCTTTCAACCACAGTTTTCTATTAACTCAGCTCTACATCCTTTCTGCCCCCACAATAGAAAGGTACAAATATTACTTTCAGCTGTTTCCTAGAAGCTACATGACAAGTGATTTCCTGAAATCTTCCTTTCCACAAAGGAGTAGGTTGGTGTATTTTTTCCTTCTTTCTTCAGCCCATGGTCTCTGTCATGGGGGCACCTGTTTACCTGTGTAGGGAGTCGGATTTTGGATGTGACACTGCTGCCAGACTCTGTCTCTTCCTGAATTTCTAGTTCATCCCAGCTGGTGGCCATGGCCAGGATTGAGCCAGCATCATCTAAAAGTAAGGACTGGGTGAATCCATGAACCAAAACCTAGTAATAAAAAGGCAAATATCTTTATAAGTCATTTAGATCTTTTGTGGAGTTTGTTGAAACTAACAAAGAAATCTTAAGAACAGTTCAAGCTCCTTAAGTCATGGGTGAGCGAGGACAACCATCACTCTTCTTTTGGCTAATTACTGATAGAAGCAATGGGAATTTTCTTGCTGCTAACTACCTTACACGTAGTAGAATCAATTGCTACACCGCTTAAGAAACCAGTGGGGACTACTGGGAATATGAGGTTTAGGCTGAAGAGCAGAAAGTAGACACCTTGTCAGGGAGAGAGCCTTTCCTTCTCATTTGATGGAAGGAAAAAAGTCCAAGTTTTCAGTCTATCAAATGTAGGCTAAAAATGAATGGAAAGGATTTTGAACTTGAACTATCTGGCCAAGAGTAAGTGAAAGTAACTGTAGAGAATAGGAATTATTTCCTTACTAAAGGGCCTTATTCAGGTGGGCCAGACGTGCAATATGTTAAGTGAGATGGAATGAGGATTACCTGGTGAGCATGAAAATAATGTGCTTACATGGCACTCACTTGCACAACTGCTGAGCTCCAGACCCTGTATCCAGTCACACACTGCTGAAGGAGGAGTTCTTTAACTTCTTGCCACTTGGTCTGCATAGGAATAATTTCCTGGGTTTTCCCTCTTCCTTGTTTTTTCATAGCCCTAGAATCCCTTGCTGGTTTCTGTGAGTTGCCTGATTTCCCCAAGATGCATTGCTTTAGATGTGGACACAGTTCCCCCAGGGACCGGCAGAGTCTGGCCATGAACAGGACTGCATGCAGTTTGACACTGTTGAGGACATCCTGCTGCCCTTGCATGGCTTCTTCAATGCTTTGCAGCTCTGTCCGGATGCAGTCAATGATGTGCTGGATGCATGCCACAGAGTGCGTCCGCAGCATTCCCTGCACGGTCCCAGCATCTGCATATCTGTCAAAGGCAGAGTTCTTGGCCTGCATGGGAGTGATTTCCTTGGGTGGTGATGAGTCATCAGAGGGAAGGTAAGCCAGGAGGTCATCCAATTTGACCTTCAGTTGAGAATCTAGGGCAGAACAGAAGCTCTGCACACAAGGACTAATAGCTTGCGCTTTCATGGAGAGGCCACTATTGGCAAACTGAGCCCGGTTTGCCACACTGACCCAGGCAGCATCGGAAGGCAGGTCATTAGGGCTCTCTGACCAGAGGGAGAGAGACATGTTAAGCTCAACGTGGATGTGCTTATTTGGAATGGAGCTGCTGGCGCTGGTTTCAAGTTCCTGCAGAGCTGAAACCAGGAGCTCTCTGGAGCTACTGGAGATGGAGTCAAAGCCTTCTTTTGTCAGAGTCTAAAAGAGAATGAGACAAGAGTTCTTTCAAGGACATCTCAAGGTAAGAGTAGCAAGTGGCAATCTACCCTAGCATTCAGAATATTCACTACCATGTTCAGAAAGATGATCTGGGGCTGGCAGAGGATAAAAAAGCCAGTGCTGGAAAGCGGATGTGGCTGAAATGATAGAGCTTCTGTCTATCATATGGGAGGATGTGGGTTCAATCCCTGGGGCCTCCTGGTGAAAAAGAAGAAGAGAAAAGTGTGCCTGCACGGCAAGCCAGTGCCCATACAAGTGCCCATGTGGTAAGCCAGTGAGCGCAAGTGCCTGCATGGTAAGCCAGTGCCTGTGCAAGTGAGTCACGCAGCAAGATGATGCAAGAGAAGAGACAAGGGGAGAGCCAAGGTGACTTGCAGGAGAAACCAGAAACTGAGGTGGCACAATTGATAGGGAGCCTCTCTCCACATCAGAGGTCCCCAGGATTGAATCCTGGTGACTCCTAGAGGATAGAATATGAGAAGAGAAGACAACACAGACAGCAAAAACAGCAGGGCAGGAGGAGGGGAAGGGGAAAAAAAAATAGATCTTTAAAAAAAAAAAAAGCCAATGCTAACGGACACAGACAAGTTCCCTCCTCTTTAACTCTGGAATCTGGATCTCTGTTAATTTCTGTGGTTCACTTATTCAGAAGAGCCATTCCCTGGAGCAAGTGAACAGGGAAAGAATACACTAAGAAGTGGCAGGGGTATACCAAGACAGTGAAAAGATCAGTAACTGAAAGCATCTCAATAAATGCTTTCATAAAATGGTCATACAACATTATCTTCCACCTTACCTGTAATCGGTCAAGGAACAGTTGCTGCATCAAGTCCTCCCAGAACAAGAGGGGCTTCTCCAGAAGCCGCTGACATATCACGTTCCAGCTTTGATTCATGGACTCGTTGGTTAGCAATTCCCACACGGCATCCCGGATCCCTGCAAGGCCTTTCATGCTCTTCACATACACAAGCAGGTTAGTGATCCCATTTTTAATGTCTTCATTACACCTGCAACAAAATCATTTCCCTTGGGCTCCACAGATTCGTGCTTTTCAGTCCTCTATTCAGAAAAAGGGCAGGTGCCCATTTGAAAACCTCTTACCTGGCCTTTGGTATCTAAGTAAATATACAAATACAGAGCTCCTTTGGTTGGACTGGGATGTGGAGTCTTCAGCTCCTTCAGAAGGCCTACCCTTGCTTCTTTGAGACATCTGTAAGGAACTCTAGAGCTTTACTGAATGGCTTCAAAAATGAATGCACTTGGGAAATGGATGTGGCTCAACCAGTTGGGTACCTGCCTACCACATGGCAGGTCCTGGATTCAGGTCCCAGTGCCTCCTAAAGAAGACTGCACCCACTGCTTCAAGCAGATGCCTAAAGGAGCAGATGCTACAAGCCAACAGACAACACAGCCTGTGGGAAATGGATGTGGCTCAGGCTGTTGGGCACTTACTTCCCATGTGGGAGGTCACGGGTTCGGTTCCCAGTGCCTCCGGGAGAAGGCAAGCAAACAGTGAGCAGACAGATGAAAGAACCATTCTGGGGAGGAAGGGGATTTAAAAAATAAATAAGGGAAGCGGATGTGGCTCAAGCAATTGAGCTCCTGACTACCACATGGGAAGTACTGGGTTTGGTTTCTGGTTTCTTCTAAAGAAGACAAGCAATGCAGAGAGCTGACACAATGGGCTGGCATGGCAAGCTGATGCAAGAAGATGATACAACAAGAGACACAATGAGGAAAACATAATGAGAGACAGGCAACAAAGCAGGGAGTGGAGGTGACTCAAGCAATTAGGTGCCTCCCTCCCACATAGGAGGTCCCGGGTTAAGTTCCCGATGCCTCCTAAAAAAAAGGAAGATGAACACACAGCAAACAGACACAGAGAGCACAAACAACAGGGAGGTGGAGTGGGGAGAGATAAATAAATAACTTTTAAAAAATCAATGCACTTAGGGGAGTGGATGTGGCTCAAGCATTTGAGCACCTGGCTTCCACACAGGAGGTCCTGGGTTCAGTTCCTGGTGCCTCCTAAAGAAAACAAGCAAACAGATGAGGGAGCCAACACAGGAGCCGGCAGGGGTGTCGATGTGGCTCAGTGGTTGGGCGCCGGCATCCCCCATATGAGGTCCCAGGTTCAATCCCCAGTCCTGGTATCTCAAAAAAATAAATGCACTAAACAAAAACTTAGAAGCCTCGAGCTCTTACATGAAGAGAACTTAACATCCTCTATGTATTAACAGTATTTTGAAAGACAAATTAAGTTTGGTTCTAAATGGTGCTAAACTACTGCAAAGGGAGCGAGACTGCTTAGTGGCTGGCATGACCGAGTGGGGTAAAATGGGGAGCCTCGGCTAGAACTCCTGCATACGAGGCTGCATGGGTGGTTCCTGCCTGCCTCAGGAAAGCTCCTGGCTACTTACATGTAGATCCATTTCTGGAGTGTATCTTTCAGGTATTCCTGGCTGATGGGATGGGCAAGGGTTCGAAGAGCTGGCTGAAACTCGACAATGGACGCTGGCAGATGTTTGAACCAGCTGCAGAGATTCATCTCCTGCAGAACACCATTACCTTTTCCTACAGAGAAGTACAAAGAAGAAGGCATCTGGGCTTTAGATAGACTTAAAGATGGACCTAGAAAGAATTTCCAAAAAGCATGTAGTCTTTGTGCAAGTCCAGACTGTACCCCTGAAGTAGGGAGAAAAGAACAGAAAGTAGATGTCCAGGGCCCCCTCATCAAGGAGTGTGGCCACGTCCCTGTGCCACTGGCCATCCTGACAGCTGAGAAAAACAGCAAAGGTCCAGGAGGAAAGGAATGGGGAAAAGAGAATGGAAAAAGGAGAAGCACGTGCTGTGGACTCCTTGGCTCTTTAAAAAAAAGAGGGCTGAAGTTGTCAAAAAATTAAAGGTTTCCTTCCCTCACCATCTACCTACCCCCTGGAAGATCTATGGAGAGAATCTTCCACTCATCCTGATCATTCATAGCAATTCAGAGATGACCTCCCAAGAAGGGTGCAGTACTATGCTGGAATACAGAATACAGGACCGTTCACCCCATATTCTGTGTGAAGGGCACCCTTTGGTTATATGTAACACCCTTCCAAGGCCTCTTGTACTGTATTTCCTAAAGCCATGATGAATTAGTCAACACTCATCTTTCATGAAAGAGAAAATGTATTAATTGTAAGCACAGAGAGGGAAGCCGAGGAGTAAGGAAGTAGGATCCCACCCTAACTTTAATATAAAGCAAGCCAAAGATTTGACTATAATACCACATCTCTCTCTGAAAATGGTCACATGGCTGTCACGGCATCTACCTGTTTCCCTTCTACCTTTGCTTATGACTCCTCAGTCCATTTTCTGAATCCTCCATCTGACCTTTGGAGTTCTGGAGATCCTAGGCACAGTCCTACATTATCTTTCTTCTCTTCTTTCTGAAGATGCCATCCACTCCCATGGTTTCAAATACTAGCCATAGGCAGATGAATCACAAATGTGTGTTTTCAGCTGCACCTCTCAATTCTCTGTTATAGACCCTCAGTCACCTGCCCACTCCATGTTTCTATCCAAAGGCTCAATCAGCAACGCGACATTTTCAAAAGTGAACTCACTGTCTTCCCCTTCAAACCAGCTTTTTTCCTAGTTAACTCAAGACACTTTCCTTCTCACACCTTCCACAGCCAATCCATTACCAAATCCTCTCCTCCTAAACTGATGTCCAATTTGTCCAATTAACTCCATCTCTAATGTTGCCACCTAATCCCAGCCCCCATCATATACCACCTGGATTATAGTAAAAGCCTCCTAACACCACTGGGACCCATGGTCATATAAGAACCAAATGCATTTACTTCCAATTAAGATAAATGCTACCAAATAAACATGAAGGTTGCATGGGAACATATGACAGAGGGGCAGCACCATGCCTGGAAGATCTCAGAAGGCTCTCCATTACTCTTAGGATAAGAATCCCAGGCCTGGCCCACAAGACCCTGCATTATCTTGCCCTAGCCATGACTCCAGTCCCTTCTCATGGCTCCTCCTCCCCTCACCTCCCACCCCTCAGCTGCACTGGCTTTCTTTCAGTTCCCCAAATGTACTAATATCCTTCTTGGCTCTGGACGTTTGCACATCCTCTTCCCTTTGCCTGGACCTCACTTCTGGCCTTCTTCACCTGGCTAACTCTTACCTGACTTTCAGATTTCCCTAGGGAAGCCTTCACTGACCTTGGTGAGAACTTGTATTTGCCTTTACAGCAATGGTCAATATTGACATTAAATATGTGTGTATTTGTGAGTTCAAGACATGCCTCTACCACTACACTATGTCGTCCAGGAAGGAGGGTCCATGTTGTCCAGATTACTACTTTCTCCCCAGAGTCCAAAACAGTAGCCAGCACATGGTAGGTGCTCAGTAATTATCAACTGAATGAACCAGAAAAGAAAAAAGTTGGCTAAGAGCTCACCAGTAGGCTGCGGGCCTGTGACAGTCTCCAGAGTGGTGAGGAGCAGGCCACAAGGCAGGGCTGGATCTGGCAGCACACCTTCTGGTAAAGTGTAGAAAAGGGCATGAGCTTGGTTCAAAGTGGTGGCCAGCAACTCCACTAATGAGCAAATCTGCGTCTTGACACCAGCGCCTGTGAGGGAAGAAATCATCCTCCTTTAAACACTTTCTTCCAATAAAGATAAAAACAGAGACTGCTCTGGGTGCTTCAGTCTCCCTCAGCCCACCTCTCCCCATTCCATGTTTAAGGACCAAATTCTGGAAAGAAGCCACACCTACCATGGTGTGGCTGGTTAAGAAGTTTCTGAATAGCTGTCTTTCTGGCCAGGAGGAAGTCTGTTAGGGCCTGGCGAGGAGAACTCTCTTCTAAGAGCATTATCGAGCACAGGGCTTCAGCTACAGCTTGGTCAGACACAGCTTGGCTTTTGAGCAGCATCTTGCTTTCATGTAAGATGGCTGACCTGAAGAAGTAATGATAAAGGTTAACAGGGAATTTTTATCATCTTGGGGAAAAAACCTTGGGATAGCAGGAAAGAAGACATACTCCATAAAACTGTAGTGGTAAAGAGTGGTCATCACCAGACATCTTCAAGCTGGACCTACTTACCGGAAGTGGCTGGCTGCTGCCACCTGCCGGATGAGTATAGGGAATCGGGAGAGGATGGGACTGTACCGGGAACCAGAAGAATCCAAATGGAGCAGCCTATGAAGGTGGCAGCAGAGCAGGTAGAGCTGTGTGGCATGGAGATACTGAGAGGCCTCCATTGAACTCCAGATCTTCTCAGGAATTTCTAACAATAGCTTGATCTGGGCAGCCATGCTGTAGAACTTCTCCTGGGGCGGCTGCTGCGGCTGCATTGAGAGGTCAGAAGAATAAATAAAAGCACGGTAAGTGTTCTGCAGACTTGGGGAGAAGCCCGAGGTATTTTAGGGTACCAAGATTTCAGCAAGCCTGATTCACTACCCCCCAGCAGGGCATGGAAATTTGATATAGTAGACTCACTGGAGTCAGGGGTGCTGTAAAATCCCACTGGTTTTTCCCTGCCGCATATGTGCACCTTTGCTCGGACCCCTGGAGGGGCTACCTTAATGTGGTCACCTCACAGTCTGTTTGACAGTGATTCTCCTGATGTCTGGAAAGCACGGAGCCCTACTGACCACCACTCCACAAGCTTTCTCCTTCCCTTCTCTGATGCTCTGCCTTCCTACATTTTCTCCTGCTTCTCCAAGTGCATCACAGACTTCTTTGCTGGCTGTTCCTCTTCAACAACCCTCCCCCAGATCTTCAGGGTTCAGTTCTCAGGCTTCTGTTCATTCTAGTCTGTCATCTCTCCCTCAGACTTCTCTTCCCTCAAACCTCACCTCTAAGCAGAAGGCAGCTACGAGCATATCTTTAGCTTTAGTCCTCCCTCCTCCCAAATCCTGTTCATGCCTCTGCTGCTGCTGCTGGACATTTCCCCTGGTCAGATTCACTGTCCTCCCATAATCAATACACTTAAAACTGAGTTCATCTCCTCTATCAAACAGTTTAGCTTCTTGACCTCCCTATAAATCTTAGCATATACCACCACTCTGCTTCCCGAGTCCCAGGACTCTTCAGGTCCTTCTGATGGCTTTGTTGATATCTCACCTATCTGGGTTTCTGTGACCATTTCCATGATTCTACTTCAGGTCATTATCATCTCACACTTAAATTAATACAAAAACATTTTCCTAGCCTGGTCTTCATTCTCTTCCCTCTCTAATCTATCTTTTACTGTTAGATTAACCCCCTTCAAATGCTACTTAGATCATAGCTTTGCTCAGTTCTAAAAGGTTCCCCTCTGCTTAGCATCTTAGATTGGTGGCTGTAGCAGTTTGAAATGGTTATGAATTCCAAAAATAGATATTGGATTATTCTTGTAATCTGATCTGTACCTGGGCATGATTGAGTTATGATTAGGGCATTGAGTCTCAACCCCTTGGTGGGTGGGGACTCATAGATAAAAGGCATGGCAAAGAACAGAGTTGAGGGTTTCTGATGTTGGAATTTGATGCTGAAGACTTAAACTGGAGCCCTGGGAAGTCAGCACACAGAGGAAAGAGAAGCCAGTGCCTAGAAGAAAGAAATCTTGAACCCAGAGAAAAGCAAGCTCCAGGAACAAAGGAACCCAGAAAGCCTGAATCCTCGCAGACATTGGCAGCAATTTCGTTCCAAATAAGCTTTGGTGAGGGAAGTAATTAATGCTTTATAACCTGGTATCTGTAAGCTCCTACTCCAAATAAATACCCTTTATAGAAATAACCAATTTCTGGTATTTTGCATCAGCAGTAAATTATTTCCTTCCCTTCCACTTTCTTCCAGAGACCCCAAAATCCAAGTGGTTCTCAATGCTGGGGAGTGGGATGGTTACCTGGGGACATCTGGCATGTCTGGAATATTTTTGATGGACACAATGGAGGAGGGCTATGCTGCTGGCCTCCAGTGGGTAGAGAGGCCAGGGATGCTGCTACACATCTTACAAGTCACAGAGCAGTGCCCACAATACGGAACAACCCAAGCCAAATTTTGATAGTGCCAAGGTAGAAAAACCCTGCTGTAATCAAAATGATTACCTCTTTTATCTGTTCTTACCTATTCCAGACACATATTTCCAAATCTCATCTGTCCTCAAGGCACTTCCTTACTGAGGACCTGAGCCTGAAATTACTTCTTTCAGAACTCTTCTAGTAAATGTACATGCAATTATTTTTGCAACTAATTACTCATTATTCTGTACATTTTTTCTGCTATTCTAAATTATCTATATAATTTAATCCTCTATGGATTTATTTCCTTGTCAGATCATAAACTCCTTCAGAGCACGAACTGAGAGAGCTTTTGCCTTGAACAGAGGAGGAAGTCAAATTTTTGTGGGCTTGATTGAGAAAAAACAATATAACAGCTATGAAAAACGAAAATCAACATGTTTCTAAACTCAGGAATAGTACAAGTTAGCTTTTTAATAAACCTTGAACCATGCCAGTTAAAATGCAGGCTGACCAGTGAAAGATGGACCTTCACTAAATACTCACTAAATACACTGCTTGGGGACAGATGAGATCTCTTATTTCCAAAATTTGGGAAATATATCCAGCCTTCTATGGCTCTAATGTGCAAGCATAGCCTACTTATCCTGGATTCTTCTAAAACCCAGTTAGTATTAAAAAGTTCCAAACTGGAACTAGGTTATGCCTTTGCAGTTTCTCCTTCCATGTTGCATTAAGGTTCTCCCACAATGTTGAGAAACTTCCCACCTCACCCACCTGGCCCTTTCAAGTTGTTCATGTCTAGCTCACCACTCTTCAGGAAAGCAAGATTCTGCTCCAATATTGGGGTAAGTTTAGGAACACATCCTTCTGCATCAGGTCTAAGCATTAGTGTTTGGGGGTAGGAGGGTGGGGAGATCACTTAGGACAACCTTAATTAGAAGAATGTCGGTTCCCTAATATGAAAATGTTTAGCAAAAAGGTGAGGGTTTGATGGCTGGTACCACCTTCCAACAAAAACTCCAAAGGGTAGAATAGCTATTTGGGAGTGTGGCACTAACTGGGGATGGTGTGTGTGTGGCTAATTTGAGGGGAAGGTGTCAACCTAAGGGAGAAACCTGTTCTGAGAAAAGCAATTTCAGGAAATGTTACATAGGGAATGAGTTGAACAGTATAGCGAGAGAGGCCCCTGGCGTTTTCTCATGTGAAACCCAGAGTGAGGCGAGGAAATCAAGACCGCGACGTCCGGGAGGGTCCTGAAGAAGTGTTGAATGACTTCTCGTGAAGGGATCTGCAGCCAGCGACGGCACGGCAGGCCGTTCCCTCCTGAGAAGACTAGAAAAGAAGCGCAAAGGGTGGCGGCCGGTTCTGGCCGAAGCCGGGTGAGGATTCGCGGTGGGGACCCGGACTAACCCAAGGGGGTCGGGTCGGGGAGAGGGGTAGGACAGGCACTGACCTGCGGAGCCCACGGCGGCCGGGGCGCGGCCGGGCTGGCCTGGCGGAGGCGGGCGCAGTACTGGTCGGTGGCCCTCACGGCATCCACCAGCCCCTCCGCGCAGCGGCGCATCTGGCCGATGGTGTCGGCCGCCTCGATCAGGTCCCGGTACCGCTCGCCTACCATCTGCCTCAGCTCCTCCTTCTTGTGCTCGATCTCTGCCCTAACCTGGCGTTCCAGCCCGCGGATCTCCTCCGCTCCATGTGTCTCGAAGAGCGCCGCAGGGTCGCGCAGATCCAGCCGCTTCAGCGCGGGTGAGGCGGCCGCGGCAGCCATCGTGGACTGGTCAGCCGCCCGGCGGGCCACTTCCGCCAGCCAGCCCCGCCCCCGCGGCCATCTTGGTTAGGGGCGGGATCATTTCCGCCCCAGCGGGAGACATGTTTGTTTGGGGCCGCCTGTCTGTGGCACCGGGCCTCCGCGCTCCTTGATTAAATGGAGACGCTGTGGTTGGTTAGTGCGGTCAGGCTGGCCGGGTATCGGCTGGCCAACGTTTTACTGTGGAACCGCCCTGCCTCCCCACCCCCAGCGCAAGTGGAGCTTTCCCTGACGTTGGGAGGTAGGGCGAGCTGCGGACAAGGCTTTCCAGTCGAGTTAGTGGTTAGTTTTCCTAACCAAGCACCCCCGGGCTGCTAGGCTCCGCCGGGGGACAGACTTCGGCTGGGACTGGAATGCCCCCCCGGGTCGACTGCGTCCCTTTCCAGGCCGCTGGTCAGGCCGGCACGCTGGTCCTTCCCCCTCCCCGCGACAACGTGACGAAAGCCTTCAGGCGGTCCCCTTCCCCTCGCGAAGCCCACGGCCTGGGAGGGGGCCCGGGGCGGTCTCGTGAAGCCGGCGGGTGCCCGGGGCGACCAGGACCCACTCAGCTGCCTGCCCCGCCTGCGGGCCGCCTGGGCGCATCCTCACGAAGCCGCTTTCCTCTTGCCTGGGGCGCTTAACCTGATGCGATTTGAGGAGAAAAAAAAAATTTGTATAAAGCCGAGTTAGTTTTGCTCACTGGAAAGAAAGTCGGTAAGTTAGCTCACAGTTGCTGTGAACTGAATCGAGCCAGGGACAGGCTGCCCCTGAAAGGGGTGTGCGTTCTGTGTGTTTCGCTGTTTTTGTTTTTTTTTTTTTAAGCCAGAGTTGAGCCACTAAAGATGTTTTTCTGGTAGGACTTTCCAGTGGCGCCCAGCGGCTGGGGAGTCAGGTGAAGGCACAGTGCCTTCCAAAACGTCACACCTGGGGCAGGGGCTGAGGAGGGTTAGGCGGTGAGGCGCGGAGGGGCGTGGTTGATGGGGCTCCTAACGCTGACTCAGTAATAATAAAATTGGGCGAATGCGGACTGTTTCCTCTAAGTAGTTCTAAGACATTCATTTTAAAAATTACTTACTATGGAAATTTCCATGTCATACTAATGTAGAGAGAAGGGCATAACAACCCGCGATGCGCTCACCACCCAGGATCCACAGTTAATAACTCTTAGCCAGTCTTATATGTCTTCTATATCCCTACCCACCTCCTCTCCCACCTCCTATCCCCATTATTTTGAGGCAAATTCCATACATGGAAGAATTATCTGTAACGAAACCATACTTTACCTCAACGACGGCCCTACAATGTAGGGAATATCATTCTCATTTTACAGGTAGAAAACCTGGGAACCTGGGAGGCAAATGGAGTTATTCAATAATAGTGTAATTTTCAAAGTCTGTTCACAAAGTTATCTATTTTGAGATACGTATCAGCCTGCAGAGTAGGTTGGAATAATATTCCTATTCTATGCATGACAAAAATCCAGAGAAGCTTACGGACCTGCCAAGTCCCATCCTAATCAGCGACAGAGTCAGCGCTTGGACCTAGATTTTTGAACACCTACCTGCCTTCCTTGGTGCCCAGTCTGTTTTGTCAGGAAACTTCCCACAAACTCAGACTGCCCCCTAGTGGCGGGCTTGCAATTTACCGTCTCTGTGAACCCATTTTGTAGAAGACACTTGGTTTTTGGCCGCCTGGGGACAGTAGGGACTCTTTTCCATGTTTGGGGAAGTCACCTTTGCATGGCAAGATCCTTTTCAAGGACCCTTTATAACTAGGGTACACGCCTGTAACCTGGGCTTCCGATCAGATGGAACTACCTGGGACTTTGAATGGAGAGCTACTGAGCTTAAGAAGCTGAGATGGGCGGCGGACTTGGCCCAGTGGTTAGGGCGGCCGTCTACCACATGGGAGGGCCGCGGTTCGCCCCGGGCCTCCTTGGCCTGTGTGGAGCTGGCCCATGCGCAGTGCTGATGTGCACAGGGAGTGCCCTGCCACACAGGGGTATCCCCTGTGCAGGGGAGCCCCATGTGCAGGGAGTGCACCCCGTAGGGAGAGCCGCCCAGCGCAAAAACAAGGTGCAGCCTGCCCAGGAATGGCGCCGCTGACGCAAAAGGATGACGCAGTGAAGGGAAACAAAGATTCCCGTGCTGCTGAGGACAACAGAGGCGGACAAGGAAGACGCAGCAAATGGACACAGAACAGACAACCGGGGTAGATAGATAGATAGATAGATAGATAGATAGATAGATAGATAGATAGATAAAAATCTTCAAAAAAAAAAAAAAAGCTGAGATGGTGGAGATTTCATTTGGGTGGTGGCAGAAGTATCACGTGCAACCTTCACCTTCCAGGGGCAGCACAGGGAGTAACTCTAGCCACAGCTCCCAGCTGCTGGTGTGGGCAGTAGTTCTAGCATTCATGGGTGGCCACAAAAATGTCTTCACCAGAATTACCCTGTGTCACACTTTGACTGGGTTCTCAGCATTTATCTTCCCTTTGTTCCTGCCTGTCCTCTGAGCCTGGCTCTCCCAGAGATTCTGCAAGCTCTCCAATGTCCTATTGATAAAAGTTATTTCTTTAAAAATCAAAGTTTCTGTTGCTTACCCTAGAGACCCTCTGAGTTTCCAGATCCATGAGAGTTTGGCTGAATCCTTTACAACTGCAGGCTGGAAATTGGGAATTTTGATGAAGGTTTCGATGAATTCCCCAGGAAAAGCTGGCTGGCTGAAGTAGAGATAGAAATTCATCTTTCTATGCTGAAATCCTCAGGTCTCCCTTTAAGGCCTTCAGCTGATTGGTGAGACCTCTCTCGATGCTTAAGGCAATCTTCTTTGTTGATTGTGGATGCAATCAGCCATAGATACAGTCAACTGTCTTGTGATTTAAATCCATGAAATAGCCTCACAGTAACAGTCAGACCAGTGCTTACTCGACCCAACAACTGGACACCATCACCTAGCCAAGTGGATACACAAACTTAACCATCATAGGTGCAGTACCTGTGCTTTCAGGTTGAGAAAAGGTAAGTTCACCAGCTGTCTCCGCCACAGAGTAATTCTGAAAACAGTGCTTTCCCCACCTTGCAACTCTGCTTCCTGTCCTAGTTCCTCGATTGCCCTGAAGATGCCACTGTTGCTGTTCTGTGGAACCGAGCATCTGTAACGGGGTCTGTTACAAAACTTCCCCCTCCACCTGGGCACAGGAAAGCTGTTTGGGCTCCTGAAGAAGCGGTATCTGACTCTTTACTACATACCATCCTTCCCCTTCTGTGCTACTCGGGGGAACAGCCCTTCTCTTCTGCTTTCCAGCCCTATCAAAACCAGGGACATGGGCAGTGCTGTGAGCTTCAGCCGCTGGACCAGGCGCTGTGCGGGGGTAGTTAGGGTAAGGAGGGAAGAAAGAAACACAGTCTCTTTTCTCTAGGCATTCGGAGTTAAAAGGGGGACCTCCTACTTTTATTGCTATAGTGTAGTTTTGGTTTAGGGGTGAGTGTGTATACTGTGTGATGACAGTTGGTGTCAAGCTTTTATCCTTTCAGCTTAAATCTTTACAGGCATAATTTTAAACATCAAATGTTTCTTTTCACGAGAATATGTTTCGGCCATCCTGGGCTCCTGACGTCAAACCAAGGCATTCTGCCAATATAAATAGCTGCAATTTTGAGACCATCGAGGCACTTTACATATATTATTTTTAATTGTTAGAATAGTCCTACAACATAGAAGGTGTTATACGCATTTTATAGGCAAAGTCAAGGCTTAACAGGTTACTTGCCTGAGGTCCCCCGGTAGTAAACAGCTGCACCCGTCTTCAGATCCTGGTCAGTCAGACTCTATAGTGTCTTTGATCTTTCTACTTGGTCACATTATTAGCTTCAAAGAAAATTTCAGAACATCAAAAGACAGATGGGCCAAATAATTCTGAGCACAATTCAGATGATACCTTCACTGCTCCCTGCCCCCTGCATAAAGATGTGTCTCTGCAACTGTACAGGCAGTTTTGGGACCCAGCTGGAGTGGCTCTCCAGTGATTTGGGGGCAGATGACCAAATGGGTGTCCATGCCTGACGTGAAATGTCTGCACGCTGGAGGGCTATCTTTCAAAACAGGAGATATACTCTGACATTTTTACTTTTTCTAGGTCCACCATCACCCCCTTATGTCATTCAGAACACAAACAGAACGGGGTTCTCCTTACTAATAGCAACATAGAAAACAAAATGGCATACGGCCTATAAAAGGGTTGTTTTGTTTTGTTTTTAACAATTTTGCAGATATCACATGCTCTCCTTCCTTTTTGTAATGTGGGCTAACATCTGGGAAAGGGTGCCTTGATCTGGGCTCCCAGGCCAAGCAAGTGCCATAGAGTAAATTTTTAATAAATATTTGTAAAATGAGTGAATGGCGTCGTGCACGTATGTCAACGTAATCTCGAGGTCTGTACTCAAAGGATGCATTGGAAAAGGCAAAAGAGCTGATAGTTGAAATAAAAAAGCAGTAAGTCATTTCTCATCCATACCACACCCACTTACAACCCCTTGTTTCACCAACCTCTCTTTTATGTAAGGCAGCTACATTTTTGGCATTTCAAAGTAAAACCTGAAATCTGAATCTGCTGAATCTTGTGCCTGCACCCTGCTGATGTTGGAGGGAAGGCTTATTCTCTGATACACTGAGGGTGGAATTGAATGGGGCCTGGGCACACCTGAAGAGAGGATACTTAATGGAAGAGAACAACTTACCTAGGAAAATGAAAATAAGCAATATAACTCTGGTTAAAAGCTAAGAGAAATGGAAAAGGAGGAAGCAAGAAGGAAGAAAAAGAAAAGTGAGGAATCTGATAAATAAATTAACAAAAAGAAGAGAAAAGAAGGGGAAACTCTATCTGCTACAGGCCAGCCTCGATCATTGAAGGGAGTATCAGGGCCTGGACGGAAGGTTGCATTCCACACTGCTGCTTGGTAGGATTCAGACATTCAGTGTTTGGTCTTGGCTGAGATGCCAGTGGGATAAAGAGAGCCTAATACTGTCTTGACATCTTATCTTTATGGCACTCTTTATCAGCTTGTAGCTGCTGGAGATGACATTTATGCTAGATGGGGTGGTTATTTGACTTAACTGTTTGCAGATACCTGAGACTCTACCTTCAACAAACAGCTGGGTAGGCATTGCACCTGATGAAGGGAGCCTGGACATCTGGGCTACACGTATCCTCAACACCTTGACTGAAAAGGTGATAGCAAAGTCCACATTCCAAACTTTATGTCCTTAACTAGTGTGTATTTGAGTTCTTACTATTTTAACTAGCTCTGTACTAGATGCTATAGGGATTACAAAAGATATTTGATTAAAAGTAAATGATTCTGCAACACACTTCTTTTCAAACTGTCTACATTGCCTTCCTCACCATTCTACCCCAGCCACTGAGTTTTTCTCATACGTTTTGAGGAAACAAGAGCAATCAGACAGGAATGCTCTTATATTCTCTCCACTAAATCTACCAACCTACTTGAATATATATTGATACCCTCTGCCTCCTCTCCTGTTAAAAGGTAAGGTGTTCTTGGTGGCGGACTTGGCCCAGTGGTTAGGGAGTCCATCTACCACATGGGAGGTCTGCGGTTCAAACCCCGGGCCTTGACCCGTGTGCAGCTGGCCCATGCACAGTGCTCATGTGCGCAAGCAGTGCCGTGCCACGCAAGGGTGTCCCCTGCGTAGGGGAGCCCCACGCGCAAGGAGAGCTGCCCAGCGCGAAAGCAAGTGCAGCCTGCCTGAGAATGGCACGGCCCACATGGAGTGCTGACACAATAAGATGACAGAGCAAAAAGAAACACAGATTCCCGTGCCACTGAGAACAACAGAAGTGGACAAAGAAGAAGCAGCAAATAGACACAGAGAACAGACAACCGGGGTGGGGGGGGGGGGAAGGGGAGAGAAATAAATATATAATAATAATAAAAAAAAGATAAGGTGTTCTTGCTCCTCTGTTTGGCCAACTCCTCCGCTTGACCTCTGAATCTCACTCTCCCCCACCTTCTGCAAGACCTCACTTCTCTTCTTTGCCTGATTTTCTCCCTCCTCAGCTGGATCATTCTCATTGTTTTAAAAGTATTCTCTAGCATTTCCTATATTTTAAAAATACCCTTTGTCTACATGTTGCCTTCCAGCTACTGCCCATTTCTCCTGTCTTCATCACAATGAAACATCTTGGCTGTTGTGTAATTGCTGTCTTCACAAGTCACTTCCCATTCTCTTCCTCAATTCCATCCATGAGTACTTCTCCAATTACCATTCATCCATTGAGAGGTCTCCCTCTCCTTCTTGCCAATTTCAGTAGTCATTTTTATCACCCCCAAATGCCCATTCCTTACCCCAGCAGCCCTAAGCAACAACTAATCTCCTTTTCCTCTCTCAAGATTTGCCTGTTCTGGATCTTTCATATAAATGAATCATGCAATATGTGGTCTTTTGCAGCTGGCTTCTTTCTCACAGCACGTTTTCAAGGCTCATCTGTGTTATAGCATGTATCATTATTTTTCTTAAGACTTTTATTTATTATTATTTTTTAAAATTTATCCCCTACTTCCCCCAGATGTTTCTCTCATCTGTCTACTCATTGTTTGCTTGCCTTCTCCAGGAGGCACCAGGAACCAAACCCGGGACCTCCCACATGGGAGGTGAGTGCCCAATGGCCTGAGCCACATCTGCTCCCTGTGGGCTGCAACATCTGCTGGCTTGTGGCATCTGCTCATTTAGGTGTCTGCTCGTTGTGACTGGGTTTGTCCTCTTAAGGAGGCACCAGTACCTGAACCTGGGACCTCCCGTGTGGTAGGCAGGCACCCAACTAGTTGAGCCACATCCTCTTCCCAGTACTTCTTTCCTTTTTTTTTTTTTTTTATAGTAATATATGTTCTTCTTAGCTCATGCATTGTATAATAAGAAAATACTTTCAAAATGTAGGCAAGCTGAAGTTTATTTTTAAAAGCCAGATTAGGGGAAAGCTATTAATGCTTTGCTTGAAAAAGACTGTGGCAGTCTTTGACAAGTGAACATGCATATTACATTGGATGTGAAAATACGGCTGAGATTCATTTCCCAAGCCAGACCCCTGGCAGCTCTGCATGGAGCTTGCCCCATATGATTTATTTTTTATTTTTTATTTTTAATTATTTATTTATTTATTTTTAATTACATTATGAAAAATATGAGGTCCCATTCAACCCCACCGCCCCCGCCCCCCACTCCCCCCACAGCAACACTCTCTCCCATCATCATGACACATCCATTGCACCTGGTAAGTTCATCTCTGAGCATCACTGCACCCCATAGTCAATGGTCCACATCATAGCCCAGACTCTCTCACGTTCCATCCAGTGGGCCCTGGGGGGATCTATAATGTCCCGTAATTGTCCGTGAAGCACTATCCAGGACAACTCCACGTCCCGAAAACGCCTCCACATCTCATCTCTTCCTCCCGTTCCCCACACCCAGCAGCCACCATGGCTACCGTTCCCACACCCATTCCACATTTTCTCTGTGGACATTGGATTGGTTGTGTCCATTGAACATCTATGTCAAGTGAGGGCTTAGATTCCACATGGGTACTGGATGCACTCCTCCCGCTTCCAGTTGTAGACACTCTAGGCTCCATGTTGTGGTGGTTGACCTTCTTCAACTCCATGTTAGCTGAGTGGAGTAAGTCCAATAAATCAAAGTGTAGGAGCTGAAGTCTGTTGAGGCTCTGGGCCTGGGTGTCATATTATCAGTCCAGAGATTCAAATCCCCTACATATATCTTAAACCCAGCACCGACTACAATTCCAATAAAGTAGCATGCAAGTCTTGTGAAAAGAGATCCCCTCTGAGTCCAATTCAATCACGCAGAAACACCAGCTCCAAAGAAGGGCTATCTGTCATGGCAGTGAACCCCTTCTGCCATGACCATAGAACCCGTGGGTCTCTTTATCCCTCAAAAGAACCAATACCTGGGGTTGTATCTACCTTATCTGTCTCTTAGACTCTGTTCAGTTGTACATAGGGGTATTCCTTCTGACAACCTCCAGACTCTTTTTTAGAGACTCACAGCCTTATAATCTAATTTCTCCTTTCCATTTCCCCCTTACATTAGGTCAAACAGCTTCCCGAAGTCATGTTATTATATGTAGACAGGTATATTCTGCTGTTCCGCATTGAATCCTTAATTCAAGGTCATTTTCTAGTTGCTTCTTCAGCTGGTATGTGGTAGTGATCCCTCGGTGCCAGGGAGGCTCATCCCCGGGTGTCGTGCCCCACGCTGGGGGGAATGCATCGCATCTACACGCTGAGTTTGGCTGTGAGAGTGGCCACATTTGAGTAACATGCAGGCTGTCAGGAGGAAACCCCCAGGCACAATGCTACTCTAGGCCTTGTTCTTATTGCAGGTGTATAGGCTCAAAAGTGTAACCATTAGTATCACGAGCCCACTGTTGGGCCCTCCTTCCTTCCTGGTTCTTGCCATTGCACCTGGAGGATTGCCGCTGCTCTCCCAGGGCCCACAACAGTGACCCCCGGCCAGGAGCCCAGTACCCCCCCAGCTGTTGTTTTTGTTTCCACTATGAGTATATATAGACATTACCATATACCCTGGGCATATGCCCTGTATAACTCCCTGTCAACCATATATATCCTGTCAATAACATCCCATATCAGTATTCCTCCGCTGCCATTGTTGAACCACTCTGTGATCCAAAACTTCCCGTAAAGTGAATCCCAACATAATGTCAGCTTCAGAAGAGTCTTAGATCACCGAAATTCATATATACAATATACAGTATTTCCCCAGATCCACCATAAAACCTTTTCCCTTGTACAGCAATAATCTTTTAACTTATTCATATCATATTTCCTGAAACTGATGTACAGATTCCAACACTATAGTTTTCAAACAAGGTGACATTTGTGCTTACTATGTGGTCCATATTTTAGGCTGTACAGTTTTCTAAATTTTTTAGTTATCCTATGTTTTGTCTTATGGTTTTCATTATTAGTCTGTCGTCCCCTATATGTTTTTGGTGTAATATTAGCTGTTTTATATTCATCCTCGTGTACTCTCACATAACTCCTCTTTTGCCCCCTTATTTACCTTTGTTCCATCCATTCCACATCCATTTTCCCCTCCCCTTAGGGCCCACAACGCCTGCCAATCTAATACCCTGGGAGCCGTCCTTTCTCACGAGAGATACAGTTCTCTCTATTCGACGGCATTAGTCTTCCCCAGGATATGGGTCCACCCCACCCAATGGTAGAACCCACCTTGGCAAAATGAGCCTTCAGCTATTCCCTCCGGAGTCCATCACGCATCAGACCATACCCCCTGAGCGTCCTAACCAGGTAACCCTCCTACTTATACTTTGATACGTTTTACTCAACATTTAGTTCTCAACGAACTTCTGACACTCTCCCATATTCGTATGTTGCCCCTCCCTCCCACCTATTTCTTGGACAATATTACCCCTCTTCCCATCCCCAGCCCCCCTCAAACCCAGAAAACCCCACCCGAAGGTAACCCCTTGCCCCCATTTTGTCCCTTCTTTGTGCTCATACTTACCGCCAGCTCATCACAGATTCCACCCCTGCAGACATTAACTCACATCCTTCCTCCACCCCCCGATTTCCTGTAAGCCACTTTTCCAGACTCTAGCTCTCTGAGGCAGTTAACTTATTTCATATCATTGAGGTCATATAGTATTTGTCCTTCAATGCCTGGGTTGCTTCACTCAACATAAGATTCTCAAGGTTCATCCATGTTATCACGTGCGATTGTAGTGTATTGGTTCTTACAGCTGAGTAGTATTCCATTGTGTGTATATACCACATTTTATTGATCCACTCATCTGTTGATGGACATTTGGATTGATTCCAACTTTTGGCGATAGTGAACAATGCTGCTATGAACATTGGTGTACATATATCGGTTTGTGTCCTTGTTTTCAGATCTGATGGGTATATACCCAGCAGTGGTATTGCTGGGTCATATGGCAAATCTATGGATAATTTTTTGAGAAACCGCCAAACTGTCTTCCAGAATGGTTGGATCCTTCTGCATTCCCACCAGCAATGGATGAGTGTTCCCCTTTCTTCACATCCTCTCCAGCATTTGTATTCTACTGTTTTTTTCATGGCTGCCAATCTTATGGGAGTAAGATGGTATCTCATTGTAGTTTTGATTTGCATTTCCCTGATAGCTAGAGATTTGGAGCATTTTTTCATGTGCTTTTTAGCCATTTGTATTTCTTCTTTGGAGAAGTGTCTGTTTAAGTCTTTTTCCCATTTTTTAAATGGGTTGTTTATCTTTTTGTTTTCAAGATATATGAGTTCTTTATATATGCAAGTTATAAGTCTCTTATCAGATATATGGTTGCCAAATATTTTCTCCCATTGTGTGGGTTACCTTTTTACTTTCTTGACAAACTCCTTTGAGGTGCAGAAGGCTTTAATTTTGAGGTAGTCCCATTTATCTATTTGTTCTTTTGCTGCTCGTGCTTTTGGTGTGATATTCATGAAGCCATTTCCTATTACAAGGTCCTGTAGATGTTTCCCTACACTGCTTTCTAAGGTCTTTATGGTCTTGGCTCTTATATTTAGGTCTTTGATCCATCTTGAGTTGATCTTTGTATAAGGTGTGAGATGGTAATCCTCTTTCATTCTTCTACATATGGCTATCCAGTTCTCCAGGCACCATTTGTTGAATAGGCCATTCTCTCCCAGTTGAGAGGGTTGGTGGCTTTATCGAATATTATGTGGCTATATACATGAGGTTCTATATCTGAACTTTCAATTCGATTCCATTGGTCTGTGTGTCTCTCCTTATGCCAGTACCATGCTGTTTTCACTACTGTAGCTTTGTAGTATGTTTTGAAGTCAGGAAGTGTGATTCCTCCTATTTCGTTTTTCTTTTTCAATATGTCTTTGGCTATTCGGGGCCTCTTTCTATTCCAAATAAATTTCATAGTTGGTTTTTCTAGTTCCTTAAAGAAGGCTGTGTTGATTTTTATTGGGATTGCATTGAATGTGTAGATCAGTTTTGGTAGGATAGACATCTTAATAATATTCAGTCTTCCTATCCATGAACAGGGAATATTCTTCCATTTATTTAGGTCTTCTTTGATTTCCTTGAACAATCTTGTATAGTTTTCGATGTATAAGTTTTTTACCTCTTTAGTTAAATTTATTCCTAAGTATTTGATTTTTTTATTTACTATTGTGAATGGTATTTGTTTCTTGATTTCCTCCTGATCTTGCTCATTATTGGTGTACAGAAATGCTACTGATTTTTGCGCATTGATCTTATAACCTGCGACTTTGCTAAACTCATTTATGAGTTCTAGGAGCTTTGTTGTAGATCTCTCAGGGTTTTCTATATATAGGATCATGTCATCTGCAAATAATGAAATTTTGACTTCTTCCCTTCCAATTTGAATGCCTTTTATATCTGGTTCTTGTCTCAGTGCTCAAGCAAGTACTTCCAAGACAATGTTAAATAGGAGCGGAGACAATGGGCATCCTTGTCTTATTCCTGAGTTTAGAGGGAAGGATTTCAGGATTTTGCCATTGTAAACAATGTTGGCTTTCGGTTTTTCATATATACTCTTTATCATGTTCAAAAAGTTTCCTTGTATTCCAATCTTTTGGAGTGTTTTTATCAGGAAGGGGTGCTGTATTTTGTCAAATGCCTTTTCTGCATCTATAGATATAATCATGTGGTTTTTTTCTCTCAGTCTGTTTATATGGTTTATTACATTGATTGATTTTCTTATGTTGAACCATCCTTGCATACCTGGAATAAATCCCACTTGGTCATGGTGTATAATTTGTTTAATGTGTTGTTGAATACGATTAGCAAGTATTTTGTTAAGTATTTTTGCATCTAGGTTCATTAGAGAAATTGGTCTGTAATTTTCCTTTCTTGTGGTGTCTTTGTTTGGCTTTGGTACTAGGGTAATGTTGGCATCATAGAAGGAATTAGGCAGTGTTCCTTCTGTTTCAATTTTTTGGAATAGTTTCAACAGGATTGGTGTTAGTTCTTTCCGGAATGTTTTGTAGAACTCACCTGTGAAGCTGTCTGGCCCTGGGCTCTTCTTAGTTGGGAGATTTTTAATGACTGATTCTATCTCTTTGCTTGTGATTGGTTTGTTAAGATCATCAATTTCTTCTTTCGTCAGTATGGGCTGCTTATGAGTTTCTAGGAATTTGTCCATTTCCTCTAAATTGTCATTTTTGTTGGAATATAGTTTTTCAAAGTATCCTCTTATGATAGTCTTTATTTCTGTGGGGTCAGTGGTGATATCACCTTTCTCATTTCTTATTTTGTGTATTTGCATCTTTTCTCTTTTTTTCTTTGTTAGTCTCGCTAAAGGTTTGTCAATTTTGTTGATCTTCTCAAAAAACCAGCTCTTGGTCTTGTTTATTTTTTCAAGTGCTTTCTTATTTTCTATTTCATTTAGTTCTGCTCTTATCTTTGTTATTTCCTTCCTTCTTCTTCCTGTTGGGTTACTTTGTTGTTGTTTTTCTAATTCCGTCAAAAGTGCAGTTAGTTCTCCAATTTTTGCTCTTTCTTCTTTTTTGATATATGAATTTATGGCTATAAATTTCCCTCTCAGTACCGCTTTTGCTGCATCCCATAAATTTTGGTATGTTGTGTTATCATTATCATTTGTTTCAAGGTAGTCATTGATTTCTTTTGAGATTTCCTCTTTGACCCACTGTTTTTCTAAGAGTGTGCTGTTTAATTTCCAAATTGTCGTGTGGAGTCTGGGTCTCTGTCCCTTGCAAATTTCCAGCTTCACTCCACTATGGTCAGAGATATTGTTTTGTATGATTTCGATCTTTCTGAATTCATTAAGCCTTTCTTTGTGGCCTAGCATATGGTCAATCTTGGAGAATGTTCCATGTGCGCTTGAGAAAAATGTATATCCTGCTGTGTTTGGGTGTAATGATCTATATATGTCTATTAGATCCAGCTCTTCTAATATACTGTTCAAATGTTTTGTTTCTTTAGTGATTCTCTTTTGAGATGTTCTGTCCAGAGTTGATAGTGGTGTATTAAAATCCCCCACTATAATTGTAGATGCATCTATTCTTTCACTTAGTTTTTCCAGCGTTTGCCTCACATATTTAGAGGCGCCCTTGTTAGGAGCATAAATATTTATGATTGTTCGATCTTCTTGACAGATTTTCCCTTTCACTAAAATATAGTATCCTTCTTTGTCTCTCACAATTGTTTTGCATTAAAATCTATTTTGTCTGATATTAATATAGCTACTCCTGCCTTTTTTTGGTTGTTGTTTGCTTGTATGATTGTTTTCCAGCCATTCACTTTCAACCTCCATGAGTCTCTGGGTCTAAGATGTGTCTCTTGTAGGCAGCATATAGATGGGTCGTATTTCCTTATCCAGTGTCCCAGTCTGAATCTTTTGATAGGTGAGTTTAATCCGTTGACATTCAGTGTTATTACGTTTAGAGAGTTATTTATGGTAGCCATATTTTGGTTGGATTTGTGTTTGTTATATTTTGTTTGTATTATTTTATTTTCCCCTTCTATTTTTGTCTTTCTTGTTGCTTTTACACTCTCCTCCATCTCTGACTGTCCTGTTTTTTCCTTTCTTCCTGCAGAACTCCCTTAAGAATTTCTTGAAGGGGAGGTTTCTTGTTGATATACTCTTTCAGTTTCTGTTTATCTGTGAATATTTTGAACTCTCCATCATTTTTGAATGCTAGTTTAGCTGGATAGAGTATTCTTGGTTGGAAATTTTTTTCCTTTAGTACCTTGACTATATCATACCACTGCCTTCTTGCCTCCATGGTTTCAGATGAGAAATCAGCACTTAATCTTATGGAGTTTCCCTTGTATGTGATGGTTTTCTTTTCTCTTGCTGCTTTTAGAATTTTTTCTTTGTCTTGAGCATTGGATAATTTGACAAGTATATGTCTTGGGGTGGGCCTGTTGGGGTTTATGACCAGTGGAGTGCACTGTGCTTCTTGGATATGTACATCTGTCTCTTTCAGTAGATTTGGGAAGTTTTCATTCATTATTTCCTGCAACACTCCTTCTGACCCCTTTCCCTTCTCTTCTCCTTCTGGAATGCCTATACTACGTATGTTTGAGCATTTTGCATTATCATTCAGGTCCCTAAGTCCTATCTGGACTTTTTCTACCTTTTTATTGACCACTTCTACTATCAGTTTGATTTCCAATGCACTGTCTTCCACATCACTAATTCTCTGCTCTGCCTCTTCTAGTCTGCTGATATTTGCTGCAAGTGTATTTTTGATTTCTTGAATTGTGGTGTTCATTTCCATCATATCTGTTATTTTTTTGCGCATGTCTGCAATTTCCCCTCCAAGTGTTGTCTTCATGCTGTTAACCTCTTTCATTACTTCATCAAATTTGTCGGTGATAAATGTTCTGAGATCTTTCATTGCTTGTGCGAAGTCCTGCCCCCCTTCCTGATTGGATTCAGCCATGTTTTCCTGATTACTGGTTTGGTTTGTAGATTTTTGTTGCTGTCTTGTCAACATTTTTTCTTGACGCGTTTAATCAGTTCCTTAGCTTCTTTGTCTAGTCTTGGAGATTAATTAGCTGTTGTTTTTGCGTAAGTGTTATATCTTCTCTTTGTCACTTTGTTCTTCTTATTCCAATTTCTTATTGCTAGTTAAGCTCACTTTAAAGGAAAGTATTAGTGCTGGGGAAAGGCAATTGTGTAAGGGAGGAAAAAGTGTGAAGTAGTATTGGTGATATATGTTAACAAAGCAACAATATGAGTTCTGGGAGGATGGAGGTTAGATCATGTAAATTGTGTAGAGTTATAGTAGTAGGAAAGTACCTATAATGAGGTAGACGACTGAATATGGGAGGAATGTGGTACGTACTAAGAGGCTATTGTTTTCGTGAGAGAGGGAAAGAGAAAAGAAAGGTAATAGTTTTAGGGACGAATACCAGATGGAAAACTAAACAAAGGTATTAGAAATTAAGAGTTAGACACTTTGTGGATCAAAGAAAGGGAGATGGAATATAGGAGAGATAGCAGATGGTGGAGGATATCAAGTTGTAGGGGAAAGGGGATAGTGTAGATAGGCTAAATCTATTCACAGAGAAATGAGGCAGTGGAGGGTGAGGAAACCCAGTAAATGTGAGGTATTTCCTGTAGGACCTTCCCTCCAAATCGATGTCCAAACACCTTGGGACCAGGAAAAATCCCGAAACAGCCCGGTCCCAAAGAGTCTCCGACGCCTCCCAGCCGATTCCCTCCAGGAGCTAGTAACTGGGAAGTTCACTCAGCCGCCATCTTGTCTCTCCTCCCGCCCCATATCCTTCTTTCCTTTTAATAGCTCAATAGTATTCCATTGTATGGATATACTATATTTTGTTTATCCATTTATTCGTTGATGGACATTTGGCTTGTTTCTACCATCTGGCTATTATGAATACTGTTACAGATATTCGTGTACAGGTTTTTATGGGGGACATATGTTTTCATTTCTCTTACATAAATGCCTAAGAGTGGAATTGCTGGAACCTGCGCCTTCTCAACATGCTCTTTCCTTTTCATTTTGTGACATGCTTCCCTGGGCTTTCTTCCTACCTCACTAGGCACCTCTTAATATCCTTTGCTGACCCTACTTCCTTTGCTTGCCCTCTCAATGTTGTATGACCCCAGGCTTGAGCCTTAACTCTGGTCCCTCCTCTGTTTGCACTCCTGTCTAGGTAATCTCATCCTGCCTCAGTGGCCTAAAGAGTTAGAGGGTTACTACTGTGGTTCAAATGGAAATTGTAATAGCAGTGGAAATGAAGAAAAATGAATGGATGTTGGCAGGTGATTCCTACATTTCAAACTTAACTCCTAATTCTCTTCCTGCCATTTATCCTATTCACCTTCCCCAACCCTCCACCCCTACCGCCTCCCCCAGCCCACTTATTTGTGGCTAACACCCAGGAACAGTCCTGATTCCTCCTTTTCTCTTACTTCCACACCTAATCCATTAGCAAGCCCTACAGGTTCTTCCTTCTAGGCAGGGGTTGACAAACTTTCTGTAAAGGCCTAGAGTAAATGTTCTAGGCTTTGAGGCCTAATAGCCTCAACTGCAGCTATTCAACTCTGCCATTATAGCAGGAAAGCAGCAAGAGATAATATGTAAATGATTGAGCTTGGCTGTGTCCCAAAAAAACTTCATTTACAGAATCAGGCAGAGAGCTGATTTTGCCCTGTGATCCATAGTTTGCCAACCCCTGCTCCAAAACATATCCCAGATCAGTCCTTTTCTAGCTCCACTGTCACCACCCTACTCCAGACAACCAGTTTCTCATCTGAACCACTCTAGTTACCGTCTAATTATGCTTTCTACTCTTGTCCCTTTGAGTTCACTTTATCACCATAATAACCAACATTAAAAAGTGTATTTTAAAAAGTACATTTAAAAGTATAAATCAGGTCTTGTGCATCCTTTGCTTAAACCCTCTAATGGTGGAAAACAGATGTAGCTCAAGTGGTCGAGTGCCTGCTTCCCATGTACAAGGTCCTGAGTTCATTCCCCCGTACCTCCTAAAACTAAAACAAAAACAAAAAACCTTTCTAATGGCTTCCGATCCTTCTCAGTCAGAACCAAACTCCTTTCAAGGACCTTTAAATCTCTGCATGGCCTGACCTCATCTCACCCCACTCTTTTCCTTTGCTCTACTCCAGTCTTGCAGGTGCTCTTTCTGTTTCTTAAACAAGGCTGGGTTCATTCCTTCCTAAGGCTTTCACTCTTGCAGTTTCTTCTGCTGGGTATGCACATGGCGATCATCTCCTCTGAGAGGCTTGCCTGGGCCACCCCAATCTAAAATAGTAATCGTTAACATTTATTGAGGGCTCACTATATATCATCCACTATTAAAAGCCCTAGGTATATATTACTTTATTCCCTTCTCACAAAAACCCTATGAGCCAGGTCCTGTTCTTAACTTCACCAATGAAGAAACTGGGTCCCAGAGAGGTTATGCAATTTTCCCCAAGTCATAGAGAAAGGAGCAGAAGTGAGATATAAACCTCACATACACGAATGCCTCACATACACACTCGCATGCACCCATGCACACACACGTATCTTATCCGTGCACCCATGCTTCACACATGCTCTCGCACCCACTCATGCACCATGTGTGCACTCACGCATCCATGAATGCCTCAAAGCTCACACCCACACACTTCACGCACTTTCCCACACTCCAGTATGCACGCATGCACCCACTCACGTATTTAAGTTTGCTTACATTGGCCATGTTAGACCTTCAACTGGTTCCCTCAATCCATTCCCTACAGAGCCCACTCGTGCCAATGTAAACAAAGCACACATCCAAATCAACTTTGTGCCTTCTGGGGTCCCAACCCCTGCAAAGGGAGATTCTCAAAGAGAGACAGATTCTCAAAGAGTCTGAAACTCCTAAAGTTTCAGAGTCTGAAACCCCTAAAGTTTGTAATGAGGTGAGCAATTAGTCTCGGCCAGGCATATTTGAGGAGAAACAAAAGGCTGCCTGGCTTTGGAGCCCATACCCTTAACCATCACTCTTTACTGTCTGTGTATTTTCATTATAGCTTTTGTCACTATCTTGAAATTACAATTTCATTTGTTTGTATATTTGTTTATTCTCTCTCCCACAACACAGAGCAGAGATCTGGTCTTTTTGTATCACTGAATTCCCAGATTCTAGACTACTCTCTGATGCATAGTAAACAATATTTGATGAGTGCTTGAAGAATAGTTGAACTTTGGCAATAAAGAAATTTATTGGTATGCTAAAGAATCTGTAAATGTTCAAACTATACATTACCTTATAATTCCTATATGAAAGAAAATTGCCAGATTGATTTATTCTAATTTAGAAGTATTGAATTCATTCATATTCTTATCTAACATCATGCCTCCCTCTCCCTCAAATTATGTGAATTCTTTGGACTTCCAAATGTTATTTATAGAGTTAGAAGAGACTCTTCTCCATTTAAACCTTCTTATTCCTGTTTCTTGCTGCTTTTGGGTTATATGTGAGTGTGTGCACACCTGTTTATACTCCAAGACTGCAGTACTGAGTTCAACGGGACGTAGGCTGCTAACCTGGTTGACTGTCTTCCACTCTACAAGAGAATCTGTTTTATTACAGAAATCCTGCTCTGCCTTACTTAGAAAAGTACTGTGACCCCAGTCATCCACAGGTACCACCTGAGAACATTCGGCTGAAAGGATTAATGTTTGGTGGGCTATTTCCTGAGAAATGGCTTCGGAGGAAGCAGTCTTTAAGGCCACTTTTCCTTGGAACGAACAATTGGCAGGATCACATTCTATCCTGGGATTCACACAGCCTAAAATTATAAATGGCAGCTAATGGCAACTTAGAACATTTAAAGTTCAAAGACCTAGACAATGGGGATTGGATCTCTGAGGAACTGGCAGAGTTTTAGGAGGAGGCATGCTTGTAGGAAGCTCTACTAGGTTGAGCGCTTCAGGAACTGGATTGGGGTTGTGAAGTTCGTTTTTGTTTTGTTTAATCTCGTTCAGGTAAATCAGAAGAATCAACCTTGCTTGGCTCAGGTCAGATGATAAAAGAGTCTGAATATTTAGACATGAGAAAATGTTCAAGCTGGGTCTTTTGCCAATATGTTTTATTTTGGTTCTGTTGCATAATAAGGGAGGATTTTAAGCCACATGAGGGAGTGTGGGGAAAAATGCAACCACTTGACTAAATTGTACTAATAGATCTGGTTTTGTTTATGCTTTTGGTATACTGAAAAATATACTACTCGATCTTTAAATGTAAAAAGATGTGCAGATGGGTTTTTATCTTGCTAAGGGACAATTTAGTGGGAGACCATAAAGCTGCCTTCTGTAATAGCAATGCTCAAAGCAGTGTTGGGCCTTTGGGTATCAACTACCTAGAGTATTATGGGAATGATTGAAAATGCCATCCACTATCCATTACAGCTCCCAAGTTGTCCAGTGGTTTATTTTCTGGAAATCTAGTTTATCCTTTTAGCACTTTGAGTGCTTCTAACATCAGGAAGCCCCAAAAAGCCCCTCAGGTGTGCCTGAACCTGACTGATGGCAATTTTAATGAACTTTCTCCAGCTGTCCCAATAGACTGCTGGAAGCTTTAAGAGTGCTGGGACCACTAGGTGGACTGTGGGAGAGTGTGGGCTATGGTGTGGACCATTGACCATGAGGTGCAGCGGTGCTCAGAGATGTATTCACCAAGTACAATGAATGTCTCATGATGATGGAGTAGGTTGTTGTTATGGGGGGAGGAGTGAGGTGAAGGGGGTGGAGGATATATGGGGACCTCATATTTTTTGAATGTAACATTAACAAATAAAGAAAAATTAAGTTTATTTGGAGCAAAAAAAAAAAAAGAGTGCTGGGATTGTGAGATGGGTTATCCCACGCGATGGGGTGCTGGGTATTCCCCGATTGTCTTCCCTCTGTCACCCCATCCATTCTGTGCCCCTCCCTGTCCTGTACTCTCTCTGTGGACTGCTTCCCTTGGCTGTCTTGTCCTCTAGCTCTGGTTGCATTCAGCCATGGGAGGAGGTGAAAGGGATCCACCGTGATTCTGGCAGTGGCTGGATTTTTTGATGGCCACAACTGTTGAGTCTTAGCTTCCCCATGGCTGGGCTCTTGCTGGGCTCTTATAACACCATCCCCTCTCTTGCCCCTTCAGCTCCAGGGCTGGAAAGGGCTTTCATCTTTACACAGTCTTCAAGTGGCCTCAGCCACCTCTTACTGTTTCCCTTAGCCTGCCCACACCTGTGAACGTAGTCCCTTCATTATATTTGTTTCAGTTAAACCCTTTTGAGTATGCCATCTGTTCCCAGCTGGTACTGTGAGTGATACAGATGGCTCTAGACCCAGGATTAACGGCATGATCTCCCTCTGGTTAGCACCAGGCTCCCGGCCAGCCTTGATCCCACTCTGGAGGAAGAACAAAAAGAACTCAGCAATTTGTAACGTGCGGTGAACTGCTAAGTCTCTTTGGCAATATCAGACTATGTTTAGGGAGGTGAAAGGTTATCCTTGGTTCATTCTGATGGAGACCAAAGTTTAGTTAGGCTTAGCTGAGGAGTAAAGTTCTCTAGCCAGAAAGGAACGCTCTTGTGGCTAGAAAGCCTGTAGCACCTTATCAGGCAGACACATAATTGCATTTACTTTTCTGCACCCTGACTTGCTTTCATCTTGCATCACATGGTTGGCTTCGTTAGTGCCAGCTAAACTTTCCATTTAGAAACTGTGGTTTAATATTAGTCAATTTGGAAACCGGTCAGTTGTTTAACACCTCCCAAATTTCTGGTCTTCTTTTACTCTGATTAAAACTGAGGGAAGCCTAAGATTTATTGGGCACCTCTACATGCCTGATAATGTGATACCTTATTTTAAATGTTCTATGGAATTCTGTGAGGCGCATGGTGTTATCCCTTTTTTTGCAGATGAGGAAAGGGGTGTTTAGGAGCACCAGGTCATTGTCCAGCATTGCATGTGCCATTGGTGGAAGCACAATGCAGCAAAGTGGCTAAGATGGCAGGTTCTGGGCAAGTGATGTAAGTACCTGTGCCTCAGTTTCCTCTCTGTAGAATGGGGGTAACAGCAGTACCTAGTTCCTAGGGCTTTTGTGGGAATTGAATGAGATGATGCATATAAACTGCTTTGAACAAGGGCTCCGTGCATAGCGAGAGTGAAAATCAGTGCTAGCTAATACTGTTTTCCAATTTTAGCAGTGTAATTTATATTAATAGTTAGACTCTGTTTTAAATAGCTGGGAATTTGTTATGCTTTGATTTTGGGCAAAAGGAAGATGAAAAGATGATTAAAAGTTGTCTTCTTTGACCTAATTTGGAAGCCTTGACTTGGTTCTGTGGACAGTTTTGCTGTCACCAAGAAGTGGCATATGTTTATGGCATTTTTAGAACAGTTTTTTGTCTTCTGCTTTATGTTGATTTATCCATACTATTTAAACTAGGCTATAAAATTTGGAAGAAATCAGGTAGGGTCACTAAAAATCAGCCTGTGCATAGCATCACATCAGACACATACAGTATATCCACGTATGTTAAATACAGGTTATAATAGCAGGGCATTTATATACAGAGGTGCAGTCTTCTAATAAAAGTAGATTGGATCCCCTGGGGCTATTTTGGGGGGAAAGTAACTACTTTTTTTCTACCCCTTTGCTTAAGAAATGTTTGGTTTTGAGAGATCATAACAAAGCTGGGTTTTCTTGTTTTGTTGGTTGAGGTTTTTAACTAGTGGTACTTGAATGACGCTGTTGATTTCAACATAGAGTAGAGTAATTAAAATTATCTTTTTAGTCTGGATGTCTTCTACCCTGTATAGATTTTAAAAGTATAAGCATGGATTGCCAATTCCACTTGATGTAAACAAAACTTTTTATACATAATATATATAAAAACTTATTCTTACTGTATCAGTCTAGATTCAGAAACCTGTGGTTGGTCAGTTTCAGATAGTTTCATTTCACCTGTCAACTATCACTTCTACTGCTATTGTAATTTTCAAATGTATAATATGTTTACAGATGTACCCCCCCCCCCAAATCAATCTGTGGACAAAATGGGATTCACCAGCAGTAGTCTGTTCACAAGCTTGTTTTTTTCTTTTTTTTGCTACCAGACAAATGATTGATAAGACCTTGATGATGTCTAGAAAACATTTTGTGGCTTTTAGTTGGGTTTAGAGGCTTAAAACAAATGGTAAAATTCTAAAGACCATTTCCAGGTCAGTGTTTCAGGAAACCTGAAAGTGTGAGGCAAAGTTCCTTAGGTCTGTAACTCACTTTCTTGAGCATGTGGGATCTTTTTCAGAAGTAGATGGGAACAGAGTTGAATTTGCACATAAGTGGTTGAATGTAAAAATTTCAGTCTGATCCCATTCAAGTAAGAATATGATTTCATGTGATGATAGTTTATAAAATTGTATACTTATAAATAAAACAAAGAGTCACTGAAAAGAAATATTCGTCCCTTGCTTCCTAGTATAAGAATTATGCAATCAATGAAAATAGCAAAAATGGAGGTAAATTTATCTGAGAAGCACACATGATCAAAAAGGCAGTTGTAGCTTATGAGAAAGCAAAAGTAGTTTTGGCTATTTTACATAAATACCAGACATATTAGCTCAAGCTGACATGTTAGGAGGAATAACCATGCATGGAATACCATAAGAATAATGAAAATATCGAGCTATTGACCACCTCTTCCTGATGTATTAAAACCATCAATCACATCACATAATGGAAACTGTTTTTGCAGTTGGGGCTCCTGAAGGCATTTGCTGGCTGTCCCAGGCCATAGAATAAATCCATAGAACAAGGATAAAGAAAACTCCATTCGGCCTTCAAAGACAGGGGTGGAAAGAAGCCTCAAAGTTTGATTTCATCCTCACCACCCTCAGATAAAAAGGTGACAACAATGTCAGCACCACTCAAAAGAACAGAGGAGGGGGTAAAACGCAGTATAAGAGTGTGGGTAAACAGTATGTTCATTCTTTTTTGATAATGATTGATCTACTGTTTGTAAGAATCCAGTGTTTATTGGTGAGTGACAGCCAAAGAGTGATGGATAGATTATGACACGAGTAAGCAGACTTTAGAGAAAATACACAGTACGTGTTCAGCTATCTTTAAACCAAGCTCTGTTCTTTGCTATTGAGATGGTTCTTGGGGGTTGAAATCTGGGCTGGAGAACTTTTCCTGGGGACAAGTCTTTCAGATCATTCTGGGTAGTTGAATTGTCTGCTGTTACTTTTGCTCACAATCAAATTAGGGTGAGCTCGGCAGCTGCCCATGGCAATTCGTTGTCTGGCTGGTCCAGTGATTTCTTTCTCCAAGTCAGAACAGATAGGGAACCAGTCTTCATTAGCTGGATGTTCTAACTTGTAACCTTTTCCCTCTGCTCATTTATTTATTAAACTGCTTTTGCCAGGGCATGGAATGACCAAAAGAAGGGAGAGTCAGAGAAAAAGAATGGGTGTGACTGTGGATCATCTACCTCTGTTCATGCCTTCCCTGGAAATCTGTTCCCGACCTCCTTTTATGAAAACTAGATGTCCCTTTCTGGTTGTCTAAAGCGGACATTATGGGGCTCTTAAAAAGAAAAGGCATTTTAAAATGTAATTTTAATTTTCAATGTAAGTATTAGAGGACACTGTCTTGAAAGGCAGGTGGAGGGTACTAGTAAAGGATTGACCTTTGCTGTGATGCCTTTCACCAGGCAGAGACCCCTGCTCAAAGGAGCTGCCCCTCAGCCGCCTCCCATCTGAACTATCCTGAGAGCTCCTGGGCCTAACTCTGACCGCAGCACTTGATTTAAGGCTGACCTCAGAAACCAAGCTTTACTTCTGCAGAGACTTGTCATGTCGATGCCCTGCTTTTGTTCTTCTCGCTCAATTAGGGTTTATTTTATTGGTCTTACAGGCAGTAAATCCCAAACCCTCTAAATACTCATTTCCACATTGGCCCAACAACACAGAACTCTGTTGCTGATGACAAACCAGATTTTGTGTCTGCTCAGGTGGACTCGGAAGTGCTCAGTTTAAGCTGGAGGAGGAGTGTGTTTCCGAGGCTGGGAAGGTAGCCTCTGGCAGGGGTCCCACACTGCATGGCCAAGGATGTGTCTTCTGTCGCCTTTGACAAGCAATTGGGGTCTGTGAGAAAGCAAAAGGTGGTCGTGGGAAGGTGCAGAGGAGAAAGTGAAATAGCTGTGGTCTGTGGCCTCCCAGAACAATTCTGCCATAAATAATCCAGCATGCATCCACCCAAGAGTTGGGAAGAGATATTTAGGAGACTCAATCTGCTGAAAAGCACTGAAACTGAAGCAAAACAAAGTAGTAGCCCTTCATCCAGTCCAAGCCTTTGCTCCCCAAGTGTCTAGCATTCCAGGTTGGCTGCTGCAGGTGAGATTAAGCTAAACTTGAGTTAATTTTTAGGATGAACTCTGGAGACCAGACTGCATTTTATCAAAGAAGGCTCTAAAACAAGAAGAGCCAATGCAGCTATCCTGGAACAGTCCTCTAGGGGAAGGACCTCTTTTGTGTTTAAGAGAATCTTTTGAGGAGTCATACTTACGGGGTAGAAGAGAACTGCTGTTCATTTCCTTGGAGGCCAAGCATCAGAGCTGCCAAAAAAGGGCTCAACCTTAGATTTGTATTTAAAAGCACAAGGAGGAAGAAATGTCTGCTAAAATGCTGCCCGTGATGAGAATCAACTTAAAAATGGTTTCCAGTTATTTCTTTTCAAAGAAGTTGTCTTGTTTCTTAAGCAAAAGTATTGCTGTTAAAAGAACATGTGCTTTTAAGGTGGGTGGCTAGTGAGGTTGATTTGTAGAAAGCCGTTCATACTCTTTCACCAACTTTTTTTTTTAATTGAGGCAGTCTTATTACAGGGACAACTGGGTGGGGCTAGGCATGCAGTCTAGAATCCTCTGGGTAAAATATTAGGTTATACACAATGTACTCCATCCCTCTTGTGGGATCAGTCTAGGAGAAAAACGCCCGAATAGCCCTATGCTTCAAATGAGTTAGTCAGTTGTGGTTACCTCCCTCTATCAGAAGCCCTGGAGAATCTACACCTTATTGGTGTAGCCTGAAATGTCTGAGAACTTGAGAACCTTAGAGGACTGTCCTTTTCCTCTGAGAAGTGGGATGCTGGCTAATGTTAAGAAAGCAACTCTGCCTAGGTTATATTATATGAGAACCATCTGAGTTTCTTGTTAAAAAAAAAAAAAGTACCCATGGGAAAAATATCAGCTCATTCAGTAATGTGCACATTTCCTTACCTGGGGAAGGAAGCCTCTGATATCCCAGAAATCTGTCAGGCAAGAAAGCGTTGTCCAGGAACGTTATTGCTGCCCCTTGGTTGTACCTGCTGAGTCTACAGATAGGACTGTAGAGCTGATGGTAGACCTTCCTCTCTTGAGACTAGCAGTTTCCCTTCAGGGCCTTTCTACTTGCAACTTTGTGACCCATTCTCTGTAAGAAGTTGAGATGACCACGTCTCTGTGTCTGTCCAGGACTAAGATGGCATTATTTGGTAGACCATAGTCGCGCCTCTGACTGGGTTCACTAGGGCCCCCCTTTCTCTCTTCAGTCACTTCCACTGCAAAGAGACTCTCTATTGCTTAAGCAATTGGGGCCCAGCCCTTGAGTAAATGGAACAGGCAGGGCTGTGGGATGCCATTTCTTGTTTCTTTCTTTTTTTTTTTAAGATTTATTTTATTTATTTCTGCCCACCTCTGCCCCCCTGTTGTCTGCTTTCTGTGTTCATTCGCTATGTGTTCTTCTGTGTCCACTTGTATTCTTGTCAGGTGGCACTGGGATTCTGTGTCTTTTTGTTGCATCATCTTGCTGCATCAGCTCTCCATATGTGCAGTGCCACTCCTGGCCAGACTGCGTTTTTTGCACAGGGTGGCTCTCCTTGCAGGGCTCACTCCTTGCGTGGGGGGCACCCCTACATGGGGGGCATCCCTGCATGGCTCGGCGCAGCACTCCTTGCACACAGCAGCACTGTGCGTGGGCCAGCTCACCACACAGGCCAGGAGACCGTAGGTTTGAACCCTGGACCTCCTACATGGTAGGCAGACGCTCTATCATTTGAGCCATGTCCACTTCCCTCAGGTTTCTTTTTGAGTGAGCCTTCTATCACCTTCTTCAACAGGCTTTTCTGAAAGGATAGGATCATTTTACCTCTAACCACTATATCCCTTTTATGCTCCCACTTCTAGCAGGAATAGGAATTTCTGGATGGGAGCTCCCTCTCCCAACCAGACACCAGCATCCATATTAAAAATATCTATTGCAGGGATGACTTGCTCCTGGTAGTTAACTTTTATCCAAAAGTTAACTGCCTCACTGGTCCAACCCTTCACTAATGCCAGAAAAGAAGAGAGAAGAGAAGTGAAAAATGAAAGGCTCCCTATTCCCCTTTTCCCTATGTACTCCCTCTCCACCCACCTAAAGCAGGGCCTTGGTGTCACCCCCAGCTCTCTCATGGTTGAAACCATTGGCCCAGAGCAGGAAGCCCATTAAGCAAGCCATGGTATTTCATTTTAATGATATTCCCCTCACTTTTAATCTTAGGAGGATCAATAATGTTTTATGTTCAGCCTAGTTAAGTCTTGCTTACTATTTTTTTTCACATTATCTTTTTTTTTTTAAAGATACATAAATCACATAAAATTGGTTACTATTTAGCTGTTTGTAAGCAAGGCTCAGTTATAGCCTGAGATCTAAAGGAGAAAGCTAGGTCATCTGCCTATGTTCAAGCACAGTTAGGAGAAGGGACGGAGAGTTCTTGAAAGTGGCAGAGAGGGTAGAGGTGTAAAAGCTTGTCTGTGAGATGTTAGTCTCAGTTCTAATGGTCTGCAGAATTGGCTAAGGGCAGCTACAAAAGCTTTCCAACTGTAAGTAGAATAGAGTCCCTGGTACCTACTTTCTAGATGAACTGAGAGAGAGAGAGAGAGAGAGAGAGAGAGACTCTGCCTGTGGAATTTCTCCAGAAATTCACATTGTAGAAGCAAAACAAACACTTAGGTAAAGGCTTATCTTAAAGATTTGTTTGATAGAACATTTGATAGAACATTTAATAGGAAATTTGGTGTTTTTTAATCTGGCAAAAATGTGGATGAGACAAAAATGTGGATAAGCCATTATTTATAAGCTTAAATGCTTGATTCTCAAGCTTTGGGATTCTTATGATCAGACAAGCTTGGAAAAAACTAATTAGACCTTCCCAACTATATATGGAAACTTTTGATGATTTTCTTGCCTTCTTTCTTCAACACGGCCAAAATTCATTTCTGCCTTCCACTGTAATGTTACTGTCTTGATTGAGTAGTCACATGTAGAGTTTAAGAACATGTATTTAGAGCTTCCTTTCTATTTCAATGACCATACTGTATATTTTTGCCAGCATAGCACTCCTTTCATTTGGGGCTGAAGGTTTTAGCAATCAACAAATCTGCTGTTACTGAGAGGAGATTACATTTGTGTAAGTAAATAGACTCCAGTTCATGCCAACTCTGGAAGCCCCCATCAACCAAGTCCTGTTTTTCTCTTTGCACACCATTTCATTACCCAGTGTCCTTCTCCTTGTGTCTTCTTTGTCCCAAGCTATATGAACCCCACTGAATTTTCAACTCTGTGCCAATATTACCCATCTCTGTGTTCCTGAAGCACAGATTCAACAAAGGTCACAATGTCATCTTGTCTCTCCTTATACCTTTTTCTCACTAAATAACCCAGGTTTAATCAACTTTTAACTATCCATTCTAATGGAAGGTAAGATTGACTTATATAATCCAAAGGATCAGACACCCTAAAATCAATGTATTCCTTTTTATTCCTTCCTGGCACTCAGCCAATTTCTCTTCATATTTATCTGTTGAGTTGAGGCAAATATTATATTTCTTAATTAAAATTAGATTAACATTCAAATAAAAATTTTTATTCCATCTTTTTGAATAAAAGTTAACTACCAGGAGCAAGTCATCCCTGCAATAGATTTTTTTTTTTAAAGATTTATTTTTTATTCATTTCTCTCCCCTTCCTCCCCACCCCCCAGTTGTCTGCTCTCTGTGTCCATTCGCTGTGTGTTCTTCTGTGACCGCTTCTATCCTTATCAGTGGCACCAGGAATCTGTTTCTTTTTGTTGCATCATCTGGTTGTGTCAGCTCTGCATGTGTGCAGCACCATTCCTGGGCAAGCCACACTTTCTTTCTCACTGGGCGGCTTTCCTTATGGGGCACACTCCTTGCTCATGGGGCTCCCCTACGCACGGGACACCCCTGCGTGGCACAGCATTCCTTGCGTGCATCAGCGCTGCGCATGGGCCAGCTCCACATGGGTCAAGGAGGCCCAGGGTTTGAACCGCGGACCTCCCATGTGGTAGGCAATTGGGCCAAGTCCGCTTCCCTGCAATAGATATTTTTAAAAGCAGAGAATCCCTCCCTTTAAGGTAGAATTGTGTCTACTTATTTTGGAGGGAATTATAGCATTGATGTTAATGGTTCTGTCTTTTAGCCTTAGAATGCCCATTCTGCCTGTGAGTACCCGCCGCATATCTGGCTATGTGTTTTGAGTCTTTATTTATTTATTTATTTATTTATTTTTTTTAATTGACTTTGTAATAATATTACATTAAAAATATATATGTGAGGTCCCATTCAACCCCACCCCCCCACCCCCCTCTCCCCCCCCCCAACAACACTCGTTCCCATCATCATGACACATCCATTGGATTTGGTAAGTACATCTTTGGGCACCTCTGCACCTCATAGACAATGGTTCACATCATGGCCCATACTCTCCTCCATTCCATCCAGTGGGCCCTGTGAGGATTTACAATGTCCGGTGATTACCTCTGAAGCACCATCCAGGGCAGCTCCATGTCCCAAAGACGCCTCCACCTCTCATCTCTTCCTGCCTTTCCCCATACCCATCGTCCACCATGTCCACTTTTCCCAATCCAATGCCACCTCTTCTATGTGGACATTGGATTGGTTGTGTCCATTGCACCTCTATGTCAAGAGGAGGCTCAGATTCCACATGGATGCTGGATGCAATCCTCCCATTTTCAGTTGTAATCACTCTAGGCTCCATGGTGTGGTGGTTGTCCTTCTTCAGCTCCATCTTAGCTGAGTGTGGTAAGTCCAATAGATCAGATTGTAGGTGCTGGAGTCTGTTGAGGCTCAGGACCTGGCTATCACATTGTCAGTCCAGAGATTCAAATCCCCTAAATATATCTTAAACCCCAACATTAACTGCACCTCCAGCACATTAGCATGAAAGTCTTATGAAGGGAGATCCCATCTGAGTCCAGATTCATCACACATAAACACCATTTCCAAAGAGGGGCAATCTGCCCTGGTAGTTAACCCCATCGGCCATGACCATAACTCCCATGGGTCTCTTTAGCCCTCAAAGGAACCAATATCTGGGGGTTGTATCTGCTTTATCTGTCTCTCTGACTCTGCTCAGTTGTGCATGAGGGCAATCCTTCTGCCAGCCTCCAGACTCTTTTTTAGAAACTCGTAGCCATATAAACTCATTTCTCCTTTTCATTTCCCCCTTACTTTAGGTCAAACAGCATTTTAAAGTCATGGTATTTTATGTAGACATGGATATTCTGCTGATCCGCATTGAACCTTCCGTATAAGGTCATTTTCCAGTTGCATCATCAGTTGGTAGTTGATAGTGGTCCCTCGTTGCCAGGGAGGCTCATCCCCGGGTGTCATGTCCCACGCTGGGGGGAAGGCATTGCATTTACATGCTGAGTTTGGTTTCGAGACTGGCCACATTTGAGTAACATGAAGGCTGACAGGAGGAAATTCCCAGGCACAATGTTGCTCTAGGCCTTGTTCTTATTTTAGGTTTATCAGCTCACAAGCATAGTCATTAGCATCAGGGGCTCACTGTTGAACCCTCACTCCCTCCCGGCCCCCGCCACTGTACCTGGGAGACTGTTGCTGCTCCCCTAGGGACCACGACAGAGCACCACTGGCCAGGAACCCAGTACCCCCCCTGCTGTGGTTTTTAATTGTTGCCACTATGAGTATATCCAAACATTACCATGCACCCTGGACATATGTTCTGTACAGCTCCCTGTCAGCCATATATCACCTGTCATTGGTATCCCATACCAGTATCCCTCCATTGCCATTGTTGAAACACTCTGTGATCCAGAACTCCCCGAAATTTGAAGCCCAATATAATGTCATGGTCCCTTACTAGGGAATGGCATATAGCGATGGGTTTAAAGGATAGATAAAGAACTTGGATAAAGTTAGATAAAGAACTTAGATAAAGAATGTTGACTTGAAAAAATTCCACATCCTATCTTTTTCTTTCTTTTTTTTTTTTTTTCCCCCCCTAATTATTCAGCTTTTCTTCACAGGAGTCCTAGACCACAGCAATGTATATATATAATATACAGCACTCCCACACATCCACCAGAAAACCTTTTCCCTTCCACAGTGATACTCTTACGCCCTATTCATATCATATTTACTTAAAGTGATGTACAGAGTCTGAGACATTAGCTTTCTAACAAGGTAACATCTGTGCTTACATTATGGTGCATACTTTAGGATACACAGTTCTTTACATTTTTAGTTATCCTATGTTTTACATTATGGTTTACATTATCAGTCTGTCATCTCCTATATGTTATGGTGTAATATTACATGTTTTATATCCATCCTTGTGTACTCTCAAGAAACTCCTCTCTTACCCCCCATTTACTTTGGTTCCACACATTTAACGTCCATTTTCCCTTCCACCTTGGTGCCCACAGTGACAGCCAACCTCCGTTTCCTGAGGAGCCACTTCCAGAGATAGATGGAATAGTGTTCAGGGCCTAACTTGCTCAACTGCCCCAATGCCCTGGGAGCCACCCTTTCTCTCGAGGGATACAGTTCCCTCTATTTGATGGCATTAGTCCTCCCCAGGATGTGGGTCCACCCCCACTCTCACTACTTGGGTTTCTACCCCATGGTGTCACCCACTCTGGCAGAATGAGCATTTAGACATTCCCCAGGAGCCCGTCCTGCATCAGACCCTCCCCTCCGAGCATTCTAAACAGGTAACCCTCTTTATTATATTTTGATATGATTTTCTCGGCATTTTACTCTCCACCAACACCTGACCCTCTCCTGTGTTCGTATGCTACCCCTCCCTCCCCCCACTTTTGGGCAACGTTACCCATCTGTCCCTCCCCAGCCACCCTCAAACCCGCAAAGCCCCAACCAAAGGCAACCCCTTGCCCCCCTTTTATCTCTTCTTTGTGTTCATACTTACCACCATCTGTTTTGAGTCTTTAGATGGCTGCTTTCTGCCTGGCCTCCTTGGAGGCAATTTCTCTGGTTGTAGGACCACTATGGAATTACTCTGTCTTGAAATTATTTCTACCATTTTTTGTATCCTGAGAATCACATTCTTAAGTAAAACTCAGCCTTTATTAAAAGACTCTTGAATATCTCATATTCTAATAATGGAAAGATTGGGGTTAAAGCATCTCCTTACAAATATTTGCTTATTTTTCTTTCTTTTTTTTTTTTATTTAAAGTGTGTGGTGTAAGGAGTCACTTTCTATGAGTTGTGGCTGCTAGGAAGCCCTGAGCTAAACTTGCAGATGACCTTTTGTAATGGTGTGGAGTTGCACTTTTATGTTTATGTAATAATTGTCCCTGTAGCTTCATCTTATAATTATACCGCGTTACTTTTTCACAGATTTATTTCTCTCTCATCAATCGTATAGAACATATTTTTCTAAGCCACTGCAAATACTTTTGAGAATGAGGTGGTGTGAATTATATAGGCAGACAGAATAAATGCAACACGTGAACGACAGCCACAGGGGGCGCTCTTAGTCATTCTGACCTTCGACCAGCCCTGCTTAGGGAGCCAGAAAAAGAAAGCTCATTTTAAAATATGGTAAAGCCTATATATGAGACCCAAGGGCACTGTCTCAGCATCTAAAAGCAAGAGATGATGGCAACCTTACAAACCAAGTGTGTACTTCTTACTACTCTGGGAACTGTGATAAGCCAATGAAATGGGCCTCATCTCTCCTTGTATCGCCTGTAGACGGGCCCATCCACAGCTTCAGGGACAAAAAGTGCAAGTGGTGGTGTTAAGTGTCTGCCTATGGCCATTGTCGAGGAACACCTGGGGCAGCCGGTGGCATTGGGCATGGCATGTAATGTGTATCCAGTGGGTGAGGAAGGTGTCACGGTGATACCCATGAGGGATGGGCCTCCCGCCTGCACTACCCCCCGCCCCCCACACATCCCTGTATAGTTCTTGACTGGTGCACGTGTTTATGTTTAATGAATAATGTCCTCAGGTCTTTAGTATGCACTGTGATTTTCTTATGACCAGCTCTATATAAAGCACTTAAAAAAAAAAAGCCCTCTGAGGGACTGTTGAATTACATTTCCATTTTCTTTCATTAGAAAGCCACGTCTGGCATTAACATTTTTTTAATGGTTTCTCATAAAGGTATAATTTTGTTTCATTCTTATTCATTTATTTTCACAGTGGGGAGAACAGAACTGCTTCCCCACAAAAAACAGAGTCCATTTTTTGCCTGTCATGTTAGTGATTCCCCCTGCTACGGCTCCCTAAGAAAAACTGAAGCAATTTGAGGTGAAAAAAAAAAAAGGCAATTTTATGACAAAGCAGGCTTTGTCTTGATAAATATAATTATCAATGACCACACCATTTAAGTCTTTTTTGGGTAAATGAATAATCCTTTGATTATATCTGAGAAGAGGAAACACATGAATTTATGACCTGGACCTTTAGGTAGCTTCTCCCTCTCCCTTCTTACCTTGACCTAACTTGCCTGAAATTAACCAAGCACATATCCAGAGGCAAAGCCAGGTTTTGTGTGGCCTGAAGCTTATACAATTAAGGGCGCCCTCTTTAAGAAAAAGAACACCAAAATATCTTACTTTCACCATTTTTTAAAAAACAATTGACGATTTGAACTCTCTGCCAGGGCTCCTCCTGGGCCTGGGAACGGCTCATGCAAGAAAGCCCTTAAGCTTAAATTTTATTGGCTTCATGTAAGTTCATTTCTGCAGGTACCATAACGTAATAAATGTTCATCTATACCATGCACACTTCAATTTGCTACTTGTGCACATGACCACAGAAAATGTGGGTAATGACTGTATGGGGATTAGATAGGAATATACAAGTATAAAAGTAAGAACACAAGATTAAATACTGAGTTTTAAGCACACATACACAGATACACTTTTTCTATTTTTGTTGCGCACCAGCCTTCTAAAAATCATACCGAGGCATGATCTCTTCTCTGTCTGCCTACATACAAGTGTTTACTTTAAGGGGCAGGTAATATATTATCATTCGCTCAGACAAGCTGAATCAAACACTGTTCTCTGAATTGGACTCATGCTGAGCAATTCCCTATTCTAGAAGCTAGGTGTGATGGGTGGGTAGGGGGAAAGAAGAGGGTGGGGGTGGGACACATTGCCAATAGGCAGAGCTTGGCATTTTTTTCTTTGGACAGCTTAGATACTAGTCTGGAGGTCTCCATTGAGGAGGGTCCTCTGGGTCTCCGTGGTCTCATTCAGCCGAGATTTGTCCTGCTTACTGTCACTCCGTTCCCCGTCATCTGTGCCGCTCACCTTGACCAAGCAGAGGACGTTCTGGAAGCTCTTCTTGAAATTGTCAGATAAGAAGGCATATAGGATGGGGTTGGCACAGCTATTAGCATAGGTGAGGACCACCACAAAGTCAAACATGCCTTTAAGGACAGGGGTAGGATTGATGACCACAGAGACCGAATAGACATTGAATATGTAGAAGGGGAGCCAGCAGACTATGAAGACAGCCACCACAATGGACACCATCCGGGTGACCTTCTTCTCAGACTTTTTCCTCTTGGTGGAACCCACCCGGATGCCAGAGTTCTTCACCTTCATGATGATGAACAGGTAGCAAAGACAAATGATGGTGAGGGGTACCAGGAACCCCAAGATGAAGGCATAGATAATGAACCCCGTGTACCATGCTCCAGATTCATCCGGCCAGTTGATGGTGCAGCTGCTTCTCCCCGACTGGTTGCTCTGAAGCCCAGCATATATCATGATGGGCAAGATGACCAGCAGAGAGACTCCCCACACAGCCATGTTGATGATCTTGGCTGTCCGGGGTCTCCTCCACTTGGCTGACTTGATGGGGTGGACCACAGCCAGGTATCGGTCGATGCTCATGACTGTCAAGCAGAAGATGCTGGTGAACTGATTGATGCCATCCACAGTCATGACTACTCGGCAAATGGCCTTGCCAAAGGGCCAGTGGACCAGAGCCACCTGCATGGCCAAGAAGGGCAGACCCAGCATGAAGAGCTCATCCGCTATGGCCAGGTTGAGGATGTAAATGTTGGTGATGGTCTTCATCTTTGCATAGCGGAGGATGACATAAATGACAAGTGTGTTGCCAGACAACCCAATGATGCAGACCACAAAATATATGAATGTGAGGACTGCATTGCTGGTCTGGTCATAGTGTGGCTGTGTGTGGTTTGAGCTGTTGGCTGCTGCCACTGAGCCACTGAGGTCAACTGGTGAGGACTGCCATGTTTGGTTCCCATTGAGTAGCTCGTATGCTATATCCATGGCTGTTTTAAAGTCTTAGGCTAGCTTCCACCAGCCCAAAGAGCTTATTCACACCTTAATGGACTCTCAAGGCAAAGGAGTCACTGTGACATCTGGAAGGGAAAAAGGAAGATTGGCCCATCAGTCATAGACTACTTAAGCTCTCATCAGCTTTCCACATTTATAGTTTACCCCCCAGACATCCTCTTAAATTGAAAAACATTTTCCCCATCAACATTAGGACTATGGGCCCATTGTCAACACTCATTATCAGTATGCAGGCTTTTGAGTTGTTTTTCCAGTAGCAGGGAAAGTTTGGGTTAAGCTATGACAGTTTATCTTGTCATCTTTGGTGACACACATGTGGGAGATGGCTATGGCTGCAAAAAAATGTACTTGGATCTCTTAAGAAGTTGACTGGTCCAGACTGTGAAAAGGCAAAGCTTGAGAAGCTTAGCTCCTGGCTTCATAGGGATCTGTCACTGACATCATGAGGAAATCTTTGCATACTCACTGCCTGCTTTGGAGTCTTTCCATTCTGAAAACTCCATAGCAGAAAAAACCCAAACTTTAGAGGTAGAATAAACCTGGAGTCTACCACTGAGCCTAAGTGACAATGTGCAGGAAATGTAACTGCTCTGACCCTCGTTTGCTGAATTGGGTGTGTCATGAAGGTTAAATGATGGAATGTTTGTGAAAATGCCTATTCTTGTGCTGGACTTATAACTGGCATTTGATTAATGTCCTTTGCCCCTCTTTTTTCCCCCTCTACATCTCATATCTCTAGTTTATTGGAATCTTCTTACATAGTAAACCAATTTATAATCTTAAGTATTAAAAATAAGTCTGGTTTGCTTACATCTCTAAAACATATGCTTTAGTTTACTTTTTGTTTCTTCAGGGTTTTGTCTCCTCTGTTTTTATTTCTCTAAGACCCAATTCTTGACCTCCACATGCTATGGAGAACCTGTTCTTCAAAACTCCGAGAGGCATGCTGTTCTAAAGTGCTTGTCTTCTGACTTCCCAGAGAACTGTCCTGTGACTCCCCAATAAATGACCAAAACAGGGGCCAGGCTTGAGGGAAGCAGGCTTATTCACAGAAGTGACCAGAAGTTTCCAAACACTGATGTAGTTCATTCACACTCATTATCCCCTGGACCTTCCCAACCATACAATGAGGTAGTAATAATTATTCCCCTTTTACAGATGAAGAAACTGAGGCTCCCAAACATTCATATGTAATTGGTGGAGCTGGGATTTGAACACTGGACACATGAATCCAAGTTACCTGCACTTTTCACAGCATCACATCAGTTTTGCTCAGTGGATTGGAAAACTAGCCACTCGTGATCGGGCTTTGATTTGTGTTACCTTCATGCCAAGAAAAAAAAACAGTAACACTATTGACTTAAGATGTAAAACAATAGCTCATTACACAATTAAATCATTTATCTTCAGTCATTCAAAAACATCACTGAGGGGCACCGGGTACCAGGCACCAGGGATACAGCCATGAACAAGACCTGGCCCTCTAGGAGGTTACAGTTTAGTCCGGGAAAGAGGCAAAGAAGTCAAATCCTAATATGGGGTGTGAAGTGTATTAACAAAGGACTTAAGAATGCCTTCCTCTCCGGGGGATTCAGAGGCGGCTTTATAAAAGGAATTTTTGAGCTGTGTCTTGAGTATATAAGAGTGAATAAAGAGGGCGGGAGGGTATTCCAGGAAGAGGGAAGATGTGTGTGTGTGGTGTGTCCAGCATATAGTGGGAACCACCCACTTAGCTGACCCATTTCACCTGAACAGGGTACATTTTCCCAGTGCCTGAGTGATAAAACAAATGTGGCATATCCACTCATAATGGCATATTACTCTGGCTTAAAAAGGAATGAAGTTTTCATACTTGCTGCTACATGGATGAAACTTGAAGACATCATGTTGAGTAAAATAAGCCAGACACCAAAGTACAGATATTGTATGATTTCACTTAAGTGCAATAACTAGAATATGTAAATTCATAGTCAGCAGAGTACAAGGTATGGGGCAGGGGTGGGGGTGGGAAGGAGGAGTAGGGAGTTAATATATAATGGGAGTAAGCTTTTTGTTTGGGGTGATGGAAAAATTTTGGTAATGGGTGGTGGTGATGGTAGCACATTGTGAATGCGACTAATGCCATGGACTTGTATGCATGGGAGTGGTTGAGATGGGAAATTTTGTGTTGTGTAAATGTTACCACAATATGAAAGACAGAGAGAAATGAAAGAGACAATGGCAATTAAATGCAATACATGACCCTGGACTGGCTCAAATACTGGAGGAGAAAATGTCCAAAAGGACATTGTTGTGACGACTGAAAAAAAACTAGAAAAAGGTCGTATGCCTTATATCGATATTAAATTCCTTGGACTTGATAACTGTACTTAATGTTGTTACATACATGAATATCCTTGTCCTTAGGAAATATACATTGGGAAGTATTAAGTGCTAAAGAAGCCTGATGCATGAAACTTACTCCCAAATGTTCAGAAAATGATAGAATGATATAACAAATGTGGCAAAACGTTAAAAGTTGGTAACTCTAGGTATCTGCGTAGGGATATATTAGAGTTCTCTGTTGTTTTTGTATTATTTTTACAACTTTCCTGTAAGTTTGAAATTATCTAAAAATATATATATATATATATATACATCTATATATATATATATTTTAAAGTACTTTGGATTTCAGGTCTGCCTTGGGCAAAAAGTTGAAACTGGCAGCTACTGAAAATGGAAGCTGTGAAGAGAGAGATGTTGTATACCTGGTTCAACCTGGGTTGTTTCCACTATCATTTCTAGCCTTCTTACCAGTTACATGAATTCTGCAGAGACAGAATCCGGTTTCAGCTGCCTGCTTTGGGGTCTCCTTCAATTGCTGGCAATGCCAGGGTCCAGTCTAGGTCAAGACCCCTGTGTCTGAGTAAGAGGGAAGAGAGCTGGGCTGCAGAAGCCCTGCCTAGGGCCTTTGGAATAGGGACAAGGACTGGGCAGGGCTTGGGCGGAGGGTTCAGTCCTGCTTTCCAGCCCTAACCCCTGTCTCCGCCTGGGTCTCACTCAGTAAGGCAATTCCATGGGGGTCGTTTTCCTCTGAGATAAGCTGAGAAGGAGCATCTCCACTGCTGAGAAGCGGCAATGGACAGGGTTCAGGGCCGTGGTGAAGGTGCTGGAGGTGGGAAGCTGGGGACCAGCTGGATGTGGGAAGCCTCTTCCCAGGAAGAAATGAGCTTAAATCACTGTCAGGCTTATTTCTTTAACAAAGACATCAGCTGCCTAGGATCACTGGGTGACTTCTGCTCCATTCCTGCCCAAAGAAAGCGGAGTCCAGCACCAGGCAGTCAATACTTGTTGAATTGTGGCTAAATTAAACGCACAGCTTCGGTTTTCCTCTTGCTTTTGAGATGCTGGAAATGGCTGAGACGGAGCGTCTGTTACTAGATTCTAGAAATGAGTGTGGGGATGCGAAACCGCGGTCCCAAACCCTAACGAGCCTCAGTCCTTTCTTCCTCCGCAGCAGCTTTCCCTCCTTCAGCTCCCACCCCCGCCAGCCTCGGGACCTGCTAAACCCCACTCCGTCTCGGATCGCTAAGAGTGCGAGCCCCGCCGGCAGGGGAGGCGACAACCCCGTGCCGGCCACCGCGGCACTAGAGCGTCCAGGGAAACCCCCGAGCGGTGCTGGCCGAAGGGGGTGGGGGCGAGTCTCCAGACGGCCGAGCTGGTGACTGGGTTGGCGCAGACAATCCTCCCCTTGCCATCCAACTTGCTGACCCTCAGCCCCAAGGGCTTTCGAGAGGATTTCCTTCCATTTCCAAGGGGACGAAGGGAGAGTGAAAACTGTCGCACCAGCATGCCCAGTCCCTAAACGCGAAGGCCAGGGCGCCAGGGACCGCCAGGAGCTGGCGATGGCCGTGTGGGGGCTTGGCGGGCGGCTGCGCCACTCAGAGACGCCGTTGTTCCGAACCCAGGCAAACTGTCCTTTCCACCCGGGGGGCCCAGACCCTAGACTGTTACGGGCCCATCTCCCTGGCTGGCGAACAACAGGGAAGAAGCCCCTCTTTCCTCCGCTCCGCGTCCGCCCTCTGCCCCTCGCAGGCTCGGATCTTGGGGCGTCCTCCCGCAGGAGCCCCGAGTGGCCCCTGCCACGTCCCCCGCCCGACCCGAGCTCCTAGCGTCTGAGCTCCGTTTTGCAGGCGGCGGGGAAAGAAGTTGTCTTCGTCGCAGCTACAGCCTGGACATTGGGCCCGGGCCCGGGGACGGGGCAAGGGGTCTAGCAAGGCACACAGGCTTGCAGCTGTGCGGACGCGTCGGTTCCAGTTCACACGACCCACAGCCCTCGCTCGCGCCCAATGCTCGCGGTCGTCCGCTGCCATCAAAATCACCGCCAAACGACACAAAGGCGGAGAACCACGCACATGGGCGAGCGGACCCACACTCACGTCTGACACTCAGGCACACGATGGACGTACCCCGATGTAGTCCAGATGCGCACGGGCGCCCCAGTGCGCTTCTCGCTCCACCATCCGGTCCAGCTCTCTCGTTCTTTCGCACGCACACCTACACACATGCGGGCGCGCGCGCGCACCTCCTCCCCCCTTACCTTTGCTTTTCCGCAGCAATCCTCTGGCCCGGCTTGCCGGCACCCACCACCCAGCCAGGCGCCGGAGCGCGCAGCAGCTCGGTCCCCGGCGCTCCCGGCTCCGCGGTCCCCGGGCGCCGGCAGCTGCTCGCCCCGCCGGGAGACCCCACGCCGCCGCCTGGGCTCCCGGCGCGGGTGGCTGCACCGCACGGACTAGCCCAGCCCGCCCGGGGCCCCGCGGCACATTTCCCCACGTCCCACCTCCCTCCCACCCCCGTTACGTCACGACGGCCTGGCTCCGCCCGCGCGGTCCTGGAGGAGCAGCGGGGTGAGCCGAGTGGATTATCTGGCCAGTGGCCTCAGGCACAACTCGCAGGCACCCGGGGGGCGGGGGCGTGAAGGGTTAAGCGACTTTGATCTCTCCGGGACTCGTTGCAAGGCCACGCGCTGCTTTCCCTCCGATTTCAAAGTCGATTCGGTTTCACTCAACAGATTGCAGGCCGCTGAGTGGCGGCACGTGGGGCCCACGACTCGCTCAGGGACCTCTGTGATTCTCTCGCTGAACAAGTTTGGGGGACTCCGGGGGGCGCAGGGTCAGGGTATGGGTACAGGAAGAAGGTTCAGGGGCGAGCGCTTCTGTAAGCAGTGGCCCGGGGTCCGCGCAGTGTGAGCCTGCGGGCCGAGCGTCCGCGGGGCCGCTCAGGCCAGCTCCCGCCGCGGGGTGCCCTCCCCCCACGTGCCGAGGGAGCAAAGGGGAACAGGCGAGAAGTGGGAGTTCTGGCGCATCAAGTTGCCGCTATTTATTTTTTGAACTGTGATGATTCAGCCTCTGTTCCAATCGTTTAATAAGTCATAATCAATCCTGCAGCCTCCCCTTCCTCACCCTCCTCCAAGGACACACACACACACACTCACCCACTATGCTCAGTACATTTTCAGAGGATGGGAAAACAAAAACAAACCCAAATCATAGCTGTCTCGGTGGGTGGGCTGAGCTGCCTTGGTCTGTCCTTCCTACTATCTTATTTCCATTTCAATAGTGAAAAGTGTAAGTCCAAAAGTGGAAAAGTAGGTGGGGTGAGCCCTAGATCGGGGTGAGTGATGTGGGAAGCAACCACCAGGTAAAGAGACAGTCTGCTGCTAGTTTCTATCTGGGCTAAATTGTCTTCGGGCACCTACTGTAAGAGTGGAAATGGGGGGCTACATGGCATTAATTGCTTTTTGAGATGCTGGGCATGATGGAACTCGAATGCCAGCAGCCTGGCGCTCCAGGGCTACCCGGAAATTGACCGGGTGAGGCCTTAAGTCCCTACCTCTCTGGGAGGCAGCTTCTCTCTGACTGACCTGTGCAGGGTAGAGAGGCTGGGGTGGCCCTGCTGCCCAGAAGAGGCATGTCACTCCTTTGGCTGCAGGAGAGATGGAGTGGAACTGAGCTGAGAAGAACTCTGCACCTTCTGGGGCCCAGTGGCTGCTGGTGCCACCCTCTACTTGTGGCACCTGTCGCCACCGTCTAATTTAAAACCAATGATCTAGACTGGCTTCCAGGAAAAGAGGAGGAAAAGGAAGATTCAGGAAGTCCCTGTTCTGCCCTCAAATTCCTTTCCTTTGTACCATGTTCTTTTTTAAAGGTATTTGAACCAGTGATGCACACTTGTGTATCTTTTTTTTTTTAAACCAGCACAGTGCTCTAATCCATGTAAGAAATGAATCACTGGCTCTCAGCCACCCCTTGTGACTGCGTTGGTGCAATGCATGGTTGTATTTATTATTATTATTTAATTTTAGTGTGAGTTCTGCTAGTAAAACCCGAGAGTGCTTCCAGAGGGTCAGCTGAATAACCACCTCCCTCCAAGCACTGTGGGTAACTAATTGGTCCCTCATTGTATGCTCTTTATCTGGGACGAACAAATGCCATGAAGTACCCCCACTTTGTGAAGTTTTCTCTACCTGATAAATCAGGTGGGGCAGGCCCCGCCTGGAAAAAGTACTGTCCCAATCTACTTGAGGCACACCTGTCTCTTCGGGAGGGCTCAGTGAGTGGCATCTGAACAGCATTGATTTGAGAGCAGAAAATGTGTCATTGAGAACAGTTGTTGATTTTGCCCAGATGACATGTGCCTCCCTTCCCCCCACGTCGAATGCCTCGAAAGAGCTGTTTGACTTTGCTGCCACCTACACTCAGCAGTCGCCCTCACCTGCTCTTGATGCAACTCCCAAAGGCCCTTCTTCCTGACTGTTCTCCTCCATCTGCTGGAAGGAGCCTGCACTGTGGTGGGGGGACTGCTCTCCTTCCTCTGCAGCTCCATTAGTAACCAAGTAACAAAACCCTGAGCCCGAAAAATAGAGGGGTTGGGGGCAGATAACCTCAGTACTGGCTTGTTTGATATCTTTAAAGCAATTAAACAATACCCTTCCCTCTTTCAGCAGTTATCAAAGAGACAATAGTTGGCAGGAAATTAAGAACAGGAGCAGGAGAAAGAGTCAGGTGGGTGTTCGGCCTCTAACCTGGGGAGAGGCTGCCTGGGTTCACTCTTGTGGTGAGAAGTTCACAGCCTAGGAGCATCGACTGTAAAGACCGTGAACTCCCAAGGAGGCCATTATGCCTCTAAGCGGCTCAATAAATTAAATGGAAGAAATTATTATTCTGCAATCAATTTAGTGGAAGTAAATAGTGCAGTTAAGCCCAGAGGAGAGCATGACAGCCCTGGGAGGAGGGGTGGACCTGGCTTTGAGTGGCAAATGGCAATCTAGGCATCCAAGATAGATTTTATTGTCTCCATGGGAATGCCAAGGACGAGGCTGCCCATTTCGAGGGACATGGAAAGGCCAGCACTGCTGCTGTGGAGAACATACATTTGCACAAAGGAAAGGAAAGTGTTCGGCACGAAGATCCTATTGCCTACACTTCCCAGGGCACCCCTGTTTCCAGCTGTGCTGTCCATTACCCCCCACAAACCATCTGCATCTGATAACGATTTGAGATGACAACTTCCACCTGCTATCTCCTAGACTATAACTTGCACCTGGTGACATGAAACTCTTCTGTGATACATGGGTCTTGGTTTTTAGTTTAGAAAATATGGAAAATGGTCACCACAATTCTTTTAAATTAATTTTATTAATATATATTAAATAAAGCAGAAATCCATCCAAAGTATACAATTAAAGTATTTGGTTTAATTACATAGTTGTACACCCATTACTTCAATCATTATTAGAACATTTTTATTCCAATTATTATAATTTAACAAACAAAAAACTTATTACTTTTCAATCTCTCTAAGCTTCTTCTGCTGTACACAGTTGCTATACTGTTTCTATCTCTAGCTTACTTGTATTTACAGTTTATAAATACACAAAATAAAATATCACCCATATTTGTATTTCACGTGAGGTTTCATTATCTTATACAGTCCCATGTAACAGTTTTTAGCTTTCCTTCTAGTTTAATATACATGTCCTTAGACTTTCCCTTTCAGCCATTCTCATACCCATACAATAGCTCTGCTAGTTACAAGCACTGATGTGCTTTCACCATTTCGATTCATTTCCAAACATTTCCAAACAACCTTTTGTACCAGTTCTGCACAGATTAACCCTCACCTTTCCATTCTCTACCCTCATTCTATTTTTTGGTGACCTATATTCTAATTATTAACTCTGTGAGTTTACACAATATCTTTAGTTCATAGTAGCATGATCATGTAGTATTTGTTCTTTTGTTCATTTGTTTAATTTCTCTCCCTTCCCCACACCCCCCCCCCGTTGTCTGCTGTCTGTGTCATTTGCTGTGTGTTCTTCTGTGTCCGCTTGTGTCAGTGGCACCTGGAATCTGTGTTTCTTTTTGTTGCGTCATCTTGCTGCGTCACCTTTCCATGTGTGTGGCGCCGTTCTTGGGCAGGCTGCACTTTCTTTCACGCTGGGCGGCTCTCCTTACGGGGCACACTCCTTGTACGTGGGGCTTCCCTACCTGGGGGACACCCCTGCGTGGCAGGGCCCTCCTTGCGCACATCAGCACTGTGTGTGGGCCAGCTCCACACGGGTCAGGAGGCCCGGGGTTTGAACCTTGGACCTCCCATGTGGTAGGCGGACACCCTTCCATTAGGCCAAATCTGCTTTCCATATTTGTACTTTTGTGTCTGGCTTGCTTCACTCAAATAATGTCCTCCAGGTTTGTCCATGCTGTCATATGCTTCATGACTTCATTTCCACCATAACTGTTAAAATCTGGCCATTTGGCTTGTTAGGTTTCATGGTCTCATCAAATACAGAGGGGGCTTAGGTGAGGGCTTTCTCCCCCCGCCCCCCAGCCCTTGTGCGGTGTGAGCATGGCCTGATGCATCCTCCTTTTTCTCCATTGACACCCTCATTGCTCAGGGAATACATTGGCCTAGTGGGTGAGCAGGCATTAGAACCTTTTTAGAAACCACTCCAAGTAGGTCTGAAATCAGTTTAGAAGACACCACGATCTGGCTGTTACTTCTCTTCCCCTTCCTTCCCTGTTGGGACTGAATCATGTCTCCTGCAAAAGACATGCTCGGGTCCCACCCCCTGGTCCCGTGGGTGAGCTCATTTGTAAACTGGCGCTTTGAAGATGTTGTTAGCTAAGCTGTGCCCAGCCTGAACGGGGGGGGGGCTTCATCCAATATGGCTGAAGTCCTTAGACGCAAAGGAAATTGGACACTGAAAAAGGAGCCATGGGAGGAGCTGCAAGAGAAAGCTGGAAGAGAAAGGAGAAGACGCTGGCTGCCCTGTGCATTGTGTGTGACAGAAAAGTCAAGGAACCCCAAGATTGCCAGTCAGCCAGATGATATTGACCCCTGGAGGACGCAAGCCTTCTAGCCTCCGAAACCCTAAGATAATAATCTGCATTGTTTAAGCCAAACTGTAGTATGGTATTTGTTTTAGCAGCTAGGAAACAAACATACTCCCCACTTGGGCAGAAATGCATGTGAACATAGAATCCTGAAGCCAAAAGGGACCTTAGAAATTCTCAGGTTTATCGTCCTCATCCCACTGTTGTATAGGCAGTTACCTGGCTCAGAGAGGTTAGGTGGCTTGCCCAAGTTTGCACAGCTGGGAAGGGACAATACAAAGAGTTGAGTCAGCTCGTTTGAAGTGCAGACTTGTGCCCCTTTTACAGCGACACAACTCCACATTGTAATGTGAAAGCTGGAGGAGAAGGGTTTCCAGCTCTACCCACCATCTGTCCCGGAGCTTCTCTATCACCAGTACATTCCTCCCGGTGACGAAATCCCTGCTGCCCTCACCCTGGCCTAAGTTCTTTTCAGTCTCTTGGCAGCATAATTGGAAAACATGAGGCCAGCCCCTTCCATGGTTTTTTCAGAGGGTGATTCCTCGAACACTGATTCTGCAAGATGTTCTGTGGAAAAAGAGCTAAACAAATCTGGCAAATGCTGCACACCAGCTCCCTCTCTTGTAGATTCCCAAAGTGTATTAATCACCATCGGTAACATTTATTAAGTGTCTGTTATGTGCATGGGGGCGGGGAGTGTTTCATGCATCCATTATGTCATTTAACCCTCTCAACCCTGGAAATGTGTACCATTATTAATAATATTGTTATTTTGAGAAGGCTTGCAGGGAACAAACCCTTTTATCTTTAACCCAGTGTTTCCCTAATTTATTTGGCCAGGAAACCTTCCCTATGAATAAGTTTTAACACTTACTGTTTACTTGGTGACAGGCATTGTTCTAGATACTTGGTATTAACTCAGTTCATCCTCACTGTAACACTGTGAAGCAGGTTACCATTATTTTACTATCCCCATTTGTGAATGAAGCAACCAAGGCTCAGAGAGGTTAAGTACCCTGTCCAAGGCCACACAGCTAAGTGGCAGCTACCCTCCCAGGTCAGAATGCCGGAAGCACACCAGTGCAGAGCAACATTCATGGAGAATGGAGAAGGGGCCTCATTCCTGCCACTAATCTCTCACAGGCTGATTACCTGGAGGTGGAACTATTCCTTCCCCTGAAGAATAGCCGTAATTGTTTTAAACTCTTCTCCCTGCAGTTTATTTCCCCAACCTCAGACCTCAGACTGTCTTTGTTGATGAGTTCTGGATTGCTTCCAAGTTTTCTGAGGCCTTGGCAACCTTCCAGTCCTCCTAGGAGCGCCCTCCTTTCTCCTTTCCAGACTGAGCCAGGTATCCAAAAGTGCACGGAGCTCACTGCTCTGCAACCCACGCTGACTGCCCAGTTGCTGAATTAGCCGGTTCCCAGGACAGGCCTTTTCCCCAGAAAGGGGAGTTGCCTCTAGGGTGGGGTTTATAGATGCTACAGAGGCAGAACAGTCCTCGGGAGCACCTAATTCAGGGCTGTGCATTTGTATCACCTGGGAGTTGCCAAAACTCAAGGCGCTCTGACTCCATCCTTAGCGATTCTGCTATAATGGACCTGGGATGGAGTCCAGATCAGGACTTTAAAGCTCTCCAGGAGATTTTAATGTGAGCCAGCGCTGAGAGCCACTGAAAGTTGAACCATCTCATTTTAGAGGTGGAGGAGCAATGGAGAGGGGAGGCAAAAAGACCTGTCCTGGGTTATTCAGCAAGCAACCCTGTCTCGCTTTACTCCAGGGCTACTGTGGACGCACGCTGCATCCCATAAACCTGGGATCCTGTAACGAGGGCAGAGAGCCCTGAGCTTGGCTGTGCGGGGTTGGGCAGATGGAGCCAGAGTTTTCACTCTCATAAGGAAAACCCTTGATGAGTAGCAAACACTCGGTCCCAGGGTGAGGTGGAGACACCACCTCGGGGCCTCTTGCAAGTGCCGATTGTAGGTGCGCTGCCTCTTGCGGGAATGGATGGAGAGCGACAGCGGTTCCACAGATGGACCAGGACCAGTAAATGGGTCACAAAGACTGTGCTTGTATTTAGAGCAAAGAAGATTTAGAGCTAGATTTCCCCTGGCCCAAGTTATAAGATTGCCTTACTGGATTGACTCTCCCTCTCATTTCTGGCGTGTTCCATCCTGGGGTCTGTGCTCCCACACCTGTGTTGACAGCCTCCTGGGAACTCAGAGAGGAGTCCCACGGGGTCCTTTCCCTGGGGATACTTCCTTCTTGCTCTCGACATCCTCCTCACCGACTTTCCTTCCTGTGTTGGTGATTATATAATAGCCCATCCTTAACGGGGCATAGAATATTTACCTTTTGACCACGGCTTTGGCGAGGCACAGGAGGCGGTCTCCAAGTGCAACACAGCCCCGATGATGGTGGAGGAGGGGTCTTCTCACCGAGGGGCATCTTGTCTCTCAGGGTCAGGAATTTCTGCTGCTGAAGGGCCTCTGTCCTCCAAGAAGCAAAATCTGGGCTTTCACCGGTAACTCCAATTGGCAGATTTGAGTCCTTTCTGCTTCCAAAGAAGCTGCAGTTCCGAGGCTGGCCCCAAGGTGGGGCGAGTGCACAGAACTCCCCAAGGGTTACAGCCTGAGAGCTGGGCCTCTGTGCCCTCTTCCCACCGTTTCACCAATCTGAGAAGGGAAGCAGCCCTAGTAGAATCAGAACGATCTCAGTGTTGCAACCTAGTTGTTTAAAGAAGATTCTGAAGTTTTCTGAAGTTTTCTTCTCTCCATCTCCCCCTCCCACGTAATCCCCTGGCAGCTCTGACCACCACTATCTCCTCTCTCCCTGGCCTGTCCCTGTAGGAGATCAGGGTGACCTTCCAGGGGAAAGCGCAGCTGACAGCTTCTTGCAGCTTTGGCTGGGGTGGGATTGCTCCAGGCCAAGATGAGGAGGCTTTGAGAGAAGACGCAGATTTTGCAAAGGGAGTTTTTCTAGCTAAATGGATTTGGAAAGGTCTTGAAAGCTGTCTAGGGGAGTATGGCGCCTGTCTCTGGGTGCCTGCTCAAGCATCAAGTGTGTTTTTTGAAGCAAGGCAGAGGACAGGCTTCCTTCCTGTCTTAGTTTGCCAGGGCTGCTATGGCAAATACCACATACTAGTTGGCTTAAGTAAAGAGAACGGATTGACAGATGGAGCCATAGTTTTCACTCTCATAAGGAAAACGCTAGAAGTCCAAAATCAAGGTCTCAACAAGCCGTACTTTCTCCTGGAGCCAGCAGCGCTTGGTGCTGGCTTGCTGCAATCCTTGGGGTTCCTTGCCTTGCAACTCCGACTCTGTCCCAAGGCCACCTGCCTCTTTGGTCACCTCTCGTTGCTTTCTCTGACGACCGGCACCCGAATATCCTCTGCCCTGTAAAGACTCCAGTCACATGGATTATGGGCCCCCCGATTTACTTTGGCCTCATCTAAACAAGCTCCTCGAAGATCCTATTTACAAATCCACACCTTAACTAATATCATCTTCAAAGGTTCTGTTGACAAATGGGTTCACACCCACAGGAATGGGGAGTAAGACTTGAACATGCCTTCTGTGGGGGACATGATTCGATCCCCAACCCTGACATAGGAGGCGGCTCCAGGGAGACCCAGGTTTCAATTGTAGGGTCAGGAGGGGCTTCTTTCAGTTAGGTGAGGCCCCAGTGATGGGACTTGGCTGCTTTCCAAAAGGGAGCGTTGAGTTGAGTGGCAGCTCCTCCTTTCTCCCCCGAAGGGATGCTGGCCTGCTTGCTTTGTTTGCAACTCTGGCTGCCAGTCCAGAGCCTCCATGCCGGAGGCCCCAGAGCAGATGGCTGGACTGAGGACGGTGGGGGAGGCTTCCCTCCCCAGTCATTCCTGTGCCTCCTCTCGCCCTCCCCACCCCCGCTGCTCCTTCCCCCCCACCCATCTGGAGCCAGATCCCTTTCCTGACAGATTGTCCTCATGACTGCTGCCAAAAACTAATTTCTCTGTACGATTTCAGAGACTCAATCTTTCTTCCTTTTTTTTTTTTGGTTTTGGCCAAACTTTTAATTTAGTGTTCTGTAATTATTTAACATACACTTAAATGGTCTTATTGGTGGAGAGAGGGAAAGAGAGGTTCTTGCAGATTCCTAAAGAAATGTCAGAAAGGCAAACTATGACCAGCATTACCCATGCGCCTTTTTGGGGTTGACTGGGTGACTAGCGCTTTCCTTACATAAGCATGCGAGCTCAGGTTTTCATACTGAGAACACCAAGATTCAGTTTGACGACATCCTCAAATCCCAAGAGCAGCGTTACCCAAGCCACCCTCTGATATTGAGCTTGCATAGGTAGAAAGCGTCATCTCTCCGTTTTCAGTGGCGAGATGTTTGTGGAAGCTCTTAGGAGTGCTTGCTGCATTTCCTGGGAGAAATCAGAGAGGATGTGATCTTTAGGGGCCGTTTTATTTGGAAAATTACAACGCAAGTATACAAGTCAAGCCTTACGTATTTAACATTTGCTTGTTGAAGGTAATGTCATAAATCAAATAAAAGTAAACGTGTTTTACTTTTTTCCTCACAAGAACATAAAAATTATGGCGGGGAACTTAACAGGAAGTTTTGAAAAGCTAACACATTTTTTCTTCTTAGTAGCCCTTAGGTAGTTATGACAACAGTTTCCAATTTTTGTTTGTTTCTTTGAACAGGGGTTTTAGTCCATACGTTCGTTTGTTTTTAGTATCTGCTTCTGCCCCCCCTCCCCCACGGCCACCCCCTCTTGGTGCTCCTAGACTTGAACTGCTGTAGGAGTCATGTGGAAGAGGCTATCCCTTTCCATAGAAGGGAAAGCTGCTTTCTTGTCTGCCAACCCCATCTCCATGATCTGAGCAGAGATCCCTTTGGCTGCTTGAGTAACTGTCTCAACTTCCACCATATCTGTCACATGAGCTGCTGCAGTTGTCATAGCGACAGATTCCACCACAAGATGGCGGGCCCTCGTGTGGGCGGAGCACTATGTAACGTACCATAACGCTCTTGTGAATCTCTGTAGGACTCTCCTCCTGATGATTGGAATAGTCTAGGTCACAGCTGCAGCTGTCTCTATCACTGTGGCCTCTCGATGGACAGTCATCCCTGAACTGGAGTGACCATCATCACAGTATGTATCATCTCTTGGTGGTGGTACATCATCTCATGTAACAAGAAAACTTGGGTAATCTCTGCTTGGATAGCTGTCTTTAGTAGAATATCTGTCATCTCTTGGGGTCAAATAAACATCTCTAGGAGAGGGCAGGGGTCTCCTTGGTGGTGGGCTTCCATAACTGTCTCTTTCATGTGATACAGGGGCTCTCCCCCCACCCCACTGCAACTGAGAACTGGTCCTGAGGGGGCAGGTCTTCTAGGAGAAGGACTCCCACTGGAAGTGGTCCCCTGGAAGACCTCATGTTAGGACCCATGGAAGAGCCACCACCAGCCATGTGCTGTCCATGAGAGGGAGGTGCCCTAGTTCCTCCACTTCCTCCTCTTCTGCCTCTCAGACCTCCAGGAGGGCCCCTGCTTCTTGGAGGTAGAGGTCTACCACTATCAAATGATGGCTTAGTGGCTCGTTGCACATTGATGTCTTTTCCATCCAAGGGCTTTCCATTCCTGTCTCTGGCTGCATCCTTGGCATCTGCTGGGCTTTCAGAGGTGACAAAGCAAAAACTCTTGGTTTGTTGGGTTCGTGGTCTTTCATCAAGAGTAATTCTAGGGGGAAGAGGTGTGGCTCAAGTGGTTGAGTGCCTGCCTCCCACATGGGAGGTTCCTGGTTCATGTCCCATGTACCTTCTGGAAAAAAACAAAAACAAACAGCAAGCAAAACCAATGGAAAAAAACAACTCATGGAAGCCAATGTGGTTCAGTGCTTGAATGCCGGCTTCTCACATACAAGGTCCCGGGTTCGATCCCTGGCCCCAGGACTTAGGGAAAAAAAAGAGTGCTTTCACTCTTTGTCCATGTTTGCCAAATACTGCTTCAAGGGCTTTCTCATTTGTTTCTGTATTGAGCCCTCCAATGAAGCGCTTTCCTGGATGATCTACTTCAACCATTCTTCCCCCTGGAGTTGGAGAGGTGAGGACGGTTTCAAGCTTCCAGGAGCTCGCGGACAGGCACCTCCCAGCGGCTCAGCAGGCGTGAGGGCTGTTGGGTGGGTTCGGAGGACAAGTGGGGGAAGCCGCTAGCACAACCTTTTTCTTCCTTTTATTTGGGGCTGTGAAGCACAATTCCTGGGCTTTGTTTCTAGCCCACTGAGACACTGAGCTCTTCTGGACACTTGGAGTCAAGGCTCTCCTAACAGAGGAGAGAAAGAATGTTGCAGGACCCTAATCTGACCTGACCGAGGGGGCAACTGGGGAGATGGGACTGGACCTTAAACTGTGTGGGTTTTACCTACACGTATAAAAATTTTAACCATAGTTTACCAGAATATGGATGGTTCTAAAATTAGACCCATTCCCAATATATGAGGATTTGATACCAGTGAGTTTCTTTTAACCATTGTGTTTTCAGCTCTGAAGAGAACTTAGAAAGAGGAGTTCCGAAAATGGTCGGACAGCTTTGGCAACACTGCGTGCACATTTAGTGTTCCAAGGTGAGCACTTTTTGAAATAGCCAATATGCAATTTGATGTATTGTTCTGATGACAAATACAATGACAAAATAATCAAAACTGACACTGTGATGATGCTTCTGGAGACTGGATTTATACCTGCTCCTCCTCGATAGTCCCCTCTCTTCCTTCCTTCCTTCCTTCCTTCTTCATTCACTCAATAAATAAAACAGTGTATCAGAGAAGAGGGGAGAAAAATTGTTTTCTAACCTCTGTGATCAAAGTCCAGACTCTTCTCTCGGAAGGGAACTCAGAAGCCCTTAACTGAAGCTCACTCCTTAGCAGTGCTCCTGAAGGGTGCAGGGCCCTAACTGCTTTTATGTGCCCCACCTCTGTGACTCTCTCAGAAACCAGATGTTTTTTTTGCCGTCTCTTATATGCCACTCAGGAAAGAAGCGAAAAGCGTTGCCATCTCTCAAACTGTCTTTGTTCTGCTTTTTGGTAGCTTGCCACTAAACTGGCAGTCTCTCAGCAATTAGCGGTGCCCGAGATAATGAGCAGTTAAGGATTTCTTTTGGCGGGGAGAAGACAGGCAACACTGTTGGCTTGAGAAGATGGAGGTTGCCCGAGGGGCCGGAATTGCTCATCCTGGTTAATTTCTCCTAAATTCTATCATTCTCTATAATTTAAGGTCCAGATAGCAAAATATATGCTGATATCATATGCGGATATTTAGTACAAGCTTGAAGAAGGATTTAACTGGTGAAATCTTTTTATTTTTAATCTAATTTTACTTTTATCAAATTATGTGTGTCCATGGCTTAAAAAGTCAATGGTTGGATTAGGCTTATAATGAAAAACAGCAGACTCCTGCTCCATCCTTCTCCATTTCTGATGTGCTCCCTAAGGGCAACCGCTTTCAGTTCTTTCTGCTATTTCTTCTCTTTACCTTCTTGTTTATAAATGACATATTTGAACTTCTGTTTTTGATGTTTTCTGTTTGAGTGTCATTGACTTCCTACTATGAAAGTCCCCCCACTCATCATTTATACAATGAATTTGCCTTACTCCCTCCCCTCTGAAATGGTTATCCTTTTTATCAAATCAGGGGGAAGTATTTACATGAAAATAGTATGTCAAATACTATTCTCTGCTGGCCCTTCTTTTCTTATACAGCCTTTTATTTTCCCTAGAATTAATAACTCTTTTTTAAAAAATTGCTTAGTTTTCAATCAATAATTCAACCTTAAATTCTGACAGTTGAAAATCTTCTCTTAATTTATTCATCTTTTTGGTTTCATTTCTAGTTTGGAGGATTCCTTCTTGGATCCCTCTACGCTTTGGCTCCAGTCTGGACCAGTTGTCCTTTACATCTGCTGCCCAGCTCTCATCCCAGAACTTCCTTTCACCATCATCCTGGGGATTTTCTTCCTTGCTTTCCAATGTTAGTTTTTGTTTCTCCTCTCTCTGCATCTGGCTTACTTCCTGGTTTTGGTGGAGCATCTTTTCTAGGATCTTCCTGAGAAAGGGTGTGTGGTGGCCAGTCTCCAGGACAGTCCCCAATCATCCCCACCTCCTGGTATTCACCCCTTGTGTGTCCCCCCCCAAACCGTCTGTGTGACCAATAGAATATGATGGAAATGATGGCACGTCACTTCAGAGTTTAGGTTATAGAAGACGCTGCAGTTAGTCTTGGTACCTTCTCTGGTTTGCTCTCTCTTCTCTCCTTGGATCATTCCCTTTGGGGATCACCAGGTCCCATGCCACAAGCAGTCCTAATTGGTGAGAAACTGAAGCCTCCAGCCAACAGCTGCATAGGTGAGCCTGGAGAAGATCCTGCAGTCCCAGTGGAGTCTCAGTTCCTGCTCACACCTTGACTGTAGCCTCCTGAGAGACCCTGAGCTAGAACCACCCAGCAAAGCCACTCCCCAATTCCTGACGCTCAGAAATCACGATGAGATAATAGATATCTATTGTTTTAATCCACAAAATTTTAGGGTCATTTATTATGCAGCAATAGATAACTAATACATGGTGCGACACAGGTAATGTTTTCAATACCTTGCATATCTGAAAATGTCTTTATTTTATCTTTATTTTGGGGTTGATATGACTGTATATAGATTTCAGTTCTATAGTTGCAAATAGTCTTCCCCTAGAATTTCGAAGGCATTTGTCCATTGTGTCCTGATTTCCAGCGTGGATGTTGATGTGTCTAATGCCTTTATTTTCCCACACCATCCCCAATTTTGCATTCCTTTTGAATCTTCCCTTCATCACAGGTGTTATGAAATTTTATAAGACCATGGTGTGAATCACTTTTTTCTTTTTTCATTTGTTGTGCTTGGCATTTAGTGGGCCCTTTTAATTTGCAAACTCATGTTTTGAAAGATGTTATGTTAGTTTTTTTAAAAATTCCTCCCTCTGTTTTTTTCTCTCTGGTATTCCTTTTATTCAGACAGATCCCTTCTCTTATTTCCTTGGCTTTTCTCTTTATCTTCCATCTCTTTGTTATTTTTATTTTACTCTCTGGATGATCTTTTATCTTATAAACCTTCTATTGAAGTTTAAAACCTCAACTATTGGATTTTTCTTTAATAAGAGCTCTTTCTACTCTTTAAACATTCCCTTTTCATAGCCCTCTGTTCTTGTTTCATGGATGCAATATTTTATCTGGTGTCTCTAGGGATTTTATTTATTTAGTTTTCTTCTGCTTCTTTAATTCCCTTATGTTATTATTTGTTTGTTTTTTATTTATATTCCATTTATTTTTGTCTCTTACAGCTTTCTGCAGATGTCCTTGGTATTCTTGGATTGATTTTATTTATATATTTATACACCACTAAATAACATATTGGAAACTCTTCATACACAGGTGTGACTATTGACTGGTGGCTTCACTGTAGATTGTCAATTAGAGACCAAGTCACTTGGTTGGGGAACTTCCTTAATGTAAGTAACTTTAAATTGTTTTTATTAGGTCTTTCAGCTTCCCCAGAATCCCCTAGTCTGGCTCTTGGGGGTTTTATGAGTCTGGTTACCGTTTTTAGTGCAAAGTAGGACAAGATATTTTCAGTTTCACTGTTGAGTCTGTAGATGTTCATCTGATTTCCCTGTTTTCAGAGTTGTACCACATCCCATTCTTCCAGTGGACCTGGGTCCCCAAATCCAGATATTGACTTTTTAAATTGGTGTGGGAGAGTCTGTACCATGTGGGAGAGTGGATTTAAGGATCTAACTACTTTTTTTTTTTAAAGATTTATTTTTCCCCTCTCCCCACCCCCATGGTTTTGTGCTCGCTGTCTGTTCTCTGTGCCCATTTGTTGTGTGTGTTCTTCTGTGTCTGCTTGTCTTTTCTTTAGGGGGCACCAGGAACCAATCCTGGGACCTTCCCGAGTGGGAGAGAGGCACTCAATCTCTTGCGCCACCTCAGCTCCCTGGTCTGCTCCATCTCTTATTGTCTCTCCTCTGTGTCTCTTTTTGTTCCATCATCTGCATGGGCTAGAACTCCATGTGGGTCAGCACTCCCCCACTAGTCAGCACTCCTGTGTGGGCCAGCTCTCTGCTTGGGCCAGCTCACCATGCAAGCCAGCTTTCCTTCACCAGGAGGCCCCAGGAGTCAAACTCTGGACCTCCCGTATGGTAGATGGGAGCCCAATTGCTTGAGCCACATCCACTTCCTTAACTACTTCTTTTTTTTTTCCTTCTTTATTTTCTTTTAAATGCAAAAAATATGAGGTCCCCCTATACCCCCCACCTCACCCACCCCATCCCTCACACATCAACAATCTCTTCCATCATCGTGGCACATCCACTGCACCTGGCAAATACATTCTGGAGCACCGCTGTACCACATGGACATTGTTTTCTACTCTCTCCCCCAGTCCACCCAGTGGGCCACGGCAGGACACACAACATCCAGCATCTGTCCCTGCAGCACCACCCAGGACAACCCCAAATCCTGAAAATGCCCCCATACCATATCTCTTCTTCCATCTCCCTACCATCAGCAGCCACCGTGGTCACCCTCTCCACATCACTACTACAATTTCTTCCCTTGCTAATCACAACAGTTCCCCAGCAGAACACCAGTAAGTCCACTCTAATCCATACTCTATTCTTCCATCCTGTGGACCCTGGGATGGTTATGTCCAGTCCCCCCCTAAATCAAGAAGGGGCTTATTTTCCACATGGATGATGGATGCAATTCTCCTGCTTGCAGCTGTAGGCACTCTTGGCTCCCTGGTGTGGTGGTTGACCCTCTTCACCTCCCTGTCAGCTGGCCAGGGTAAGTCCAACAAATCAGAGGGTAGGAGCCACAAGTCAGCTGAGGCCCAGGGCCTGGCCATCACATGGACAGTCCAGAGATTCAGGTCTCCTGAGTATACACCAACTCAAACACCAACCACAGGTCCGGTAAAAGAAACAGAAGAAGTATGTGTAGAAAGGTCAGATCTGAGTTCAACTCCATCACACTCAGAAACACAAACTTGAAAGTAGGGCCAGCTGACATGGTCCTGAACTCCAGAGCCATCTGCCATGACCATAGAACCTGTGGGTCTCTGCAGCCCTCAGGAGAACCAGCACCTGGGTTTCCATCTACCTTGGCTATCTCTGGTACCCTGCTGAGGTGTACATAAGCATTGTTCCTCTGATGATCTCCTGACTCTGTTTTTGAGACTCATAGCCATATAAACTCACTTTTCATTTCCACTTTCCCCTTTTATCCAAAGTGAAAAAGCAGTTTTTAACACCTGATATTACATATAGGCTGAGATATTCTGCCAATCTGAGTTGACCCCTTAATTCAAGGTCTTTTTCTAGTTACTTCATCAGCTGGTGCTTGGTAGTAATCCCTCGGTGCAAGGGAGGCTCATCCCTGGGAGTCATGTCCCATGCTGGGAGGAAGGCAATGCATCTACCTGCTGAGTTTGGCTTAGAGGGTGACCACATTTGAGCAACACAGAGGTTCTCAGGAGGTAACTCTTAGGCACCCCACAACTCTAGGCCTAGTTCATATTTTAGGCATCCCTAACTACTTCTTATAAAGTCATTCAACCATCCTTCTCTTCTCAAACCTCCAGTTCCTGGATCTTTCTGGAGTTGGGAAGCTTGGATTGCTTTTCTTTTACCCATTCAGGTTTAAATTTCAACTTTTTCTATATGGCAGAGTCAGTTTCCCCTTTGGCCACTTTCTAACTTCCAAAATTTTGTTGACCTTTTCTTGTTTGTTGTCATTTTTTCTCTTGACAAGCTTTTGCTATTTTTGGAGGAGTTTGGAAGAGAGTAGAAAACTACATGTTCTTAATTTCCCATGTTTAGCAAGATGTATTAGGTAGTCTGAGCTTGAATTTTTTGTTTGGCTTTGGTTTATTTTGTGTGTATGAGAATGTTTTTGGTTTTTGTTTATCATTTTTTTTAACCAGCTAAGTATTATTATTTGATTAGTTTTAGGTCAGGTCATTACTTAGTCCCCATCCAAGGGATGACTCGGTGCCTCCTCTGTAACTCACATTTAGTAGTGGTAGGGATGATGGTTGCTGAAGATCCAGTCCAGAGCTGAAGCTGAATATGGTGCCTATCTTTACAATCTGGACTGGTTTAGCCTCTGCTGAACATAAATCTCTGCTTGGGAATTGGGACTAGGACTAGAAAAATGGAGTGGAAATGTAATTCCTTTTTGTTAGGGTACTACACGAGGCAGCTCATTATCAGTTGGTCTTTCAGGAACAAATGATGCAACTGACCACTTACCACTTCTTGAAATTCTACCTGCCTTAGACCTTCCTTCTAGATTACCATCTTCTCCTGTTTTCTTTCCCCTGCCTCTCTCATTCCTCCCCTGTCCATCTATTCACTTAACCAACATCTGTTGAACACCTGCTTTTTGAGTAAGGCAAAGCAGATGAACACAAACACATCATTCACAATATATGCACAAAGGGGTGGCCTCAAACCTAGAGTGAGGTAGCCTGGGTTAGAGGCCTGATATAGGCACAGAGGTGGTCCCTCCTATTAAAGGATTACTAAGAGAAGAGGAGATTTTAGAATAGAGAAGGAGTTACAAATGCTCTGAGCAGAAGCAGAAACATATGAAAAGGACCAGAGCCAAAGAAGACCCTGGTAACAATCAAGAAGTCATTTTGATTGGAACATAGGGTAAAAGCTGAGGCAAGAGATGAGGCTAAAGAGGAAGGCAGTGACTGTGTTATGTCATGTTAAGGATTTTGGATTTTATGCTGAAGGAAATGGGAGAAATTTGAGGATTTTTGCAGGAGTATGGCATGATCCATTTCTCCTTTCATGAAGATAGCTGGCTTGAGTATGGAAGAATGGATCAAAGATGGATGACACTGGTCCCAATTAAAAGGGTACTGGAGTAATATGGAGAGTAGTAGCAGTTGTAAAACAAAGGCTATAAATTTGATAGTTTTAAGAAGGGACAATCTGGAGGACCTAGTGAGTTTATTGGATTTTGGGGAGGAGGGAACAGGAGTGGCGTAGGGAGATGAGGATTCCCAGATTTCTGATCAGTAAGTAGATGGGTGGTGGTACCACCTACTGTAAGAGGAATGAATATAAGAGAAGAGAACATTGGAGGCAGAAGATGATATGTTCCATTTTGGTTATACTGAGATTCCTATGGCACGGCTAAGAGGAAGTGCCTAGTATATAGTTTGATCTCTAAGTTTAGAGATGTTGGGAGAAAAAACTGAGCTAGTCATTTCAATTTGGGAGTTATGATCTAAAGGTGAGAGTTGGAAGTGAGGGAGTAAATGAGGCAACCCAGCATGAAGGTGCGGGTGAGAAGAAGAGAATGGGGGATCCCAACATTTAAGAGGTGGGTTCCTCTAAGAGACTGAGAGAAAGGAAGAGTGGGAGAGTGGCAGGGAGGGGACCACAATTTCTGTGCTTGGTGTCAAGAAGAGAGAGTTTCACAGGGAGGGATCTGGGAGGAGGTTTAAGGGAGAGAAGAACCCAAAGGTGAACACTGGATTTGATATCCATGAAGTCACTGGTGACTTGGGAGGTGGTGAGGGCAGAAGACAGATGGCCGTGTGTGGAGGAGGGAGGTGGTGGGAGAGCCAGCAAGTGTAGTCAGCCCTCTCAGCAGCTTGGTTGAAAGGAGGAGGGGACAGAGATGGTTAGAGGAAAGCATAGGATTGAAGAGAGTTTTTTTAAGCATGGCAAATATTTTATATATGTAAAGAAAAAGAGGTGAGAGAGATAGAAAGAGAGACTGAAGAGATGGCGTGGATTGGACAGAAAGCGGAGCTCCTTTTGCCTTATTTCTGGAGAAGCTTGTCCATATGGAATTTACCACAGGCATTAGCAGGTGTGAGTGGGTTTGGGGGGGTGGTGGTGGGGAAGGGTGGAGCAGGGCGATTTTGAGACATTTTTGTCTAACAATTATCCACGCCACAAACACTTTTTGAGTACTGAATCTGTTCCAGACACTGTGCTTCTTGCTGGGGCCAGGAAGATGAAAAACAGAACCTAAGCCTTTAAAGATCTTGCTGTCTTGTGGGTCAGACAGGTAGGGGAATGTGCAGAATGCTGGGGGAAACTTGCTTCTGCCTGGAGGGGAGACAGGGTTAGGAAGCCTTCACCAGGTGACTCCGGGGTTCACCATGGATGCAGGTCTGAAAAGATGAGAAAGAACTTCCTAGGTAGATAAAAGGAGATGGGCATGCTTGGCAGTGAGATTTAACCATGAATATTCATTAAGCACTTAAACATATTAAGCACTGTGCTAGGTGCACAGATACAGAGATGGTCACAAATTCAGATAAGATCTACTTTCACAGAGCGAGTGGTATACAACATCCAGTGTCGGAGACACGCAGGTGGTTCGATGTAATGTGCTAAGTGTTGTGATAGAGCACAGAGGAGGGAGGGCTCCAGGTATCAAATCCCAGACAGAAGAGTGGACGTTCCTTGGGGGACAAGAATGTTATTTGATGCAGAAGGAACATAGAATGAGCAGGCAAGGCTCACCAAAGTCAAGGGCTACAGGGCCCCAGGGGCCCTTTTGGTGTTAACTGGAGGGTTAGAGTTTCTTGTGCACGCAGTCTCTGAGTCATGAGATTCGGATTCACTAAGGAGCTTCCTAAGAATGTCAATTCCTGGCCCCGTACAAATAATTATGGATCTGGAATCCCTGGAGAAGGGGCTTGAAAGTCTGGATTTTTGCAAGCTTCCTAGGTGATACCTGCTCACTAAAGTTCCAGACTATTTCTGTTCATGGAGAGTCCAGGAAGGATTGCGGGTAATTATGGGGTAATGTAATTAGCTTGTGCCTAAAAACAATCATCCTACAGGACACCAAATATTCTGCAGGGAATTAAAAAAAAACACACACAACAAAAACCAAAAACAAGATGGAGGGAGAAAACTGTAGATTAAAAATGTCTGAAAAGACATATCAACCAATTGCAATGTGTGGCCCTTATTTCATACTGACAAAAAAAAATGACATTTATGATAGACTTAGAAATTTTAGCACTGGCCTTTTGAGGATATTGAGGGATTATTGTAAATATTTTTTGGTGTGATAATAGTATCATGGTTAGGTTTTTAAAACATCTTTATACTTGAGGCAAACATACTAAAATACGGGTTTAAGGATCTGTCTGGATTTACTTTAAAACAACAAAGGTGGGGAGAGAATAGGGATGTTGATGGGGCAGAATAGGCCAGGGTTGATATTTGGGGGGCTGGATGTGATAAGTACACAATATTTATTATACTGTTCTGCTAATCTTGCATAACTTTGAGACACTGCATGATAAAGGGTTAACATAGCACAAAATACATGAGAAGAGTAAAACAAATTTCCTTCTGATGCAAGAGTGAAGGCTTGGACTTGAATGAGGAAATCTTAGAGTAACGATGCATCTGTTAGAGGCTACATATATGGGCCAGAAGAGAGATGATGAGCACCTGAACAAAATCTCTGGGGATGGACACAGGGGACAGATTAGAGGTGTTTGGAAGAAAGAATTCCTATGACCTGCAGAAAAGGTGGGTCAGAGTGGTTGGAAGAAAGTCATACTTGTGCCTGGGTGACAGTGTAGCAGATGGTGGTGCCATTCATTCCTCTGGCTGTGGAAGAGGCTCAGAGTTAGCAAGGGTGAAATAAGTTTTGGGTACGTTGAATGTGAGCTGCTTATTTAGGGGCACATTTTTATGGGGTCGCTGGAAAGATGGGTCTGGAGGTCAAGAGTGAGGCCAGACCTGGAAGGACAGATTTGGGAGTCCCACACCTGAAGACAGTGGTTGAAATCTTGGATGGATTTAGGATTACACCACCTGTAGGTGGGTATTAAGATGAGATTTGACATGGAACTTGAAAGAAAAGCAAAATTTAGGGGGTAGGTGGAGAAACGTTCAATACCTGGGAAAAATAGAAAAATGGGGTAGGGGGAGGCCTGGAGAGGAGGTAATTACAGACACCAATGGGGAAATTAATTCAAGGAGCAAGTGCCAACAGGGACACGTTGACAAATGAGCAATAAATTATTATTATTGAATTTTGCCATTTGGAATCTTTGTTGGCAAGGCCAGATTTAGTGGGGAGGGAGGAAGCCACTTAGAAAGTGGATGAAGTGAGGAAGAAGAGTGGTGCAGGTTGGCTATGCTTTTAGGAATTGATTGTAAAGAGAAGAATTGAAAGAAGGCAATTGCTGGAGGAAGATGTTGTTGTATGGGAAGTTTGTTTTAAACAGATAGGAACACTTGAATCCTGAGGGAAGTTTTCTGTAGAGAAGGGAAGTCGAGTGTGTCCGTGGGGTCCTTCGGGAGGCTGGCTCTGCGCTGGAGTTAGGAGTACAGTGTCTTTACTGGCGGGATGTTGAGTAATGACTGTGAAGAATAAAAGAGGGAGGAAGGAAAGCCTTCAGACTGGAGTGTGGATCTGACAAAGTCTCAGTCAGCTTAGAGGGGAACTCTGGAACAATGATTACCTTTAGAGGAGTCATACCCATTGGGCAGAAGTGGCCAGATCAGCTGGCTCAGATCTGGGGGTCTGTGTGGGGGGTGGGGTGCTGTCAGAGAAAAGTGGCCTCAGCTGGAAAGCTGAGAAAGAGCCCCAAGGTGCAGACAGCTATTTTCTTAGTGAAGCAATTGAAGCATCAATTGGCCAAGGGCTAGGACAGTTTAGTAGAGGGACCCAAACTCCAGGGGTATGCAGCAGTGAGGAACCTCTAGGAGATCACAAACAGCTCACGTCCAGGGCACAGCAGGGGTTGGATGTGTGAACCTTGGTGCCACCATCTGCAAAGTTATGTGCTTTTCTCTAGTAGCACTGAGCCTGGGGTAGAAATGAAGACATCACTGAAAAACATCTCCTGCCCAGAGGCCTTTCTGGGTTCTGTTACATACAGAGGAGAATCTAAGCTTCTTGGCGTGGCATATAAAGCCTGTATGAGCCTGGCTCCATCTCACCTTTCTACCCTTCCAGCAGGCAGGCCTGAACTCAATGAAGTCCGTGGTAGGCAAGATTCAAGCTCTTCCCTGTAGGGCTCTGGGGCCTCCTGCAAACCCGAGGGTGGCAGGGTGCCCGTGCCTGGGTCCTGATCAAAATAGCAAGCAGGCCCAGCTGCCCAGAGCACCCAGGCCTTAGGGGCCCAGAAAGAGGTTGGACTGGGGTGAGAGACAAAGTCCTTGGCAGAGTCTGTGTAGGGGAGATGAAGGCTAGTGGGTGCTAGGTCCCAGGAACAGCAGGAGACCCACCTTCCCAGACCGGATCCGATTCAGCAGCTCTCCCCAAGCCCCGCCTTCCCCCTCGTGTGCTGGGGTATGAAGGGAAGAATTGCATTACCACCTCACACCAGCCCTGCTGAGGTTCTCGTCGTGGAAGAGCTGGTCAAGAAGAAAAGCTGGAGGGAAGCGGACTTGGCCCAATGGATAGGGCGCCACCTACCACATGGGAGGGTTGCGGTTCAAACCCCGGGCCTCCTTGACCCGTGTGGAGCTGGCCCATGCGAAGTGCTGATGCGCTCAAGGAGTGCCGTGCCACGCAGGGGTGTCCTCCGCCACGCAGGGGTGTCCCCCGCGTAGGGAAGCCCCATGCGCAAGGAGTGCGCCCCATAAGGAGAGCCGCCCAGCGCGAAAGAAAGTGCAGCCTGCCCAGGAATGGCACCGCCCACACAGAGAGCTGACACAACAAGATGACGCAACAAAAAGAAACACAGATTCCCAGTGCTGCTGATAAGAATAGAAGCAGTCACAGAAGAACACACAGTGAATGAACTCAGAGAGCAGACAACTGTGAGGGGTGGGGGAAATGGGAGAGGGGAAAAAAATCTAAAAAAAAAAAAAAGAAAGAAAAGCTGGAGAGCCCAGAAGTCCACAGGAGCAAAGACAGTGGCTGTGGTCCAGAGACAGTCACCAGCAGCGTGACAGAGATCTGTGGGCAGTGGGGCGACAGCAGAGCGATAGAGCAAGAGCAGGGCAGGCCTCAGGGGCTGCTCTGGTGAAATGTCAGGTAATTCCCCCTCCCCCTCGGGGGCCCTAGAGGAAAGGTGACCTTACTCGGGATCCATCCCCTTTGGGCCCCTGGGGACATTTGCATTGCTCTCTAGAATATTTTTGGGAGAAGAAATCCCAGGTGAAGACTGACTATTTCACTGGGCAAGGGTTCAGAACCTTGGTACTTGCGTTTTAAGTATCAGTGCCACACATTTCACCTCCACAAGCACTCTGCGCGGTTTACAGGTGAGGAAACTGAGGCTCGGATGGGCTATTGCTTTGCCTGAAGTTACCCGGTTTGAAAGCGACAGAGCCAGGTCTGTCTGTCCCCAAGCCTGGGAGCCCGCGCCCACTCCAGGTCTCCAGGAAGCCTTCCTGCCCTGCCCGCCTCGGCCCCCTCGCGGCAGATGTGCACCCCGCCTTTATACAGGGGTCCTTCACCGTGTCTGCTCCTTGTCTGTTGTTACCTTTCCTCTGGTTCTCAGACATTAGTGGGTATAAGAATGGCCTGGGAAACTGGCCCGAGCTCGGATGTTCTGAGTCAGTGGATAGGGCAGGCCTGGGCATCTGCATTTGAACAAGCTCCCAGGGAATTTCTCAGAGGTCAGCCACACACAGTTGGCATGAATAGAGGAGCCAGTTTGCAGCAGTTGCTATCCATCATTCAGCCCCATTCCTCCCTTCTATACTCTTGCCACCCTAGCAGGGGATTGAGGCTTTGGGCCTTTTTTTTTTTTGCCTGGTGGAGGTGAGCAGGGTAGAGGAGGTGGGAAGAATGGGTCTTGTTTCCTTGGCACTCACGTCGTTTTGAGCGATGTCTTGCTTTTTCTCCTTCCAGTCCCCACTCCCTTCCAGCCCCATTCTTCTGATGACCTTGCTCATGCTCACAGGAGCTCGTCTCTTCTTTCTTTTAATAACAAATTTAAGTGTTTAAGTATTTTTAAAAATTATCAACGAGTTGCATGCTCAATGATGATAACCTGGAAAATGCAGAAATGCAAAGAACTAACACCTAAACACAAACACTGGGTAATCCTCTTGCTCAGACCTAACCTCTAAAAAAATTGTGTATGGCCTTCTGGTCTTTTCTATGCATGGTTGTAGCTTCATATAAACCCATCTTCTTCTTCCAAGCACCTCCAGCAGCTCAGCCACCCCAGCCTCCCCCACGCTCCATAGTGTCCCACGTGCTTTGGGGAATTCAGACCCAGCTGGGTAGTGTACCAGCTGGCCTGCTCCCTTACCTACTCCCTGGCTCCACAGGCATCACTGTCTTCGGGTGACACATTGCAAGCTGATTATGACACTGACAGTCGCTAATACTCTTTCTTGTCGTCTCTTCCTCCTACCCAAGGACTAGGGATGGTGTCTCCTAAGCTAATATTTTTTTTTTTTTCTTATTCAGTCTGCATAGAGACTGTTAAAAATTGCCAGTTATATTTCAAGTTGTCATGGTGGGGTATTGGGAAAAGTTTTCAATTAGCAATAATTGCCCCTTGGATAAACCTCATTGGCTACAATGCTGCCACTGCGCAAAGCTCTATATTAATATTTTAAAACATTGGCATAGCAAATAAAACAAAGACCTTGATTCCCATGACAATTTAAAATTAAACAGCTCTGCAGGGGATTATTTGTCCCTCTCTTCCCCATCAGAGGTGTCTTCTGGAAGTTTACAGGCAAGCTGCTGTGTCCAACCTCTGATTAAAGAGCAGAGGCTGGCATCCAGTCCCTGCAACCCTTCCTCTGATGTTGCCAATGACATCCAAAAATAGTGGCTGGAGAGAGTTATGGTTTTATTTGGGACTAATAAACATGAACTGCTTCAGAACCAAGAACAAATCCTGTTTCCATGCAAATGTAGTTTGTAATAAAAATCTGCCAGGGCAGCAGTACAGGGACTGCTCTCCCAGCAAATTGCTCCCTTCGAAAGAACATTTTTCAAAGTTATCCCAGGAGTGATCAAAGCAACAGCAGCTGTTGCAAAGGTTCCCCTCTAAAGGCTTTGGGTGTGTGGCCATTTCTGTTTAATTAAGAAGCAACAGGGAGGCAGGAAGCAGAGTTTAAATATTGTAAAATATAAGGCCAGACAGTAGCCCTTTGGCTTTCTCGAGTTGTAGGCAAAGTCATGTAGAATTAAATTTATTTTTTATTTTATTTTTATTTTTAAAAAGATTTATTTGTTTATTTCTCTCCCCTTCCCCCCACACCCCCCGGTTGTCTGTTCTCTGTGTCTGTTTGCTGCGTCTTCTTTGTCCGCTTCTGTTGTTGTCAGTGGCACGGGAATCTGTGTCTTTTTGTTGCATCACCTTGTTGTGTCAGCTCTCCGTGTGTGTGGCACCATTCCAGGGCAGGCTGCACTTTCTTTCGCGCTGGGTGGCTCTCCTTACGGGGCGCACTCCTTCCACGTGGGGCTTCCCTACGCAGGGGACACCCCTGTGTGGCACGGCACTCCGTGCGCACATCAGCACTGCCCGTGGGCCAGCTCCACATGGGTCATTTAATGGTTCTGCCAGAATTGGCAGAAAGAGTACTTTGCGGATGCTCAACTCTGAAGCTCGCAGAGCTTGGGTGAAAGAGGAGGAAGATAATGGCACTTTTGGTACAGAATCCCACATAATCTTCAAAGCAACCCAGGGAGCTATCTTCCTGGGGTAAATGAGGAGAGCAGTTTGCACCCAGGTCCTCCACGATTGTCTGTTGTCACCTTGCTGCTCATTGGTGTGTGCTGGCTTAAGGTCTGGCAGTGATTTAAGTATAATTGGAGTCACTTTGACTTTGAAACCCAAGCTCTTTTTCCATGCTCTTGCTCCCTTTCCTTGGTCACTAAAGGAGGCCCAGCATCCCCTGGAGACAGAACTGAGTTTCCATAAAGCAGAACTAAAACAGGACAAGGATCCTCAGGGGCTCTGAGAGGCTGGAGGAGGATGTGGCCCTGGCAGAGGAGGTGACGCTTTGTGGGGAGAAGGCAAGCAGATGGTCTAGGGGCCATTTCCACTTCCAGACCAGCTGTCACTAGGAAACTATGTCCTAGGCCAGAACAGGAGCCAAAGAGAGGAGGGGAGGGAAATTCAGAAACCCAGACCATCATCGGTTTTCCTACTTCTCCTGCCTTGACCCCCAGACCACTGTGGTCTTCATAGCTTGTGGACAACCAGCCAGAGCTTCCCAAATCAACCATGGGTTGGCTTGCTGGGTGCTGAGGTTTGCACGTCTGGTTGGTGAGTTGTTTGCCTGCACCCCTAGGGCCCACTGAGGGGTCATCTATGTGAGGCTGCTGTTTGCATATGCTGGCTCTGGGCAGGTATCTGGTCAGCAGGTGATTGCTGAACCCAGAGACATGGCCTGCCTGACAGCAGCATTTCTGGGCAACACTGGACGAGTTTCCCACAGATGTGGCTTCAGCCTTTGAGCTCCTTGCAAAGCCGCCTCTCTGCCCAGCCGGCTGCAGGAGCATTTCTGTGCCAGATCAGAGATACTGCAACTCCACTCCTAAAACTGATCCCAGGAGATATGGTCAAAAGCAGTTTGGTTGAGAGGACAATTGTTTTCTCCAATCATTGTATGTGATATTTGTGGTATGGGATTGAGTCGGTAATTGTGGTATTTCCCAATATTTGACATACCTTTTAAAAAAGAATTTTTGTCTTTTTGAATTTTTTTCTTTTGGGGGGTGACTTCTTCCCTATTTTAAAATTTCTGATGTTTTTTTCCCAAAAACTTCCTGCTGTGTGTTATTTAATAGTTAAATTTAGAGTCTACCTTGATATCCAAGCCTTGAAGATATGTACCATTTCCACAAAGATGAAAGCATGGGCAAGGATCTGAAATAATACCAGTGTTTCTGGAAGTGTGTGCTAAAGGCTTACCGTGCCTACTGCATTTAATCCACACAACAACCCTAGGAGGGAGGGGATGTTGAGGTCAGTGGAGAAACTGAGGTCAGAGAGGTCAAGGGATTTGCCCAAAGTCTTGAGCTGGGATTTGATTGCTGTTTAACCCTAGAATCTATGCTTAAAGCTACTGTCCTCAAATTAATGCTTCTTAGCACTGGGTGGTAGGATTACAGGCATTTTTATATTCATCTTGTCAGTATTTTCTTATTTTGTTGTGAAGCATGCATTGCTTTTGCAATAGGCAAAAAAAAAAAAATCAAAAGTAGAGAGAAAATACTAAGATCTAAAAATCTGAGTTTAATTGGTGGGGAGTAGTTAAAAAATTTCAAATACACTTCCATCCACTTCCATCCAGTTATTCTTGCTTTGCTGTTTTGGCAATGCTTTCATCAACTTTTAAAATTTGTGAAGATTTTATAACAATCAAGTATGTGTTTATAGCTTATATTTGGTATACCATGTTACTTTGTAATCCCCCCTAATTCATTTTAACTAGTTGGTATACATTAAGGTTGTCTCTTAACTTTAGCTATTCTGTACACAGAACTGGAAATAATTGATTGGAAATAAATAAGAAGTAAAAAACACAAAATAGAAAAAAATAAAATCACAAGGTAGAAAAAGATTACAGACAAAAATAAAGGGTTACAGAACCACTTCGGGTATTCCAGAATTACCATTACTCTGGGAAAACAAGGCACTGGGGCAGTCGTTTTGATCAGATTACCGTCTTGACCAAGTTTCATTTAGTCCTGTTGCCTCGTAGTAGACATTTGTCTTTTTGGTTGCCCAGCATGAAAACCATCTTCTTCCCATACGGGGAATTTCCTGCCTTAGGAGACAAAGCTCACCTGCTGGAATAAGGGGGTATTCAATGTCCTAGCCCCCTTGCAACTAGGGCATGGTTGTGTGGGCTGGGATAAGCTAATCATATGTACCCATATCATATGTATCTTTAAATGAGAAACTGGTGATGGAAAGAAGTGGACTGTGCAGAATCCATGCAGTGAGGGTGGTGGCAGCAGCCATGGTTACGTCCAGGTTCCAGAAGGCACAGAGGCAGTGGTCTTGGAAAGGGTGGCTGGGGTCGGGCAGGCCGGTGCCGCAGGCTGCGGCATCTCCATCCCGAGGATTGTGGAAGGGTGTAATTTTGGGACTGCACCTGGCTGTTTTGCGTCTTTGTATGGTTATTTTTTCCCTCCTGAAGGTTCTGTGAGCTGCTCAATAACCATTTAGTAAATTTTATTTCTGTTTAAATAAGTCAGAGTTAGCTTCTATTATGTGTAACTAAAAACTCTGATGGATGCACACCTCCTACCATTTATTTCCATGTATTTAACCATGTTTGCCTTTAATCCAATAGTGTCTTCCTATAATAAAATGAGAGTAGGGTCAAGAAAGGCATTTGGGATTCCGTTTTTCAGAAGTTTTGAGCTTTTAAAAACAATATGAGGTATTTGCATGATTTATAATTCCTGAGTGATTTAAGCTTACAGTTGTACTGAAGTCATTGACTAGCATTTCTACAAGGACCTTGATTCATTTAGCTGAATACATTGGGTCATATATTGAGTTTCACAGGCCCATGAAGGGTTAGGATGAAAATGTTACATGCGAGTCATATATTTTGTCATCTCCCCGCGTGATGGTACATTTACACAGGAGTAGGCGTTTTGTGATGACGTCTTTTGATTTTCCATGTGGCTGCGATTCTAGCCTGCTTTGTCCAATGGCATGTTGTACGTCAGCCTTGTACCACCATTGAAAGCTCAGCATCTGGGGGATATCCAAGCATGAGAAAGTATTCTTTCTCCAACTGCCTTCCTCTTCCTTACAAATGCATAAAACCTCATGCAGGTGAGGATTTCGTGAGTTTTCCAACCATGTGTTTTATTGGGGTGTTATGTGCCATTAGTGAATGGGGGCAGTTCTCGGGCCAGAATCAAGAATGCACTCCCCTACATCGCACCACCCTTCTATTACCCTTTCTCTCTTCTTTTAAATATTTTAGTTCTGGTAGTATTACTTGATGTTCAGTGGTCTTCCTGCCTCATCTGTAAACATCTTGATTTCCTGAGCCCATGGCCCACATCCACGAGAAATGGTTCTTCTGGGCTCAGTAACTGCTGGTGTTTTGGTATCGCCTGCCTGGCAGCCCCACCACTAGTTAAAGTCTTTGGATGAAGAGTGAGTTTCAGAACCCTCCACGCCTCTCCCTGGGCGTCAGGTGGCGCAGCCTGCAGAGTCCTCTCCTGATCTCACTCTGGCCATGGGCTTTCAGCAGATGGCACAGCTCTGCAAGGAGCTGCCATGGTGGGGGAGGGAGCAGCCCTGCTTTCAGATACTTTAAATATTGGGCATTCTCCATAAGACTGTATGTGAAAAAAAGGGTTGCTTGACCGAATAAAAAGAAAACTGAAAACCACTGTTCTAAATGAAGGGTTGACAACCTGCGGTCCACCAGTGTGTGTCAAGGCACCACAAATCCCCCTAAATCGATCTACAAAATTGGGATGAAGATATGCGTTTGCATTTTTCTGGGGAGAATGTCATACTTTTTGCAGCGATCTCTAACTCAGGAAGTTGAAGAGCCATTACTGTAGCCAGACCGTGCCTCCTTTTGCGTTTTGACCCTGACGAGGACGCTATGTCTTCTTATGGGGTACTACACCTGCTTCTTTGGAGTTCCACCCCCTCCAGCTGCTTCTGCGTTCCCTGCTGCCTCCCTGCCTAGCAGTGGGTCAGGGGTGCCCCGGGAGGACAGATCCTCATCACATCAGCTTCAGTCATACATGATTAAGAAGGCGAATTTGCCAAGGGGGGTTAAGGGAGCTAAACAATTCTATTAACATGTAAAACCAATTATACGTGCTTTTGCGTTATCCACAGCTTGGAATTTTCCATGCTGTTGCCCACACCATTGGGAATTGGCTGCGCTAAGATGTAGAACAGCAGGAAACACATACCTGGGAACAGGGAACTTGTCAGCTCTGGAGTAAGGAGTGAAGTGCCATGCCCTCTCCGAGAGCAGGACATGGTTTTCTTTCTCTAGAGCAGAGGTCGGCTCGCTTTTTCTCCAAAGAATCAGGTGGTAACTCTTTTTGGCTCTGTGGGCCATCAAGTCTTTGTCGCAACTCCTCAACACCCCCGTTGCAGCAAAAGCAGCCAGAGAAATAACATAGCATGACCGTGGCTGTGCTCCAGGAAAACTTTCTTCACAAAATCAGGCAGGGGCGGCTTTGGTCTGCAGGGTGTAGTATGCCCTGACTTTATCTTGTTAACAACTGTTGTTTCATAAGCCTGTGTCGATGGTCCCTCGGCACCTCCATCCAGCTCCGTAACGTTTTTCCAATCTGTGTGGATGGGTTCCTGGAGACAGGAAACGGAGCCCAGCTCTCTTCACAGGCATTGGCATGCCAAAGCCTCACCCTCTGGGAGAGTTGCCCTCACAACCAGGCAGCAGGCTCTCAGGGGGCAATTTCCCTCTTACAGGCCCATTTATGACCAAAAATTAAAGATGTATGATTATCCATTCATCTGTACATGTATCTATCTATAGTTTTTATTTTAAAAAGGAAAATAAACTTACATAGCTTTGTATATATAGTTTCATCCATCCATTTCATTCATTTCATCCATGCATGGGGTACAACATTGGGCCAGACAAATCCCTGCCCTACTGGACATCTTGTTGGGGAGATGGCCTATAAGCAAATAGGAATATCATTTTTCCAGAGAAATAAGAAAAGAGTTTCATTTAGCTAATAAAGTTGCCTACGTTTTGGGGAAAAAAACACAGAAATGAATGTTGAGGCTTCCAGGATGGAAATGGAAAGAGTGCCCACCTCCCAGTGCTTCCCAGGTCAGGCAGATGCTTCTGCAGACACCCACAGTTGGAGCTTAATTTGTGTGCCCACTGCTCACAGACTTTGCAGTGTAGAGGTCATTCAGCTCCCTGTGATTGTAAGAATCAGCGATGTGACCAGAACCCAGGGCTGGGATATCCAGGTCAGTCCTCCGACCACGGCCCTGTGTCCTGTTGTTTCACTTCCAATCCCTTCCCAACTGGCTGGGCCTGGGTTCAGCAGGGTCTGAGCACTGGCACTCTCTCTCATGCATTCTTTTTAAGAAGTACTGGAGATTGAATCCAGAACTTTGTACATGGGAAGCAGGGCTCTCCAATGAGAGTTGGTTTTTTTGTTTGTTTATTAGGAGGTACCTGGGATGGAACCTGGGACCTCATACATGGGAAGCAGGCGTTCAACCCCTTGGGCTACATCTGCTCCCCACTCCTGTGCATTCTGATTCTTGAAAAGTCCCTGCCCTCCTCACATACAACCATAAGCCACCTGCTTCCAAGGAGAAGCCACTTATCAACCATTGTGGGGTCTCCTTATTGCAGCCTTGCTCTGGTATCTCATTCAGTCCTCTGGCGATGGTCCCAATTCCCCCTGCTGTTCTTAAGAAAGCTGGACATAGGACCAGGCCATTCTTAAGGGTGGGGAATACAGGGGTGGGACCCGGCCCCTGTAAGGACTCCGGGAGGTGCTTTGGCATTGGGGCAGTGATTGGTAGTACAGCCCAGGAGGGGTGGACAGGGAGCTTGTGGAAACCCCTTCTCCAGGAGGAAAGCATACCCTCCCCATTGGTGGAAGAAGCTCCCAGTGGATCCTCTAGGGCAGGGAAGAGGTACTTGCCCTGGGCCCTGGGATCCAAGAGATTCTAGAATCCTCTCATCATGTGGTAGAGAAAAGTCCAATATCTTCAGTTCTGAGGGAATCTCTTTTCAGATGTGTTCACACTTCAGGGTGAGTGATTTGTGAAACTCCAAAATTCTCCATCTGGTAATATACAGCAGGGCCATCCCTGGTAGGATTATACACAAGCAAGAAAGAGAATGGGAGGGAGAAAAGAATGAGGTATACAGAGTATAGGAGGAGATATAAAGAAAAGAAACTAACACCCATGGTGCATGGGTCCTGCCTCCCAGGGACCAGCATCCCGTTTATCTTCCTCTGCCTTTGACCTTGAGGAACTGAACTTACCCTAGCATTTAAGCATCTCCAGCACTTAGCAAAGAGCCAGATATATGGTAGATGCTCAGTAGTGAATGAATTAATGTAAATGAGTGGTACCTCCCATTGGCATGAGGCGAGAATGGGGCATGCAGATCTTACCAAACCACCACCTGACCCAGACCTTTGGGATTTTTCTTTCCCTGAGATAGCAAATCACTTGTTGGGCTTCCACATCCAAGTAGTACTGTTACCTCTGTTCGAAACAGGAGTAAAACAAAATGTCAACTGGTAGTTTGGGTTCAATTCTGGAAATAGTCATATTTTCTGCCCAGGTCACCTTGACTTCAGGTTCTCAATCATCTGCTTGATGGGGTTTGTGAGAACTCTGCATTCACTTACTAGTTTAATGAACAAACTAGATGGTGGCTTTCCAGGGCAGAGCTACTTTGATTTCTCCGTGTTCCTTGGGCATAATTTACCACTGGGGAACATCTGCATTATCTGATTTATTCCTTTGAAGCATTTCATTTTTACTGATTGCTACTTAAAGGTCATTTCCAAGTAAACATGGAATAAAAGGTCACCATACCCAGCTGAAAAAGCATCTTCAAGCAGCTTTGGTTATGCTCAATTCTGAGGCTGACCTCCTTGCCAGTAGAGCCTATTCTTTTAGTTGCACATGACTGTTTTGCTTTTCTTCTCGGCTCTGGATTTGGGGGTGGGGTTTAGCAATTGGATGGCAATAGATGCAAATCTCATTGTAAATCTTTTTATGGAAGTGTGGGCTAAAGTGTAGGGGGCAGAAGATGAGGATTGAGTCATTTTCCAGACATCACCAAGTGGGTGATCCAAGCTCTGGCCAGCATTGCTGAACAACTGTGCTCATGTCCCTGATGGGTTAGAGGCCTAGAGACTTGTGGATGAAACTGTGGACTTGCAGAGCAGGATTTGGGAAGAACACAGAAAGAGATATTATGGTCAAAGGTTAGGAAAGTCCACCTTTGTCTGTGTTTTCCAAATAGTGAAGAAGAGAAAACACTGTAAATCAAAGCTTGCTAATTGACTGCCAGTCCCAGGATGTGTTCATTGAACAGATTACACCCGAGATGGTTTGCATGGCCTTAGAGGAGACTTGAGCTGCCAAGAATGCTGCATGGGAGTAATCTCTTTTGTTTACTCCATGGGGTTTGTTGGCTGGGGGATGTGGCAGGTGCTGTGAACATCTGGATTTTAATAAGACATTCACCACATGTGTCTTGCCTCTGACACTTGGGCAAGCTTGGGTGGATTTGAGTTCTGCTCAGAGGGGCAACATCCAGGTTAGGTGCAGGAAGGTATTTGCACATAAAGATGGTTCATCAGGATAAGAAAAAAAAAAAAAGAGTTGGGGTCAGGAGAATCAAAAGGATTAGGAAGGAAGACAAAGAGAACTTCTAGGAAGATGGCAGACTAGAAAGACATGGGACTCTCTTCTCTCCCAGCAAAATCGCTAGAGGACAGGCAGAAACAGCCTGGAAAAAATTCTTCTAGGGTTTAGGACACAAGGGGAAGGATGGACACTGCCCAGGAGAGAGAGGAACAAAGGAAAAGAATTTGGACAGCAAAACTGTGAGTTAAAAATGGCAACTGCAACTGCCAGCACCCTCCCCACACCTTAGCCACTTTGAATCCTTAGGCCTCGGAGGCCAGCGACTACATGCAAAGGGGCCCCAGGGATCCACCTTTCCAGGAAAGGGGAGAGAGAGGACACAGCCTAAGGCGACTCGGCTTTTGCCCGGTGTATTTGGTCTGCTGTGTCCTACTAGCTCTTCCAGGCTGGGTGGGGCCACCCCATTGCTTGCCTTGGGAGCCAGCTCCCGACTAAAGAGATCTGGGACTAAAGACACTGGAACCTCTCAGTCTCTCTCTATTGACCAAGACTGGTTTTTGAGGACACAGAGGGGAGTGGAATTATTTCTTACGTGGGAAAATGGAGGGGGTTGTCAGCAAAGGTTGAGAACTGCCTCTGAGAAAATTTAAATTACAGGGTCTTTAGCGTCCAGGCAGGATCCTCTAGCACACTGATGCAGCCCCTGTCGCGGTTAACACACTCAGACCAGGCATTGAACTGAGAGGGCTGACAAAGATTGCCATCTTCCAGCAGACCAAAGAAGTGCGTGTGAGAAAATTAAAAGTAAATAAGAGAGGCTTTTTCCCACCTTTACAACCTCCCTCCCCAAGGCCCTAGGAAGTATCTGCAACCCATTACCAGCAGAGCCTAGATCTGAGCAACTGACAAGGACAATCCTAAAGACCCAGAATAGGTTGAACCACAAATCAAAGAACAGCAGTAACAAACAGCCTACGGCCACTAAATCCCTACAAAAGAGAGAGAAACTGAGCATCTGAGTAAACTCACCATCCTAATCAGATGCCTAGACATCAGCAAAAAAATTGTAAGCCATACTAAGAAAATGGAAGAAATGATCCAAGAAAAAGAATATATCGAAGCCCCAGAAGAGACGCAGGATTTAAGACAGCTAATCCATGAGATGCACACAAATTTCCAAAATCAAATTAATGAGTTGAAAGTCAATATGGCTAAAGAGATAAATGACATCAAGAAGACATTAAGTGAGCACAAAGAAGAATTTGAAAACCTGAATAGAAGAGTAACAGAGCTCATGGGAATGAAAGACATGCTAGGTGAGATAAAAAAACACATTATAGGCATAAAATAGCAGACTCAAAATGTTAGAGGAAAGAATAAGTGATACTAAGGACAGAACAGCTAAAATTGAAGAGAAAAGACCAGAGAGAGAAAAGAATGGAAAAAATTGAACAGGGAATCAGGGAGTTGAATGACAAAATGAAACACAGCAACATACATGTCATGGGAGTTCCAGAGGCAGAAGAGAAGGGAAAAGGGGCAGAAAGAGTATTTGAGGAAATAATAGTTGAAAATTTCCCAACTCTCATGAAAGAAATGAACCTACATGTCCAAGAAGTACAGTATATCCCAATCAGAGTACATCTAAATAGACCTACTCCAAGACATATACTATTCTGAATGTCAAACATCAAAGATAAAGAAAAAATTCTGAGAGCAGTGAGGAGGAAGCAAGCCATCATATACAACAGCTGCCCAGTAAGACTTAGTGTGAATTTCTCATCAGAAACCATACAGGCAAGAAGACAGCAATATGATGCAATTAAGATACTGAAAGAGAAAAACTGCCAGCCAAGAATACTTTATCCAGCAAAATTGTCCTTCAACTATGAAGATGAGTTTAAAATATTGACAAACAAACAGAAGCTAAGAGTTCATTAAAAAGAATCCATCTTTGCAGGAAATATTAAAGGAAGCCTTAGAGCCTGAAAGAAAAAGACAAGAGAGAAAGGCTTGGAAGAGAATCTAGATGAGAGAATAGCAGAAAGGATAACTAAAGGAATAAAAAGACAAAAATAAGGTCTGATCTATGAAAACCAAAGAATAAAATGATAGAAATAAATAATGCATTTACAGTAATATGATTGAATGTGAATGGATTGCACTCCCCAATCAAAAGATACAGGCTGACAGATGGATAAAAAAAATAAGCCACCATATGCTGCCTACAAGAGACTCACCTTAGACCCAGGGATACAAACCGACCGAATGTGAAAGGTTGGATAAAGATATTCCATGCAAACAGTAACCAAAAGAAGAGCAGGGGTAGCTATACTATTATTGTACAAAACAGACTTTACATGCAAAAAAATTATAAGGGATATGGAAGGCCATTATATATTAATAAAAAGGACAATCCACTAGGAAGAAAAAACAGTCAGAAATATCTATGTAGCTAACCAGGGTGCCCCAAAATGCATGAGGCAAATCTTGGCAAAACTGAGTGGAGAAACAGACATCTCTACACTAATCATTGGAGACTTCAGCACACTACTCACATCATTAGATAGAACAACTAGACAGAAGATCAACCAGGAAACAGAGAACTTGAACAATATGATAAACAAGTCAGACCTAACAGACATATACAGAATGTTGTACCCAAACTCAGTGGGCTATACATTCTTCTTAAGTGCTCATAGATCTTTTTCCTGGATAGACCACATGTAAGGTCACAATGCAAGTCTCAATAAATTTAAAAGACTGAAACTATACAAAGCACCTTCTCAGGTCATAATGGAATGAAATTGGAAATCAATAATAGACAGGAAAGAGGTAAATTCACAAATGTGTAGAGGCTGAATGACACATTCCTAAATTATCAATGGGTCAAAGAAGATAATTGTAAGTGAAATTAGTAAATATATTGAGATGAATGAAAAGGAGAACCCAACTTACCAAAACTTATGAGATACTGTGAAGGAAGTCCTAAGAGGGAAAGTTTTAGCCTTAAAATCCTCTATTAAAAATGAAGAAAGAGGGGAAGTGGACTTGGCCTAATGGATAGAGCATCTGCCTACCACACAGGAGGTCTGCAATTCAAACCCTGGGCCTTCTTGACCCATGTGGAGCTGGCCCGTGCACAGTGCTGATGTGCGCAAGGAGTGCTGTGCCACACAGGGGTATCCCCCGCGTAGCGGAGCCCCATGCTCAAGGAGTGTGCCCCATAAGGAGAGCTTCCCAGCGCAAAAGAAAGTGCAGCCTGCCCAGGAGTGGAGTTGTACACATGGAGAGCTGACACAACAAGATGATGCAACAAAAAGAAACACAGATTCCCAGTGCCACTGATATGGATAGAAGTGGTTGCAGAAGAACACATAGCGAATGGACACAGAGAGCAGACAACTGGTGGTGGGAGAGAGAAATTAAAAAAAAAAAAAAAGAAGAAAGAGCTAAAATCAAAGCTCTAACAGAATGACTGGAGAAACTAGAAAGAGAATAGCAAACCACTCCCAAAGCAAGTAGAAGGAAAGAAAGAATAAAGATTAGAGTTGAAGTAAATGAAAATGAGAACCGAAAATCAACAAAACCAAAAGCTGATTCTTTGAGATCAATAAAATTGATACCCCCCTAGCTAAACTAACAAAGAAAAAAGAGAAGATGCAAATGAATAAATTCAGAACTGAAAGAGGTGAAGTTACAACTCACCCCAAAGGAATAAAAAGGATCATAAAAGGATATTATGAGAAACATATACTAACTCAGAGGACAACCTAGATGAAATGGACAAATTCCTAGAAATGCACCAACAGCCTACCCTGATGCTTCAAGAAGTATAAGAATTTAACAAACCAAACTCTTTAAATAGAGATTGAATCAGTCATCAAAAACCTCCCAATGAAGAAAAGTCCAGGACTGGATGGCTTCACTGGTGAATTCTACCAAGCATTTCAAGAAGAATTAACATCAATCCTGTTTAAACTCTTCCAAAAAATTGAAGAGGAGGGAAAATTATCCAACACATTTTATGAAGCGAACATCACCCTAATACTGAAGCCAAATAAAGACACCAAAAGAAAAGAAAATTACAGACCAATTCTCTAATGAACATAGATGCAAAAATTCTAAACAAAATACTTGCAAGTAGAATCCAAAAGCATATCAAAAGACTTTTCATCACAACCAAGTGGGATTTTTTCCTGGTTTGAAAGGCTGGTTCAACATAAGAAAATCAACTAATGTAATATACCACATTAATAAATTGAAGGGAAAAAACCCACAATGATCTCGATCAATGAAGAAAAGGCATTTGACAAAAAGCATTTCAAAAGATAGGAATAGAAGGAAAATTCCTCAATATGATAAAAGGCATATATGAAAAACCCACAACCAACATCATACTTAATGGGGAAAGGTTGAAAACTTTCTCTCTAAGATCAGGAACAAGACAAAGATGCCCACTGTCACCATTGTTATTAAGCATTGTGCTAGAATTTTTAGGTAGATCAACTAGACAAGGAAAAAATAAATAAAAGGCATCCAAATAGGTAAAGAGGAAGTAAAACTGTCACTATTTACAGATGACATGATCATATATTTAGAAAATTCTGAAATGTCTTCTACAAAGCTACTTGAGCTAATAAACAAGTCCAGCTAAGTGGCAGGATGAAAGATCAACATGCAAAAATCAGTAATGTTTCTGTACAGTAGTACTGAACAATCTGAGGAATAAATCAGGGGAAAAATCCATTTACAACAGCAACAAAAAACTCAAATATCTAGGAATCAATCTAACCAAAGAAATAGAGGACCTATATGCAGAAAACTACAAAACGATGTTAAAAGAAATCAACAAAGACTAAACAAATGGAAAGACATTCTATATTCATAGATTGAAAGACTAAATATTGTGAAGATGTCAATCCTACCCAAAATGATTTATAGATTCAATGCAATACCAATCAAAATTCCAACAGCCTACTTTACAGAAATAGAAAAGGCAATTACCAAATTCATTTAGAAAGGGAAATGCATGTGAATAGTCAAAAGCATTCTGAAAAAGAAGAGTGATGTGGGAGGTATTTCAATACCTGATCTTGAAACATACTGCAAAGCTACAGGGGTCAAAACAGCATGGTATTGGCATAAAGATAGACACACAGATGAGTGGAATAGAATTGAAAGTCCAGAAATAAGCCTTCACCTCTACTGCCCAATGGTTTTTGACAAACCTACTAAGTCTGTGTAAATGGGACAAAACAGTCTTAGATAGAATAACTGGACAGAATGGTACTTAGCTATCCATAACCAAAAGAATGAAAGAGGATCCCTGCCTCACTCCCTATACAAGAATCGACTCAAAATGGATCAAAGACGTAAATATAAAAGCCAGGACCAGGGGGTAGGGGGTATATGGGGACCTCATATTTTTTGAACGTAATATTAAAAAAATAAAATAAAAAAAAAAAGCCAGGGCCATGAAACTATGAAGAGAAAATGTAGGGAAACATCTTAAAGACCTTGTGATAGGTGGTGGTTTCTTGGACCTTATATCCAAAGCACGTGCAACAAAAGAAAAAATAGGTAAATGGGACCTCCTCAAAATTAAACACTTTTGCATCACACAGGACTTTGTCAAAAGGGTGAAAAGGCAGCCAACTCAATAAGAGAAAATATTTGGAAATGATATATCTGATAAAGGTTTAATATCCATGATACATAAAGAGATGCTACAATTTAATAAAAAGACAAATGACCAATTAAAAAATGGGCAAAAGACTTGAATAGACACTTATCCAAAAAAGAAATACAAATAGCAAAAAAAAAAAACATTGAAAAATGTTCAACATCACTAATGATTAGGGAAATGCAAATCAAAACTACAATGAGATATCATTTTACACCTATTAGATTGACCACTACTCAAAAGAGAAATACAAGTGTTGGAGAGGTTGTGGAGAGATAGGAACACTTATTCACTGTTGGTGGGAATGTATAATGGTACCACCACTGTGGAGGACTGTTTGGCAATTCCTAAAGAAGTTGAATATAGGTTTGCCATGTGACCCGTCAATACCTCTACTGGGTATATACCCAACAGATCTGAGAGCAGTGACACAAACAGACATCTGACCACAGATATTCATAGTGGCATTATTCATGATTGCCAAAAGATGGAAACAACCCAGGTTGTTTCAACCAAGTAATGAATGGATAAGCAAACTGTGGTGCATTCACATGATGGAATATTGTGCAGCTATAAGAAGAAATAAAGTCATAAAGCATATGACAACATGGATGAACCTGGAGGACATTATGTTGAGTGAAGCAAGCCAGATACAAAAGGACAAGTACTGTATGATTGCACTACTAAGAACTAAATATATTGTATGAACTCATGGAGTTAATAACTTGAATATCAGTCACCAGAAAATAGAATAGGTTAGCAAATGGAAAGCTGAGGGTTAACTTGTGCAGAATTGGTAAAAAGGATGTGTGTTAATCTTTAGACATGAATGGAAAATGTGAAAGCCCAACATAATGTCTGTACCTAGCAGTACTATTATGTGGGTATGAAAGAAGTTTAAAGGGAAAGTCTAAGGTCATGTATATTACTAAAAGAAAGCTAAAAAATGTAACATGAAACTGTAAAGCACAACAAAACCACATGGGAAATATGAATATGGGTAAAATTGCATAAATAAGATTGTTTTTCTTTGAAATTGAACAAATATGTGTTAATACCACTAGATGTTAATAGCAGACAAAAATTATGCTAAGTGAAAGAAACTAGACACAAAGTACTATATATTGTATGGTTCTGCTGATATTAAATGTAAATATAAATCAATTTATAAAGATGAAGTTAGACTAGTGGTTATGTAGGGCTGGGGAAGGACTCCTAAGGAGTGTGGAGTTTTCCTTTTAGGAGTAATTGAATTGTTCTAAAAATTTTTATAGTGATGACTGAACAACATTGTGATTAAACTGAAAGCCATTGATTATACACTTTGGACAGATTGTATGGTATATGAATATATATCAATAAAACTACTTAATAAGTAAATAAGTAATTGAGCAAGAATAGCCAGAAGTAGCAGCTATGTACAGCAGGGGAAGCATAGAGAGATTGAGAGGTGAAGAAGTTTCTTGTTTTTTTTTGGTCTATTATTATTATTATTACTGAAGTAATGAAAATGCTTTGATGATTGAAGCGATGAATGCTTAACTATGTGATTATACCAAATACTATTGATTTTATGCTTTGGATGAACTGTATGCTTTATTAATATGTATCAATAAAAATTGATTTGTTAAAAAAATGGCAAAAAAAGGCAAGCGAAACTGAGCAGGAAGGCAAAGCCTTGGTGGCAGAACTGAAGTGAAATTGGTGGTTGGAGGAGTTGAGAGGGAGAGAGGTAGCTTGCATAGGTACTGTGAAATCCCAAAGACTAGCTTAAGTTTAAGAAGCGAGGCCAAAGTTCTATACCAAATTCTTTTTTTTTATCTTTTAATTTTTTAAATTCATTTTGTAAAAATATTACATTCAAAAAATATAAGGTCCCATTCAACCCCACCACCCCCTCCCCACCACTCCCCCCTCACAGCAACACTCTCTCCCATCATTATGACATAGCCATTGCATTTGGTAAGTATATCTCTGGGCATTGCTGCACCTCATGGTCAGTGGTCCACATTATAGCCCATACTCTCCCACGTTCCATCCAGTGGGCCCTGGGAGGATCTACAATGTCCGATAATTATTCCTGAAGCACCACCCAGAACAACTCCAAGTCCCGAAAACGCCTCCACATCTCATCTCTTCCTCCCATTCCCCGCACTCATCAGCCACCATGGCCACTTTTCCCACACCAATGCCACATTTTCTCTGTGGACCTTGGATTGGTTGTGTCCATTCCACATCTATTGTACCACGTTCTTTATACGTACCATTCCTGCCTTATCAACTCTCTGAGTTCTCCCATTTTATAGATGAACTAGAGACGGCAGGGCTTACACTCTCGACTATTAGACCATCTGCATCTCTGAAGAAACAACAGGTACACTGGCACTGTTAAGTGGGGCCTTCAATGGTGGGGGAAGATATCAACGAGGGGCCACAGTGCCTATAAATTTGAAAAAAAAAAAGAATTTGTACTCATTGATGATGATAACAAAATTTGGAGAACCCTTTCTGAAATGTGATTTGACAGTATCGATCAAAATTAAAAATGCACATACTCTATGACCCAGAATGTATTTCCAGAAATGGATCCTGTAGAAATATCCATGTCAACGTGTAAAGATATCCCTGTAAGGGGAACTGCCAAGTGCAAAAGAAAGTGCAGCCCGCCTAGGAATGGCCCCACGCACACAAAGTGCTGACACAACAAGATGGTGCAAGAAAAGAAACACAGATTCCTGTGCTGCTGACAACAATAGAAGCGGACAAAGAAGACGATGCAGCAAATAGACACAGAGAACAGACAACTGGGGCGGGGGTGGGGGGGTGGGAAGGGGAGAGAAATAAATAAATAAATAAATAAATCTTTAAAAAAAAAAGATATACTCACAAGAATGTCATTATAGCCTTGTGTATACTAGTGGAAGTTAGCAACAAGTGAAATGTCCTTCGGGAGGGACTGGTCAGTTTAAATACAGCATAACTGCATAATGGGTGCTGTGTGGCACCCAAAAGGAAGGAGGAGGTAGAGTTGTATGCACTGGCTTGGGACCATGTCTATGATATATCAGTAAAAGGAAAAAAAAAACTAGTTGCAGAATGAGAGATATTATATAATAATATAATTTAATAATTGTATAATTAATATAATTATATATCACATAAATATGCTGTAGCAGTTTGATATTATTGATGAATTCCAAAAAGAAATCTTGGATTATGTTTGTAAACTGATCCTTTCCTCTGGGCATATTAGATTATGTTGGATTCAGAGGTTTACTTGATTAAGTAATCAGGTAAAACTCTTGTGCCAGTAGGGCGTTGAGTTCCCACTCTTTCGTGGGTGGGGACTCACAGTTAAAAGGCATAGCGAAGGACAGAATTGGGGGCTTTTAATGTTGGAGTTTTGATGTTGAGTTTGATGCTGAAGTCTTAAGCTGGAGCCCCAGGGAGAGAGACAGAGCCGTTTGCCTGATAGTCTATAGCTGACCTTGTGGAGAGAGTCAAAGCCTAGAGAACCTCATAGTCTACAGCTGACCTTGTGGAGAAAACAGAGGAGTTGAGCCTAGAGGAACCCAGGAAGACTGAACTCTCGGCAGCCATCTTGCTCTAACACATGAAAATAGACTTTGGTGAGGGAAGTAATTTATGCTTTATGACCTGGTATCTGTAGGCTCCTACCCCAAATAAATACCCTTTATAAAACCAACCAACTTCTGGTATTTTGCATGAGCATCCCTTTGGCTGACTAATACATATGCCTATAGATTTATATTAGTAAATACACATGCATATATACGATTTATAATTATATATATGTATATAGATTTATGTGTATATGTGTATATGTACAAGTACATGTATTTGTATAGTCATAAAAATCATTTTGGAAAGAAATATGCCAAACTGTTAATAGGGGTTACTTCTGTTGGTGGAGTTGGAAAAGACTTTTACTTTTTTTTTTGGCTTAAACAATAAGTGTTTATTTATTGTCTCATGATTTTAAGGCTAGAAACCCAATATCAAGGTCTCAGCAGGTCATGCTTTTTCCCCAAAGTCTATAATGTTCTGCGGCTGGTTTGCTGCAATACTTAGGGCTCCTTTGGTTGCAACTGTCTTCTTTTTATTTGGATCTGAAAATTACGAATTTATTCTATTGTAATATTACATACAGACTCATGGTAATCTTTTTTTTTCTTATTTAATACTCACATTTATTTTAAAAATTTTTAAAAAAGATATTTAGATTACATAAATGTTAACATAAAAAATATAGGGGATTCCCATATGCCCTGCTCCTCATACTGCCCACATTTACCCACATTAACAACATCCTTATTAGCGTGGTACATTCATTGCAATTTTTTAACACATTCTGGGAGCATTGCCACTAAGCATGGATTATAGTTTACATTGTAGTTTATATTCTCTCCCACACAATTCTGTAGGTTATGGTAAGATATATAATGGCCTGTATCTGTTGTTGCAATGTCATTCAGGACAATTCCCAAGTCCTGAAAATGCCCCTGTATTCACCTCTTTTCCCTCTCCCTGACCTCAGAACCTCCGGTGGCCACCAAATCAATGCCGCCAAATCAATGATACAAGTCCTTCCACTGCTAGAGTCACAATAATTCTATAGTAAAATACCAGTAAGTCCACTCTAGTTCATAGTTCGTTTTCCAATCATGAGGATTCTGAGATGGTGATGCCCATTCCACCTCTAATTGAGAGGGGGTTTCGGTTCCATATGGCTGATTGATGGGACTCTCTTGCTTGCAGTTGTAGACTCTCTCAGTTCTTTAGTATGGTGATTGTCCATCATCACCTCATTCATTGTCATGAGCTAGTCCAATGAATTAGAGAATAGGTGTTGCAACTCCTTTGAGGCTCAGGGCCCATTTGGCACATGGACATCTCAAAGGTTCAAGTCTCTTGGGCATATACTTACTAACTCCAGGAACAACTAAAGGTTCAAATAGAAGGGACAGAAGAGCCATGTGTACGGAAACCACAACTGAGTCCAATTCTGTCACACTGGGTAGCACAATCCCCAAAGTAAGGCCCACTGGCAAGGCACCAAACTCATGAAGTACCTGCCCTGACCATAGTGCCTGGGTGTCTACAGAGCTCTCAGGAGCCCAGTGTTTGAGGTAGTGTCTAATTTGGCATTTCCATGAGATCCCACTGAGACATGTATAAGCGTAACCTCTGGATTGAACTCCTGACTCACTTTGAAGTCTCTTAGCCATATAAACTCATTTGTCTTCACCTTTTGGGCAATGTCTTTTTCCAGTTGCATTGCTAATCTCTTGGTGCCAGGGAGGCTCATCCCTGGGAGTCATGTCCCACACTGTGGGGAAGTTATTACATTTATATGCTAAATTCATCTTAGAACGAGGACATATTTGAACAACAAGGAGGCTCTCAGGAGGTAACACTTAGGCACCCTATAATACTAGGCTAAATTTGAAGAGCAAAAGTTCATAAGCACAGTCATCAATATCAAGGGCCTGTCAATGGACCATCCTCCTTCACTAACCATTGCCTCTGTATTTGGGGGATTCTTGCTGTTCCATTAGAGAATGTGGCAGAGCTCCCCAGGATGGGAATTCAATATTCTTTCAGTTATTGTGTGAATCGCCACACACTGTGACAATGCCCCATGAACATTTGAACACATTTATATGTCTTATATGTATGCCCAGGTGAACCTCCTCCCATGTATCCCCCATCATTGACATCCCACACGAATCGTCCTCCCTTGCCACAGTTGTAACCCTTCTGTGATCCAAAACTTCTTCAAAAATGAAGCCAATAAAATAGCCAAATGCAAATAATGAGAAACTGAAATAATAATGACAGTTTTAAAAATAATAAAATTTTAAAAATACAAACAATACAAAAATTTGGAATAAAAAAATGAAAAAATTTTTTTTGACATTTTGCCTTTCATCACTGTAAGATCTGTTGTCCTGTATGTACAGTGACATTTCCTTCCATTTATTCCACTAGTGTCTTTCTTTTTTCATTTTGTCTTCAAAGAAGTTTTAGGTCACAGCAAAGTCATGTACAGAATATAGTGGACTCCCATATATCCAACTTCCTCACCCTTTTCCCCCTTCCCTTATTAATAACATTTTATATGTGGATGCTACATTTGTTACAATTGATGTACAGATATTGAAACATAGCTATCAACCATGGTCAATGGTTTACATTATGGTTTATATTTTGGACCATACGCTTTTATAAATTTTAATGAAACTTAATATTGTCTATATCCATCATTGCAAGATCATGTGGAACACTTCCATTGCCCCCAAAATGCTACTTGTTCCAGCTATTCTGTTCCTCCTTCCCCCTTTCCTTGGGACTCATGGCAACCATCAGGCTTTACTCTTTGCAGGACCAGATTCATAGTTACTTGCAACAACACTTAGGGCTTGGCACAGTTGTCTGACCTCCCCTACTGGGCACCACCCATGTTCTCGACAGACTCCCTCCTCTCTATTTGGAAACATAGTGGGCCTCCCCAGAATGGGAGTTCAACACCTTCCCACTCATTATGTGGGTCTCCACACACTGATAAATACCGTGTCAAGATGAACACTCATATAGTCCCTAGAAGCCTGCCCCATCCAAAACCCTAAACCAGTAACCCTACCTTCCCCTATTGCCAAAAGAACATCCCCAACATTGTAGTTTCAACCACATACCCACCAATCCCCAGTGTTCACCTGCTCCCTCTCCCAACCCTCCCTCCATTTCCATGAACAACCCAATCCCCCTCCGTACCCTAGCCCCTGACATACCTGTACTGCCTAACCCAATAGTATCACTGCACCACTGTCATGCCCCTCTACTGCATAGCTACACACTTCCACCTTATCACAGATTTTGCCCATATGGGCATTAGCTCACAGCCTTCTTCCTTTCTATTTCCTGTAAACCTATCTTCCAGACTCTAGTTCTGTGAGTCTGCTCAATTTGCTTAATTCATATCAGTGAGATCATGTAATATTTGTCCTTCAGTGCCTCGGCTTGCTTCACTCAACATAAGGTCCTCAAGATTCATCCATGTTATCCCATGTGTTAATACTGTGCTCCTTCTTAAAGTTGAGTAATATTCCAGTCTATGTATATACCACAATTTGTTTATCCATTCATCTGTTAAAGGGCATTTGGGTTGATTTCAACTTTTGGCAATAGTGAATAATACCGCTATGAACATTGGTGTGCATATGTAATGTCTGTTTGTGTCCTTGCTTTCAGTTCTTCTGGGTATATACCCAGCAGTGGAATTGCTGGATCATACGGCAGTTCTACAGTTAGTTTTCTGAGGAACAGCCGTACTGTCCTCCACAATAGCTGCACCATTCTACATTCCCACCAGCAGTGGATGAGGGTTCCCATTCTGCCACATCCTCTCCAACACTTGAAGTCCTTTGTTTTTTAAATAGCCACCAGTCTAACGGGTGTAAGATGATATCTCATTGTAGTTGCTGTTTTTAAGATTTATTTCTCTCCCCTTCCCCCCACCCCTAGTTGTCTGTTCTCTGTGCCCAGTTGCTGTGTGTTCTTTTGTGTTCGCTTCCATTCTTTTCAGCGGCACAGGGAAACCGTGTCTCTTTTTGTTGCATCATCTTGCTACATCAGCTCTCCGTGTTTGCAGTGCCACTCCTGGGCAGGCTGCACTTTCTTTTACTTTGGGCGGCTCTCCTTATGGGGCGCACTCCTTGCGTGTGGGGCTCTCTTACTCAGGGATACCCCCGCGTGGCACAGCACTCCTTGTGTGCATCAGCACTGCATGTGGGCCAGCTCCACACGGGTCAAGGAGGCCCAGGGTTTGAACCGCAGACCTCCCATGTGGTAGGCGGATGCTCTATCCATTGAGCCAAGACTGCTTCTCTCATTGTAGTTTTGATTTGCATTTCCGTAATAGCTAGTGATGTTGAGCATCTCTTCATGTACTTTTTAGCCATATGTATTTCTTCTTTGGAGAAATGTCTATTCAAATCACTTGTCCATTTTTAAAATGGGCTGTCTTTTTATTTTTGAGGTGTAGGATTTCTTTATATATGCAGGATGTTAGGCCTCTATCAGATACATGGTTACCAAATATTTTCTCCCATTGAGTAGGCTGCCTTTTCACTTTCTTGACAAACTCCTTTGAGGTGCAAAAGTTTTTAATTTTGAGGAGGTCCCATTTATCTATTTTTTTCTTTCTTTGCTTGTGCTTTGGGTGTGAAATTCATGAAACCATTTCCTATTACAAGATCCTGTAGATGCTTCCCTATATTATCTCCCAAGGTCTTTATGGTCTTGGCTCTTATATTTAAATCTTTGATCCATCTCAAGTTAATTTTTGTATAAGGTGTGAGATGGTGTTCCTATCTCATTCTTTTTGGTATGGATATCCAGTTCTCCAAGCACCATTTGTTGAAGAGGCCGTTCTCTCCCAGTTGGGTGGCTTGGCCACCTTGTTGAATATCAGTTGACTGTATATTTGAGGATCTATATCAGAACTCTCAAATCAGTTCCATTGATCAATAGGTCTATCATTGTGGTGCCAATACCATGCAGTTTTGACCATTATAGCTTTGTAGTATGTTTTAAAATCAGACAGTGTGATTCCTTCACATTCATTTTTCTTTTTCAATATATATTTGGCTATTTGGGGTCTCTTGCCCTTCCAAATACTTTTCATAGTTTTTCCAATTCAGTGAAAAATGCTGTAGTGATTTTTATTGGGATTGCGTTAAATCTGTAGATCAGTTTGGGTAGGATAGAGATGTTTAGCCATCCTACCCATGAACAGGGAATAGTCTTCCATTTATTTAAGTCTTCTTTGATTTCCTTTAAAAGTGTTGTGTAGTTTTCTGCATTTAAGTAATTTACAGCTTTAGTTAAATTTATTCGTAGGTATTTGATTCTTTTAGTTGGTATTGTAAATGGGATTTTTTTCTTGATTTCCCCCTTAGATTACTCATTATTGGTGTACAGAAATGCTACTGATTTTTCACATTGATTTTATAGCCTGCAACTTTACTGAACTCATTTATAAGCTCTAGAACTTTTGTTGTAGATTTCTCAGGGCTTTCTATGTATAGGATCATGTCATCTGCAAATAGTGAAATTTTTACTTCTTCCTTTCTAATTTGGATGCCTTCTTTATCTTTTTATTGTCTAAGTGCTCAAGCAAGTGCTTCTAACACAATGTTAAATAGGAGCAGTAAAAGTGGGCATCCTTGTTTTGTTCCTGATCTTAGAGGGAAAGGTTTTAGGACTTCTCCATTGACTATGATGTTAGCTGTGGGGTTTTCATATGTACTCTTTATCATGTTGGAGAAGTTTCCTTCTATTCCTGTCTTTTGTAGTTTTTATCAGGAAAGGGTGTTATATTTTGTCAAATGCTTTTTCTGCATCTATAGAGATGATCATTTGATTTTTTTCTTTCGATCAGTTTATATAGTGTATTACATTGACTGGTTTTCTTATGTTGAACCATCCTTGCATACCAGGGATGAAACCCTCTTGGTCATGGATTGGGGAGGAGAGGAGAGGAGAAGAGAGGAAGGAGAGAGGAGGGGAAGGGTGGGGAGGAGATGTGTCATTGAATACAATTAGAAAGTATTTTGTTGAGGATTTTAGCATCTAGGTTCATTAGAGAGATTGTTCTATAGTTTTCCTTTCCTGTGATGCCTTTGTTATTAGGATGATGTTGGCATCATAGAATGAGTTAGGCAATGCTCCCTCCACTTCTATTTCTTGAAAGAGTTTAAGCAAGATTGGTGTTAGTTCTTTCTGGAATGTTTGGTGGAATTCACTTAGAAGCCATCTGGTTCTGGGCTCTTCTTGGTTGGGAAGTTTTTGATGACTAATTCTATCTTGTTTCTTGTGATTGGTCTGTCGAGTTCATTAATTTCTTCTTTCATCAGTGTAGGTTGCTTGTGTGTTTTTAGGAATTTGTCCATGTCCTCTAAATTATCCATCTTGTGGGCATGTAATTTTTCAAAGTATCCTCTTATGATACTCTTTATTTCTGTGGGGTCAGTGGTGATATCTCCTTCCTCGTTTCTTATTTTATGTATTTGCATCTTCTCTCCTTTTTTCTTTGTTAGTCTAGCTAAGGGTTTGTCAATTTTATTGATCTTGAAGAACCAGCTTTTGGTTTTGTATTTTTTTTCTGGTGCTTTCTTATTCTCAATTTTATTTAAGTTCTGCTCTAATCTTTGTTATTTCCTTCTTTCTACTTCCTTTAGGGTTAGTTTGTTGTTCTTTTTCTAATTCCTCCAGGTGTGCAATTAGGGCTTTGATTTAGCTCTTTCTTCTTTTTTAATATAGGCATTTATGGCTATGAATTCTATGATGCCCAAAGAGGAAGGGGCGGCCTCTCTTTCCAGGCTGGGCTCGTTTCAAGAGGCCAGGCCTGTGGGCTGCCCCCTGCTGCAGTCTGTGAAATGTGCACAAACAGGTGCACCTCTAGGTTGCTACCTCCATGTGGCTATAAAGCAATTATTTTAGCCTTGAGTCAATTCCTGTAGGATCACTGTGGGGACTCAAGAGGACACACAAGCCCAAAGAGGTAAACCAGCACCTGAGATAGGAGAGAAATCTGGTTGAACAGTTGAAGGACTGACCATGGCATCTAAATATCACCTAGCAATGTGCTTATAACCCACCCTGCTTTCATTACTTACTTGAGAACTACAGTGCAGTTTGTTTTTCCTTCTCAGGCCCTAACAGATACCCGAACTCAGCTCATTTTCAGGGGCTGGAGCCCTCTGCTTCTAGCACACAGCTGTGGTCCAGATGTCCAACTTATTTAGACTGGCAGTTTCCTTGACACTCTATTTTAGGCATTCTGTAATTGAAGAGGAACACAGACTAATTGGAGAGAATTAAGAGGGAAGCCACAATGAGGCCCAGAGGACCTGGAAATGGAGGTAATGCGGAGGGCATAGGAAGAGCCCAGTGGAGAAAAATGAAGCTGAACAAAGAAAGACCCATTAATCATCCTTGAGCATGGAAAAAATTGTGTAGAAGATGGTGACTAACTGAGGGCTTGCTTTGCTGAAGAAAAAGGTTTAAACTGTATACAAGAAAATTTGGTTAGACCAAGAGAAGTTAGATAGAAGAATATCTCATTTTATTGAATCCAAGACTCCATCTGTCATAAGACACGTGATTATTTTATGTCTTACTGAAAAAGAAAAAAGGGAGCAGACATAGCTTCCCATGTATGAGGTCCCAGGTTCGATCCCTGGCACCTCGTAAAATCAAACAAAGAAATGAAAAGCCAACTCTCACTGGGGAGTCGATATAGCTCAGTGGTTGAGCATCTGGGTTCAATTCCTAGTTCCTCCTAAAACAAAACAAAATCCCACAAAAAACCACATTGCTCAAAATGCCAACACTTTTTTATAGTTAGAGATTTTACTTTTTACATAATAAAGGAACTCTTTAAGACTTCATTTTTAATATACATTATACATACATATAGAGGAAAATAAATATATGCACATAGGTATGTCTATATATATTATGAATAACATATACAGGAATATATAAAATAGAATTAATTGGAAAAGGAGTTGCTTCCTAAAACTTCTTCGTATTTGAGTCTGATGCTCCTCAAACACCAAATGCTTCTCAAACTTTTCAAGTCAGAATAGTAGAAGTAGTACATATATTCAATGCGATATGGTCCCCCAGATACCAATATGTCTAGAGTATTGGTGGCATAGTATTTCTTAAAAGAGACCGAAGAAGAACTAAGCCATTGGTGTTCATCTCTTGATTTAAGCCCACTTTGCAGATTTGAGTCACGTATACAGAGCAGTGCTGCTCAGTTTAAGTAAACATCAGAATATCCTAAAGGGATTATTGGGACACAGATTTCTGGTATCCCACCCCAGAGCTTCTGAGTCAGCAGGTCTTGGGGGGTCTGAGAATTTGCATTACTTGTGAGTTTGCAGATGACTCAGTGCTGCTGCGCTGGGACCACACTTTGGCCTCCTCTGCCTCCTTCAGGGATGTGGCTGCAGACCCCTCTCTTCTGGATGACTCCCAGGGGTTTCATACAAGCCTCGAGGCTGCCCTGAGGGTTTCCTGCAGCACTCAGGCCTGGAGGATGAGGGCGCCTGCACCTGCCCCTGCTGTCAGGGATTTGCACCCACCGCAGACTGGGAGGGGCATCCGGGCTTCTGAGAGGCTAAATTGAAGGGGCTGCAGAGTGCCTCTTTGAATTCCCTAGTTAACTGTCTCTACCAGCCTGGAGGGAACCGCTAGGCCTAGGCCCAAGCCAGCAGTTCTCAACCAAGGGCCACGGTGCCCCCAGGGGACATTTGTCACTGTCTGGAGACAGTTTTGGTCATCTCGGCTGAGAGGGGGTGCTACTGGCATCTGGGGGTGGAGGCCAGGGGTGCTGCTACATGTCCTGTTCTGCATAGGACAGGCCCCTGCAACAGCCTTTTTCCAGCCCTAAATGTCAATATTGCTTTGGTTGAGAAACCCTGTGGGAGCAACGCCTGTACTTACTTCGATTAACTTTGGGTTTGGGCCCTTGGTGCGCGACCATGTGCCAGAAACCTTGCCTGGGATGCGCACTGTAAAGATTAATGGTCTTTAAAAACGAGGGTCGCCGATCGTTTATTTGACAAACATTTAAGGACTGTGTCCTTAAATGTTCACCAGAGGGGTAATACACTTTCACTGTAATTCCCTTTAAGGTTGAGAAACCTAACTGGTATCTGTGTTAGAAAAGCATCTGATGAGGGTTGGGAGCTACTTAATTAACTGGCTTGCATTTACATATCTGCCTTGCATTTACATATTTATGTTATTGTTTTCCTTGTTCTGGAAGTCATGAGCTGTGTGTTTCATTTGTTCTTTGCCCCTGCAGCCACGATCTCCAACCTGGGCGACCTGAGCTTGGAGGGATTGGCTGGTATCATAATGATCAATTATTAATATTTCAAAAACCCTAACGAGGCGGAGGCAAGTGAAAGTCCAGTTTCTTTGCTTTGGGCTGGTCCTGGCGTCTCACGCTCCTCTTAAGCTCTGATTGGCAAATGCATCGGTGTGTCTTTAACGAATGAAAAAATGGGAAGCAAGTTAATTCTTACCTAATATAGTTTGTTTGAAGAAACCCAAACTATTTTGGGGGGGAGGGATGAGGTTAGAGAAATAATAATAGGCTGCTAAGAGGCTAGTTCTTAGGCTAGTTCTACACCAGATCGTGGATGCTTGCTAAAATGAATTCAACATGAATTTGGGTATTAAAATGACCCAGAAGGTGCCCCCCTGCCTTGGCTATAGAAGATTCTAGAAGAACTCAGCATAACCCTCTCACCCCAGAAGCAAGGACCTCAGTCAACAAGATTCTAAAGGCTGCCAGGTGGCTGGTGGCTGGGTGTGTGTCAGGGGCCTGCAGGCGTTGTGCTTTTCCAGGGCTGGGGGGAGAAGGGAAGGGGCCTCAGGCCTGGGCACTAACTAGGCCCTTGGGAGGGTCTAGGGAGCATCTGGGATGGCCGGAGAAGGGGTTCTGAGAGGAGGTGGGAGCCTGCAGGTCTGCGAGCGCCCTGGGGCACAGATGTTCTGTCTGAGCCAAGGCTGCACCCACCATCTGTCTGTGAACCTGGAAGGGAGATGACGTGAGCCGCAGTGACAGGCTTGCCTGGTGGTGACAGGTGGTCCCTGGTGTGGGCCGGGAGGAGCATGTGTGCGTGGGAAAGGGCCCTGCCCGGCCTCTGCTCTCTGCAGGCGGAGAAGACCTCGTCCTGCAGCTGGCCCATTGAAGAGCTAATGAGGTGCATAAAATTCTTGGGAAACAACGGATTAAAACAAACGGTGGGACTTTTCAAGGCAACCTGGCTTTCCAAAGAGCTGGGTGTTTGCAGAATGCAGGTGGCTTTGCATAGAAGCAGAGAGTGTATTTTGTGGACTGAGAGTTTTGGTTGTTTGACTGGGTTTCGCTACTGACTTTTAGGCTTTATTGTTTAAGTTCAATGAGGTTTTTTTAAATGCACTCACCTTTTGAAAAACCTTATCAAAATAGTTTTAAATTCTAAAAGGAACATAACATTAGAGAAGGGGGGGACACAACTTACCCCACATCTCCCAACACCCCAACTAGTTTAATTTGTGTGCATTCCCTTCCAGCCTTTTGTTACTTGCATGTTTTTACCATTGTAATAATGCATGGCATCCCTTTTTGTATATTGCTTTTTCCACAAAACACAATAGCATAACTATTTCCTGTGCCGCTATGGTCTTTATCATTTAGACTAACAGCATAAAAGCCCACTGCATTTGTGATCTGTACCTTAATAACTATTCTTTTTTTTGGGTAATAGGATAATACATTTTATCTTCTCTCTCCTATATTTTGAGTGGCTTTGCTAAGCAAGTTTCCAGGAAACCATAGTTAGGGGTCAACTCCACAGGAGAGAGTAGAGGGTGCAGGACCACTTGTGTGGCACCATTGTTCAATTTAATTCAAAAATTTGAGTTTTTTGGAGTGCCTTTTATGTGTACAGCTTACTATCTGTATGATTCTTTGTTGCAGGCCCATGCTGACGTTTCCTGACTGTAAAGCCTCACCAGTTATGATGACTTTAGGTAAAAGGCCAGTGTGAATCAGTATCAAGTCTCAATTGCATATTATTTCAAAATAATTGTAGATGTCTTATTGGGAAAATAACTATAGTACTCACATCCCTTGGCTGTGCTTTTTTAAGACAGATGAGAGAAAGGTCAGTTGTTAGCAGATGTATCTGCAAAGGACCTGAGACTTTTTGTTTGTTTGTTTGTTTTAAAGATTTATTTTATTTATTTCTCTCCCCTTCTCCCCCGCCCCTCCACCCCAGTTGTGAGATGTTTTGATTAGCTTTGGTGTTCGGACCCACTTCCCCATGCTCTGGCTTACAATAATCACTTTCGTGGTTGAGCCATACAGTTTGTGACGGTAGCCTGGCAGGCGGGCATGACTAGGGGCTCACGTGTGTGAGAAAGGTGGGAGAAATTTGGACCCTGCCCTGGCTCTGGCACTAAGCAGCTCCGGGTTCAGGCTCATGCCCCCATCTGTAAAGTGAGGGGCTGAGTCAAAGATCTCAGTCCTAAGTTCTGTGGTGTTGGGAAGCTCAGGTGACCTCAGCCCTCTGCAACCCGGGCCCAAAGCAAAGGAGTGAAAGCTGACTTAGGAGGCCTGGCTGCCTCCTTGTTAAAAGATAATCCCCCCTTAGATGCTCTTTTCAAGGTCTGTTTGTTTGTTTAATTAAGGATGCAAAGGAAATCCTTAAACCAACTGGGATGAAGCCTCTGAGTTGGACTCACAGCTGTCCTCTTCCAGTCTGTGACCTGCCACTGTTTGGCTGAGGTGATGGGAATCAGAGATTCAGGGCATTCACCCTAGAAGGGGGCCTCAGCGGTTACCTGGTTTGAGCCTTTCATTCTGCAGGTACAGAGAAGGAAAGCCACTGGCCCAAAGCCACCCAGCGAGTTATTGGCAAAATCGGGGTTAAAACTGCAGTTTTCTGAGATCTTGTAAAATACCTGCAGTTTTCCTCCTTTATTGTCAACCCCCCCCCCACCCCCTGCTGCTGCCCTGGAGAAGAGGCTGGCAGGTCATCACGTCCAGGTGCATCCATGGCTTATGTGACAAATAGCTCCCTTAACACCCACATGGAGGCTGCACTGCACAAGCCCCCAGGTGCAAAGGGCAACTCTTCTGAACAAGAACCCGGGTGTCTGAGAGGGCTGTTTGATTGGGAGGCATTTAACTGTTTTTATTCACCCTCCAAAGAAGTTGTTTTTTTTTTTGGGGGGGGTGATATTTAAAGCAGTGTGTCTAAGGATGAGTTAGGTTCCCCCCAGCAGTTTGTCATGGGTGGGAATGGAGGGGATGGAACCTGAAGGAGACTGGAACTTTGGGTCAGCAGGTGGAAAGGCCGGGAGGAAATTAACCAGTAGGATCGTTTAGAAAGTAGGTGGGCTGCGCAGGAGATGCAGCGCTGGCTGGATGCTGGGTTGTCTGGGCCCTGGGCTACCAGTGCGTGCCTTCCTCCCTGTGGCAGGTTGTGCCTGTGAGCGTTTTGCTCGGGAACATTCCTGGAGAACTCCTGGAGAAACTGCAGCAGCCTCTTCCACCTGCCCCATGATAGAAATGCAGAGTTTCTTAGATGACCTTCCACTGCAGCTACTTATTTCCAGACCTGGCCTTGTTCCCACCCAGCAGGACCTGATGGGACTGGAGAGCCTTGGGGCTCGGCACCCCTCTTTGGCTATAGACAGTTGGGGACTACCCCCTGCCTTTGCCCCTCTGCACTGGAGGTCCTGCATTCTTCATTCCTTTCCCAGGTTCCCGTCCCCACCATCCCATCTTCGTGGGGCTCCTGGCTCACTGGCCCTGCCCTTGAAGGGGTGACAGCAGGAGACCCTCCTCGCTGGGAGGGCTCACCCACTCCTATCCTTTCCCTACCATCGGCTCTGTATGGAGCTCAGCTCACAGGAATGGGTTTGGTTTGTAGTCCCACACAGAGAAAGGATCAAGTTTCTTGGAATCCTGGCTCTTTCCTCTTTCCCTGGGACAGTTTAGGATCTTTGTAGACCCGTAAAGGACTCCTGCTTTCTAAGGTCTCATCCTGTATGTGCCATATTTATTAAAACGCTTCCACATTCCTCATTCATTCCTTCTTTTCCTCAATAAAGTAACCAGAAGGACTTTCATATTTTTACTTTTGAAATTATCTGGCTCTAAACTGATTCAATTTGTGATTGCCTGTGATTTCTTGGCCATCATCATGCATACTTAGGAGTTCTTTTGGAGTGAGAAAACTAATCCTCAGATTATTTTTGAAAGTAATTAAATTTTTATGAATACAAAAGTCAACAATTAACAGGGTTAATTAAACATTGATTAATTTAAATATCTACTGGCTTTTTTTTTTTTTTTTTGCCTTGGTGGTGGGGGAGCGCTGGGGTGCAGGGACGTCGGAGTGCGCTGGAGCTGCTGAGGGAGAAAGCAGAGAGCCCACGGACCGGCAGGCGCTGGGATATTTCTCCCCACAGACGCGCGGGCAGGGGGACCGCCCCCCTCAGGTCTCAGGTATTAACTATTATTCATGGTTCACTAAGTGTCCGGTGCTGTTACGGCCCTGCTGTAGATACTGTTATTGTCCCCATTTTTCAGATAGAGACCCTCAGCACCTTGTCCAGCATCACGCAGAGCGTTGACTCCGCTGGACCGCCCTGCATTGGTCCCGGAACGCGTCCCCGCCCCACTCCCCACCTCGCCCTTGGTCTCGCGGGTCGATGTCCTGAACTCCCCTTTCCCGTCTTCTCCGCAAGCAGCCTCAGTGGGGTCGCCGCGCACGGGGCCCGGGCAGGGTCAGCTGCAGGAACATCAAACCCGAGTGCCCAACCCTGGCCTGCGGGCAGCCGCGCCAGCTGCCCGGACACTGCTGCCAGACCTGCCCTCAGGGTACGGCCCGCTGTGCCACGGCGTGAGGGCGGCGGGGCCGCCACACCACCCCGGGACTGCGGCGGCCGGCTGGCCCGGCCTCTGGCCAGCTGAAGCCCCTGTGCCCCGCCCCGGTGCAGAGCGCAGCGGCGCCGAGCGGCTTATGTTTTGTTTTTGTTCTTTCCAATTCTTAAGCATTTTGTAAGACCCATGAAAGGCTCAGAGACTCTAGACACTGATTTTTGAGGGCTGAGATGGCCCTGCTTTTTACTTTTTATTTTATTTGATTTGCCTAGTACCTCATTCCCCCCGGGAATTGGAGTTTCTCCCTCCCAGCGCCCGGCTGCCCCTGGCAGGGTGTCCACTACCTATCTGCAGTCTCCTGTGGGTTGTCTGTCACTTCCCTTGCTGGAGTCACCTTGCTTTGGATCTGGCTGGAGCCCGAGGAGGACTTTGGCTCTAGTCGCTGGGTGTTATCCCCATCCAGGCCGTCCCTGCACCTGACTCCTTGTCCTGAGCCTCTGGGCTCCTGCCGCTGAATCCGCCTGGCCCGAGGTCTGAATTCTGACCCTGTGGCCTTCCCCAGCCGGACCTCCGCATGGGGCTGGCTTTGCCGGCGTGCAGCCTTCATGGTCACCCAGGGCACTTAGTTTACTGCTCAGCTTTTGGCACTCTGAGTCTTAATAATTTTATCATTGAACTTGTGTTTTCTAAGTGAAGTCCCATGGGACCATGGAACCTGCATGTTCGCTGAGGGAAAACAGGGAAGAAAGAATAAAACTTGATATTTTAATCCTTTTAACAGCACTTTCCCCCTTCTTTTTGAAAAAAAAAAAAAAGCCCCCCCTCCCTCCATTTTCATTGTGCACTGAGTCCTGCAAACTAAGGAGCTGGTCCTGCCCAGTGATGACAGCGGACGAGAAACCATTGTGGGTCCTGGGGGTTCACAAGTTATTAGAGAAAGGTTTTGGTGAAATGAGATACTTCCAGGCAAAAGGAAGTATATTAGTTAGCTATTTTTGGTGTAACAAATGACCATAAACTTAGTGGCTTAAGAGAACACAAATCTCTCCTCCTCCAGTTCTGGAGCTCTGAAGTCTGACACGAGTGTTACAGGGCTAAAATCAAGGTGCCCGCAGAGCTGCATTCCTTTTTGGAGCTCTAGGGGAGAATCTGTTTCCTCGCCTTTTCCAGCTTCTAGAGGCTGCCCTCGTTCCTTGGCTTGTGGTTGCATCATTTTGATCCCTGCTCCCATTCCCCCCTCCCCCCTTTTTTTCACTCCAACTCTCCTGCCTTTTTCTTTTCCCTTGTAAGGACCTTTGTGATTACATTGGGCAAAATCTGGGGTAATCTCCCCATCTCAAGATCTTTCATTTAATCACATCAGGAAAGACTCTTCTACCAAGTAAGGTAATGTATTCCCAGGCTCTGGGAGATGAGGGTGCAGATGTCTTTGAGGGGTCCTTCAGTCTGCTGACCACTGAAAGCTATTTGTGTTCCTGCTTGAATCTCTAAACACTCACCCAGAGCACAGATTTTGTGGGTCCAAACATATGCAATTTTGCGGGTTTTCCTTAAGAAAAAAATTCAAATTTAGGTGTGAAAAATGAATATTACTTTCGAATGCGAAAGAAACCACAAGTTCCTAGACATTAGATTCAGATCCTTTTCTTCTAAGGCCTCTTTCAACAATTTATTGCACTGATATGCTTCCTGGTTGTAACCTGGCCCCCTCCCAACCTATCCCACAAGAGCAGCTCACAGCTGGGGACCCTGAGCTTTCTGTACTGGAAGATGTGGTCGGTGGTGTCTCTCTCCACCAAAGGAAAGGGGTTTACCTCCTGTTGGTTTCCCTTTCTAGCTGGAGAGACTGCCCACTGGTAGAAGGCATGGGTGTTTTATGAAGAAGAAGCAAAGGAAAGAGGCAGCTGACTCTAAAGACAGACCTTAATTTATAATATGCAATTGATGTGCAATGCCCGAAGTGTCTAGTACAGTCTCTTGATAAGGACTGTATGCTTCTTGCAGTGAAGGTTAAATTTTAAAGAGAGATTTTTATCAGCACTTCATACAGAGAAAATTTATTTTATGGGATTATACCCAAGGTTTCTCAATTTTGGTTCTGTCCATGTTTTAGGCTGGATATATATTTTTTCTGTATTAGAGAAATTGTGAGTTTACAGAATAATCATGCATAAAATACAGGATTCCCATATACCAAACTATTATTAGCACCTTTTTAGTTAGGAACATTTGTTGTGATTGATGATAACACATTTTTATATTTGTACTATTAACTATATACACAGGGTTCACTGTGTAGTATAGTTACATGGATTTTAAAAATACATATTTTTATTCTGTTACCTAATATACAATCTGACATTGCCTCCTTTAATCACATTCAGATATATATTTCAGTGCTGTTAATTATGTTCACAATGTTGTGCTACCATCACCACCATCCATTACCAAAACATTTTCATCATGGGGGACAGGAGTAGCTCAGTGGTTGAGCACCTGCTTTCCAAGTATGAAGTCCTGGGTTCAATCCCAAGTACCTCCTCAAACAAACAAACAAACAAACCAAAACCCAAAAGCAAACAACAAAACATTTTCACCATTCCCAACAGGAACCCTATACATTTTACAGGCGGCTGTCCCTGAGCATTGCAGGACATTTAGCACCTCCCCGGCCTCTACCCAGTAGGTGCCAGTAGCATCTCTTCCCCTCCCAAAGCTGTGACAACCAAAAATGTTTCCAGATGTTGCTGAACTCCCCCTGAACCACTGGATTACGCTATAAGGTTACTATGGAAATAGCTGCGACAATCTGACCCAGTATACGAATATTATTTTTCACATACTAAGTGAGGTAGATATTTAATATGTAAAGTGTGAGCCAACAGACATCACTTTTGTATCTGCTCAGCTTATTCTAATAAATATTGAAGTTCTACTCTGTGCCATGGGGATACAGCTGTGCAAAAGGTTGTTGGATGTCAAAACTTATGCTGAATTGCTGCATTCCCTCTTAAGTAAAACAAGAACTCAGAGGGGAACGTGGAGAGAGAGAGAGAGATGGAAGCAAAGGCGAGGAGGAGAGACCCGCCGCTGGACCACTTTCTGCTCACCTACCATCTCTCCTCCTCCTTCCCTAAGCCTTCTGTGGCCACCCTGGCTACACCTCCAAGGGGAGAAGGAGGGCATTTAGCCAGATCAAGCCACAGTGCTGGGGGCGGGTCCTGCCAACGACTCCTTTGCCACCAATTATGAGAAACTGTTTTATGACTTTTGACACTTGGGAAGCAGTGTTTGCTGCCCGCAGAACACCCCAGGGCCTTTTTATTAGCCATCCTTTGTTCAGGAACCCCCTTTCCTAATTTATGGAGGTTGCAGTTTGGGCTGGTCCCAGGATGGGATGTAAGAGTCTTATTTAGCTTTAAGGAAACAGCAATTTCTTCTTGCCAACACTGGCACGTCTTACTGTAAGGGGGTTGTTTGGGGAGGCGGTGTGTATGTGTGTGTTATAAATGGGGTTTCCTGGGAAAGATGGGGAATGGTAGCTTGGCCTTCCCGCTTTAGGGTCCCTGTCTGGTTTACAGGCTGGCCCCGAGCCTCAGTCTAGGAGCCCTGAATGTCTGGCGCTTCTCTGGAGTGTCTCTCTCTGGAGGCAGCTGGGTTTGGTTTCCCACACTGCCCTGTTGCTAACAGTTGACGTGGGGCCGCTACAGAACTTTCCAGAACCTCAACTTCCTTATCTGCAAAATGGGGACAATAATACCTGCCCCTCAAGGTTGTTGTGAGTTTTAAATGAGATGATAATGTCAAGGTACCGTGGCACTCTGCAGCTGTCCATTGCCTCCTCCCCACTCCACTTTGCCACTTTGTCCCCCCTGCCCCTCCGCCCACATCAAGTATGCACACATCCTAAGTTCAAGTTGTAATGTGAGGCCTATGCTGGCCAAGCTGGGGGATTCCACCAGGAGCTGGATTGGACGCTGGGTCTGTGCACTGAGTACAACATGAGATGGGATCCTAGGGTAAGAGCTGGAAAGGGACAAGGGCCATAGAATCTGGAGAAAGGGAAGTGGGACCTCAGAGGACAGAGACCCCATTTTTAGCAGGGGTAGGGTGGGGTGGAAGGTCATATGAGGTTAGAGTGGGGGTGCTGGAAGAGATTGCATTAAGACTAACCCTTGAACGGGTGCTGGGATTTGGACTTGGGAAGCTGGGAGGCAAAGGACGGCAGTCGAAATGGTCCAAGTGGTGGTATGGGGTGGGAGAGAGAGATGAAAGTCTGTGACGGGGGATAGTGCCAGCGGGCACATGGAGGAGAACACTGAGAGACAAACACAAGAAAGTTTAGTTGGAACGATCTCATGGCAAACCTTGAATTCCAGGCTGAGGAGTTTGAACATTGCGCCAAAAGGGAGCCATTGGTGGTTTTGAGCAGGGTAGTGAAGTGCCATGCTTTGGGCAGGTTAACCGTGGCAATGCTCATGGACTAGAGGGGTGGAGGGGAAGGAGATGAGTGCCTTGATCTGAGTGAGACCTCGGGGGGCTGAACCCCCCACAACAGCAGCGAGGAGGGAGGGAGAGAGCGGGTTGGGCAGGAGAGGCATTTTTGTTCATGGTTTTAGAAAGTTTTGTTATCTTTTAATTGTGGAAGATTTTAAACCTATACAAAAATAGAGGGCAGTATTTAACGATCTCCTGTATACCCATCCCCTAGAGTCAACAAATTGCAACTCACGGCCAATCTGGTTTTTATCTCTACCCGAAGCTTCCTTCCCCACCCATAATATTCTGAAGCAAATGCAAGACAGCAGACTAATGCAAGGCTCTCGGTGTGCAGGGAGATGGAACACGCTCTGGAGGGGTGTGTGGGGGCCACGCTTTGTGGGCGCTGCTTCTCTGTAGCCATCACATGTTGCTACTGGAATGGAAAGGGCTTGTCTGACTTCCTCGCTGGTCTGGGGGTCTCTTGAAGGCTCAGACACCCTCTACTCCCATGCTGCCCTCTCTTCCTGACATAGTGCTTGGTACCTGATGCCCTCCTAAGTGTGAAAGGGTGACTTATGCTGGACGAAAGAGACTTATTCTTACTGGACCCTCTGGTCAATGGCCACTGTGACCACAGACAGTTTTCCTGCCCAGGCTACCCTTTGGTTGGGTTATTATCAGATAAAATACAGGACAGCCAGTTAAATTCGCGTTTCAGATGAACAACAAATACGTTTTTAGTGTAAGTATGTACCAAATACTTCATGGGACACACACTAAAACATTTTTTTCATCTGAAATGCAAATTTAACTGGGCATCCCAGTTTTCGTGTGTTTGGATTTTGGGTAAATCCGGCAGTCCCTCCCTCTGGTCCTTTTGTAGACACTTTGGGGAGCAAATCCCTTGACTTTGAACGGCAGTTCTCAAGGAGTGTCCCAGGTCCAGTGTCATCACCAGCATTTCCTTGTTACCAATAAAGCCTTATAGAATCGGAGCCTCTGGGGGTGTCCGCATGTGGCTTTAACAAGCCCCCTGGGTGATTCTGATGCACGTGATCGTTTGGGGGCTACTGATCTAGAGAATGATGCTGATGCTGGGGGATCCCAAATACATTCTGCTCTGTTGCTCAGTCAGGGCACTGGACAAAAGAGCAGGGACATAAATAATCTCAGGACTTTTACAAAGCATGCTTTCCCTCTGTGTCCCGGGCTTCCCATAAAGCTGCAAAGGTGCTCTGAGGCAGAACGTGCTTGCTGGGCCTCAGGGCTCTCAGTTCCGCCCGCCCGATCTGTTCCTTCCCGAGTCTGCAGAAGACTGTGAACCAGAAAGTTTATTCTTCAGGCGGGATTTGCCTGTCGCAGCAGGGCGGGGAGGGGCCTAGTGGCTGGAGAGACACGTGTGCCGGGAGGGAAGCAGGAAGTGACTGCAGGAGTGGAGCCGCGGAGCAGCACAGCAGCAGGGGCTGATGGAAGTGGAGTGGGGGCTTGAGAGGGCACCGTAGTGAGTCGGCTTTTCTCTCCTTCAGCACCTTTGCTTGGGCTGGAGGCCCGGGTCTGGGACCGTCAGAACTGGAGTGGGGTAGGGGGTTACTCGCAGCGAGACGTGGGGGTTGGAGGAGAAGCTGGGAGGCTTTGGCAGGTGTGCAGAGGAGAGAAAAGGGTGAGCCGGAGGGTGCTGACTTGCCTTTCCGCAGTGGTTTGCCAAGGTCTTCATTCATTGCTTTGCGATGGGTGTGTGTGGTCCCAGGCTCCCTGGAGCAGAGGCGGGTCCCGTTCCAGCTGCCCAGAGTCCCCTCCCACGCCTTCTGTGTATTAGTGGGATCTCTCACACTTGGCTGGGGGTTCTTATCAAGACCTGACCCAGACTTAGATTCAGCCTGTCCGGGTGGGGCCTGGTTTTGTGCATTTCCACCCATTTCCCAGGTGAGCTGATTTACGGACGAGACTTTGAGTAGGGAGGTTTTAGAGAACTCATCTGCAGTCAAATCCATCCAAACTCAAATTTTTGCTGGATTCCCCTTGTGGGAACGTGCTTGTGCAATATCATTAAGGCCAGGACAGTCCACTTCTGCTTCTGCAACTTCACAACACTTTGAAGCTGACTTTTGGAAGCAGAGCAACAGGTTTAAAAAGGGGAGGGAAGGAAACTAAAAAGGAAATCCTTTATCAGCTGGCAATGGCTCATGTGCTGCTGTAGTAGAAGGCCTTCCTGTAGCACATCTTCACAGTTGGAGGGGGCAGGGAAGGCGTCTCTCCTGCAAATTAATCAAGGTTTATGGGATTCACATCCAGCCCGTGAGAAGTCTGAGCCTCATAGCACAGATGGCTTTGGATGCGTTGTGACGGAGGTTCCTTGCTCCCAGTGTATTATTAGTCTACTTAATGGAGCAGCCTTGCCAATCCCACATAGGGCAGGAGAGCTCGTTTTCTAAGCTCTTTGTAGCTGCTGCTCTTTGAAAGTTGTGTTTTAGGTCTGGGCTCCGCCCATTTTAATTTGCATAAGAATCACCAGTGGAATTTGGAAAATGGAGATTCTGATTCAATCTGGGATGGGGCCTGAGATTCTGCATTTCTAACCAGCTCTCATGGGAAGCCAGTACTGCTGGTTCTGAGACCACCCATTGGTTAGTGAGAATTTAAAACAGTAAATGGAAGAAACTTCCCCTAGGGAGCACTAGGCTTGAATTGCCATTGATAGAGGCAGCACCTGGTGGGATCCGCAGGGGTAGCAGCTTTGGACTTCCTTCTGTGCCCACTTTGCTTATTTCCCAGGTGCGCAGGGGGTACTGGGAGCAGGCTTAGAAGAATGTTTTCCTACCCCACGAACCAACAGGAACACCCAGGAGCTCCCTTCTCTTTTCCAGCCCACAAAACCCACTTTGACTTTGGCCTGTTGGCAAATGTAAATAGTTTGCTCTTTTCTGTAGCTGTTAAAAAAGCACATTCAGTCCTGAAAACAAAAGAAGAGTTGTTTTTGTTGTTTGTTCTGACCTGTCTCGGGTAATAAGTCCCAGGAAGGTGAGAGCTGCTTGCTGTCCTTGTATAGTGCTTTATAAACGCTCTTTGAAATCTTAACTCCACGCAGCTAGAATAGACAATTGAGGTAATGATCTAGATGTCTTGGTTTAAAAACAAACCACTCTTTTTAGGGTGACTTAACAAGGTGGTGTATGTAAAAGGGTGTGTTTAGGAAAAAAAATTTTTTTACTTTAATTGTTGTAATCACCATCCTGAGTTCTAGTTAGACTATGGCATCAGCCCGAATCTACGGATGCCGTTTCTCTCTGAGGTTTCCTGGTGCTGTGGCTGAGCCTGAGCTCCCCTGGGCTCCCTTGGGCCCACTCCCAGCCTTCCTCGGCTTGATTCCTAGCCGTGCTGCTGAGCCCCTTGGCCTAAGGGGTCCCTCCACCCTCTGCCAGGGTTTGCGTCCAAGGTCAATAGAGAGAGGCCGCGTCTTCAGCTCTGGACCTGGAGGCCCAGGGCAGCATGCTGGCTGCTTACAGAGCCTGGGGCCTGGCAGGCCTGAGCCCGGTGGGGTCGTGTCCAGCCCTGTGGGTGCTGGGAGTCCTGTGGGGAGCTGAATGAGGCCTTTGAGAAGGTCCTGAGCCCTGATGTTTGTGTAGGAGAACACAGGGCTTTTCAACAAACGGGTTTTTCGGCCTTGTAACTTTCCACAGCGAAAGGCCCGGCTCCCTGTCATCTCTGAGCTAGACTTCTCAGCAGGTGTAAGTCGAGAGGAGGCCCTTGGAGCAGAAACGAGAGGAATGGTGCTTCCTTTTTCTTGGTGGGCAGTGGTGCAACTTCAGCTTCAGCAGCCGCGAGCTGAGCTGACCGGGGTGGGGGGATGCTGTTAATAGGTTTGTTTCCTTGTCATTGCTGAGTGTCCTCTCAAGGTAAGCTGACCCTTTCAATTGCACAAGTATTTTTTGGGGTGCCACCCAATCCTCTTTTACTGGGCTGCCAAATGTGAAAAAGCATAGTCCCTGTTCTTAAGCAATAACGATATGAAAGAGGAAGGCGGCACATCCCCACAAAGGAAGCATCCAAGAAACTCTAGAACAGGGGCTGAGGAGGGAGGAGGACAGCTTTCTCCAGAGGACTCCAGTGGGCTACAGAGGAGCTGTGGGTCCTGAGAGCTGGAGGTTTGCGTGGAAGGAGATGGTAGGAACAGAGACTTGGAGGCAGGACCATTTGGGGCCTGTTGAAGGAGCCACGAGTAATTCAGCTGAGCTGGAGTATGGTGTCCACACGGGGCGAAGTGGGGAAGCAGACTTGAAGAGCTGGTAGGGGGACTGAAGGCCAGTCAGTGGCCTTTACCCTTGGCAGGGATGGGCTGCCACCACAGCAAGCTACTGAAGGTTTGGTCAGGAATTAGGTGGAAGAGCTTCAAGAGCGAACCTTAGCTAATCACCTAGTATTCTATATCCTGCATATGGAAGAGACAAAGAGAGCAGATGGTGCCTGGGAAGGTGGACGAGGCAGAATGTGCCAGAAGGCCTCAGTCCGACTCTCCTGTTGTCCTTTTCTTTATGCTGAGTGATCTCCATCTTGGAGCTTCTTCTCTTTGGCTCTATTTTCAGAGTTGTCACCTCTTTCAGGGGCTTCTCCAGCATATCCCCAGGTGTCCCCAACCTCTCCTTTCTGAATGAGATGGTTTCTAACCCCTGGGGGTCCAGGATGAAGAAGACAGATGCCTGCATGCTAGGTCTTTGAGGAAACGGTGGGTGGGTGGGGCAGAAAGATACCGACTCTGGGGCATTGGTGCTGTCTCGTAGGCTCCACTGAACCAGACAGAGGCCAGCTTAGGCAGAAGGTGCTAGAAGAGGTTAGAGCATGTACATGTCCCTGCAGTGGTCCACTCATGGCTGATCCTCTCTTGCTCCTCTGAACACAGCTGTATCCAGCATGCTCCACGGCCACAGCTCTGTATTCCAGGCCTTGCTGGGGACCGCCTTCACCTGGGGTATGACTGCGGCAGGGGCGGCCCTCGTGTTCGTGTTCTCTAGTGGACAGGTGAGTTGACTTGCTTCGGTTCTGGGAGTTCATGGGGACTCTCTTAGCAAGTCCTGAAATCATTCCGCTTTGTAAAGCAGGTCTGCAGCCTCTTTAGTGACACTGGCCACATTCCCAGGTGGTTTTGTAGCTTTCTCATTTTCTACCCTTCTCCCTCCCCAGGCAGGGAGAGCAGGTGTCTGCTTGCTGCTGACATGCTCCGTGCTTTGTCTGCTTCTCCCCTCCTGGCATAGGTGGCCTGCTCTGGAAACCTAACTCCAAGGGAAGGGAAGTGAGAAGGCCGGTTAGTCAGCCTCCTTTAGCCCGCTGCCTGGTTTCTGTCTTTCATCTGATTTCTTTCAGGCCTGGAGCAAGTGGTCATGTGCATGACTGAAGAAGAACCTTAGGTTTTGGATGTGACTTGTCCTCTCCTTGAGTTAGTGGGGATGATTGAAAAGACCTTGAGGGGAAAGAAGCGGAGCCGCTGTCTTTCTTTTTTACCCCCACCCCCAGGGCTTCTCATTTTCCCCTATAGGGATGATACACAGACATATCCCCCGTCAATTATCACTCTACAGACCATGCCCCCGCTCACCCCATCCTCACACCCCCACGTACTCCCCAGCACCCCCCCATACCTCCATATCCCCCACATCCTACACACCCCACGCACCTGCTCCCTACATCTCCACTACATCCCCGCAGCCCCATACCATGACACGGCCCTTCTGGACACACCCCCACATGTGCTCCAAGCAGCCCCATGCCCCACCTACACCATCTTCCATACCTCCCCCCCTCTCCCCCCTCCTCCCCCAGTCCCTCTCTCTTCTCATGCTCCCCCCACAGCCCACGTACAACCTACCCCCACACCTTGTGCCTGAATTTCCATTCTTTCTCCAACCTTTGACTCCCTCTAGGCCTATAGGACTAGAACAGCCAATTGGTATCTCAATGGATACAAAATCCCTGCATTGTTCAGCATTGCAACCATAGAAATTGTAAGAGTGGTAAATGAGTAAGTGATTTCAGATTTATGTAAACTCACTGCGAGGCAGCTCTGGAAACTCAAACATGGCTAGGAAGTTGGCAAGCCAGGTGCTCTGTGTTACCGGTAGAGCAGGTATTGATGTTAGGGACGGTATCTTCACCTCCCTCACTGCATCAACCCTTCCCCCCTTTGTGGGAGGTGCTAAGAACACACACCCCGAAATCACAGGTTACTGTTGACAGGTAGCGAAACCTTTCAAAACCCAGTCCCGGAAGGAGAGACATGCCCAGGGGGCAGAAGAGAGGGCGTCTTCACCTCACCCTTCTCCTCCACGGTCAGTCGCTTCAGGTTAGCTGGGCATCGTCCTTATGTCATATCCTGGGCAAAGCTGTCCCTGGTTTCATCCTCGCAGGCTTCTTTTGCATTGAGAAGGAAAAATCTTGAGTTGCGATAGCTAGGATTGAGCTGGCCGTTGGGCTCTGAATTCCATGCATCATTCTGGCCAGTGCCACAGGGCACTTCAGAAGGGACAAGTTATCATGCCCATGCCACCCTCTCCTTCAGAGCCGCAGAGTCCCTACTTTGTCTCCTACTAGTGTTACCACCCAGGTCGGGGAGAGGAGTTGCTTAGACCTTTGTCCCTCTGATGGCACGTAGGGAGTCCCTAAGATGCCCCGCATGGTCAGTGATTCACCAGGACTCATGGGACTCAGCATGCAGTTGTAGTCATACCTACGGATCGTTGCCACAAAGGACACATGGTAGGCTTGGCCAGGGGAAACACCGCAGTGCAAGTCTGATGAAATCCAGTGCCATCTCCTGGGTGATGTTTCTGCCCAGGGAAGCCCCATTAAATACTCAACACCCAAGGTTTTTACGGGAAGCCGGTCACGCAGGTCCCTCCGCCGAGCAGCTACCACAATTCCACATGTTGTGAAGGAAAGCAGGTGTTCAGGATGACCTCTTGCTTGTACAGATGGTCTGGGCAGCTTGAGCTACTCTTACCAGTTAAGGAACAATGGGCGCACTCCAAAAGCCATGTTCCCCGAAGCCAGCCAAGGCCAGCCTTGTAAGCGGGGCCTCTAAGGATAGCAGCCTCAGGTCTGCTGTGTGAATTCTTTTCTGCGTAGAAGGCGTGTGTGGTGGAGTGGAAAGGGCTATGGCATTGGGAGACAGAGGCAGCCATAGCAGTGAGCCCACAGAGGTGTACTCTGCCCTCCACACGGCTGAAGTCAGGATGGTAGGCACTCAGCAGTCTGCCCTCAGCTGCTGGTGGGAACATTGTTTTACCTCCATTCAAAATTTGCTCTCCTGATTTAAAAAATCATATTTTACTTGTGGGAAACTTGTAAACTATGAAAAAGCTTAAAGAAATAATAAAGTTCCTAAATTCCACATCCCAGAAAGGAAAACTATTACCAATGCTTCTGCAAATTGGTTCTGTTGTAGTTTTTTGACTATCTACATGTATATACTTATCTACTTTCTTCACAAAATTGGTGTCCAATTGTATGTAATGGTGTTTAACCAGTTTTTCTTACTCACTGTCATAAACATCCCTTCATATCCCTAAATAATTTTTGAGGACATTACTTAAATGGTTACATTCAATTTTAAGGATGTACCATAAATTATTTAACCATTCCCCAACTGTTGGACAATTAGGTTATTCATTTTTCTTCTTCCCTTTTACAAAAAAACATTATGGTGAACATTAATCTTTGAGCACATATTTGATTAATTCCTTGAGATAAATGTCCTAAAGTGGAATAACAAGGTTATTAGCTTTTTTTTTTTTTTTTAAAATGAAACAAGTATAATTTTTCCCCTTTCAGGATCTAGATGAATGCTCAGAGTGTTTGGCCCAGAATTCTTCATCATATCTGTCTCATTTAATGAAATTAGTAGGTTAGACCAACCTCATTTATGTCATGGCATGTCTAGAGATGTACGCCATTTGTATGGCTCACTGCGGCCAAAACTTTCCATCCATCCGCAGCCACTCAGAGCTGGGAAGGGCTGCTTGTCCTAGGGGTGACTGACTTTCTACCTACTTTGGGAATCTCCAGGATTGGGGAGAGCAACACCTTGGCAGCCCTGTAGGATGTTCACATGGCTATAGATTGTATCCTTAACTAGGACACCTCTTTTAAAAAAAGCTATTGAAATACAAAATACATATAGAAAAGTGCACACATTATAAATGAACAGCTCAATAAATGTTCACAAATGCCCAATAACTAGTACGCAGGTCAGGAAACAGAACCCCTTTCGGGCTCCTTTCCAATCGCTCCCCTCAATCCCCAACCTCCACTCCATGGAAGATCTTGCTCCTAATCTCTAACAGCGGAGATTACTTTCCTTTGTTTTTGTCCTCCCTGTAACTGGAGTATGTTCCCTTCTGTGTCTGGCTTATTTTATTCATCTTGATGTGCGTGAGATTTGCTCATGTAAATTGTGTCTAAATTGTGTGAGTGTTCTCATTGCCATATGGTTCTACTATATGAAGATACCCTGATGGATGTATTCATCCCACTGGCTTTAGACATTTAGGCGCTTTCTAGTTTCGGGCTTTCACAAATAGTGCTGCTATGAACATTCTAGGATAGATGCTTGGTGACTCCAAAAGTCTGCATTTCTGCTAGGTATTTACTCAGGAGTGGCGTTAGTGGGCCTGAAAGTATGCACGTGCTCACCTCTAGGTGAGGCTGCCCAGTAGTTTTCCAAAGTGGTTGTGTGGGTCTGACAGTGCATGTGAGGGTTTTGGTTGCTCCACAGGTTCGCCAGCACTAAAGAGATTCCGTCTTTTAGGCCAGCTCCTTGTGAAAGATTTATAGCTGTAATTCATAGGGAGAACCTTGAGAGTGCTAGCGCAGGGATTGACGCAAGCCAAGTGCCACCCGAAAGAACACATGTAACTGGCTATGGGATGGAGGGAAGGTTTTTCATCCCCAGGTTTTGGCCTGTTCCATAATCTCGGCCCTTTTTATAAAGACTTGGGTTTAGGGTTCTGGACAGATTCACTGACTTAGGAGTGGGCCAGCCTTTACTTGTGTGACTCTCTCGGGCCTTAGAGCCTCCTCTTGTCCCTTAGAAACTGAAACATCTCATTTTCATTTTCAGAGGCGGATCTTAGATGGAAGTCTTGGCTTTGCAGCAGGGGTAAGTGGCATGTGGGAAGAGAAATGTAAATGGGGTCACATAAATTCGGTTATTTCTCTGCCAGGGACATCTCTGGTCTCTGTTCCCCTGTGAACTAGATGCATTTGTGTGCTCTCTGTGTGCTGACAGCTCCCTGGTATTGCAGACTGCTTTCCACCTTACTGAATGCCCCTTCCTCTTTGTATTAGTCAGCCAAAGGGGTGCTGATGCAAAAGACCAGGTATTTATTTGGGGTAGGAGCTTACAGATACCAGGCCATTAAGCATAAGTTGCTTCCCTCACCAAAGTCTATTTTCACGTGCTGCTGAAGTCTGCGAGGGTTCAGGCTTCCTGGGTTCCTCTGGGCTCAGCTCCTCTGTTTTTTCCACAAGGTCAGCCGTAGACTATGAGGCAAACGGCTCTGTCTCTCTCCCTGGGGCTCCAGCTTAAGACTTCAGCATCAAACTCCAACATCAAAACTCCAACATTAGAAGTCTGCAACTCTGCCCTTTGCCATGCCTTTTATCTGTGAGTCCCCACCCACCAAAGGGTGGGAACTCAATGCCCTACTGGCACAAGAGGTTTATCTGATTACTTAATCAAGTAAACCTCTGAATCCAATATAATCTAATATGCCTAGAGGAAAGGTGGCAAACATAATCCAATATTTCTTTTTGGAATTCATTGATAATATCAAACTGCTACACTCTTTTAGATGGTGAAGGAGGCTTGCTTGGCAACTATCTCAATGCTTGTAATATGAGTTAATATTTAGGGAGGACCTGGCACAAGGCCCAATATAAGTTTGCACCAACTAAATATTCTCTTTCTCTCTCCCCTTTTGCCTGAAAAGACATTTTATTATAGAAATTTTCAAACTTATGAAAGCAGAGAGACTTGTACACATCACTCAGCTTCAATCATATCGACATTTTGCTGATCTTATTTCATCTATCTTTCCCCCATCTTTTTGGGAATTTGGAATAGTTTTTTAACAGCAGAGCCTAGATATCAAGTAATTTCACCTGTAAATTCAAGATCTCTAAATAATAACTTTTCTTCTTTTCCTTTCCTTTCCTTTTTAAAAAAATTTTTTTTCAGGAGGTACTGGGGATCGAACCTGGTACCTTGTACATGTGAAGCAGGTGTTCAACCACTGAGCTACACCTGCTCCCCATAACTTTTTCAAAAAACATAATTACCATGCCATTGTCAGACCTACCAAAATTAACAATAATTCTTTTTTTTTATCTTTTAATTTTTTTAATTCATTTTGTAAAAATATTACATTCAAAAAATATAAGGTCCCATTCAACCCCACCACTGCCCCCCCAGCAACACTCTCTCCCATCATCATGACATATCCATTGCATTTGGTAAGTATATCTCTGGGCATCGCTGCATCTCATGGTCAATGGTCCACATCATAGCCCATACTCTCCCACGTTCCATCCAGTGGGCCCTGGGAGGATCTACAGTGTCCGATAATTGTCCCTGAAGCACCACCCAGGACAACTCCAAGTCTCAAAAACACCTCCACATCTCATCTCTTCCTCCCATTCTCCGCACCCATCAGCCACCATGGCCACATTTTCTCTGTGGACATTGAATTGGTTGTGTCCATTGCACATCTATGTCAAGAGGAGGCTTAGATTCCACATGGATACTGGATGCAATCCTCCTGCTTTCAGTTGTAGGCACTCTAAGCTCCATGGTGTGGTGGTTGACCTTCTTCAACTCCATGTTAGCTGAGTGGGGTAAGTCCAATAAATCAGAGTGTAGGAGTTGAAGTCTGTTGAGGCTCAGGGCCTGGCTATCATATTGTCAGTCCAGAGATTCAAATCCCCTAGATATATCTTAAACCTCAGCACCAACTACAAACAATAATTCTTTAATCAACCTCTAGTCCATCCATATTTAAATTTCCTCCGTTGTCTCAAATAGTCTTCTGGAACTGGTTTGTTAGCATCAGGGTGTAAACAAGGTTTTCACATTGAATTTCATTGGTAGGTCTTATAAGTCTCTTTTATTCCCTAACAGTCCTGATTTTTTTTTTTTCATGCCAGTAATTCATTGGAAAAGCTGGGTCCTTTGCTGAAAGTTCCACACTGTGCTTTATCCGATTGCCTCATTGAGGTGCTGTAAAACTTGTTCCTCAGTTCCCTGTATTTCCTGTAAACTGGGAGTTAAACCTATGGACTTGATTAATTCAGATTCAGTTTTTCAGGTACATGAATGGAGAAAGTGAGGACTCTAATTCTGGGCACAAATCCTTTGTCCTGTCCTTTGACAGGGGACCTAATCAAATGGTCAGTAGAGAAATCCTCAAAAATAATTTTCCTTGATGGGCCATTCTGGAGTTTGTGGGACATGCAACTTGGAAAGAGTTCAAAGAACAGAATGACAATATTATAACAAAACATTTTTTTATCTCCTTTTTGAGCAAGCATGTTTTCTCTTTGCTTATGTGGGGGAAAAAAAAAAGAAAGAAAATTGGTGTTCAATCCTGTCTTATTCTAGCAATGACTACTTAGTGTTTATCCACAGATATATGAATGAATTGGGGGGGAAAAAGCAAGGCAAGAAGCCCCATCCATTAAAATAGGCATTGCCAAGGATATTTTAGTTTTTGATATTTAATAATTACAAAACTCCATATTATATTTTCATTGTTATGAATCTGTTCTCTATCACTAATGATTGTAATGATAAATCAATCTAGGAAGTTGTCATTCAAGCATTTTGAGCTCTAGGCTTGCAGAAAATTTTTAAAAATTATATTGAAGTGTAAATAGATATCTTTATTGAAAGACATATGATAAAGAAATCAATAATAGACTTTCTGGCATAAAATACAAATTGCTTTAGGATAAAGTTCCGTGAAGAAATGTAATTGAAATACAAGTTAAAGAGTAAAAGGAATGAGGTAATATTTTTTTATTGTAGGGAAGAACTTGCTTGTACATTTTTTGGTATTTGGAATATAGCTCAAGAATAGAAAAGTACACAAAACATGAATGTACAGCTTAGTTTTTATATATTTTTAAGTAGATATTTGGATCCTACTAGGTACATTTAAATGACTGCTGTAATAATTTTATTTAAACAGATCAATATTTATATGCCAGAATTTATATCTTTTAAGCCATTGAAACTCAAGATGAAAACATTTTAAATGTCATCTTAAAAATGAGTGAAGTGATGCCTAGTTTTCCAGATTTCTTATAGGGGTTACACTGGTATAAAAGTTTGAAGAACTCTGTTCTATGCCATTCTACTTCTTCTGATTGAACCTGAATTTACATGGTCCCAGGCGTTTGGGTGTCCGGTTCAAGTTGAGTCTTTTAGATTTATCTAGCAAAACCCAAGAAAAACAAAACATAGAAAAACAAAAAGAAACAAGCACACGGACAAACCAACAAACCCAGGTAGAGTATAAAGTCTTCAGGACATGTAAGAATGAATTTTGGAGTTTTAAAGCATGTAAATTTAAGATGTAATTACCTTTAAAAAATGTCATCAGAACCCATGTATTGTCATGTTCATTTAACTATGAGGATCTACGTAGTTTTACTTCTGGTTTTTAAAATATTATAGTTGGTAAAAATAATAGATAATAGATAATAATAGAAATAGATACTAGATAATAGATAACAATAGAAAAGTTATCTATGAAATTATCAGAAAATAAGTCATTTACCTTCCTAAAATTGAGCTTGAATATGAGCAAGTTACACGAAGCAACTTCTGGCAGGTCTCCAGATACAAAGAGAAGGGTAAGACGCTGACACGGAAGGTGGTTGGGAATTTAATGGCAATAATAACTTGAAGCGGATTCTCATAAACACGTTCCCAAACTAGGGAAAGGCAATATAGCCCAGGTGGTGCAAGGTATAATAATTGCTCGCATGCCTTAGAAGAATTTATATTTAATATAGCAACCAATCAGTTAGGACAATGATTCTCAACTAGGGGAGATTTTGCCCCCAGGGGACATTCCATAATGACTGGAGATGTTTTCCGTTGTCACAACTGGAGGAGGTGTGCTGCTGGCACCTGGTGGGTACAGACAAGGGATGCTCCACAATGCCCTACAGTGCACGGGACAGCCCTTCTCCAAAGTTACCCAGCCCAGGAACTGGTGGGAGCGCTGTGGTTGAGAAACCTTGGGCTACAGCATTTTGATGTATCATCTCTAGATTGGAGTGGAGCCGGCTGTGACAGGCAGAAATCCCAGTCCTTAGAGTTCTATAGCTGAACCTCACACATATTTGATAAGTACTTCTCAGAGCAGTCTTTCAGTTTTAAAAAATAAAATAGAAGGGGTTTATCTTTATTTTATTTCATTGAGCTGCATGATAAGGTATAAAAAGGAGTTTAAAAAAATACTTTGTGCTTTTTCAGGTTTTTAACCTTTACTGTGTCCTGTTGCCACATCGCAAAAGAATTTAGATTGTTAAAAATAATTTTTTGGGCTGGGGAGTAGATGTGGCTCAAGCAGATGAGCCCCCGCCTCCCACATGAGAGGTGCGGGGTTTGGTTCCCAGTGTCTCCTGAAAAAACAAACAACAAGCAAAACAAACAAAACAACTCAAGGAAGCTGATGTGGCTCAGTGGTTAAGCACCTTGAGGCACCTGACCCCCCCCCCCCGCCCCCTCCTCCCCCCGTACCTCAAGAGAAAAAAAAAAAAATCGATCAGATTTCACCTTTATAATTATTGCATATTTTGTAAATTAACATTTCCATAATTTTAGGGACTTGGACTTCTATGATTTTTGCAATTTCACTGTGACTGATTTTGTAAAAGCAACCCAGAGAAATGTCACTTGTCACGTTTCCCTCTGTGAACGGCTTATTTGCATAATTGTAAACCTTGTTTGATATTTTCTATGTGATATGGAAACGAAATCCAGGAGACCTCTTCAGTTAAGGGTTTTGAGAGAGTGGAATAGATCAACAATAAAACATTAGTGAGCACTTAAAAAAAGTGTGTAAGGAAAGAGTACAGACTAATAAGTATACATTTGTCCTTGTCATCTAATTGAGTCTTCTCGTGTCTGTAGGGAAGTATTTTGGATTCGATATTTGCCATTTAGGGTTGAGTAAGTCCCAGGGACTCGGATGACTGTGGCTGCAAGTTTCCAGAAGACTGGAACCCATGTCCACGAAGCGAGTGGTGGGCCAAAGAACACACTTCCTTTGTGACAGGGTTGTCACTCAGCTGGTGGCCCGGGGGAGCGTTGCAGGCTTCTTACTCTTGCGTTTCATGGGGTCTCTGGCCAAGCCCCTGATGTAGAAGATGGAGGATGAAAGCTGGGGAAAGGCTGGTGAGCTTCACCGCTAACCTAAGGGGCACTGATTCGTGGGCCAGTGCCAACCTACAGGTGCTCAGCGCAGACCGGCCCCTCCTGTCTGCAATGCCATGTGGACGTTGGTGGCATGAAGACGTTTGCTGATGACACAAGGTTGGGAGGTTCTGTCAAACAAGAATGTCTGAGCAGAGCTCCAAAATTCTCTCAGTACACTGGTGGGATGGAGCGAGACCTACCAAGAAGGAATTTATTAGAGATATATGTGAAATCTTGAACATGAGTCAAAACAAGCAAACAATGCCCCCAACTTCTTCCTCCCCCTAAAAAAGGGAATAAAAAGTTTCATAATAACCTAGGATAACAACAGGGGGGAGGGGGAAAAGATTTAGACTTCTTTTCTTTTTTTTTTTTAGTTCTCTAGCTCAATATGAATCACAGCGTATGTCCCCCCTCCACCCAAAGCTCCTTTGATGTTGGGCTGCATTAATAGAAGCAGAGTGTTGTGGCCTTTGGAGGGGATGTGCCTTTCCTATGCGGGCACACTGCAGTTGCTTGCTGAGCAGCTCTCCTAGAAGATCGCTCACGACAGTGACCTTGCTGTGTCTGCCTAGCGGCTCCTGTGGGCTGACACTGCCTCCCTCCCTCCTTCCCATTCAACACTACTCCTTGCACAGTAGTACCCGGCACTTGTTAGATATTTAGGCAACCCTGCTTTGCAAGAAAGTTCCATGCAGTTGGAGGGCCCTATGTAAACATCTCACACAACAGGGTTGTGAGTTCTATTATGTGAGTTTGGGATACTGTGAGGGAAGAAAAGGGCGTGAATTCCGTTTACCTTTTCTAAGCACTTATTGAAGACACTTCGGGGCTCTCTTAGAAAGCAAGGCTTTAGGTCACCAGGCATGATGGTGCTCTTACCTGCCCTGGCAGTTTCCCTTGCAGTGACTCGAGGCAGGGCCAAAATCCATTGGCCTGCCCTAAATCTGGGGAGTGCTCAGGCTCCTGGAACACCCCTCCTTGCCTCAGCAGTGCGAGATGGAGCCAGGCACTCTCCTGGCATTGCTCTCTTGAGGTGCTTTCCGTTTGTTCTCACTTCTTGCCCATTCCCTGTAGGGACTCTGCAAAATCTGTCTCAGGAGCTGTCTTGGGTTTCATATGCAATTGTTCAGGGGAAAGTGTTAGTACCTAGCTGAATGATAAGCAATGTCAGTACCCAGCTGTGTGGATTTTCATCTACCAATTACAGGTGGGAGGGAAACTTGCTGCACTTGTAACTAGTACCTAGCTTTTTGGGAAAGCAATTCAGCAGTATCGGGCAATGTTTAAGGTAAACGTAGTCCACAGTTCAGGGATACTGTTCTTAGAGAAACTGTCAGCCATGCATAGAAGCATTGTTTGTAATGGCTAAGAAGCAAAAACAGCCCAAATATCTATTAGCTGGGCAGTGGATAAATTATGATAAAATCATGCAATGGGATACTGTACAGCAGTGTAATGTTGAGCAAAATGGAGGTTGCAGACTGACACCATATGATACATTCAAATTATGTTTAAAAAGGTGGAAAACTAATTTTTAAAATGTATCGTGGTAAATATAGATAACATAAAATTTGCCGTTTTGGCCCTTTTAAATGTAAAAATTCAGTGACACTAATTACATTCACAGTGTTCTGCAGCCATCCCCACTATCTATTTCTAAAATCTTTTCATCACCCCAACAACTCTATGAAGTATATACCAGGTACTATTATTTATGCCCCCAATTTACAGATAAGGAAATTCAGGCAAAGAAAGTATAAATAACTTGTTCAGAACCACATTGTGAGCAGAGGCAGGATTTGAACCCACAGCCAGATCATGGAGCTCCCACTCTTGAACCACAGTGCCACCAGGCTAATGTCTGGTTTAACTGCCTCTTTATTTACAGACAAGAAACAAATCCAGGGAGAGTAAATGACTAATCCAGAATTGACCATTGCTGGGTAGGGGCAGAGCAATTGCTGGGTAGGGCCAAATCCAGAGGAGAAGTCAGGGGCTGCCAGGATCCACTGCGTGGCCTTGGGCAAGCTCCTCAATCCTCGGCCTTGGTTGGCTCTGCTGAGAACCGAGGTCACTGGATGGGGTGGCTCACCAAGGCTTCGTGGTTCTACATGTTTTAAGGGATGAGTTACAGTGATGGTGAGCGTATACCTTTTTATTGTTAAAAGGCAACTGAAGTGTTTGTTAGGTTTTGGTTCACCTACTCAGACTGTGATTCAGTGGTGATCTTAAACATGTAATTGGATTTTTTAAAAAAAGGTTTTGATTACTGAGTCAATCTTTTTTTTAAAAAAAGATTTATTTATTTACCCTCTGCCCCCGTTGTCTGCTCCCTGTGTCCATTCACTGTGTGCTCTTCTGTGTCCTCTCCCATTCTTGTCAGTGGCCCGGGAATCTGTGTTTCTTTTTGTTGCGTCATCTTGCTGCGTCAGCTCTCCGTGTGTGCGGCACCATTCCTGGGCAGGCTGCACTGTCTTTCGTGCTGGGCGGCTCTCCTTATGGGGCGCACTCCTTGACTGTGGGTCTCCCCTACACAGGAAACACCCCTGCGGGGCACAGCACTCCTTGTGCACATCAGCACTGTGCATGGGCCAGCTGTACACGGGTCAAGGAGGAGGCCCAGGGTTTGAACTGCGGACCTCCCATGTGGTAGGTGAACAACCTATCCATTGAGCCAAGTCCACTTTCCTCAAACCTTTTAAAAAATTTCTCTCCCCTTCCCCCTGCCCACCCCTCATTGTCTGCTCTCGGTGTCCATTGGCTGTGTGTCTTCTGTGTCCGCTTGCATTCTTGTCAGTGACACTGGGAATCTCTTTTTGTTGCATCTCTTTTTGTTGCATCAGCTCTCTGTGTGTGTGGCACCTCTCCTGGGTAGGGTGCACTTTTTTTCACGCAGGGTGGCTCTCCTTGCAGGATGCACTCCTTGTGCATGGGGCTCCCCTACACAGGGGACACCCCTGCGTGGCACGGCACTCCTTGGATGTGTCAGCACAGCGCATGGGCCAACTCACCACATGGGTCAGGAGGCCCTGGGTTTGAACCCTGAACCTCCCACATAGGAGAAGGACACTCTATCAGTTGAGCCAAATCTGCTTCCCTGGATCTTTTTTCATCTGAGAGGGAAGCAGTCATTGTTCCAAAAGACATGTAGATGAATTTGAAGGGGCTGAATCCTTGAGGGTCACCATTTAAATTTTCTTTGCTCTGGTACAGGTATGTCCCTTCAGGGAGGCTTGAACCAACCAAGAATCTCTAAATCAATGCATATTCTCTCTTCAGGAAGAAGCACTTGTAAGGAATAAACGTAACTGTGAAACTGTGGAAGGGAAGGTCAGCCTACTAATCAGGGCTCTTACTTCTAGGCATGAACAGGCAATTTAATATCTATTATTTGATCCCATAGGGAGCTGGCTTCTTTTGAAAGACATGATTTTCTTAAGGGTATTTTATCCGTGTCTGCAGCAAGTGGTGAATAATATTTTCTCCAAATAACGTGTTCACTGCTGGAAGTTAATGATACCCTCTAATGATGGTCTCTGAGTCTGGAGGGATCGTGGTGGCCAGCTGTTCCCCATTTCCATGGAGGAAAGGATGGCAAGACATGGACCTAAATTGGAGCATGGAAGTTCAGGGGGGAGATTTCAGCCAGGGCTATTGGAAAGGAAGAATAAATATTAGAGAGGGAAGAGCTAGGGTCAGGGAGCAGCTACTGAACTGGCTCTTCAGAAATCCCAGGTTTTGTACTATCGGCTCTAAAGATCTTGATTGGGAAGTAAAAATTGCTATTCCCTTTTTTCCTTCTTACTGCCCAAGAGATAGGGAAACCTGATGTCCTCATGGGGATTTTACATGGGATCAGAATGTAAGGTCTTTAGACCGTATTGAATTGAGCTGGGCCATAGCCAAAGTCCCATGAGACAGTGTGGAAAGATTGAAGCTAATGGGCTTTGCTGAGGCTCCACCAAAGATTATGGCTCTTTGTTTTTCTCAACCATGACTTTCCTCTTTTTGAAGCTGAGACACAGTAAGGACTCTGAGATGACCACTCAGGGATATTGAGAGCTGGAACTTTCTTGGATCTCGAGCTGATCCTGGCCCAGCTTTGCCTGAGCCAGGCTGGATCACCCCAAAAACCTTGGGGGAAATTGGCTAATGCAGAGCACCTCTCTTGGCTTTGTTAGGATTTGGGGGCCAGGGGAACCCCAGGACCTCCTAGATTCTACTCTCTGTAAATTTTCCGGTTCTGTATTGGGATGTTGTGACTGTGGAGGTGATGTTTGTCAGGTTTGGAACCACAGTTGTCCTTTAAGTGGGTGCTTAGTGAAGAAGTGTGGAAGGTGTACCAGGGTTGGCTCAGTAGGACTCTGAGCTCCTGCTCCAGGGACCTCATTTGATACATGGCTCAGTGTGTGAAGAGGGTGTGGCGATGGGTCGCCATGATTATGCATAGCCCAATTCCAGGGGCTTTGGTTCAGCGTTCAAGGAACATTGGCCACTCTTGTCTCCATTTCTTCCTGCATGGCAGTGCTGCAAACCACTGACACTCTTAAAATGAAGGGGTTGGGACCCTTCAGGTTTGTGTGATGAGGTCTTTTGAGTTTCCAATAGAAAAACTTCTGTATCTCAGCCAAGGTAAACCTATTGTAGATGGGACCTTTTGATGAGATCACTTCAGTAGGGCATGACCCAGGGTGGGTCTTAATCCTTTTACTGGAGTCCTTTATAAGCAGAAGAATAAAGCCTCAGACACAGAAAAAAAGTGTCAGAGACAGTGAAACCCTGAGAGGCTGAGAGAGAGGTCCCAGAGGCCAGAGGCTGGAATCAGTGGAGCACAGAGGCATGGAAAGAGGTCCCTGAGAGGCTGAAAGAGAGGAGGCCCAGAGGAGAGGGGAGAGATGAGCTGTGCCATTTGACTCAGTGCTTGAGTGCTGGCTTCCCACTTATGAGGTCCCAGGTTCATTCTCCGGTTCCAGTACCAAAAAAAGAAAAAAAAAACCAAGCCAGCCCATTTTCTGGTATATTGCTCCCAGCAGCTGTTAGCAAACCGAAACAGAGGGTAACCCAGTCTAGCATGCCTGGCCCCTGAATAGTGGCTCTTGTGGGTTTGAGGGCACTGTGATGACAGCTCTGTCCCCTGTACCCTGTGTGGTTTTCCCTACGCAACATGTACCCGCGAGCTGTGGACCTTCCTTCCCAGTGCATTCTGCCTCCAGAGTCCACTCTGGGAAGAAAGCCAAGCCTTGCTGCAAGAGGAGGGGGATGCTGAAGTGAGGGGGCAAGAAAGGAGAAAGGGAAGAAAAGAACCTCAGGAAGGAGACAGATGCTAATTAGTAGTAGTCTTGTATTTTATTCCTTTTGATCTCATGCTTCAGATTTCCCAAGTCATTAGAAACAGTGTGGGGGAGAAAATGATATATGTTATGTTACCCTTTCTTTGCAGTGATGGAAAGTAACAGCGTCTGTCTTGATGGACCAGCCCACGTGCATTTTCTTGCCCTGCGGAGGATCTGCGGTAGTGCAGCCCTGAGGCCGGCCTTGGCCTTCTAGTGGCCGCTCCCTTCCCATACTCTCTCCTCTCCCTCCCACCGTCATCCCCGGTTGTAGGAACAGCCAACGCCTCTATCTCCACTCTGATGGCCTGGAAGGCCTGCCTCCCTCTCTGACTTTCTGCCTCTCCTTGTGGGCCTGAGCCTACTCTACGGAAAGGGGCAGAGCATTCTCCTGGAAAATACCTGTCGCTCTTTGTTTGGGGCATTCTCTCCTGTTCCCCTAAAGGAGAAGGGGGGAGTGTATAGAAGAGATGAGCAGGACATTTAAAAGGGCCTAGAGATTCAGTGTAAATAGTCCAGTGTGAATGCTTCAAAGTCACCGTAACTCTTCTACACTTTTCTGTAGGAACAGGTAGATGTTTAATAGGTTATGATTATGATTTAGTGCAGAGGTGGGTAAACTACACTGGTGGCCCAAATCTGGCCTACTGCCTGTTTCTGTAAATAAAGTTTTACTATAACACAGCCACACCCATTTGTTTATGGCTTGTCTGCTTTTGCACTATGATGGCAGTGTTGAGTTGTTGCTGCAGAGACTGTGTGGCCTGCAAAGCCTAAAGGATGTGCTAGCTGGCTATTTACAGAGAAGGTTTGCTGTCCCCTGATGTTGTGAGTTTCTGGCAGGATCCTCTGAGGTCCTAGTGGCAGTGCAGGTGGCTTGAGCGAGATGGTGGTGATGGACCATCAGCTCATAGCTTCGTCTGGGCTAGAGGTCTCAGGACGCTGCCTCAGATGTCTGGGGTGCTCTTGAAACAATGCCTTTCTGGGGGATGCTGGCTTCATGGTGGACCTTCCCAAAAGTGGTCTTGCTCTACTCATGATATTGGTGGTACTGCTGCTTCTTTGCTGGGGTGGACCTTTGAAGAATCTTCAGGGGATGGCTTTGCAGTGAGGCACAATGAATTATGTGGACCTTTATGCTGAGTTCTTTTTGTCAGTTAAGGCGCATGCGTGCAATCTGATTGTGAAATAAACTTAGGTTTCCCAGCTCAAAGAAAACTCAAATTTACAACTGTCATTAGCATCCGTGGTGTAACAGAGTGAACTAACTTGACCTGATGTCCTTGGCAGTCCAGCTGCAAGGAGCTCTCTGGCTTTGGGGAAGCTTCCTTCCTTTAAATGGAGTGGTTGTCTACTCTGGCTGCACATTAGAATCACCTAGAAAGTTTATTAAAAAAACAGAAACAAAGACCAAACAAACGAAAAAACCCCAATGTCCTGGATATGCCCTAGGCCAATAACATCAGAATCTCTCGGAGTGGGAAGGGGCATCAGTAGTTTTATAGAACAGCCCCCTCCCCCAGGTGGTCCCATGTCTGAGACCCGCTGTTCTGATGGGGACAGAGGTTTAATGCAGGATGAGCTGATATTCTGAAAAAAATGGACTCCCTTTGAAGCTTGCATGGAACTGTGGGGGCTAAGAACCCAACAGAGCCAATGCTTAGAGCTGAGGTCATGGTTAGAGGAACCCAGGACATGGTGGGTGGGGACTGGGGACTTCGACAGGTAAGCTGCTGCCTGTGGTCTCCATCGGCAAGACGGATGGCAGTCCACCAGGTACTTGGCAGATAACCAACATAGGTTAGTCTTTATGGCAGCCTGGGGGGGGCTGTTGGTGTACTCTCAGGTTCATCTTGCAGTTGGTCAGGTGATATTGGACAAGCTGCCAGCTGGGATCTTGAGCCCTTCTACCAGGTTCCCTGCAAAAGAAATTTGGGAGACACAATTTTCACAGCTTGGAAAACTTGAGCTTGTATTTATTTATTTTATTTATTTCTCTCCCTCCCCCCCTCCCCCCCAGTTGTCTGCTCTCTGTGTCCATTCGCTGTGTGTTCTTCTGTGTCCGCTTCTATCCTTATCAGCAGCACCGGGAATCTGTGTTTCTTTTTGTTGCGTCATCTTGTTGTGTCAGCTCCCCGTTTGTGTGGCAACATTCCTGGGCAGGCTGCGCTTTCTTTTGCGCTGGGCAGCTCTCCTTATGGGACGCACTCCTTGCACGTGGGGCTCCCCTATGCCGGGGACACCTCTGAGTGGCACGGCACTCCTTGTGCCCATCAGCACTGTGCGTGGGCCAGCTCTACACAGGTCAAGGAGGCCCGGGGTTTGAACCGCGAACCTCCCATGTGGTAGGCAGATGCCCTATCCATTGGGCCAAGTCTGCTTCCCTGAACTTGTGTTTAATTCATCATTTAGTTGCACAGTCCTTCCTGGGTAGCATACTGTGTCTGAAAAATCTCAGGATGGGTAGGGACTTCTGGGAGTCAGCTCAAGCCTCCCTCTGCCATCAGACAGGGTAATGCTTCCCTGAATTCAGCCAGAGGGTGGGAGTAAAGCTTGTTGTCAAAGACTATTATGAACCAAGACTTCATACTTTTTTTTTTGTAACCCGATTAGGTATTTAGAAATGTTATCTAATCTAAATGCTTCTGCTGCAATTCAAATAATAGAGGGTAGCTGACATAATTTTTCATACACAACTTAGTACAAATCACATTAGAAAGCATTTATTGAGTGTCAGTTCTTTGCAAAGTTACCCTGAGTGCAAGGGATTGAAGTTAATATTTGGTTAATCTTTGTCCTTTGTCTTTGCTCAGCACCAAATCTTTACATGTTATTAATATGAATGCTTTGTGGAGACGCTACTCTTGGATTGTATGTTCTTGCTTTTGGGCAGTGACTTGCTCTCAAGAATGGAGCAGAGTCTGTCCTCAAATCATTGTCAAGGGGCCATGTAATCTCAGAGGTGTCCTATACATGTGTTCTGTTTATAGGCTAACCATTTATTTTCTTCTTTGGAGAGAGGTTGCCCAGAATATGGGGATAGAGAGAACTATCTTTGGGCTAATCTCTCAGCCACTTACTGAGCACTTATTAAGTGCAGGGCATTGTGTGAATGTGCAGAGAAGCAGGATAGAATCCTTCCCTGCAAAGGGCTTATGGTCTGCTGAGAGAGAGAAGCCATGTTCATTTGCAATCATGAAGCTGTTCAGTACATGGTTGTGAGAAGGTAACAAACGAAGGGAGCCCTGGGACAGACAGGTTACTTCTAGTTGGGGAACTAGAGAGTACTTCTTCAGAGGTGTGGCTCATCTTAGAAGGATAGGTAGAGTTTTGACAGGTGGGGATGGGAGGAAGTAGGAGAAAGAAGTGAATTGCAGGCAGAGGAAACAGGAAGGTAGAAGTATAAGAGGAAAATATGGGCCATCAAGTTACTTCTGATGAGGCCTTAGAAATGGTGAAGGTTTCATTGGTACTGGAAGGAAGCCAATCTTTAAAGAGGCAGAGAACTTGGCAAAATTGACTCCTGATGTTAGATGGAAGGTAGAATTTGAAATTGATGAGCTTGGACATTTAGCTGAAGAGATTTCCAAACTAAATTTGGAAAATGCGGCCTGGCTTCACCTTTCAGCTTATGGCAAAATGCAAGAGGAAAGGGATAAGCTGAGAACTGAACTCCTAGACACAAAGAAACCAGAAATTGATGGTTTGGTAAATTCCAGGCTTCTGGAAAATAAGTCCCCAGAGAATAGGGTCCCATGTGAGGACTTAACTGAACTTGGAACCAGGCAGCCATTTCCTTTCAAGTCAGGATGGGAAATGCAGTAATCCAGAAAGGATTTGTGGAAAGTCTTACTCTCTGACAGCTTGGACCCCTGTGAACTGCATGCTAAACCAACAAGCTTTTTTGTGAGATCTGTATGAATGAAACCACAGCCAGACTGGACTAAAGGGAAAGAAAAGGGAGAGATTGAAGGAAAAATGACTTCAAGGGCAAAACTGTAGAAGCTGAGGTCTGGACTTAACGTAAGATATCTTGGGTCAAGAAAGGGCTCCCACCCATGTATGCAGAAAGGGTGAGTTTGTCCCAGCATGGAGAATTCTGCCACCCCATGCTCCTAGGGGGTGGGGGCACACTCCCTGGGGGTTGAGAAGAGTTAAGTCACCACCCCACTATTCTGAGGGGGTTGAGCCTGTGCCCCAGAGATTGGGGAGAGTGTGGCCACCACCCCAGTGTTCCTGGAGGGTGAGGCCTAGAGCTTGGCCACCACCCAGATGCTTGTTGAGGGTAGAGCTAGAAAATGGTCACTGGGCAAGCCCTTGGAAGGTGGGACTCCTCCCTTCTCCAAGCCCCAAGGAGAAGAAACCTTCTTTCTGGAGATGACTCTCAGACTTTGAAATCTAATGGAATATGCCCTGCAGGTTTTCAAAACTGGAACCTGTGGCCTCTGTTTTCTTTCCAATTTTTTCCTATGATAATGGAAATATTTATCCTACTTCTGTCCTTCCTTTGTATTTCGGAAACAGATAACTTGTTTTGTAAGTTTCACAAGTCTAAAGGGGGTATTTTGCCTCAAGACAGACTGTATGCCTATAAATGATTTTTTTTTTGTATTTACATTTTTAAAAAAATTTGTTTTATTTTATTTATTTCTCTCCCCTTCTTCCCCCGCCCCAACCTCAGTTGTCTGTTCTTTGTGTCCATTTTTGCTGTGTGTTGTTCTTTTTGTCTACTTCTGTTGTTGTCAGCAGCACGGGAGGGAATCTGTGTCTCTTTTTGTTGCATCATCTTATTGTGTCAGCTCTCCATGTGGGCAGCGCCATTCTTGGGCAGGCTGTACTTTCTTTCGCGCTGGGCGGCTCTCCTTACGGGGTGCATTCCTTGCGCGTGGGGCTCCCCTACGCGGGGGACACCGATAAGATGTTTTACTTAGCATTGCTACTGAAATGATACCAGGCTTTTGAAATATTGTGATGGAATGAATGTGTGTTACGTATGCAAAGAACATGTATTTTGGGGATTCAGAGGATGGAATATCCTAGTAAGAGTCTTTTGTGGACCCCAGAAAATTATGTTCTTAAGCTAACCCATTCCTGTGCATGCAAGCCTATTGTACGTGGGACCTTTGGTAAGATTCAGTTAAGGGACCTTTTGATTAGATCACTTTAATTATGGGCCTTTTATTAGATTGCGGGACCCAGAGTGGATCCTAATCCTTTACTGGAGTCCTGTATCAACAGAGGAGAGGGCTGAGAAAGAGAGCTGCCATTTCCCCCTGCCATGTAAGAGAAGTCTCCAGGATTGCCTGCAGGCACAGAAAGACAGAGAAACCCTGAGAGGCTAAGAGAGAGGCCAGAGGCTGGAATCAGCAGAGCAGCTAAAGCTGAAGCAATGAGAAGAAGGAAAAGACAAAGTATATGCCTGATCATCCACAGCTCAGCTCAAGGAGACCATGCTCCTGAAGAAGGCAGAGACCAGCTATCATGTTGCCTTGCCATGTGGCAGGAGTCCAGGATCACCAGCAACTGACCTTTGGTGAGACAGAGCATCTCTGATGATGCCTTTGTTTGGACATGTAAGATGCCTTACATTGGAAATGTAAGATTTTACTGTAATAAATTCCCATTATAAAAGCCAACCCATTTCTGGTATTTTACATGGGCAACCCTTAGCAAGATAAATACATGGGAACTGTGTTTCTGGGGCCAGTGCACCAGAATTAACCACCTGGGGCTGTTGATGAATTTGGCCACACTTTCTGGCTTATGGGCTGAGGGGAACGCTAAGAGAAATGGGGAGGGAAGCTGTCTTAGGCTCATGTCAGAGCCTTCCTCATTTGAGTGGGTTTGTACTTTGATCTTGGGGTGTGTTTGGATGGTCTCCATGACAACCAGACACCCACTGCTAGATGAACTGATAGTAATGTTTTCTGCTGCCTCTGCTTTTGGTGATCTGTATCCATCAGGATTAGGTTTGACAGGGAGTAACTGAGACATGAAAAATAGTGGCTTCAGCAAGAAAAACCTCTCTCATGTAGAAGAAATCCAGAGACCATGGCTGGGAAGGTGGTAGTAGGGATCTAGACTTCTTTCCTGCTCACTGTTTTGTCCTAGAGGGCATCCCTTGCCTTTTGGCCCAAGGTAGCTACTACAGCCCATGCCATCACATCTGCCTTCCAGGCAATGAAATGGCCAAAGGGTGGGAGATTTTCTGGACGTCCTGCATGACAGCTCTACTCACATTTCATTGGCCAGAATTTTTTCACCTGACTACATCTTGCTATAAGGAAGGCTAGGATACCTGGTCTTCCAGGTGTGCTGCAATGTACTCAGCTAAACATTGGGGACCTATTATTGGAAGAGAGGAGAGAAGGGAAACTATAGTATGAGCTGTATTATTTCTTTCTTTAACCAGTTTCTTTTAAAATGGAGCAGTGATACATGAACTTTGTAAGAAAATCTAATGTACAAAGGGTATACTATAAAAAATAAGTCACTGAGTCTCTTTATATCACCCAGGGCTTTTTGGGTTTGAATGAGAGCAAAAACTAACTTAACCTGCCTAAGGAAGAAAGGAAATTTATTGGTCTATGCAATTAATATATCCAGGAGTAGAACTGGCCTCAGGCACTGCTATGCTCTGGGGATCAAAGCACGCCATCAGGATGTGTGCTTTTACCCCTGGCCCCTGGCTCCGCTTTCCCTTGCAGGGGCTCTCCTTTCCAGGTAGCCTGTCCACGCCCTGGCCGGCTCTGGTCCAGAGGGAGGTGTCTCTTTCTTCTGCTGCTCAAACAGTCTTGGGATTGAGTCACTTTGTGCTCATTCCTGAACTCTAATCTTTGTTGCCAGGGGGATATAGTGTGTTGATTGTCCAGGCCTGGGCCCTGTGTTCTGTCTCTCCCTCCCCCTCACTGGAGTCAAAAGCAAAGACTAATCATGGCAAGAGGGGTGGTTGCTCCAAAGCAAGATTTGAGGTGCCATTGCCAAAGCAGGTGTAATGGGTGCTGGGAAGCCAGCACACGGTAAACACCCCCCTGCCCACGTTTATGTCAGTTAGAAGCTGCCCCAAAACTTAGTGGCTTAAAACAACCATTTGCTATTTCTCGTGAGTCTGGGTTGGCTGGGCTCAGCTGGGTGTTTCTTCCGCTGGCCCTGGCGTCAGTCACGAGGCTGCTGTCGTCTGCCAGCTGGACCAGGTTGGAGGCTGCAGGGTGGCCTTACTCAGAGGTCGGGGCCTTGTGCTGCCTGTTGGCTGGGCTGCTCTTCCCACCTCCTTGCTAAGGGTTCAGTACTCTAGGCCGGGCTTCCTTTCATGGCAGTGGAAGTGTTCCAAGAAGCCGAAGGTGGAAACTGCCAGGCCCCTTGAGGCCTAGACTCTGGAACTTTGACAGTGTCACTTCTGCTTCCATGTTTTACTGTCAGAGTAGATCAGAAGGCTCTAGTTCCTGGGGTCGGGGTGAGTCTGGACAATAGCATGACTAAGCTCTTCCACCTTCCACACCCTCTTGCCAGAGGTGTCCTTCCAGAATTGATGTGCCTTCTCTGGTGCCAAGTGTCTCCATTTTTGCCGTTTCTGGTAGTCCTTTGCCCCCTGAACTTTGCCTGCCCTCCATGTTATATTCTCTGTCCAGCCCCTCAGTTTCCTTTTGGGTACCACCTCCCACCTAGTCAGAGGAAATGCTGGCTTTCTAAGTTTCCTTTTAATTTCCTAACGAAAACACCCAAGGAAGGAATTCAAAGGCCCAGTCGAGCTTGGTTTGTCCTCTGTTTGTAAGCAACAAGGAAGCAAAACCTTTAAGGGCCCAAGCTAGTATTAGGTGTTCTGTATCTACTGAGAGGAAAGACTTGGGCTAAATTCTTCTCAGCGCTGAGGTGAAATTCCGTGGCTAATGGCAATTTCATCGCACTGGAAATCTTTTCAGGTGGAGAAAGATGTGAAGCCAAAGCCCCGAGAGTGTGTGCGTGCAGGCTGTGGAATTGGAGGGCGGTGGTGGGAGACCCCTCTCTACCTTAGACACTTCAGCCTTATTGGTACCTTGCACCTGTAGTGCTTTTCTATATATATATATACACATATATATTTGCATTTTCTTTTTTTAATAGATAAATAGATCACACAAAATATGTATATTTAATGATGGAAAATTCCCTTTTAAATTTAGGAATCGATTCTTTTTTCTCTTCCCTGCCTCATTTTATCAACTTCATTTTTGGATCTAAACACATTGCTTAGGGCAGGAAGGATGGCAGGGTACTTCCTCCTGGAGCAAAGGTCAATTAGCAGTTTACATTTTCCCTCTCCTTGCCCCCCACGAGCCGTGGTGAGAGCCATGGAGAGAAGAGGAGCCATAATTACAGGCCGAGAATCATCTCCTGCTGCCTGTCCCAGGAGCCTGCCTCCCTGTGTTGGGAAGCAGCCTCTAGTTGGATGGAGGCAGGGCAGATTGAAGACCTTCTCCACTTTCCTCAGTGCCCTCTCCTTGGTGGCTCCCACCGCAAGGAATGGGACCTCGGGAGTCCCCCTGAGCACCTTTGTAAGCTGCTTTCCTTCAGGGAGAGCTACCCCTTTCCAGGCAGCAGAACCCCAATCCCACATAGTAATAAAGAGCTTTTCTGTTCAGACCTGGGAGTCGGTACCAGGGTTGTATTTCCAGTTCAGTTGCTCACAATCCCTGTGATTAGACACAAGTCTTCTCACCTCCAGGCACCTGCAGTCTCCAGTGAGACCGAAATCCACCCCCTCCAACCTTGTGCAAGTGGTGGGAGGCTAAATCCCGTCCTACTGTTGACTGCTCCTCTGCCCTCCGGAGAAGAGAGACGCTGGAACGCCAGGGAGGCAGACGTTTATTTTAATAGCCTGTTGGTGGAAGCTGATCCTCGCTGTCTGGGTGCCCTACCTTTTAAGCCCACATCTGACTCTGGCCCGGGGCCATGGACCTCACAAGGGCTCAGTTTCCCCAGACTTGCCGAACAGCAGTCGGGACCATGGAGCCATCAGGTCCGGGGGGGCTTCAGCTGCTGGGGAGCGGCGCGTTTGGGAAGCAAACCAAGGAGAGGCTTCGCACTCACCTGGGCACAGACTTCTCTTTTGGCTTGAACGTTTCTTTGGAAACCTGTCTCAGTTTCTAAGGTTCTGGTCTTCTTGTGAAGAAATCAACCATGACAGCCCTGGAGCTAAATGAGTTAGTGCTCCAGGAGGGTGGAAAAAATATACATCTGTTAAACGCATCAACAAGGGCCAAACGGATTAGTATCGTATTTAAGGCAGAGGAAGGGGCACACAGTCAATGCCTGGGCATAGACTTTAAATAGATTACCGGTTTGAATTTGCCGAAGACTTTGTAATTACACATGAAGAGTTCTGAGGGGTGGGAGTTATCCGTGAGCTGAATTGAGGGAATGCTGGCATCTTGTGGCTTCGTGAGTCCCCGGTGTTATGGTGTGACATTGGTTTTTCGTATGCTTATTTGCCCTCTCTTTATCTTCTTTGGTGTCTGTTCTGATCTGTTGACCGCTTTTATTTATTCCTTATTTTTTAAAGATTTATTTTTTATTTTATTTCTCTCCCCTTCCCGCTGCCCGCCCCCTCCCATCCAGTTGTCTGTTCTCTGTGTCCATTCGCTGTGTGTTATTCTGTGACCGCTTCTATCCTTATCAGCCGCACCGGGAATCAGTGTCTCTTTTTGTTGCGTCATCTTATTGTGTCAGCTCTCCGTGTGTGTGGCACCATTCTTGGGCAGGCTGCACTTTCTTTCACACTGGGCAGCTCTCCTTATGGGGCTTCCTCCTTGTGCGTGGGGCTCCCCTACACAGGGACACCCCTGCGTGGCACGGCACTCCTTGCGCGCATCAGCACTGCGCATGGGCCAGTTCCACACGGGTCAAGGAGGCCCGGGATTTGAACCGTGGACCTCCCATGTGGTAGGCGGCCGCCCCATCCATTGGGCCAAGTCTGCTTCCCTGTTGACCCCTTTTAATTGGGTAGCTTGTTTTCTTATTGTTGAGATTAAAATACTTTTTGTTCATCTTGGAAACAACTCCTTTATCAGGTACATGCTTTGTAAATATTTTCTCCCAGTCTATGGCTTGTCTTTTCATTGTCTTAACAGTGTTTTTCACGGGTTGAAGTTTTAAATTTAATGAGGCCCTACTTATTTTTTTCTTTCATGGCTTATGCTTTCGGGGTTGTAGCTAAGAAGTCATTGTTAAACCCAAGGTCACCTAGATTTTCTTTGAAGTAATCTTCTAGATATTTTATAGTTTTGTGTTTTACATGTAGGTCTGATTCATTTGGAGTTTATTTTGGTGAAAGGTGTAAAGTCTTTGTCTAGATTCACTTTTTTGCATGTGAATGTCCAGCTGTTCCAGCACCATTTGTTCAAAAGACTATACTTTCTCTATTGAATTGCCTTTGCTCCTTTGTCAAAGATCAGTTGATTATATTTGGGTGCGTCTATTTCTGGGCTCTCATGTTTCATTTATCTATTTGTCTGTTCTTTTGCCAGTACCACACTCTCTCAATTGTTGTACCTTTATAGGAAGTTTTTTTTTAAAGAAGTTTTATTTATTTATTTATTTCTTCCCCTCCCCCTCCCCTGCGCTGCTGTTTTTGCTGTCTATGTCTATTTACTGTGTGATCTTCTGTATCTATTTCTCCTTTTGTCTTCTCATCTTTCTCCTCTAGGATTCACCAGGATTTGATCCTGGGGAACTCTGATGTGGAGAGAGGTTCCCTGTCAGTTGCACCACCTCAGTTCCTGGTCTCTGCTGAGCTTCACCTTGACTCTCCCCTTCGTCTCTCTTTTGTTGTGTCATCATCTTGCTGTGTGACTCACTTGCACAGACACCGGCTCACTGGGTGGGCATTTGGCTTGCTGCACAGGCACTGGCTTGCCGTGTGGGCACAGGGTTGCCACTCAGGCATGCTTTCTCTTCTTTTTCACCAGGAGGCTCCAGGGATCAGACCTGGGTCCTCCCATATGGTAGGTGGAGGCCCTACCACTTGAGCCACATCCGCTTCCCTATAGTAAGTCTTGAGGTTGGATAGTGTCAGGTTCTCCCAACCTTCAGTACTTTTCAGCATTTCCACTGAATCTTTTGCCTTTCCACATAAACTTTAGAATCAGTGTGTTGATATACACAAAATAACTTGCTGGGATTTTGAGTGGGATTGCATTGAATCTATAGATTATATTGGGAGGAACTGATGTCTGAATAATAGTGAGTCTTCCTATCCATGAACATGGAATTTCTCCTCATTTACTTAGAGCTTTGATTTCTTTCATCCAAATTTTTAATTTTCTTCACATAGATCTGATATATATATTTTTTACTTTGTACTCAAGTATTTCATTTTTGTCAGATGGGGCTAAGTGTGATGGAAAAAGATAAAGGAAAGGAGAATAGCGTGCCCTGGTAGGGGTGGGATCATGAGTATTGCAATTTTAAGAAAAGCAAATCAGTAAAAACAAGATGTTCCTGGCATATGAGAGGCCCTCAGTAAATATTTTTTGATGTAGCATACAAATAAATGCTCAAAGGAATGGATGGATGGAAAAAGGGAGGATGGGCCCTACACCCTGCAGACCTGTGCTTCCTTTGAGCGCCTTGATGTACCTAGATATTTCATGAACTTCCCTTCTCATGATGTCACGAATCACTGTGGAGCATCCTAAGTGGGTTCTCATCTCATGAGGCCCTCAGAGCAGAGCAGAGGGCCCCACCCTGCCAGAGAGAGCCAGCATCCAACTTGGGATGGAATGCTCCTGGTACCATGCAGGTTGGTCTGAGGGGGCTGGTGATTTGTTACTAACTGGTCAAGGGAGAGTTTGCTTGTCATTTATTCCAGCTTGGCCTCCTCATTATTGGCTTGGCTTCCAAAACCCTGAGGGTTTGCCTGCTCTGTCCCTCCTTCTCTGGAGTCTAGTCCCTTGTTACCCTTGCAAGTTTGCACCTTAAAGAGATTGAGCATCTCATGTTCCCTTTCTTAATCTACCATTCTGCTTCAAGACAGGATTTAGTGTCCCCATACAAGCAGCTGAAGCCCACTGTGCTTGTTCTATTGTAGCATTTGTACATAGCTTCTAATTACTTGTCTGCTTGTCTTCTTCCCCCTCACCCCACCCCCCAAGCACCTCGAGGTCAGGGGCTGTGCTTTTTAATGTGGATCCCTGGCTCCCAGTACAGGAACCAGCACATAGTTAGCACTCAGAATTTAAAAAATAAGTGTTGGATAAGCACGGTGTGTTTTTCCTTGGGGCTGGCTGCCTTCAGCCTGATTTCTCTGGAACTTTGGTGTGTGCTGATTTATATCACTGAAATATCAGTGAGATTTCTAAATAGGCAGTGAGAAACCCTCCCAGCCGAGTCTATAAGGAAATCAGTCTTCCTCGTTCTCCCAATGAAGGAAGAAACTAATTGAATATAAACTCGTTACATCTCTGATGCACTTTGAAAATTTCCCCACGATTTAATTATGATGAGCTTCTCAGGATGTAGCCATGCCAGGAAATGTCTCAAACTATCAGCAGTGTGGAGTGAGCTAAGGGTAGGGGGCAATGGGCATCATGGGGGTGGGGTGTTTTTTTCTGGAGAAAGTACCTTTTGGCTTTATAATGAACTCTGGAGCTGCCCTGCTTGGGTTTGGTTACTGGTTTTCTACTTATTAGTTGTGTGAGCTTGTGCTCACTCCTTAGACTTTCTCAGCCTCAGTTTCCTCATCTGTAAAATCGAGAGAGTAGCATTGTCTATGTTGTAGGATTGGTGTATAGATGAAATGAATATATTTCAGGCACTTAGCACAGTGACTGGCACATAGTAAAAGCCCAATATATTTTGATGCTTATTACCTCACATAAGGGAAATGGGTGGAGGAGACACAAAAAATTCATGATTGACGTAAGTCAGTGAACTTCAGTATCATGGTTTTGGACCAATTTTCCTTTGAAATGTGGGCCCTCATATAAGCATCTCTTTTATTCTTCTCTAGTTGGCTGTTTTCCCCCAACAGTCTCCTCCAAAGTTTTCTTCTTAGCAGCCAGAATCTTCTGCCCTTGCTTTGTTCATCTATAATTAAAAAAAAAACAAAAATGAGATCATACCATACATAATTTAAAATACATAGTTTAACAATGTATTCTTTCACTTAATATATCCTGGCCTTTCCCCTGTTATTTTGGTGGTTGTATAGTCCTCTATCACATGAATTCAACCTTAACATTTTTTTCCAATTTATCGAGGTAGGAAGTACAATATACACTGACACATATCATTGTGATATTATTAACTAATGACTTGTTAGACATTTAAGTTGGTCCCACTTCTTTAAATCATTGCTTTTTATCAAGGTACTGGATGTACATGTCTGGAAGGGGGCAAATGTTAATCAAAAGCTCATAAAACAAATAACATTGGTTCTCTCCCCTGCTGCCCATACCCCAGTCCTCTTTTTAAGAAGTAACTTCTTTTCTGCTTCTTGAAAAATTTTCTCACACATTTCTAGATAAATAAATTCTGTTATCTCTTGGTTAGGAAACCAATGTCCTTCAGTTTTGATAAATGTTATTTTATGTTCCTTTAATAGTTTCCCCTGCTCCTGTCTTCTGTTCTCTCCGTTCTGGTCTTATTAGTTGACTGTTAGACATCCTAGACTGAACCTCTCATTTTCCTTTCCTTTTCTGTCTTTACTTTATAACCTCATTGCTGTTTTGTTCTGAATGGAGGGAAATTTCATTGCCTTTATCTTTCATAAGAAAGGATAAATATTTCTTTTGTTTTGTTTTCATATTTTTAGTTTTGAAAACTTTCTCTTGTTCTCTTGGTAGTTTTTTTTTTCTCCCTGTCTAGTGTCTTGCTCTTTGCCATGGATTTGTTCCATGGGTTTTAATCTCTCTGATATTAATTGCAAGCTTTTCTTTTTATAACTGTTTCTTCTTCCTTGAATTCTCTGGGTTCCCTCTCAGATCCCTGATTGATTGATTGATTCATTCATTTATTCATTCCTGTTTGCTTATTATGATCTTCCTCAGCAATATTTGTGGTTCACATTTAAAAAAAGCTTCTGGTTAGGTAAAAAATCGTGCCTTGTATTAGTAATAGCCAATGTATTTTTGAGAGCCTAGTAAGCGCCAGGCACATTTATTATCTCATTTAATCCTTACGACAACTCAACAAGCCCGGGACGATTATTCCAATTGTATAGATGCCAAAACAGAGGCTGATGGAGGTGATGTGATTTGCTCAAGCATTGCTGGGATCAGCGCTTGGCTCTGTCTGATTCTGGAGTCAGTGCCCTCAGCCTGGCGATGGGTATTTCAGCACTTTCCTTTGATGGCAGATGTAGTTAAAAGCATTTTTTCTGTTCTTTAGTACTCTCTGGGCTTTCTTCTGTGGTAAACTGCCTGTTTACAGCCTTTGCCAAGTCTACATTTTAAAATTATTATTTTCATCAGAGCCTTTTGAAGTCAGCCTCTCAGAGTATGAAGTATGCCTTTGTACTTTGGTCTCAGTATCTCGGCACAGTGTTCTAGACTCTCCTTGGCCTGAATCCCCTCTCCTTTCCATGGTTCATCTCTCTACTGGTATGCATACAGCTGTACTCTGCCTCACTTCTCGCTGTTCCTGACCCTGGCCTGCCACTCCTAGAACACCCCATTTCTGGTCTCCTTCTAAGCCCTGTCCTGCCTTTCAGCCTTTTGCCCGTCCTTTGATGCAGAGCTCTTTGGGCAAAGTCAACTCTGTATCCCTTCAGCTGAAGTCCCCTCTCTCTCTTCCAAGGTCTCTCTGGACTTTTCCTGGAGGACTGTAGGTTTGGCCTCACGGTGTATCTACCACTGGCTTCTGCTTTCCCTGAAACCCAAGCTCCTGCCTACTGGATTCACAGCTCCTTGTTGACTTTGTCTCCTCCACCTCATGGTTCAGTTGCATACAGACCTGAGTTTAACAGGAGCCCATTTATACAGAGTGTTGAATTGGATGAAAATTGAGAGGGTCAGTGAGCTGGTGGGAAGGGCGACTGCTGAAATTCAAATGATATTGGTGTCCTGTATTTTTATTTGCTATATTGGGCAATCCTAGGTGGGGGTTCTTTTCATACTACAGACCTTTCGCTCTTGAGATTCTGTCCCTTCAAGCCTTACCTCCTGTCCTCCATCTCCCAAGAGTCACTATTCCCATATTGATGGGAGTCTTTTGCATCCCTCATGTGAATTAGGTTAGAAAGCATTTTGAGAACCTGTGTTTTCATCGGTGCTGAAAATGAAATGTTATTTTATTTGGGATAAGGGGTGGCATCTTTCCTTCTCCTCGCCCATGGAGATCCTGCTGCTAAGCCTCCCTGCTAGTTTTGTTGGAGACAGGAGAGAGATGCAAAGCCAGTAGGGTTTAGTGGTTTGTCACATCCCTTAAAGGAGATAATTGAAGTGGAAAAAGTTCTTCATGCCTACATCTTTGAGCTTTCTATGAATGGAGCCCGATGGCTCACTTTTCTCACCTCTTTCAAATGTTGACAGGGGCTGCTCCCCAGCAGCAAGCTCTAGGAACAGATTGGATCAGTGTGTGTGAGTGGTGGTGGTGGTGTGGGGGAGGCTTGACCAGCTGGTGCAGTTGTCTATCAACAGGCCGAAGTTGGAGAGGGTGCTGATGGATTGGTGGCTGGGTGCCATGGCAAGGTTGCTGTGGACAGCATGTTCTCACTCTCTAGCTGGTAAAAAGGTTTGATAAGGATAGTATCCCCCACCCATTACCTACCCCCATCCCCTGTTTTTAAAATCTGCGTGGAGTTAATGATTTTGACAAGCTGAAGGATTCTGTGAGCACTCCCTCATCTTAATGTCGGCCAGTCTGAATATCTGCCTTGAAAGGACAGAAGAAATTTGTATATTCTCACCTCTTATCCAAAGAAATGGGGTCGTGGAAGAAGAATAGCGAACTCAACAATGAACATTCTAAATCTTGACTTTGGAGCACAGCGATCTTATTTTAGGTGTAGCTAAGATCACTGTCAGCAGGTGCTCCAGTCCAGGGAAGGCATCTTGCCAGGTCCTAACTTAACACCTCACTCATGGTAATTGCTTGGTAAATGTCTGTTGAATTGAATTATGCTTGGATTGGGAACACAGATATTGGGCAGGACAGGGCTTGCTGGCTAATTCTTTTATCAGCTCTGTTCCATGGCATAGGGGTTAGAATTAGATTGTTGGTCTGCAAATTCAAAGCCTGAGTTTGTCTTTCAAGATTGTCCTTCTTTAAGGAACTTATTACAGTCTAGGTCCTTGTTAGTAAGGACCCTTTGTGCATGTCATGCACCCTTTGTACATGATTGCCATGCTTGTCTTGTGTTGTGGTACTGGGAGTTTAAGAATGTCCTAATGTTTTCAGCTCTGAGACTGGGCTGGGTCAGGTAGTTGGAGACTGTGCTGGATGGTCTAAACCTTCTCCAGAGGGACCATTTTAGGGTGGATCCTATAACTCAGGTATCCAACATGGAGCATCAGAATCTAGAGTGCAGGCAGCCTTTCTGAGACTTAAAAAATGAATATTATATACAATCAACACAATTCCAGATCTTATTTGTTATCCATTGGGTTTTGACAACAGTAAACACCTATATAACCATCAATTAAAATGAGATACAAAACATTCTTGTTACTCCAGGAAGAGCTTCTATTCCCTTTCTAAGTCAATTCAGCCCCAAAAGGGTTTGATGTTGGGTATATGGGAGTCCCCTATATTCTATATGTGACTTTACTGTGACCTAAAACTTTTTTGAAGACATTAAAAAAAAAAAAGGATATAGACACTGAGGAAGAAATGGAAGAGATTATCTTGCCACTGTACTTATAGGGTAACACCTATTACAGTGATGAAAGGCCAAATATAAAAAAAAAGCTTTACGATATTTTTTATTTTTTAATACCCCAATCTACTTTTTACTTTATTTTAGTTTTTCTAAATTATTATATATTCTATTTCTAATCTTTAAACCTATCATTACTATTTCATTTTCTTACAAATTGAATTTGGCAATATATTAGGCGTCATTGTTGAAGAAGTTTTGGATCACAGAAGAGTTCAACTGTGGCAGGGGAGGAGCACTGGTATGGGATATCATTGATGGGGGATGCATGGGTGGGAGGGAGTTCTCCAGGGCATGCATATAGGGTATATAGATATGTTCAGATGTTCATTTGGTGTTGTCATAGTGGGTAGAGTTACACGTGACAACTGAGGGAGTGCTGAGTTCCCATCCTGGGGAGCTCTGTTGCAATAGCAACAATCCCCCAAGAACAAGGGCAAAGACCAGTGAAGAACGATGGTCCAATGATGGGCCCTTGATATTGATGACTATACTTATGAGCCTGTGTGCTTGAAATTTCAACTAGGCCTAGAGCTGCAGGGTGCCTAAGAGTTACCTCCTGAGAGCCTCCATGTTGCTCAAATGTGGCCACTCTCTAAGCCAAACTCAGTATGTAAATGCATTACCTTACCCCCAGTGTAGGACATGACTCCCAGGGATGAGCCTCCCTGGCACTGAGAGATTACTACCAAGCACCAGCTGGTGATACAACTAGAAAAAGACCTTGAATAAAAGGGGTAATGGTAAAGACAAATGAGTTTTGGGGAAGTGGATTTGGCCCAATGGACAAGGTGTCCAACTACCACATGGGAGGTCCAAGGTTCAAACCTAGGGCCTGCTGAACTGTGTGATGAGCCAGTCCACATGCAGTGCTGATGTGCAAAAGGAGTGCCATGCCACACAGGGGTGTCGTCACATAGGAAAGCCCCATATGCAGGGAGTGTACCCTGTAAGGAGAGCCGCCCAGTGTGAAAAAAGTGCACCTGCCCAGGAATGGCACCACACACATGGAGAGCTGGTGCAGCAAGATGACGTAACAAAAAAATGAGACACAGATTCCGTGTGTCACTGACAAGAATACAAGTGGGCACAGAAGAACACACAGCAAATGGACACAGAGAGCAGACAACTGGGGATGGGGTGGGGAAGAGGAGAGAAATAAATAAAAAATAAATCTTAAAAAAAAAAGACAAATGAGTTTATATGGTTAAGAGACTTCAAAATGAGTCGGGAGGTCATCAGAGGGGTCATACTTATGCATGTCTTAGCATACATACATATAGCCAAAGTAGGTGCAACCCTAGGTAGTGGTGCTCCTGAGGTCTACAGAGACATTCAGGTCCTATGGTCATGGCAGATGGCTCTGCAGTTCCGTGCCTTGCCAGTGGGCCCTACTTTAGAATTTGTGCTCCTGAGTGATGGTGTTGGATTCAGATATGACCTCTATACATGCCTCTTCTGTCACTTTTTCTGAGCCTGTGGTTGGTGCTGGGGTTGGGGTATGCTCAGGAAACTTGAATCTCTGGATTGTCCATGTGTCAGCTGGGCCCTGAGCCTCAGCAGAGTTACAATACCTACTCTCCAGTTCATTGGACTTACCCAGGTCAGCTAACAGGAGGTGAGGATGATCGACCACCATACCAGGGAACCAAGAGAGTCTACAACTGCAAGCAGGAGAATCCCATCTATCAGCCATGTGTGTCTAAGCCCCCTCTCAATTCAGAGGTAGAGTGGACATTGCCATCCCAGGGTCCTCAAGATGGAGGAATACGGATTAGAGGGGACTTACTGGTATTCTACTATAGAATAATTGTGACTCTAGCAATGGAAGAAATTGTATCATTGATGTGGAGACAGTGGCCACTGTTGCTGAGGGCAGGGAGAGGAAAGAAGAGGTGTGATATGGGGGCATTTTGGGTACTTGGACTTGTCCTGAATGATATTGCAGGGACAGATGCAGGACATTATATATCCTGCCATAACCCACTGAATGGACTGGAGGAAAGTGTAAACTACAATGTAAACTGTAATCCATGCTGTGTAGCAGTGCTCCAAAATGTATTCATCAAATGCAATAAACTATGCCACACTGATGAAAGAGGTTGTTGATGTGGGAGGAGTGGGAGGTGTGGGGAGTGGGTATATGGGAACCTCATATTTTTTAATGTAAAATTTTGTGTGATCTGTGTATCTTAGAAAAAAAAGACAATAAAAAAACCAAAATAAATAGTAAATAATGTACAAAAAATTCCAGATCTTAATTGTTAGTCCATTGAGTTTTGACAACAGTAAACACCTATATAACCATCAACCAAAATGAGATACAGAACATTCTCCTTACTCCAGAAAGAGCTTCATTCCCTTTCTAATTTAATTCTGTCCCTCCCTCCAGGCAACTACTTTATGACTTCTCTCACCATAGATAAGTGTTCTCTTGTACTTTAAATGGAATCATTTAGTACATACATTTGTGTGTGCATCTGGCTTCTTTCATTCATTGTAGTGATTTTGAGATGCATTCATGTTGTGTTATTAGTAGTTTGTTCCTTTTTATTGCTGAGGAGTATTTCAGTTGATGAACGTACTACAATTTGTTTATGCATTCTCCTCTTGATGGACATTTGGGTTGGTTCCAGTTTTGGGCTACTGTGGACATTCTTGTGTAAGTCATTGGTGAATATAGGCTTTTATTTTATTTTTCTTGGATAACTACCTAAGAAAGGAATTGCTGAGCACTAGGGTAGATTTCTTTCAAAAGCAAAAATGGTCTTTCCTGACTTCTCGCTAGCCAACACAGATGGAAGTGTAAGATGCTCCAGGGTTCTGTTGCCCCAGAGAATCTTTGAACAACTAGCAAAAACTAACAGGGCCATCATCCCCAGAATTCTGGAAAATATTAAAGGGTTTCAGTAAATGGGTGAGTGTCAAATAAAAAAAATGCATCTTTAAAAAATGGTAGGAGACGCTCATGGGCCTTCACTGGCCTCTCTGCAACCTGCTCCCCAGTACAGTGTGAAGACTGCCTGTCCTTTCATTATGGTTCCCTGGCCCTGTTCCAGAGGGAGCAGAGTAACCTCTATGTACACACTGGGGTAGCTGTAGGTGGGTGCCAGTCTATCCCTTATCAGCCTGAAAGCCTGACCAGGAAACATCCCTGGCTCACTGTATTATTAGTCAGCCAAAGAGGTGCTGATGCAAAGTACCATGGTTTTTTTTAATAAAGGGTGTTTATTTGGGGGTAGAAGCTTATAGTTACAAGGCCTTAAAGAGTCCAACTCAAAGTACCATAAGAGGTATTTTCTCCAGATTTCCCAGGACTACTAACAAGGAGATGACTGACAACGACCTCAAGGAACAGAGAGAATCTGTAACTGCAAGTGAGGAAGTTTCATCCATCTGCCCCATGGGATCTAAGCCCCCTCTCAGTTAGAGGCGGAGCGGGCATGACTATAGAATCCTCAGCGCTGGGGAATGGATGATGGACTAGAGTAGACCTACAGTTGTTCTACTGTAGCCTTGTTGTGATTCTAGCAATGGAAAAACCTTTTATCATGGAAGTGGAGGTTCTGAGGGGAGGGAGAGGGAAAAATGTGTGTAATTTGGGGGCATTTTTGGGACTTGGGAATTATCCTGAATGACATTACAATGACAGATACAAGCCATTGTATATTTTGTAATAACTTGCAAAAATGTGCAGGAGAGAGTGTAAACTACAATGCAAAGTATGGTAATTGCTTAGTGGCAAAGCTCCAAGATGTGTTCATCAATTGTGGCAAATGTACCACACTAATGAAGGATGCTGATGATGTGGGAAAATGTGGGAGGGCTTGGGAGCAGGGCATATGGGAATCCCCCATATTTTTTGTGTAACATTTATGTAATCTAAGTCTCTTTTAAAAAATAAAGAAGTATATTTTAAAAAAAGGTATTTTCTGTCGCCACATGTTGATGCAAGATGGTGGGCGATATCTGCGAGGGTTCAGCCTTCCTCTTTCCTCTTAAGGGTCCGTGGGCCCAGCTTGTTTTGATCTCAGCTGTAGGCTGGCACAGGGCTCAGCTGCTCTGTTCTCCTCACAAGGTCAGCTGTGAACTATGAGGCCAACGGCTCGTCTGTCTTCCTGGGGCCGTTCCAAGTCTATGAAACTCCCTTCCTCTTTTCTTGTATCTGCTTCTCTGTTCTCCTTGAGTGAGTGTCTGTTTATATAGCACACCAAGGGGGCAGGATGCATGCCCCAATGACGTGGTCAAAATCAAAGTCCTAAACTTAACATAAGTAAACATAAACCTTTCGAATTTAATACAGTCAAAGGGTATCACACCCAGAGGAACAGACCAGTTTATAAACATAATCTATATCTCTTTGGAATGCATAAATAATTTCAAACTGCCACACTCCACCCTCTGAATTCCAAAAAGGCATTACAATATTCAAAAAACTTTATTTCAGTAGCAATGCTAAGTACAAAATCATATCACACTCAGTTTATAGAAATACAGTTTGTCTTGGGGCAGAGTCCCATCTGGCTGTTATCACTAAAGACTATGAACCCTTACCATAGTGACTTAAATATTGATAACATACAAATTTTAAAAAGACACAACCATCCATAACAGGTATTCCTGTCAAGGTCAATGCTCACTGACAGACAATTAATGAGGCACAATTGTTACCTTAAGAAGATTGAGGGAAACGGACTTTGGCCCAGTGGTTAGGGCGTCCGTCTACCACATGGGAGGCCCACGCGCGGTTCAAGCCCCGGGCCTCCTTGACCCATGTGGAGCTGGCCCACACACAGTGCTGATGCGCGCAAGGAGTGCCGTGCCACACAGGGGTGTCCCCCGCGTAGGGGAGCCCCACGCGCAAGGAGTGCACCCATAAGGAGAGCCGCCCAGCGCGAAGGAGGGAGCAGCCTGCCGAGGAATGGCGCCACCCACACTTCCCATGCCGCTGACGACAACAGAAGCGGACAAAGAAACAAGACGCAGCAAAAAGACACAGAAAACAGACAACCGAGGGAGGGGAGGGGAATTAAATAAATAAAAATAAATCTTTAAAAAAAAAAAGAAGATTGAGATAATGCAATGGATATATTTCTTGGAGCATATAGAGAAAGGAGCTGTATTAGCCAGGGTTCTCAAGGGAAACAGAATCAACAGGAGATCTCTGTAAATAGTATAAGATTTTTAAAAAATAACACTTTTTAAAATTAAAGTTAATAGATCACATAGAATGTTACGTTAAAAAAATATGAGGTTCCCATATAACACACACCCCACTCCCCTACCCCCATCACTTTTGTAAATTGTATTTTTTGAAGAGACATACATCACAAAAAAGGTTACATTATAAAAAACATAAGAGGATTCCGTATGGTCCCTCCCCCGCACCCCACTCCTCCTACACCAACGACCTCCCCCATCATTGTGGCACACTCATTGCACTTGGTGAACACATTTTGGAGCACTGCTGCACCATGTGGATAATAGTTTACTCTGTAGTTCACACTCTCCCCCGGTACATTCAGTGGGTTATGGCAGAATGTATAATGTCCAGCATTTGACCCTGCAGTATCATTTAGGACTACTCCAAAGTCCCAAAAATGCCCCTTCCTCACATCTCTTCTTCCCACTCCCTGCCCTCAGCAACTACTGTGGCCACTTTCTCCCTGTCAATGATACCATTTCTTCTATTAATAGTCACAAAATGTTTATAGTCGAATATCAGTAAGTCCACTCTAATCCATATTTTATGTAAATAGTATAAGATTTTAATTCCCTCACATGATCATGGGGATGCACAAATCCAAATTCTACAGGCAGGCTGCAATCAGGGCCTCCGATGAAGGTCCTTGATGAGTTTCCAGGAAGTGCTGACTGTCTGATGTCAAGCTGGAAAATTATCTCTGAATACTGAAATCACTTCCCCTTTTAAGGCATTCAACTGATTGGATAAACTGTCACTCATTGCTCCCTGTAATTTCCTTGGTTGATTGTAGATGTAATCAGCCATCTATGCAATAAACTCACTGGTGACTAAAGTCCATAAATGTCCTTGTAATTACAATTAGCTCAGTCCTTACTTGACCAAACAACTGGGCACTTACCTGGCCAAGTTGAAGAGTTGATGGAGTTGACACATTACCCTAATCATCACACTCATCCTAACAGAACTTGCCCTGTAGACAGAAGCAGTTTGCCTGAGCTAAAGCCGTGTAAGAAACAGTCAAGCTGAGCAGCCTGGGGAAAGGGATTACATCTGCTCTAAGTCATACAATAGAACATCCAGCATGGGAAGAAAGTTTATTTCATAAGGAGTAGGGGCCATTTGAATGCCTGAGAATGGGGGAGTTACTAAGGCCACAATCAAGCACAAGTCTAGGACAAGACTCAGGCTAGAATAAGACAGAGGACCCTGCACTTTGCATTTGCCTTGGGCCGATCTTGATAGGAGGGCTAACCATAGAAGGGAGGACCAGCCACTGCAGAACCAGTTTGTAAAGACTGTGAGGGGTGTTTTTTTGTCTTGGTTTGTTTTTGTTAGCGCCTCCAACTCAAGGAAATCTCTGTCATACATTAGCTGGATATAAACTTAAGGAACAGATAGCTCAGAGACTAAATTCCAGATTTCACACTTTAAAATATAAAGATGTACAGTGTAAAAAAAAAAGCTTACAAGACAAAGTGCAATGAACCTCTATATGCCAACAAACTAGATAACCTAGTTGAAATAGATGAATTCCTAGAAATACACAAACTGCATGCACTGACTCAAGAAGAAATAGCTCCCAGGGAGCAGACGTAGCTTAAGTGTTTGAGCACATGCTTCTGATGTACAAGGTCCCAGGTTCGACCCCTGGTACCTCCTAAAAACAAAAACCAAAACAAGCAAACGAAAAAAAACAACAACTCGGGGGGAGTATCAGTATAGCTCAGTAGTTGGGCACTGGCTTTCCATATACAAGGTCCTAGGCTCAATCCCAGGCCCTGATACCTAAAAAAAAAAAAAAAAAAAAAAAGAAGAAATAGCTCTCAACAGACCAACACCAGGTAAAGAAACTGAATCAGTAACCAAAAACTTTCCAACAAAGGCCAGGATCAGATGCCTTTACAGGTGAATTTCATCAAACATTTCAAGAAGAATTAGCACCAATCTTGCTCAACATCTTCCAAAAAATTGAAGAGGAGGCCACACTCCCTAACTTATTCTTTGAAGCCAAGATCACTCTAATACCAGAGCTAGGTAAGGATAGCACAAGAAAAGAAAATTACAGACCAATATTCTTTATAAATATAGATGTAAAAATCCTCAACACAATGCTAGCAAACTGAATTCAACTTCACGTTAAAGGAATTATGTACCATGATCAAGTGGGATTTATCCCAGATATGCAAGGGGTGGTTCAACATAAGAAATCAGTTAATGTAATACACCACATTAATAGAACAAGGAAAAAACATGGTCATCTAAATTGATCATGAAAAGTCATTTGATAAAATCCAGCGCCGCTTCTTGATAAAGACACTTAGAAAACTTCCTCAACTTGATAAAGGGCATATGTGAAAAACCCACAACTAACATTCTACTTAATGGTAAAAGACTGAAAGTTTTCCCTATAAGATCAGGAGGCAGACCAGGATGCCACTGTCACCACTGTTTGTCAACATTGTATTGGAAGTTAAAACCAGAGTAATTAGGCAAGAAAAGAAATAACGGTTATCAAATTAGAAAAGAAGAAGTAAAACTTTCCCTATTTGCAGATGACATGGTCCTATATATAAAAAATCCTGAAAAATCCAAAACCAAGCTACTAGAACTAATAAACTAATTCAAGAAAGTGGCAGGGTTAAAGATCAATATGCAAAAATCAGTAGTATTTCCATGCACTAGTAACGAACAATCTAAAGAGGAGATCAAGAGAAAAATTCCATTTACAATAGCAACTTAAAGAATCAAATATCTAGGAATAAATTTGTCCAAGGATGTAAAGGGCTGGTATATGGAAAACTACAAACCATTGCTGAAAGAAATCAAAGACCTAAACAAACGGCAGGACATTCCATAGTCATAGATTGGAAGACTAAATATTGTTAAGATGTCAATTCTACCCAGAGTGATTTACAGATTCAAGGCAATCCCAATCAAAATTCCAACAGCCTTCTTTGCAGAAATGGGAAAGCCAATCATCAAATTTACATGGAAGGATAAGGGGCTCCTTATCCTCACATTTCCTGATTGCAAGACTTATTACAAAGGTACTGTAATCAAAACAGTGTGGTATTGGCACAAGGAAAGATGTGTAGTCCAATGGAATTGAATTGTGAGGTCAGAAATAACTCACATCTGTGGCCAATTGGTTTTTGTCATTCAATGGGTAAAGAATGATCTCTTCAACAAATGGTACTGGTAAAACTGGACATCCTTTTGTGAAAGAATGAAGGTGGACTTCTACCTCACACCATATACAAAAATTAACTCAAAATGGGTCAAAGACCTAAATATAAGAACTAAAACTATAAAATTCATAGAAGAAAACTTAGGGAAGCATCTTTGGAACCTTGTGTTAGGCAATGGTTTCTTAGATTTTACATTAAAAGCATAAGCAACAGAATAAAAAATAGTTGAATCTTCATCAAAATAAAAAACTTTGTGCATCAAAGGACTTCATCATCAAAGTAAAAAAGACAATGTACAGAATGGGAGAAAATGTTGGAAGCCTGATAAGCGTTTGATATCCAGAATATATTAAGAAATCTTACAAATCAACAACAAAAAGACAAATGACCCAGTTAAAAAATGTGCAAAAGACTTGAATAGACATTTCTCCAAAGAAGATATACCAATGGCCAAAAAGCACATGAAAAGATGCTCAAATCATTAGCTATTAGGGAAATACAAATCTAACCCACAATGACATACCATTTCACACCCAGTAGAATGGCTACTAGTGAAAAAATAGAAAATAAAAAGTGTTAGAGGATATAAAGAAATAGGAACACTTAGTCATTGTTGGTGGGAATGTAAAATATTGCAACCACTGTGTAAAACAGTTTTGGCATTTCCTCAGAATTCTAATTATAGAATTACCATATGATCCAGTATTCCCACTTTCAGTAATATATCCAAAAGAAATGAAAGCAGGGACTCCAATGGATATTTGCACACTGATATTCATAGAGGCATTATTTACAATTGCCAAAAGATGGAAGCAACTCAAGTGTCCATCAACAGATGAATGAATAAACAAAATGTGATATAGTCCTACAATGGAATGTTATTCAGCCATGAAAAAGAATGATGTTCTGATGCATGCTACAACATGGATGAACCTTGAAGACATCATGTTGAGTGAAACAAGCCAGATAAAATAGGACATATCTCAACTGATATGAAAGCAAATACATAGTGTCTGAAACTAGAATACAGGATACCAGAGGCTGGGGAGTGGGTAGGGAATGAGGAGTTAATGCATAATTGGTACAGAGTTTTTTTCTGGGGTGATGGAAAAGTTTTGGTAATGGATAGTTGTGATGGTAACACAACATTGTGTATGTAATTAGAACAACTGAATTACATATTTGAATGGGGTTAAAAGGGTAAATTTTATGGTGTATACATATTATTGGAATAAAAATTTAAAAATAAACACGAAAGGACTACAACACAGTGAACCATAATGTGAAGTATACACTGTAGGTAATTGAATAATTTTAATAATATTGTTTCATCAATTGTAACAAAAACAGTACACTAATATAAAGTGCTAATTGGAAAACTGCATGTATAAGGGTATATGGGAACTCTATATTTTCTCCATGATTTTTTGTAAACCTATAACTTCTCTAATAAAAAATGAGAATAAATAGGCTTGTTTTCCTATTTAAAAAATCGTCTTCTAAGTTAGAGGCAAACACGAACTTGTAGCAAGCCTCCTGCCCATCATTGTAATTGGGTAGGTGTAGCTAAGAGGACTCGGGTTGTACTAGCATACCTGCATCAGTTAATAGCTGTAATTGAAGCTAAAATGATCATAATTTTGAGCTGTTCACATTTAATTCTGCAAAATTATAGATGAAGCTGGTATATTATTAAAGCTTGTTGAGAAAAAGGAGTTTGGGTATAGCTATAGCCTCCATGTGAATTTAATTCATGCTTGCCTCATGACTAATAGTTGACATGCCAAATTTGAAAACTGATTCGAGGGAAAACTCATGTGTCCACCCATCATTGGTTTCTGATCACATGACTTATTGAATGGAAATGGGTGACCTCATTCTGGAAGATCACACACTGGGAAGAAGATTCTTTTCTCCATCTTGCTCCCTGTCTCCATCCCCTCACACCTGGATTATATTCATAGCATGGCGGCTTGTCTGTCAGCTTCCAATCTCTACCATCTTAAATCCATCCTACATTCTGATGTCAAGGTAACCCTTCTAAATGACCACTTTACCCTGCTGAAGAGCTCTTGGTGGCTGCCAATGCAGACCTGCTCGGTCCTGGATAAACTCCTTTGGCATCACACATGGAACTTTAAAACACTGCCCATGTGTGTCTTCTGGAGAATCATTGTTGTGAATGGCCCTGGCATCTGAATTTTGAAAACTCCAGATAGTTGTAGTGGGCAACTAAAGTTGGAAACAGCAGTTCCATTACCTGATGTCTAAGACATTCTGCCTGGCTTCTTAATTATGCCCTAAGTATCTCATTGTACCCCAGTAAGCACCCTTTTCTGTTCAGCCAGGCTAATCACCTCGCGATGCCCATATCATAAGCTTTGGACATTCTTGCCTTCCAGACTGCTCACATTGTTCTTCTCAGACAGAAGCTCCCACTCTCGTTTTCCTTTTCAAACCTTGTCCACTTTTTCGGGACCCTTCCCATGTTTTCTTTACTGTTCAATTTTTTTACAATGTTGATATTTCTTTTCTTGGAACAACTGCATGCCTGCTTCATTTATTGTTTCGGATGCTTTCTTTATTTATCATTTCAGGTATCTTATGTGGTCTCTCTTACTATGGTACTCTGCCAGCTCCGTGAAACAGGACCCAGATCTGCCTTCATTTCTTTCTCCCAGTGCCCCAGTCCCCGAGGGTCCAGCATGATGTTGGTCATGAAATAGTCCCTGAATAAGTATTTGTGGAATGACTTTTTAAAAATTATTATTTTTTACCTGATTTGGAGAAGGAACTTAGAGACATTAGTTGGCTTCTGTACTTTTGGGGTAACTATTGTCTTGGTTAATGTGGATTACAAGTTTATGCCCCTTCCTTAATTGTACACTAATTTTCTTGAGGTTAGAGTCCTTGTTCATTTGCTGCAACACTGAAGTGACTTTTATAAAGCAGGCACTGAGTTGGGGGTGCTTTCTTTGAACTCTGTATTCTTGTTTTTTGTAGATTTCAATACACCGGCTTTAGAGGGGTGCTCACTGAATAATTTACACTGAAATTTTTTTCTTTTAAAGATTTATTTTTTATTTATTTCTCTCCCCTTCCCCTGCCATTGTCTGTTCGCTGTGTGTACTTCTGTGACCGCTTCTATCCTTATCTGCAGCACTGGGAATCTGTGTTTCTTTTTGTTGCATCATCTTATTATGTCAGCTCTGCGTGTGTGCAGCGCCATTCTTGGGCAGGCTGCATTTTCTTTCGCACTGGGTGGTTCTCCTTATGGGGCACACTCCTTGTGTGAGGGGGTTCCCTATGCGGGGGACACCCCTGCACTCCTAGTCGCGTCAGCACTGTGCATGGGCCAGCTTACCACACGGGTCACCACGGGCCTCCCATGTGGTAGGCAGATGCCCTATCCATTGGGCCAAGTCTGTTTCCCTACACTGAAATTTAGTACATTGTCAGCGATCCATGTGTAATAATTTCCTTTCCCTTTTTTATTATAGACAGAAGTTTCGTTTTGTGGCTAGCATTTTCTTTCAGTATTTAAACTGTCATTACTATAATAAAATAAATGCTTAACTGCACCCATCATACTGAAATAGTCTGATGTAAGCCTTGAGGAACTGTTCACAAATTCATTCATATTTCCAGAGCTGAAACTCTCCCAAAATGAGCACTTAAGCAGAAATGAAAAGGATTGCCTCCTGTAGGCCAAGCATTTAGCTGATTATTTTTAATTATTCTATGCTGGTACCTCTGACACAGAGGGAAATTAATAGCATTATAATGCATGGATCCCTTGGGCATTTGCATGATATTTTCCGAAAAGGATCATATCCTATGCTTTGCTGGGTTTTGAGAACTGTAGAAGGGAGATGGGAGATTTTACCGTTGGGCAAGATAAGAGAGAGCTTGCAAATAACTGCTGACTTTAAATGCCTCCTCCAGTCCCTTGTAGCTTTCTGGTCTCAAGGTGTGATTTAGGAGCTTTCAATAAAAACACACAGTCCGGGTGTATGTCACGCTATTACACAGATACATTCCTAACAATTGAGTTTTTGTACATAGAGTTCTTTCTTTCCATTGGATTTTCCATGTGAAATCAGAGTCTTCTAACATAAAAACATTTTAAAAAATTACATTGTAGATTTATTTTAAATATTTTTCCAAAAGCTATATATGTATAGTTTAAAAAATCAAGTTGTTTTATAGGGCTTCTAACAAACCAGCAGTCTGCTGACCTATATCCTTCCCCATCCCTGATTCCTACTTCCTACATTTTTGTCGTTTCTTCAGTTATTTGCTCCCATTTTTCTCAATTGCGTGCTTAGTCTTCCATTTCTTGGCTTTCTTGGCTTTAGTCATATCTGCTGACATCCCACTGTGGAACATAAGGATTTGGTTCTCTTATTCCCACCCACATCCCTCACCCATCATCTTGCTCTCCCCTCCTTCACTGTGGATACTTTATTCTTTTTGGTTAGTTCAATTGTCAGAGCTTGCATTAGTAAAACTTTGTAAATATTGTTTATTTATTTCCTTTCTTGTGAAACTTTTGTTTTTCCTGAGTTATTAACATTTTTCCTCCTTTGCCTAGCTTTCTGGGTACCTATCATTAATTTATCACCAGTCTCTCTCCCAGATGTATAACTCTCTCCTCTATACATTCGTATGTATCAGGGGAGCTACAATTTTTGCTCTTCCCAGGAACCCTCCAGCTTTCTTGCTGTCTGGGCTCTTCCTCTCTAGGTTTGTTGAACTGCTGCTCCTGACATTCTCTTTCACCACCAACCTGGGGATTCCCTTCATTTCTCTCCCTTGTGGTCAACTTTCTTGGTTTACCCCCTCATGCAGATATAAACACATCCTTAAGTATCTTTCTAAGAAAGGGTACAAGGGAGATAACATGTTTGAGAGCATTTGTCTTAAGTTGGCTTCCCCAGAAACAGAGACTGAACTGGGGATTCTTTTTTTTAAAGATTTTATTTTTTTGTATTTATTTCTCTTCCCTTCCCTGCACCTGTTGTCTGCTCTGTGTCCATTTGCTGTGTGTTCTTCTGTGTCCACCTGCATTCTTGTCAGATGCATCAGGAATCTGTGTCTCTTTTTGTTGCATCATCTTGCTGTGTCAGCTCTCTGTGTGTGCGGGGCCACTCCTGGGCAGGCTGCACTTTTTTCGCACGGGGTGGTTCTCCTTATGGGGCGCACTCCTTGTGCGTGGGTTTCCCCTATGCCAGGGACACCTCCGTATGGCACGGCACTCCTTGCACGCATCAGCACTGTGTGTGGGCCAACTTCACCACACAGGTCAGGAGGCCCTGGGTTTGAACCTTGGACCTGACATATGGTAGGCGTATGCTCTATTCATTGAGCCAAATTTGCTTTCCCCCTGGGGATTCTTTTACAAGTAATTTATGGAAGAACTGCTCTCTGGAGTGGGAGTGAGGGGAACAGGTTAAGGCAGGGGAACAAGATGAGTAAAGATGGGGGAATGCTCTGGTTGCTCCCATTCATCACACAGGCTTTTACTCTTAGCTGGGTTGGTGGGGGCAGTTGTTGGCTGCATGGAGTGTAGGAAGAATCTGGGGTTTGATTGTTCCCTATTCAACTTTCCACCAGTCCTCTTTGATACTTACCTGCACTCTCATTTTCAGAGGCTCCCTGGCTCTCCTATTCCTGAATGGTTCTAGGGTTCTGGGGTAAACCATCTTGTGTCTGAGGCTTTTCCTCTGCCTCAGGTGGCAGCTTTCTTGGGATGTCAGACAATTATTACCTGCCTTTCTCTTTTAGCTTCCAAAACATTATGGCTGCCATCTTTTCTCCCTTTCTTCTTTTTTTAACCTTTTATTTTAAAATAATTTCAAACTTACAGGACAGCTATAAAAATAATACAAAACTCAAACAGAAAACTCCTCCATACTCCCACCACCCAGATCCCCAACTTTAACATTTTGCCACTTTTGCTGTATCCTTTATCATCTATCGTCAATCTATCTATCCAACTATCTATTTTTTTTTCTTTTCTTTTTTTAAAGATTTATTTATTTATTTCTCTCTCCTCCCCCCCCCACCCCAGTTGTCTGTTCTCTGTGTCTATTTGCTGCGTCTTCTTTGTCCACTTCTGTTGTTGTCAGAGGCACGGGAATCTGTGTTTCTTTTTTTGTGTCATCTTGTGTCAGCTCTCTGTGTGTGCAGTGCCATTCTTGGGCAGGCTGCACTTGCTTTCATGCTGGGTGGCTCTCCTTACGGGGTGCACTCCTTGCCCATGGGGCTCCCCTACGCGGGGGACACCCCTGCATGGCAGGGCATTCCTTGCGTGCATCAGCACTGTGCACAGGCCAGCTCCACATGGGTCAGGGAGGCCCAGGGTTTGAAATGCGGACCTCCCATGTGGTAGATGGACGCCCTAACCGCTGGGCCAAGTCTGCCGCCCCAACTATCTATTCTTTGAACATTTGAGGGCAGTTGCCACATATCATATTCTTTGAACACGTAATACTGCCATCCTACAAACAAGGACATTCACATATATAATCACCTAAATTATAATAAGTTCAAGAAATTTCATGTTGGTATAATGCTTATAGTCTATGTTCCAATTTTTTTTTATGTCCCATTAATGTCCTTTTGAACCTCTTCTCCATTCTCAGTTCCCACCTAATATCATGTATTACATTTACTTGTCATTATCTCTGTTTTTTTTTCCTTTCTCTCCCCCTCCCTTTCTTTCTCCTTTAACTGTGAAAACATATAAACAACATACATCCTCCTATTCTAGTCCCTCCCAAGCCTACCATTCAATGGGATTAATTGCATTTACAATCTTGTAACACCCTCATCACCTCCCATTACTAGAACTTTCCCATCACCCCAATCAGAAACCCTAGATTTACTGAGATTTTGCATTAACTCCCTACTTCCTCTGTCCCCTACCCCTGATAACTTGTACTCTACTTTCTGTCTATATGAGTTTGCATATTCTTTGTTATATTTGCATGGGGTTCAAATATAACCACCTAAATCTGTAGCAATCTTGTTTGCTTTGATACCATTTAACTTCAACAGCCTGTTCCTTTTTGTAATTCTTGTCACATTATGAATTTAAAACCATTGATTTATCATTATATATATGCATGTACCTTTTAGATCCTGTAGGAAGTAAAAAGAAAAGTTACAAATAAAATACAGTAGTACTGGTATTTATATTTGTACCATGTTATTATCTTTACTAAGATTTTAATTTCTTCATGTGGCTTCAGTTGGTTGTCTAGTGTTCTTTCCTGCAGAACTCCCTTTAGAATTGCTTGTAAGGCTAGTCTAGTGGTGATGAAATCCCTCAGCTTTTGTTTATCTGGGAATGTCTTAACCCCTCACTCATTTTTGAAAGATGGTTTTTCCAGGTAAAGAATTCTTAGTTGGCAATTTTTTGCTTGTAGCACTTTAAATATGTCTACACACTGTCTTCTTACCTCCATGGTTTCTAATGAGAAATTGGCAATTAATCTTATAGAGGCTCCCTTGCATATGATGCCGCTTTCAGAATTTTCTGTCTTTGACATTCAACAGTGATTATAACATGGCATGGTATGCATCTATTTGGGTTTATTCTGTTTGAAGTTCATTGAACATCTTGGATGTGCATATTCATGTCTTTTTTTATAAATTTGGGAAGTTTTCAGTCATTATTTCTTTGAATATTTTCTATGCCCCTTTCTCTCTTTTTTTCTCCTTCTGAAACTCCCACAATGCATTTATAGGTATGCTTGATGGTGTCCTACAGATTCCAGTTTACTTTCCTTTCTTCTTTCTTCCTTCTGCTACTTAAAGTGGATATTTTCAATTAATCTTATTTTCAAATTCACTAATTCTTCCTTCTGCTAGCTCCAATCGGCTAATGAGCTATCCTAGGGAATTTTTAATTTCTGTTACTGTGGTAAATAAATAAATCTTTAAAAAAAAAGAAAAAGAAAGATAGTACAGGGAGTTTCCATATGACCTTCACCCAGTTTCCCTAACATGAACATCTTGCACAGTTACACTGTCAAGGTAAGAAATGAACATTGGTACATTGCTATTAACTAAATTCTATAGTTCATTTGGATTTCACATTTTCCCACCGGCTTCTCTTTTTGTCCTTTTACTGTTCCAGGACCCAATCCAGGAAAAGCATTGCATTTAGAACATTCTTATTTGAAAGTGTAATTTTACAGGAGAGGAAGATATGCCTTTAATTTGAGCTGTAGACTGAAAATATAATATATGGATGTATTATTTTGAAATTCTCAGTTGTAGTTATGCTGTTAGGCACAAATTATTTTGTGAGTTGCATAATTATCTGTTTTCGCACCTCCGAGGCAGTTGGGGCACTATTAATGGGTTTAGGTTTGTAAGGCCTGGTTTACCTTCCAGAGGCAAGTGTTTAACATGATTAGTACCACTGCTTATAAGCTGCCAAATACTTTTTAATGCTGCATTTTCTTGGTGTTGCTTCTATCACAGTAGTGAAGAATGTCTATCAGATTGCTCTGTTCAGTTATTGCTAAAACTGATTTGTCCCAGGCTGTGGTCCTGGGTTGTTTTGCCTGATGACAGTAGGGGAGGCAGCAGATTAAACCTCATCTTTCCTCTGTAGCTCTTAGAATTTCTTAAAAGGCTCTACCTCAGTGTAAGGGTAAAGGATGGCATGGTCAAATTTGATGGCATCAGCTTGGTCTGGAGCTTTGGGAAAGCCACTGAATCTCTCTGGTTCTCAGTTTTTCCATCTGTCAAATGAAGCAATAGGACAAGGTAGTCTCCTAAAGTCCCTTTCAACTCTAAAAGGGTCTGTGATTCTATCACTATATTCTCGGATTATCCATGAAGCTTTGAAAATTATCATCTTTTTCCTACCACTCAAGAAAAATTCCATTATTTTAAATAATTCCTCAGGCAATGTTGTTCAAAGGAGTGAAGGCATTTGAGTATGAGCTTACATAGTACTTACTTTGAAAGATAAAATAACTTTTAAAATTTAGGCAGTAGACTAAAAAATGAGCATTGAATCACTTCCTGATTGTATGCCTTTTCTGAATTATCCACCTTCATGCTCATATTGAATAACTGCTTTGCCCTGGACACTCTGATGGGTGGTGCCAAGATGCAAAGATGCTTAAGGCACAGCTCTGATCCTGGGTGTGTACAAGGTCCAGGGGGTATACAGATGCAAATAATCCAACATGAGGGAAAAGGGGTATAGATTGTGATGGGGATGAAATAAAGAGCATGCATGTTTAGTGAAGGTAGGTGCAGGGAGAGGGAAAGAGGAAGAATTCAAGGGAAAATAATACTGATTTAACACTGATTTCCTGCCAGAATTGGGTTGGTGTACTCCTTTTGTAGACAGATGAAGGGAAAAGGAGGGCACTGGTTGTCAGCTCTTATTCCCCATAGTTGCATCCTGTGTCTTCAGGGCTGGTACTGCTAGCCCAATTGTTTGTTTTGTAAGGCATGGTTGTGGCTGTAGGTCTTTAGGCATCTTCCATCTGGGATCATAAAGGGACGGGCTGGCACAGACTTGCCATCAGAGCCGATGCCCTGATGTGTTGGACCCGGTGCTCAGCACCTCCTTCTTTGTGGCTCATCTCCTCCAGGCCTTGCTTCCTAGGAACAATTAAGAGTGCATCAGATCCACTGCTTCTTGGTGTCTGTATCAACTAGTTCATATGTCATTGGACCCTTGTAACAAATGCCTAATGCTTAAAGGAGCTTTGCTAGTGTTGACAGCTTTAGGCAAGCCACCTATGTTGGGGCAACCCAATTCCATTTCCAGATTGTTCTTTGGTCACTTCCTAGTTTATGTGGGAGACAGGGAGGCTGGCAAGAGAAAGGAATGAAGGTAATCCAGTTGGGTCCTGGTTTTTGACTGGAAGGATAAAGAATGGCAATTCTCTAGGAGCGGTCCCCGTGAATCATACAGGGGTACTTTTCCATCTCAGGCATCCCAGATTCTTACAGGGCCCCTCTTGAGAGGCACACTTCTTGGGCCCTGCCTTAAATTACTGCCAGATGGAATCGTTGTTCACGAGAACATTGTGTATTTCTCATGTTGGGGTAGAAAAAGGTTGGTAACCAATGACACAGGAGTGGAAGGGGGTTCTGAGAGAAAAGGTTGGACTTACTGAAAAGGTGATAAAGGACAAGGCTTGCAAGGGCATGATGGTCACTTCGTCCTTGGTTGGAGTATGGGGAGGGGTTGAAGGATGAGATGTGGAGCCTTATCTGGACCATATGGTTTTAGAGTTGTTGAAGGTGAGGCTGAGTGAGAGATCCTGAGAGAAATGTGCAGGAGAGAGGGGCCTGCTGGATTGGGGCCTGGACAGGTCTACACCTTGCCCCATGTCCTCTCTGGGGAGTATGCCATGAGTGGCCACTACCACGGGCTATGAATTCTAGTGCTAATGAGAGACTAATTAGGCTGTGGCCAGGAGGAGAAGGCCCCAGGCTTCCTGTGATGGCCTTTTCCTACAGTCTGACTCATAAGTCTGAACTAGTCACCCTCAGCTCCTGTCCCATCTGGATGAGACGTGCTCATTCTGTCAGGGAATTTCTGAGGCAGGTGCAGTTTTCCATGGGTGGCACTAAGGCTTTTGCTGAGAGAAGCTGGCCCAGAACAAATGTCTGTGTGAGCATGATGTCAGAAAGCAAATGGCTTTCTGCGTGGATTTGTTCTTTATTGTTGATGTTGTAATACCTGGTTCTCTCAATCTCTATGTTATTTTGGGATGGATGATACAGCTGTATATATATATATATATAAAGAATTTAGTATTGTTGAGTAATAGACAAAGCTTTGGAAGTGAATGCACTCATTGAGCAAATAAATACTGACTAGAAACCTCAAGGCAAAGCTTTTGGGGTCAGAGAAACAGGCAGAATCAATCTCCAGTACTTAGAAGGATCAATTTAAGAGGTAGAAGGAGAAATGGGAATGTTCTGGTAAACACCAGAAATATTACTCTCAGGTGTTGGTGGTCAAAATATTGACTGCAGGGAAACGGACTTTGGCCCAGTGGTTAGGGCGTCCGTCTACCATATGGGAGGTCCGCGGTTCAAACCCCGGGCCTCCTTGACCCGTGTGGAGCTGGCCATGCGCAGCGCTGATGCGCGCAAGGAGTGCCTTGCCACGCAAGGGTGTCCCCTGCGTGGGGGAGCCCCACGCGCAAGGAGTGCGCCCGTGAGGAAAAGCCGCCCAGCGTGAAAGAAAGTGCAGCCTGCCCAGGAATGGCGCCACCCACACTTCCTGAGTCGCTGACGACAACAGAAGCGGACAAAGAAACAAGACACAGCAAATAGACACCAAGAACAGACAACCGGGGGAGGGGGGGAATTAAATAAAATAAATAAATCTTTAAAAAAAAAATATATTGACTGCAGATGAAGCATGGGAAGCAGTGCTGGAGAGAGGGATTTCCCACTCATCAAGTTTTGGGTTCTCCGTATTTGATGTGTTCTTTTTTTATGTCCAGTAAGATCTGAGCTCACTTCTGACTGCTTTTCCCCACTTCTCACATCCATAAGGTTTCTCCCCAGCACGAACTCTCTTATGTCTGATTAGAGCTGAGCACTGATGGAAAGCTGTGCCACACTCATTGCAGGTAGATGGCTTTTCATTGTGGATTCTTTTGTGCTGCCTCAGGAGTGAACTATGATGAAAGGCCTTTCCACACACTTCACATTTGTAAGGTTTCTCTCCAGTGTGGATTGGTCAAGTCTGACTTCCCACTGAAAGCTTTGCCACACTCTGAACTTTTAAAAGGTTTCTCTCCAGTGTGGGTTCTTTGATGAATGGTAAGGGCAGTGCTGATCCTGGAACGGTTTCCCACATTCCCCACATCGGTTGGGCTTATTCTAGATTTTTGCTCGTAAGCCCTGCATTTACAAGTATGATGAAAGGCTTTCCCACGCTTCTCACACTTGTAAGGTATCTCTTCAGTATGGCTTTGTCTGTGTCTGGTGAGCTCTACTTTGATATTGAAGGCTCTTCCACACTGGGAGCTCCTGTATTTTTCTCCCAAGTGTGGATTCTTTTGTATTTTGTGAGGTCTGAGCTCCCTTTGAAGGCCCGTGCCACACTCCTCACATTGATACGTTTTTCCCCAGTGTGGATTCTACCATGTTGGTAAGGGAATGTCTACACTGGAAGGCTTTACCATGGTCGTTACATTCATCAGGCTTCTTCACGGTGTGGATGATCTGATGCCTACTGAGACAGTTCCTGGTTTTGAAGACTTCCACATGTGTCACCGCACATGTGAGGCTTCTTCCAGCTATGATTTTTTTTTTTTTAAATGTAGGCAAAGAGCTGACCTTCTATTGAAAGCATTTCCACACAGGGTACATTTAAAGAATTTCTCCCCTGTGTGGATTATCTGATGCGTATAAAGCTGATTTCTGGTCTTGAATGCTTTTCCACACTCATTACACACATAGGGTTTCTCACCAGAGTGATTTCACTATGGAGAATTAGATCTGAATGCCCACTGAAGTTTTTCCCACTTTTGACACATGTATGGAGTTTCTGTTCTATAGGATATCTTTTATATGGAATATATTTTAAGTTTGGGCTGAAGTTTTTTCCAAGTACTTTCTCTGTTTTTCCTTTTTTGATGGTCAGTTCTTCAGAGCCTTCTTTTGCTTCTCTCATTTTCTCCCTTGTGGGCATTTCCCGTTGATTCTCTAATTTGACATCCTGTGCACAAACTTCTCTAACCTCAAGTCCCTGAGAAACAACTTTTAGGGGACTTCTAAATTTCACCCAGGAGGATTCTTCATTTTAAAAAACTTCTTGTTCTGAACCTGCCTTCTCATTGTCAGACCATATCTGGTCTGTTGACACTGAGTAAGAACAGCTCAGGGGCTCACTGTCCTGTAGATTTTGAATATAGGCCCCTGTCCCTCACTCCAGATGAGAGATCAAAGGAGGTTTAGGAAATGGAAATCCGAGTCATACTGTGTTCCCATAATTTTCCTATATCACATCTTTATAAAAATGCCTTTGAGCGTGGCTTAGACACTTCCATTCCCTGTCAGTGAAGGTCACAGCTATATCATCAAATGTCTTTGACTCCTTAAATAATATGTTCTTGCTGTCCTGGAGAAAAGCCATACTTCCCTCAGGAAACAGACACAGAAGAAAGGAATTTGTAGGGAGGAGGTTTATAGAAATGAAAGAGTGAAAGGAAGCATGGGCTTTCAGTAGCAAAAAATAATAAAGAGGAACCATTTCACAAGGGGTTTGTTATACAACAAATTGTTCCTTAAGAGAAGGAACACTGGGATCTGGGAATGGCTTGGCCAGATAATGCAATGAAAACAGGGCCATGCTTAGGAGACAGTGATACATTTTCAGGAGGGTGGAAGGGACCTCAGTGTCAAGATGACACTTGGGCCTGTGTCATCAGTGTGATTTCTGCTCCTGACAGGTTTCCTTGTCTTCCATCTTTGGCAAAGACAGGGTATTGAGGACATGGTAGAACTCTGTCCCTCAGGAGCTGTGTATCAGGGATCCAAAGCTGTTGGCTTGGTGGTCCTGGGTGTGCATCTGATAGCACACACTGTTGCATCTTTTTATCTAGCTTTCTTTTATAAGCTTCTACCACTGTTCTGGTTTCTTCTCTACTGGTCAGATCCAACTTTGAAAGCCATTGATGGCTTTGCCCAGACAACAAGTTTTGAAGTAACTCCTGAAGACCCCAGCCTCTTTTAGGACACACAAATCTTGGTGGTCCTGGCAGACCAGTACCTGTGGACCTGATCCACAGGGCAGCTTTTGTTTGGTTTGATGTGTGAAGTACTGCCCTGGATTTGCGGGTTCAGTAGCAGTATTAAGCCAAATGTAATCACACACCTTGTTTTCCGTGGAGGCAATGGAATGGAAGGACCAAATATGCTCTGGGGCTGAACTCTGCATCTTAGAGCTGTGGGTGGACCTCACCAGGGGGCCTGCTGGGAAGGCAGGGCCTGCAAGACCAGTGGAGAAACTGAGCCCACAGGGCAGGCCTGCAGCTATATTTTTAAAGTAAGGCATAATTAAATAAATTTTAGAAATCCTTCCAATGTTTTGTGTCTGTGATGACTGTCATGTGGTTATAATGGGAAGTAGGGGCACTCTAAGCAAGAAGTCACAGTGTCCAAAGAGCAAATGACCACAGACTGACTGAGATGGTGTTTAATTCAGTAAACATGAGAGAATCTTTTATCTAATTGTCCTAGCTGAGACTTGAGTCTAGCTTCATTCTTTCCTTCTCCCTCTTGTTTTTCCCCTCACTGAGGTGATCATGGCCCTCCTTGGCCATTTCCCTGGATCTGCCTTTTATTAGCTTGTGACCTTGACTGACTTATCTTATTCAAAATTCAATTTTTTAATCTGCAAATAGAAATAGAAAATAATATCTGCCTCACAGAGTTGTGATGGTACAGTAAGATATCAAACATAAAGTACCTAGCATGGTTCCTGGAAATTGTAGGTGATCAATAAATATCAGTTCCCTTCTTCCTTTTTAGAGAAGATAATTGACTGGATCAATCTGACATTAGATTACTGTTTGTCTTTAAATATTTCAAAGGCTGTCACATATAACAGAGGAAAGACATTCTTTAGTGCTCCAGAGAGCACAACTAGAGTTAATAGGTATAAATGGAAGGGAACAGAGTTCCTCAACACAGGGCAGAACTTTGTAGTAATTAGAGTAGTCTTATAATGCAGTGGAGTTCATTAAGTGATGAGCAACGTGCCCTGGAAATATTCAATTAGAACAGGATTTTTCAAGAGCAGCATTATTGACCTTTTGGGCCATATTGTCCCTTGTTGGGGGGGGGCCTGTCTTGTACATTGCAGGGTATTTAGCAGATCCCTGGCCTCTACCCACTAGAGATGCCAGTGGCACACCCTCCCCGCCCCCCCCCCCCACTCCCACCTCCTGTGTGACAACCAAAAAGGTCTCCTCCTCTGGACATTGCCAAATATCCTCTGGGGGTGCAAAATCATCCCCAGTTGAGAATCACTAAACTAGAGGCTAGATGACAGGAAACTTCACAGATGGTCACTTCCATTCTACCCCAAACTGAGTTCACAGAACATTAGCTCCAGGAATGCTGGGGGTGGCTTTTTGGTTTGGGATCGTGCCTTCCACCTGGGATTAAAGGTGTGACCCATGTCAATTGTAGGGTTTGGTATGGGCCACTGAGAACAGCTTGGGTACCCATTTGGAAGGTCTCTTGTGGTTGGTTGCTCATTTCAGCATTTTTTAAAAATTGTGGTAAATACACATAACATAAATTCACCATTTTAAGCATTTTAGAGTGACAAATTCAGTGGCATTTAGTACATTTACGATGTTGTTCAACCATAAACACCATCTAGTTCCAGAATGTTTTCATTACCCTAAAGGGACACCCTGTACCTATTAAACATTCGCTCTCCATTTCCCTCTCCCCCTCCCAGCCCCTGGTAGCCGCTAATCTGCTCTCTGTCTCTGTGGTTTTTCCTGTTCTAGATACTTCATGTAAGAAGAATCATCTACTGTGTGGTCTTTTTGTCTGGCTTCTTTCACTCAGCATAAAGTCTTCAAGGTTCATCTATTTTGGAGCGTGGATCAGAACTTTATTCCTTCTTATGGCTGCGTACTATTCCGTCACGTGTTCTCATTGTGGTTTTGCAGGTCATGTTAGCAGCTTCCTACTGGTCTCTCCTGGCCCCGGCGGTTGAGATGGCCACGTCCTCGGGGGGCTTCGGGGCCTTTGCCTTCCTTCCCGTGGCTGTCGGCTTCACCCTTGGCGCTGCCTTCGTCTATGGAGCTGACCTCCTGATGCCTTCCCTGGTAAGTGTCGTTTACTTTGGGCCGCCATGTCAGGGCATTTCTAGCTCTGTGCTAGAAACATGTTTCTGCTCAAAGTTGATATTCCTGGAATGTCTCTGTTAAATGGCCAGCGGTGGCTAAATATCTTTCAAGCCAGTAGAGGGCTTTTATTGAGAGGAGTCAAATTGTGATTTCTTCTCTCAGAGAAAAGGATCTCTTGTTAACACGAGGAATCATCCCCTTATTTACATTTTGGTAAGTTCAGACTCAATGTCAGATGTCATGATAAATATTGGGGCAGCTGGCATTGTGCTGCGTGAGCCTAGAACTGGGAGAAACTGGAGACTGTGATCATGGTCATGGCCCTTAATGAACTAAAGATGTAATAAGGAAGTCGATGACACAATGGCCATAACATAGGGCCACTGAGAAAGCATCTCTTTAATGAGGGCAAATGGAAATGGGAAGTCTGGGCACTGGGGCTCTGAGTTTGGGCTCGGTTCTGCCAATTATTGCTTGTTTGTCTCTTAACTCCAGTTTTCCTTTCTATAATTTGTGATCACTCCCTTTCAAGTTCATCCTTCTAGGAAACTAGTAAAAATTCAACCTGAAGATGCTGAGGAGCTACAAAGTTAAAAAAACAAAAACAAAATAAAACAAACAAACAAAAAACCCCCCCACAAGTGGGGAAGTTCAGAAATTTTAGGCTCTTTGCAAAAATAGGACTGGTGGATTTGGTTCAGAGAATAAGCATGCACATGCTTACCGGGGAGCACGGTGACAACAGCAGTGGAAGACCAGCTGTGAGTGCTGTGCAAAGGGAGCCAAATCCAGCCTATGTGATGGAAACGGAACACCACTGGCTAAAATCCTATTATCTGCATGTGCTGCTGACTGCAGAGAAGTGGGGACATTGGCAATAAGACCCTAGCACAAGCACATACAGCTCTCCCAGATGCTGGGTGGGTACCAGCAATTTCGAGAGGTGGGCAGAAGCCCCTACGAGACCTGAGCTGGCCCTTGAATTCCCTCCATGCCCAGAGAGGGAGGAAGCACAGGAAGGGTAGCTTGGGGGAGACCGTTTGTTTGTTGGCTCATGGAGTGATAGGACGACGGCAGACTAAGTGGAGTCAATGGCACATGTATCCCAGGAGATAGGCTGAAGTTTTCTCTCCAGTCTACCTACCTTCTTTCTTGCCTTAACTTTCTGAAGGGAGAAAGAGAAGGAAGGATTTCTTGGAGTTTGGCCTCCAGGACCTAGAGCTAATGAGAGCCAGGCCCAAACCCTCGGGGTAGGCTGCCCCAGGCTGAGATACCAAATGAAATTCAGGGAGTGTTTAGTCTGATTACAGAGGCTATGCTTGGGACCAGTTGACTAAATTTGATGGGTGGTTGGAGTGCCATGATATTGTCTTAAAGCAGAGACTGTGTGTTTTTTTGTTTTTGTTTTTTTCAATCAAAAGTTTGAATGGCAGTGTCCGTTTCTGACCCTGGGCCCTTGACTTTCTTTCTGTTAAATATATCTGCCTGGTAGTAGCTTCACTAAACCTTCATATGGACTGCTGCATTCTGCCCCTGGTTCTGGGTAAGCTTGCTGATGGGGTATATTTTACTGGCCTTGGGAGGAAGGGCTTGTGGTCATTGGCCTGAATGCCTGAGCAGCAGACAGGCTGGCTGGGCCACTCTGCACAGCCCCTGCTGGGTCTCATTCTGCTGTTCCCACCTGGGCCCCACTGGTCTCTTGGGTATATCTTGTGGAGGGCTCTCTGCAGTTACTCTGGGTCACAATTCACTGGTGGTGGGGAGGGGTGGCTCAGGTATATTTGATCAGCTGTCTCGATGTAGGGGTTTTCACTGGGCAGTGTAAATAGTCATTGGCTAGTTTGTACTATGCAGCAGCACTTCTTTTTTTCCCCAACCTTTTGCTTCATGTTTGTTCTTATATATGCTTTGAATATGGAGGAGAACCCAGGGAAAGTCCTGGAAGACTATACAGAAAATGAGGATTGGTTTGGGAGTGGCAGGCTAGTGTCTAGGGAGGGAATGAAAGGGCTTGGAAAGGGGCATAATGACTACTCACACCGTAGCCTCATTTACCCAAATTGGCAGAAAGATCAACCTGACAGTCAACATCTGTTCTAGGACATTTTAAAAGGAATTAATTCCTGCTGTTGATGTGAGAGGGGGAATTTGTCTTAGAAGGTCTTACTAATCGATAAGAATCATTTATAATGGTTACAGGCATGGAATACAAATGGCTCCGTAGGAGTTGTGCTTGGAAACAGCTCATTGACCCTTGCTCTTGGGCAGGCTAAAGGGCTCCCTTGGTCTCACTATTAATGTGTTTACCAAGACCGAAAGGGGCAGCAGCTTGGGTCTGTCACAGGTGCTTTTGTGGAGTGGGCGTTAATGGATTTTGATCTTGAATCCACGTGGTTGTCCAGCACTGACTGTGCACCCACAGGGAATGCAGTCTCAAGGGAGGGTGGGGATCGGGGAGTAAGATTTGGTGTCAATTCTGTGGGCAAATTCAGCTTGAGATCTTTTCAGTTCCCAATTCTTTCCACCTCATGACAAAGCCCTACTGTTCAGCAGCTGGCCCCGGGAACAAGGTGGAGCAGGTCTTGCAGAAGATGTTGGCTGCACCGCTGAAGGAGAGTTTCTCATCCTGTGGAACAGCCCCAGAAATAAAGGGGAGCCTGGCTTGCAGGAAGCCCCAAGATCCCCTCTCTGTCCAGTGGGGCAGTGCTTGGAGTTCTTGGGGGTGAAAGGATGTGAGTCAGTCGATGTGTTAATAAGCAAATGCTTACCAGCAGGTGTCTGATAAGACCAAAAATGTAGGATGAGGGATTCTGGGACAGTGCCCTGCCTCAAGTCCTTGCCCATGACCATTCAATCACAGGTTCCATTGCCTGGGGATGTCCAATGCATGGGGCCCTAAGATCGATCCTAGGGGAGGGTAGCAAGACTCTTGGGTTGGTGAGAAGAAAATGGTTAATACTTGACTATGTTCTCTATTCCATGTCTTTGCATTCAACCTCTCAGATATATTATCTCCCGTTTTGGAACCAAAGCAAAATACAGCTCCTCCAAAGGGATTTACTCATAAGAGCCCACCAGGCCAGCTTTGTTAACTTCAGATGAATCAACTTACTCTCTGCACTGGGTGTATTTATTTTCAGGCTGAAATTTGGGGATGAAGTAGAGAAGACTTGTGCTGTAACTGTTAATGGAAAATGAACTTGACAGGAATTTACAGAGACTTTGCCAAATGGCATCTGAATGCAAGGGGGAAAGAGGAAGGGGGTAGGGAAGGAAGGTGCTAACCTGCCAGGCCCAGGAAGAAGGCTGGAGAGAGGCTGGACAAGGTGAAGTGCTGCTGGGGCCAGCCAAACCCACAGAGCGGACATTGACCAGCTGTTTGAAGATGATGATATTGTTAAGCTCTTTGCAGTTTTGCTTCTATATGAAGTCGAGGGCTGTATGTAGGTGGATACAGTTTAAACAAGTGATTTTCTACTGGTGGGTGGAAGTCTGTGGTGTGGGAGGTGGGTAGTGGGTAGGGCATATGACCCCAAGACCCCATGTTTCTTTTTAGTTATATGAGTATAGCATCAATATATTCTCATTATTTAAAAAAAAAATCTAGGTAGAAGCCTCTTCACATCCCCATATCCTCCTCAGAGTCCAGTCAACCATTTTCAACAGTTTTTTTTGTGGGTATTCTTCCAGATTTTTTTCTCTTTTCTTTTCCTTTTTTTAATTCCAAAGAAGACAAATTTTGTTGTGTTACCAAAATATTGAAATATAAACACTTTCTCCATTTGCTTGTATTGTTCGAGTATGCTTAAATCAACTTTATAGCAATAAGAACTCCAACTCTATTAAGATCTCTCTCCTTTTTACTTATGTATGTGCGTACATTTTTACACAGTTGGAATCAGTGTGTGCATTCTATTTTGTGTTATTCTAAAATTTAAAATGATTTTGTCTACAGTCATTAGAATATCTGTGTAGTATTCTACCATCTGAGTGTGGTTAATGCAGCAATTTTTCTATGGCTGAGTATTTAGATTGCTCTATGCTTTTGCATATGTATATTTTGTTTTGTGTTTTCTGAAACATAAAAGGTAACTTACTGTCTGTGTTGCTACTTGCTTTTTCAGCTTGCTTTACATCTTGGCAGTGTTCTCTTTGGGAGATTCTGATGTGCTTCCACCATCCCACCCCAGTTGGTTTTTGGCATCTTGATGAGGCTGCCCAAGTGGCACAGTGGGAAGGGGAAGGAGCTGGTGCTTGTGACTGTCTGAGACACTCTCCTCTCGGAGAGAACTTGGCTGGTAGTTCTGCCCAGTCAGGCTCTGGTGTCAGGGGAGGTTAGCAACGGGCAGAGGCGCTGTCTTCTTCGCAGCTCCCTCCTCCACTTACCTGGGTCCCCAATCCTGTCTGGTTTCTATTTCACTCTGATAGCAGAGAAGATCCCTTCAGTGAAAAATTAAGTAGGCAACATCTGCACATACATTTAATATGCACCCAGTGTTTGCTGGTGTCAGTGTTTGATGCTGTGGAGAGCCACAAATGACAACTGCCTGAAGTGACAGATGTTGTAGCAGGTGATACATATCTATGTGTGTGTGTGTGTGTGTATGTATATACATACATACATCTATGTCCCAGAGGGATGTTTGCAAGTATTTCTCTCCTTCATATTCTCTCCATCTTTGACATTCTGATACTACTTCTTGGAAGAATATCTTAGATGTTGCTATAAAAACGAGAAATGGCAGTGGCATCGACTAAGTGTTTATAGGATAAGCCTGAAATTCTCAGATCAAGTGAGAATGGGCCCTCTGCCCCAGTGTTGGCTTTTCCTTCTTATTCTTCTTGAGATTTGAGATGTGCAATTCTACTTCATACCTTAGGGCACATCCTGGGGTTGCTCTGGTCTGGAGATTTTGGCTGGGCTGGATAGGGCCTCTGCAGCAGCCTCTGCAGGTCCCCAGTGTGGGGACCTGGCTGTGACATCAGAGGAGCCCGGGCACGGGGATGGTTTGGGTGGCTGGTATGGCATTCACTATGTGCAGCCAGATCAAAGAAGGTTAAGGTTTTGTAATTGGACCTTTGGCTTAATTCTCTGTACATCTTGTTTGATATTATGGTACTAACCTTGAGAGGCACCTGGGATGGAGACAGCCCCTCTTTTGTCACAGGTGGTCACTGGCTTAGGCTCATTGTGTTCTGAGCAAATGCAAGGTGTCAGACCACAATTCCCGGGCACCTGCGGGGGCGGGCGGGCAGGTTGACTGAGTATGCACTGAGGGGCAAAGTACACTAATGAATACACAGTACTAATTCATACTTTCGTTTCTATTGGAGAAAGCCCACATGCTTGGCAGCCCGCAAGGCATGGAATGGCTGGTGAATCCTTGCTCTGAGAGGGTTGGGAAAGGCTTTTTGTTCAGAGGAATTCACGGACCAAGGAGAATTTTGAGTCTTGTGAATCGACCAAGGAGAATTTTGAGTCTTGGGAATCAGGCAGGATTTTTCATCACAGTGGGGGCTCTTGGCACACTGAAGCCATAGGCACTGCACAAATGTGCTGTGTGGAGAGAGCTGGCATCTGGGCCGTCCTGGTGTACCAAGCACCTGTTTCCTAGGTGTCATTGGAAGGCATGGTTGAGGCGGTTTCTTCTGCCTTTGGATGCATTCTGCAGCCTTCTGTGACTTACAGGAAGATGTGCAGGTGTCGATTTTGGTCTTGTTGGCATTCAGAGAGGTTATAAAAGGGGTGGAGGCAATCTCCTAGTGTGCCACGCTGGCTGATTCTTGGAGAAAGCAGCAAGTCTAATAGTCCACGTGTGCCTTGCAAGTGCACGTCTCACCGACGGGAATGCACCCTGTGACTCCCTCTCTTCCTCTCCATATGCTCTTTGCTTTCTGGGGCACATGGTGGATATGCTGTTTGCATTAGTTCTGTGCACAGTCCTCACTTGCTGCAGCTGCGGGAAATGTCAGCAAATGTATCTGCAGCTTTGCAGCCAGCAGCACAGAACATCCATTTTGGTGGTGGAGCTGGGAAAGCCTGGTCCTCCCAGCTTGCTGTCTTCTCTTCAGCCTCTGTTGATCTTTTCTTTCTTCCTTCTTTGACACTGTCAAGTATCCTGATGAGAAAGGTCCATCTTTTCCCATTCCTTTTATTTCCCTATATCCTGCATTCTGATGTCAAAGTGTGATTCCATGGAGCATTTTGTTAAGGCTACATTAAATCATCCTGTAAATGGTTAACTACATACTGTGATGGTTTGGAAATGTATGTACCCCAGAAAATCATTTTCTTAAAGCTAATCCATTCCTGTGAGTGTAAACCTATTCTAAGTAGATTTTCATGAGGTTAGTTCAGTTAAGGCATGGTCCAGGTGGGTCTTAATCCTCTTACTGGAGTCCTTTATAAATAAGACAAATACATAGAAAGAAAGCCATGGAAGCAAGAAGCTGAATCAATGAAACCTGGAAGCAAAGTGAGAGAACAGCAGATGCCACCATGTGCTTTGCCATGTGACAGAGGAGTCCAGGATCACCAGCAGCTGGTCTTCAGGAAGAAAGCATCCTCTTGATTATGTCTTGATTTGGACATTTTCACAGCTTCAAAAGTGTAAGCTTGCAAGCTAATAAATTCCCATAGTTAAAGCCAACACATTTTATAGTATCTGCTTTTAGCAGCTTAGCAAACAAAAACACATGCCAAAGTCAGATGTCCTTATTATTCCCAGAGCTTGGGATCAGAGAGAAGTTAGAGAATTTTGTATAGGGTGTGACATTATCTGGTGGTATCTTTGTAGGGTTCTTTTGTAGGTTAATTGGTATCAGATAATATGATGAATTGGAAGGGCCGAAAAAACAAAAGACCCAAGGGACAAAATAGGAGATCATTGCAGCGTTCCTTCTAAGGGCAGTGAAGGGCTGAGGTTATAGGAATAGAAAGGAAAGTGCCTTTGCAGAAGGAAGCATGGAGATGACCTGATGGCTGAATGGGTAGATGGAGAAGGAACAAAAACATCCAGGATGATTCCTGGGTTTCAAACTTCAGAGGCTTTGGGAACAGTGGGCTGGAACTTGAAAATTCAGTGTTTGGAAGGGGGATAGATTTAGAGGGGATAGTCCTTAATTTGGGGAAAATGATTTCACCAAGCATGGACTGATGGAGCTAGGGATATATTGTGATACTTAGGTACCTAAGTTGAGATGCTCACAGGGGGCTGGAAATATGAGCCAGTGTCTCAGGGGTGGGGTGGAGGCTGGGCTTTTAGACAGTATTGGTGACATTCTGATCATGAAGAGTTGAGCATGTGGGGCAGGAAACGGATGCAGGCTAGCCAATGGTATGCACTCAGCTAGGAGGCAAGGGAATGTGCAGCCGGAGGGACAGATGAAGCTGGGATCCAAGTCTTTGGATCTTGGTGAAGCCATGCAGGTTCTGAGGCTGCATATGTCTGTCCCACAGCAACGTGGCTGCCAGAGTGTCTAACTTTTAATAGTAAATCAGCTGATTCCTAAGGGGACAGAGCTGATGGGTTAATTGTCCAGGGAGTGTAAGTGAGAACTGAATGTTCCCAGCAAAACCAGAGGCCAAGCCTTTTGCTTCTTCTCAGATATACCTGGTCGAAACGAAATGCTCATCTCATTACAAACTTTGGGGACTTCAGGAGGTGACAGACTCTTTGAGAATCTCCCTTTGCAGGGGTTGGGGCCCCAGAAGGCACGAAGTTGATTTGGATGTGTGCTTTGTTTACATTGGCACGAGTGGGCTCTGTAGGGAATGGATTGAGGGAACCAGTTGAAGGTCTAGCGCGGCCAATGTAAGCAAACTGAAATATGTGAGTGGGCGCATGCGTGCATGCTTGAGTGTGGGAAAGTGCGTGAGGTGTGTGTGGGTGTGAGAGTGAGGCATGCACGGATGCGTGAGTGCACACCTGGTGTGTGAGTGGATGCAAGAGCGTGCGTGGGGCATGGGTGCATGCATAAGATATATGTGCGTGCACGGGTACATGTGAGTTGTATGTGAGGCGTCCGTGTGTGGGTCTGTGTGATTTTTTTTTTTTTTTTTTTTTTAAAGATTTATTTATTTATTTAATATCCCCCCCTCCCCTGGTTGTCTGTTCTTGGTGTCTATTTGCTGCGTCTTGTTTCTTTGTCCGCTTCTGTTGTCGTCAGCGACACGGGAAGTGTGGGCGGCGCCATTCCTGGGCAGGCTGCTCTTTCTTTTCACGCTGGGCGGCTTCTGTTGTCGTCAGCGACACGGGAAGTGTGGGCGGCGCCATTCCTGGGCAGGCTGCTCTTTCTTTTCACGCTGGGCGGCTTTCCTCACGAGCGCACTCCTTGCGCGTGGGGCTCCCCCACGCGGGGGACACCCTTGCGTGGCACGACACTCCTTGCGCGCATCAGCACTGTGCATGGCCAGCTCCACACGGGTCAAGGAGGCCCGGGGTTTGAACCGCGGACCTGCCATATGGTAGACGGACGCCCTAACCACTGGGCCAAAGTCCGTTTCCCTTGGGTCTGTGTGATTTATTTATGATTTCCAGGAAGCAGGAAGGGTACTGCTGAGGGCATTTGCACTGAGGCTTGGGTGTGGCTGTGTCTCATCAATGGCCCTCTCTTTATGAGTCAGTGATGATAATTCCTGCTCTGCCCATTTCCAGGCCCTCAGCCCTGCCTTCTTTCATTATGTCCCATATCTAACTAGCCACAGAGCCTGTTGATTTTCTTATAGTTTTATTGGAACACAGCCCTAGCCCACTCATTACCCATTGTGTAGGGCAGATTTGATGCTCCCACAATGAACTTGAGTCTTTGAGCCAGAGACCAAAAACATGGCCCACAAAACCAAACATATTTACTACCTAGACCGTTACAGCAATAGTTTACTGACTCCTGATTCAAAGACTTCTCCAGTTAAATACTTCTCCTCTTTGGCCTGCCCTCACTGGAGTTGGGTGCCATCATCTCCCACCCCATGTCCTTGTCCCAAAGCTTCAGAGGATGCTCCGCAGCTTGGGGGGCTGCTCATGCTTCCCTGGTTAAACCCCTTCAAGGGCTCCCCATGAGCTTCAGCTTCAAGTTCAGTTGCACAGAAGCTTTACAAAATTCGGTTCCATGTGGCCCTTGCTGCCCTCTGCAGCCTCCTCCTCCCCACCCCTTACCCCCCAGTCTTGTGTGTTTCTCCCCCAGAATGCTTTCCCACCCTGCCCCTTGTCTTGGATCTAGGCCTCTTCAACGCGCTCCTATTCCACTTTGAACTTCCCCCATCCTGCCCTTTCTTTACTTGTGCACCTGAAAGCAGGGGCTTGGTCAGGGATGGGGTCTACCCTGGTCTCAGCTGTATCCTCCACACCATGCCTGGTGCTTAGTTGATCTTCAAGAGTGATTTATTGAATGAATGAATGAATGAATGAATGAATGGGCATGTTGTCCTGATCAAATGAGATCACATTTGTGAAAGCTCCATGCAGCTTAGAAGCTGAAAGTTATTATACTTGTGAGTTATTTTCTGGAAGCAGACCCAGGCCTTTTGCACTTGGCCACTCTTTTGGATATGATAAATGTGAGGCACACATAATTAAACAAGCAACCACCAATCCACTTCTGTGTCTATGGATTTATCTAGATTGGATATTTCATACAAATGGAATCATATAGTATTTGTCTTTTCGTGACTCGCCTCTTTCCCTTAGCTTAATGTTTTGGAGATTCATCCACATTGTAGCATGTATCAAGACTTTATTCCTATTTTATCACTAATATCGTGTTGTATGCCTATACCATAATTTGTTTGTCTATCTGTTGATATACATTTCAGTTGTTTTCACCTTTTGGCTATTGTGAATAATACTGCTAGGTACATCCATGTACAAGTATTTGTTTGAGCTCCAGTTTTAAATTCTTTTGAGTATATATCATAGTCCCCATTTAACTGGTTGCTTAAATCAGATAAGGGAAGCGGATGTGGCTCAACTGATAGAGTGTCTGCCTACCATATGGAGGATCCAGGGTTCTATATCCAGGGCCTCCTGACCTGTGTGGTGAGCTGGCCCATGCACAGTGCTGCTGCACAGCTGAAGAAAGAGTTAATGAATTAGAATACAAGGAGCGCTGTGCCACACAGAGGCACCCCTGCGTAGGGGAGCCCCATGTACAAGGAGTGCACCCCGCAAGGAGAGCCGCTCTGCATGAAAAAAAAAGTGCAGCCCACCGAGGAATGGGGCCACACACACGGAGAGCTGATGCAGCAAGATGACGCAACAAAAAAGAGATGCAGTTTCCCAGTGCTGCCTTATAATACAAGTGGACACAAAAGAACACAAAGTGAACGGACACAGAGAGCAGACAATGGGGGGGAAGGGAGAGAAATAAATAAAATAAATCTTTAAAAATAAATAAATAAATCAGATAAAAACCAGGTGGGCAGACAGGTGAGGTGACAGTTTGCTGAAGTAACATGTCAGAAGCTCAGCTCTGAATGAGGAGAGATCTGGGGATGACAGGCAGTTACCAAGGCCGCAGGTTCACGGTCAGTGCTGCTCCCGTCAGCTGTGGCCTTCAGGCCAGCTTTGCTTTTAAGGTCTTCACTCTGCAAGGCTATAACAGAAACGCTGTGAGAATCAGCTTTTAAAAAATACATTTCTGACCATGTCATTCCATATCCCAAGTCCTTTGATGTCTCTCGATCAAGTCCAAGCCTTTTCCCTTTTTTCCTTTTTCCTTTAACATGGCCTTCAAGGCCCTCCTCCTCTTGGCCCCTCCTATGTCCTCAGCTTCTGCTCAGACCAGCCGTCCACTACCCAAACCACCAAGCAGCTGCTGCAGCTGGTGCTCGGGACGTGTCGTGCTGTTTGTCATCCTGAGCCTTTTTTGTGTTTTCCTTCTCCCTCTCACCTGGCTGACTCCTAGTTACTTGACGGTGTTTAGCCATAGATGTCCCTTTCTCCAAGAAGTTGTCCGGGACCCTGTAGACCAGGCTGGGTGCTCCTGAATCTCTCTGTAGCCTGCCTCAGCTCAACATCATTACAGCGTCGTTGCTCATTAAATTGTCCACTTCCCGGATCAGCCATACGCTACATTGCTTGGCACCATTGACAGGAGTTCAAGAGCAAGAGTCTTTCTGTCACTAACTGCTCATGGTTAATATCTTTTGGACAGCTAGAAGCTCAGAATAGATCAGTGACTTTTGCACCCATTCAGCACGAGTTTGATCCCCAACTTCTAAATCAGTTAAAAGCAAGGGAGCTGAGCAAAATTGCCAATAGTATGGATTCTGGAGTCCCACTGATCAAGATCGGATCCATCCTTTACCCCTTGCTGAGCACCAATCCTTGAAGTAGTTACTTGGCCTCTCTCCCTCTAAGCCCCACTGTACTGACTTCAGAGAGATTATTGTAAAGATTGCGTGAGCTGCTATGTTCCACTGATTCTAAGAAGCATTTTTCCCTGCTCATGTTAACATCTCTAAAATAGGGCTGCATCTTACAGCCAATGATAGGTCGTTGCTAATTGGCAGTATTTTTTCTTTCTTAGGAATGCCTTGAGTAATGGTGCATCTTACAATAGAAGGCATTTTGGAGTCGATGAATATGGTAATCCATGCAGATCTGCTTACCTCAGTGCCTGCCCATTGTAAGAGCTCAGTAGCATTAGCAGTGATGGGGTTGTTGTTATTGCAGTTGTGACAAACAACAGAGGGTTGTGGCAAGGTGTCGCCACCATCTTCTATGTCTGGTGCTCTTCTGCCTCTTCGCCATGCTCTGGAACCTCTCCTGTGCCACACCTGTCCTGTGTCTGATCTCTCCAGTCCCCTGGGGCAACCTCTCTGCGGTATCTGCTGCAGGACCATCAGAGCCTGTGGGCTCAGAGTAATATGCCTGGTCTTAGCCTCATTTCTACCCCCACCACCCAATGCAGAAGTCATCTAGATACATACATGGCCCTGCTTGCTGGGCTTCTATAACCTGAACTCACTCCCGTGGCCTCTGAATCTGACATCTTAAATTTGTAAATTTGTAAATTTGTCTTCCTTCTTATTTTTTGGTTTCTGTTCTCTCTGGTGGCAAACGGATACTCACACTAGCTTTTCTTAAAGCTAGGGATCTGGATCAGGCAAGAGCCAGTCACAGTAAACCACACCAGTTAGTTAAATAGAGAATTTAATATAAAGAATGGCTGACTAGGTATAAAGTTGTTATCTAGGGTAAAAAGAGAATTCTAAGATATCACAGAGGTAGCAATTGTGGAAAGCAGCTACCATCCCTAAGGATGAGGAAATAGAGGAAAATGTTGGAATTATTAAAACTTAGAAACTTAGAGGAGGAATCCTTAGAGCTGAAACTCAAAATTCCAAGGAGGTGTCCACAGGCTGTTTCTGGTATCTTGGGCACAGTGAAGCTACTTCTGCAATATTGGAAAAGGTCCAAACTGGGTTTAGCTGCTACTATGGGAAGGAATTCTGCTGCCACAGTGAAGAGCTCTGCTCGACTGATGATTACTATAGCAGCAAGCCAACAGGAAAGGGCACGTCCTTTCTCATTTCCCAAGCTGAGCCTAACAGAGAAGAGCAAGCAAAGTAGAAATGTGGTTTCTCAAACCTCAGCCCTAGTGTCCCAGAGACATAGAGGGGTGTGTTTGGGCTGAGAGACAACAGCCTAATAACTGGTACGGGATCTTAACCAAATTCAGTTGGCCCAGGAACCTGATGAAATTTTATATAAAAATGAGTGTGCATGTTTCCATCAGTCAGGATCTGGGTTGCAAGCAACACATACTAACTCTAGTTGATTAAATAGAAGTGAAGCTTTTTTGGGGACACCAGGAAGCTCCTAGAATGTTGATGAGGGAAGAAGGAGCTGGAGAAACACGCTCAAGTCTCAGCTTCCTAGAATAACACCCCAAACCAAGACACTGAACTATTTTGATGAGCAAACCCCTATTGGCCAAGAATCAGCAGATGCCTGCGGTTTGCCCACATCTTTGCCAGGCACATGACTTGACTGCAACTGCTGCTACTTTTGTATCAGTTAACACCAGAAAGAGTGTGTGTGCACAAGAATGCACTCCTTAGCTGATTTCACTGCCTTCCATGTCTGTCTGGCTTGAGTGAGTCTTTTTGGCAGACCTAGGTCATGTGACCTGGCTACAACAATGGCAGGAAAGAATATGGAGCATTTTCAGCTCCTACAGTATCGTCCACCAAGTCTCATAAAGTAGACAATTCCTTAGATAGACAGGTTCAGAAGCAGGATAGTCCAAACCAAAGAAAGCCATCTTCTACCCAGCAGTGTTCAACACAATGGGCGATGGGTCCTGCCTTTTGATGGCTTCTTAGAGAAGTCTGGGATACCCAACACGTGAAGATGTGCTAAGGCTTACTCTTTAGAGAGCTCTCATAACGTGTCTGAAATTGCCTGTAAACATAAGGGCTCAATAAACTCTTGGTAATGAAAACCCTTTGATGGTTTAGACTTTACAGTGTTCACCAGGTTTACTAATGATCTTAACCCTGCGGCATGCTAAATCCTACAACATTTCTGGGCCTCTTGGAGTCCAGTCTGGTTTTTAAATTAATTTTGCAGCAGGCTTGCTGAGTGGGAGGATAAAAAATTATTGCATTCTAGACAAAGACACGGCTGGAGTGGAGAGGAAATTTTTAAGGGTGGCAGTGAGAGAATGAGGGACAGTCAAAAATTGAAAACCCTAATATGGAGAATTGATAGCCCCAGGAAGGGATATTTTTGTTGTTATAACAACCAATGACTTCTTTCTTTTCGGCAGGCTGAGTCCTAAGATGCAGGGCTTGAGAGGTCGGTCACCATCTTCCACTTGAGAGGTAGCTCTGTGCTTATTACAGCTGAGATTTATTGCTCTCTAAGTTGCCATTGTCATTGTCTTTGTTGAGACTCTACAACCACTTTTTAAAAAAAATTTCTCCCCCCCCCACCGCCCCCTGTTGTCTGCTCTCTGTCTATTCACTGTGTGTTCTTCTGTGTCTGCCCACATTCTTGTCAGCAGCACCAGGAATCTGTGTCTCTTTTTTTTTTGCATCATCTTGCTGCATCAGCTCTCTGTGTGTGCAGCCCACTCCTGGGCAGCCTGCACTTTTATTGTGTGGGGAAACTTTCCTTACGGGGTGCACTCCTTGCATGTGGGGCTCCCCTACGCGGGGGACACCCCTGCGTGGCACGGCACTCCTTGTGTGCATCAGCACTGCGCGTGGGCCAGCTCACACACAGGCCAGGAGGCCCTGGGTTTGAGCCCTGGACCTCCCATATGGTAGGCAGACACTCTATCAGTTGAGCCAAATCCACTTCCCTCTACAACCACTTTTGATATATGGTCCAATCTTACCACACTAGAGTCAGAAAGTATATCCTACTATCTGCGTTCAAGTTGCTGCATTTCTCATTTAAGCCCTTCTCTGTGGCTACAGAAAATGCCACGAGCTTCATTCCGTCCTCTCAGAAGCACATAGCCTGGCTCTCTTTGCACCTTCACCAAGTCATTTGAGCAGGAGCCCACCGAGTTTTGCTTCCCTTCTCCACTCTGATCTGAGGTTCTCTGTTGGATGAGTTTTCGTCACTGTGAGGAATATCCCAAAGTAGCCACATTTGTCAAAATTGCACTGTGATATGAGTCTGGACTTAACGGAATTTGCTATCTTCAGTTCCAGGCTATGACTTTTTTCTCTTTCCTCTTGCTCCCTGTCTAACTCATCCCCACCAGATCTTTGTTTTCTGTGATTCATTTAGTGCCAACGTTTGTGCCAGGCACTTTGCAAGTGCCAGGGTTCAAAAGCTGTATAATTACATAAACAAGAAATTGCTGTAATGCAGGTGAGTATAAGATGGGAGCACTGGATTGACAGTGAGTCAGTCTACTTGAGGAAGTCACAGAAGGCTTCCTGGAGATGGTGCTTAAGTTTAGACTTACAGGTTAAGTTGTAATTCATGAGGAGGTAAGGAAGAGCTTCTCAGCAGATGGTAAGGTACACCTCTTAGGCAAAGGGAACATACAGTGTGAAGACACACCAGAGCAAACTGACCAGTTCCTGTTGCTGTGGTTCAAAGTGAGTTTGATAGTTATTGTGTAACAAGCAACCACAAAATCTTAGTGGCATACAATAATAAGGATTGATTTCCTAGGTGTCTGCAAATTGGCTCGGACAATTCTGCTGATATCATTTCAGTTCCCTCACACATCTATGGATCAGCCAGGGGTCAGCTGAGCTTGACTTTCCTTTTAGCTGCAGGTTGGCCCAGTGGCTGTGCCCCGTGTATCTGTGATCTGCCTTGGACCAGGGCATGTTTTTTTTTTCGTGGTCACGTCAGAGGCATAAAAGGGAAAGCAGAAACTAGCAATCTGAGGCACAGAACAGATACACTGATACCTCTGTCCACATACTGGCTGAGTAAGGCACATGGCAAAGCCCAAGGGCAAGTGTGGGGAAATACACTATGCCCGTGAAAAGGCCATGGCCAGAGCATGGATACAGGGAGGGGTGAAGCACCAGGGCCTATCATTAAACCTGCCACGGAGGGGTGATGGCGGGGAGAGATGCGGCCAAGGCGAGTGGGCACGCTATGTCATGGAAAGTGTGGAATAGCGTATGAGTTGAGCTTCCATCCCTTAGGCAAAGGTGAGAAGAAGGCATGTGGGGCCAGGGAGTGACATCTTCAGGTTTGTGTTCTAGGAGTCTCTAGGCTGAGGGAAGACAGTGTGGAAGAGGACACGGCTATTACAAAAGACCTGATGAGAAAAGAGGAGCATGGGAATTAGGGTGGCACCTAAGGAAGCAAGTAGGAGGTAGATCTGAAAAGACAGGTTTAAAGGAAACACCTGGGCTTGGTAATTGGTTGCATGTGGAGGAGGATAGAACAAGGGAAGAATCTAGACTGGTTCTTGTTTCTGGCTTAGGGAGCTAGTTGGATTTGGTACTTTCCCCCAAAGTGAGTGTAGCAAGCAAAGGAGCTGGTTATGGAGATGGAGGAGATGATGAATGCTGTTTTTATGGTCAGCCTAAAATGCTCATTATGCCTGCTCATGCCCTTTTGGCCAGCACTCAGCCTTGTGGTCGCATCTACTTGCTGGAAAATAGACTCTATCTGTGTCCAAGAACTTGAGGAGAAGATAGACATCGGTGGGACTGGCTTTTGGCTACTCATTTGGCTACTGCAAGTCCTTTGCAAACAGGTCTTGTCTAATTTGTCTGTATCCAGGTGGAAACCAGCATTGTGCTTTGACTAATGTATGTTAAATAAATATTTGTCAAACAAATGAATGGTTGGCCAAGGCAAAAAATTGACCATTGTTTACTATGAATTATGAAAGTGATATTCCTTGTTCCCTTTGGAGGAGGCCTCATTTTGGTATAAAGGTTGATTTCCTTTCCATGCAAAAATGGAAAAGCATCTGATGTTTCTCTTGTGAAAAGTCACCAGTGTATTAGAGCCCCTTCAAGAAAAACATGTAGGGAGACCAACTACAAACAAGCCCTTGGGAAAGAGGAAGCTTTTGCAGTTCAGCAACTCTTATTACTACTGAGGCCAAGAAAGGAAGGCATCCGGGGAGTGGATGTGGCTCGAGCAGTTGGGTGCCTGCCTTCCACATAGGAGGTCCTGGATTCAGTTTCCAGTGCCTCTTAAAGAAGACAAGTAGATGCAATGACCTGATGCAGGAAGCATACAGATGAGGGAGCCATTGGGGGTGGGGGTGGGGGGAGTGAATTATTAAAAAAAACAAAAAAAGGAAAGGATCTGTGATTTCAGCCAGAGCTCCTAAAGGTGGAGATAAGAATAATGCTGCAAATAGCTCTTTCCCCCTTGGTTCTTAAGGATTCGCTTTCTGAGCCTTTGTCTACTGCCTCTGCTCTATGGACTGTGAAAGCTACCAGACATTTTTACTTCCTCTCGATTAAGGAGAAACCATCTTCCCTAGCACGCAGTATGTCCACAACATCAAGAAGCTAATAGGCCACTTACTTTGTATGGGGTATTTTATTAGAAATTCTCATGGATTATAGTAATTCTCACTGTCCTTTCTAAAGAGATCCGGCATTAAATGCTAGACCAGGCCTCCAGGTCCTCTCCAGAGAGGACCTTCCCCTTCGAGTAGGATGGCTCCCATTCATAGGACACCACTGACCTCCAAAGACCTCAGGTCTTTAATTCAAAGTGCCTCAGATGAATACTCTCCCTGCTCATAAATAGATCATACAAAACATTACGTTAAAAAACATACGAGGTTCCCATATACCCCACTCCCCACCCCACCCGCTCTTCCCACATCAACATCCCCTTTCATCAGTGTGGCACATTCATTGCATTTGGTGAATACACCCTGGAGCACTGCCACCCCGCATGGACCATAGTGTACATTGTAGTTCATACTCTCCCCCAGTCCATCCAGTGGGTTATGGCAAGATATCAGTGTCCTGCATCTGTCCCTGCACTATCATTCAGGACAACTCCAAGTCCAGAAAATGCCCCAAATCACACCGCTTCCACCCTCTCCCAGCCCTCAGCAACTCCTGTGGCCACCGACTCCACATCAATGATACAATTACTTCCATTGCCAGTGTCACAACAGTTCTATAGTAGAACACCAGCAAGTCCATTCCAATCCATACTATATTCCTCCATCCTGTGGACCCTGGGATGGTGATGTCTAAATCGAGAGGGAGCTTAGATCCCACATGGCTGATGGAAGCAATTCTCCTACTTATAGTTGTAGACTGTCTCGGTTCCCTGGTATGGTGGTTGACCATCCTCACCTCCCTGTTAGCTGACCTGGGTAAGTCCAACAAACCGAAGAGTAGGTGTTGCAACTCTGCTGAGGCTCAGGGCCCAGCTGGCACATGGACAGTTCAGAGATTCAAGTCTCCTGAGCATACACCAACCCCAGTGCCAACCATAGGTTCAGACAGAAGAGGCATGTGTAGAGAGGTCACATCTGAGTCCAACTCCATCACATTCAGGAGCACAAATTCCAAAGTAGGGCCCACTGGCAAGGCACTGAACTCCAGAGCCATTTGTCATGACTGGAGAACCTGTGTATTTTTGTAGCCCTTAGGAGCCTGGTTATTGTATCAACATTGACTGTCTCTCATTTTTGACTTTTTTTTGTGGTGAACTGTAACAAATGCAAAGAAAATCCATACAACAAATACATAATAAGTGATTATAAAGCAAACACCTTTGTAACCACCACACATGTCAAGAAAGAGAAGCTCTCCCACCCCACTGTCCTTCTTAATCCCTCTCTCTACCCACCTAGAGGTCACCACTATCCTGCTGTTCAGGATAATTACTGTCTTGTTTTTATTTTTTTAATTCTTTCCCCCCCAGACCTATGACATAGTTTAATTTTTGAGCTTTACATAAATGGAATCGTTTTTATAAATGATATTTATATCACTTATTTATAGTTTATATTGATTTATATATCATTTATATAAAATACATTCTTTTGTGTTTTGCTTCTTTTTTTCAATACTGTATAACTGTCATTCATCACATAGTTGTTGGTAAGTTTTGCTAATTCATTCAGCCATTATATAGTATTCTATTGCATGAACATAATGCTATTTATTTATTCATTCATTCATTCCATTCTACTGTTGAAGGACATTGGAGTTATTTCCATGATGTTTATGTAGAATATTTTTAAAGGATATAAAAGAAGAAGGTTTGTCAAGAGATTTGCCATGTTCACTGATGAGAAGACACATTGTAAAAATGGCAATTTTCGGAAACGGACTTTGGCCCAGTGGTTAGGGCGTCCGTCTACCACATGGGAGGTCCGCGGTTCAAACCCCGGGCCTCCTTGACCCGTGTGGAGCTGGCCCATGCGCAGTGCTGATGCGCGCAAGGAGTGCCGCGCCCGGTAGGGGTGTCCCCCGCGTAGGGGAGACCCACGCGCAAGGAGTGCACCCATGAGAGCTGCCCAGCGCGAAGGAGGGAGCAGCCTGCCGAGGAATGGCGCCGCCCACACTTCCTGTGCCGCTGACGACAACAGAAGCGGACAAAGAAACAAGACACAGCAAAAAGACACAGAAAACAGACAACCGGGGGAGGGGAGGGGAATTAAATAAATAAAAAATAAATCTTAAAAAAAAAAAAAAAGGCAATTTTCCCCCAAATACAAATTTGGTACAAATTCATTAGAAATCTCCACAACTGTATATTATTTTGGGGCGAAACTTGTAAAGCTAATCTTATAGTTCATCTGGAAGAATACAGAACTAGGAATAGTCAGGGCACGTTTGAAGATGAAGGGGAAGAGGAGGAAGAGGGATTAGACCTTTCAGAAAACAAAATTTATTAGTAATTAAGACAGTGTGACTTTCTCCAATAGCTGTACAAATCGATGTATGGAACCAAATGGAAAGGTTGGACACAGTCTCATACATATATTGACACTTGGCCTTATAAATCAGCAGGAGAAGGATTGATGACTCAGTAAATGTTGGTACAATTGGATCTCCTGCTAGATTAGACTCTTACCTTATGTCCTATGTAATAACAATTTCAGGTGAGGTAAGCAGTGTGTTCATCAATTGTAACAAATGTACCACACTAATGAAAGATGTTGGTAATGAGGAAAGGGTTGCAGGGGGAGGGTGGGCTATATGGGAATCCCCTGTATTATTTATGTAACATTTATGTAATCTAAAACTCCTTTAAAGAAAAAAAACTCGAAAAATATTTAAAACAGTAATTCTCAACCCTGGCTGCACATCTTATTCACCTGGGGGCACTTTAAAAAAATACAGATTCTGGTCCTCACCCACAAACATTCTCACTATAAAATTGGGTGTGGTAGAGCCCAGGCACCTGTATTTTTAAAATTTATTAAGGCACACTTTACATAAAATGTACCCATTTTAAATATACAGCTTATGTGTTGACAAATGCATAAACCTGTGTAATCTTCATCATAGTTAAATTGAAAATTTCCATATCCCCCAAATTCTCTCATGCTAATCTGCTTTTTGTTATTAGAGCTTAGTTTTAGCATCAGCATTTTTTCAAAAGCTTTCCAGTTGATTCTAAAAGGCAGCCAACCACTGATAAAGAAAAGCATTTAAATTTAATGACATTTAAAAAAAAATCTTTATGACAGAAGACACTATAAAGTTAAATCCAAGCCAAAGCCTGGGAAAAGATATTTGTAAAGCACCAAACAGGCAAAGGATTGGTGTTCAGAATATATAATGGTCACCCTCAAACCAATGAGAAAAGGGGAAACCATACTCAATAACAGATGGACACATTATCTGATTAGGATTTTAAGAAGAGGAAACCCTGAAAGACCAATACATAAATGAAAACATGCTCAATCTCTCTAGTAATTAGAGGAAAACAAATTTAAATTCTCTGCCATTATGTTTGACAAAAAAGCAAAACACTGACAATATTAGGAATTGGCAAAGGAAGAATTAGGCAATTGGAAAATGTTATGCCCTGTTGGTGGGAGTGAAAATTGATATAGCCATTTTGGAAAGTAATTTGGCAATATCTAGTAAAATAAAGATGCATACATCCTATAACCAAGCAATTCCAATTTTAGTTATCTGCTCTTGAAACATTCCTGCAAATGTACACAAGGAACCATGTATAGGAATGTTCACTGCAACATTTTTGTAATTGTGGAAAATTGGAAATAAAGTAAATATCAGTCATTGGAAGAGTAGGTAATTAAATTGTGATAAACTCATAAAATGGTATGCTAAAAGCAGTTAAAATGTGTGAACTAGTTCTGATTATAAACATGGATAAATGCCCAATATTCCACAAAAACAAAACTAAACAAAAGTAAGTTGGGGGCGGCAGACTTGGTCCAGTGGTTAGGGCGTACGTCTACCACATGGGAGGGCCGCGGTTCAAACCCCGGGCCTCCTCGACCTGTGTGGAGCTGGCCCATGCGCAGTGCTGATGTGCGCAAGGAGTGCCCTGCCACGCAGGGGTGTCCCCCGCGTAGGGGAGCCCCACGCGCAAGGAGTGCGCCCCGTAAGGAGAGCCGCCCAGTGCGAAAGAAAGTGCAGCCTGCCTAAGAATGGCGCTGCACTCACGGAGAGCTGACGCAGCAAGATGACGTAACAAAAAGAGACACAGATTCCCATGCCGCTGACAACAACAGAAACGGACAAAGAAGGAGACGCAACAAATAGACACAGAGAACAGACAACCGGTATGGGGGGAAAGGTAAAAAAAGTTGAGGGAAACGGATGTGGCTCAACCAACTGGGTTCCTGTCTACCATATAGGAGACCCTGGGCCTCCTGGTGAGGGCAAGCTGGCCTACAGCTGGCCTACATGGCAAGCTGGCCCACATGGAGTGCCTGCCCGTGCGGGAATGCCGCCCCGCGTGGGAAAGTCACCCGGTACAGGAGTGCCGGCTGATGCGGAGAGCTGATGCAGCAAGATGGTGCAACAGTAGACACAGGAGAGAAAATAAGAAGACATAGCAGAATAGGGAGCTGAGGTGGTGCAAGAGAGTAATAGCCTCTGCCACTCTGGAAGGTCCCAGGATCAGTTCCTGGAGCCACCTAATGAGAATACGAGCAGTCACGGAAGAACACACAGCGAATGGGCACAGAGAGCAGACAATGGGGGGAATGGGGTGGGGGGCATGAAATAAATGAAAACAAATCTTAAAAAAAAAGTAAGTTGGGAGCGGATATGGCTCAAGCAATTGGGTACCCGCCTTCCACGTGGGAGGTCCCAGTTTTGGTTCCCAGTGCCTCCTAAAGAAGGCAAGCAGACAGACAAGGGAGTCACGGGGTGGGTGGCGGGGAGGGGGGGGATAAAAACAAAAAATAAAATGAAATAGTTAAATTTATTTTTAAAAAAGTACATTGCAGAGTGATACCTACAGTAGAATACAATTTAACTAAAGTTTGAAAATATTTAAAGTAATGTATACTTTATGGGCATATAAGAGTGTATAAACATGGCTTTTAAAAATATAAAACATGACTGTGAAGAATACCCATGTATTTTTCTGGATATTAGATACCTGTAGTTGATGAGGGGAGAAAGGCACTTCATTTTCTTCTACGATATATATACATATATATCTGAATCAAATATGGCAAAAGGTTAACTTTCATTAAATCTAGGTGTAGGTATGTGGCTTTCATCTTGTCATTCTCTGTACTTTTCTGCATCTCTGAAATAGTAAAAAGTGGTCTTAAAATTATAGATAAAAGTGTAAATAATTTAAAAATTGGTATCATAGCAAGGGAAAAAAAGTTGTATTGGCAGTGGATCAGTGGACTTCTTGTTTTCATCTAAAGGTTACCAACACAGCCCTTTCACATTTTATAGTAATCATCTATGGCCTTGGATAGCCTTGTAACTTAAATACCCTACATTGTTATATCTAAGTTATACAAAAATTGTAAGGTTTTGTTGGGTGTGTCTGTGTGGGAGAACAGTTATTACAAAATCTTGGTATTAGAGGAAATGTATCCCTTGAATGTACTCACACCATTATACCTGTACCCCTCCTACTTTTTCTTCCTGGTCATTTTATAGGGTCTATTGTTACGTTTATAGGATTGATGACTGAGGTTTGAGTTCTCCAAATTTTGCCCTCTTTGGGTTTGTTACTCGTTGTAAGAATTTATTTGCTGGCGTCATCAAGGGACTGCGTTGGGCTGAATTCCCACGTTCTAACTGTTAACCACGCGAGATGTGTGGGTGGTGCATGCCCCCAATTCTTATTTTGTAGTCTAATGCTTGCTTGCTTCAGAGAAGGAAGATTTGGGATTTTATGCCTTTTGTATCTTGAGAGAGATAAGCCATTTACAGCATCATCTGCAAATAGTCTGATAATGTGTTCAGCATTACTCATTTTTATGCTGTGTAATTTGGGATGACTTCTCATCAAAAGAGCAAATTACTATACCGATGAAGACAGAACAAATTACTGGAGAGCCCCTTACAAGAACTTTCATTTTATCCTAGGTGACAATCATGTCACCAAATAATCAAGTTTTTCCCTATCTGTATGTGAAGCTCTTCACTGTTATAGCATTATCCGAGGACTCAAATACTAATGGGTACTTTTAAGCAGTGGCCTGTGCTTACTTTTCAAGGTGGGAACTTACTACTTTTCTTTTAATACATGCAAAATTCTACATCTCAAAATAGTGGAATAAAAAAAGAATTCTTCACTCCAAGCCTGGCTTGATAAACTACTGGAGGTTAGGATGTATGAGAAATTGTCATTCTATGTTATTATACTTTCCAAGTACACTGGTAATTTCTGAGAACAACAGATGCCCTTTATACATTCTATTAGAAGTCACACACAACCATACTAGTCCAGATTAGTTAAAGGTAATCTATATCCTTAAGACATGTCTGGGATGGTATAAACAAAATGATTTGACATAAATGGGATATTTGTATCCTTCCTATTTACCATGTTATAAGGCATGACAGTTGCTCCAAACAATATAAGACACTTGAACTGTGTGCTTGTTGTTCATGGTTATCATCATAATATTATTTCACTGCAAATAAAAGGATTAAGCAATTAGAGGAAGGGAGATAGCAGAGTAAGGAAAGCACATAAAATGCAGCCAAGATCTGGCCTTGCTGAGGAAATCCAATATCTAGCATTTAGTGGGGGGTGATCGCCTCTTTTCTTAACCAGACTTTTCAATTTAATGTACTGTGGGTGGGGGGGTGGGGGGAGCCCTTTCAAAGGTGTTACCTCTATTTTTAAAAATGAAAATCAGTGACAAAGTAGGATCTTCATTAAGAAATTGACTGTTTATAGTTAACCTTTTAAAAGAAGGTTTCTATTTCACAAAATGAAAGATAGCTGTACTTGCACAAACATAACACAGGCCTGGGCGTTCTTTGTTTTAGATCTGCTCAGCAAACAAACAAACAAGGAAGCAAAACAAAAACTGGTTACCATCCTTTGTGTGGATTTCTTTTCTGTTTTATGGACACTTTCACCATCCACTATACCAGCAGAGTGTGCAAATGTAAAGCAGGTTTGCTCCTGTAGGCTACAAGGCCAGAACACTGGGAGAAGTAGTTCCCACTGCTGTCTGCTGTGATGAGGTGTGGTTTTCAGATGAGTGAGTAGATGAGAAAGACCACTTTTGACTTTAGAGCTTTACCTTCATCTGTAAAATTCATGAATTTTTGGAGCTGGGAAGGGCCTGATGTGGAAGAAGAGATATCTTCAGGTTTTAGGACTTTGTCTTTAGGCAAAGAAAAATAATTCCCCCCCCCCCCCACAAACCACATGGTTTCTTAATTGCCCATTCCCTTCCCTTTTTTGGGAGGTGGGGAGGAGAGGGGACTTTTTAGTATGTCTAAGTTTGCCACGGGAGAGCTTGCTGATTTCTTGAGTAGATTGTGGGGTTAATTGTCCCGAAACCAAGAGTCTCATGTTAAGTGCCCCATTCAATCAAACTGGACGCATTTTACACCGGACTCCCCTTGGTGATTGCCTAATAACTGACAAACTTGGGGCCCTTGCTGAGCTAGGTTTATTGGGCAATGCTCTGCCCTTCTTTTCCCTTATCTTCTTCCATAAAAGCTGCAGCCCCAGTTGCAGTTGACGTCAGTGACCAAGCTAGCCTGTCCTCTTTCCCTGGGCCAGATAACATTTATTAAGTGCTTAGTCCTGCCTGAGTGTCCCCTCGTTCAGCCTTTACAACCCTATGAGACAAGTGCTGCATTATCCCCATTTTATACATTAGAGAGTCGGGGTCTGGGTGGTGATGTGGCTTGTTTAAAATGACACGCCTGAGAGTTAAGAGTCTGACCTGACAACCATGCAAAGCTGCCTTTCAGATCCTTCTGATTTGTTTATTCTTTCCTTATAAGCATTTGTCTTCTATCTCTGGAGTGGGAGGTGGTGTAGACAAGTGCTTGGCATTCTTGAAAGTGCAGGTGATTCACCAGGTCTGGGCAGGGCCTGAGATACTGCAGGTCAAACCAGCTCCCAGGTGCTGCTAGAATGGGTGGGGCTCAGAAGCAGGAGTCTCCCAAGAGCTTCTTGGGACTCTCGGATGCATAGCAGGGTTTGAGAACCACCAGTCTAGTCCTCCCCAGCTACAGCGTGAATCGCTTCTTCCACATCTCCTCCAAGCGGCTGTACAGTTCCACCTGTGGGGGAACCGGGATCTCCTTGGGGAGGGTAGTGATCAACAAATGACCACAGTTAGTACTAAAATGTCAGACTGGCGTTTGTCGGGGGAAAATGAAATTAGGGGCCCGTGCAAATAAGAGGGTTTGAATAGAAATGAACAGGGCAGACGCTATGGCCCGACAGAGAGGGCTAGAGCAACGAGCCTCCCCAGCAGAGCTGTGGGCAGGAATTCAGAGCACAGGGTGTCTGTGTCCTCCCTCTGCAGGCATCGTGGGCCTGGCCCGTTGTGAGCAGAATGCTCTGGCTTTTGGGCTGTTGGTTCTTGGCTATGTTGCATAAAAGAATTTAAGGGGTAGGCAAGGGAGTAAAGAGTTTATAAAGAGACAGGAAAAGAGAGAGGTGCACTACCCGACACTTGGGTTGCGGGTGTGCTGCAGGGTGGGATGCACACATGGGCCTCAGGCTAGCCTTTTTCAAGCCTTTCCTGCTCCCCTTTTCTAATGCTGGGGAGGGGCCCCATCTGTTTGCCCTTCTGATTCATTGCCCCACCTGTTAGCTCTCAGGGGCCCAATGGGGAAGCCTGTTGTTTGGAGGTATCTGGGCTTCTCGTTGATCCAGAAAAGTGTTCCAAATGGGATCTCGTGGCCAGGGTCCAAGTGGGGTCTTTGCTGCTTTGTGTTTAGTAGCAGGGGCTTCCAGGTGGGGGTCTCACGGCCTTGTTCTCTGCCGGGTCTGGCTGCCTTCCCTCTTGCCCTATACTAACCTGCCACATGCTCTTTCTGCCCAGCTCCTGGGGCTGCTTCCGTCCTGGTAGACCATTGCCTGGTACCTGTTGCCTTGCCAAGTGGGTGCCCTCCTAGGCGGGTGCAGCCCGAGGCAAGTCAATGTGCTCCCCCACCCCACCCCTCCCCACCCTGATGAACTATCAACTAGGTTGCCTTGTCAGAGGGAGGTGACTCCTTTGTTCCTAACCGAGAAAATCCATCCCTGAGAGGGTTTTTACTGCTGCGCCAGCAGTTCACTCGAGTCATTGGTTAGCAGAATTGTTAGCTCTAGAAGTGAAAGAAATAGACTTGGGAAATTGTTCTGTTTCAGATAAACAAATGGCCTTTCTTCTCCTAAGTTTAGCTTTCTGTTTCCAGGGGGAAAGGACAGATGTCTCTGGGGTTTGATAAAAACCTTGTTACCCAAAGGCCGGGCCATCAGAGCCTGGGGACTTTGTCTTTCTCTGGCCCCTGGGAGAGGCACTGACGGAAGTGGTTCTGTACCAGAATCCCCTGGGGGGATTATTACTGGGCCCACCCCAGAGTGTCTAGCTCAGCAGCTCAGGGGAGGGGCCCTAGAATATGCATTTCTAACCAGTCCTGGAGACCCCATGTTGGGAACTGTTACCTTCCTGAATGAAACTCCTGCCTCTAGGAAGCCTTCCATGTACTCCACAACTCACAGGGACAGGGATCCTCGGGCCTGCATTTTCAAGAAGGAGCGGCCCAGCTTTAGCATGTAATTTTATAGATAATGTGTCCTGCATTCTTTGGGTCCTCTGCCAAAGTCCTACTTTGCACCCAGAACCCCCCTTCCTGGGGGCTGTGATTGTACTTATCTGTCTACAAGCCCAGGTGCATCTAATGCCTTTTCCTACACTTGCATTCTGTTGGGATGGCAAAAACTCAGTCATTTGAATTTAGAGTTTCCCCCTTCTCATCTCCTACCCCCCTAGCCTGTAGGTCATTTCAGGGGTTGAGGGCCCCAGGCTTCTGATTTGCATTCTCCTTAGTCTCCACAGGTCACTGCTGAGCTGGCCTTTGTTCCCTAGACCAGGAGCAGCAAACTTTTTCTATAAAGGGCCAAAAGGAAACTATTTTCGGCCTTGCGGGCCAGACCATCTCTCTCTCAACTGCTTGATTCTGCAGCCAGAGGCAGCAAGTAAAGCCTGCGTGTGGCAGGCTCCAGCAGACCATTATTATTATTTTTTTAAGATTTATTTTTTACTTATTTCTCTCCCCTTCCCCCAACCCCCAGTTGTCTGCTCTCTGTGTCCATTTGCTGTGTTCTTCTGTGATGGCTTCGATCCTTATCAGCGGCACGGGAATCTGTGTTTCTTTTTGTTGCGTCATCTTGTTGTGTCAGCTCTCCGTGTGTGCGGCACCATTCCTGGGCAGGCTGCACTTTCTTTCGCGCTGGGTGGCTCTCCTTACGGGGCGCACTCCTTGCGCGTGGGGCTCCCCTACGCGGGGGAAACCATTGCGTGGCAGGGCACTCCTTGCACACATCAGCACTGTGCATGGACCAACTCCACACGGGTCAAGGAGGCCTGGGGTTTGAACCGTGGACCTCCCATGTGGTAGGTGGACGCCCTATCCATTGGGCCAAGTTCGCTTCCCAGCAGACCCCTGTTTACAGAGAGCAGCCAGCCAGCAGGATTTGGCCTTGGGTGGTAGCTTGCTGACCCATTCCAGACCGGGTTCTGGGCTTCTTCAGTGCCTGTCCTGGGTGCGCTGGGTTTGTCTCCCTGCCCTGTACCGGGTGCCTCAAGGACGCTTCCTGAAGCCCTTTAAGGCCCTTCTCCTCCACTGGGGGTGCGTAGGGGCCAGTGATCCTTCTTCTGTGCCACTCTGTCCCCCTGTTGGTCAGTGGGAAGCTTGGTGGGTGAATCTTCAGTGTGGCTTTGAGACTCCCAGGATTGTTCTACTATTCCAGTGTCACCCTGGACCACAGGAAACAGTTCCCTTCGCCTCAGACCCGTCGTCTGCCGCTTCTCTGGTGCGAGTTGCCTTTCACTTTGGAAATGGGCCCTGAGTCCTCTGCTCTTTCCCCACTCCCCGCAGGGCCTGGCCCGGGGCTGGGCACGTCACAGGGCATCTCTTTCTCAGTGACTCCCTGCCTTGGCCCTTGCTGCTTCCCTTCTGATTTCTCCCCCACTGTTGGAAATCTTAGCCATGTCTGGACAGGGAGTTCCCTGGCCCACAGTTGGGGGGGATAAAAAAGTATGTCCGGGGAAGCGGACTTGGCTCAATGGATAGAGTGTCTGCCTACTACATGGGAGGTCTGCAGTTCAAACCCAGGACCTCCTTGACCCGTGTGGAGCTGGCCCATGTGCAGTGCTGATGCAGGCAAGGAGTGTCCTGCTATGCAGGGGAGCCCCATGCACAAGGAGTGTGCCCTGCAAGGACAGCCACCCTGCGCAAAAAAAGCACAGCCTGCCCAGGAGTGGTGCTGCACACAACAGAGAACTGATGCAGCAAGATGATGCAACAAAGAAGAGACACAGATTCCTGGTGCCACTGACAAGAATAGAGGCGGACACAGAAGAACATAGCAAATAGACATAGAGAGCAGACAACTGGGGGGTGGGGGGGGGAAATAAATCTTTAAAAAAACAAACAAAAAGTGTATCCATGGTTCACCATCCCAAAGGTGGGCAAGGGTGTTTTGTGGGAAACAAGTCTGCCCCCACCCCTGTCTCCCAGGCACCTTTGAACCAGGTTTCTTTGTCCATCCTTCCAAGCTGCCCTGTGCCTGTCAAACACATCATGTAAAGATGTAAATATTACTTTGCTCCCTGATCTCACCACATCTTGAAAGTTCCATATCAGCATGTGCTGCCTCATTCTTTTTCTTTTTCAATGTGATCGTGATGAAATATGTGTAAAAATTTCACCATTTTAACCATTTTTAAGTGTACAATTCAGTGAGTCAATTACAGTCACAATGTTGTGCAACCATCACTACTATTTCCACAACTTTTTCATCATTGCAAACAGACACTCCAGATACATTAAGCAAAAGTCCGCCATCCCCTTCTCCAACCCTTGGAACCTCTAGTCTACTTTCTGTCTTGATGATTTTGCCGTTCTAGATATTTTATATAAGTGGAACATATGGTGTTTGTCCTTTGTGTCTGGCTTATTTCACTCAGCATAACGTTTTCAAGGTTTGTCCATGATGCACCATATATCAATACTTCATTCCCTTTTATGACTCAATAATATTGCATTGCATATCTATACCACCTTTTAAGAATTCATCTGTTGATGGTACTTGGGTTGTTTTATCTTTTGGCTATTGTGCATACAGCGTACAAACATCCAATTGAGTCCCTGTTTTCTTTTGGGTACCTACCTAGGAGTGGAATTGCCTGGTCATCTGGTAGTTCTATGTTTTAGCTTTTGTTTTATTTTATTTTATTTTTTAAAAAGATTTATTTATTTACTTAATTCCCCCCGTCCCCGGTTGTTTGTTCTCTGTGTCTCTTTGCTGCGTCTTAGTTTCTTTGTCCGCTTCTGTTGTCGTCAGCGGCACGGGAAGTGTGGGCGGCGCCATTCCTGGGCAGGCTGCACTTTCTTTCGCACTGGGCAGCTCTCTTTAACGGGGCACACTCCTTGCACATGGGGCTCCCCTACGCAGGGGACACCCCTGTGTGGGGACACTCCTTGCGCATCAGCACTGCACATGGGCCAGCTCCACACGGAGCAAGGAGGCCTGGGGTTTGAACCGCGGACCTCCCATGTGGTAGACGGACGCCCTAACCACTGGACCAAGTCCATTTCCCTATGTTTTAGCTTTCGGAGAAACTGCTGAACTGTTTTCCACAACGGCTGCCTCATTTTACATTCCCGCCAAGCAGTGCACGAGGGACCCTACCTGGCTCATTTTGAGAACTGCATGGTAATCCATCAAATGAAGGTATTGTGACTTCCTTAACTGATTAAGGGGCATTTAGGTTGCTTCTCGCCCTTTGGGCTCACAGCACTGCAGTGGGTAGTCTGGTCTACTGAGCAGGCCCTCTTTGTTGACTTTGTCTTAATGGAGTTCACGGCTCAACAGACGCTCTGTTCCTGCTGCCTTCCCACTCAGTGAGTGGCCCTATCATCAGCTCACCGAGTCAGTGAGTTGTTAGCCCTGCTACTTATGCCAGTTGTATTTGTTGCAATCGTTTGATTTAATCCAACATTACATAAACGGATGAAAGACAAGGGTGAAAAAGGAAGTTTTGCTGAAAGTTCAGTCAATTGCTTTGAATAGTTCTGCTGCTTTGAATCACCAAATTTCTGTCAAATAAGACATTGTAGAGACAGCTGTAAAAGACTGGGCAAAGAGTCTTAAAAACCAAGGAGAATACTCTTTTCAGATTTCTTCCAGGTGTCTTTAAATTCTTACATCACTTTAAAGAAACCAGACCTGGAGATTGTTAATAAAATATTATGGGTATGGTTTTTGCAAAATAGATGAAGCAGAACTAAAAAGGTCTCTGTCTTACATCATAAGATGGGCAAATTAATCCATACTTATTTGCTTGAAATTAAAATTATTATTATTTTTAGAGATTCTCCCTTTTATACACTTTTTAAATTAACCTACTAATGACCTGTTTGGGCCATATTAGATGAGGGAATATGTGCTGCAGGGTTTGAGCACAACTGTATTATAAGTTCCTAAAAGTAATATTATACAAAGGTTTGTGAATTTTCCATTTCATAGAAATTTTCAAGTTGATCTCTGTAGACATTTTCCTGATTTACACTTTCACAACATGGTTCACCAACATGCCTTTTTCCCGTACCTTCACCACTGTAGAGTTTTAGCAAACTTCTTGATTTCTGCTATTCAGGATAGGTGGAAATAGAACTGGAATTAACAGTTCAAAAAGCCAAGTGGGGCCTGAACGAGGGCTCTCACTCTCAGGTCTGTCATCTCTGGACCCATCCTGCCCTCTTATGTGCTGCTGTCACCATTTTTCCTCTGCTATGTGGCCATGAAGTAAACCTGGGCATTTATAACCTATAATGGGAAATTGTAGCCTGTAAATCAGCCCTCTTTACCACTTTTCAGCCCCTTCCTCTCTACTGGGACCCCTGATCTGTTATTTTCTCCCATTTCTCCTTCTTCCCTACCTGAATCAATTACTGGCCTAACTCATCCAATGTGCTCTTGAAATTCATTTCTGCAGCATAAGTCAAGAACCTAAATAAAATCTGGTAACAATACCTCATTAATTTTGTATTGTTTACATGTTCAAATGATAATATTTTGGATATATTGGGTACAATATACGATATATTACAAAAATTAATTTCACCTGCTTTTTTTCACTTCTTTTTATTGTGGTTACTAGAAAACTTACAGTTACCTCTATGGCTCACATGATATTTTTATGGATGGTGTTGCTCTAAATCTTTTATGCTCTGTCTATGTATGTACCACACTGTTTCAATTCTTGGAACTTCAAGTTTTATTATCTGTTAACTCTTCTTTATTGCTTTCCCTTCTCAAACTTTCCCGGTAATTCTTATCATCTGTTTTTCCATGTGAACTCTAGAATCAGCTTTCTAGTTTCAAAAATATCTTCTTATTTTTTTATGGGGTTTATTTCAAATTTATAGATTAATTTAGGTAGGTGACAGTTTTATGATGGTGAGAGTTCTTATCCAAGAACAAAGTATGTCAGTCCCATTTATTCCAGTCATTGATTATACCCTTTGGTAGTATTTTAAATTTTCTTTCATAAGAACTTTTCTTATTTCAGATTGAGTGTATTCCAGGGTATGCCATCTCGTTTTTTTGTTTTGTTTTGTTTTTAGGACATACCAGGAATTGAATCTGGGACCTCACACATGGGAGGCAGGTGCTTAACCACTGACCTATATACTCTCCCTGTCATCTCCTTTTATTACTGTTGTGAGTGGGAGCTTCTCTTTCATAATACATTTCACCTGGTGGTTGTTTTGTATAGGAAAATATTGATTTTTCCCTGCTAATTTTGTACTGGCAAACTAGACCGAATACTCTTATTCTTGATGATTTGTTAGGTATGCAAAAATGTTTTCATAAATAATGATGACTACACTCCCCCCCCCCACCAACTTTCTATCTCTTATTTCTCCATCCCCCTGCCCCTGTCTTGTTGCATTAGTAACCTGGCTTTCAGTTAGCAGATATATTGTTTGCTCCCCAGGTTTATTTCTATTCTACTCTGCCCTTTCCCTCCCTCACTCAATGAAGAGTTTGCATTTTCTTTTCAATGTTTTGCTGGAACCACCTTAGTGGTGGGGCTGACTGCCAGGAACAGCAAAAAGCCTGGACAAGAGCTGTACCACAACCAATAATTCAAAATACTGCCCTGCCATATTTGATACTGGAATTGGGGTAGATGTGGGACAATTCATCAGCGCAAGACTTTTTTTTTTTTTTTTTTTAAATCACAAACTTGGCTTTATGTCTGTACAGGTTTTATGTAAATACTAGTGTTTTTGTTGTTATGTTGCTTTAAGGATGTTCAGTCCAGGGGCTTTGATAGCTGCTTCTCTGTAAGCTCAAGATATGATAGGTCATGGACTGTCTTCTCTGTGGATTTACTTTTCATCATAAATTTAGCCTTTCTGGTGATGTTCCAGGCATTAAGCAATGACTGTGAACCCAGCCCTGTGGGAAGCATGGTGGAGAGACGGTAGAAAGGCTGGTGGTGCTGTCAAGAAATGCACAGACCCAGGAGACATCCCAGGGCTAAACGACTAAGAAATGGTGACTCTGAATCAAACCCAGTTCTGTGCGACTCCAGAACTGCTAGTGCTGTTTCCCAGGACCATGGGGACGGTTTAGTGTTCATATCAGCAGGGCTGGCTTTGCAGGAGGTTGCATGAGGGTGTCATGTGGAAGACACGTTGAAGCATCTGATAAGGTGCCCTGTGTGGGGAGGGAATCGGTGGAGGTGATGATGTGAACCTCAAGGAGGGAAACCTCCAGGTGAACATCCCACCAGGTGCAGGGACCTTGGCTTCAGCTTGATTACCAGGTGGTCATCCTGCCCCCCTTTTTTGAACAATTCTGTGAACTGAAAACTCAAGGCAGTATCTGCTATTTTTGAACAACTTGAAGAGTAAGGAAGTCCTTTTATTTTCCTCTTAGGATGAGGGCAAGGAGCACGGAAAAAGGAGAAGGTGAGAAATGGATTCTAGAATACTATTTGACTCCAATGAATAGATTTGTCTGATAAGACAAGCACCGTAGAAACTGCAGCTCTCCCTAGGTGCCATGCCAACACTTTGGCGAGCTCTGGAGAGCAATTCTGCAGCCCCGAGTTCCCGATAGGGAAACCGTTTTGAGTGGTGTTTCTGCTGAGTATTCCATTCTCTGTGGTGGGAACAAGCTCCGTGAGTGACTCGTTTGGAGGTCTGAGGAAATCTGATGTTTTTGGTTCATATGGGATCTCCTTTAAAAGAAAAGCAATCACAGGTGACACCCAAAGACTTACGCAGTGCAGTCTTCGCTGCTGACTTAAAGCTCTGTGGCTTGCGGTCCTTTGAAAAAATAGATGTTTGCGTCTTTGATTTGTTTTACCCCCGGAGGTTTTTCCTGACTTCAGCAGTAAACTTCCTCAACCTCAGGTTTTCCTGAATCCCTGAGGGGCAGAAGGCTTTTGACGACTGGGAAACAGTTCAGGATGTGCCCTTTGGAGACTTCAGGGGCTTTTAGCAAACTCAGCAAAGAATCGCAGAGAAGAAACTGAGCGCGCTATAATACCTCGAATGCAAATCAGACCAAAGTCTCTCTGACTTCAGTAAATATGCTTAATGCAAGTAAATCAGGCTGCTTTGACATGTATTTCCTTGACTTCTACTGAGCTTGGGTATATCAAAGGGGTGATAGCCTAGCCACTTTAGCATCCTGGATTTTTTTTTCCTTTTTAATTTTTGGACCTTCTTGGCAAATATTTATCAGACAGCAACTGGAATGGAAAAATAAATCCAAAAGGGGTTATTAGCTGCCTGACATAGGCAGAAGAGGAAACAGCTCACTTAATGATGCGTGTTTCTGAGAGGGTAGGTCTCAAATCTTGCAGAGGTGGTGTTCCTGAAACCTGAGTCAGGGCACGTCACTGTGGAAGCATGTCAAGAAGAGAGTAGCATTGTGTATCTGTGGGATGAACCAGGAAAGAACCGCCTTCAGAGTCTAAAAAGTCTTTTGGTGCAGTTCCTGCTGTGGCCCTGCAGATTCCCAGGGTACCCCCTTCTTTACGTGTTCCTGATAAAGTTGGTGACCCTCTCTTCTTTATAGTCTATGCTCCTTGCCCGCCTTTTCCTTCTACCTGGTTTGAAGCCATAAGTCATGATATTTATGGCATCTTGGGTGGTGGGAGGTGGCCAGGGTGGTGGTTCTAAGAGCACAGGTCTGGAGTCGGATTGCTTGGCTTTTATTTCTCTGCTCCTCCAAGCTTCACCATGTGCCTGTAAATATGTTAGTTAAGGTCTCTAAGTCTTGGTTTCCTCATTGGTAAAATGAGAGTAAAAATATCACTTGCCCCATGGTGTCATTGAAAGGATTAAATGAAAATATCCATGTAAAGCCATAGGCTCAATGCCTGACATGCAATAGATATTCTCTATTACCTCAAGACAGACTCTTCTAGCAAAGATGACTGACTTCTTATTTACGCAAAGGCAGAGCCTCCGAAGTTTTGGGTTGGGGGAGACTCCATTGCAGTCCCTTGACCAAGTCTAACTCTTTCCCCGATCTCCACTATTGATGACCATCTCTCCTGTGAATGTAAAAGTACAGCCCAAACACCTGGTTCTTCTTTGCTGAGATAGGCTGACATTTTTAAGGACCTTATTAATTACCAAGGAAGGACAGCAGGGAAATTAACAGGAAACCTGAGAATAACTAGCTTGCAAAGTACAGGCTTACTCCCAAGGTCTTTGGACCTGCTCTCTTCCACGTGATAACTGGGAGATCTCCAGTCCAGCCCCTTGGGGTGGTACAACCTCGCAGGCATTTGCCTTAACCCCTTTCCTCCTCTCTCCCAGTTTTTCTCTATGCGGGGGCAAATCAAGATGAAGGACCCCCACAGGTATAGAATCCCCAGGGCCCCTTCCCTACTTAAAGATTCTCCTTCAGGTCCCAAATCTCAGAGGATCTGGATTTGATTTCATGATAGAATACGGCATCCCCTTACATCTTTATATTTCCTCTTCCTCATCCACAAGAGTAGCTTCTGACCTTGCACTAGGAAACATCATCCTGGTTTATTTACAGATGATCCTTGTTATTGGTGGATACTATATTTGCAAACTTACCTACTTGCTAAAATTAATCTGAACCCCCAAATCATTACTCATTTTTATAATTTTTAAGAATTTTATTGGGAAGCAGACTTGGCCCAGTGGTTAGGGCATCCGTCTACCACATGGGAGGTACGCGGTTCAAACCCTGGGCCTCCTTGACCCGTGTAGAGCTGGCCCATGTGCAGTGCTGATGTGTGCAAGGAGTACCGTGCCACACAGGGGTGTCCCCGCGTAGGGGAGCCCCATGTGCAAGGAGTGTGCCCCGTAAGGAGAGCCGCCCAGCACGAAAGAAAGTGCAGCCTGCCCAGGAATGGTGCCGCACACACGGAGAGCTGACACAAGATGATGCAACAACAACAAAAAAGAAACACAGATTCCCATGCCGCTGACAACAATAGAAACGGACAAAGAAAAAGACATAGCAAATGGACAGAGAACAGACAACCTGGGCGGGGGTGGGTAGGGGGAAAGGGGAGAAAAATAAAAAATAAAAAAATAAAAAAAGAATTTTATTGAAGTATATCACTCATACAGGAGCATACATAAACAATAAGTATATAGTAAAAATTGTGAACTTATGAACATTCATGTGTGTCATCACACAGGTCTCCCATACATTACCCCATCGCTAATACCTTGCCTTGTTGTGAAGATTTCTTACAAACTATGAAAGAGCATCGTCAAAATATTACTAATAACTATAGTGCCTGCCTTACGTTTGGGTAATTTTCTCCAACCCACCTGATTAGTACAACCCTGTGTATTTGTTCTGTTAACCACGGTCCATCTTCCACCACAGGATTCACTCTGCTATACAGTTCCATTCTTTGTACAATCTATTCAGAGTGACCCAGTTTATCATAGACTTGTGCTGTCATTACCTCAATTTTAGAATTTCTGTATAGTTTTGAGAAGTGGGAAATGCCACTAGTTGTTGTTGCTGTTTGCTTTGTTTTTGTGGGTTTTATGTTTTATTTTGTAGCAATGAAAGATTTGAAACACCTGATGCACATGTCCTCTGCTGAGGTTGGACGACCTGATGCTCTGTCTTATTGTCTCAGCTCTCAAACAGTGAACAAGCACCCTTTAGGAGTATATTTAGTGCCACGTTTTTTTGCACTTTTGTGCTTTTCTTAGTGATTTTGCTGTTTAAAGGGGCCCCTAAGTGTAGTGCCAAAGTGCTGCCTAGTGTTCCTAAGTGCAAGAAGGCTGTGATGTGCCTCATGGAGAACATACATGCTTTAGATAAGCTTCATTCATTAGTTCAATGGTAATGAAACAACACGATGTATTAAATAAAGGATTTTAAAATGGAAACAAACAAAAAACAAGGTTATATATTGATTGGTTAATGACAAAAGTGTTGTGCCCAGAGCTTGGCAGGCTCCTCATCAGGAGCAATGGCTTAGGGTTTGCTGTGACTTTATACAACATGACCACGAATAACAAGAGTCAACACAGCTCTTGATTCTTCCTGGTCCGCACTCTAGGCTTAGCTAATTCTCCACTCAAGGGCGCTCCACTTGTTCCCTCTAGCTACCCTGGCTGGTGTTGGTCTAGTGCAGGATTCCGGCTATACTTTGGTAGCGAGTCTGGTGAGGCGGGAGGAGCCATGGTGCTGCTGGAGAGAGAAGAGGCTTCAGCTCCTCGTGTGTCTTCTGGCCCTGAATCTACTTAGGGGTGGAGATATTTTAATGAGTGGATTCTGTGGCAGTTTGAGATTATTTTATGAATCCCCAAAAGAGAAAGATTATGTTTGTAAACTAATCTCTTCCTCTGGGTGTGATACCCTTTGATTGCATTAAATTCAGCTGAGGTTTTGATTAGAGTACTTGTTAAGATTAGGGCTTTTGATTTGACCACAGTGGGCGTGACTCAGGTCAAGTCCCCCTCCCCTTGCTGGGTCTGATATAAATGGACACCCACTCAGACAGACAGAAGAGAGAGCTTTGTCATTTTTGATCCTGTCATGTGACAGAAAGAAGGCTTGAACAACCAAGGAGAGATGATCTAGGAGGCCCGGAAAGGAACAAGCCCTATGCCAGGAGAGAGAGGACTTCACTTAAGCCAGAGCCTCAGGAGGCTGGGCCCAAGAGGAAGGGGGACCCCAGAGGGGCAGGCAGAGACCAGCCAGAGACCGGAGGCCATCGTGCTTCAACACGTGGCAACTGACTTTGGTGAGAAAACAACCTTGAGTGGGACTTTTTTCGGGCTTGGAACTGTCAGGTTTTATACCAAATAAATACTCTTTATAAAAGCCAATAGATTTCTGGTGCTTTGCCTTGGCAGCCCTTTCTGTTCCAGCCACAGCTCATCCTTTGATGCAGGGAGACAGAGGAATTGGGGTAACTGATATTGGTGGGGGAAGCTGAAAAGTGTCATCAGGCTCTCCCAGTTCTCCTGCTGCTGTGCTGTGCTGTGGACTGAATTTTCTTGCCTGGTCTTCTGGTTAGCTGTGGATGACTGCCTGCGTTACGGTGCTGTCATTATTTTCCTTTGGTGAACTCATTGCAATGATCACTCTACAGAGCCCTGGGCCTCCTAGACTTGTAGATGTTTAGCTCTGTATATTTTCTTTGTAGATTTTGCAATAATTAAGAAAGCAGATCCACAAGGGTCATTTTTGGCCCCATTGCCATCCTTGCCAGGAAGCTTTAATTACATTTCTCAAAGCTGGGCTTAAGCATTGTACTGTTCGAGTTTAAGAGTTACTCCTTTGCTTTAAGAATTTATGTGTTATAATCCATTCTGTGCAGCAGTGCTCCAAAACGTATTCATCAAATGCAATGAATGTGCCACACTAATGAAAGAAGTTGTTCATGTGGGAGGAGTGGGGGCTGTGGGGAGTAGGGTATATGGGAACCTCTTATATTTTTTAATATAACATTTTGTGTGATCTATGTATCATTAAAAAAAAAGATAATAAAAATGGAAAAAAAGAATTTATGTGTTAAATTGGACAATAGAACATGGACGACAAAAGGAGAGACTCCTTAATTTTTTTTTTACGTTGTAGATTCAGTAGGGCTCATCTTTGGTGCCATAACCAATCCTCATTTCTCACATAAATTTAAATCGTTGTTAGTATGATTTGCTTTGCTCTCCCTTGTCTGTCTTTCCCACCAGAACATAGGCTCCTTGGGGACAGTCTTGCTCTCAGCTGTGGCGCTAGCACCTAACACATAGAATCACCCGTGGCCCCTGCTCTGTTAGTATCTGCTGGATGAATGGAGGAAGGAAAAGTAGGGCATGTGGGAGGCATGCTCTTGCCTGGGGTTTACAGATGGGTCTGAGGCCCCAGGAAGTTAGGGCAGCCAGGCGTGCCTTGTCTTTGTAGCTCTGCCCAGCACCAGCAGGCTGGCACGTGGCCTGGAAGGCTCCCCACGGCCATTCCAGCTCTCGAGCGTGGGGCCTGACATTTTGTTAGTTTTTCTCCCGTGACTCGGTGACTCACAGGCTGATTGTCATTGTCACCTCTTTGCTGGTGGCAGACGCTCCTGGGAACAGATGCTAATGGAGCTGGTTTCCTGGGTGCCTTGGTACTCCAAGGCAGCCGGGGGCTGATGGTGTTTTCCTGGCCACTTCAGCTCTGTATTGCCTTGTTGAGTGAAAGCCTCCATTATTTTGGGAGCAGTTACCCTTTGGATATTGCACTAATGTGTCTACTGTTCCCCAAACTCATTCCTGCTGTGTGGGGGTGTTTCTGTGTCAGCCGATTCTCTGTGCGTTTTATGTAAGGGGATAGCACCTCAGGGCTATATTGTATTTTCCTGAATCCCTTTCTCTGAGCATTGTGGGGAGGTGCTCTTCTCTTCTCCACTGACCCCAGAGCTTCTGCAGGTGGTTAATCTAAATCTTGTTACTACTGGGCTTATCCCACCAGGGCAGGGGATAGTTCTAGTATTGCCTCCATGATGTCCAAGACGGACTCTGGGCTTGTGTGAGCTAGACCCCCAGGACACACTGCTTTGCCTGCTTTGCTGTATTCATTTTCTATTGCTGGGTAGCAAATGACAGCAAACATCGCGGCTTCAAAAAGCACCCACTCATTAGCCCACGGTTCTGTAGGTCGGAAGTCCGGGGTCACACGGTAGATTCTCTGCTCAAGCTCTCACAAGGCCAAAGTCAAGGTGTTGGCCGGCTGTGTCCTCATTGGTGCTTTCATCTCCTTTGGCCCTCCTCTGAAACCATTCCCAATGGCAGAGTGCAGTTCCTGGGGCTTGTAGGAGTGGGTCCCTCCTCCTACTGGCTGTCAGCTGGGGCCCCTCTCAGCTTCCTAAGACCCACCTCACTCCTTCTCCCATGGCCCCTTCCATCTTCCACCTAGCAGTGGCACATTGGATACTTCTCATGCTTCAGATTCCTCCCTCTTCCTCTTTTACGGTCATCGGAGAACGTGCTCTGCCTCTAGGACCTCTTGGAATCAGATCTGGTCTGCGGAGATAAGATAATCCACAAGGTCATACCACATACCACAGCTGCTGGACGGATGGCTCCTCACGGATGGCTCCTCACGTTCACAGAAATCCACCTGCCACACCTGGCCAGGGGTTGAAATGTCTAATCTAAAGACCTAAAAGAAAAATTCCCTTGCCTTTCTGAAAAGTAAGACTCTGCTCCCCCCCGCCCCCCGCCCGCCCCTGTTGATTTCCTCAGCAGAATTTGCCAATGGATGACTCATCTTTTCTCTAACATGCCAGTTATTACCTTGTTTTATTTCTTAAAGTGGGAAATTGTAATGGGAGGTGAGTGCTGGACCTAGAGACCAAGTTGTTATTTGTGATGTTTGGACATCTTTGTTCATTTATTAAGGGGGTGTGTTCTCAAAGTGTGGCCTGGGGACTCCTGGGGGTTCCCTGAGATCCTTTCAGGGGTTCTGAGAGGTCAAGGAATATTCCACTTAATAGTTAGACAAAATTAATTTTCAGAATAACACTAAGATGTTATTTGCCAGGCTCACTCTCATTCTCTCACGAGCTTCAGCCCTTGCTGATGGTGTAGCCAGCATCCCTGGCCCCCACCACCCACCAGGAGTTTCACCTAAGAAACAACCTGTCCTGCTCCAGCCATTGCTGACTTTCTCTTCTTTTCGGGTGAACTGACACCCTGCTGCTAAATACTTACTTGCTGCCTCTTCCTTTCTAACAGAACTCTAGTCGCTGGACCCAGCAGTGTTCCCAGCTGTATAAAGTCTTAGCGTAACAGCCTCCTTTGGAGCTAGGATTAAACCCGAGTCGGGGTCAGTGCAAGTCTCTCTCATTTTCTCTTCCCCCGTCCTTCCTGGGACAGTGCAGCAGTGCAACCACCACTAAGGCTGGCAGTGTTGGCATCCTGGGCCTTCTTGCTGAGTGAGGCAGGTAAGCCCCTTTACATGTTTACGCCACTGCAATGAGCTCCCGTCCCCTCCCTTCCCCTCCGGAGGCCTTGTTGCTTTTTAATGATAGGTTTAAGGAAGCCTAGGGGTTGTTGTAAAGGCAGTGGATTAGGTGAAAGCTGGTGGCCGCAACCCGCAGCATCCTCCTCCTTCCTACCCGACCTACCACAGAGTTTGCTCTTTATTTTCGAGCTCTGGGCAAAAAAAAAAAAAAAAAAAAAAATTTCCAACTGGAGGTCTGGCCAAAACTTGACCCTGGCAGAGAAGGTAGAGGCAAGAAGCCAGGCAACTAAATGTGATGACTGAAGCTATTTCACGGACAAAACAATATCCCATTCCTAAAGCCAGCCCCCAGAGGCCCAGTGTGGACCATCTTTGGTGATTCAGCCTGGGAAGGAAGCCTCATGGACCCCAGGGAATCATCTGTGTTTGGCAAATAGAGAACAAACTTAGAAACAGCGACCTTTTCTTTTTAAGCTTTTCCAAGGGTTGCAATGACGGAAAATAATTATTAAGTTGGCCCAGGGTCCCTGAATGGAAATGGGAGAGGGTATTGATTAGCTCAATGGCTCTTTAAAGAGCTAGCTCTGTTTGCCCTCATGCCTCATAAGCAAGCAGCCTCTTTTCTGTCTCCACACTTATTGGATTTTAGATGACAACGTACACAAATACTGCTTTCACTGGGTAAATATTAGGCTTGCAATTGGAAGGAGAGACCGTGCAGTGAGTCTATCAAAAGCATGAGTGGGGGGTGACATCTGTATTGTAATAACCAAACTTGGCTGGCCCCATCCAGTTCCCCTCCTTGTCCCCTCCCCGTGCCCCCTGCTGGCAGACCCAGCCTTCTGCCCACCAATTTTTACCTTCAGTTTTCCTAAAGGCCATGATGGCTCCTTCACCCACGGTAAGGGGAGAAATCAATGGCGCCAGTAGCCACAAATCTACTTTGGAAAATGCTTTTATAACACTCACTTAGATTAGACTGAGATTTTGTTGCAACTGCTCTGAGTCCATTTCTCTTTCCCTTTCCTGGTCCTTCCACTGCCAATATAGCCACAGAAATAGTATTTAGTTTAATTAATGATGAGGATGATAATCGCAGCTAACGTTAATTGAGGGCTTATTACATGTCAGGTATTTTACTAAGCCCTTTACCCATACCACACTAAGCCTCCTTTTAGGGAGAAGCTCAGGTCCCAGCAGGTGGGAAGCAGAACTTGGAGCTGCATCCTTTGTCCCTGGGTCTGATTCTAGTCTCCTTTTGGCAAACCATAGATGCTTTGCAGATAAAATCTACACAGAAACTCTCTCCAAAATGGCTCTATTGAAGGTCTACAAACAACCTCCCACATCCACCTCCTGCCCCCCCCCCCCCCAGCTCCCTGTTTCTCTTCTTTAAACAAACTGAAAATCAGTTGTGTTGTATGCCCAGTTTCGTGGGTAGAGTCGGGGTGGGGGGAGCCCATTAAGAGAGCCATGTGCTCTTAACAGTGCAGAGCTCAGTTGTCCTGGGGGTCTGCTCTTCTGCAGAGGGCTAGGCCTCACGCGGGAGTGGGCCTCATGCAGGTATACTCATATGTGTTACGGGAACTGCTTAGAAACACTTCCTGTTTGTTCTCAGCTCACATGGGAGCCAAACTTCCTTGAAGTGCTGTTGATACCAAGTGTTGATGGCGGGTTCACTCATATGGCTTTTATGCTTGCTCGCCATCTGGATGGGAAATATTAGAAAACATTCTCAGTCAAGCGGGGTTTGGAAATAAAGGGTTGAGATTTTCATTAAAAGTGGGGGTGTTGTGCTAGTTCCTGTGGGAGGCAGAGTTGAACAATCAACTCAAGGCTTCTTCCTTGTTACTTGAGAAATGAACTGATTTTCAGAGAGAAACTGTGTGTGTGTGTGTGCGCATGGTGAAGGATGGTGATACAACCCTTGATTATTTCTGTAAATAGATTCTAGTGGTAACTGGCTACCAAAAAAATCTCATTTTAACTCAAGTTCTCAAGCATTCCCAAATCTGTCATAAGAATGGTTGTAGAGAGCAAGCGATTGCTCTGTTTTACTTTCTCTGCTTCTGTCCTTTGGTTAGCAGAGCTTGATCAAGGATCAAGGAATATGGGAAACAAGAAGTGCGGGTATACATTTTAGACTATAGACTTTTATACATTTTTGGTGTAATTTAACATAAGATAACTAAAAATTTAGAAAATTATATAGTCTAAAATATAAGCCGTAATGTAAACACAAATGGAACCATGTTTGAAAGGTATTGTTTCAATGTACATTAGCTGCAGCAAATAAAATATGAACATGTAAAAAGATCACTGTTGGGAAGGACAACCGAGTTTGATATTGGATATGTGGGAGTACCATATATTGTATATTGTGAATTACTGTGACCTAAAACTTATGTCAAGAGAAACTTAATAATCAGGAAAAAAAAAGAAAGAATGTATGTAGACACTGAGAAAGAAATGGAAGAAATTGCCTTGCCACTGTACATACAGGGCAACACCTGTAGCAGTGATGAAAGGCAAAATGTCAAAAACAAATGTTTTTCATTTTTTCATTTCTTTGATACCCCAATTAATTTTTCCTTTATTTAATTTTTTTAAATTTCTATGTATTCTCTATCTAACCTTTAAACCCATCACTATATTCCATTTTTCTATTAAGGGAACCTGGCAATATATTGGGCTTCCTTTTTGAAGAAGTTTTGGACTGCAGAGTGGTTCAACTATGGTGGGGAAGGAGCACTTGTGTGGGGTGTCATTGGTGGGCTGCACATGGTTGGGAGGGAGTTCTGTGGGGTGTGTATACAGGGTACATAGAAAGGTTTGTGCCTTTCAGCTGGAACTGCCATCTTGCAGTAATTTGCCAAAATGATGAACACAAAGGGAAAGAGGAGAGGGACTCGCTATATGTTTTCTAGGCCTTTTAGAAAACATGGAGTTGTTCCTTTGGCCACATATATGCGAATCTACAAGAAAGGTGATATTGTTGACATAAAGGGAATGGGCACTGTTCAAAAAGGAATGCCCCACAAATGTTACCATGGCAAAACAGGAAGAATCTTCGACGTTACCCAGCATGCTGTTGGCATAGTGGTAAACAGGTTAAGGGCAAGATTCTTGCCAAGAGAATTGATATACGCATTGAGCATATTAAGCAATCTAAGAGCTGAGATAGCTCCCTGAAACGTGTGAAAGAAAATGATCAGAAAAAGAAGGAAGCTAAAGAGAAAGGTACCTGGGTCCAACTGAAACGCCAGCCTGCTCCACCCAGGGAAGCACACTTTGTGAGAACTAATGGAAAAGAACCTGAGCTACTGGGACCTATTCCCTATGAATTCATGGCATAAGTGATGTTAAAAAAGTAAACAATAAAAGATATATGGATTGTAAAAAAAAAAAAAAGAAAAAAGAAAGGTTTGGATCGTTTCATAGTGGTTTCAGTTGGAAACAATAGATGAATGAGAGAGTGCTGAATTCCTGACCAGGAGAGCTGTATCACATTCCCCAATGGAACAACAACAATCCCCCAAGTGCAATGGCAAAGACCAATAAAGATGGATGGTCCAACAATGAGCCCTTGATACTGATGACTCCGATTATGAGCCTTTGTGCCTGAAATATGAAGTAGGCCTATAACTGTGGGGTGCCTAAGAGTTACTTCCTGAGAGCCTCCATGTTGCTCAAATATGGCCACTCTCTAAGCCAAACTCAGCATGTAGATGCATTGCCTTCCCCCCAGCATGGGACATGACTCCTGGGGATGAGCCTCCCTGGCACCGAGGGATTATGGCCAAGCACCAGCTGATGATGTAACTACAAAAAGACCATGAACAAAGAGGTCAACTCAGACTGGCAGAATATCTCAGCCTACATGTAATATCAGGTGTTAAAAACTGCTTTTTGACTTTGGATAAAAAAGGGGAAATGGAAAGGACAAGTGAGTTTATATGGCTAAGAGTCTCCAAAAAAGAGTCAGGAGGTCATCAGGGGGTGGTGCTTATACATGCCTCAGCAGGGTACCAGAGACAGCCAAGGTAGATGGAAACACAGGTGCTGGTTCTCCTGAGGGCTGCAGTGACCCACAGGTTCTATGGTCAAGGCAGAGGGCTCTGGAGTTCAGGGCCATATTAGCTGGCCCATTTTGGAGTTTGTGTTCCTGAGTGTGATGGAGGTGGACTCAGATAGAACCTTTCTACACATGCCTCTTCTGTCACTTTTAGCAGACCTGTGGTTGGCGTTTGGGTTGGTGTATACTCAGGAGACCTGAATCTCTGAACTGCCCATGTGACAGCCAGGCCCTGGGCCTCAGGAGACTTGTAGCTCCTATCCTCTGGTTTCTTGGACTTACCCTGGCCAGCTGACAGGGAGGTGAAGAGGGTCAACCACCACACCAGGGAGCCAAGAGTGCCTTCAGCTGCAAACAAGAGAATTGCATCCATCATCCATGTGAAATCTAAACCCCCTCTTGATGTAGAGGGGGACTGGACATAGCCATCCCAGGTCCAGAAGATGGAGGAATAGAGTATGGATTAGAGTGGACTTACTAGTGTTCTACTTGGGAACTACTGTGATTAGTGTGGGAAGAAACTGTAGTAGTGATGTGGAGAGGATGGCCACGGTGGCTGCTGATGGTCGGGAGAGGGAAGAAGAGATATGGTGTGGGGGCATTTTCAGGATTTGGAGTTGTCCTAGGTGGTGCTGCAGGGATGAATGCTGGATGTTGTGTGTCCTGTCGTGGCCCACTGGGTGGACTGGGGGAGAGTGTGGACTACAATGTGGACCACTGTCCATGTGCTGCAGCGGTTCTCCAGAATGTATTCGCCGGGTGCATGTGCCACAATGATGGACGCGTTTGTTGCTGTGGGAGGGGTGGTGTGGGCGGGGTGGGGTGTATGGGGACCTCGTATTTTTTGAATGTAGCATTTAAAAGAAAATAAAGAAAAAATAATGGATGCAGAAAAAAAAAAGAAGTGTGGGTAATTCAGGGGCAACATGGTTACAGCATAGGGCAGTAGGGGATGGAGCTGCAGAGGGGTGGCTTGTAGCATGGGCATAGAGGAGGTAGGCAGAGACCTCTAAGTTTCAAATACCCAGCAGAGGTGGAATAGATGGGCAAGCCAAGGAGAGAATGAGCCGGGGGTTCTGGGAAGACCCTGTGGCCCCATGGATTGAGCTGGGAGTAGCCCTTTAAGGAGAGATGAGTTCTCCATTTTGCTTTTGATGGGGCTTCCTCTCACTTCCTGGGCGGTGTGACCCCAGGCCTCATGGCCCCTTCACACAGGCTCCCCGAGACTGCCCTAGCCTTAGTTAATCTTGCAGTTGCCTTTTTATAGGCATGAAGGGAGCCTTCTGGGGCAAATGCTGGACATTGCAGCAGACTTCATTCTCATCAGCATGTTTGCCCCCGGCCAGATGGCAACAGTTTGACTTTTCCTTTGGATCTTAGGCTCATGGGGCTGTTAATTCATTTTCTCTTCTTGGTGGCTCCTCTCTGGTGCCTTGCTGGCAATTCAGCACATATGCTCAGGATTCTCTTTTGTTGCAGACACAAAAGGGAAATCCCATATTAGTTTGACACATCGGTTCCTGAGTACTGTGTCACCTGCAATAAACTCGTATTTCCCAGCCCCAATAAATAGTATTGTGAGTGAGAAGTGCTAGGTGCGACCCTGGAAGCTGGTTCTTCTGGTTCAGAACAAACATTTAATTCCTTTGTGTGTGTATGTGTGTGTGGGGGGTTGGTTAGGAGTAGAGTATATAAGCTATTGATATCTTCTCTCCAACCTCACAAATAAATGACCCTGGCTTATTTATTGATTATTTTTCCTAATTAAAAAAAAAAATCAACAGACCTTTTAACTGTTGAAAGATTAAAGACTTAATATTTGGAGATTTTTCAAAATTATTTGAGCTAGAGATAAATACTCCCAGTAGATGCTGGGAAGATCTGTGAAGTACAGCCTCCTGGGGTGGCCACTAGGCTCTCGCTCCCTGGTAACACCCCCCCCAAATCATCTCAGGGCGATTCCATTTTAGGAGGAATCGCTGTCTTGGAGACTAGTCTGCTCTCTTCCAGGCTGGGGAAGAATATTCCAGAGACCACCCATATTCTTTGTGTCATACATGTCCTCCGGGCTTCATGGTATAACAGAATATTAAGGATAAGACTGATGTCCTCTTTGACTGCCATCCCTATTCTCAATCGCTCTGTCTCCCCAGTAACTGGGGAGGACCCTTTGGTGTGTTTCCTTTCTGTCATTGTCTTTGTATTTATTTGCATAGGTCTTGCAAATACCCATAGAAAATATAGAGTAGTGTGTGTGGGCAGGTGAATGGGGAGGGAGGGAGAGGGGTAAGGGGGGGAGAGTGAGAGAACACACACATGGCGTGTTGCTTAGGCCTATAGGTTGCTGGTTGATGCACTTTAGGTATGGCAGAGAGGTGGGTTTGTCCTCTGGAGGTGCTTTATTTTTGTCCCCAGGGGTAACTGAGATGGGCTGTATCGTCTGTCTTGCCCCAGCCTGCCTTCTTCATGGCCTCCTGAGATTGGCTGTCTTCCTCTTGAAGACCCCAGGAAGGAGTCTCTCAGGGCTGGAGGATTTCCCAGCCCTCCCTCTGGCTGGGTCCTCCTGTGGATGGGTCAGCAACTCGTTGCTGCGGCTGATTTAACCTCATTCTCCATGGAACCAGCAGGTTTGCCCACCTTACTCCTAGACCCGGGCCATCCTGTCTGACCGTGAAAAAAATGTCGAAATTTCTAACTGCCCTGCAAATGATGCAGCCTCTTAAGCCATAGAAATAGCAGCTGAGAGTCCTGTGCTCCCAGAACATGGGAAACTACAGCCTTTCCTGGGGCAGCACTGGTCTCCACGGTGACACTGTCCCTGGACTCTCACCTCTGACTCAGGCAGGGGACAGCGAGGGGGCAGAATAGCACTGATGTGGGAGGTCAGCATAGAGGGAAGAAAATAATTAAGCAACAAAACTTTCCATTCAGTCAATCCTTTGGGAGGCCCAGGATTGCGTCTCCCTGAATGTGTCGAAAACATTCTGAGGCTGCAGCTGGTCATGTCTTGCTCTTATGTGAACCTCTCCTGTGCATGAATTTCTCTTGCACAAGAGGCTGGGCACCTGCTGTCTTCCTTCGTCCTCTCTAGTGGGCACTGTACAGTGTCCTAAGGTCTGTGGGAGCTAGTGAGCCAATGGAGAGGACTCTGACGCAATGACACCCATGTGGAAGACGAGGCCTGCGAGTTGCACGTGGCCCCTCCTCACTCTGTGCCCCAGAGTTGGCTCTGGCACCACGCAGGTGGCCTGTCTGGTTGGGTGGTGAGCGTCTCCTGCCATGGGTCTCTTCCCTCCCTGGACCTGAACCATGGCTTAGCGGTACTGAAGTGCCTCCCCTAGTTCCTGCTCTTAGAAATGGGGCGGGCGGGGAGAGACAGATCATCAAGCAGCCAGTGTGCAATGAGTCAGGCCTGGCACCGCCTGAAGCTGGGCAAAATGTTTCCTGCAGGGAGCCGTGGGCCCTCCGTAATTCCCTTCCCAGCAGCGCTCCCTTTGGCGTTCTAGAACATCACCTTCCTTCTCTGCCTTGCCCTTTGCCTCTTGGCTTTCTTGGGCAACATGCATTTGCACCTCCTATCAACACTAAATGTTGCTTTCCATATCCATGTCTCCAAGGTAACACACTAAGCTTTTCCTTGTTGCTCCTGGGGCAGGATAGGTGATAATGTTAGAGGTTAAATGAGGATGAAGCCTCTGGGAAGCGGGCGTCGTGAAGGAGATCAGTCGCTCGCCTGGCAGCAGCAGCAATAACAACTGAAGACTGGAGAGAACTGAGCAGAGAGAGGACAGCGGGCTCCTTAGAGCCGTAGTTGAGGGCAGAACCCTGTTAACCCTGGACGTTCGCCTCTCTAGCTTAGCCCGTGCGTTCTGGCAAGGAGTGCCTTTCCTGCTGGCTCTCCTGTTGATCGAGGCTGGTTTGCCAGCCTGAGCATCCTCCCTGGGGCTGTACAGTGAGAAGGCTTCGTGGGTTGCTCGCCCAAGGAGATATGACAGATAAAAGCACTCAGTGCCTTCTGCCTTCGATGGGTTTAGGATTTTTGCAAAGGGCTCGTTCCTCGGGCTGTTGGAACTTTCCACCATGAATTATTTTTCTAGCTTAGAAAAGGACCCTTGTGACTTTTCTCCCCTAAGTTACTCCAACTCCTCCAAGGTATCTGTGGTGCCACCACCCCGTGGCCTCCTTCCCAGGCGGGCGCTCTACTAGTGAGACCAGTTTTAGGACTTCTGCTGCAGTGCATGTGTTACTGGGCCGCCCAGACTACAGGAACACACATGTGCTCTGCATATTCCTCTTCCTCCACGACGAGAAAGTGTCTCATAACTCTGGCCCATCCATGTATTTCTGAAAATACCTTTTCCTCCAAAGCATTCACATCTTTTCCCTGAGTATATGTCCTCGGCTTCCCTGCATGGTGAGGAGGCAGTAGTTACCTATAGTTAACCCTCCTGGGAGAAACACCCATGCCTGAAAGAGCCGGGACTCTCTGGTGTGGGCGTCACATTGCTTTTCCTTCAGACTTCCACCGAGAAGCCCGGGGACCCATCCTCTGAAGAGCTGGAGTTCTTTGTCCTGCAAGCCCCCTGGGTGTGAAGTACCAACAAAGAAACGCCAAATGGAAAGGGGCAGCGCAACCCTCTGCCAGTGGGCATGCCCGCCCTGCACCCTCCTTGGACATCCTTGCAGGTCTTGAGAGGCTGGTCATCAGGGGTCTTGCTACCCCTGTCCAACTGGGACGAGGACCCACACCGTGTAGCCAAGAGCTCATTCCCTCAAGATGTACCACTTTGTTTATCAGAGGCTTGGAAAGCTCTGGGGTGGGGTGTTTGTTGGACCCCTCCCTTCCACAGAGTGACCGTTGATATCTCTGTCACAATCTAGAAATCCTTAGTTTCACGGACAGTTTGGTGTGGAGCAGACTTTACAGGTTATCTAGACCACATCCCTCACTTTACGAGAGAGTTGAAGTGACAAGATGACGTATGCTGTTAGCAAACCTCTCTCTCTGTTCTCCTTTGCCCACTCTTGGGGCGGTGCGAGCCCCCTGCCTCGCTGCGCCTCTCTTTGGGTCGTCCTGTGCTCATACCCCTCCCAGGCACCAGACCCCTCTCTCTATTACCCGTCTCACCGTCCTTCCGTCCCTTCCTTCCCGACTCTTGGTAGAGCCCCCTCGGTGCTCCTGCTCCCCCCGCTCCGTGGCTCCTACACTCACCTGTGAACCCTGAGGCTCATGCTCCTCTTGTGGTCTTTTACTTTGATTTCTTTTTTTAATAGGAAGATGGTCCTACTGATATTTTCAACAAATATTTTTCTGCCCATTTCTGGTGTTCGAGAAGGGTTTTAATTGCTTCGTTTACATCCTCACTTCCCTGCCAGTGTGAGGTGGTTGACGGGGATTAGTGTTCTAATGGACCCAAACAAAACCGTGGCTCATCCAGGCACCAGATTTGGCCTTATCTGCCCCGTGTTTATAACTTTAGACTCATTTGTTCCCATCAACCCAATTAGCGTATTCATCCTGTCCTCCAGTGTCCTAGAACTATCCCGATTTGTCACTTAGCACTCTCTATTCAGTTATTCCAAGGGTCAGCATTGTCAGACCAAGGGCTTGACCAGCTTCTTTCCGAGACAGGTTCGGATGTCCTTTGAATCCCCAAGGAGCTGTGGTTAGCACAAGGAAGAGGCTAGCCGGGCCTCCTTGGCACATCCAGGGGCTATAGAACCCTTTAGCCTTTGTGGCCCCTCCCACCACAAAGCATATTACGGATTATATTTTACAGCCATGTCAGTATAAGGATGACCATAATCCAGGCTGGATTCATTATCAATATAGTTGTTATTAGGTATTCATTTTTACTTCTGACTTTCAAAGAAATCAAACCGTTTCCATGGGGCCCTAAAAGTGTCTCGGGCCCCAGCATGGCCCCTCCTGGCCAAATGGATCATTTGGCCCTGACGGCCACCACAGACCTCTTCCCTGTGGCGGTGGAGCTGAATCCTCTGCCTGGCAGAACCTCTGCAATGCGCCGCCTTGCCAGTGGCTGTTGCTGAGTAAGAGGAGACTGGACTTGTTCTGTGGGGCTGGGGCTTGGCCTGTAAGTCTGTACTACAAAGAATTGGTAGAGCATGGCATCTTGTCCATAAGGTGTGACCACAGATTTGTTTTCCTAAGGTGAAATGTGGATTCTAGAAATCTCAGTGTGTTAGAGATGTTGGAGGAGGGAGTGAAATTCTATGACAGTTGGCTCCTGAGAGTCCCATCCCCTGGTGTTCACACCGTAGAACCCTCTCCTCTTGATGGGATTTCATTTCCATCAAGTACCTGTTAGGCTATTAATCAGTTGCCTTTGAGTTTCTCCCAAGGGAGAGTGTCCTAGGTGGGGTGGGCCCGACTGAATCAGTGAGCCTGGGCCCTTCTTGAGGTCAGAGAGATTTGAAGCAAGGGAGTTTCCGGCTGCTCTTAAGAAGCAAACAGCTCTGTTCTTAACTGCCCATGGAGAGGGCCAGGTGGCCAGGACTCGAGTGTGGGCTCTGGCTGCTGAAGGATTCCCCCGCTGGCAGACAGTTAGAAGACAAGAGACCTCAGGCTTCCATCTGCAAGGAACTGACTTCTGCCAGCAGCCGATAACCTTGGAAGAGGACTATGTGGCTCGGATGAGCCCACAGCCCCTCTGACTCCTTGATTACAGCCGGCAAGTCCCTGAGCAGAGGATGCAGCATTACCATACCTAGCCCTGGAAACCAGGAGGTAATAACTGAGGCTTGGTTTAAGCCAAGGAATTCATGGTAATTTGTTATGCAGCAAAAGGAAACTAAAACAGGCATGTTGTACATCTCATTGTGGGTGTTTGCTTTGGGATTTTGGCTCAGAAAGAGAAAAAAGGGAACGATGGCAGTCCCCGCTTGCCCGTGGCAGGAAGCAGAAAAACATTCTGTAGAAGCCAGCTGTTTTAATACCTTCTCACTGCCAAGTCCTCATCATGACTAGATTAGTTGAATAATTAATTCTGCTCCAAGCAGAATGATGCCATGGATAAAATCCTGTTTTAAAAAAATTAAATATGTTCTTCAAAGCTCCGCTTTTCCTTTTGACGTGGTTTGCCTGCTATTTCCTTAACAAAAAAATGCACGGGATTTCCACCTCTACCCAAAGCTGCTCCCCCTCCCCACCTTCCCTCCTCTGGGTCCCTCGGGGGTCCCCGAGTCTTCCTTTGCCAGCTGGCTTGATTTGGGGCTGAATACCCTGGAAAACAGCTCCGTTTAGGAAGCTGTCTGCATCATCGTTGGAGGTAGCAATTACCAAGAGGCAGGAGAGCTATTTTCAGAAGCCGTTCGAAATTTCAGACCCTGGTGGCCAAAGCCCCGTGGAGGCAGGCTGCTGCTGAGAAGCCGTGGCTGCGAGAAGGGACCACGGAGGCTGAGGTTGGCGGTGCCCATGAGGATGAGTGGGTGCGACGGGGCTGGGCTGGCTGCCTTACCCCCACGGCCCCTCTGGCCTCCTGCTCCTGACCTCCCAGCCCTCTTCCCGGTAGACTGAGGGCAGAGCCGCACTTAGCCTGGGTTGGTTTAGGAGACAAGAGCCGACTTGACGTCTCAGCCCTGCTTCTGTCCTCCCTGTCCTGGTCTCCTACTGTTAACGTGTGGCCCCTCAGCTCCCCTTGAGGCCCGGTCTCTGGAAGGACATCTGCTCACCTCAGCATGGAGCTGGGGGCATCTCTATTCCATCCGATGGCCAGCCTCTCTCCGGTTTATTTTTTCTTTAGGTTGTCTTCACAACAGTAGCATCTGCCAGTTTTCTATGTAGCACGCACACCTGGTTTTCATACTTTGGTTTCCGTTTATCTGCACCACCAAAGCAAGCTTTTCCTGGGCCATCATGAAAGGGCCAAGAAGAGCTTGGGGTTGGTGGCTCCATATGTCTGGGCTTCCACTAGGGCCCGAGAGAACAGCCGCATGGGGGGCTCCAGACACTTCCCTCCCCCCAAATACCGTGGCACACAACTTTGCACAAACTCCCGTCTATGCTCCTTGGGGCAATGTCCTGCCTGTTACTTCCTTGAAGCTGAAGTCATCTTTGTCCACCACTAGCTGATCATGAGGAGCAGCATGGGCCTGGAGGAGAGGTGGGATTTGGAATCAGGAGGCCAGAGTTCAAATCCTGGTTGTGCCTCTGTTTGATAGTTGATGTCAAGGCATTAGCTTCTGTGACTTCATTTCCTCCGGTGTAAAGTGGGGATAATGAGGCAACCTGTCCATCTGCGTCACAAGAAGATACTGAGGATCAAATGTGATCATATAAGAGAGGGCACTGTAGAAGCCGAGCCAGTATGACTGGATAGCCTGTGCCAATGGAGCGGTTTTCTGTAACTTTAATGATCACATAAGTATGGGAAATATGAGATTAAAGAGAGCTGTGTTCTTTGCCATGGGATTTCTCAGATTCTTTTTATCTGCTTATGTTTGGACTGTCTCAATTTTGTTTGTCCATGGAATCCTTTCCTAGGGGCATCTCATGGATCTGGGGATTCTGGGAAATTGTGGTTTAGGACAAAATGAATCATAAAGGAGATCTTTGCCCACCCAAAGAGGTGAGGGTGCCTCAGTCAGCATGCTACCTTGACTATAGGTGACATGGAAAACGACGATTTAAAAAAGTTTCTGTTGTTTTGAGCATAGAAAAACAGTCATTAGGTCACCATGGAATGTTGTGTTCACAGTGTTAGCATGTAATAGGAAGGCAGACATTTCGAGATTTTGAATGGCAGTCAGTAGGGAGGAAAACAAGGAAAAAAGGAGTGATAAATCCCATTGTTCTGAGCTGTATGCCAGTGTTTTTTCTATTTGACAAATACATTTATTCACTTGAAAGGGAAGAAAACTCCCATACTTGCAGTGTTGATTCAAGCTATTTTTACTGCACTGTTCCATACCCATTTATAGGCACAAATATGCACAGGCATAAAATTAGGTAAAATTATGTCTTATGCTTGGGACTCTTCAATAGTCATGAAGAGTCTGACAGTTCAAATCAAAACAACCAAATCTATAAGATCAAAACCAAAGACATTTTTGTGATGTGGCAGATGATGTCACCATGAGCCAAGAGTACCAATTGTCATGTTCACCTCCCTCTGGTTCTGGCAAGCCTGTGGCACCACTGCCGTTGTATGGAGGCAGCTCATACTATGACTGCTGCTGTATGGAGTCAGCTCCCCCACCACTTTCTGGAACTATCTGGAAAGCTCAGTCATCTATATAGCATTCCATGAAGTAATTTGGCCTGCGCTTGGCTCGAAATATCATCTGCCCTGGTACTTTTCCCATTAACGTCAACAATTAAAGCTATGCTGCTTGGTACTAACTCAATTGTAAACACAAATGCAAGCAAAGGTGCTGAAATCTAGCAAAAGGATTTGATTCAGATTTTTGGTATATATTTACATTATCATTTAAATGAAAAAAAACAAAACTAAACATTTTTTATATTAAGCTCTGAGACCTTTGAGAATATGACCTCTGGTCTCCATTGGAGAAGCACTGTTTTGGGCAGATGAGGCTAAGTTTGATGGTGTAATCTAGAGCAATTGTTTGTAGTCTGGCCCCATGGAGGGCCTCGGGGAATTCATGGGCTCCCTGATAATGCACACAACATTTTGTATGCCTGTGCGTAGGTGCTAAGGCAGGTTGCAGAAATTCTTCCCGTGTGGGTATCCATACCTTGAGTATCAGATGTTGCAGATCCTCCCATCAAAAGATAGAGCCCATTTATAGACTCCTCAATGGGATGGTGGAAAATGTTAGGTGAGCAGAGACTTGAAAAACATTGGCACGTTGGACCCTGCCTGAAATCCTGAGTTGACCATGGGAGAAAGCCCAGTCTAGGCTGCTGGAGCAAGGTGGAGTCCATGTGGAGAAGAACTGAGATTTCCCCACCAACAATCAGCTGAATTCTGCCAGCTGTCAGATGGTGTGTGCCAGCCTAGACTCCCCAGCCCCCAGCTGAGCCACCGGCTGACCACAGATGCCTGGGTGAGCCCAGCAGTATTAGCTGAGCTGAGGTGGATCAGCAGCGATGCCTGGCTGACCGTCAGCTCGTGAGCAATAAGAACTGGTTGTTGTTTTAAGCCACGCAGTGTTAGGGTGGCTTGTTATCTAGCAATAGGTAACAGGTGCACAGGCATTTTTCGGGGAAGAGAAATCTTGGTTTTTGGCAGATTTCTGAAGGGATTGCTACCATCCAAAAGGAGGAAGAGGTCAGAATAAGTTGCCTGAAAAAGACCAGCTGGTGATTCTTAAAATGTTGAGAAGCCAGGAAAGGCTCAGAGTAGATTATATAGGCATATCTTATTAAAGCCTAAGAGTACAATTAGATTAAGAGTGATGGGTGGGGAAACGGACTTTGGCCCAGTGGTTAGGGCGTCCGTCTACCATATGGGAGGTCCGCGGTTCAAACCCCGGGCCTCCTTGACCCGTGTGGAGCTGGCCATGCGCAGTGCTGATGCGCGCAAGTAGTGCAGTGCCACGCAAGGGTGTCCCCCACGTGGGGGAGCCCCACGCGCAAGGAGTGCGCCCGTGAGGAAAAGCCGCCCAGCGTGAAAAGAAAGTGCAGCCTGCCCAGGAATGGCGCCGCCCACACTTCCCGTGCCGCTGACGACAACAGAAGCGGACAAAGAAACAAGACGCAGCAAATAGACACCAAGAACAGACAACCAGGGGAGGGGGGGAAATTAAATAAATAAATAAATCTTTAAAAAAAAAAAAAAAAAAGAGTGATGGGTGACCACTGTGGATTAGAAAGAAAAATACCTCATTCTACTTAGGTATTTGCATTCCTTTAGATTTACGTTACTGTCTTAAAAGTTATATTTTTTTCATTAAAAGAAAAAGCATAAGGGGGCAGAAAACTCTGTCCTGTCATGTCCTGTCTGTCTGTGACTCACACTCGTGGGGAACCTGGTTTCAGGGCTATCGTTTAGGACTAGTGTAGAACTACTGTAGTGCTTTAACATCTGGTTTATAAGGTTAAATAGGCTTGATTATGAACAGTAATTTGGCACCAGAAATAGAAGGTTTTGTTCATATCAAAGATAATTTTAGTAGTAGCATACTTTCCTATCTTAAGTGTAGCTAGAAATCATTCATTTCTGCCCCTGTGGAACAACTGCTTAAGATTAGAGGAGAGGGAAGCGGATGCAGCTCAAGTGATTGGGCTCCTGTCTACCCTATAGGAGGTCCAGGGTTCGATTCCCGGGGCCTCCTGGTGAAGACAAGCTAGCTGCTTGGTGAGCTGGCCCATGCAGAGACCTTACCCGCATGGCGTGCTGTCTTGTGTGGAGAGCTGGCGTAGCAAGATGACGCAACAAAAAAAGAGACACAGAGGAAAGATAATAAGAGACACAGCAGATCAGAGGTGGTGTAAGAGGTTGAGCACCTCTCTCCCACTCCAGAAGGTCCCCGGATCAGTTCCTGGTGCTGCCTAAAGAGAAGACGAGCAGATACAGAAGAACACACAGGGAATGGACACAGAAAGCCGACAGAGAGTGCAAATCTATGGGGGTGGGGTGGGAATGAATTAATAAATAAAGACAATTAAGGGAGAAAGGGGAAGAGGCTGAAGACATGGCATTGAGTAGATCATTGGCTTCAGGATGGAAAGATTTATGTAAAGGGGGGTGAGCTACTTGCCCCACTCTGAGTATTTCTGCCAGGAAGGAGAATGCAGCCAGACCTCAGACAGGGCAAGACGAAATGTGTTCCAAAACCCAGTAAGATCAACCTATGAACAGATAAACAAAACGTGTTATATTCATACATTGGAATATTATTCAGCTATAAAAAGGAATGAAGTTCAGATATATGCTGCAACACAGATCAGCCTTGAAAGCATTATGCTAAGTGGAATTAGCCAGACACCAAAGGACAAATATTACATGATTTTATTTACAGGAAAATATCTAGAGTAAGCAAATGTGCAGAGACAGAAAGTCGATTGGGGGCTATTAGGGACTTGGGGGGAGGAGAAGTGGGGTTATTAATCAATGGGTGCACAGATTCAGTTTTGGGAGATGGAAAAGTTCCGTAAATAGATAGGGGCGGTGGTTGCCCAACATTGTGAGTGTAATGAATGTCACTGAATTGAACACTTAAAAATGGTTAAAATGGCCAGTTTTAAGTTAGATATATTTTACCAAAATAAAACTTAAAAACAAAAAAAAAAGCCATAGAGACCAAGCACTTTGAGTTGTCATTTTCCTCTCCTTTAGGGTTCATGGCTATGATCCCTGACCCTGGAATGTCTAGGTAAACTGAAACAGGAGGATGGCAGTGAGCTGTCTGCTGGAGCCTGTGGCAGGATTGCCCTCTCTACCTCCATGTCTGTACCACTCTGTGTCCCCGTTTGCTTGGAGGTCAGCTGCCTGTCACCCAAGCAGCCTGGCTTTGTGCAGCAGGCGCTGCTGGGCTCCCCACGAGAGAAGGTCATCTATTATGTAAGCATCATCCATATTCTGGCCGATGATCAGAGGCGACATTTAGTTTTTTTTTCTAATGTGGAATAATTTAAGATTGTGTTATGAGAGTGATTATGACTGCAATTTCTCAGTAATAAAAGAGCATCCATTATTTAACGTCACCTTGTGTGTCTGGGTTAAGTGTGGCTAGCAGGAGGCAGAACCCACCCAGAGCTGTGGGCCCCTCCCCAGCATCTTGAGACCCCAGTTCCTTTCTCCATGCAGTGTAGCTCACGGCCTCGCTTTAGCTCTGGTTGGTGGGGGGCACCAATTAATACCCCGAGCTTCCCGTCAGCCCTTTATCAGGGAGTTTTGACCTGCTGACAAAGTTCAATTAAAGAGCTGGCACTCCACAGGGCCAGGGTAGCAGGGAGTCATCATAGCCTCAATCAAGTGAAACCTCAGTCAGATGAAAAGGTTACGGAGCCCCTCCCACCCCAAATTAAATGTGATAGAAGGTGGGGGGTTTGGGCGAAGGTCAGGCTGGCCACCTGGACTCTGGCCTGGTGAGCAGCAGAGCTTCCTATCTGCTTTGCACTCTTTCCCCCAGAGGTTGTTAGTAGCCATGACACATCCCCAGCGAGAACCAGAGGCAGCTGACAGAGCTTAGAGCAGGGGAAGGTTGTTATTGAGATGTGCAGCATCGAGCTGCAGAGTTTGGGGGCTGCAGAGCCTGCAGCGCCTTGGCACCTAAGGGCACTTATGTAGTTGTGCCTTGTGTAGGGGCCTTTAGTGTGTGGCTCTAGACTTCAGTTGGAGATGACAGCATTTTGATTTGCTCTAGGCTTTTCATTTCACAATTTGTTTCTTTTGGTGCTATGGGGACATCAGCAATCAGCAGTAGTCCTTCTTATGCCCGAGACAGCACACCATGATCCACGGAACTGGATTTTATTTCTTGAAGGAGACAGAGGTTTTGCTTTTTTAAAGCCCCTTAAAAATTTTTTTTAAGACATTTTGCTTTTTTAAAGCCCCTTACAATTTTAAAAAATATTTAATTTAATGTAAGTCACATTGCAGTGCTGCTTTTCTAGCCCCATCCCCCATTTTATTTCATCCTTCTTTCCCTTCTTCTCCATTGCCTCTCTTCCTTCTGGAAAGCGTCGTTCTTCTCCAGCCCCTGTCGTTTTGCCTGGCCTTTGCAGAGTGGGCGGAAGCTGCTCTGTTTATTCCCAGCCGGGGACTGGCCCCTGGCCGCGCATTAGAGTAGGGCTGATTCCCTCACAGGAGGACAGCCCTCTCAGGCCGTGCCCTGGATAGGTGTTGCCTTGTGCCTCCCCCATCTCCGTGCAGAGCTGGATCTGGAGAGTGGGTGGGGATGGGGAAGGAAGGGCAGGAAAAGGACTTAGGGGAAGCAGTGGTAGAGGAGAGGGAGCCTTTTTGCTTGGGAAGGAATCTGCGTTTGGCACCTTGACATTTGGAAGCTGCAAGGTAACCCGGCAAACCTGAACTCTGTGGAACCCCAGCGGCCCAAGCAGCACGGAGGAGGGCGGGAGAGTGACTGATGACCCTGCTGATGGGCAGCAGAGCAGACTCCCGGGGCTGCGGTGTAAAGTCCAGAACAGCTTGCCACAGTCAAATGTTTGTCCTGGGAGGGATCCTGCTGTCACTCTGCTGACCTCACAGGGACTTAGGAGGATTGAGGGAGATATGTGTATGCAAGAGCTTTGCAGGGATCAAAAAATAGCCCTCAGAAATGTAAGGAAACGATCGGATCAAGAAAAGATGAGGGGGAGGCAGACTTGGCCCAGTGGTTAGAGCGTCCGTCTACCATATGGGAGGTCCACGGTTCAAACCCTGGGCCTCCTTGACCCATGTAGAGCTGGCCCATGCGCAGTGCTGATGCATGCAAGGGGTGCCGCGCCACGCAGGGGTGCCCCCCGCATAGGGGAGCCCCATGCGCAAGGAATGCGTCCTGTAAGGGGAGCCGCCCAGCATGAAGAAATTTTAGCCTGCCCAGGAATGGCGCCGCACACACGGAAGCTGACGCAGCAAGATGACGCAACAAAAGTGCCGCTGACAACAACAGAAGCGGACAAAGAAGACGCAGCAAATGGACACAGAGAACAGACAACCGGGGTGGCGGGGGGGGGGGGGGGTGGGGAAAGGAGAGAGAAATAAAATAAATCTTAAAAAAAAAAAGAAAGAAAGAAAAGAGGAGGGCCTGCTACCATCAGCAGAGGAAGAGGTGCGTGTGGAGAGAGATTTTTCTCTCTGGGGTCTTGCTCACTACGGCATAAGCCAAGGGCGTGTTTATTTAAGGGATCCATGAAGAAATTCCCTTGCCCTCCACTCCCATCCTTCCAGTCCACGTGTCCACTGAGCAGATGGGGCTCCGTGAGTGTGGGGTTGTGCCAACCCCACGTAGAGCGCCACCCCAGGTGGGGTCATAGTTCTGGAAACACACCAGGGATGTGATGGTGTGCCACAAAGCAGGGCTGCTGTCTCTTACCTGGGGCTGCTCCTTGAAATTCTGAGGGTCTAGTTCTCTCCTCCCCTCAGCAGCAGTTGAAGGTGGAGGCGGGGGGTGTTGGGAAACCCAGAAGGGCCAGTGCCTGGGCCTTGACTCAGATCAGTCACTTGGACAGTGTTGCCAGGTGTGGGAATTTGGACGTTTTCCCTGGTATCATCACCCCAGAGATGCTTTCTGCAGCTTCCCTGCTGCACAGCTGACCCCAGACCTTCCAAAGGCTAAGGGCAGCATTGAGCACCTACAGCACTGGGGGCCAGGGCCGTGGGGTGGGAACAGGCAGGCGTATGAGGGTCTTTGTCTGGCTTTTCAAAGGGCAGCTTTTAAGCGATGTGCTTCCCAAGCACCAAAAAAAGCAACAGTCAACCAATAGAATGCAGAAGAATAAAATTGTAGAAGGACGTGAAGTGGGAGGGGGGTATCCACGTTTGCCCCCCTCTTCCTTGTCTGAAATGTTCTTCCTTCAGAAATCAGAGTGGCTTCTTCCCTTACTTCCGGGTCTTTGCTCCAATGTCATCTCAGAGCAGCCTCCCTCACCATCTGTTTTAGTTTCCTGGCTGCCCAAACAAGTACCATGCAATGGGTTGGCTTGAACGATGGGAATTTATTGGCTTGCAGCTTTGAGGGTAGAAGTTAGAAATCAAGGCATCATTAAGGCGATGCTTTCATCCAGAAGACTTGTTGTTTTGAGGCTGGCTGCCAGCTCTCCTCAGTCCTTGACTTTTCTGTCATCTGGTAGTGCACATGGTAGCCTCTCCTGGCTTTTCCTTTCTCTTCCGGATTCCGTTACTTCCAGCTTCTGGCTGCTCCTGCTGGCCTTCTCTCTCAGTGTGACCTTCCCTAAACGGCCTTCAGCAATAGGATGAAGACCCGTCCTGATTCCACTGGGTCACACGCTAACTGAAGATACCTCCGGTGTAAAAGTTCCTTTTATAATGGATTTATCCCTACAGGAAAGGATTAGTTTAAGAACATTTTTTTCTGGGGGCATAGCTCCAAGCCACCACACCGCACCATAAAAGAATGCTCCATTTTTACCTGGAATAATGTGTCAGCACATGTAAATTGTTTAGAACAAAGCCTGGCCCCACGTTAGAACTCAGTGTATACCATCACTGTCCTGGTACTGCTAAGAGCTACAGATACAGTATGCTTTTCTCCTTAGCAAGATCGCTACCTGGCACTCTATTATATGATTTATTGTTGAGGGCTTATTGTTAGTTTATTGTCTGTCTCTCAAACCAAAATGCAAGATGCATGGGGACAGGGGATTTGACAATTTTGTATTATAGTCCTTGGAACAGCCGTGGTGTAGAGTTGGTGCAAAATAAAAATGTGTTGAATTCACAAAGACAGGTGGGTTTCCTAGAGAAAGCTGCAAAATTCTTATCTTTACAGTGAAAAGAGGGTCTGTGAGTTCCCAGTCTCACCAAGGTCACAGGCAGCTCTGGGGTCTTGATAGCCCTAAACCTTTCTAAAGCAGGGTCTCTCTACCCCAGCACACTGACACTGGGGCTGGGCAATTCTCTGTTGTGGGCACTGTCCTGTGCACTGTAGGATGCTGAGCAGCAGCCCTGCCCTCAACCCACTAGATGCCAGGGGTGTCGTCCCCCCACCACATCCCCTGTTTTGACGACAGCGTGTCTCCAGACATTGCCAAAAGTCCCCTTGATGACCGAAGTGCCTCAGGTTGAAGAACTGCTCTTGGAATGAAAACCACGGTCTCTTCTGGCTGCACCTTACTAAACAGGCTCCAATTAAATAGGCAGTTGCTGCCTAGACCGTTTGAATGCTTTGGCGGTTCTGCTGTAATGAAGTGGTCCTCGTTCCACACCCTTCCCTGGTTACACATCCATCATATTATAAAACGGAGGAAGACAAAGGGAGGGAAGTCAGCTGACAGGCTTTCATAGAGAAACCAGCCATTTATTGCTACAATGATTCCTCAGATGCCAGCATGAGAGGTAGAATTAGAAATAATTAAAACGCATAAACAAAGAGCTGCTGTTCTATGGCCCATGGCACACAGCACAGGCACCAGCTGGTACTCGGGGACGGCGAGCGGGTGTTTTTGCAGAGGGAGAGACTGGCCTTCTCAGAGCCTCTTCTGTCTCTAAGATTCCATTTCTGTATCTCTGTATTGTCAATCTCATCCGTGATACCAGGTGACCAGCTGCCTCTTTGACTCCTCCCCAGTGACAGAAGAGGCGGTGTTCCTGCAGTCCACAGGGGGACTGAGACCCTTCACGAGGGTAGCTCAAGCAGAGCCAGGAGGTCCTTTTTTTTCTTTCCAAGCAAGGTTCGATGAGTTTGGGCACGCTTATTCAACTGTCATAGAGTACATGTCAAATAAATTATTAGGAGAGCAGTGGTGGATTAGACAAGTGAAAATACATAAGGATTTATAGATCCATTTTTATCATTGCTTTGGAAAGAAATGATAAAATGAAATATCTGAGTCATCAAGGTTCTCCTTGATGATTGTGATAATGGAAAAACAAAAAGGGGTGTGCGTTTAAGACACAGCCCAGCATAACTTTTGTAAGATTCCTTCACAAAAGAAACTTACCCACAAAAAGCCCGTTCTAGTTTTTTCTTACAAATGAATATGTTTCAGTGTTTGGATTACAAACCTTTTCCTCTCCAACATTAGAGTAGGTATTTTAAGTGAAAACTTTACTGTCTGATTGGAACTATTTTTGCCTGATTTTCAAAAAATATCTGCTGTTCTTTGTCCAACAAGCTGATTATACCTGCCTTCCCTTAGTTTTGTGGTTTTCAGATGAAAATGGAGGTTGCATTGGTTGAGTCACTGGACTTCAACTGCCTGGTTCACGCTGCATTTGTAAGTTGCTGGTGGGATTAGGGGGTTCCAGCTGATGCTGTGGAAGAGATGCTCATGACTGCATTATAATGAATTTATTTGTTTGCTCCTAACTGGAATTCAAGTTCTATGTGGGCCCCAATTTTGACACTGTCTTGGTTTTCCGGCTGCAAAAACAAATACCATGCAATGGGTTGGCTTAACAACAGGAATTTATTTGCTCATGGGTTCCTCCCTGGGTCAGTATCTTCAGGCTGGCCGGCAACCTTTGGGGTTCCTTGGCTTTTCCTTCATGTGGTGCTGTGTGTGGTGGCATCTTCTCCTTTCTCTTCCGGGGGTTGCTGGCTTCCAGCTTCTAGATGGCCCCCCTGACTTTTCTCTCTGGCCTTCTCTTAAGTCTTCCAGTAGTAGGAGTAAGACCCTGATTCAGTTCACATCATAACTAAAACTAACATTGTCAAAAGGTCCTATTTACAATGGGTTCACACACACAGGAATGGATTAAGAACATGTTTTTTCCGGGGTACATAATTCCAAGCCACCACAGTTGTATTCCCTTTATACTCACAAAATTTGTAGTCAATAAATATTTGTTAAATAGGTAAAACCGTTGAATTAACCAATTACAGACAAAGCAGATGACGTGGTTGTTTTCGAGCCATCTGAGCTTGGCTCCAAATATGGTGTGTTCTCTGTTACTCTCCCTGTTTCCTTCCTTTGAGATACTTTTGTTTGGCTCTCCTCCTCTTTCGGTCTCAGAGACACATGAACATGGCAAATTGCTAAAAAGCTTCATCTTGACCTCCTAAATGGAAGCTGCCATCCAAACGAACCGGTCAGATGGGCATCTTCTGGTATTTCAGTCACCAAGTCCATTGTGTGCCTGCGCCATGGTGAAAGGGCATATGGTGGGGTTTGGGTGTGTGTGCCCTCATCTTCCCTGGTATGTATTTTTTCCATTTCTAGGATCAGCACCAACTCCTTGGATCTTGCTGTTGTCACCCCTAAAGTACTACAACCAGAGCACTGTTGTCCTCCTAATGACCCAGCCTGGCCCGGCAGCAGGGTATAGTCCAGGGACCAGCTCTGCTCTGGTGCTCTTGATGAACCCTGGCAGGTTGCCTGAGGATCTGCGAGCTGAGGGGTCCTGGGAATGAGGGTGGTAGAGGTATTACACTGACACTCCTGCTTCTCATTTCAGGGTATAGCAGAAGACCCCCAGATGGCCTTGGCACTAAACTTGGACCCTACACTGATGAAGAAGAAGACTGACCCCGAGGGTCCAGTGCTCTTCCCCGAGAGTGAACTTTCCATCCGGATAGGTAGAGCTGGGCTCCTTTCAGGCAAGCTCTCTGCTGCAGACCCTGCACCGAGTGACACAGAGTAGACTTGGGCCGGGTTGCGGGAGGAATGATGAGGGAAATGCAGGGCCTCTATCCTCTCTTTCCAAACTACCTACCCCACTATTGCACGGAACTAAAACAGTGTCTGACCCAACACCTTCATCTCTTATTTGCTCTACAACCCACCTGCATAGAGTGTAGGGCGTAATGGTACCCTTGGGTAATCTTTTCAGCTTGGACAAGTGGGCAAGGCTCACTCTGGTGAGCACTGGGCTGATTTGGGTCAGAGAGCATGGGCCTCTGTCCCTCAGTCTTCCCCTCTCGGGTAAACCCCGAATGAGCATTTCCACTTACATGATTTCCATCTTTTCAATCATTTGGGAAAATGTGACTCTCTCTGTTTCATTTTGGACCCAAGAAACCTAAAAACACTGACAGTAGATGCAGGCCCTTTTTCTTAAGTTGTAAGGAATGGTCCTTGGGGAGCAGTCAGATGAAATCCTAAATCTCTGTGAGGATGGGCAGTTGGGCTATTGCTCACCAAGAGGTTGAAGATGTAACAGATTACATGGTTCCTCAACCTCGCCCTTGCCCAGTCATTGCTCACCTCCTTCGGCTAATTTAAGGGCCGATTATCATGAGGAGAGTTGGATACCTTCCGCTTTCCTTTGAATTTATGTAAAAAGTTCCACATTTAATCCTTAAGCCCCTGGGTGCTATGTAGACCATGGACTTGGGAACTAAAACCTTGCAATGATTTTGAGAATGGCTGCCTCCTGGCTTGTGTATGGTTCTCCCCTCTTCCTGTACTCTCCTGTGGGAATTGAGAAACAGACTGGTTCCTGGGTCACTGTCTTCCCATTCGTGATCTGAGGGAGAAAATCCTTCTGTGTTTCCATGCTGGTATTTTAACTTGCTATTTTTACCATGTCCAGGAGAAGACCAGACCTTGGGGAGGGTCAAAAAAACAAAGTTACTGCTGTGCTGCCACAGCCAGTTCTCAATTATCTGTGTTCAGGTTATGTCCTTCTTAAATTATTCATGGAAAACTCAAATATCTTCTGCACTTGGGTTAATTCCAGCGGCCTCCCACAACTTCCTGCATGGGATATAATCAGGAAATAAAATTCACCTAGCATGAGCTCAAGTAATAATAGAGGGTTAGAAAGACAAATCTGCCCCCTGCCTCTAATCACACATGCCATTTATACTCAAATTATAATTTAGATGTTGTCTTCTTTCTTTCGTTGGAGTATAGTCAAGGATTACTTGTCTTTGGGGACCAGGGTGAGGCACTGTACTCCAGTCAATCTTGTCCTATTTCATAATGAGTCCTGGGAACTGGACAGAAGGCTTTCTGTCGATTCTCAGCAGCAATACTGTGCTAGGACTCCTGTGTGACTCTTTGAAGACTTTGCATTCTTGATTCTGAGTCTTCTCTAGGAAAAAAAAAGTTGACCAGATTTTATCCTATCCCATTTTCTTTTACCTTCAAGGCCACAGGGGAAAGGTTCAGTGCCTGTCAGACAAAAAGATGGAAGCTAACCATCCCTTGGATGGGCCTTTTCCAATGGGACCATGGAAAGGACAGGGCCAGTGGGCGTTGGCTCTGCAGGAGAGGCTCTTGGGACTTCTGGATCTTTGTGGCCAACCCAGGGTTAAGCAGGGAGCTGGGCTTGTATAGGAAAGGAGATGCAATCCCATCGCTGGCTGAAGAACACCTGTTACCAGGTTACCAAGCAACCCTCCTTAGCCGTTGCTAACTGTTCTCATATAAAGGCAAACGCAGCCTTTAGAGGAGTATCAAAACTGGTCTGCCAAGACCAGGAGAGTTCACCCATCTCTTGAAAGGTTGCTTTTCTTCTCACCTGGTCGTACCTGTGGGTATCAGGCAATTGAGGACTCTGAATCTGATAATGGCTATTTGATGACTGGCTTCATGCAGATGGAGCCTGAATATGCATTATTTGTACCATCTGGATTTGCTTTAAGCTTCCTGTAAATGGGGCAAGGAAATTGGTATAATGGGTATTTAGTGAATAACATCAGCCTTTAAAAAATAATATTGAATATTGGTACTGCTGTTATACTGGCCCATAATTGGTTCAGCAAGAGGAAAAGCCAGAAAAGCTACACTGTGGGGGAGAAGGTACAGCTGCTCTGAACAGCAGCAGCAGCCTGAGTATGGAAAAGTGTTTATGGGACACTTGCCAATTTATGGTCTGGGTGCCAAATGGTTTACATCAACCCCTCTCAAGGCTGTGACTTAATTCAGCAAGAAGTTCTTTTGAAACTATTCCTCCCTCTCTCTTCCTACCTATCCATCCATCCATCCATCCATCCATCCATCCATCCATCCATCCATCCATCCATCCATCCATTTATCTCCAACTTAAAAAAATCATAAAATAATACCATGAAGTAAAAAATAAAAGTAATTTTTCTTCCAACTTCAAATCCCCTCTGGTCCAGACCCCCATCCCAGACACAAACATTGTTTCAAGTATATGTTTAACCTTTCAGAAATATTCTGTTTATAGAAGCATATATTCTCTCTATAAGCAAGTGGGATCATACCTGGCTCAATTTTTCTCTTTCTTGTGTTTGTCACTTAACAATTACATCTTGGTATTTGTTTCATGGGGCACTCACAGATTTATTCCATTCTTTTTATTAGCCATGGTGTTTTCTAACTAGTTCCCTGTTTGTGGCCTTGTGGGTGGTTTCCAGTCTTAAGTTATTATGAACAGTGCGGCAGAGCATTTTTGTATGTACGTCTATGTGGGCCAATATAGGGTTGAGTAAATTCTAGAAACTAGGTTGGGGTTCTTTACGCTTGGGGTCCATGCATGGGCACCAAAGGGTTCATGAATCTTTTTTTTTTTCTTTGTCTTTTTTTTTTTTAATATTTATTTATTATTATTATTTTTTAATTACATTAAAAAATATATATGAGGTCCCATTCAACCCCACCGCCCCTGCCCCCCACTCCCCCCACAGCAACACTCTCTCCCATCATCGTGATACATCCATTGCACCTGGTAAGTTCATCTCTGAGCATCACTGCACCCCATAGTCAATGGTCCACATCATAGCCCAGACTCTCTCACGTTCTATCCAGTGGGCCCTGGGGGGATCTACAGTGTCCCGTAATTGTCCGTGAAGCACTATCCAGGACAACTCCACGTCCCGAAAACGCCTCCACATCTTATCTCTTCCTCCCGTTCCCCACACCCAGCAGCCCCCATGGCTACCGTTCCCACACCCATTTCACATTTCCTCTGTGGACATTGGATTGGTTGTGTCCATTGCACACCTATGTCAAGTGAGGGCTTAGATTCCACATGGGTACTGGATGCACTCTTCCCGCTTCTAGTTGTAGACACTCTAGGCTCCATGTTGTGGTGGTTGACCTTCTTCAACTCCATGTTAGCTGAGTGGAGTAAGTCCAATAAGTCAAAGTGTAGGAGCTGAAGTCTGTTGAGGCTCTGGGCCTGGGTGTCATATTATCAGTCCAGAGATTCAAATCCCCTACATATATCTTAAACTCAGCACCAACTACAATTCCAATAAAGTAGCATGCAAGTCTTGTGAAAAGAGATCCCCTCTGAGTCCATTTCCATCACGCAGAAACACCAGCTCCAAAGAAGGGCCATGTGTCATGGCAGTGAACCCCTTCTGCCATGACCATAGAACCTGTGGGTCTCTTTATCCCTCAAAAGAACCAATACCTGGGGTTGTATCTACCTTATCTGTCTCTTAGACTCTGTTCAGTTGTACATAGGGGTATTCCTTCTGACAACCTCCAGACTCTTTTTTAGAGACTCACAGCCTTATAATCTCATTTCTCCTTTCCATTTCCCCCTTACATTAGGTCAAACCGCTTCCCGAAGTCATGTTATTATATGTAGACAGGTATATTCTGCTGTTCCTCATTGAATCTTTAATTCATGGTCATTTTCTAGTTGCTTCTTCAGCTGGTATGTGGTAGTGATCCCTCGGTGCCAGGGAGGCTCATCCCCGGGTGTCGTGTCCCACGCTGGGGGGAATGCATCACATCTACACACTGAGTTTGGCTGTGAGAGTGGCCACATTTGAGTAACATGAAGGCTGTCAGGAGGAAACCCCCAGGCACAATGCTACTCTAGGCCTTGCTCTTATTGCAGGTGCATAGGCTCAAAAGTGTAGCCATTAGTATCTAGAGCCCACTGTTGGGCCCTCCTTCCTTCCTGGTTCTTGCCGTTGCACCTGGAGGATTGCCGCTGCTCTCCCAGGGCCCACAACAGTGACCCCCCGGCCAGGAGCCCAGTACCCCCCCAGCTGTTGTTTTTAATTGTTTCCACTATGAGTATATATAGACATTACCATATACCCCGGGCATATGCCCTGTATAACTCCCTGTCAACCATATATATCCTGTCAATAACATCCCATATCAGTATTCCTCCGCTGCCATTGTTGAACCACTCTGTGATCCAAAACTTCCCGTAAAGTGAATCCCAACATAATGTCAGCTTCAGAAGAGTCTTAGATCACCAAAATTCATATATACAATATACAGTATTTCCCCAGATCCACCATAAAACCTTTTCCCTTCCACCGCAATAATCTTTTAACTTATTCATATCATAGTTCCTGAAACTGATGTACAGATTCCGAAACTATAGTTTTCAAACAAGGTAACATTTGTGCTTACTATGTGGTCCATACTTTAGGTTGTACAGTTTTCTAAATTTTTTAGTTATCCTATGTTTTGTCTTATGGTTTTCATTATTAGTCTGTCGTCCCCTATATGTTTTTGGTGTAATATTAGCTGTTTTATATTCATCCTCGTGTACTCTCACATAACTCCTCTTTTGCCCCCTTATTTACCTTTGTTCTATCCATTGCACGTCCATTTTCCCCTCCCCTTAGGGCCCACAACGCCTGCCAATCTAATGCCCTGGGAGCCGTCCTTTCTCACGAGAGATACAGTTCTCTCTATTCGACGGCATTAGTCTTCCCCAGGATATGGGTCCACCCCACCCAATGGTAGAACCCACCTTGGCAAAATGAGCCTTCAGCTATTCCCTCCGGAGTCCGTCCCGCATCAGACCATACCCCCTGAGCGTCCTAGCCAGGTGTCCCTCCTATTTATACTTTGATACGTTTTACTCAACATTTAGTTCTCAACGAACTTCTGGCACTCTCCCATGTTTGTATGTTGCCCCTCCCTCCCACCTATTTCTTGGACCATATTACCCCTCTTCCCATCCCCAGCCCCCCTCAAACCCAGAAAATCCCACCCGAAGGTAACCCCTTGCCCCCATTTTGTCCCTTCTTTGTGCTCATACTTACCCCCAGCTCATCACAGATTCTACCCCTACAGACATTAACTCACATCCTTCCTCCACCCCCCGATTTCCAGTAAGCCACTTTTCCAGACTCTAGCTCTCTGAGGCAGTTAACTTATTTCATATCATTGAGGTCATATAGTATTTGTCCTTCAATGCCTGGGTTGCTTCACTTAACATAAGATTCTCAAGGTTCATCCATGTTATCACGTGCGATTGTAGTGTATTGGTTCTTACAGCTGAGTAGTATTCCATTGTGTGTATATACCACATTTTATTGATCCACTCATCTGTTGATGGACTTTTGGATTGATTCCAACTTTTGGCGATGGTGAACAATGCTGCTATGAACATTGGTGTACATATATCGGTTTGTGTCCTTGTTTTCAGATCTGATGGGTATATACCCAGCAGTGGTATTGCTGGGTCATATGGCAAATCTATGGATAATTTTTTGAGAAACTGCCAAACTGTCCTCCAGAATGGTTGGATCCTTCTGCATTCCCACCAGCAATGGATGAGTGTTCCCCTTTCTTCACATCCTCTCCAGCATTTGTATTCTACTGTTTTTTCATGGCTGCCAATCTTATGGGAGTAAGATGGTATCTCATTGTAGTTTTGATTTGCATTTCCCTGATAGCTAGGGATTTGGAGCATTTTTTCATGTGCTTTTTAGCCATTTGTATTTCTTCTTTGGAGAAGTGTCTGTTTAAATCTTTTTCCCATTTTTTAAATGAGTTGTTTATCTTTTTGTTTTCAAGATATATGAGTTCTTTATATATGCAAGTTATAAGTCTCTTATCAGATATATGGTTGCCAAATATTTTCTCCCATTGTGTGGGTTCCCTTTTTACTTTCTTGACAAACTCCTTTGAGGTGCAGAAGGCTTTAATTTTGAGGTAGTCCCATTTATCTATTTGTTCTTTTGCTGCTCGTGCTTTTGGTGTGATATTCATGAAGCCGTTTCCTATTACAAGGTCCTGTAGATGTTTCCCTACACTGCTTTCTAAGGTCTTTATGGTCTTGGCTCTTATATTTAGGTCTTTGATCCATCTAGAGTTGATCTTTGTATAAGGTGTGAGATGGTAATCCTCTTTCATTCTTCTACATATGGCTATCCAGTTCTCCAGGCACCATTTGTTAAATAGGCCATTCTCTCCCAGTTGAGAGGGTTTGGTGGCTTTATCGAATATTATATGGCTATATACATGAGATTCTATATCTGAACTTTCAATTCGATTCCATTGGTCTGTGTGTCTCTCCTTATGCCAGTACCATGCTGTTTTCACTACTGTAGCTTTGTAGTATGTTTTGAAGTCAGGAAGTGTGATTCCTCCTATTTCGTTTTTCTTTTTCAATATGTCTTTGGCTATTCGGGGCCTCTTTTTATTCCAAATAAATTTCATAGTTAGTTTTTCTAGTTCCTTAAAGAAGGCTGTGTTGATTTTTATTGGGATTGCATTGAATGTGTAGATCAGTTTTGGTAGGATAGACATCTTAATAATATTCAGTCTTCCTATCCATGAACAGGGAATATTCTTCCATTTATTTAGGTCTTCTTTGATTTCCTTGAACAATCTTGTATAGTTCTCGATGTATAAGTTTTTTACCTCTTTAGTTAAATTTATTCCTAAGTGTTTGATTTTTTTATTTACTATTGTGAATGGTATTTGTTTCTTGATTTCCTCCTGATCTTGCTCATTATTGGTGTATAGAAATGCTACTGATTTTTGCGCATTGATCTTATAACCTGCAACTTTGCTAAACTCATTTATGAGTTCTAGGAGCTTTGTTGAAGATCTCTCAGGGTTTTCTATATATAGGATCATGTCATCTGCAAATAATGAAATTTTGACTTCTTCCCTTCCAATTTGAATGCCTTTTATATCTGGTTCTTGTCTCAGTGCTCGAGCCAGTACTTCCAAGACAATGTTAAATAGGAGCGGAGACAATGGGCATCCTTGTCTTGTTCCTGATTTTAGAGGGAAGGATTTCAGGACTTCGCCATTGTAAACAATGTTGGCTTTAGGTTTTTCATATATACTCTTTATCATGTTCAAAAAGTTTCCTTGTATTCCGATCTTTTGGAGTGTTTTTATCAGGAAGGGGTGCTGTATTTTGTCAAATGCCTTTTCTGCATCTATAGATATAATCATGTGGTTTTTTTCTCTCAATCTGTTTATATGGTGTATTACATTTATTGATTTTCTTATGTTGAACCATCCTTGCATACCTGGGATAAATCCCACTTGGTCATGGTGTATAATTCGTTTAATGTGTTGTTGAATACGATTAGCAAGTATTTTGTTAAGTATTTTTGCGTCTAGGTTCATTAGAGAAATTGGTCTGTAATTTTCCTTTCTTGTGGTGTCTTTGTTTGGCTTTGGTACTAGGGTAATGTTGGCATCATAGAAGGAATTAGGCAGTGTTCCTTCTGTTTCGATTTTTTGGAATAGTTTCAACAGGATTGGTGTTAGTTCTTTCCGGAATGTTTTGTAGAATTCACCTGTGAAGCCGTCTGGCTCTGGGCTCTTCTTAGTTGGGAGATTTTTAATGACTGATTCTATCTCTTTGCTTGTGATTGGTTTGTTAAGATCATCAATTTCTTCTTTCATCAGTATGGGCTGCTTATGTATTTCTAGGAATTTGTCCATTTCCTCTAAATTGTCATTTTTGTTGGAATATAGTTTTTCAAAGTATCCTCTTATGATAGTCTTTATTTCTGTGGGGTCAGTGGTGATATCACCTTTCTCATTTCTTATTTTGTGTATTTGCATCTTTTCTCTTTTTTTCTTTGTTAGTCTCGCTAAAGGTTTGTCAATTTTGTTGATCTTCTCAAAAAACCAGCTCTTGGTCTTGTTTATTTTTTCAAGTGCTTTCTTATTTTCTATTTCATTTAGTTCTGCTCTTATCTTTGTTATTTCCTTCCTTCTTCTTCCTGTTGGGTTACTTTGTTGTTGTTTTTCTAATTCCTTCAAATGTGCAGTTAATTCTTCAATTTCTGCTATTTCTTCTTTTTTGATATATGAATTTATGGCTATAAATTTCCCTCTCAGTACCGCTTTTGCTGCATCCCATAAATTTTGGTATGTTGTGTTATCATTATCATTTGTTTCAAGGTAGTCATTGATTTCTTTTGAGATTTCCTCTTTGACCCACTGTTTTTCTAAGAGTGTGCTGTTTAATTTCCAAATTGTCGTGTGAAGTCTGGGTCTCTGTCCCTTGCAAATTTCCAGCTTGACTCCACTGTGGTCAGAGATATTGTTTTGTATGATTTCGATCTTTCTGAATTCATTAAGCCTTTCTTTGTGGCCTAGCATATGGTCAATCTTGGAGAATGTTCCATGTGTGCTTGAGAAAAATGTATATCCTGCTGTGTTTGGGTGTAATGATCTATATATGTCTATTAGATCCAGCTCTTCTAATATACTGTTCAAATGTTTTGTTTCTTTAGTGATTCTCTTTTGAGATGTTCTGTCCAGAGTTGATAGTGGTGTATTAAAATCCCCCACTATAATTGTAGATGCATCTATTCTTTCACTTAGTTTTTCCAGCGTTTGCCTCATATATTTAGAGGCGCCCTTGTTAGGAGCATAAATATTTATGATTGTTCGATCTTCTTGACAAATTGTCCCTTTCACTAAAATATAGTAACCTTCTTTGTCTCTCACAATTGTTTCGCATTTAAAGTCTATTTTGTCTGATATTAATATAGCTACTCCTGCCTTTTTTTGGTTGTTGTTTGCTTGTATGATTGTTTTCCAGCCATTCACTTTCAACCTCCATGAGTCTCTGGGTCTAAGATGTGTCTCTTGTAGGCAGCATATAGATGGGTCGTATTTCCTTATCCAGTGTCCCAGTCTGAATCTTTTGATAGGTGAGTTTAATCCGTTGACATTCAGTGTTATTACGTTTAGAGAGTTATTTATGGTAGCCATATTTTGGTTGGATTTGTGTTTGTTATATTTTGTTTGTATTATTTTATTTTCCCCTTCTATTTTTGTCTTTCTTGTTGCTTTTACACTCTCCTCCATCTCTGACTGTCCTGTTTTTTCCTTTCTTCCTGCAGAATTCCCTTAAGAATTTCTTGAAGGGGAGGTTTCTTGTTGATATACTCTTTCAATTTCTGTTTATCTGTGAATATTTTGAACTCTCCATCATTTTTGAATGCTAGTTTAGCTGGATAGAGTATTCTTGGTTGGAGATTTTTTTCCTTTAGTACCTTGACTATATCATACCACTGCCTTCTTGCCTCCATGGTTTCAGATGAGAAATCAGCACTTAATCTTATGGAGTTTCCCTTGTATGTGATGGTTTTCTTTTCTCTTGCTGCTTTTAGAATTTTTTCTTTGTCTTGAGCATTGGATAATTTGACAAGTATATGTCTTGGGGTGGGCCTGTTGGGGTTTATGACCAGTGGAGTGCGCTGTGCTTCTTGGATATGTACATCTGTCTCTTTCATTAGATTTGGGAAGTTTTCATTCATTATTTCCTGCAGCAGTCCTTCTGACCCCTTTCCCTTCTCTTCTCCTTCTGGAATGCCTATAATACGTATGTTTGAGTGTTTTGCGTTATCATTCAGGTCCCTAAGTCCTATCTGGATTTTTTCTACCTTTTTATTGACCACTTCTACTATCTGTTTGATTTCCAATGCACTGTCTTCCACATCACTAATTCTCTGCTCTGCCTCTTCTAGTCTGCTGATATTTGCTGCAAGTGTGTTTTTGATTTCTTGAATTGTGGTGTTCATTTCCATCATATCTGTTATTTTTTTGCGCATGTCTGCAATTTCCCCTCCAAGTGTTGTCTTCACGCTGTTAACCTCTTTCATTACTTCATCAAATTTGTCGGTGATAAATGTTCTGAGATCTTTCATTGCTTGTGCGAAGTCCTGCCCCCCTTCCTGATTTTCAGTTTGTTGATTGGATTCAGCCATGTTTTCCTGATTACTGGTTTGGTTTGTAGATTTTTGTTGCTGTCTTGTCAACATTTTTTCTTGACGCGTTTAATCAGTTCCTTAGCTTCTTTGTCTAGTCTTGGAGATTAATTAGCTGTTGTTTTTGCGTAAGTGTTATATCTTCTCTTTGTCACTTTGTTCTTCTTATTCCAATTTCTTATTGCTAGTTAAGCTCACTTTAAAGGAAAGTATTAGTGCTGGGGAAAGTCAATTGTGTAAGGAAGGAAAAAGTGTGAAGTAGTATTGGTGATATATGTTTACAAAGCAACAATATGAGTTCTGGGAGGATGGACGTTAGATCATATAAATTGTGTAGAGTTATAGTAGTAGGAAAGTACCTATAATGAAGTAGACGACTGAATATGGGAGGAATGTGGTACGTACTAAGAGTCTATTGTTTTCGTGAGAGAGGGAAAGAGAAAAGAAAGGTAATAGTTTCAGGGACGAATACCAGATGGAAAACTAAACAAAGGTATTAGAAATTAAGAGTTAGACACTTTGTGGATCAAAGAAAGGGAGATGGAATATAGGAGAGATAGCAGATGGTGGAGGATATCAAGTTGTAGGGGAAAGGGGATAGTGTAGATAGGTTAAATCTATTCACAGAGAAATGAGGCAGTGGAGGGTGAGGAAACCCAGCAAATGTGTGGTATTTCCTGTAGGACCTATTGTATTGTTAAGGTAAAATAGTATAAGAAGAATATTGGGGACAAGAAAGAGAGGATTGAAAAAAAAAAAAAAGAACAACAACAACAACAACAAAAAATAAAAAATAAAAAAAACAAAAACAAAAAAAAACAAAGAACAGAAACCCCGCCGCCAGGCTCGGCTGAGCTCAGCTGGGCTCCGGTCCCCCGCCCGCCGCCCGCCAAGCGGCTCGGCTGGGCTCGGCTGGGTTCGGCTTTCCCGCCCGCCGCCCGGCGCAGCGTGGCTGGGCTCGGCCCCCCCGCCCGCCGCGGCTCAGCCGGGCTCGGCCGGACTCGGCCGGACTCGGCTTCCCTGCCCATCGCCCGCCGCCGCGGCGCAGCACGGCTCGGCTCTCCCGCCCGCCGCCCGCCGCGGCACGGCTAGGCTCGGCTGGGCTTGTCTCCTTCGCCCGCCGCCTGCCGCGGCACAGCGCGGCTCGGCTCTCCCGCCCGCCACCCGCCGCGGTGCTAGCTGCCTCGGCTCCGCCTACCCAAGGAGGGAGTCCTCCACACGTTAGCTGGGATCTCCGTGTATATTTCACAGATGGATCCTCTCTGTTACCTTCCCTCCAAATCGATGTCCAGACACCTCCGGACCAGGAAAAATCCCGAAACAGCCGGTCCCAAAGAGTCTCCGACGCCTCCCAGCCGATTCCCCCCAGGAGCTAGTAACCGGGAAGTTCACTCAGCCGCCATCTTGCCTCCCCCTCCTGAAAAGTCCCAAATTATATCTTATAGACCAGTCCTTTCCGTTACCTTCCCACCAAATCGATGTCCAGACACTTCCTGCCCTGAAAAAATCCTGATAAAAGCCTGGTCCCGGAGAACCTCCAGCAGTGCCCAGCTGCCTCTTCCCAGGAGAGACGGCAAGGCAAGCTCACTCAGCCACCATCTTGCCAGAAGTCCATGAATCTTTTGATAACTTATAGAAAACGTTCTATATTTTGGCAAGGTCTGCAACTTTCATCACACTCCAGATGGCTCCATAACCCCAACAACCTTGGGCTCTGCTGCCTCAACATCCCTTATTCAGCTGTCCAGCAGGACTTGTTTATTTTGCTCACTGGCCCCCTCTTCAGACTAAGGAGAGGACAGTAAAAAGCAAATCAATGCATTGCTGTACTGATTAACTGCCATTGTTGAATATTTGGGTTATTCTTTGGTAGCAAGTAGCAAGTTGCTCTTCAAGAGCAAGCTGATTTGATTATTGAATTTCATCAATCCATTAGCATGGTGGATAGAGAACTGTCTATAATTTTGAGTATCTGTTGGAGGAACAGGAGTAGGAATTATTTTTCAGTAGAAAAAGAAATAATTTTGGTTAGGGAATTATATAGTTGTGAGGTGGCACCTTTGATTGTCTATAAACTTTTTCAAAGCTCATTGGGAAAAAAAGTGAATGGGTAATCAAGTCTAAGAAGCAAATGCTGTAAGATACTGGTTAGAAATGTATCTTTCCTTGATGTCTAATTTTTGCATTATAGGAGAATTCACTTGGCAGTAAAAATTCCACCTAGATAGCATGGTGGGTCTGGCCCCATTACTGAAGCTTTGTATTGTAAAATGAATCCAATGCAAACCCAGCATTAGGTGGTTATTGATTTGTTTCAACTACCATCCTTGACTATTAACAACGTATTTGCTTATTTCTTTTTTACTCTAAAATCTGAAATTTGTTCTGTTGCTAATTTGCTAGGTGGTGTTCTCCTGTGGAAATTGAACTAATCTTGGAGGGGAATATCTGCCTTTGATAACTCGAGGTTCCTAAGTGCCCATCCCTTAGATCAACACTTATAGGGCTTGTCCCTTTCAGTAACCATGATGCAGTTCAGTTGTTCCTTGATGCCCCTCTTCCATCTGAAGCAACTTTTCTTCTCCTCCGGGCATCATATTTTCTCCTTTTAACCTTGTGTTTGGAATAGTCCCTTTCCTCTATTTTCTCTGTTAAGTTTCTGTATTGGTTAGGGTTCTCCAGGGAAACAGAATTGACAGGAGATGATAGAGATAGATAGATAGATAGATAGATAGATAGATAGATAGATAGATAGATAGATAGACAGATAGATGATAGATCAATAGATGTGTGTGTATGTATGTATATAAATATTATAAGATTTATTATTGGAATTGGATCACACAACCCTGGGGATTGGCAAGTCCAAATTCCTTAGGGCAGAACACAGGTCGGAAACTCCAATGAAACTTTTGAAGAATCCCCAGGATAAGATGGCTGGCTGAAGCAGAGATCAAAATTCTTTCTGACTGTTGAAATCATCCCTTCTTCCTTTAAGGCCTTCAATGGATTGGATGAGTATTCTCTGTTGCTGAAGGTGATCTCTTTTGTTGATTGCAGATGCAATCAGTCATAGATGAAATCAACTGACTATTTAAATCCACAGATTACCCTCACAGTAACAATCAGGTCAGTGCCAAGTTGACACATGAACTCCACTATCACACTATCTTCTTTGGGTGCCTCTAGGGAAAGGTTTGATGAACTGATGAACATGGAGAAATTAACAGTTGGCCTAAGGTTTTACTACTGCTCAGGTGTTTGCATTTAACTGGGGACAGTTTAGCTGGCTGCACAATGAAGATGGCAAATGGTTTTTCGTGCTAGTTGCCCTTTAGAAGACTATATTTTTAGGTATACTGTGGGATTGGGGGAGGGCAGCCAGGCTGCATGGGGCAAAATCTCTTCTCAGTATATAGATGCCTGTTCTGTCTCTGAGACCAGCTCCATGTACTGCAAATCTCTACTCCTGGAATTCCTTGGCATTACTTAACCAAGGGAAACAAAGAAAACTTGTTGAGATGGCTTCCAGGCTCCTAGGAGGATCACAACTTTTTTTCTTCCATATCTTCTGACTTTCCAAATCCCCAAATGAGTGTTCCTTTGTTACCAAGATTTCCAGTAAAATTTAATAAACTTATACTTGATCAAGAGTCAGATGTAGCTCCAGCAGGAATCTCTATGAGGAATTCCATGTGTTTCTTCCTAACTAGCTTTCCAACATAGTACATTTAAGGAAGTCTCTGGGATGTTACTAGTACTTTTGACTTTTTATTGATAAGGTCTCTAAAGATGAAAGAATAACTTCACAGATATTTATATAGCTTTAATGACCTGGCATGTGGATTTAGCACAAGTACTTTTTTTGTTTGTTTAATTGGTTGGTTAGAGGACACTTTAGTGTCTTCTCCTGGCTTCATTGAAAGGAGTTGTTTATGGCTGAAAATTAGGCAGGCTCTGGCTTGGGTACCTTCTTTCTGGGATAAGGCACATAACCTTGGTATTACGGGTTAAATTGTGTCCCCCCCCAAAATAAGCCCTAACCCCCATTACCTGTGAATGTGATCCAATATGGAAAGAGGGTCTTTGTAGATAAAATTAGTTAAGAAGAGGCCATACTGGATTAGGGTGGACCCTAAATCCAATGACTGGTGTCCTAAGGCCATGTGAGCACAGAGACACACAGGGAGAGGGCTGGTCAAGATGGGGGCAGAGACTGCAGGATGTACCTGCCAGCGGGAAATGCCCAAGATTGCTGACAGCCATCAGAAGCTGGGAGACAGGTGTGGGGCGGACACTGCCTCAAGCCTCCAGAAGGAACCAACCCTGCTGACACCTTGATCTTGGACTTCTAGCCCCCAGAGCTGTGTGAGAATAAATTTTAGTTGTTTTTAAGCAAAAATGCCAATAGCATTGAGACCATAAAAGTTGGCACATAAAAATATTCTGCAGAAGACTGATGAGCAAAGGGCTCAGTCATAGTAATGGCCAGGAGTTCTTTAGCATCAAAGATAATAATAATGATGATGATGATGATGAAATAATACTGAAATATACCTTTTTGAACAGGGCACTGTGTAGGCAGTATGAGTGACTGTTAGCACATCTTAATTCATTATATGAATTATATGAATTATATGAATGTATATGGATACAATATATAAAGTCTACTTCTGGAGAGTGTTATATTTGGTCGACTAATGTTTAGGCCTCAAATAGCACATTTCCTGCTAATGTGCCTTTTTCCGCCCCTATAGTCCCAATTTTCAAGGCTGGCCAGTCCTTCTGGAGAAGATTTTCATGTGCCCTGGGAACAGGGGCAATTTAGCACTGAACGATTTTTTAAAAAGTTATCTTCCCAGGGCAGGCAGGGTAACCTAAGGAAATTCTAGTTTGGCAGGAAAACTTGGTTCTCTTTGTTTCTTTCTACTTTTCTGAATTTTTCACTATATTTCTCTCTCATGTCAGTCTTGTACTTAAATCAGCTGGGGAAGTTGAGTAAATGGAATGAAGAAGAGTTAAATAAAGCTGAGATATTGCTCAGAGAAAGCAAGTTTATAGAAGGTCAAATGATTTTAAGTCTGATTTTATAGGGCAGTGTGTTCTACTTCACCATCACCTGAAATGATTAACTCAGGTAACAATAACTTTTCCTTCTCCTTTTTCTTCTTTTCCTCATCCTCTTCTATTTCCTCCTCTTCCACTTCCTCTACCTCCTCCTTCTTATTTTCTCTTTCACTTACACAAGTTCAGTGGTAGATAAAAAGGGTTGGTATGGTACCCTCACAATTGCCAGGAACCTCATTTCTTTTATCTTATTACTCCACTGTCTGTACCATATGGCTTCCAAACCATGGTTCAAAGTGGCTGCAAACATTTCTGCCATCACCGCCATCTTCCCCTCAAGAGGATTCTTTCCCTTCCCCTTAATGGATTCTTCCAACAAGATGCACACATAATTTCTACTTGAAAGCAATTTTTTAGAACTTAGTGACATGTCCACACCTAGCTTTAAGTGGATCAGGGAACTTTTGGGGGGGTTGATATGGGAGGGTGTTTGCACACCTGGTCTCCTCTCTTCATCTGAATGTGTAGAAGTGGCTTCCTGATGGACCCCATGCTCTGATTACTCCTTGAGTAGGCTTAAAGAGCTTGGTTAGTCTGGAGGAGTTTGTCTTGTATAAGCAAGGGAAAAGGGAGGAAATAAGGAAATGAGGAGGGTAATCCTGGCAGTAATAAAAACCCATTTAATTCATCTGGAGCATTTAAAGCAGCTGCTGGGGCACTTTGTTTGAAATATTAATTAAGTGTCTACTGAGGAGTTAGGGATACTGTCTCCTTATGCAAAATTTAACATTTGCTTGGTTAGTAGGTTCTATCATATTTATAAGCGTCCTGACATATTCATTTCAGCTCATAAGTCTATTAAACTGGGAAATGTATTTTTAATGTGCTTTTGGGAAATAGAAGAGACAAGTGGCTTGGGCAGCGCCAGAATCCATTAGGATATTCCTGCTAGGCTTTTATTACCCGAAGATTTAGGAGGCTGCTGCCAAAGCAGGCAGCCTGGGTTCTTTTCATGTTATTTTATTTTGTTTTTCAGATGTTAATTTTTGCATAAGTTCCTTCAGCTGGGAAAGGGCAGGGTGGTAGTTTGGTTTCAAGTATTTAGGATTTTTAGAAGTCCTTTCCATTTATTCACTCCCATCTCAATTCTTTTTTCTTTTGCCTGGTATTGGAAACGCCTAAGAAGGAACTGGCACACCTAAACTGGTTTTGAGTCCATGAAACCAGGAAGCAATCAGCCCTCTCCCTATTACTAAATAGGCAGACTTAGTGAAGTGGGCTGGTGGGGGAGATAGGGAATTGGGGTTTGACCCTGTATAACCAACAGCAAGAACTCTGGTATCTGGGATGCTGTCAGCACAATCCTTCTCCAAAGAAAAAGAGTCACGGATTTCTCCTCTCAGCCTGGGATTCTGAGATAAAGGGACCACAGGGCTTTCCTTGTTAGCAAGCACCTCCTGTTTGACCTCCCACCTCCTCTTTGGGTGGCATGTACTCTCATATTTTGATCTGCTTTCTTTTGCCTAGTGCGTTCACACACACCCAACCCCCACTGTGGCCTGCCCCTGGAATCAGAGAAAGAAAATAGCTCTAAGTATCTTACAACTAAATCAGTTGTCTCAATGAAACATGATTTCGAGGGTCATAACATTTTGGATCTGTAGAAGTTAAGGGACTTGGCAGTGGCTCCCAGTTGGTTATCAGAATCAGAACTCTCAGGACTCTTGACTCCCTGGTTACCCCGAACAGCACCAGCTGATAGAGGAGGCAGAGGGCTTCCTTAACATGGAGAGAAGAGGATGGCACCAGAGTGAAATGGGCACTTGGATAACTTGAGCCAAAAAATTTCTGATGTCTCCCCTAGGAGATCAGACCCACCTGCTAGTTTCATGTAATCATCCTCAGTCAGCCTTGGTAAGGTTGGTTTGAGTCATCTTTAGTAAATATGGATTTACTAATAGGGAAGTCTATACCAGACACAAAAACTTTTAGGAGACATGTGTCCTCAAGGAGATTCAAATCTTCTTGGGAAACAAATATGGGCAATTTAATATGGTTCAACTGAGTGTCTCTAAACCATCAATAGTAGCATAAGTAGATCCTGAGTATCTCCTTGGTGCTTATCACAGAGAGTCAGACTCCAAGTCCACTGACACAACAGTTTTTCCTGTTTCTGGCTGGTGCTGTGACCACCATGCTGGCCCCACTGGCCCTGGCTCCCTGCTCTCCTCTGAGGGGAGCGTGGGCACAGACCAAGCCCTGGCTGCCTTATAGCCCCTCAGAGCAGAGTGAGCTTTTATTTAAGGCTTAGGGGTGAGCAGAGGAATAACCAAGGAAGGATATCAGCTGGCTACTGGTATGGCAATTTCCAGACGACACTGGTCCCCAGCTAACCTTTTGGGATCCTCTACAGCATCTTTACTTGGTCCATGTCTTCCATCCTGCCCAGCTCCTGGCCTGTCCTGCCATGGCAGAGGTCATCACCACTGTCTGGGTTGAAGAGAGTGAGACCATGCCAAGGTCCACCCTGCAAATCCCTCTTGTCTTTCCCAGGGTCTCCCTTTTCCCAGGGTAGTAGACAAGGGAACTTTCCATTCCTTTCTGAAGAGATACCATCCCTACCCACCAACCCATTGCCTCAACAATGGCCTCACCAGAACAAGGACCTCAATATTTGCTACTTCAGTATCAGTACAAGTCTTAACTTGCCATCTCAACGTCATCTCTGATAATGGTCCAATGTGCAGCTCAGTCTAAAATTCCCTACAAAGTCATACAAACTTTGAGATTCCAAGCCCGATGACCATTGCAAGGATACACATACAATTGCCCAAGTGACAAAGGGCATGAAGTTTTAAAATATTTTTTAAATTTATGTACAATAGGGATTCATTCTTTTCATGTGCAGTACAGTGGGTACTGGCAAATGCACAGAGTTGTGTAACTACCCCCACATTCAGGAAAGAGAACTGTCCCATCACATCCCCAAATTCCTTTGGTCTGCCCTTTGTAGTCAAATCCTCCCTCTTCACTTAACCCCTAGAAACCTCTCAGCTGTTCCCTGGCCCTATGGCTTTGTCCTTTCCAGAATGTCGTTTAAATGGAATTATACAATATGTAACTCCCTTTATTTGGTATCATGTGTTTGAGATTCCTCCACGTTGTTCTGGGTTATCAATACTCTGTTCCTTTTTAGAGTTGGATAATTTTCCATTGTGTGGATATACCCCAATTTATTTATCCATTCACCAGTTAAAGGATATTTGGATTGTTCCCTAGTTTTTGGTGATTATGAATAGAACTGCTATGACCATTCACATACAGATTTCGTGTGACTATAGGTTTTCATTTCTCTGGGGTAAATATCTACTGTAGAATAAATGTCTGTGGTTAACATCTTCCTTCTCCTAATGGAATCTTTTACAGAGCAAGTGTTTTTAATTTATTCAACTTCTTGTTATTTTTATTATTGTTACTATAGATCATGCTTTTGCTTTCTTCTCTAAGAACTCTGCCAAACCCCAGATGGCAGAAATTTTCTTTGTTTTCTTCTAAAAGGCTTATGTTTTACATTTAACTCTACAATCTACTTTGTTATTTTTTGTATAAAGTGTTAGGGATTGTTTGAATTTGTTGTTTTTTGTTTTTTTTCCTGTATGGATGCTCAATCATTTTGCACTGAATTGCCTTTGTACTTTTGTTAAAAATTAGTTGACCATATTTATGTGGGTCTGTTTTTGGACTCTCCATTGTTTCATTGATTGTGTTTATCTTTTCACTAGTATTGCACTCTCTTGATTACTGTAGCTTTATATTAAGTCTTAGAATCAGAGTGAGTCCTCCAATTTTGTTCTCTTTCAAAATTGTTTTGGCTATTCTTGTTCCTTTGCCTTTAGATATAAATTTTAGAATCAGCTTGTTGATAGCTACAAAAATTCCTAATGGGATTTTGATTGGAATTGCATTGGATCTGTAGATCTGTGGGGAAAATGGACACAGTATTACTATTGACTCTTCCAGTTCATAAACATGGTATATCTCTCCATTTATTTAGGTCTTCCTTGATTTTTTTCATCAGTGTTTTGTGGGTTTTCAACATACAGATCTTTTACATATTTTGTTAGATATATGCCTGAGTATTTCATTTTATGGTGCTATTGTAAATGACACTGTATTTTAAATTTCTATTTTCAACTGTTTGTTGCTAGTCTATAGAAATATAATTATTTTTGCTAATTAATTTTGTATCCTGCAACATTGCTAAACTCATTTAATAGTTGTAGGAGTATTTTTTTTGTCTTTATTTATTTTTTTAATATTACATTCAAAAAATATGAGGTCCCCATATACCCCAACCCCCCTTACCCTACTCCTCCCCCCATAGCAATAATCTCCTCCATCATCATGAGACGTTCATTGAATTTGGTGAATACATCTCTGAGCACTGCTGCACCTCATGGTCAATGGTCCACATCATAGCCCACATTGTCCCACATTCCACCCAGTGGACCATGGGAGGACATATAATGTCCGAAAACTGTCCCTGCAGCACCCAAGACAACTCCAAGTCCTGAAAATGCCACCACATCTCATTTCATCTCTTCCTCCCACTCCCTACCCCCAGCAGCCACCATGGCCAGCAGCACCCAAGACAACTCCAAGTCCTGAAAATGCCACCACATCTCATCTCATCTCTTCCTCCCACTCCCTACCCCCAGCAGCCACCATGGCCACTTTCTCCACACTAATGCCACATTTTCTTCAATTACTAATCACAATTGTTCATGAGTAGAATATCAGTAAATCCACTCTAATCCATATTCTATTCCTCCATCCTGTGTACCTTGGAATGGTTGTGTCCACTCCACATCTATATCAAGAGGGGCTTAGATTCCACATGGATGCTGGATGCAATCCTCCGGTTTTCAGTTGTAGGCACTCTTGACTCCCTGGTGTGGTGGTTGACCTTCTTCACCTCCCTGTTAGATAAGTGGGGTAAGTCCAATAAACCAGAGTGTAGGAGCTGAAGTCTGTTGAGGCTCAGGGCCTGGCTATCACATGGTCAGTCCAGAGATTCAGGTGCCCTGGGTATACATTAAACCCCAGCACCAACTACAGTTCCGGTAAAAGTAACAGGAGAGGCTTGTGGACAAAGATCACATCTGAGTCCAGCTCCATCATGCAGAAACACAAACTCCAAAGTAGGGCCAACTGACATGGCAGTGAACTCCATCTGCCATGACCATAGAACCTGTGGGTCTCTGTAACCCTCAGAAGAACCAGTACCTGGGGTTGTATCTACTTTATCTGTCTCTGGGACTCTGCTGAGGTGTGCATAAGGGCAACCCCTCTGATAACCTCCTGGCTCTTTGTAGGAGTATTTTTTGTAAAGTCCTTGAGATTTCCTGTGTCACGTCTGTGAACAGTAACTATTTTATTTCTTCCTTCTAATCTATATGTCTTTTTCTTTTTCTTTGCTTTATTGCACTGGCTAAGACTTCCAATATGATGTTGAATAGGAATGGTGAGAGCAGATATCCTTGCCGTATTCCCAGTTTTAGGGGGAAAGTATTCAGTCTTAATTATAATTATATTGTGATCTTCAAGTTCTTGAGAGATGAACGGCATGCATATTTGGAAAGACACAGATATGCAAATTTCTGTTTCTGAAAGATGTCACAGTACAGAAATGGTATAGCTTTGAAGTGGGTCACAGCATAGGTTCTGAAGAAGATTTAAACCTCTTTTGCCACTTAGTTTCAGTCTAAAATGGGGAGTTGCTGTGAAGATAGGCTGGGTGAGTATATGTGAAATACTTACAGAACAGTGCCCAGCATATGAATGCCCTCAGTGACTATTAACTGACGTTACTCTGTCTGGACAATGGTAGAAATGGCCAAAGACCTCAGACTAAGGAAGGCTGGATGTGGAAGTTTTGACCCAGACTGCAGAGATTTTGCTGCCCATATTAAAAAGTGCAGACAGCTTTTGAGTGCACGTAAAATCTCCAGTCATTCAACACAGCTGGGCCTGTGATGCCCTTAAGGTGCTCAGGTGAAGGCACAGCATTTCCCTTCAGGCCAGCTCAGGGATGGAGTATCCACAGTGAATAAGAACAGATGGTTCCCAGCTGGAAGAGGAGGTTTCTCAGGAAAAATAAATCCCTTAAGAAATAACAAAAGCACAAATGTATACTTAACGGAAAATATACCATGATATAGATGTGAAAAATAATTATATATTGGAGGAAGGAAATAAAAAAGAGCAGAGGAGTAGGGTGAGGACAAGAGGGTGATCTGGGCTCATGATTCATTAGCTTCAGAGTGGATTTTGTGCCTCTTCCCATTTCCTCTGCTCAGGAGATTGATCAAGGTCTTCGATCAGAGAACGAAAAGGGAAGTGGCAAGCATTTGAACCAGGCAATGGACTGAGTTCCCTGTCACTGAAAGGATTCAAGTAGAGGCTAGGTGACCAATGCTCAGGGTTGTTATAGAGGGGATTCTGTGTGGCATGGAAGTTCAGGTCAAATAGCCTGCTGAGACCCCCTTCCTGCTCTAACAGTCCTGAAGACACCTTGGAGAAAGCCAAGAAACCTGGCCCATGGCTCCCAGGCCTGCTCTGTCTGACCTGCAGGGGAAGGAAATTGGGAAGGGTGCTCATGTGCCATTGAAATCCAGTGGATAAACGGAGAATGGTTCTGGTCTGAGATCTTGGAGCTCACAGAGGAGCTTTGGCCCAGGCCTATGGCACAGTTCTGCAGGTGAGCAAGGCAGAGGCAGGTGTGGGGGTCAGGGGCTGCTGGGACCCTTTCTGGGCCCACTTAGCTACACAGCCCCTGCTTCCTTCAAGGCCCTGGGTGAATTGAGCAGTGAGGAGTTGCCATGGTCACCTTTCCCCTTCTTTGCTGCAGCCCACCAGTTCTCGACTTGATTAAAAGGTATTTCCTCTTGCCTGGTTTCAGCTTTTCTCACCTCTTTTCTCTCTTCTCTGCCTCTCGGTCTCTCTGACCCTCCTCTTTGTGCCTGCGTCCCTCTTGGTTTCTTCTCTCAGAGGGTCTGCCTCCCTCCCTTCGTCTCTGTGGCTGAGTGCAGTCCCCCGGCCTCCCTTGCTCTCAGCACAGGCAGCCCCTGGAGAATTCTCTCTAGGTCTGTGGGCCCAGAGAGGCAGCCCCTGAGCAGCTCCAGCACAGGGGTCCCTGGGTGGTGTCAGTAATCAGAAAAGCTCTTCAGAGTCACTTTCTCCTCTCTGTGCCTGGAGGTCCATGTGGACAGCTTCCACCTTTGGACACCTCCCCCCTTTCTGGAAAATTAGATCTGGGTAAAGTTCCCTCCAGGCCTTTGCTTTGAGTTGGCTTTTCAGAGCCAATGCCTGTTAGTCTTCAGTGCTGATCAAACTCATCCAAGTGATCTGCTGCTAGGAACCCTTCCATATGCTGTGGGGAGGGAGGCTTTCTCAGACAAGGGAACAAAGACTTGCCATATGGGATTTTTTTTTTTTAGAGTCTTATGCTCCCAAACTGATCAATGTGATGAGTCTGATTGTGCTGCCCTTCTCCCCTCTGCTGCTCTGTACCTATCTTGGACTGCAAAAGAAGAGTAGGGACGAGGATAAAGATTCTGTCCTGGCATCTGATGGGATCCTGTTATCAGACCAGATCAGAGCTGATGTTTGCTAGTGATTGGATTGAGCAGTCCTGTAGTTCAGCCAGTTTTCAGGATTGGGCCAGTGGAATGAGCATCTGCTGGCAGAATCTTTAACAGGAAAGTGAGGAAACAGGAAAGGCTACAACACAAATGTAATTGAAAAGGCTCTCCCAGGCCTAATGAGCTGCCCCTAGCTGGCCTGCTCGCCCACTCTTGGGAAATTGTGGGACTCCAAATGCTAGTTTAAAATGGTGAATGCAGAAGGCCACACAAAGGCAAGTTTTGATCATACATCTTGACCAGCAGAACAGGATATTTTAACTCAGAGCCTATATTCTGAAAGTCTGGTTCAGGAGTAGTTTGAGGAAAGGGCTGCAGAGGCTCTGATTTCCTTGCCTCTCTTTCCATTTCCTCTCACCATCGTCTTGCATTTAAATGATGTGTGTAAAGTCAGGGACATTTCAACATCACATTTTTCACTGGCTCCATTTAGGTAGACAAACACATGGGACTTCCCTGGAGGGGCCTTTTCAGCATTGATCATTAAACACAAAGATGTGTTTTATTTCCTAAACACAATGTCTTCTTTGAACCAATTGGGAATAATTTAATCTATAGGGTGCTTAGCAGAAATTAAACCTCAGTGTCCAAGGGCTCCAAGAACACCACCAGAGGAAGTGGGAGGGGAAGGGAATTAATCTGCTGTGACCATCAAAGAGCCTAGATTCCTATTTTCCTCCCCTTAAGCATTAGATAGTAGGATAAAGGGTACCCCCAAGCTCCTTTTTGTCCCCTTCAAAGCCACAGCCCAACTTCCTAGTTGTAAGATCCTCAGCCTGTTTTCCCACCCACCGTCTTATCCACCTCCTCCTTTCTTCCCTTCCCATCACCTCCTAAACCTCTTCCTGTGACATTTTAGAATTGTATCCTTTCTAAGAGCTTGGACTGAGTGAGGAATTCCTAATTACGCTTCTGTTTCCTTATTTGCTGCCCCATATGCTGGGAGAGGAGGGTAGGCTAATGTCTGATGCTCCCAATTTTCACCTTTTCCTTCTTTTTGCTTTTATAGGGGACTTGCATTGTCTTTTAAAATTTTTTTATTATTGGTAGTAGTTCCTTCATTGAGTCAAACACTCTGCTAGGCTGAGTCTGCTCAGTGATAACTAAAACCTGGCCCTACTTCCAAAGAGCTGTGGGAGAGACAGACGCTACAGCGAATAATTACCCTGAAATTACGGATCCTGATGCTTGATTTCTTTTTTAGTTTCCAGAAGGTGGTTACAGTTGTCTAGAAAGGGATCTATTCACTGGACCTGGGATCCTCTTCTTTGCAGGAATTTTATCACTCGTCTGGACCAGCGAGTGCTATTTGAGCACATCAAATCTGAGCTCACTGAGAATCAAGGTCCGTTATTAACTCGCGCAGTTTGGACTGTAGTACATGACTTGAGATGATACTGCAAATGCTCTCTTTTCTCTGACATTCCTGTGCATGCGAGCCCTCAGGGGAGTGTGTGTTTACATGTGTGCATGTGGACATAGTTCCTTCCCGAAGGAAACGAATGTAAGAGATGTCACATGTAAGAGATGAAACTGCCCAGTAGTTTCACGAGTCTCTGGACCCAGTGCCCTTTTTTTGCTGAAATCTGATATGAAAATGAAGGCTAATCGTGACCGGAAGCATACATTAATAACGTGCGAATGGACAGGACGCGTGGCTGACACGTGGAATTGGCGTTCCCACTGGTCCTTGTTGATGGACACTCACTTTTGGAACATGTGGGCTATTCCAGGTCAGCCTTAACATTTCCAGAATTTTTTTGAAAAAACAGAAACAGTGTTTCTGGAACTCATGCAATTGCCTTCCATCAGTAAAAACACCAGTAAGGTCTTTTTTAGAATATGTGTTGAAATGTGTGTTGTTAAAAGCACGGTGATGGGCTGGAAATGCCTCAGTGAACACCGGTTCAAATCCAGGGCTGGGATGTAAGGCATCATTGCCTCTAAGAAGCGTTTCCCTCCCTGGCTCTGTGTGGAGATCTTCAAATCAGGGTCAATGGCCTCTGTCTCCCAGCAGCTCATAAAGTAGTTTGCGTGGGGCATTAGATTTGTTACCAAAGAGCACTTTTAGGATGCTTTTTATCAACCTGAACCCCTGTTGACCCCTGGGGAGCTGGGCCAGGAGCAAAATGAGCCACCTCACCCTCCAGTTGAAAGAGCTCCTTTTGCCTTCTCAGTGATACCTTTTGGCTCAAAAACAAAAGTAATCTTAATTCTTTGTAGTTGGGCATCATTTAACAACAACTACTACCATATCCCCCAAAGTAACCTTCTTCCCCTAAACCATCAAGCAAGCAAGCAAGCAAACAAACAAAATTCAGCCATACCCAGTTTAGTCATTCGAAGGTGTTCACCAGATTTGGCTCCTGGTAACTTCTGGCCTAATCCCAAAATCCTAGCCACCCTCCAATGGTAAGATTTTAGCATTACCAAAGTGTTGAGAATTTTTATTCCAAAGCCAGAGGGGCCTCCTCATTTGCTTCTTCTGCTATTCAGTAGGAAAGACAAGGCTTTATAGGTCAAACCCAGTCCTTGGTGCTGGCTTTTTAAGGCATTTTCTCATTTTCAGTTTGGCCTTTGTGGCTTTGGCTGACCTTTTCCTGGTCTCTGATGCCAGCAAGGTAAGGTGAAAGGCTACAGTAAAAATACAGTGAAGAGAGACATGAAGATACTTGTTAGGTATAATTTGTTTTCCCAAGTATGACATAAAAAAACAACAACCATGGTTTGAATTTTGTTATTAAGTTTTCCCTGGTAGATAACTCACAAAGATGATGCAATGGACTCAAAATTGGAAAAAGCAAGCATATAGAGCCATTTATTCTCTCAGACTCCTTCCTAGGAAAGAGGAGGATGTAAAGCCCTGAGGTCTTGCATGTGACCCCAGGCATCTTCCTTTCATTAGATTGCCTACTGCCAAAAGTTCTGAGGATTGGCTTCATTTATATGAGTATAACAAGCTGTATTAGTCAGCTTTGCCATGTGACAAGCAACCCTTAAAACTCACTGGCTTAAACTGCTAGGGCTTATTTCAAGTTACAGGGGTTCTCCTCTATTAAGATGTTATTTCTCTTACATTCTTGAATAGGCCAAGAAAATCCAAGGGTATGTCTTTGAATTATACAGAATGACAGCCTATAAGGAATAAGGGAATTGAAACATTAAAAAATCTTTAATATTTTTTCCTGTATTTTTTGATCCCATTTATTTTCCTGCTGGGCCCTTGCACATTTCCATGGAAATTCTTACTCCAATACCATGTTATCTTCAAGTTACATACCAGCTGTGGTTGGTTGTGCCTCTACTCTATATTTCTTCTAGGTACGAGGCTGAAGAAGCAGCCCCTATGAAGAACATGCCCAATGTCATGGCAGAGAGCAAGGACACTTGTGATGCCCATAAAGAATTCTGCCTGGATATGGTGTGTTCATATCCACTCACATTTTCTATTCCCCTACAAATCATGTGGTCAAGCCTGGCAATGGGGCAGGGAAGTAGAGTTGGCCTATAGGACCATACGGCAAGTCCAGGCAGGGACATCAAAATCCTAGATAGGGAAGGGAAGCATGAATAACTGTGAATAGAATATTGTTCTGGCATAGGCTTCTGCCTTGGTCACAAATAATCACTTTCCTCCCTTAATCCACAAAATAAACTCACTTCTTACTCAATGGTAGATACCAAAAAATTCTTACCCTAACCTGAATCAGGCTTGAAATCCAGGATCTTGTGACAAGCTCATTACCAGGTTTGTACTGAGCTCCTCTTGATCTGTACTTAGCTCCTATATGAGCTAAAATGAGCGATCTGCCCCCACATGTCCAACATGGTGGAAGAAGCATAGGATAACCCCAGTAAACACTTTAGTGGAGAGTGGAAGAATGATAGCCACCCAGTTGCCACTGCTACCCACCAATTCTGAAATCCCGTTGGACAAACACGTGAAGGCTGCCTACCCTGGGGGTGGGGATTGTCCCTTGCCTGTGTCCTGTTTCTGCATCCTGGAGGAAGTTTTCCAGTCCACGCTTCTCCAGGACCCTTAACTTCACACGCAGGGAAGTCCATCTTTTTTGTTTCTCTTCCTTGGCCGCATCTGAAAAGGCATTAGAGCATAAACCTTCCTTGGGTACTGAGCAGCTTGCTCAGGCTGCTTCCTGCTTATACAGGGCCGGTGCCCCAAAAGTTGTGTTACACTTCCAGCACTCACTTGCTTTCCCTCTTGACAGGCATCTCTATTGGTGATAACAACTTATTCTAAAATATTAGCTTTAGGGAAGCAGACTTGACCCAATGGATAGGGCATCCGCCTACCACATGGAGGTCTGCAGTTCAAACCCCAGGCCTCCTTGACCCTTGTGGAGCTGGCCCATGTGCAGTGCTGATGCGCGCAAGGAGTGCCCTGCCACGCAGGGGTGTCCCCTGTGTAGGGGAGCCCCATGTGCAAGGAGTGTGCCCTGTAAGGAGAGCTGCCCAGCGCGAACGAAAGTGCAGCCTGCCCAAGAATGGGCTGCACACACGGAGAGCTGACACAACAAGGTGATGCAACAAAAAGAAACACAGATTCCCGGTGCCGCTGATAAGAATAGAAGTGGTCATGGAAGAACACACAGTGAATGGACACAGAGAGCAGAAGGGAAGAGGAAAAAAAATCTTTAAAAAAGAAAAAATTAGCTTTACTCTTCCCTACACTTGATTTTAGTTATTCCGTGGGCCAACAGCCATGCTCACAATTCTTTCTGAGATAATCCTTTTGGAGATATTGTCTCCCTCTCTAGATTCAATTACAGGCACTTTGAGCTTATCAGGCTTCTGTGGGACTATGCCATTAATCACTGGAACCATTTTATCCAACTAAAAGGATTTACCAGGGGTGGACTAGGGGCATCTTAATCCATTTAGAGATCTTAGAAAAGGGCATAACAGCCATGCCCTTGGCTTTGTCTATGTCCCAAGGCTGGCTCTTAATCATCTTTTGCTCAGCGCATTTTTCCATTTTTTCCTTAGGGATAGGAGTTGAGAAACAGTTGCATCTTCCAACCTTTTAAATTCCAAACTTCCTGGTTTTTCTTTTTTCCCTCCGAATGCTACTAGAATATTAGCCAATTCTTTTCCAAGCTCATTTCTTCCTTGTAGTACTTTGTCAAGTGCGGCTACTGATGATCAAGTCACACTAGTAATGTGCTGATTTGTAACCTTTCACCTAAAGCCACACATTTGTTATTAGATGCACTCTCTTCCCTTCTAGTTAGGAGAGGGGGCAGTTTTACCAAATGTGTTGCAACTGTATAACAGGGACCACTATTTTTTATCCTCTAAAGACATTTTTCACCGCCCAGCCCCAAAGCTAATGCCTTATATCTTAGGGTATTTTTGCTGTTACATCAAACACCACTTCTATACTAATTTTTGTATTAGCTTTATAGCAGCATCATATAACCCCCAGATCTCAGCTGCTTAAACCAATAAAGGCTTATTTCTTGTTTCTAATGTATGTGGGCTGAAGATTGGCTATGGTTCAGCTCCACATGAATTCTTTTTCTGACACCCAGGCTGCAGAAGCAGCCCCATGTTGGCCATACATATTCTTGAGGCATAGGTAAGAGCAAGCCAAATTACAGAAACTCATGCTCTCTCTTAAAACTATTGCTCAGATGTGATGTACTTCACACCCACTCACATTCCATCGGCCCAAGGAAATCACATATTCTATGGCCCCACAAATTGCATGCATTGAGGAGGGATGGATAATTCTCTTACAGCAAAGGGGAGGATTGACTAATAGTGAAAATGACATTCTACCACACTGATATAAAATGATAAGGAAAAGCTGGATGATGCTCCCAGAGTGAACGATAAAGATGCCTGTGCTTGTTAAACCACCAAACTCAACAAAACTTGGGAGAAGGTGGTTTAGTGTTTCCCTGGAGAAATTTCTTTCAGATGAATTCCTGGTGGTGGTTTTACTCATGGAGTTCTTTCAGGGAGTGGCTGCATGTTGTGTGGGTAAAGATATCCAGTGAAATGGGTGTTTTGTTTGTTTGCTGGTTTTTGCTCTTTTTTTCAATTAAATTGTCTTTTTTGTTTTTTAAGATACATAGATCACAAAAAATGTTACATTAAAATATATAAGAGATTCCCCCATACCCTCCCTCCCACTCCTCCCACATCAACAACCTCTTCCATCATTTTGGCACATTCATTGCATTTGGCGAATACATTTTGGAGCACTGCTGCACCACGTGGATTATAGTTTTCATTGTAGTTTAGACTCTCCCCCGGTACATTCAGTGGGTTATGGCAGGAAATATAATGTCCAGCATCTGTCCCTGCAATATCATTTAGGACAACTCCAAGTCCCAAAAATGCCCCCACATCACATCTCTTCTTCCCTCTCCCTGCCCTCAGCAACTACTGTGGCCATTTTCTCCAGATCAATACTACAGTTTTTTCCATTACTAATCACAATAGTTCTATAGTAAAATACCAGTAAGTTCACTCTAATCCATATTTTCTTCCTCCATCCTGTGGACCCTGAGTTGGTGAGGTCCACTCCACCTCTGTATTGAGAGGGGGCTTAGATCCCACATGGTTGATGGATGTGATTCTCCTGCTTGGAGTTGTAGGCACTCTCGATTTCCTAGTGTGGTAGTTGACCATCCTCACCTCCCTGTTAGCCGACCTGTACAAGTCCAACAAACTGGAGAGTAGGAGCTGCAACTCTGCTGAGGCTCAGGGCCCAACTGGCACATGGCCAGTCCAGAGATTAAAGTCTCCTGGGTATACACCAACCCCAGCGCCAACCACAGGTTCAGTGAAAGTGACAGAAGAGGCATGTGTAGAAAGTTCACATCTGAGTCCAACTCCATCACACTCAGGAGCACAAATTCCAAAGTAGGACCCACTGACAAGGCACTGAACTTGAGAGCCAACTGCCATGACTGTAGAACCTGTGTGTCTCCGTAGCCCTCAGGAGCACCACTACCTGGGGTTGTATCCACTTTGGCTGTCTGTCGGTGTTTTGCTCTTTGAAACCTCTTTCTTCACCTTCTAACTTCCTCTTTCTGCACCCATCCCTCCCTACTGGCCCCGACTTTGTTTCGTTAACTCTTTTGGTAATAGGGCTATGTTTTAAGGTTGACAAGGAACCCATATACCCTTTGTTTCTAAATCCCTCTATCACTACAGGACATTATACAGTCTGGATCATTAAATTCACTTCAGTAAGTTGCTTGTGGGAGTGTTTGTTAAGTGAGGACTATAAGGTTGATGGAAGAACATTTGTTCCTTAGAATAATAAATGTGAAACCTTCCCCTGGGCATTTGGAAGTTTGTTTGAACTATTGCTTCAGATACAAGCTGGTACATCCGTGATTATTGATGTCCACCTCTAATTCTCTGAGTCATACAGTACAGTTGGTTGTTTAAAGGCCCTGCCCTGTACTTGGTTATAAGGCCCAGGGAAGCAGGAGTCATATCTTTGTTGGGGGTTGGAATGGAGACTTGGAAGGCTTTTAGACAGACTTGGGTTAAAATTCCCATTAGAATCTTTGCTGTGTCCCACTTAAAAAATAAAAATAAAAAATATTTCTCTTACTGGGTTGTGGGAAGCAGGTAAAATATGTAGATTCCAAGATTTAAGCTTTTTGCATTGTTAACATTTCTGAAATTAGGGTTTGACTTAACAACTGATGTCATGTCATAATAGAATTGACATGGTACATAAATGAAGAGATTGTCTTAGGATTGTTGGTATCTTAAGATATGATGAAATATGGAAATAGGCACTTAAATGGATGTTGAATGGAACTAAGAAGAATTATAGACAGCATTCTTGCCTAAGTTGGTATTTCTGTAATTTTTTGTTTTGGTCAAGGGCCACTTTCATTCCTACAATGCCCTGGGGCCCTTCCCCAGACCCACCCCTTGGGTGGAGGTTCACAGCTCATGCCCTTTTTTCCCTTTTCCTTTTCCTTTTCCTCTTCACTCTAGTTTGCTTGCTGAGTCTTATATATGTTGTAGCTGTTTTTATTTTTCAATTTTTTAGGAAATGTACTAGCCTTCCTTGTGGTAATCGTTCAATGTGTTAGTCTCATTCACCTTTTCTCGCCCTTGCACTCTTCAGTATCGTCAGTTAATAATACTTGAGCAAGAACTTGAGCTTTCAGTGGCAGATTACCCAAATCCTGCCCTAGAGTCTAGCATTAGCAACAAGTTGTCACAAAGTGCCATTTTTCAGTCTGTTCAGATTAAGAAAGAGGGGCGTAGGATGTTGAGGTGGTATTCTGACCTTTGCATTCATTTAAGCAATTAGCAAATTCCTGTGGTGCCTTTGTATGTTTCAGGCACTGGGGGATACAGAAGTAACCCAACCAACCAAAAGACTGACCCAGAATAAAAACAATGAACAAAAGTCCCCGCCCTCCTAGGGCGGACAATCTAGTGAAGGGGAGACTGAGTTCTAAATGAGCAAAATACATAATATGTTAGATGCTGTATTAACTGCTAAAGAGAAACAGAAAGGCAAGTGAGAGGATAGGAAGTGTGGGTTGTGTGAGGGGTGTGTATGTGGGGTGTTATAAGAAGATGACATTCGTACAAATATGTGAAGGAAGTGAGGGATCAAGCTATGCCAAGTGTTTTAGTTTGCCAAAGGGCTGCCAATGCAAAGTACCAGAAATGGGTTGGCTTTTATAAAAGGGGCTTTTTTGGAGTAAAAGCCTGCAGTTCCAAGGCCATGAAAGGTCCAGCTCAAGGCACTAGAAGAAGTGCTTTCTGACCAAAGTCAGCTGCCCATGTTGAAGCAAGATGGGGGGGGTGTCTGCCTGGGTCTCTGTCTTCCCCTCTGGCTGAACCATCTCCTGGAGCTCAGCTGATGTCAACCAGGTTTAGGGCTTGTCTCTTACCAGGCCTCCTCTCTCAGGCTCTGCTGCTCCACGTTCTCCCCAAGTTCAGCTGCAAGCTCTCAGGCATGTGGCTCATCTCTCCCTGGGCTTCAGCTCTTTGAGCCTCTTCTTTCTCTCACGTGGCAGGATCAACTATGGCAGAGCTCTCTTTCCCTGTGTGTCTCTGTTTATACCAGACCCAGGAAGTGGGCAGAGACTCAAGCTGAGTCATGCCTCACTGATGTAGTCCAGATGAAAGGGTCTCACACCCACAGGAATGGACTAGTTCCTTTTTGGGGTTCATCAAATAATTTCAAACTGCCACACCAATATCTTGGGAGAATAGCTTTCCAGAGAAAAGGTAGAGAAGGTGCAGATGCCTTGAGTTGGGGGTACACCTGACAGGTTTAAAGAACAGCCAAGAAGGAGATGTGGCCCAAGGAGAGAGTCCTAGGAGATGAGAGGTGCTAAAGCAGTGGAGGCCAGATCACACAAGGCCTCCTGAGTCACGGTAAGACTTTGGCTTTTTTACAGAGCAATCCAAGAAGCCCCTGGAGGGTTTTGAACATGATTTGCCTTCAATTTTAACTTGCCACCTTTTCTGCTGTGTTCAGGATAGACTGTAAGCAGCAAGGAGAATGTTTCTCCATCTTGTCCTTGAGCATTGCCACTGACTTCTCTCTCAAGGTGGTTCTCTCAGTGTTTGGTGGACAGAGAAATCTTCAATTTATAACACGTTTCGTGAGAGCACAAAATGAGTAACCCTTTTGATAATTGCTATAAAGGCCTAATTTATTAAAACTGCCATCTCTACCAAAAAACAAAACATCCCACTCTCTGGCTCGTAGTCCATTTCTCACCAGCATCTTTCAGAGCAGTGAAATTCATCGGCAGCTATAGTATTCACAGAGGCCCTTGAAATTCATCAAGACCAGATTTGTCCTTGTCAACAGAGCTCTCTGAAAATGAATTCCAGTCAGAGATTGCATTCCCAGCAGGGCACGGGGGTAAATCCAAGTGTTGCAGAGGCACTGGTGGCTGCACTGCCAGTTCACTTTTCTACCCTGATGCCCACATTTTCCAATCAGTTCTCTATGAAAGCTCAAGATAAGTGTAAAGGAAAATGGTGAGTGTGACAACAGTACAGATGGGAGATCCTTTGTTTTCACTTTAAAGGGTGTATTGATTACAAAATAAGGACGTTTGGAGTTTAAGTGGACTTAAAATCATCACCAGGTGCAAAGTCCTTGTTTTATGGATAAGGAGACTGGGTATTTCAGAGGAAAAGGACATGCCCTAAATAGGCTGGTGCCTCTTGGGAGTTTAGGCTGTCATGTTGCGCTAGGGTCTTGTTGATCCTTGGCTGGTGCATTAGTCAGAGTTCTCCAGAGAAATAGTCAAAAGGACACATGTATACATACATACGTACACATACATATGCATGCATGTATATGTACATGTACATACATATATACATAGATGGAATTGGCTCACACTATGGGGGCTGGCAAGTTCAAACTCCATAGGGCAGGCCACAAGCTTTAAACTCCAGTGTGGAATTCTTTAGTCAAATTCCCCAGGGGCAGCTGGCTGACCGGAATTCTGGCAGCAAGAAGCAATCTTGAAGTTGAGGCAGAAATTCTGACGTCTGAAGCCCTCAGCTCTGCTCTTTAAGCCTTGCAACTGATGGACTGTGGAGATAACCCATATTGCTGAAGGCAGTCTCCTTTCTTGACTGTAGATGCAATCAACTGATTTCAGAGGCAAATCCCAACTAGGAAATACCTTCCTGGAAACAAGTAGGCCAGAGTTTGACCAAACAAGTGGACACCATAACCTAGCAAGCTGACATGTGAAATTAACTGACCAGGTGATGGTGCTGACTAGGTCAGGTCTGTGGATCCACTAGTTTTATTCTGTTCCTGGCCACCTACAGCCCCTAACCCCTAATGCTTGCCAGAGTCCTTCTCGATGTAGGGTGGCTGGTCCCAGGGAAGATGGGTGAGGAAAGAGACTGGCTCAAGAATGTCTGCTCAAGAAAATGTATGCTTGCACATGTCTCTCATTTGTTAATCTTGGTCCCACTTTTATTTTGTAGCCAGCCCAGTAAAGAGCACTGGATGGATTTCAGTGATGCCCATATGCCACCTAGGCTCTGGCACAATGTTTTTTTTAAGATTTATTTATTTTTAAAATTTCTCTCCCCTCCCCGCTCCTCCCCGCCCCGTTGTCTGTTCTCTGTGTACATTCTCTGTGTGTTCTTCTGTGTCCACTTCTATTTTTGTCAGCAGCACCAGGAATCTGTGTCTCTTTTTTGTTGCGTCATCTTGCTGCATCAGCTCTCTCTGTGTGCGGCGCCACTCCTGGGCAGGCTGCACTTTTTTCGTGCTGGGCGGCTCTCCTTACAGGACGCACTCCTTGTGCATGGGGCCCCCCCTATGCAGGGTTCACCCCTGCGTGGCACGGCACTCCTTGTGCAAATCAGCACTGTACGTGGGCCAGCTCCACACGGGTCCGGAGGCCCTGGGTTTGAACCTTGGACCTCCCATGTGGTAGGCGGATGCTCTATCTGTTGAGCCAAGTTCGCTTCCCTGGCACAATTTTTTATGAGGCAAATTGAAATTGCATTTTGGAATGCTCCCACCGCCCTCTTTCTAACTACCTCTCACCATTTTCAGACCTCCCAGTGTCCCCCAAGCTGCTCTCTCCTGAGGGAAACCCTCCACTGAGAATGAGGAGGCTCACTGGCCCTCACATGCCCCAGGTGCCCCCAAACACGCCTCGCTTCTCTCCTCCAGCCTCCTTCCCCAACCCAGAATTTCCTTCCAACACATTTTAGGTGGAAGCATTTCACAGGTAGATTCCAGAGAGCAGGATCCAGGCGTCCTTGCCTCCGTGCTTGGCACTTGAGAGATGCTTAGTAAATGTTGGTAAAGCAGAATAATTTGGGGTCCTATTTGGGAAGAGAGTATGCTGAATCTGCATTTTTAAATTGGTGGATTGTCAGAAACATAAGGGCTTGCCAGCCCCTCCCAGCAGCTTCATTTTGTCATGTGGGGCTGAGGCATCATGTGGGGGCATGGGACTCCTTCCCTTTAGCGTGTCACTGTACCAAGGGATGGACCGATTCTCGTTTGGTCCCTGTGGCTAGAGTGGGCAGCCCCTAGGAAGGAATGGCGTTTATGCTTGACTCCTTCCCTTCTCTACCCTTTCCGACATACTAATACTCCTTTTTAAAACTTGCGTAAAGTTCCACTAAGTGTATCCATGCTATCATAGTACTGATTCTAGTCTCCCTATGCGCGTGAAGTGTGGGGGTACTGCCACGTGGAGCTTAGGCTACATCTGCTGGTGGGCATGTTTGGTGAATTAATCAGGTGGACTGGCCGTGAATCGAGAATAGAGGCACCGAACAGGTCGGGGAGCCTCCTGGGGGAGCTCTTGGTGGGTAGAGAGAAGCTAGGCATACTGACCAGTTAGAAAGCTTTAGTGGCCAGGGAATGGCTGAGCCTGTCTCTTTTCTTTTCTTTTTTGAGTACCGGGAGCCGGAGATTGTATCGAGGACCTCACGTGTGGGAAGCTGGCACTCAACCACCAAGCCGCATCAGCTTCCCCAGCTTCCCTGAGTTGGCTCCTTTGCTTGTTTTTGCTTATTGCTTGTCTTGTTCCCTCAGGAGGCACCGGGACCTGAACTGGGACCCAAACTGGAACCTCCTATGTGGGAGGTGGGCACTCAACCGCTTGAGCCACATCCTCTCCCTGGAGTTTGTTTCTTGACCTTGACCCCAGTCCAATCCTGACTGTTGGATTGCTACCCAAGTCCCAGGGAGGAAGGCCGGGTAGAGAGGAGGGCACCTGAAATGGAGATGGGGAGGATGTGGGTGTGGCCAAGTGACTTCTTGGGGGAGCAGCAGTGGGTATCTTTATGTCCCCTCTTATTATAAGGTATAGTTGTGTGTGTGTGTGTTTGTGTATGTGTGTGCACACGTGTGTATGTGTGCATGTGCATGTGCACGTGTTTCACCACTGTGAGTGCAACTGTGCGGCACGTCATGTCCTGGAGATTAAATGTGGTGTTGAGATGACGGGAGCATTCCAGCGCAGTGGAGCGCAGCACTTGTTCATGGACTGCACAGGGCTCGTCCCACTTTTCCCCAAGGTGGCACGATCCCCTCCTGGGAAGCACAAGGCCAGACCTCCCGGGAGCATGCGAGCCTTCCCGGAAGACCAGACGTGCGTTTAAGTAGCTGGTGCTAGAATTTGGCATATGGTTGTGTGGGTGTAGGTAGCTGGCTTATATTTACACAAAGGGAAAGTGAAGATTTCTTGAAAATGTCTACTTAGCAGACTGGTTTTGTTGTCTTTCAAACGGATTCGGAGACATTTCCGTTAAGGCCGTCACGGAGGTGCGGACACAGTTGTGAACGCAGGCTGTGAGCGGGCCAGGCTGAAACCTCTGGGCCCCTGTCAAGGTGCTGACGTATGATGTCTGCTGTTCCCTGGCCTGAGCGCCACCAAGACCGTGGGGACGGTCGGCTCAGGACAGCAAAATACCCACGCATAAAAAAAAAACCATTTCCCCTCACTAAAAGCAAAACAAAACAAAACCTAATCCAACCGTGCCACTAAAAAACTAGTGCAATGACTCAAATGGCAAGGGCAAAACAAAAAAGCAAAAAACAGCTGGATCAAAGGGCTCAGATACTCAAACTTTTACATATAGATTTTTTTTTCCTGACTGCACTGCATATTTTAACCTTACAATAACACAAGTCCCCCTTGTGGATTGGAACCTGAGACATTTGAAGAACATGGCACAGAAAGTGAGTCTGGTGTATGCAGACTGAGGTTTTCCCAGGGGGACCCTGTTCTCCAGGCTGCTGGAGAAGGCACTGTCAGCCCACCCCACGACAGGCAGCCCTCCAGCTGCGGTGAGCGCTGCGCGGACGTCCTCCAACCTTTGACTCCTGCCAGACGTGCTCCCCGTTGGCTTCCCACGGAGATTAGTCCAGATCTTTTCCCCGTCCCCATGCCTCTACCTCATTGCTGCCCTTTGGACCTTTCATCCTCAATAGATGATGTCACTGAGAAAATTGAGCCTCCCAGGAGGGGCTCCTCCAAATTCCTGACCCCTTGCCAAAAAAAAAGGTTCCTTGACTTTGCACTCCCACCTCCTGCCTCAGAGGAAGCCAGCCTTCTCCCCTTCTCCAGGGTTAATTTCTCCAGCGGGGTCCCGGATTCCGTTTCCATCTCTTCAGGGAACTTGCCTCAACCGCAGTTTGTTTGGTTTGTTTCTTATTTTGTTACATCTGCAGCAGGACCCTCTGCATTCACGTCTCTCATTCGGCTTCTAAAGGCGCTTGAGGCTTTCTAGTAAAAATATTTTTTGGTCCCGTTTTCTCTCTTACTGCTGCCCTCTAACCTCACAGCTAACTTTCTGTAGTGTATTCGTTTCTTGGGCTGCCATAACCAATTACCACAAACAGCGTGGCTTAAAACAATGGAAATTCATTTCCTCAGGAGGCCAGCGTTTCGAAATCAAGGGGCTGGCAGGGTCGGTTCCTTTCCGGAGCCCGAAGGAGAATCTGGCCCGAACCTCCCTCCTGCCTCCTGGTGGCTCCTGGACGCCCCACTCCGAGCTCCACCTCCTCTTCAAAGGACCCTCACTGGGTAGAGGTCATCCTTGACCAGTAGGAGCTCTCTCCACTCTCACCTTAGTTACATCTGCACAATCCCTACTTCCCAATAAGGTCCCATCCTGGAGTTCCAGGTGGGTATGCATTTTGGGGGGATTCTATTAACCTACTATGTTGGCTCTACACGGACCACATCTAGTAAGTAATGTGGGCCGACGACCTTTTGGCATTCAGGACTTTTTAGAAATAGCTGAAACTACAGAAGGTTTTATTCCTACTGTGTTACTCAAGAAGGCAAGAAAGAAGATGTGATGGCATGTCACCTGTGTTTTGCTCCCATCCTGGGACCGTATGCGGGAGAGCTCTTGATGGTCAGCAGCCTCTCAAGTCAACATACTTGAACTAGTTGTCAGTGGTCACAGGAGGGAGGGGGGAGAAAGGAAGGGATGGGGAGGTTGGGGCAATGAGACATTGAAGTCAGAGCTGGGATGTGGGTTCATGCAGGTTACCGACATCTTGGTTATGGCTTCTGCCTTCTCCACATTAGAGTGCCCTTGGCAGGGATGGGACCAAGTTCAACTCTTGGCTCTGGGTGATGCTTCTCGCCCAGCATTCTCCCCTCCACCTCTCTGCTGAAGCTGCTTCTGTTGAGGAACCTGTCTTGGCACATTTAATGGGCTCTCCTCTGGCTGGCTTACACTCTTGTGACTTACATAGTACCACTCTCACCTGGCCCTCATCTATCTTTGCTCCTAAGAGGGACCGTTGTTTCAGTGCCTTCTGCTGCCTGGGGACCGTGCTCGGGACTCCATGGTCCTTGCATCATGTACAAGCTTGCAAAACTCCTGCTAAGTACACATCAGAGGCTCGCACTGGCTTCACTGATGAGGAAATTAAGGCTTGCACAGGCTTACTTGCTCAGTTGCTCATTTATTAGTTGGAAAAGCCAGAATACACTAAGGTCTGGCTGTCGCCAAAGCTCCCGCTTTTCCTTAGCTGTTAGCGCTGCATGCAGGCTCCCTGGGTAATTTGCATGCCTATAATACCAATTACCATCATCTATGCCCCAGAATCCCAAATATTAATAAGTAGCTTAGTACTGCTTCTTAAGCACCAACTCTGTATTTTCAGCTGCCTGTTAGGAATGTCTGAATTGACATGTCCACCAAACTCAGCTTATTCAAAATTTGTTTCCTACTGTGCTTCCCATGCTGCCTCTGTTACTAAATGAAGCCACTCCTTACCCAAGTCAGAATCCAAGTCATCCTTGACTGCTTTGTACCCGCCACCACACGGTCACTCACTCTTACTGCTTTTCTTCCTTAGAATCTCCTCAACTCCACCGCCTCCAACCCAGTCCCTTCTCTCCTTCCTTGGGTCAGGCCATGTCTTCTCAAGCCTGGGCTGTTTTCATAGACTCCTCATTTCCCTCCTGCAGTCTTGCTTCTCCACCTGGTCATTCCCCTGCTTAGAATGGGCCACTGGGTCCCCACTGTCTCCAGGATAAATTCTCAATCCTCAGCCTGGAGCAGAAGGCTCTTGCAAGCTGGCCCATAGCCTGGGCTTCCACTACCTTGCCATGTACCTGGAGCTCTCCCACTGAACTCATTGCCAATCTCTGGGTGTGCCACGCCCTGTGCCCTCCAAGTCTCTGCACAAGCCACCCCTTGCCTCTCCACTTGGAGGCGCCCTCTCTTCAAGCATTGCCTTCTCAGTGAACCCTCCCTCCACCCACTCCAGGCTCCTCCGTGTCCTGTGGCTCCCGTGGGTCCTCTGTGGAAGCACTTGGCACCTTGCGTTGTGGTGGCCACATGTTCAGGCTCCTTCCTATGCTCCTGGCTCCAGGACGGAGTCTGGTTTCCATTGAAATGCTGGTGCACAATTGATGCTCAGTGTATAGTTCTCTCTATGAACCCTGCCATTGTCTTTTCAAAAAAAGAAAAGAAAATGTAGACAGAAAGGGGCCTTGCCCTCAGGGAACTTGTATTCTAACGGGGAGGCAAGCAAAATGTCAGTAAATAAACAAACAAGATAAGGTCAGAGAGGGACAAGTGTCAAGAAACAAAGTGGTCAATGCAGTACAGAAAGATGGAGTGAGCTAATAGTGAAGGATGGCAAGGAGCCAGCCATGAGAAAAGCAGAGGGATAGGCATCCCAGCAGTTGACACAGCATGTACAAAGGCCCTGAGGCAGGAAAGAGTTTGGTGTGTTTCAGGAACAGGAAGACAGCGGATATGACCCGAGCAAAGTGAGTAGAGAGGAAAGGGTGTGAGCTGAGGCTGGAAAGTGGCTCAGGGCCAAAGCAGGCAGGAAAAGGAGTCAGCTCTGGGAAAGGGAAGGCACGTGTGACTGGGGCCACATAAAGAGCTCTGCAGATCCCATACATTTGTCAGTAAATAAACAAGATAACATCAGAGAGGGACGAGTGTCTTTTCAATAGATGTTGGGATTTTTTAAAGGTGTCCAGTGGGGGCTGATCTTTCGTGTGCCTGTATAGCATTATTCATTAGGAACTAAATGTCTAATTTTATCACAAGGTACCAAAGGCCCCCAGACTTTCCTCAGGTCCTTGGACTCAAAGTGGGCAAGCGTCACAAATGTATACAGTGCTTCAGGGTAAAGTGTTAAAAATTGGTTAGTTTCCAGATCTGTGTGGTGGTGGCAGCCTTATTATTTTATTTTGTGTGTGTGGGTGGGAAGGTCTATTTATAAAGGTGTGATTTCTGTTATCTATTAAGCAAGGAAAAAAAGAGTATGTGTTGAATAGTGAGTACAGGCTTAAAAGGATACCTTGGGGGTTGTGGTGCTGTGGCTGATAATATCGGGGTACAAAGAACACTCTCAGAGACGAGGAGATTCGGTTTGGCCAACCTCTCAGCCCCAGGACCTCGACCTCAGAAGGTGGCCTTGCTTGGAAATAAAGTCTTGCAGATGCGATGAGCTAGGATGAGGTCATACTGGAGCAGGCTGGGCCCTTCAGCTGTTGTGATTGAGGAGCTTATAGAAGAGAAGAGACAGACAAACAGACATAGGAGAGAAGACAGCCCTGTATAGAGGGAGGCTGAGAGTGGAGTTATACTGCCACAAGCCACAGGACCCCTGGGGCCACCAGAAGCCAGGAGAGGGGCAGAGAACAGGTTCCTCCCGAGGAGGAGCCTGGCCCTGCCGAGACCTTGATTTCAGATTCCCGAGGCTGTTGCTTTGAGTTAACCAATTTGTGGAAGTCTGTTACAGCAGCCCCCAAAAATGTAGCTGCTACCCCTATCCCTGCCCTGATGTAGAAGCTTCTTTAGCACCCACCTCAGGACACCCATTCACCAGAGGACCTGCATGATCCACTTTCACTTAGAACCAACCTGGCAAGATCTCGTCTTGCTTTTGGCAGAGATGGCGCAGCAGTATCACCTGGCAAATCCAGTGCTGTCTTGGTCAGGTAGGGCTGTGTTGTTTAGCTGTGAGCCTGGCCTGGTGTGACCAGAAGGCAGCGCCAAGGTCTCACCTACCATCAAGCTCTCTCTCCCACGATTCTTGCCTTCTGCTTTTAGCACACTATTGCAACGTTCTTTCTCTCTTGAGGAAGATGGAGGCCCTTAGGCTCCTCCCACTCCACCTGGAGATTTTTAGTCTGGATGGCTAAGATCCCAGGAAGCAGAGATAGCCTGTCCCTGCAGGGCAGGGGTGGGGGCGGGGTTAACTGGCCACAGAAGCTTCTGGTTCCAGTGATGGAGCCACATGAAGGACAAGCCTAGGATGTCAGAGGACAAGCCCAGGATGCCAGAGGACAGCTTGAGGTCTCGCCAGTGGCAGGCCCAGGAGGAAGGAGTTACGTTTACAGAGGGAAAGAAAGGACTGGAAGGAAATTCCTACACCCTAGTGTTATCAAGGGCTAAGCCTGCCCTGGGTCCTTGCTGAGGACAACATCACAGATTGCTTTAGGGTTTGGGGAGCAGACGAGAGTCAAGCTGCGGGGGAGCTATTTCTCTCACGGGTTCCCTGTGCTACCCTGCCTGCGTCCTGCCCCCACCCTACCCCCACTTCCCCACTCCCAGGAACAGCATGTCCCCTCCTTCCATCTTCCCTTCTTTCCCTTTTAGTGCAATGGCCCTCCCCCGTCTTGTTGGGATTTCCAGTGCGGGTGTACCAAGTGCGGGGCCTGGGCATGTGTGCGCTGCTTCCTGCTGGAGAGAGCGCCATTTGGGCCTCCGCCCTCATCCGCGTTCGGAAGCTGTGCCTGGACCTGTTAGAGGGAACATCACTGGAGCACCTGAGTGGGGGTGGGCCAGGGAGCAGTTGGATCTGCTTGCTGTCTTGGGGACGGAGGAGGAGAAAGGACGGAGCTATTTTAGAATGTTTGTGAGGCAGGGAGATCTTTGCCATTTCCCGCTTGGATCCAGCCGAGCCGTGTGGGAAGGAGGTCTAATGCCATTTTCCTGACTCATTCTCCTCTGACGGTGTTTGGCTTCCACACCCCTGTTACGACCGGAGAAATCTGAGCAGGAGAGACCCACGGAATGAAAACACGGGAAATATCACTGCTTCCTAAATGCCAGCTCTCCCTCCCTTCTTCTCCCCTCCCAGGACAGTGGGCTTCAACCGCTCCCTTCTTTTTCTTGCGCACGCCCGGTCTCTGATGTGTTCGTGGCTATCAGAGCTCGCCAGGCAGGAGTGGAGGTGTTGGTCAGGTGCCCCTGACCCTCAGGTACAGGAACTGGCCCAGGGAATTTGCTGGCAGGGATTTGGCACTTGAAGGCGGTCCTGAATCCACATTTACAGGGCAGGCTTCCCAACTGGATGGACCCACATGAAGAAGAAGAAATCCTGGAGTGCTCTGTCAAGTTTGCTCTAGAGGGGAAGGATTATCTGAGACATAACCGGATTTTGTTTTTTAGGCTTTTAATGAGATTTATTTAAGGAAGCTCTGCCAGTGGATATAATTCTGAGTTGTCCATTAAAGCCGTGTTTCATTAAACAAGGTCTGTTTCAGATGAGTTGCCTTCTGGCACCAACTGGAGTGTGTAGGCTTCGGCATCTCTCTCATGCAGCACAACAGGCCAACTAAAATATCCTTGGCATGGGTGTCCTGCTGGGCACTAAGGCGGGAATTGCCTGGCTTCCCTCTTCCCCAGCCCTGTGTTCCAGCAGGCATCCGCTGTTTTTCTGCCAAGAGCTCAGATCTACCCAAGCCCTAATCCCAGTTCTGGTGGAAGGTAGGAAGGAAGTGAAGAAGGAGACCCTGCTGTGAAGGCACAGGTGCCACGCTCACCTATAATTTCTTGATCCTGATTTCTAAAGAGCCTCTGGCCTAGCTTCCTGGCCATTTGTGACTCAGACCTTGGACTGATTCCCTCACCCTCTCCTCTCGACTCCTGGTTGAGGTTCTTGATACCTACCCCTAACCAATTTTGCTTCTGCTTTCCTTTGCCATCACTGACCTCTTTGGATCTGATCATTTTCCCATGTGATTTCTATCCTGTTGGTCTACCCTGTCCAGTTGTGAGTTTATGGATTATTGAGACATTCTTACTCTTAATGCAAGGAATGGTAGTTGCAGGGTTCAGAATGGAGACTAGATGTTAGGATGAGCAACACGGAAACAGTGACTCTCATTCGCCAAGACAGGTGACGGGAAGAGGTATATGAAGTACCTTTCTAGGAAAGTGAATTTCAGAGGTCCAGAGACCATTACCTGCTTGGCTCAGGTTATGAGAAGTCCATCCAAGAAAAAAGGAATTGAGATGACTTGAGATTTGGTTTGGCCTGAGATGATCTTTCTGCAGAGATGCTCTGCCCCTTTTGGATGAGCAGCCCAGCATGGTGCTTGTCCAGGCCCATTGGTCCTGGCCCTGGTGTTCCCAGGAGTGACAGATGGGAATGGGGAGCAGAATCCTGAGGAAAATTCTCTACTACCCCATTCCAGATTACCAGAGCCTTCTCTGTAATGTACTGGCTGAGTGACTGAGGCCTTCTCCAGAGCTTGAGAATGGTAGGCTGAGAAACCAGAAGCTTGGGGTCAGCAGCAGACACAGCAGCAGCCTCCAGCTTTCCTGCTAACCCATGAGCTGCTGTGACATGGCATGCCATCCACCATTGTTGGCTTTCTCTGTAAATGGCCATTTTTCCGGGTGTCAGCCTACATCATCCAGAGTGTAAAGAGTTGAAGACCAGGCATTGAAAATTACCACCTACCAGTCATTCAAGGGGCTTCTATGTTTTAAAAGGTTTTTATTTTCCAAATACTATTTTTACTAGTTTCCTATGGCTGCTGTAACAAATTACCACAAAATTTGGACCTGTGAACATGACCTTATTTGGAAAAAGGGTCTTTGCAGGTGTAATTAAGTTAAGGATTCCAAGATGAGCTTACCCATCATCTTGGATCAGGTAGGCACTGAATATGTTGCTAGGAATCCTTAGAAGAGAAGGGAAGCAAAGAAGCCACACAGAGGCAAAGGGTAGAAGACAGAGGCAGAGATTTGAGTGATGTGTCTACAAGCCAAGGAACACTGGCAGCCCCTGGAAGCTATGTGAGAGCCATGGAACAGAACCTCCAGAAGGAAGCAACCCTGATGACACCTTGCTTTTGAACTTATACTTCTAGAACCATGGGAGAATACATTTCTGATGTTGTAAGCCACCCACTTTGTGGTAATTTTTTACGACAGGCCGAGGAAACAAATGGAATCTAGATTCATCTACAAGCTTATTGGGTGCCAGGCATGGTGCCATCTACCAGGATTAGTATAGTGTCCAATTGCAGAATGGTCCTGCACTCATAGAAGTCACAGTCACAGGGGAAGACAATGCCTGGATCGTCACATAAATGTCCAATTACAAACTGGAGCCTCTCCCTGTGGTCTGCTTTCCTGGCCCTCCCATCCAGTTAGTCATTTTCAGTGGTAGCACATCCAGTTCTCCTCTTTTAAACAGAATCTGTGCACATCTGATCCTTTTATCTTTGGCCAAAGCCCAAGAGGGGAGGGCTCTTGTCTTTTCCCTTCAGGTCCATGCCTTTAATTGCTGTAGGATTTAACACTGAGCCACATGCTGGTCATTTTCACAAGGCCATGAGCCTTCCCACCTGGGGCCGAGTTGTACAGGACCTCTAGTGTGCTCCAGCACCTGGGGTTCCAGCCTGCATTGGAATTCCAGCCACTAAGCCCACCTCATTGGCTTTCAGCCTTTGCTCTCATAAATCTGCAAGAAGTAATTTTTTCTGCAACTTAGCTTGGGCCCTATTTTTCAAATTTTATCAGCATCCCTGCAATCTGATGGATTTCTTCTGCATTATGGCCTTCTGGAGGGTGACGTGCTTTCATTCTCTAATAGGCACAATGACGTAGGTGATATTTTAAAGCTGGGATTCTGCTTAGGAAAGGAAAGATGCTAAAAACAAGGGCTCCCACTGCACTGTTGTGAGATGCTGGATTCTCTAATCACCCCTCTTCCAGGATTAGCGTCTACTTGCTGAGCACAGTGACTTAGAACGACCTGCAGTTGTGGATTCTGTGGTTTGTTATTGTTGCTGCTTAATAACTAGAGATACCTGTCAGGTTCTCACTAAGTAATTGTTCCCAGTTACTGACCTCCCTCTTCTCTGCTCTTGGTTGCTGCACCTGCGCCCTCACTGATCCCTCTTGTTCCATCCTTGCCCCCCTCAGTCAGTTCTCTGTCTGGCAGCCAGAGTGACCCTATAAAAATGCAAGTCAGATCATGCCAGAGCCCACACTGACCTCCTTGCTGGCCCTCAAGCACATCTGGCATCTTCCTTCTAAAGCCTTGTGCTTGCTCTTCCTGCTGAGATATCCATGAGGCTGGTTTCTCCTTTACTGACCTCTCTGTTCAAACGACACAGCCTCAGGGAGGCCAGAACCTTTTCCATAACAACATCTCCTGCTGTGTCTTTCTCCATTGTGCTAATAGGGTGTTGGCATCCTATTAAACTTGCTTTTGTTGGCCATACCCCCTCCTGAATGGAGGTTCCAGAAGGACTTGGGAATTGGCTGTTTTGCCCATCACTGAAATCCCAGTAACAAGAATGGTGAATGTCACTTAAGAGGGATCAGAGTGCTACAGTAATGAAGGGAAACGAGAGGTCATCAAGTCTGTCGGACTTTGCCTTTCCTTAAGCTTCCATAACCCCCTCATCAAATTAGGATTAAGACAAAGCACATGGGATTTAAGAAGTAGCGTTTCAATGATTGTGACTATTGGGCTTGAGGATGAGAATGACCCTCAGGTTTCAGAGGTAGAGTGCATGCAGCCTTTTCCTCACCCTCCCTCTCCTCCCAGGGCAGGTAGTGTGGGTGGAGGGAGATTTGGAGTAGGAGTTGTGGGGTGCTGCAGGGAGGACTGGAGCGTCTCATTTACTGAGCTGGGATGTATTGCTTTGTGCAGGGCCACTGCAGCCCAGGCAGAGACGGGGCAGCAATTGTGAGGGAGTCCCTTTGTCCCTTTGTTCTATTTGGGGTGCTAAAAAATCGCTAGAGCTCCTAGATGAAGCCACATTGAACGCCACCCAACTACTTGGCCTGATGGGGGTCAGTGAAGTGGCTTATACTTAAACAGTTCTGGCCACTTGGCAAGCCACTCCAGACTGGGCACTGAATAATCCACACAGTGCTACCTCCAGCCCTGGCAAGAAGATGTCTCTGCGTGCTCCTGGCAGCAGCTTCCCTGGGCATTGGGCGGCTGCTGTGGAGGAAAAAGTGCCAGGCCTGGAGTCAGGAGACCTGCATTCTTGTCGTGGCTCTGGCATTATAGAAGAGAAAGAGTAGTGTGTGTGAATGCTTATGTGCGTGTGAATGCATATGCGTGAGTGCATGTGTGTGCATGCCATGTCTGCATACATGTGTCTGTGTCTTCATCTTCCTTCTTTGACAAATTCATGACATTTTCAGGGAAATCTGCATTCTGGGCTCTAACCCAGGGCAGGGTTCGGTCCAGGGCAAGGGGGAAGGACAGAAAAGCATGTCTTTTCTACCTGGGGGACCATCTTGGTGCTGTCCTAATCTTAATATGCACAACAATACGTAATTCTTTCCTCCCTCACGGCAGTGCTCTGACTAGCAGTGGTCTCCCTGAGGCCTGAACTGCCCTGGTAAATCATGTGTGTGCTTTTGAGATTGGAAGTTGCAGCCCCTCTCAAAATCCCGGTGTGTCCCTGTTTCTTTAGAGACTGCCAGTTGGAAACGAACATTTCCTTCCACGTGGTTATGTGCTTAGTCATATTTCCATCATCCATCCACTGGGGTTGGGCTTGCTCAGGTTATTTTCTAATTACTAAATGCAGCGGATGGTTTTTGGTAATTTATTGGACATTTTTATTCCCTTTTCTCGTTAAAATACTCTCCATCCTTGGCTTTATGATATCCCATTTTTCTTGTTTCTCTCCCTCTGCTCTGTTTTCCCTCAGTTTCCTGTGCTTTGGTAGCTCCTCTTCCTCTATCCATTCCTTTTTTTTTTTTTTAAAGATTTACTTTTTATTTCTCTCCCCCTTCTCTCCCCCCCGCCCTGAATTGTCTCCTTTTATGTCCATTTGCTGTGTGTTCTTCCGTGTCTGCTTGTATTCTTGTCAGTGGCACTGGAAATCTGTTTCTTTTTGTTGCGTGGCACTGGAAATCTGTTTCTTTTTGTTGCGCCACTCCTGGGCAGGCTGCACTTTCTTTCGCGCGGGGTGGCTCTCCTAACGGTTTGCACTCCTTGCACGTGGGGCTCCCCTACGCGGGGGACACTCCTGCGTGGCAGGGCACTCCTTGCACGCATCAGCATTGCATGTGGGCCAGCTCCCCACAGGTCAAGGAGGCCCGGGGTTTGAACCTTGGATCTCCCATGTGGAAGACGGACACTCTCCATTGAGCCAAGTCTGCTTCCCTCTATCCATTCTTTATATACTACTGTTCCTTCTCCCCCTAGACTCTCTTCTTTGCCCTTATCTCTTGGGCAGATACTTTCATGCTAGATCCTTCAACCCCTTTCTGTACACCACTGATTTCCAACCCTGTGCTCCTAGTCCATACTTATCTTTGAGCTCCACACTGGTATTTCCAGCTGCCTTTTAGACATAACCTAGATGTTTGACTCTTCTTTCAAACTCCACTTGCAAGCCCCAAGTGGAACTTATCAGTTGTCCCCAAATCCATTGCTTCTCCAGCATTTCCTCTAATTTAGTGGAACCAGCATTTGCCTAGTTGCCTTAGGTCTGAAACATTCGGGTTTTCTAGACTGCTGCTATCTAATAGAACTTTCTGTGGTGATAGAAAAATTGTATATCTGTGCTATGCAATACTGGGCACTTGAAATGTGGTTAGTGTGGCTGATATAACTTCAATTTAATTTCAGTTTAATTTCATTTTAATGAACTCATTGAAATGGCTGCATGTGACTAGTGGCTCCCATATTGGACAGCTTCCTGCTCCCCGCTTCCAATAGCCAGTTGGCCACCATCTCTCCGCACTGTGATTCCCTCACTTCAGACCTTTATGATCTCTTCCATTGAATTCCCACAATAGCTACCAAATTGGTTTCTGATCATTTCCAAGTTTCTCTTCTTGGAATGTTGTTACTTATTTTTTGGGACTCTGCTTTGGTGTCATTTCCTGGGTAAATCCTTTCCTTTCATACCCACCAACAGGCATGGTTAAGCATTTTCTCTTTTCTGCCCCGTTTCCTGCTTTGGTTATTACAGTGAACAAATGGGCTCGCAATACAATTAAAAATGGATTTGTGAATACTTTGAGGAAAAAACAGGCTTGGCCTTTATTCATCTTTTGGTGCCCTGTGTGGATTACAGCAAATAAATGTATACTGAGCAAATGAAGGGGTGACATGGATAGTCCCCAAATGTTCTCTTGGGTTTTGGATTTCATCCTATGGTTCTGGTAATTGGTTTTAAAAATTCCATCTATTAAACATTGTGCACTTTAAAACCTGAGTTTTCATAGCACCATAAAATAAGATAGGTTCACTGAAAACTGTTGAGATTTAAGATCGTGAATTTTACATAGACACCCCCCCCCCTCAAAAAAAAAAAGATTTAAAAAACTTTTAGCAGGGCTTGGGATTATGTGCACTTTATTAAACACTAATTCTTTGAAAATTGGTAATTTGTGTATGATCTATATTAGCAATTTTCATTTAACTACAGTAGTTGGTAAAATAAAATACCCCTCTCCAACCATTCTTTATAGAGAAAGAGCTTATTGAACTTTCTCAATAGGGTTTTGCTGAAGGTAACATTAAAATGAAATTTTCTTTCCTTGAACTCAAAACAAATGATAGCAAGGAATACTGACACTGAAAAATAGAAAACAAAAAGGGAAGAGGAAAATAGAAATGGAGAAGTCATTATGGTAGATGTGGAGATGGCAGTTTAAGTGTTTTCCTTCTTTTATGGGGAAGGATGGAAAAGGCTCTTCTTGATATAAACAGCACATTTAGAAATGCATTTTGTCCATTTAGGCAATTTTCAATCAGGACAGGAATGGTTTTTAATGTTTCTCTCTCTCTTTCTCCTCTGACATCTCAGGAACATGCTTCTCTCCATCCTTTTGTTTCTGCCACTTCCCAGCTTTCCTGCCCACTCACACCCCCCCACCCCGTTCCCTCACATTCCACCTCATTCCCAGCAATTTCCAGAGGCATCAGCCTTGAAAGAGTCAAATAAACATTATCTATTTTTAATTAGCCTTTCTATCAAGATACAGGTATTTGTTCCTTCACTGTGCTAGATGCTGGGGAAACAAGGTGAGTGGGATGGATGTGCCCCACTTTCACAGCACTGCCCACATGGCTTCCAGCTGCTTACAGAACCAGATCCAAACTCCGACTTGGCAGAGTGGCCTTTGGGGTTGGCCTCCAACCCACCACTCCATATTCGTCTCTGCAGCGCCACCTCCATGCTTCATCAAAATGAAATCGTCTTCTCTGCCTGGGATTATTTTCCCACTGTGTAGCAATTTCAGAGTCATTCTCAAAGATTTAGCTTAGATATTTTCTCCTCTGAAAAGCCTTCTTCTAGTCCATCCTATGTATCAACTCCTTCTTCTAGATTCCTTCTAGAAGGAATAATAATAAATATTATTTATTATTAGCCATTTTGATTAATTTATTCTCTGATTGGTTCTCCAGGTTCAGATGTGGTATCGTATTTATCACTGTATCCCTAGCACCAACGAGGAGCCTGAAATGTGGCCGACATTCAGAAAATATCGAAAAGAAAAAACGATAGTTTTATTGGCATGGTAAATGCCTCAGCACCCTGACAGAACTCATTCACTTTCCTTCTATGCAATAATAACTTCCCTGGCCCCATTTTCATCACTTTTTCCTCCTAGTTCTCTATTAGAGCTGTGACATTAAACTTAGAACTAGGTCTTGGTTTCATCAGTCTCTCTCTCAGGTTCTGTGGTATGGATTTTGGTAGCAAATTAAAGCTCCCCTTCTCTCTTTTTTAACCTCTTGGTCTTCCAATATAAGATTCTCAATATAGTAGGAGAACAATAAGAACAGATTATAAAGTGTAGGTAGTCAAGGAGCTTACTGCTATAATGAACTTTTGTAGTCCAGAAGCTTCCACCAATAATACCAGGTTTCTAGTTTCCTCATTGCTAAAGCAAATACCATGCAATGGATTGGCTTAAACAATGGGAATTTATTGACTCATGGCTTTGTGACTAGAAGCCCAAATCAAGAGGACATCAAGGTGATACTTTCTTCCCAAACACTGGGGTTCTGGGATTGGCTGCTGGTGCTTCAGTTTTTGTTTTTTTTTTAAGGAGGTATTGGGTATTGAACCTAAGACCTCATACTTGGGAAGCAGGCACTCAACCACCTGAGCTACATCTACTCCTGCTGGTGATTCTTGGTTGGCTTTCCTGTCACATGGCAATGCACACGGTGGCCTTTTTTGGCGTCTCCCTTCTTTTTTGTGTTCCGTTGATTGTTCAACTCCTGGCTGCTCTCTCTGTGGCTTTTCCTCCCCTTCTCTTGGTGACCTTCCTTATAAGGCCTTCAGCAATAGGATTAAGACCCATCCTGGGCCACACCCTATCTGAAGTAATCTCATCAAAAGTTTATAAGGCTTGATACCCAAAGGAATGGATTGAGAACACCTAACGTTTTCTGGGGTATATAGCTCTAAACCACTACAGGTGGGTAGGGAGTGTTGTTTTCTTAGACCTTTGTATAAATGCTCATTTTGACAGGGAAATGAAAGCCCTCATGTTGACTGGCACAATATTTAAAATCAGAGTCACATCCACCATTATGAAGGCCTCATTTCCTGATTAATGATTTAACGTAACTGTCTCTTGGCATACTTGCCCCGGAAAATACACTGATGATGCCAATGTGTGACAAGCTAAATTCAGTCCTCTCCTTCCTTTAAGCCTTGTCTTTTGCATCACATGAATCAGTTGGTTTGAGGAAGGAGTTTGGTAGACTTTGGCCAAGAAATCTTCCTGAACCGTGGTTGCATTGAGCTCTTTTTAACTTCAACAACTGTGTGAAGTGACTTAGGGGATGTTTGTCGACCCATTATCTTCTGTATTATGTCATCCCTCCTGGAACCCATGGAAATTTATAGTGTCTTTCAGCCCTAGAACTGAGTGATTCAATTTTCTCCTCTGCTCACTTAGACAAAAATCAGAAAAAACTAACCCCACATCACTTGGGAAATAGAGTCCTCAATCTGGTAAGCACCATATGATATTATTTAATCTATTTCTCTTCCTCTTTCTATCCTAGGAAGATAATTATCTCATTTTTTTTCCTCCTAAGACTTTAATGAGAAGGAAAATCTCCATTTTCCTTTGTCATCCATTCCAGTTCCCAATAACTCCTTATTATTAGCAAAGAAAATTAGAAATGCTTTCCTTTATATTGTCATGGAAGCTCCTTTCTCTCGTGCAAATCCCTGGTAAAAATAAAGTCTTATCTCTACATTAGCCCTTCATAGCATTCATTCAACAAAGCTTTATTGAGTACCTACTGTGTGCCAGTCACTCTGCTAGGCTGGGGATAAAACAGCAATGTTCCAGCCACATGGGCTAGTGGGAGAGACAGTCATGCATACCCCCAAATTTAAAGAATAAACAAAAATAATAGTAAATAAAAATTTTAAATTGTAATAAAATAATGAAATATATATTAAAATATATTTATTGTTATTTATAGGGAGGCAGTCATTATTAATTGTGGACTCTATTTGTAAATTCGCCTTTTCACTACAATTTATTTGTAACATTTAACTCAGTACCTGTAGCACACTCAAAGTCATTCATGGAACTGCAGAGTAGTGAAAATGCCATGTTGCTCAGCATGCATATTACCAACTGAGGTTGGATAAGATGAAGCTATGCCTTCTTGCTTCAGTTTTCATATTGTAAATACATATATTTAATGGCATGATTTTTGCATTTTTATGATAGTTTTTGGTGATTTTGCTGTTTAAATAGTCCACAAGCATAATGCCGAAGTGCTCTCTAGTGTTCCTAAGTGTGAGAAGGCTGTGATGTGACTTTTGGAAAAAATACGTGAGTTAGATAAGATTTGTCTGGGCATGAATTATAATGCCATTAGCTGTGAGTTCAGTGTTTACCAATCAACAATATATATTGAATAATATATATTAAGAAGGTGCCTTTAAGGAGAAACACACATAAAACAAATTTAATTAAATTGATCAATTGACAAAAATGTTGTGGCCAGAGTCTTGAAAGAAGTTGAGCCTGTATTTCCCCTGGGAGAAATGGTTCAGTATTTGTTAATTCAGTGTTTGTGGTGACTTTATAGAATATAGCAATTGAGAATAACCAAGAATCGGCTATATTGAGAACATACACACACTATATATATATATGTATTTCTTTTTTTCAGAAAAATTACATCAAGTAGGGATAAAACTAAAAAGGAAAATAAAGCCAGGCAGAAGGCCAGAAAGAGAAAGAGAATGACTAGAGATGGTAGATTAGGATGTTTGAGGAAGGCATTAAACAGATCTCAGTAAAGGAAATGAGAAAGTGCCTCTCTGACCTTCCTGGCAAAGGAAGAGCAAGTTAAAGGCCTGAGGGTGGGAAGCTCCAGGTGTACTGAGGAATTTTTTTCAGGTCCTTAGAACAATCCTCTTTATTTCCCCCAGTTTGTTCAAAAAGACCAAAGAGGCCATTGGTCAATTCCAAGCTTTTGATTCTCTAACAAGCTTGGACCTTCGTGACACACGTATTCCAGAGCCTAGCGCTTGGGAGGCTCTCAAGCAATGTTTGTTTCTTCCTTCTCACCCACTACTGTGAGATTGTATGAACTTGACAAGGCTCCAGTTGTAAAATTTGGCCCAGTTGACCCCACCTTAGCCTTCTTGTCCCTGTCACGACCTGACCTGTGTGGCGGTCTTCTTCCTTGACTCTCCCACTCCCTCCCAGATACGTCTGGCAAACACTTTACTGCCTCCTCAACTTCTCTGGAAAAGCTTTTCCTTCTGTGTCCTGCTTCCCCCACCTTGTCTCTGCTTAAGACACCACTCTCCTGGTCAAGTAGCTGCTCCTTCTCCCGTCCCCTCTTATCAAGGAGCCAGAAGGCAGGGTTCATATTACTCTCTTGTCTTTTTTAACCCTTAATTACGAAGTCCTTCCTCCTGGCTGCTGTACTCTTGTTTTAGTCAGAGGAAGTTAGCTGCTGTACCAGCCCCTAAAGCATCGATTATGGGATCCTCCTCCATTCATCTGATGGCTCCTAAGATCTTGAGTTCTCCTTTAGATCCTCTGCATTTGTCCCTCTAACAAGTGGAGAATATATGCAAGGGGGATTTTGTAAGAGGTTTTTAAGGTGCCAAATCTAGAAATGCTATTTATCTATAGATCTCTCCTTTCCACATTCCACTGGTCAGAATGGCATCATGTGACCCAACTAACTCCCAGGAATGCTGGGAGGCAGTCTACCTGTCTGTCCAGTAGGAAGAGGAAGTGTAACTTGGTGAAAACATGGCAGTGCCCCCTCAGTGCTGTCAGCTTCAACTTGGACAATATCTTGGCATCCTCATCAACAGTTCTCTCTTGTGGTCACTCCCTGGACCTTGTTCTTCATTCAGACCTTATCCTCTGACTTGAGCATCTTGTTCTTTCATGCCCCGTGTGGTTTCACTTTCTTCAGATACCACTCTCTTGGGCAATTTTTCCCATTGTTCCCTCTCCTCTCCCTACCTTCCCTTGATCACCTGAACTTCTCTTTTGCCACCATCTCGCTTCTCTCACACCTGACTCACTGTACCCACCTGACAAAATCTCAGCCTTGGCCCAATTCTATGATCCATCTCTTCTGCCTGGACTGCCAAGCGCTGCTGAGAAAGATCACATGCCAGCAGGGGATTAGAACCATCACAAATTTAAGCTTTCCAACCTAGGGCCACATTTTTTCTGTTCATGGTCCCCTCTTTTTGTGGTGTACTTGGTGATTACCCAAAGATTTACCAGGCTCCTTAAACCCCTTCTCAACTTTCCTCCTTCCAACTCTCAGAAACAATTTCCAATTTCATTGAGAAAATGTAGACAACAAGGAGAGGACACTGTCCATTTCCTGATTTATTAATCATCTTCTTTCCAACCTCAGAAGATGAGGTGGCTGCTCCTCCAATTCAAGCTCAGCTCTTCCACCTGGGTTTTTTCTTCTTCCCACCTGGTATTCTCCCTCTCCTTCTTATTCCATCAACTATCCCTTCTGGACTCTACTTGCCTTCTCTCTTGGCTCTTTCAATCAGCCCATATGTGTTCACATGTCTTCTATACAGAAAAATAAAACAAAACAAAAATCCTTCCCTCAACTTTGCCATCCTCCTCTATCTGCTACCCCCTTTGTTTTCTCATCTTTTCATTTCCAGCCAAACTTCTGAAAATAAAGGTCCCCTTAAGTTGTTTTCACTTCCCTACCTCCCATCACTTCCTCAACCCCTGACCTCCGAAATATCAAAGCCAGTGGAAAACTGTGAATCATTTTACTGAAATTCCCAGTGCATTTGCAATGGTTCGCTTCTTCCTCCTCTTGAAAATCTCTTTCCCCGAGTCTCTGGCCCTTCTCCATCCCAATTCTCATCCGCCCTTTCCATAACATCTCACCACTCTCCTTTAGGCTTCTGTTTGTCTACCCATTGATTTACCCCCAACCCCCAGGATTTCTTTTACTCACCTCTCCTGGGGGCCTCACCCATGCTCACTGTTCTACTTAGAACTTAAGGGCTGAGGATGATAAGAAATATAAAAAAAAACCCCACCCAACTAAGCTTTCTTTCATGAACATCAGAATCAAATACCCTGCTCTTTGTTTGGTATCTTGACTTATTTATCCAACAGCTACTTATATTCAGTGGGTCTAAAACAGAATATGTTTCCTGATCTCCTTTTCCCTGACTCCAGCTTTCTCTGTATTCTTTATTCCCCATTTCAGGAGGCATTTAATGGAACCAAATCTACCCCGGCTCTCAAGCCAGAAACCTCAGCATCATTAATTTCTCTTCCCTTTCTCTAATACCCTAAATCCATTAGTTAACAAGCCCTGCTGATTTTGCTTTATAAATATTTATTGAATTTTCCCTGCTGCTACTGTTCTAGTTGAATCCTTCACTGTGACTTGCCTGGACTATTACGCTGGACTTCTTACGTGTTTCCCTATCTCTGATCTTGCCCCATCTCTCACCCACCTAAATCTAGGCAATAACTTGCTTTTAACCCTTCCTTGGATAGGATCCATTGTTCCTTACACAGTTCCCAAGACATGCCAAGCAAACAGCATGTGGTTACATAGTGCACATAAATATATTCCTATAGGATGAATGAAAACAAAACAAAACAAAACAATTATTGTATAAGTGGGCACTTGTGGCTTGGGATGAAATGACTAGTGACAGCTGTCTATATAGATTTTGGAAGAGCTGAATCTTAGATGAAAGTGAAAATTATGTGCTCTTGAAAACTGATTACTCAAAATGTCTCTCTTGTGATTGTAACAACTGTGTCAAAGAGATTAAATTGAATTGTTTTGTGAAATGTGAGACTAAGCAAAAGCAGCATTTCTAAGTTAATATTTTATATAATATCTTGTTTTAAATATGTATATGTAGCAAAGCTAGTGAATTAAGCATTACAAAGAGACATTTAATTATTTCATCTACATCTAAATCTCCAAAAGTTTATGTATTCAAGCTGGCCAACTCTTCCTTTTTAAGTGGGAAAAAGGAGGTTTGTCTTCTCTTCAGTGTCAGCTTATATTTGGGCAATATAAGAATTTGTCAGAATTGTGTTTGACTACCAAGCCTCCTTATGAAGAGTGCTTGATCTCTATAGCGCCAATGCCTCTGTGATTCTCTCTTGTTACTCCACCTCAACACTTAACCTTTAATGAAACAAGCTTCGAGCTGCTCAGGTAGGCAAATTGCTATTGCTACGTTGGACCCTGAAAAGGCTGCCTTGTAAGATGCCTAGAAGCTTCTTTATTCATGAATAGCTTGGTACAGGTTGCAGATGGCTCTTTGAAAGACCTCTTGCTCCCAAGTCAACAAGCATCCACTAAGCCCATTTATTGGTACTGGCAAATCTGAAGTCTTGGACTCTGCTGAGACGCTCTGTTCATCTGTGTGAAAATTGCTGGATTGAAATTTAGTTATGTTGAAAGTGGCGTCCAGTCCTGTTCTTAGCACTGTTGTAAGATACGAAAGAAATCAAAGGCAATTTAGACCCTTGGGCAGCTTTTAGTTTAATGGGGGTTAAAAATGTAGAGAAAAATAAGTTCAGACTCCGAAACTTGAGGCAAACTTAAAGGTCTCCCATCTTGTGCACAATATCTCCATCCCAGCATTCATGGATTAACTACTCAGTATGACTTCGGTGAGAATTTTCCAGCTCTTGAGAAAGCACAGTTAACAAAAATGCAGAAAAATGTGTTTTTTTTGGGGGGTGGGGGTAGACAGTGACTTGAGTGCAAGGGAAAAATGGTTTCCAAGGCAGGCTGGGAGCAATTAGGAGGGGAAATGCCACTTTTAAACTCCCACTAGAGATGGGAAAAAGCACATTTTTTCCCCACAAGCACATTCATATTTAGGGCTTAGGCTTGTATTTTGTTAGGACTGACAGGAGAATAGCAGCAGAGATCTGCTGAGGAGAGCTGATGTTTTTAATGAATGTATTTTTTCTTTCTCTCTTTGCTGTAATCCAGGCAAGTGTGTACACAAATAGCCACAATTCATAAATTGTTCCTGACATATTTTCTGCTCTTTGAGTTCCCTGAGTGCCTGCAATGTAATTAGAAATAAGCAATCTTTTGCATCAGTAATAGGAAAAAAGGACCTGGTTTCAACATGCAAATAAGATGTTACCTAAACAGAAAATCATAGATGCAGCAACGACTGTTCCCATCTCGGGGGAAAAAAGCGAGCTATTGAAGGCGATGGGGACCACTCCTAACTCCACATGCTGACATTTCTCTCTGCTGCTCAGAACCACCTATTGCACACACAGGTCCAGGGAAGATGGTGGGGATGGAAGAGAAGGAACGCAAAATCCTTAGGAGAAATGCTTGGAGGCTGTAGACTGCCCTGTTTCATAGTTCTCTTCTCATATAGAAGAGCTGGAACTGACTCTTCAGGTGATGGTTGACTGATTGATTCATTCATTCATTCACCCATTTGTTCATTCACTCACTCAGTGAGTGTCTATTCCAAGCTATTCTAAATCTGGGGGATGCAGCATTGTGTCAAAGAAGACAAAGCACCTGCACTCACAAGACCTAAATAAAGTCAAGTGGAGGAGACAGATAACAGACAGACAGATACATAATGTGAAGTTTTAAGGTTCTGTGGTGGTGGGTACAAAGCTGAGTACTAGGATGCGAGTGGGACTAGACTGCTATTTTAGAAAAGACGGTCAGGAAAGACCTATCTGAGGAGGTTGCTTTCAAGGAGAGACCTGAATGATGTGAAGGAGGGGGCCCTGAGAGTGTCTGTGGAGAAAGCCCCCCAGTCAGGGGGAGTACCCAAGTGAGAAAAAGAACCGTGGTCAGAGGGGGTATCCTGGTTGGTGGGAGCACCCCTGTCAGAGGGAGCATCCCAGTCAGAAGGAGCATCAGGATAGCCCGGAAGCTGGGATGTGCTTGGTGAGTTTGGAGGATAGCCAGGAGGCTAGTGTGAGTCGGGGTAACAAGGAGGAAAAGGCAGCCAGCATCTGAGGTCAAGGCTCAGAGCTCTATGGCCTTCAGATTTCCTTCTGTGTATAACAGGAAGCCATCAGGAGGTTTGGGTCAGGGCAGTTACACAAACTAACCTAAATTATGCAGTATTATTCTGGTGGCTGTGTGGATAGATTCTGGGAGCTGGGGAGCAAGAGTGGAATCCAGCAATGCAGTTGTCATTGAGGAGGAAGATATGGCTTGGCTTGAAGAAATAGTGGTGGAGTTGAATGTAGAGCTGGTGGGATTTGTTGGTGTATGAAGGCTATGAGAGAAGAAGAGACAAGGAACATTGTTGGGCTTTTGGCTTGAGCGACTGGATGAATGGCTAGAGAACAAGTTTGGGGTGGGAGAACATAAAGGGTTCTGTATTTGAGCTCCCTTTTAAATATCCAAATGGCAATATCAAATAAGCTGATGACTTTGGAGTTTATAGACAGTGTCTGGGCTGGAGTATAAATTTGGAAATGATCAGCATATAGATGGTATTGAGAGCCATAGGGTGAGCTGAGATCACCCAGGGAGGGAGTGTAGCTAGGAGAGAGAAAATGGCTGAGATTGAACCCTAGTGCCTTCCACTCAGAAGTCAAGAAGTTGAGAATAATCCAACAAGCAGACTGAGAGGGAATGGCCAGTCAGGACATTGGAAAACCAGGAAGGGATTGTGTCTTGGAAGTCAAATGAGGAATGTTCAAAAAGGTGGAATAGATGAACCATGCAAAATGCTGCAAGGATGGGCAAGATGAGGTCTGAGAGCTGACCATTGGATTGGGCCAAATGGAGACCAGTGGTGACACTGACAAGAGTGGACTACATAGAATGGTGGAGATGAAAGGTTGATGGAGTGGGCTGAAGAGAGAACGAGAGATTGAAAAGTGAAGACAGTGAATATAGAAGATTCTTTTAAGGAATTTTGATGTAGAAAGCGGGCAGGGGAATAGAATATGTTGACTGAGAGGGATCTGACATCGATGGCAGGATTTTGCAAGAGGGAGATATTACAGAAGGTATATCCAGTAGAAAGAGAGAAATCAATGACTCAGGAGGTTGTAGGACCAAAGTTGCTGGGTAGGTGAGAGGGGATGGGATAGGAGTAAGGATGGAAGGCAAATTGGATGACACAGGTGCAAGAGCACAGGTGCTTTTTTTTTTTTTAATTTTCAGTCAAATGCAAAACAGTAACTTTTAACTCGGAGGAAGGAGGTTTGGCAGGTTTGAGTAGAAAGATTTTATGTCTTTGGAAGTCGAGCATGCCTTCTCAAGGGGAATGTAGTAGAAACGCTAGGAGCCCCAGGTGAGAGATTTCAAGGAAGGCCAGGCATCTTGGCAATGTGTTTTTCTCCAGCCCCATTCAGCTCTTTAGGGATAGGTATAGAATATGTGGAGAGTTTATATTGACTATGCATGAGTGCAGGTGTATGTCAGAGAGTGGCTGTAATAGTGACAACTGTTGGCTAATGAGGGAAGGCAGGTGATAAAAGGGAAAAGGTGCTTGGGACAATGGAGTAGAGGTGCCAAGGGCCAAAAAAAAAACCAAAAAACAAAAAACAAAAAACTATTGGATTGAGAGTACGGAAAGGAGCTGGAAATATGGAAGGCAGGGGTTAGCACATGGGATGCCTGGAATTGAGATTTTTGGGGGTAGTTCCATTGGTAGTAATGCCCTTGGGATTAGTTGGCTGAGATAGTACTTATGACAAGGTCATTGGAGGTAAGACAGGTAAGGATCCCAAACCAAGGTATTGGATGGTTTATCCACATCACAATAATGGTGACAGGAGTTGAAGGGAAGAGAAGAACAGTGATCTAGGTGCTTAAATCTTCAATGGGTGGGGAAATGAAGGGTCAAGGCAAGAATTCGATGATTGCGAGATATGACCTAACAGTATGAAAGGGGTCTAAATAAATACTAGTAGACTCAATCGCTGTGGCATAGACTCACAGCTGCACAGATCTGACTCTTGATTTGAACAAATATGAAACTTAAGAATTCAGGAAGCATTGGCATTCTGGTCTCAATAGCAAGCTATTTAATCTGAGGGTAGAGAGGAAGCAGAAGCTAAAGAATAACTGGTCTGAAAATGCAGGGGAAAAGAAGTCCCTAGAAGCTGATTTTAGAATCCAAATCTAGTCCACAGGAAATCTCTTCCATTTCAATAACCTACAAGTATCATCAGAAGTCCTTGAGCCAACTGGATAAGAATTGATATGGTTTGATGGCACTCTAGAAACACACAGAAAGCCATTCAAGTGTGATAATCTCCTTTGTCTAAACAGGCTTTTTAAAGTTGATAATAAATTTGAAGAAAGTTAAGTACCTTCTGTAGCAAGTAAGATCTATTTTAATTATTACTGTTTTGTAATATATCTAGTGTTGAGCACCTCTCATTATTCAACTTTCTTTGTCTGAGTTTTAGAAACCCTTTGTCCAGTTTACCAAAAAAATACCTATTGTGACCTTGAATTTACATTAATGCTATTAATTTGAAAAGGGGTAGTAGCATCACAGTTTGCACATTTCTATTCAAGAACATAGAATGCCTTCTCTCTTTCTTTTGTATGACTCATTTGTCTCATGCTTTCCTCTTTTTAAAAATCTAATGTTTGAGAAGACTTCAGAATATTCTTGCCTGCATCACCCACTTGAGTAATATGGTCTGGTCATTAAGATACTGAACATGATAGTTTAGAACAGAAGGCTACGTTACAAATCCAAAGAGAGATAGGTGCGGGTAAATTAATGGACTGTCTATTTCTGCACACTGAACATTAAATGAAGCTGAGAGCAGCTTATCCACCTCCAGGTCATCATGCTTGCTGCAGTGTTTGTGGCAGGGCTGGATGGTTTCTGAAAGTTTAAAACTAAAGGCTCTGGGGAAGCAGATGCGGTTCAAGCAATTGGGCTCCTATCTACCATATAGGAGGTCCAGGGTTTGATACCCAGGGCCTCCTGGTGAAGGCAAGCTGGCCTGTGTGCTGAGCTGGCCCTTGCAGAGTGCTGGCCTGCATGGAGTGCTGCCCCGTGCAGGAGTGCTGCCCTGCACAGAGTGCTGGCCCACACAGAGAGCTGACACAGCAAGATGACACAACAAAAAGAGACACAGTGGAGAGACAATAAGAGGCACAGCAGACCAGGGAGCTGAGCTGGTGCAAGAGAATGATTGCCTTTCTCCCACTCTGGAAGGTCCCAGGATCCATTCCCAGAGCCGCCTAATGAGAATACAAGCAGACACAGAAGGACACACAGCAAATGGACAGAGAGAGCAGAAAATGGAGGGAGGGGGGCGAAATAAATAAATAAATCTTTAAAAAAAATAAACAAATAAACCTAGAGGCTCTGTGAGCCTTATACTGCTGTGGATCAAGAGTAGCCTGAATGGAAATAATGCTCCAAGGGTCCATGGCCTGAAATGCAATAAAAAAATAATGCACTCGTCCTGTAAATGGCTGGTCCACAGTCACAACTCTGCAGAGACCAACCCCACCCATGGCTAAGAGAAGTGGCCTGCTGCTATTTGAGCCTGGAGGTTCTGTGATCAGTTATAAGAGTCTTCTTTCTACAGTCCAACTAAAGGCCTGTTCCCACTTGTTTCCCGCAGGAGAAGGTCATACTTCAGTCTTTGAACATTGCATCATATGTGAGTAAATAAGGATAGCCTACCCCCACTCCCTCCAAATAAGGAAGATGGAGCACATGTGATAGCCATTTTCAAAGCTTTTCATTGGGCCAAGTCTTTTTGATGAGGCTGGGACACATTTTTATCTTCCCCATAACTTGACAGGATTCCTAGGATCAACATCATTAGCCATTATGGAAGTGCAAATCAGAACCACAATGAGCTGCTACTTCACACTCACAAGGATGGCTATTAGTTAAAAAATGGAAAAGCAGAAGTGTTGATGAGGACGTGGAGCAATTGGAGCTCTAGTGCATTCAGTTGGTAGAACTGTAAAATGGTGCAGCCAGTGTGGCAAGCAATAAGGTTGTTCCTCAAAAAGTTAAATACAAAATTACCATATGACCCGACAATCCCACTTCTAGGTGTATACACAAGGAAAGTGAAAATAGTCTCTAACAGATACGGTGCACCCATGTTTATAGCAGCATTATTCACAATGGCATGAAGGTGGAAACAGCCGAAGTTTCTATCAAAAAATGACACACAATGGAATACTGCATATCTCTAAAAAAGAATGAAGTTCTGACACCTGATGCAACATGAAGAACCTTGAAAACATTACGCTCAGTAAAGTAAGCTGTACACATAAGATATGCATGATGTCACTTACAAGAGATGTCTAGACATGGCAAATTTGCAGAGACAAAATAGATTAGAGGTTACCAAGAGCTGGAGCAGGGTGGTGGGGGAGGGCAGTCAGGGGAAGAGGTAGTTTATGTTTTGTGGACATGGAGTGTTTGTAGTTAAAATTAATAAATGAAATATTATCCAGGAGTGAGGCTCAACCAGCTCAGTCCTAAAGGTGCCACTCTGATCTGTCTCCATGATTTTCACCTAAATTTTTGGCAGCAGTCCACTGTGACTCCAGAGACCTTGAAGAGGAAGTGGTATTGAGAAATCTGAGTTAGGGCTGACATCTGTAGTGACACACAGGCCAGTGAGGGCAAGTGCACTCAGGTGTGCAGGTGCTGAATGGGGTGGAGTAGAGCTCTTGACCGTGTTTTACGCAGCTTCCCCTCACCCATGCCTGTGCTTCTATGGAGCCAATCTGCCTGCATGCTGTGGGACTCAGTGATGAAGCCACTTGAGAATTCCATTTAAAAGCATTTTCTGCCTCAAGCATGCTGTGAGATCGCCTTTCATCAAGGAACGCAGTCGACCCAATCCTACTGAAGTCAGATGCTCATCCTCACCAGCAATTAGAGTTCCAGATGAAACTCAGACTTCCAGATTAAACAACTGCCTTAAGTGACTTGCATGAATAAAATAGCAGAGCCGGCCAGCTTATTATTAAATATGGATTAAAGATATCGCTGTAACAACTCTTGGAATGACTTCGTAGACTTTGATTCTTTAAATATTCATCTTTTCTCATGCACCTTGTCAAACTCACTTATTAGTTCTAGTAGCTTTATTTTGGTAGACTTTGGTAGCTTCCACTTTATTTTCTACAGAAACATGCCATCAATGAAGAAAGACAGTTTTACTTATTCCTTTCTGATCTGGATACCTTTTATTTTCTTTTTCCTTGCCTTATTGCACCGACTAGAATCTCTAGGATCATGTTGAGTAGAAGTGGGTGAGAGCGGACATTTTTGGTTGTTCCTAATTTTATGGGGAAAGCCTTGTCTTTCACCATTACTAAGGATGTAGGTTTTTCATAGATGCCTTTTTATCAGTCTGAAGAAGTTTCCTAGCCTGGTGAGAGTTTTTATCAGGAAAAGATCTTGGATTTTGTCATACATATATTGAAATGATTATATGCTTTTTTCTTTTTCAGTTTGTTAACACAGTGAATAATATTTGTAGATTTTGTAATGTTAAACCAACCTTTCTTTCCTGGGATAAACACCCCTCAGCCATGATACGTATTATACTTTTTTATATATTGATGAATTCTGTTTGCTAAAATTTTGTTAAGAATTTCTACACGTATGTTTACTGGGGATATTGGTCTATACTTTTCATTACTTGTGATAATCTTTGTCTGGTTTTGGTATCGGAGCAACATTGGCTTCATATAATGATTTGGGAAATGCGCTCTTCTTTTCAATTTTCAGGAAGCTTTTGTGTAGAAGTGGTACTATTTCTTCCTTGAACATTTCATAGAATTCACCAGTCAAGCTTTGTAGACCTGGAGTTTCCTTTCTTTGGAAGATTTTAAATTATTAATTAAATTTCTTTGATATAATACTATTCAGATTATCTGTTTCATCTTGATTCAGATTCAGTAGTTTGTGTCTTCCTTGGAATTTTTACATTTCATCTAAATTGTTGAATATATGGGCAATTGTTCTGTATTCCCTGTTCTATAACTATCTGTAGACTCGTTAGTGATATTACCTCTATTAATCCTGAGATTGGTAATCTGTGTCTTCTTTCTTTCCTTCCTGATCATTCTAGCTAGAGCTTTGTTAAAGTTATTGGTCTTCTCAAAGAACCAACATTTGGTTTAATTGATTTTTCTCTGTTGATTACATGTTTGCTGTTTCATTGATTTCCACTTTGGTATTTACAATTTCCTTTCCTCTGATTACTTTTGTTTGAATTTGCTCCTGTTTTTCTAATTTCTTAAGATAGAAGATTTAATCACTGATTTGATATTAAAAATATATATATAGGGAAGGGGGTGTGGCTCAACTGATAGAGCGTCCGCTTACCATATGGAGGGCCCAGGGTTCCATCCCCAGGGCCTCCTGACCCATGTGGTAAACTGGCCCACGCGCAGCGCTGCTGTGTGCAAGGAGTGCTGTGCCAAGCAGGGGTGCCCCCGCATCAGGGTACTCCAAGTGCAAGGAGTGTGCCCTGCAAGGAGAGCCACCCCACATGAAAAAAGCGCAGCCTGCCCAGGAGTGGTGATGCACACACAGAGAGCTGATGCAGCAAGATGACGCAACAAAAAAGAGACGCAGTTTCCCAACCTGATAATGCAAGTAGACGCAGAAGAACACACAGCAAATGGACACAGAAAGCAAACAACAGGGGGAAGGGGAGAGAAATAAATAAAATTAATCTTTAAAAAATATATATACATACATACATATATACATATATACATATATGTGTGTGTGTATATATTTAGTCATTTTGTGCTATAAATTTCCCCTTGAACTGCTTTGGTGGTATTCCACAAATTCTGATGTATTGTGTTTTCATTTTCTTCCAGTTCAAAATACTTCCTAATTTCTCTTCTGTTTTCTTCTTTGGCCCATGGGTTATATAAAAGTATGTTTTTAAGTTTCCAAAACTTGGTTTATCTTTTCCCAGAAATTTTTCTGTTACTGATTTTTAACTTAATTTCATTGTGGTTAGAGAACATGCTTTTTACAACATGAACCCTTTTAATTTTATTGACAATTGTTTTGTGATTCAGTATGTGGTCTGTCTTGGCAAATATTCAGTATGCACTTGAAAATAATATGCATTCTGCTGTTTTTGGGTGGAGTATTTTATAAATGTCAGTTAAATGTTGTTTAAATTTTCTATATCCTTACTGATTTTCTGTCTACTTGTTATATCAATTATTGAGAGATGAGTATTGAAATATCTGGCTATAATTGTAGATTTGTTTCTTTCTCCTTTCAGCTCTACCAGTTTTTGCTTCATGTGTTTTGAATCTCTGCTGTTAGATACACAATTGGTTAAACTTGTCATGTCATCCTGATAAATTAGCCTTTTTAACATTATGGAATGAACTTCTTTACCCCTGGTAATATTCTTTGCTCTAAAATATACTTTTTTCTATATTAATATAGCCAATCAAGCTCTATTTTGATTAGTGGTTGCGTGGTATAGCTTTTCCAATTCTTTTACTTTGAACTGATTTGTGTCTTTATATTTAAAGTGGGATTCTTGTTATAGACAGAATATAATTGGGTCTTGCTTTGTTTAACTAATCTGACAATCTTTGTCTTTCAATTTGCATCTGTATACCATTTGTATTTAATGTGATTATTGACATGGTTCGATTGAAATGATTCTTGTTAATAATTTTCTATTTGCTTTCTACTTGTCCCATCTGTTCTTTGTCCCCGCCCCTTCTCATTTGCTGCTTTCTTTTAGAATAACTGAGTATTCTTCCGAGTCAGTTTTATCTCCTTTTTTGTATTATTTGCTCTATTTGTTTTGTTATTTTAGTGGTTGCTTTAGGGTTATAACATGCATCTTAAACTTATCACAGTCTAACCTCAAGTGATATTATAGCATTTCAGATATAATCTACTTTCATTTCTCTCCTCCCAACCTTTTCGCTATTGTTGTCATCCATTTTGCTCTTATGTATATCTTTAAACAGTCAGTTATCTTTTAAAGAGATTTAAATGCATTTACCATTTCTAGTGTTCTTTATTCCTTTGTTAAGATTCATATTTCCATTTGGTATCATTCTCTTTCTGCTTAAAGAACTTCCTTTTTTTTTTTTGTCTTTATTTGTTTTTTTAATGTTACATTAAAAAAATATGAGGTCCCCGTATACCCCCCACCCTCCTCACCCCACTCCTCCCCCCATAACAACAACCTCCTCCATCATCATGAGACAGTCATTGCATTTGGTGAATACATCTCTGAGCACCACTGCACCTCATGGTCAATGGTCCACACCATAGCCCACACTCTCCCACAGTCCACCCAGTGGGCCATGGGGGGACATACAATGTCTGGTAACTGTCCCTGCAGCACCACCCAGGACAACTCCAACCCCTGAAAATGCCCCCACATCACATCTCTTCCTCCCACTCCCTACCCCCAGCAGCCACCATGGCCACTTTCTCCGCACTAGTGCCACATTTTCTTTGATTACTAATTACAATAGTTCATGAATAGAATATCAGTAAGTCCACTCTAATCCATACTCTATTCCTCCATCCTGTGGACCTTAGAATGGTTGTGTCCACTCCACATCTATATCAAGAGGGGACTTAGATTCCACATGGATGCTGGATGCAATCCTCCTGCTTTCAGTTGTAAGCACTCTTGACTCCCTGGTGTGGTGGTTGACCTTCTTCACCTCCATGTTAGATGAGGGGGTAAGTCCAATAAACCAGAGTGTAGGAGTTGCAAGTCTGTTGAGGCTCAGGGCCTGGCTATAACATGGTCAGTACAGAGATTCAGGCCCCCTGGGTATACATTAAACCCTAACACCAACTACAGTTCTGGTAAAAATAACAGGAGAGGCTTGTGGACAAAGATCACATCTAAGTCCAGCTCCATCACACAGAAACACAAACTCCAAGGTAGGGCCAACTGACATGGCACTGAACTCCATCTGCCATGACCATAGAACCTGTGGGTCTCTGTAGCCTCAGAAAAACCAATACCTGAGGTTGTATCTATCTGTTAAAGAACTTCTTAATACAATTTCCATAGTGTGGATCTGCTGATAATGAATTCTTTCATCTTTTTTGTTTTATGGGTCCATATTGTACATTTTGAAGGTATGTTGCTGGTTTTTGAATTCTAAGTTGGCAATTTTATTTTTGCAGTACTTTAAAGATATTTCTCCACTGTCTTCTTGTTTGTATTATTTCTGATGTGAAATCTGCAGCCATCTTTATTTTTTTATATTTTATATTTTATATTTTTTATTATTGTTACCATTTTTTAGGAGGTACCAGGGACTGAACCCAGGGTCTTGTACATGGGAAGCAGGCACTCAGCCACTGGAGCTACATCTGCTCCCCGCCGTCCTTATTTTTGTTCCACTATTTATCACATGTCTTTTTTCTCTGGCTGTTTTCAAGATTTTCTCTTTTTCACTGGTTTTGGGCAATTTGATTTGGTATTGTTTTCTTTGTTTTTTATGCTTGGGGTTTGTTGAGCATCATAGATCTATGGGTTCAATAGTTTTCATCAAATTTGGGAATGTCAGATCATTATGGCTTCAAATATTTTTTCTGCTGTCTCTGTCCTCAGGAACTCTAATTACATGTGTATTAAACCACTTAACATGACATAAAAAGCTTTTATTACGTATCTCTTACCTGTCTTTCTACCTTTGTCTCTTATTTACGCCTTACATACACGGCGTTCCAGCTGCACAGAGCTACTTGCAGTTCCAAAGAGAGTAACTCACTCTCATAAATTTCCTTGACATGATATTCTTTCTGCCTGGGGTACCCTTTTTCCTTCATGATGGTTCAGGCATTCCTTCCTATCTTAAAATTTCTTTGGCCTTCTAGGCAGAGCTGGTCACTACCTTCTCTTGCTTCTCTAACATTTTGGGAAACCTAACATCAGGATTATCGTTTTGTATTAAATCTATCCATGTACTCCTCTGCCCTTTCCACTGGGTGGTGAGTTATTAATGCAGAGACATGGCTTCTGTTCATTTCTCCATCTCTAGCTTGCCATGGACAGTGGGGGACCAAATGAGGCACTCAAGGCACATCAACACCGTATTATCTTCCAAAGTATAAACCTGACTTATTGGAGAATCAGCAAATGTTGGCAAGGCTTCCTAATTGTGCCTGACACTGTTAGATGACTGCGCAAATAGTTAAACGTCTAAAGAGGCAGTTTAGTAGTGTCAGACAAACGATGTTTGTCTGCAGGAACTGTCTGGAATCCTCACTTGGGTATTACTGCATTTGTTCCATACTGGACAGGAGCTTTTGTGGCATGTCCTCTGAGAGAGCTGTTCAGGCAACCAAGGCTACTTACAGGTGTTTCAGAGTAGTTCATTCTTTCATCCTGTTTGTCTCTCCTTTTTCAGTCCCTCCCAGAGAGGATTTACCTTCCTTGGATTTTATATCGAAGTCTCTAAATGCCTCTTTAAAATTCCATAGAATGAGGCAGTGTTTTGTTTGGTTGCTAAGATTTTTAAATTTATTTATTGTTTTTAAAGATGTGATGCATTTTGAGATTGAAGTTGATCGCTAATGATTTTTCAGCTGAGAATATTTGCTTCATTTTAAATAGTAATTGAAAGAAGACTCTCATATGATATCTTCCCAATTGGAGGTAGTCATCTTTTCCTCACAGATTTCCAGAAGCAGTGAAGTTGTAATGGAACATGATGTTGTAACAATATTAGAATATGGATTTGTTTTCTTTTTTAAGACCAGAGATTAAGACTGACTGAAGGGAAGTGGATGTGGCTCAAGTGATAAGGCCTCTGCATACCATATGGGAGGATCTGGGTTTGATCCCTGTGGCCTCCTAGTGATAAAGAAAGAAGAGAAAGCGTGCCCGTGTGTTGAGCCAGTGCCCACATGGAGAGCCAGTGCCCGCATGGTGAGCTGAGTGCCAGCACAGCAAGCCAAGTGCCCGCGTGGCGAGCCAAGTGCCTGTGTGGTGAGCCAAGTGCCCACGCGGTGAGCCGAGTGCCCGTGCGAGTGCCCATGTGTTGAGCCAGTGCCCACATGGGGAGCCAGTGCCCGCATGGTGAGCTGAGCGCCAGCGCAGCAAGCCAAGTGCCCGCGTGGCGAGCCAGTGCCTGTGCAAGTCAGTCATGTAGCAAGATGATGACGTAACAAAAGAGTGACGAAGGGGAGAGTCAAGGTGAAGCACAGCAGAGACCAGAAACTTAGGTGGTGCAATTGACAGGGAACCTCTCTCCACATCAGAGGTCCCCAGAATCGAATCCTGGTGAATACTAGAGGAGATAGATGAGAAGAGAAGACAAAAAGAGAGACAGATACAGAGGGTCACACAGCGAATGGACACAGACAGCAAAAACAGCAGGGCGGGGGAAAGAAAAAAAATAAATGTTTTTTTTTTTAAAAAAAAAGAATAACTGAAGCTTGATGCCACCACACTCCAAAACTCTTTTTAAAATATTTTTGCTACAAATTTTCTGTTTTCCACATCATTTATTGTACTTACTTGTGTTATCTTTGTTAGACCTAAGTAGTTGCTGACACTAAAAGACCTAACTGTCAGTAGGAAATACTGTAAACTCTCTAAGTGTGGTTTAATTTTTCACTGGATTTATGTTTCAAGTCTAAGGAAAAATTGTAAGTACAATGCAAAGTGAACTTCCTCTGCTCAAAAATTGATGCTGATTTTCTAGTAATGGGACCAGCCAGAGTCAGCTAGGCCCTAGCTCTAAGAGCCCGGGGAGTCCCGCTGGCCCCCAAGCCCCTCCATACAGCCTCATTGTGCTTCTGTCTCTGCAACTGTTTGCCCTTAGGACAGAAATGGGGTCTGAAAATCACTTAGAGGTACATGAAAAGTTTCTTTTAATGTGCATGTTCATTTTTCTAAGGAGATGTTCAGTACCTTTCATCAAATTCTCAAAGTCATCTGTAACCACAGAAAAAAGTTAAACATTGCTTTCTTGAGAAATGTGGGAGCCATCTGGGAAAATGTGAAAACTGGCATTTATTTAGCTCCCTGTTGATATGAGGTTCTGTGCATTGACAAGTCATCCTGTTCTGCATCGTCTGCCTTTGCTCTTAGAGACAATGACTTGTAGGAGCCCAGGGTCAAGATAATGCCATGTGGGCAGACTCAAGTATAAATGATGCCACTCCTCGATGGATGTATTAGAGCTCATATTTCCCATGTTCTGTCCCCCAATGCCAAATCTCTTACGTTGTTGTCATGAGATGCTAGTCCTGATCTTTTCAAGGATCCACTTTGGAGATAAGAGCATGTTGAATCTTGGGTCAGCTCCAGCATTCCAAGGATTCAGACTAACAGCAAATACTTCTGACAGACCCCAAACCATAGAAGAAACTCTTGATAAATGGAATGGAATTTCCCTTTTTAAATCCCAGGACTGCCATGCTCCCTGTGATAGATGAGAGCACCACTTAGATGTTGACATTTAGCATTCTCAATTTATCTTCCTAATAGAAATTTAAGGAGCACAGTACAGACCACTTAAGATGCTAAGAACTTTAATAACAAATTCATTATTAAAGAAGAGTAAAAATTACTTTAACCCTGCTTTCAGAAGAGGAATGCAGAGCCAACAATTGCAGAAAGGTTTAGTAGTGAGAAGGGAAAGAGTCACTAAAAACAGGGAGATCAAGAGCCACCCTACCCCCCGCCTCCTTATATTATCTTGAAATACTGCTGTTGTGTCTGGGCATAGTGGTTATAATCCCCTTTGACTTTGAAGGAGTTTTTCTGTGGTCCAGGAAGTGATGCAGCATAAGGGCCCTCTAAGGCATTTGGGAATCAGTTTTAGGAAAGAATCAACATCTGAAAGTCGTCTTGTTCATCTACCTAAAACCGTTGGAGGAAGCAGCTCACAAAGCTAACATTTATTTTATTCTTCAGGAATTTGAAAGCCTTATTCACGTGACAGTCCTTCTGCCCTCAGGCTGTCCTGGTAAAAGACACAAATGAAGGCTGGTGGGTTTCAAAAAGTTCTGTCTGTGAATAATGGAGAATATTCTGCCATTTTTGATATATGTAGCAATATGAGACAGAATCAATCTCAGTGGCTTTTTTAATGCTAAAAATATATCAGCAGGAGAGTCAACCAACTTGTTTCTCTTTACACTGTTTATTCAGAAAATACGTATTAAGTGTTTACTCTGTGCCAGTCACTGCTACAGATCCTGCCGCAGGCCTTGCTGTCCAGTAGTGGAAACAGATAGTAAATACACGGGTTGAATTGTGTGTATGGCTATAACGTGTGATGAGTATGCTGAAAGAAATGAACAGGGTGCTGGGATTAGGCCCAGAAGTCCTGCTTTATTGTTTTTAAGTAATGGCTTGATTATTTTAACAATAACAATATATGCCCTTATAAACATTTAAGCTATATAAACAGAGTACAGAGAAGGAGGCACAAAATCTTCCCAAGTCCCACTCTCCAGAAGTAATTAATGAAAACATTTTATAAACATAATTCTAAATTTTTGTCTCTGAATATTTACATGGATGGATGGATGGATGGAAAGAATTTTTTTTTAATATAAAGGAATTACATACTGTTTTAAAAATATGTATTTGATTTGAATATAACCGAAGCAGGAGAAACTAAAGTATAAATAAAGGAATTGTTAAACTTTAGAGAAATATTTTTTTACTAAAAGAGATATCCATTTGTAAAAGACCCTCTGAAGATAAGAAAATATGGTATGCAAACCATGGTGAAATTTACAGAAATTTTAAACATTAAAGAAGGATTCCCTGCTATGAAAATGCACTTTCTGCTGCCCAACTCTAGATTGTGGATTCATATTAGTTTTATTTGATTAGGACTTATAATATTTGCATTCTTCACTTGGCCGTTTTGTCCTATGTTCATTTCATAGCCATGTCTACTTGGTTACTTGTTCTTTCTAAATTACCTATAATAGGGAAGCAGATGTGGCTCAGGTGACTGGGCTCCCACCTACCACATGGGAGGTTGCTGGTTTGGATCCCAGTGCCTCCTAAAGAAGACAGCGAGCTGGCGCGATGGGCAGGCATGGCAAGCTGATACAACAAGAGACACAAGAAGTAAAGAACATAATGGGAGACACAATAAAGCAGGGAGCAGAGGTTCCTGGTGCCTCCTAAAGAAGACAGTGAGATGAAACAATAGGCAGGTGTGGCAACCTGATACAACAGGATGACGCAACAAGAGATGTGAGGAGGAAAAACAGAATGAGAGATGCAATAAAGCAGGGAGCAGAGGTGGCTCAAGTGATTAGACATCTCCCTCCCACATCAGAGGTCCCCAGTTTGATTCCTGGTTCCTCCTAAAGAAACAAAGAAGATGAACAGACTCAGCAAGTGAAAAACAACAAGGGGGTGGGGAGAAATAAATAAATAAATAAATAAAATAAATCTTTAAAAAAAATTATCTGTAATACCCACAATGTTTTGTTTTGATTTTCAATTTATTTAATCACCTTGTACATTGCCTTGTAATATCCCTTTTCATCTCCTTCCATTGTTTGAGCATCTTGATTTTGAGCTCACATTTTACTGAATTCATACTCACATTAAGCACCAAGCCCCTGGAGAAAATTTTCCATGGTTCCTTCAGCTGTCTTTTCTCATAGACCAGGTTCCTTGCATGACCTTTTCTTTCTTTCCCCTCTGCCTTCTACAGACGGGCTGCACTTCTGCAGTGCTGCTTCATCTTACAGAAGGTTCACCTGGGAGGCTGGTTTCAGACAGACTGTGGGCAGATTCTCTGGAGACCCTCCCTGTTTCATCCCAGGCTTACCTTCCCTGGAAGGTGCTGATTGGGTGCTGGGTGCCATCTGAGTTTCAGTGCTCCAGGACTGAGGACATGCAGGCAAGCGGGGGAGACAGGTCCTTGGGGGCTCCATTTAAATCCATGTGTCAGCATCCATCTCTTCCAGGAGGGTATTTGGAGTCACGTCTCTAGGGTTTCTGTCTTTTTTCCCTGGACTTTTCCCAAGGCTCCTTCTTGCCTCTTCTGATTTCATTCCTTTAGTTTAAAACCATTAATGGGGGCCTCTCTGGATGTTGACCTACCATCTTTCCTCCATGTGGCTCCGAAGTGATGGGGCTGGCAGGCAGCCTTTTTCTTTTCTGTGCTGCCATGTTCATGGAACATGGTTGTTTTCCTTTCCTGTTTGGCCATTGCTGGTGATTGCTGTTTTGATTTGTTCATTTGGTTAGCTATTTGGGAGGGAGATTCTGTGAGACTGCTGCCACCTGCCATTTCCAGTGGGATGTCGGGAGACCTCTCTGAGACTGGGTGGCTGGGAAGACTCTTCTGAGTTTCATGGCGCTTAAGCTGATGTTTAGGATGAGGAGTTCAGGTGAAGAGTGACTCCAGGTGGACTTGGGGAGGCGGAGGGGAAGATGGGAAGCATTTTAGGCAGTGCAGCTGGAACATGGTGGATGAAGTGGTGAGCCCTACGGACAAAATAGGCGGGACCCAGATTCTACAAAGCTCTGTAGGCCACACTAAAAGAATCGAAGTTTATTTTGACCTCAACCAAGAGCCATGGGGAATTATGCGCACAGAAAATGGCCCGGGGAAACTTTGTTTCTTCAGAAAGTTCACTCTGGCAGCTCTGAGGATATTGGCTTAGAACAGCAAGGGTGAAGAAGCCTAGCAACAAGTTTAAGGGACAGTTGGGATTCCCCATGAGATGGTGGTAGCAGCAGGGAGGAATATTTTAACGGTAGAGTCGATTGGACTTGGCGATCAATTGGTTGTGGGGAGATGTGAGGACAGTGGGCTGAGAATATCTCCTAGGGTTTTGGCTGAAGCCAGGTAGATGGTTATCCCTGAAATGGGGGGTAGTGGGGGATGGAAGGAGGAAGCAGCTCAGGAGGTCATTCTAGATTCATCCGTGTTGTTGTATGTATCAATAGCTATTTCTTTTGGCTCTTCAAAGTTGTTCTATTTGCTCCCTCTCTCCCTCCCCCCTTCAAACCTCAAAATTGGAAAATAAAGGGAAAGTGGAGAGATGGAAGGGAAAGTGGACCACTAGAGCCAGCAAATGGAGAGCACCATGGGCAGCTCTGGGCTAGGTCTGCTTTGATTCTCATGGAACAAATCATCTATAGACTGCTCCCACCTCAGGGTGGTGTGCTCAGAGCTACGGTCACGCACCCGGGAGTAGCTGTCATTCCGGCTCTTCAGCCATATTCCCAGGGGGAGGATCGGACCATTTCCGTTGGCCCCACGATGACACCCGATCCACCACTCCTGTGTTCTGGGCTTCCTGCACTGACCGAATGGTTCAGAACTTAGCACCATGGATCGTTTTCCTCTGGATCCTATCTCAGTCCCCACCTGTGCTTTGGCTTTGAGACATTTCCAGCTAGCCACTTCTCTGCAATCACCTTAGGTAGTTTACGAAGATGACCTTACATTTTTATGCCCTATAAATATCCTGGAAAGCAACTCCCTGCATTATTATCATCATAGCTATGCTGTCTACCCGTGATGAATGCTTTCCCAATTCCCGAGCAAGATGTAAAGGCTCATAGCCATGATCTATACCCATAATTAATGCTTTGTGAATTCCTAGGCAAGATATGAAGGCTCAACACTTTTTTTTTAACTTTATATTCTTGTTCTGATTTTTTTTTTAAGGAGGTACCAGGGATTGAACCCAGGACCTTGTACATGGGTGCTCAACAACTGAGCTACACCCATTCCCCTCAATCCAGTTTTGTGCACAGGAAGAGAAAGCCCCTCTGCAAGTGAAGATTCTCCTCAAAACCCCTTCCTACTCAGGAGAGTGGTCTTCCATGAACAATTCTTTTGTTGTTGCATGGTTCCTCTCCTTACTTTCTTCGCCATTTATCTTGTTTGTAAGTATAATTCACTAATTTTTTTGGAAACAGCTGGAACTTTCCTTTTAGTCAACAGGCAGGTTACTGCTGGGATAAGGGAGGCATCCTGGTATAAGCAGGTATATAAAGAAACTTACAGGCTAAATAGAACTTGCCCTTGAGCATTTGGTTCCAAAGTAGTGATTGAGTGAAAGGTCCCTGTCTTTGTCCCCAGCATGGGGAAGCTGGTAGAGTAACAAGGGCTCGATCCCTCTGTCTCGGTGTCTATTCTTCCCATACCGCTCCTGCTACTTCTTCCCAGCCTAATCTCTTTGTTTGCCAAGAAGGAATTTTATGTATTGCTCCTTGGTGGTATGTGGCCATCTGCAGAAGGGATAGATGAACTTTTTTCTGTAAAGGGTCAGATAACAAATATTTTAGGCTCTGTGGGGCCATGTGGTCTCTGTTGCAACTACTTAATCCTCCTGTTGTAGGGCAAAAGCAGCCCCAGATAACGTGCCATGGAACGAGCGAGAATGTATTCCAGCAAGACTTTATTTATGGACACTGAGGTTTGAATTTCAAATAACTTTCACATGCCTAGAAAAAATTATTCTTCTTTTGATTCCTTTCAACCATTTAAAAATATAAAAAATTCTTAGTTGGCAGACTATACTCAATAGTGGATTTGGCCCGCAGGGTACACTTTGCCAATCCCTGATCTAAAGGACTCAGGGCTTGGGCATGTTTGTTCCAACAGCTTCAGCATTTTTGCTGAAAGTCAGATCTCTATTGAACCCTGGCGCAAGAAAGCAGGGCTATCACTTTTTTCCTTACAGTTTTAAAAGTAAATGACTTCCTCTTTTTTCAATTAATTCCAAAAACCCTCTTGGTGGAGAGTTAATTGACCTGAAGTTGGGAGGAGGATGCACTTTAAAGCTGTCACAAAAAGGACACAATATAAGAAGCCCGAGCCCAACCCCTGGGAATTTGCTGTGTGACTGGCTGAGCTGTCCTAATCAAAGGTGGACTCTGGAGCCTAGTAGTCTCAGCCGGGAGCCCCAGGTCCTCCTTTGTGAACTGCAGGTGGCTCTGTGCAGGAACTTCAACCACTGCTACCTTTGCTCAGCCCAAATGCCACCAGTCATAGGAAGTGACAAGGGAACGGGGCAGATGCAGGCTCACAGAACCCCTAGGGAAGCACCGAGAGCTCCCCTGGCTCCATGTGTATGAAGCTTTGTTCTCAGGGTTCCCTAGTGCAGTTAAAATGCACCAACCTGGCCTGGGCCTCCCCATTGTGAGGCCTGAGAAGGCATTTCCTTCGCCCTCCTCTCCCATTGTCTTGGCTCATCTCTCCCTGCAATGCCATCTGCTGTCCTCATTGTAAAATCTGTGATGAACGGGACTCTGCCCTGTTATTGGTGCCTTTGAGACCCCCCAGGGGAGGGGCTTGTGACAGTGAATGTGACCACAGAGTGTTACTTAACTGCCTAGGAAAGGGACCCTGGTGGCAAAGAGAGGTGCTTCTAGAATCTTGAGGGTCTACCTGCTCTTTAGCACCCTCACCTCTCCATTCAGAGGTTGGTCATCAATCAGGCTAGATCTGTCTTTGTAGTTTTCTGTCACCTTCAGAGTAGCCTTGAGCTTGGGGCGTTCGGGAGCTGTTCAGTCACTGGGGCAGGATCATTAGAAATAACTGCTATCATTACCGGTATTTGCAGCCTTTCCTTAGCTTCTCTGCCCAGCAGCTGCTAAATTAGTGTTTCTGATAATTAATAATCTAACTTCCACACAAGGGATGGCTTCCACCAAAGGACCACTTACAAGTGATTTACTTCGTTGGAATTTGTTTCTTCCCATTTCTCCTTGTGTTTTGTTGTTCTTGTTCTTCTTCTTCTCCCTGCCTGATACCATATGTATTTTAAGACTTTTCAAAATAATCCTTTCATTATGAACATTATGTCCACGTTGGGGCCAGGAGGAGGTAGTATTATCTTAAGAGAGCAATTAACTTTTAGCTTTACTCATTCAACAAATACTTACTGAGCGCTGGCTATATTCCAGCCACTGCTTTAGATGCTGGGGATACGTTAGTTAAGAAACAAAGTAACAAACAAAATAACAGGCCAGGACTTGGCCCTTACGGAGCATATAATACAAAAGTTGTTGCTGTGCCACATGAAGTATATTGTTTTTTAAAATACCAGTAGTGGCTTACTAGAAAGTCATTATGCATGTGTGTATGTGATAAATGTGTGTATATATATTTAAAGTATGGGCAACAAGGAACTATTTGGGTGATGTTTGTTTAGTTCACAGATTTTAGCATCCCTGTTTTACCTTCTTCTTCCTTGCTTTTAGAGACATTAAAAATGTATAAGGCTCACTCTGCTTCTACTGGTTGAGATGAAGAGGAGGAGCTGATGAAAGGAAATTTGAACAGTCTTGTAATGTTACACTTTAGTTTTGGCCAGCCCCACCAAAGGGCTTGCCTGGGAGAGAGGTTTGACATCATTAGCTCGGCAGATGTACAAGCTGCCAGAGGTCCACCCTTGAGATCCCCGCATCATGGGGACAGGGGGATGGCTATGGAGGACAGTGAAACTGCCTCCTTCTTGGCCATCAGTGTGTTGAAAGCTGCTTCAGACATTCCCCACCTCGTGTCGGGGGAAGTTTGGGTACTCTGATATGTTGCCCTCCCACTCACAGTCCAGCACCCTTCTGTTTCCCATATCTGTGCTCCCTGTCAGCAGTCCCAACCTCCCTCTTCCCGGGGCTCTGTGAGGTTGACTGTCACGTCGGGCTGTGCCTCGGGAATGCAGCCAAAAGTCACTTTCCCACTGTCTCAACCATTTTGAAACCTATTAGGAGAAAAGGCAATCTTCTATGCATGCAAAGAGGAGGTTTTCATTAGCTATTAAAGGCTCTTTCTGGGAGGAACTGTGCTTCCTTCACTCGACTCCCCACCCTGGATGGAATAGTAGAGTGTAACTGATCAGGTACTCTCTTAGTTTCCTAGATGCTAAAACAGATACCATGCAGTGGTTTATGTTAACAGCAGGCATTTTTTGGCTCACGGTTTCAGCGGCCAGAGCACCAGCTTCCTCTCAGGGTTGGTGTCTTCTGGCTGGCTGGCAATCTTTGGGCTTCCTTGGCTTTTCCACCACATGGCAGTATGACTTTTTCTTTCTCTTCTGGGCCCTGTGGACTTCTGGCTTCTGGTTGCTCTGGTGGCTTCTCTCTCTGTCTGACTTCCACTGTACTTATTAGGAACATGTTTTTGTGGAATAGATAACTCCAAGCCACCACAGATTCCAACCCCAAAGAACCCCCAGGGGCCAAAGGTAGAAAAGTTTGGGCAACAAAATCAACAATGTTATTGGATTATAAGCCAAAATATAAAATAAATATCAGTCAGTCTATATTGATAAAAACACATGATTGAATAAATAATAAATGGGGGAGAAGAGACAAATCTCCCATATGGAAAAATTTCAAGTAATTAATGTAGGTACTTCCTCCTCAGGGAGGTGGAACTCCTCACTCCCTTGAGTATTGGCTACACTTAGTGACTTGCTTCCAAAGAACAAAGTATGGAAAAGGGAAAAAAGTAGGCTTTTTTCCTGGCAGCCTTATGATGTTGGCCAGATGATCAAGATTAATTTATTAGAGATAACTCATGTTGGGAGAAGGTGATAGCAACATGACAGTGATAAGAAGCTACTTTATCTCTGGGGTCTTCCACCTAATAATTGATAACTCCAGACTAACCACGAGAAAAACATCAGACAAATCTAAAACAAGGGACATTGTACAAAGCATCTGACCAGCATTCCTCAAAACGATCAAGGGCATCAAAAACAAGAAAAGTCTGAGAAACTCACCACCTGAGAACAATGACTGAATGTCCTGTGAGATCCTGGAAGGGGTCCTAGAATAGAAAAGGGACATTAGGAAAAAGCTAGTAAAATCCAAATAATGTGCAGAGTTTAGTTAGTAATAAGATACCAGCGTTGGCCCCGTAACTGTGACAAAGGCACCATGGTAATGTGAAGTGGTAACACTGGGGACAACTGGGTGTGGGGTATATAGGGACTCTCTATTAGCTTTGTGACTTTTCTGAAAATCTAAAATGATTCTAAAATATAGAGTTTATTTAAAACAAAACAAAATGGAACCAATTAGGAAGAATAGCTGCACTCAAATAGTTACTAAAATCGCTTAGGTAGCTTTCAAATATTCCATCATTTTGACAATCCAGTGATTTTCGGTTCTTAAAGTCAGGAAGTTTCTTCAGATGGGAAAACTAAATGACCCATGCTTTCTCTCATATTTGATTAGTATTGAGGACAACCATTTGTCCACCATCCATCACACAACAATAATTCATGACTAAGTGCCTCTCTCAATCTTCTCTCTCAATCTTCTCTCCCCTTTTCAAGCCAAAGGAACTGGAAGGAAAAAAATGCAGTAAGTGGTCAGGCAGTTGTTTTGCAGAACGCTGCTTTTCCCTGGCTCATGTTTAACAGCAACTCATAGGCAGTATTTACTGCACAGTAGGAAAGGGTTGAGCCAGCGGCTCTCCCCAATGTCCCGAAGAAGAGGACTCTTCTGGGTGAGATCTTCCATCCACCAGTTGCAAAGTAGGTTGTTGCCCTTTGTAGTTTAATTATCTCTCTGGTAACTACCTGAAGAAAGTTGGATTTATTGCCATTATTATTCTTTTTTAAGATTTCTCCCTTCAATGACGCCTGCTGAAATGAAACCCAGGCATCAAGAAGCATTTGAAACAGATATTTAATACTAAAGGACCAGTTGGGAAGAAAGATCAAGAGCAGTGATTAGGCATGAGTCACCCCCTTCCAATGACACCCCATTCTTTGCACAGGCTGTAGCAGGTTCATACTGAATCAAATACGGGAGTGTGGAAGTTCTTAGGATTAGTAAGCCTGGATTATTGCTCAGAAATATGCCTTCCTGCCCATAGAGAGGGGCAGCCTCCTAGTCTTAGGCTGGGCCCCAGATATATCTCCCTGGATTCCAGATACATTACCCTCTCATTTGAGTTTCATGCCTGATGGAGTTGGGGCATGTGATGCAGTCAGAGAGGAAATCTGGATTCTGCTGGGGCGAGAATGCTAAGTGCAAATCCCATAGGGGGAACAGTGCCTTTTGTTCCTTTGTGGGATGTTACAGGGATAAAGAGGAAGGTAGTAGGGCTTTTTTTCTTTTTAACTGGAAATAAGAACGATGCAAAATACCACATATCACATCATCCTCTCTCACCCTTTACTTTCTCTTGGACCATGCTAATTATGGCTTTTAATGTTTGGATGGCAGATTCCCAGCATAAGTTGCAACTAGTATGTGAGGTTTTGTGACTTGTCTGCTTTTACTTATCCTGACTCCCATTGTCTGGTCCTTCCCTTCTCATCCAGCAGTACACATAGCATTCGCTTCTCACCCACCCATCAGGGAGTTTGGGTGAAGTTTTAAGGTTCTCGACACTCTGGAGCATGGTCTGTATTTTACTTATAATCCATTATTTACCTTCTGCGTGCCATTGTTTAAGAACAGGAGGCCTTTGTCACCAAACCTGCCCGTCTGAGAGGGGCCTCCTGGTTGGAGCCAGGTCAGGCCTACCTGCATATCCGTTTCATGTAGGAAACCCTCCTTGGGGTCAGACAAGGACGGCTGAACCCACCTGTGAACCGGAAGTACCATATTTGAATACTTTCTGAAGCCAACTGTAAGTCATGAATGCCTTCTGATCCCATGATATCAGTTTTTAGAAATATTTTGACTTTTAAAAAAAGACATTTCAAATCTAGTATATTTAGATTCCTGGCATTTTGGGAACTCATGTAGTTCTCTGCTTTCTCTTCATGGCCCCTCGCTGTCCCCTAAGATTGCCTCATCCCTGGTTTCTCTGCATTGAGACCTCAAAATTAATTTTACTGGGTGATTTTGGGTAGAAGACTCTTCCTTCATTTTTAAATGTTGCCAACACAAATAAGCAGCTCTTCGATCCCTAGTAATGTGGAACTAGCTCCTATAGGCTTAGTTAAATAGGTTTTCCTGTTCGTTTATTCATTTCATTTAACAAATATTTGTGGAGTATCTTCTATATGTCAGGCACCGGGACTATAACCCTGAACTAAACAGACAAACCCCCTGCCCTCTGGAGAGTGTGTTCTTACCGGGCAGTGCAAATAATGACCAAAATGAAGGGGCAGAGCACGTAGGAACTAGATGGCAGCAGTGCTGTGGAGAAGAATAAAGCAGGAGAGGAGGCCGGGCAGTGGGGAGACGCTTGAATGTTTTAAATACGGGATACTGAGATTCTTCACCCATAAGATGACACACGGGTCCAGGCATGAAGGAGGGAAGAGGCAGGCTGTGCGGATATCTGGAGGAAAAGACTTTCCGACTCAGGGGAGAGCGGGAACAAAGGCCCCGAGGTAGGAGCAAGCGTGGTGCGGTCAAGGAAGATCAAGGAGGCCCCTGGAGCTGGGATTTTATTCTCCTGAAATATGCGAAGGGAAGGAAATATACTCATGGGCTGCTTCCCCCCACCCCCCGCCAAAATCTCCAAACAGAAGTGAAACGTCAAGACACCCTTTGCACAGGAGGAGCAAGAGCTGAGCATGCGTGTGATGTGTCTCCGAGAGTGTTGTTAATTACCCAGGAGCAGCGAGGTTCTGGGAAGAAGAGATCCCCCCAAGTCACTTTTAAAACAAGCACCCAGTCTTGTTTAATTCTTGGTGTGAAAACACGAGCCCGCCCTGAGGCAGAAGAGAGCACACGCACTCCAGGTGCCTGTCCAAACCTGTGGCCACCGCGGAGCTGTTCCAGCGGCCCCCAGTGGGAGCGGTTACAAAAATCCCTTTCATTCGGAAAATTACCTGCAATTTCTCTCTTCTGCCCAGCTGCAGATTTCTCTTTCATCCTGATGATCTTTCATGAATAACTGGGGGGAAAAAATGGTGGATTTCAATTCATCATAAGCTGATTGCCAAAGAAAGGTTTGGGCCTCCTTTCTCCCCTTTTCCCCATTTAACCATGACACTGATCAGAGCAAAAATAATTGTATTTGGGGACCTAATTGCCCACTCCTTCAAAGAAGTCAGAGGTAAAACGGGCCCTACTTTAAAGCCTCCAGTAATTTTGCCCTGTGGTAAGAGCCAGTGTGATGTGATGGGTGCTCACATAGCAGTGACTGAAGGGAGGAGGGAAGATGGAGGCAAACCCCGAAGAGAGGGCAAGGAAGAGGCAACTGGATGGGCAAGAAGCCAGTGAACAGTCCATCAAGAAGCCCTTCCCAGCATTTCCCCTCAGAAGACACCCCCGACGCCCACCAGCATTTCTCCATGTACCTTGCAGCTTCCGTGTCTTTCTTAGATACGTACAATGATGGGTCAGCGGGTGTTCGTTGCTGCGCTTCTTTGCAGAGCTGATGGTTCTTTTGGACCTTTTGGTAAGAAGGTGTACAATTAGGTTGTACCTAAACCAGGTGGGGTCTCATACATTTGATGTATGTAGCTCATACATTTTCTCCTGGCCTGCTTCATAAGCAAGGGCCTGCATTTCCTGGATACCCGGTTGGGGCCAGGTGTGTGTGGGAGGGGGAGGGGGTTATTTCATGGCCGTGGGCATAGGGAGATTGGAAAGGTTCCTTTAGGATGGGTTTTCTGTGACCATGGCCTTGCTAGCACTGTGTTCTAACAAGCAGGGTAAAATGGAACTTAATTCTGCATGACAGCATCCTTCCCTCCTTGACCTTAGCTTTGGGGTCAGGGAAAGTGAGCCCCTGATACAAAGCATGTGGCCATGGCCTACTTCTCTCCACAAGTATTCTCCATTGTTCTTTTTTTTTTTTTTTAAGATTTATTTTTTATTGATTTTTCTCCCCTTCCCCATGCCCCCTCCCCCCCCCCAGTTGTCTGCTCTCTGTGTCCACTCACTGTGTGTTCTTCTGAGTCTGCTTGTATTCTTGTCAGTGGCACCGAGAATCTGTGTCTCTTGTTGCGTCCTCTTGCTGTGTTAGCTCTCCGTGTGTGCAGCACCACTCCTGGGCAGGCTCCACTTTTTTCACGAGGGGTGGCTTTCTTTACGGGGCGCACTCCTTGCGCGTGGGGCTCCCCTACACAGGGGACACCCCTGCGTGGCAGGGCACTCCTTGCTTGCATCAGCACTGCGCATGGGCCAGCTCACCACGTGGGTCAGGAGGCCCTGGGTTTGAACCCTGGACCTTCCATGTGGTAGGCAGACGCTCTATCAGTTGAGCCAAATCTACTTCCTTCCAGTTGTTCTTTATGTATGTTTTATTTGACCATCATCATGCAACTTTTATTTCCAACCAGTGATCTGGAGGTTTTTGAACATGACTGAGCAGGAGGGTGGCAGCCTTATAGAAGGCTGATCTTTCTCCTTTGGCAGCTCTGGGGACATGAAAAATGTTGCCCTCTCCCTGGTCTAATTACACTTGGGGCTGAAATTTCACCTTGAAGCTTTGCTGGCAAACAATATAGATGAATTAAGTGGAAGATTTACAATGTTAACACAAACAGGATTTAAAATAATGTATACAGTTCACTTAATTACTTTCTGTATGACTTTTCTCCCCTTCAAAAATGTTATTCTAGCATCCATTCTTTTTTTTTTTTAAAGACTATTTTTTATTTATTTATCTCCCCTTCCCCCGCGCCCCCGGTTGTTTGCTCTCTGTGTCCATTCGCTGTGTGTACTTCTGTGACTGCTTCTATCCTTATCAGCAGCACTGGGAATCTGTGTTTCTTTTTGTTGCATCATCTTGTTGTGTCAGCTCTCTGTGTGTGCGGTGCCGTTCTTGGGCAGGCTGCACTTTCTTTCGTGCTGGGCAGCTCTCCTTATGGGGCTTCCCCACGCGGGGGACACCCCTGCGCAGCAGGGCACTCCTTGCGCGCATCAGCGCTGTGCATGGGCCAGCTCCATATGGGTCAAGGGGGCCCGGGGTTTGAACTGCAGACCTCCCATGTGGTAGGCAGATGATTCATTGGGCCAAGTCCACTTTCCTCTAGCATCCATTCTAATTGAACCAGATTTCTTTCCCAGAATAGCCCTTGTCTCCTCCTCCTTTCCTCTCTCTGCAGTGTTTTTATTTGCTCTGCATTATTTTGGTATCATGTCTGAGATATGTTTCTCCACCTGAGGTTTTTGGTTGCGGGACCCCTTCCCATTTATTCAGCCTGCAACTGCTGTAGCATCCCCTAGCTTCATCTGAGGAGTAAAGTTAGCTGTATTTTCAGGGGGAAGGAAAGAGAGAGGACTGGGACCCCACACTTCACAGTTTGATGGGAAGCCCAAGCTGTGCTCTCCCTGGGGGAAGGGGCTCTGGTGAGATACGGCTTCTGCACCGAGGGCCCAGGCTGCCGCCACATCTTCCCACCAAGCCCACGGCTGCTCGTCTGCCTGTGGTGCACCTCTTTCCCTCTCAGTGTCTTCCATGGAGATTTTTTTGAAAGTAAGGTTGGAAGATGAAAGTAGAAGACAGACACATAAAGCCTCTTTCTGGACTGGCCATTGAATCACCTGAAAAACAGGGTTATGACCTGGAATTACCAAGCAGCTCCCTATGAGAGCCTGGAAAATAAATGCCCTGGATCTGTATCCTCCCTGAGGATGGAGCTTCCCCACCACTCAGTTACAAAACTGTGAGAGGGGCCTCTTGGGTCTGGAGTGGGAAAGGAGAGACGGCCTTGCCTCTAGGCCCTGGATTTGTCTCTTTGCTTTGGAGTAAAAATCCTCCGTACTCCCTTGTCCCAGAGGTTCCTTGCCTGGGCAAACATTCCCAGCGTCCTCTGCTCTAGTTACACTGTCAGTCGTCAAGACTTTATTGTCACCATGGCTTTGTCTTAATCAAGGAAGCTGCTTCTGGTTGAAAGCAAAGGAAACCCACTTCAGACTAGCTGGAGGAAGAAAGGGGAATTTCTTTTAAGAAATCTGAATCCCAGGACAACGAGATAAGCCGGGCCTCCTGAGGCGCTGGAGTTAGGTACCTGGGAAACTGACCGCGAGTGTTTATTCATTCTACCCCCGCCCCTGGGCCCCCAGGTCTCCCACTTCTGCTTTCCATCTGCTTGCTTCACTCTGCAAACTTGTTGCCTCAGTTTCTACATGCCCCAAGCCGGTCAGGCCTACCCCACAGCTTCAAGTTGCTCGGTCCTCAGTTCAAGAGATGGTCAAGCCTGAGAAACTGGAAAAGTTGGGTGAGTTTTCTTGCCTGGTCCAGCCAACCATCCCAGGGAAGCAGAGTGGAGCAGACCTGGACCCTGGGTTCTTCCCTGCAGTGAGAAGGCACTTGTCAGAGTTTCCCTGCCAGAGGAGTGCGTGTGGAGAGCTCAGGACACACCCCAAAGTACCTGGAAATCCCTGGGCATCCAGTCTCAGCTTCCAGGTTCCTGCCTCCCAGACTGTGCTGGATCTGATCACCTGTCTTCCCAGGCACTGGGACAGGCACAAAAACCCAGTCGTGAGCTTTGATCTGTTTCCCTCTCCATCTGCATTCTCACAGTGATGGCTTCAAGGCTGCAGCTGGAGGGGCGGGATCTCTGAGGATTTTCAGAGATAATTAGGTGAAGGATAGCAACAGCCTCATTAGCAGGCAAACCTTTTCCAATTAAAAGGTAAGTGAGACTGCAAAATAATGCGTCAGGCAAATCTGTAGCAACATTATCTTTGGAGCCACTTAACAGTCAGCCAAAAATCTGTAGGCGGGGATGGCCGAAAGAAGAGGGGGTGCAGCAGGGTCTCCGCAGCTGGAGAGCGTCTGGGACTGGGCAAGGGGCTGCTTCCTTTGCTCTGGCAGTGAACCAAGATTGAACATGGATGAATGGCAGCTTGGAGGCACCTACCCAAGATGCTTTGCAAATAAAGGCATTGCCTCTGGGGTCACCACTTTCAGAAGTGAAGCCAGGAATCATTTTCTGCTCCCTGCTACCTGAACCCCTGGCAATATCATTAGACCCTTGCAGGTGGATAAACGTAGTCTGGATGGGAATATTTATCACTGGCATTGGGGCAGCAGTGACCAAATGCAGGCTGCTCAGAGGGATTCTGGGGCTCTGCTTGTTGGGGAGAAATGTGGGCATTTCCAAGGGCTCTGCACAGATCTATATCCCAACCGGAGAGAGGGACGTGTGAACACGCCAGGGCAGCGTTTCTCGGTGGGGCCTGCTGACCTCCCACATTAGAATCCCCTGAAATGCTGATGAAAAATGTGATTCCTTCCCTCATATAGATAAATGAGGTAGTTTTTTAGAAAATGAAATCTACATTAAAAAAAGCAAGCTACACAACTGGTTATGAATTTTGAGAAGGACACATGTCCTGGTATTAGTGTAATATTTTCTCTGGAAGAATCTATTAGAATCTGTGTTGAGTGGTTACTTTCGGGAAGAGACTTGAGGGTGGGGTAGGGGGAGACTCCTAGTTTTCATTTCGTCCCTTTCTCTTCTGTTTGTATTTTCTAACCTCGTACATATGTTACTTTTATGCTTTTAAATGTCAGCAGGGATTGTCTGGGTGGTGGGGATTACAGACCATTTTATTTTCTTCTTTATCCTCTTCTGTATTTAAAAAAATCTATCTAAAAATGCAATTTTAGAAAACGAGTCTACCACTAACTCACAATACCAGATTTTCTGAAGGAGGAGCCCAGAGTTTCCTTTTTGACAAATGCTCTGATATTTGAGAACCTGTTTTTTTATTCTGGATGTTTCCAAAGGGACATCTTGACAAGTGCCAGGGCATCATCCTCAAACAGCTCACTTGTTATTTCCACTGATACCACTTAAGAATGACAGGGCTGGGGCTCATTTACTTGGGGGGGGGGGGGTGGTTGCTGATTTAAAATGCACATTTCAGGCCTTATCCCCATTGAGAATGACTCACTGATTCTGGGTGGAGCCCGGGAATCTCCATCTTTAATAAGCTCCCCAGGTATTTCTCATGCAGAATTTCCTCAGATTGCACCAGAGACTGCTGCAGGAGAATAGGCTTCTCAGTAGCAGGGTTAGCTAGTTGTATCAGGGTTAAGTACACACACACACACACACACACACACACACACACACACGTGTAGGACAATCGTAGAAGAAGAACATGGACCAACCCCATTTTGCCAGCTCAGCCTTTGAAAGTTTTCTTGGATTCTTCTATGTCACCCCCAAACCAGCTACATGGTATGAGGCTCACTATTAATAGTCTTTAAAGAGATCTCGTTACTGGTTGGGCTACTGATAAAACTCCAGAGTTCATGTCAAAACCTCACCTTTTTCTGGATCTGGTGTGAGGTAGGGGTCTGACGTTTCTTTTCCTTTGTGGATAGCCCGTTAGCCAGTCCTGTGTTCCCTGGCTGATTTGCAATGGTCTCTCTGTATATACCAGCCCCCCATGAGTGTGCTCTGGGTCCAGCTCCCTAATGTACTCTGTGTTTTCATTTGTTTTTTTTTTTTCCTGTGCCATCAGCACACTGTATAATTATAATGGCTTGTTTAATTACTGTTGAATTATACTTAGTGAACCTTCATATCTGGTAGGGCATGTCTTCAACCACCATCATCATCAATTGTTGTTAATATTGTCCCCGCTCACCCAAATTACTGGCTCTCACCAAAAAAGCTGGTATTTTTATTGGAATGGCATAGAATTTCTAGGTTTATTTGGAAAATATTACTCTCTTTTAGGTTCTGAATATTCATATCCATGAACTTTGTCTATCTTCCCATTTACTCATGGTTTTCATTTTTTTTGTATGCTGTGAACAAAGGTTTCTCATTTTCTTTGTAAATCCTTGGACATCTTTTGTTAGATTTATTCTTAGATATCTCATTTTAATTACTACTATAAATAGTGTACTTTTAAAAAATGCATATCTAATTGTTTCTGACATATAACAATACTATTGATTGTTTGCATTTTGATCTCATATCTGCTATTTTTGTTGAATTTTAATAATATTCTAATCATTTGCTATAGTATCTCTTGGATAGTTTAAGTAGCCAATCATATCAGCAAATAATGATACATCTGTTCCTTTCACACCAAGTCTGAAGGGAATACTTCTAAGTTTTTATCATCAATATAATATTTATCAGAGATTTTTTTTCCAACTTTAAAAACTTCTTCATATATTGTGTAGTTTATAATTCTGGAATGTGCTTATGGAGCTTTTTAAAAAATTCTTTTGAAGTATATCACTCATACATAAATATACATAAACAATAAGTGTTCAGTTATAGTTGTAAATTTACAAAACAAACATATATAGCATCATATATAACATCATACCTCACCCCAGCACCAACACCTCGCATTGTTGTTAAACCTTTTTAACTAATGTTTAAAGAGCATTGTCAAAATATTACTACTAACCAAAGTATTTTCCCCCAACCCCCATTATTATTATTATCTTTATATCATTTATATATGAACATACATAAATGGTAAGTGTATAGCAAAAGCTGTGAACTTGCAAAGCAAACATGTATAACATCATATAGGGGTCCCATACATCAACCCTCCACCAACACCTTGCATTGTCTTGAGATGTTCATTACAAAACATGAAAGAATATTGTCAAAATCTTACTACTGAGCGGATATAGTTCAGTGGTTAAGTGCCTGCTTCCCATGTACGAGGTCCTGGGTTCAATCCCTGGTATTTTTTTTTTATTTTTTATTTTTTTATGTTTTTTAATGTAACGTTCTTTGTGATCTGTTAACTTTAATAATAAAAGTGTAAAAAAATAAAAAACAAAACCTTACTACTAATTATAGTCCTTATTTTATTTTATTTTTTTATATTAAAATTATTTATTTTTAAAACTTACATTCAAAAAATATGAGGTCCCATTCAACCCCACCGCCCCCACCCCCCACTCCCCCCACAGCAACACTCTCTCCCATCATCATGACACATCCATTGCACCTGGTAAGTTCATCTCTGAGCATCACTGCACCCCATAGTCAATGGTCCACATCATAGCCCACACTCTCCCACTTTCCATCCAGTGGGCCCTGGGGGGATCTACAATGTCCCGTAATTGTCCGTGAAGCACCACCCAGGACAACTCCACGTCCCGAAAACGCCTCCACATCTCATCTCTTCCTCCCATTCCCCAAACCCAGCAGCCACCATGGCTACCCTTCCCACACCCATTCCACATTTTGTCTGTAGTTCTTATTTTATATTTGATGTATTTCCCCCACAACGCACCCTATTATTATTTTTTAATACATTTTTATTACAGAAGTTATAAACTTATAAAACAATCATGCACATGTGCAGAATTCCCAAACAACACCCCTCTATCAACACACCACACTATGGTGGAACATTTGTTACAAATAATATATCATCTAATATATCATGCTACCACTTTCATAGTGAACATTTGGCACACACTTCCATACTGCCCCATTATCAACACAGTACATCTTTGGCATAGATGCAAGAATATTATATTTTTACTGCTAACCACAATCTGTAGGTCACTCCAGTTGTATCTTTCCCATGCTTCTCCACATTCTCACCACCCTGCAATAGTGATGTACATTTGCTCTAGCTAACAAAGAACACTCTTGCATCTGTACCATCAACCACAATTCTCACCCACCTCTTGGTTTACTGTGCTATTCTGTTCCTAGATTATTCTCTAGCATTCTGTTAATTGGCATTTACATACCTAGCCTACCATTTTCAGCCACATCCCCATTTATAAACTAGCTGTTACTCACTATTTGGTACAATCCACTCTATACATTTCCACACTTTTACAGTAAATCTAATTAAAATTGCTACATACATTAAACATCAGTAGTTCATCTCAGTCCTCCTCCTATCTCCTTTAAGAATCCACCACCTACCACCAGGTTGTGATGTTTTCCTACAATTTCTTCTAGAAGCTTTATGGTTATTTCTTTTATTTTTAGGGTTTTGATCCATTTTGAGTTAATTTTTTGGATAAGTTGTGAGATAGGTATCTTCTTTCCTTCTTTTGACTCTGGATAGCCAGTTCTTCCAGCACCATTTGTTGAATGGACTGTTCTGCCTGAGCTGTGTGGGTTTGACAGGCTAGTCAAAAATCACTTGACCATACATGTGAGGGTCTGTTTCTGAACCATCGATTTGGTTCCATTGGTCTATGTGTCTGTCTTTATGCCAGTACCATGCTGTTTTTTACCACTATAATGAGGTAATATCATTTAAAGTGTGGAGAGTAGAGTTCTCTTTTCCTTTTTAAGATGTTTCTGGCTATTCAGGACTATTAACCCTTCCAAATCTATTTAGTAATCCTGTTTTCAATTTAAAAAACTGGTGGACTTTTTATTGTAATTGCATTGAATCTGTATATCAATTTGAGTAGAATTGACGTCTTAATGATATTTATTCATCCAGTCAGTGAGCATGGAATGTTCTTGTAGTGATTTAAGGCTTTTTAAATTTCTTTTAACACTGAGTTGCAGTTTTCTGAATACAAGTGCTTTACATCATTGGTTAAATTTGTTCCTATTTGAGTTTTATCTGTCATATTTTATTTTCACCACTCTTTTGATACTTTTAGTTACTTTTATTGATATAATCTTCATTTCTAGACTCTCTTCTAGGCTTCTCTCTCCTTTCTTTCTTTTCAGGCTCTAGCACACCCATTAGAATTTCCTGAAAATCTGGTCTCTTGGTTAGAAATTCTCTGTTTCTATTTATCTGTGAATATTCTAAACTCGCCCTCATTTTGAAAGATAATCTTGCTGGATATAAGATTCTTGGCTGGAAGTTTTTCTCTTGTAGTATCTTAAATATACCACTCCACTGTCTCGCATGGTTTCTGGTGAGAAATCAGCACTTAATCTTATTGGATATCCCTTATATGCTATGCATTGCTTTTCTCTTGCTACTCTCAGAATTCTCTCTTTGCCTTTGGCATTTGACATTCTGATTACTATGTGTTTCAGAGTCAGTCTATTTGGATTTTTTTGGATAGGAGTACGTTGTGCTTCTTGGACATGGATATCTTTGTCCTTCAATAAGGTTGGGAAATTTTCTACCATTATTTCTTCAAATATTCCTTCTGCCCTTTTCCCTTCTCTTCTCCTTCTGGGACACCCATGACATGTATATTTGCACATCTTTTGCTGTCATTTAGTTCCCTGAGACCTTGTTCAATTTTTCCATTCTTTTCTTCATCTGTTCTTTTCTCTGTTCACTTTCCGAGGCCATTTCTTCAAGGTCAGCAGTCCTTTCCTCTGCCTCCTCAAATCTGCTATTATATGATTCTGATGTTTTTAAAATTTCATTTATTGTACCTTTCATTCCCATAAGATCTGCTATTTTTCTATGTATGCTTTCAAATTCTTCTTTGTGCTCATCCAATGTCTTTTAAATAACCTTAATCTCTTCAGCCATCTCATTGAATTTATTAAGAAGAGTTTTTGAACATCTATGATTAGTTAGTTGTCTCAACTCCTTTATATCATCTGAAGGCTTATCTTGTTCTTTTAACGGGGCCTTATTTTCCTGTTTCTTGGTGTGGATTGTAATTTTTTTTGCTGGTGTCTTGGCACCTGGCTTACTAGAGTATTTATTCTGGATACAGTTTTTCTCTTTAGTTTAGGGCTTTCTGCTATTTCTCCTTTGCTGGTTGTGCAGCAGGAACCAAGGATGTAGTTGTTGCTATAAACCGTGGAGGCTCAAGCTGCCCTCAGGAACCGATGAAACTCCTCCCAATTTTCTCCTTTGCCAGGGGTAAGGACAGAGTCACAGGTTTGTGGAAGTTGTGCAGGTCTAGACTCTAGTTGCCCAGAGAGACTGATGAAGATTTATTTCCCTTTCTCCCATGCCTGGGTTGGGGATGGAGCTGCAGGTGTCAGCAGCAATCTATGCAGTGTGGGTCCAAGGTGACTGGACCTGATAGACTTCCGATTATTCACTCTGTGCCAACCAAATGTATCTGCAGTTACCTGGATAGGCTGGTGCAGGGCCCACCAGTCTCCTCCCTGCCAAAAGTGGACTGGGGCTGCTGGCTGATCTGGGTGAAAGAAACCAGTTCCTATCATTACTGTGATTTTTGGTCCTGGCTTCCCCTCAGGCTGGGGCAGAGTCAAAATGACAGCTACCAGCCTCTTTATGACCTGGACAAGTTCAACCTTTAGCTGTTCTTAGGGTTGTACTCTAATCAAAACCACAAATCAGTAGCTAAAATCAGTGGTCAACCATCTCCTCCTGCCCTATTTTTGGGAAATGGAGCTTCAAATTCCAGCCACAGAATAGCTCCTGGGGTGGCTTGTGCTGCCCAAGTAGAATGATCACCAGCCTCCGCAGGTTGGCTGGTAATTTCTCAGAGAGACTGGCATAGGTGCCCCAGCTTCCTCCCTACTAGAGGTTGGGCTGGAGCTTAGGCTAGAGCTGCCATCTGATCTGGATGGAAAGAAGCCGGTCCCCACCAGCACTGGGATTCTCAGTCCTCCCTGCTTCCCCTCGTGCCAGGTACAGAGTTAAGATGGTGGATCCTGGCCTTTTTCTGATGTGGACAGGCTCAAACTTTAGCTGTTCTCAGGATTATACTTTAGCCCGCTGAATTTACTCATCAGTATCTGAAGTTGGTGCCCAACCATCTCTTCCTCCCCCATTTTTGGGAAGTGGAGCTTTCAATTCCAGCCATGGAACAGCTCCCGAGGTGGCTTGTGCCTCCAGTGGAGGACAGGTACCAGCCTCCATTGCATGGAGTGCTCTACTTACGAGTCTTCTCTGCAGATGGGCAATCTCCTCCTTCCATTCCTTCAAGGATGTGGCAGGATGCTCTTTTGGTCTCCTGGAGCCCCCAAACAAGTACTTCAGCTAGCTCCAGAGAGCTCTGGGTATTTACTAACTGCCTTGTAGCAGGAGCTGACTCTAGGAGCTCCTTACTTCGTTGCCATCTTGCTGGTTGTTCCAGAGGTTTTTGATAGATACCCTTTACCAGGTAAAGATAGTTCCTTTTTATTCCTAGTAATTTACATCTGTGTTCTTGACTAGGTATGGCCTAAAGTTTTTCTTTCTTATGTTATGTTCAACTGTTTTAAATATCAATTTTATACCAACCTCATACAGAATTGGGAGTTTTTTCCACTTTTAAATTTCACAAATTCTACTGAGTATTATTATTATTAAGATTTATTTATTTATTTCCCCTCCCCCCACCCCAGTTGTTTGTTCTCTGTGTCTATTTGCTGTGTGTTCTTCTTTGTCCACTTCTGTTGTTGTCAGCGGCATGGGAATCTGTGTTTCTTTTTGTTTCATCATCTTGTTGTGTCAGCTCTCCATGTATGCGGCACCATTCTTGGGCAGGCTGCACTTTCTTTTGCCCATTTTTGGGCGGCTCTCCTTCCGGGGTGCACTGCTTGCATGTGGGGCTCCCCTATGCAGGGGACACCCCTGCGTGGCATGGCACTCCTTGCGCGCATCAGCACTGTGCATGTGCCAGCTCCACATGGGTCAGGGAGGCCCGAGGTTTGAACCGCGGACCTCCCATGTGGTAGACAGACGCCCTAACCACTGGGCCAAGTCCACTTCCCATCTGTTGAGTATTATTATGGAACTGGGATTAGTTGTTCCTTGAGAATTTCAGAGTCTTTACTAATAATACCATCAAGGTCTAGTGTGTATGTGTATATGTGTATTTGTGTGGTGTGTATTCACCTTCAAGAACTGCTGTGGATGTGGGTATAGACTTGTGCAAGATTTATACTTCTTTTCCATAATTTAAATTGTTATTTATATTTACCATAAATATTCTTTTTCCTTTTTTTTTTGGTACTTCATTGGGATAACTGGGTTTTCTTTTTCTTAGTCTCTTTTCTCTTACCCTTTATTAGTTTAGAAGTTTTTAATGCAATTTCTTTTTTTGTGTCAACTTTTCCTTTTTAACATGCATAGTTGGCTTAACAATGTTCAACATTAATCAGTATCTCTACCTTTCTTCTAGCTGTTGAAAGACCTTAGAATGTTTTTACCCTGTCATCTTCCATGTTTTTAATTTTCCAGTATTTTAGTTCTACCTTTTTGTAGCAGCCTAAACAAGTCACCAGTGTTACTATTGTTTCATACAACCAATGTCTGGGAAGGATTCCTTTTCATTTTTCCTTCTATTTCTTCAATTAGACTCTGTGGAGGTAAAATCTCTTATCAATTGGGTATATAAAAATGTCTCTATTTTGCTCTGACTCTTGAAAGAAAAATTGAGTTGCGTTTAAATTTCTAGGTTGACAGCTGTTTTTCCTGCATTTTTCCATTTACACTGCCTCCTCCAGGCTAAAGAATTGTATTGCATGCTGTAATAAATCCTATAAATCCTGTAAAAATGTATATGCCAGCCACTTCGTTTCAGTTATCTGTCTTTCTTTCTGGTTGCTTGTACATTTTTTCATTAGTCTTTTATATTCTCCAGTTTTAGTATGATGTGATTTTGTGTGTTACTCTAAGACATGGAGAGCTTTTTAAAATTGAACACTTGTGTTTTTGGAGAGTTTACTGCAATTATCTCATCAAGTATTGCCTCTCCCTCATATTCCCTATTTTCTTCTTTGGCAACATTTACTGGATGCATGTTCTAGTTTGTTATTTATCTCCTGTTATTCCAACCCAACTCCTAGAGAGTATGGGTTAGGGTGGCCACAAGACCAAAGAACACACTTGGCACTGAGTCAGACATAAGCTTTATTGGGACTTATGGACAGGAGAGGGTCTCTGATGGTGGCAGTCCAGAAAATGAAAGTACCTTTCCACAAAGAGGCAGGAAAATGAAGGGCAATATAAAGGATTTCAGAACAAAGACATTTAATAACAGACTTTCTGCTAGAGTCACAGGAAGCACATCAGTGGGGTTTGGTGATGTTATTGCAGGAAGGAAGTGTACAGCCTGGAGAAAATTACAGTCTACAATACCATCTGTATGTTCTTTTCCCTCTGGGGAGAATAGTTAATCTTTAACTTATGTCTGGGTCACAAAGGAGGCTACATGCTACGGGCTTTATTTCATTTAAGGAGGGGAACCCAGGACCTGGGCTCCCACAATCCACCCCTGCATAGCAGCCTAAGTTGACCGTAGGGCATGCATTGCATCCACATTCCACAGCAACAGTATAACAGCAGAATAGTAAGAGTCCTCCACCAAAAACAAGTAGATTTTCAAAGACATGCTGTCAGGACCAAGAGAGGGAATTAAACCAATTAGATAGGGGGCCAACAGCTAATTTATCAATGTGCTGTATGTGCTTTTGCATATGATTTAAAGCTTATAAAATATTATGGGAGTGATCAGGAATATATACACAACATTGAGCATTAATGAATCTCATTATAAGACAGAAAAGGTCTTGTTCCAAACTTGCTCGTGGGTGGTACTCTGCCATGGCAGCAAGCTGTTCCATACTGTCAAATTTGCAGGAGTGACAGTCCAAGGAAGGTCAGCAGCACCCGAAGATTTATTGGCTAGAGCACTAATGGCAAAAAGAAAGATGTTTATGGGGAACAATATGGGGCAGATCATAGGTAGAGAAGTCTTATGAGGGGGCTTCTAATACCACACATTTTCCCCTTCTAAATTCTCTGAGTTTTCTACAGTGACATCAAAAAATAATTTAGGCATAAGGAGAGTTCACATTGATACACGTAGGGCCCCAGCTATTTGCTGTCCTGATTGATTGCCTTTTACTTTCACCTGTCAGCTTTCAGGGACCCAATGGGGTGGGGGGGTGGGGAGGGAGCTTTATATTTGGAATTATCCAGGATTTTTTTTGAGCTCAGGGCTTTCAAACTGGACCTTGTGACCAGGGTCTTTGGTGGGCTTTATTCTGACCAAAACCTTCCCTGATTTCTATACTAACCTGCTTCAGCTCCCCCCTCAGAGAGTTTACTCCCTTATTCTTAAAGGAGAGCTGAAGGGCGACAATAATTTTTCTGTAGCTGCTTCCTGATGCTCAGGGGCAGTAGTCCTTACCTGACAAGGTGTGAAATTCTCTGGCTGTTCTATTGAGGTTGAGGGAAGGTGGGTCCAGCATCGTGGTTAGAACTGGATGAAATCCCCCCAACTAATACCTTGTTCTGGAAGACGTTGATTCTGGAAGAAACACTTAGAAAATGAATTAAGTTTACAAAGACTTTTAGCATGTTTAATATTTTTGAGCTGCAGTTAATAGATCTAAGCTCCAATATGCAATACCATACACGTTGTCTCTCCATGGAAGTAGGCCATAATGCCAATTGCATTTGTTTAAGTTCTACTTTCATTACTTGGGTCATTATTGCTCTACTTGGTATGTTCCTCACACAGGCAGCATGCTACAGCTCCACCGGCTCTTGGAGGGAAACTCCAGTGTTTTACCAGCCTGTTGCATAGCACCCTTTGGCACTATGAAACAGCCCATCTGGAGGCAATGTCCATTGTAAACTGGCCATATTGAGCCATCACTGGGTGCCACAGGAGTCTGAAATAGCAACATAGTTTTACATCTACTTTAGGAGCATGTCCAGAGATGTGGTAGATACTTTTATTATTTTAGGGGTTGTAGTGACTGACCAAGCCAATAACTCAAATGGAAAAGCACCATGCAGGGTCCTGGCAGCCTGGTTTGAATGCACAAGAGAGTTTGACAATACTGAAGCCTCTTTTAATTTTTATATACTTGTAAAATACTTTTAATGCAGTTTATAACATATCAAATGAACTTAACTATTTTTAGTACTTCACTTTGTACTTTTGCACCTTTACCATGATTATATTAATTATCATGTATTTTACTTTAGCAGTATAGGAAAAAAACTATTATTTTATGAAAACCTAAGATTCCAAATGGAATCAAGATTATTTCCCCTCTCCACCACCTTAATATACAGATTGAGGTGGCCTCTGACAGGTTTTTCTGTTATGCAGTTATTTTTGTCATCAATATCAATTCACATTTCTATTTAATAATGACTTCCTAGAATCAGTCATTTAAATATGCCAGTTTAGAAAATGCCTTTGTAAATTTTTTATAACCATAAGTTACTTTTACCTTTAAATAAGGTTATTAAATTACAATTAGCAACCAATGAAATTTACTGTTATTCATTTAAGTTTTGCCTTATATTCCTTATTCTGTTCTGTGAAAACTAGTCATTTTACTTTAGTATAGATTGATATTTTATTAACACAAACTTAAAATTTTTATTATTTTAAAGATTTAATACATATAATCATAATTTATTTTATTGGTATCCTATAAACTTAGGGAGATTACACCTCAGCTAAATAAAATTGAAACAATTATACTTCATGCCAGAAATGGCTTTTTTCTTCCCTTCAAAGGAGTCTAAAACCTTGTTTTTTTAAATGAAATTAAAAAATTGTGAATAACCTTAAAAGGATACTGACTGCTGGGTTCTGGAATATATTATAATTGTTTAACTTGTTTTAATCATAATTTAGCAAAGATCTTTCCATAACTTTTCAGGACTTTTTCTTAATGAAATTTGGTAAGTGGATTAATTACCCTATTTTAAGGCTGCTAAAAGGTTTAAATTGGAGAATTATAGGACAAACTATGATTCTTAATTCCCAGGCCTACAGTTCCCTGTTCTATCATACCTAGCCCTTCCCCCATAGTTCCTGCCAAGAGGAGGAGGCCGGGGTGGGAGTGGGGTGGGGCTGGATAGATCAGGGAGCTTAGGAATTCCTTTTTCCCTTTATAACTTTAACTCTTCTTCTAAGTCATGCACAGAGGCCTTTGCCCCTTGTTCGGCTTTGGTAGCCATCAGCAAGAATGCTAACACGGTCCATGCTATAGCTGCCTCTATCTGGTGGTCTCCCTTTTTCTTATTTAAGTGCAGCTGCTCTGCTACTTGCTATAGCACAGCCAGTATACTTGCTGGAGTTTTTAGGGCACCCCCATAAGTGGGGCAGCCACCCCTCCCCACATGGCCAACCCAAGATTTCCCCCACCAATTTTCCTTTCCCTGAGCTCATGCCCACTACTGCTGGCAGTCCTTTGGTCTCCTGTCTGGTGGCTCCCCAGTTGTTTCAACCCAGCTCCTGGAGGGCATGGGTGAGGGCATCCACAAGACAAAAATACACTCGGCACTGAGTCAGACATAAGCTTTATTGAGATTTACAAATATGAGCTCTGTCACATTCCCCAATGGAACAGCAACAATCTCCCAAGTGCAAAGGCAAAGACCAGTCTGTGGTGGCGGCAGGCCAGAAAATGTAAGTAGCTCTCCACAAAGAGGCAGGAAAATGAGGGGCACCATAAAGGATTTCAGAACAAAGACATCTCATAACAGACTTTCTGCTAGGGTCACACGAAGCACATCAATGGGGTTTGGTGATGTTATTGCAGGAACAATACAGCCTAGAGAAAATTGCAGTCTACGAAACCATCTGTATGTTTTTTTCCCTCTGGGGAGGATCATTAATCTTTAGCTTATGTCTGGGTCATGCTGGTGGCTATGTTCTGCGGGCTTGTTTTCTTTAAGGAGGGGAGCCCTGGCCCTGGAGTTCCTCACCCACGAAACTTTCTTTAATATTGCCCATCCTTTATCTCTCTGTGCTTCAGATCTAGTCTCTAGTTCACTGGCTCATTGCTGAGTTATTTCTAAGCTAGTATTTAGCTTGTCTGGTGAGTTTTTAATTGAGATAATAGTGGTTTTCATTTCCAGCTCTTCTAGTGGATTCCTTACAATTTGCCTGTTTTTTCTTTGTACTCTGTGGGGTTTTTTCCTTATGGTTTTGATGCATTCTTTTATGCCTTTATTCCATATAAACACATTTTAGGTTATTTTTCAAATTGTCAGTCTAGTACATAAAGTTCGTGTGTCCTCCTGTTTGTGGGGTCTACTGACCTTCACTCATAGTATATCGCTTTGTTACTTTTTTGCATGATTCCTTCTCTAATGGGGTGCATTTTCCCTCAAGGGTTCCAGGCTCCTGGACTGTGTGGCAGGATCCTTTTAGAGTAGTTCTGCGTTTATTTCTTTTTCCTTTTTTTTTTTTTGGTTGTTTTTTTAAAAAAATTAAATTGTCTTTTTTTAAAAAAGATACATAGATCACAAAAAATGTTACATTAAAAAATATAAGAGGTTCCCACATATCCCACCCCCCACCCCCCACTCCTTCCACATCACCAACCTCTTTCATCACTGTGGCACATTCATTGCATTTGGTGAATACAGTTTGGACCACTGCTGCACCGCATGGATTATTGTAGTTTACACTCTCCCCTAGTACGTTCAGTGGGTTATGGCAGGATATATAATGTCCAACATCTGTCCCTGCAGTATCATTTAGGACAACTCCAAGTCCCAAAAATGCCCCCAATCACATCTTACATGGTTGGGAGGGAGTTCTCCAGGGCATGTATATAGGGTACATAAAAATGTTCAGATATATGTTGGGTATTTTCATAGTAGTTATAGTTACAAATGACAACTGAGGGAGTGCTGAGTTCCTAGCCACAGGAGCTCTGTCACATTCCCCAATGGAACAGCAACAATCCCCCTAATGCAAAGGCAAAGACCAGTGAAAAAGGATGGTCCAATGATGAGTCATTGATACTGATAACTATGCTTATGAGCCTGTGTGCCTGAAATTTTAACTAGGCCTAGAGCTGCAGAGTGGAGCCTCCATGTTGCTCAAATGTGGCCACTCTCTAAGCCAAACTCAGCATGTAAATGCATTACTCAGCATGTAAATGCATACCTACCCCAGCATGGGACATGACTCCCGGGGATGAGCCTCCCTGGTGCTGAGGGATTACTGCCAATCACTAACTGGTGATGCAACTGGAAAAAGACCTTGAATAAAAGGGGAAAATAGTAAAGAAAAATGAGTTTATATAACCAAGAGTCTTCAAAAAAGAGTCAGGAGGGAAACGGACTTTGGCCCAGTGGTTAGGGCGTCCGTCTACCACATGGGAGGCCCGCGGTTCAAGCCCCGGGCCTCCTTGACCCGTGTGGAGCTGGCCCATGCGCAGTGCTGATGCGCGCAAGGAGTGCCGTGCCCCACAGGGGTGTCCCCCGCGTAGGGGAGCCCCACGCGCAAGGAGTGCACCCATAAGGAGAGCCGCCCAGCGCGAAGGAGGGAGCAGCCTGCTGAGGAATGGCGCCGCCCACACTTCCCGTGCCGCTGACGACAACAGAAGCGGACAAAGAAACAAGACGCAGCAAAAAAAAAAAAAAAAGACACAGAAAACAGACAACCGGGGGAGGGGAGGGGAATTAAATAAATAACTAAAAAAATAAATCTTTAAAAAAATAAAAAAGAGTCAGGAGGTAATCAGAGGGGTCATGCTTATGCACGCCTCAGCAGGATCCCAGACACAGCCAAAGTAGATACAACCCTAGGTACTGGTGCTCCTGAGGGCTACAGAGACACACAGGTTCTACGATCATGGCAGTTGGCTCTGAAGTTCAGTGCCTTGCCAGGGAGCCCTGATTTGGAATTTGTGCTCCTGAGTGTGATGGAGTTCGACTCAGATGTGACTTCTTCACACATGCCTCTTCTGTCACTTTTACTGAACCTGTGGTTGGCACTGGAGTTGGTGTATACCCAGGAGACTTCAGTCTTTGAACTGCCATGTGCCAGCTGGGCCCTGAGCCTCAGCAGAGTTGCAGCTCCTACTCTCTGGTTTGTTGGACTTGCACGGGTCGGCTAACAGGGAGGTAAAAATGGTCAACCACCACACTAGGGAACCGTGAGTGCCTACAACCACAAGCAGGAGAATATCATCCATCAACCATGTGGGATCTAAGCCCCCTCTTGATATAGAGGTGGAGTGGACCTCACCAACCCAGGGTCCACAGGATGGAAGAATAAAATATGGATTAGAGTAAATTTACTGGTATTCTACTATAGAATAATTGTGACTCTAGCAGTTGAAGAAATTGTATCACTGATGTGAAGACAGTGGCCACTGCTGAGAGCAGGGAGAGGGAAGAAGAGATGTAATATGTCTTTAGAGTAATGTTAGCCTGGACACCACTTTTGTGATAATGTCCAATTTGGGATTTTACTAGCCCACAGTGGAAGTGGAAACTCAGACCCCAAACCCTTGCAAGGTGTCAGCCCCAAGTTTCCATTTTTCAAGAGATTTCTTGTCTTCTGAGACCGGGCCTTGACATGAGCATGATTTTTAGTCTCTGTGCTGCCGGATGAATTTTTTCCCCCCAGTCTTTCCTTTCACATAGGGGCAGAATTTCATGACTCTTGCATTTTTGGAGTGTCACATCATGCCTTGTGTGGTTCAAGGCCCATTCTTTGCCCTGCCCCTGTGGACTGCAGCATCCATGCTCCCAGTTCCCATGTTCTGAGATGGTTTTGGTGTTTAGGGCTCTGATTTGTAGTTTCCTCATCATTGACGGCTTTCTTTATTTCTTGTGAGCTCAGACCTGCATGTAAAACACTTTTTTTGTTGTCGTTTATTTCTTCCAGCCTTTCTAGGCATTTGTGGAGGGTGAATTTTGAGTTTTCTTAGTCTCTACTGTTGTTGGAAACAGAGCTATCTCTAGTACAACTTAAATTTGCAAAATAGCCATGCTCATGTCTTGTCTTCAGTTGTTAACCCATCTACCTCTGCCAGGTCAGATGTGTTAGTTCCTCTGCCAACAAACCAGCCATTCTTCAGCATCACTGTCTGGGGCTTCATGGATGGGTATCTTTTGCAAAACTTGCAATTTGATATTGCAGTCAATTTGACAGTAAGATGAAAATACAAAGGAAATAAACACAATTGCCAAGTCTTTGACCTGAGCAGTGGGGTTAGGACATCTTTTAAACTGCTAGGCAGGAAGGGATTTTTTTTGAGAGGGGGGCTAGTTTTATAAGTGGGGCATTCATTCTTGAATATTTTGGGGGTGATGAGCATGTTTGTTTTCCGTTCCACCTTGCTGCTTGGATAAGGAATGCCTTGATGATAAGGATCCCAGTGTATGTTGGGCTCTGAATTATGTGGCTGGGTTCTCATTGCTGCAGTAATGGGGAGCTCCTGTTAAACCTGCAGTGTCCTATGGCTTGTTGGTGAGCAACAGACCATCAGAGATCAGCCTTGCTGAGCTCAGCCTGCCTTGTAAAGGATGAAACTTTGGGAAAAGCCTAAATCTTTTGGTTCACATTTCCTGCAAGGTAGACTTTTATCTATTCATACCAAAACTCCCTGGGGTGCTAAGCTTGCCCCTGATTTGCTGAAACCAACACTCTTGGGATGGCGCCAGGAAATCTGCATTTTAAAAAAATGCTCAGGTGATTCCCAATCATATCACTGTGTAGAATCTTTGTTCTGGGTGGCTCATGAGGTGATGATGGTGAAGACAGTGCTCTCCTAACAATCTCTGGGGCAAACAGACTTACCTTTGATAAGGCTAGGCTTCTAACAGCGAGAATAGAACTGGTGATTGTGGTCGCTTTGTGTTTGAGTGTGGTGTGGGGAGGGGGATTAGTCTTAGTGGTTTACCAGAAGGCTCATCATTGGAGATTTTTTGGTGGGGGGGTGGTAGAAAGTCTCTTCATGATTTGAAAGGAGGCGGGGCGGGAAGAGAATAGGAGAAAATCTAATTGAGCATTAACTTCCTCCGGCTTTGTGCTAAAATGTTGCCTCGATTTCAGTTAAGCAAAGCACATTCTTCCTCATCCCTTGTTGATCTTGGGTTGCCATGGCAGCAGGCACACTGCTCCCTAGCCCACCCCCACTACCTACCTCTGGCACCGGGTGACTCTACAGAGTTTGGCTGGGCCAAGACTTTCCCACAGGCTTGGGACTGAGGTGGTATAATGTGGGACAGATTTCAGAGTGGAGGTCAAAACTTGCTGTTGCCAGCAGTTTATTAAGAACTTCAAAAAAATGAGCTGAGGAGCGCTGTCTGGTAAGATATTGTGTCCCTGCCCACACACTTTGGACTGGACTTAGGAACCTTATAGGTGGAGCCATCCCAGTTACCCTGTGGGCAGATCACACCTCCATGGTGCCGCCTCTCTTGGCAATCACTCGCTCGGTATCTAGGGTGAGAGTCTGTCCATGGGTTTCCCTGGGGTCCTCCTGGAAGAGGGTTCCTCCAAGTGAGGTCCATGGACTTTTGGCACTGACCGTCACTCCCATGTTCCTAGTTTGGTAAAGAGGCAAGTCATGGAGTCCTTATTCTAGGAGAGATTACCAGAAGAGGATTGGATTCTGCACAAAAGGTGACATGTTCCATTTGGGGCAAAGTAAGCAAAATGACCATAGGACCCCCAGCTGAAGGTTCCCTGTGAACAGTCAGCTAGACTGTTCAGCTATGCTGGGCTGGATGTAGGAGTTTGGGAGTCCATTCTTTTTTTTTTTCAGACTTTTTTTTTTTATTGACTTTGTAATAATATTACATTAAAAATATATATGTGAGGTCCCATTCAACCCCACCCCCCAGCAACACTCATTCCCATCATCATGACACATCCATTGGATTTGGTAAGTACATCTTTGGGCACCTCTGCACCTCATAGTCAATGGTCCACATCATGGCCCATACTCTCCTCCATTCCATCCAGTGGGCCCTGTGAGGATTTACAATGTCCGGTGATTGCCTCTGAAGCACCATCCAGGGCAGCTCCATGTCCCAAAGACGCCTGGGAGTCCATTCTTAAAGGGTTTCCCCTGTCTCTTCCTGGATCTTGCTTCCCCCTGTATCATGTGACCTAGAGTGGCAGTCACACCTGCAGGCAGTCAGCCCAGTCCAGGTCCACTGTGGGTCCCAAGAGTCTGTGTTTTGAATTTATTTTATTTTATTTTATTTTTTTGACACGCTCAAGTTTGAGAATCAGGCTGCAGGATCCTAAACTCAGCCTGGGCTCCGTTAGAGTCCTCTAACATGGAGTTCCTCCCAGGCTGCTCCAACACACCCAGCCTTGGCCTTGGGGTTCCCCTTGAGTAATTAGAACTGCATGTGGGTGGAGTTTAACTGCCGGGCTTCCAGCCCCGTGGTCCTTTCACTTTAGTGGGCAGCTCTCAACTGATCACCACTGCAGCCTTCATCTTCAGTAAGACACTCCAGCTTTTAGCTGAAGCTGAAAGAACACAGAGTTCCTGCCAGCCACGTTTCTCTCCTTCTCGGTGTCTTTACCAGATGGCCTTTGTCTTCCTGTTTAGAATTCAGTCATTCCTTCGGTGCACCTGGTGGTCTCTAGGTAGGAACGGCACTGAAAAGGATGTTCCCAGCCCGGCAGATTTTCCACCCTGCCCCATGGCCTCACCGAGCAGGGCACACTCTCAAACATCAGAGCATCTCCTTGGACCCCACGCTGATTCCGATTACCCAGCCACACTGTTTGATTTCTAATGCTTTTTATTCCTGCTGTCTCCAAAACCACTTTCTCTGTGCTCTGTTAGCTCCATGCAGCCTCGGGCCAGCATGGCTCCCTCTGCTGCCAGCCTCCCTTCTGAACCTGCACTTCTGCCTCAGGAGGCAGAAGGCCCACGAATCCAGCCTCCCCCCGCTGGCTTCATGCGGCGCCCTCTCTACCCATCTTGGTGCAGGGTCCCACTGGGTTTGCCAGACAAAGAAAGTCACCGCCGAGTCTAGGGATGGTTTTAGGGTCACTTTTGATCCTCCCTTTCGAAGACAAAGTGGCCCCCAAGGCTTCACAAAAAATGGTAGACAAAGAGATTTGTTTTCCTTTCTGGGGGCTGCATTCTGTTAGGTTGATTAGTTTTCTGTCTTCTAGAAACTAGTTCTCCTCCTCACCATTTTCCCTTCTTACCTAGTTCATGGTCAAATCCAAGCAGTGTGGAGTATGTCATTTTAAAAAAGTTACCCTGGAAACAGAAGCATAATGGCTTAATGAAATAGCATAATGTATATGAATCATGTATATATATCATGTATATATTTATATGTGTGTATACATTATGTAGCATATACATCTATCTATATCAATCTATCATCTATCGTCTAATCAGTCATCTGTCATCTGTCTGTCTATCTGTCCATCTATCCATCCATCTATCTATGATAGTTTCTCTGGATATTAAGCAACCAACAAGCATGTTTCAGGACTGCTAGAGTGAGTTACTTAATTCCCATCTCCCTGAGTCTAACATTTCTTAGGAAGCAGAAACTGATATTAATATTGGCCTAAGTAAGCTACATTAGTAGAGTAAATATATGATTAAAAAAATGAAAAGGAAAGAAAAAGGAGAAAGTTACTTTGTATTTCAAAGCAAAACAGACTATTTTAAAGGGCAAACGGTCCTCTCCTTTTATTGATGGAAAGACTCTATTATCTTTAGCAGTAGGTGATCCTTTCTGAAGTTGAAAATGTCAACATGATTGTGGAATTTTAAAAAAGCATTCATACTACATCTAAGACACAGTTCCTCTTCGCTGACATGGAGGATTGGGACTCGATGGTACGTGAAAATTCCATACCATCCCAATTCCCATCATGATCTAATTTTTTCTCTTCCACCATGGACTGCCTGCCATTTTGGATTTACGTTAAGAATGGATCAGGTGTACTTGGGTGTGCCATCAGTTTTTCTTTTATATTTCATAAATGTAAGACAAGTTCATCATGGAAACTTCAGAAACCTGTTTTGTGGTATCCTTATTGTGTGCCAGGCAGGTCCTACCCCATATCACCTACTTACCTCAACAATCCTGTAAATTCTCTGTAAACCTGAACTTCTCTAACAAAAAAAACAAATGTATAAAAAGAAAAAAACAACAACAACAATCCTATAAAGGGGGTAGGTACTATTGCTATCTCAATTTGGCAAATAAGGAAACTGAGGCATGGGGATAATGATGCCAAAGATATATAACCAGCAAATGGTAGGACAGGGATATAAACTTGGGTACTTAATTCCAGAGTCTAAACTTGTATTAAAATCACCACTCAGAGGAAATCATAATTGGAAGTTGGTATATTTCTTCCATATATATATTTATCGTGTTGCATTAAATTGAGATCTTACTGTTTTGTGGAGTTTAAAACACTTTCCTGGTTCCTATTATTTTCTTTAAAATATGGTGCTTTCCAATGGTTATGTAATATTTCCTCATTAGGATGATCTAGAGTGTAGCCATTACTCAATTGTTGCCTATTTATATTGTTTAGTTTTTCCACTCTTAAAAACTATTCCGTTGAGCATCCTTAGAAATCACTGCTTATTTCTTTAAGACTTATTGCTAAAAGCACAAATACTAGGTTACTAGCCATGATCAGTTTGAGGCTTTTGATACATATTAGCAAACAGCTTTCCATCAATCTCCTTGCCCACACTGAGTAAAGCCTTGCAGTACACTTCCTTCATGGGAACAGTTTTGTTCGCTTCCACTTTGGAGGTGGAGCTGGCCATCTTCACTGAAGCCGGTTATCCTATGTCAGGGGTGATGCGGCTGCCTGTTGCCTCTTCACCATAAGACTCCCTGGTAGCGGCCTGGCCTTGTAGCATGAGGGGTGGCTGACGCGTCTGAAACTTGGAGGCTGCACTGCTTTCCAGGGACGAGACGGAGGCCAGACATTGCCTAGGACAGTGGGTCTCACCCTGGAGTGATTGTCAGAGCCCTCGGGGAGCTTGATAACCCTCCACATTCCTGGGCCCCATCTGCAGAGTGTCTGATTCAGCAATGCTGGGGCCGGACCTGAGAATTGCTTCTCTAATGATATCCTGGCTGCTGCTGCTGCTGCTGGCCCAGGGGCTGCACTTGGACAACAGTAGACTAGAAAATTCACAAGTGCTCTTTTCCCAAAGAAACCTGGCATCACACCCAACGGAAAGCAGGCAGCAGACCTCTGCTGGCCATTTTGGTCAGCTTTTCCTTTCTTTTTCTTTTTTCTTTTTTGTACTCTGCAAAGTTATTTCTACCGCTAGTAAACATTTGCTGGTATACTGTACCAGGTGGTTTATATATGTTATCCTTTTATATCCTCACTGCTATTCTTGAAATTACTAGGCTTTGCCTCATTTTTACGCTGAGAATTTGAGTCTCAGAGGAGTCAGATTTAGGCTTTACTGCCAAACTCACCTTTTCCGTGGGCAAGCTACAGGACTTCCAAGGTCGAAGCACTGAAAACCTGGGCGGGCCGTGGAGGCTCAGGTGTGTGGGGTGCTGCAGGGGACCTGCTTGTGGTCTCCATACCTGGCCCTTGTGCTGTTCCCTGGGCGTGAGAACGTAAGGAGGTTGGCTCAAATGATCAATACGACCAACTGCTGTGGAACTGTTGATTGGCTCAACAGGTAACTTAAATAAAACAGTGAGTCTCAGCCCTGGCTGCACTTTTTAAAAAAAAAATGTATTTATTTTATTTCATTTATTTATTCTAGCCCCTGCGCCCTTGTTGTCTGCGCCCACTGCCTGCCGTCAGCTGTCTGCAGCGGCACGGGCCATCAGCTGTCTGCAGTGGTGCGGGCCAGCTTGCCCTCACCAGGCGACCCTGGGCATCGAACCTGGGGCCTCCCATGTGGTAGGTGGGAGCCCAATCACCGGAGCCACATCTGCTTTCCAATGGCTACCCCTCAGCCCACCTGGAGAGTGTAACAATTCCAGTCAAGTGCTCTGTGGTGGACCGTAGCTGGAGCAGCGGTGGGAAAGCCTCCCCAGGTTACAGCAGGGTGGGGAAAGTGCTGCTTTCAAGCGAAGGCTGGAGCCAGCCCCAGTTCTCAGGGCCACAGAAATGCTCTCCCTGGCTTCTTCCTGTGCAATCACAGGGAGATTCTTGTGTCACTACCCCTAAGACAAAGGAAAAGAGAAGCTTGACGTGGGAAAACAAAGAAGAAAGAAAAGAAAGAGGGGAGGGGAAGGATGAGGAGGAGAGCAAAGAATAGAGGGAAGTGCCGCCTAGTCTGCTGTGGGTTTTTCCCTTGTCCCCTGACTTGGGCCTGCTGGCAGGACCGGATGCTTTCAGCCCCTTGGCAGCTCCGGAGGTGGTCTCTACCTGCACCCTGCTGCCCCCACCCATGGCTCTTGCTTTGGTTGCCAGTCCCTGGAAGAGGCTCTGGGGAAACTGCCAGACTAAGGTGACTGAAGTGTGCCCAGCCACCGTCTGCGTGGGCACGTTCCGCCCCTTCCTCCCTGCCCGCCCGCCCACACAGTCCTCTGAAAAGTGAAGGGGAAACCTCTGAGACTCACAATACTTGGAGCTTGCTTGCCGTTAGTCTTGGAGTGAGAATCAGATGGACCCCGTATCCCATTCGTGTTCGCTGACCTGGGGCATGGGGAGGTGGTGACAAATCTGCCAGGATTTCACCCTCCTGGGTGCCGCCCTTTCGCCTCCCAGCGGAGTCTTCTTGCCTGGCCTGCTCCCCACCCTCACCTCAAACGCCAGCAGAAATTGCCTTGATGTGATTTGACTCGTGTCCTTTTTCATGGAAAACACCCAAATTGGAAGAGGGTTATTATTAGTTGGAACCTCATTCTTGCAGTGTTGCTTTTTGCCTCTAACAAGGCGGTTGTGCTGAAATTTACCTTTGCAATATTGGAAATGTTTCTTGAATAGATGAATAGTATGAAAATATTGCTGGAGAAATATTTAGCTAATTGAGAAAACAAACATTTAGAAACAAACATTTAGCTGCATTTACATAATGTGTAAATTACTTGCATCTCAGTGATGTGCTAATTGCACCTTACTTAAAATCCCATGCTGATTAGAAATTAGCCCATCTAATCCACAAAGGACCTTCAGGGGGTTGAACTGGCTGCACTATTCTCGCCTTGTAGGTTATGCTAACACAAGGGCTCTCCTCTCCCTAAAAGAATGCAGGTGTTCATCCAGTGCAGGTTCTCTGTGGTAGAATATTTGTTGTGACAGCACATACCCTCTCACCCTCGTAAAGGAACTGCCCCTGCCGATCCTTGGGCAAGGCTGAGTCATTTGCTCCCAGACTTTATTAATGGGAATTATTCATCTGTAATAAGTTCATCTGCTGAGATGCAGCTCACCCAGCTGCCCCACCCCTGAATACTCCCTGGTGGTTCTTTCTGCCATTTTCCTGCATCGATCAGCGCCTGGGGCTCGCGGCTTCAGGGAGGAAGGGTCTCCCTTGTGGCCTCACGCACACTTCGACTCTCCTCTCCTTGGCTCCTTTGGGCGCCTCCTTTCCGGCACCTGCCCTTTCCTTGGACAGCATTTTGGTCACAGATGGAATGTGGGTGGCCAAGGACCTGGAGTGGCTGTGCTTTTGCAGGCAGAGTGGTTAATGAGGCCGGGGTCCTGGAGGGCAGTGTGTACAGACCTGGGGGTTGGAAGAGAGCGAGCCTTGCCTGACGAGGGCAGGGTCAGGAAGAGGGGCTGGCAGCTCTCTGGAAGGAGGGGCGGTGGGCAGGCCGCAGAGCCGACCCACGCCTTCCCTGTCCTCCACAGTAAATGGGATTTATTTATTTATTTTTAATATTTTATTTATTTCTCTCCCTTTCCTGCCCCCCTCCCCCAATTGTCTGCTCTCTGTGTCCATTTGCTGTGTGTTTTTCTGTGCCCACTAGCATTCTTTGTCAGCGGCACGGGAATCTGTGTTTTCTTTTTGTTGCGTCATCTTGCTGCGTCAGCTCTCCCTATGTGCAGTGCCATTCCTGGGCAGCCTGCACTTTTTTTTTGCGCAGGGCTGCACTTTTTTTACAGGGTGCACTCCTTGCACATGGGGCTCCCCTACACGGTGGACACCCTGCGTGGCACGGCACTCCTTAAGCGCATCAGCACTGCACGTGGGCCAGCTCACCACACAGGTCAGGAGGCCCTGGGTTTGAACCCCCGGGCCCCCCATGTGGTAGGTGGACATGCTATCTGTTGAGCCAAGTCCGCTTCCCTGTAAATTGGATTTAAAGAACCTGCCTCCAGGACTGAAGATGAAGGTTCGCCTGGTGGCTCAACCTGGCACACAGCAGGTGCTCAGTCAGGGCGAGCTGAGCCTGGTCGCGGGTCAAGGGTCAGCTTCATCCTTGTCTGCCATGTGTTGCCGGGTGGAGTGTGTGATTATATATGCCCGTAAGAGTTAGGTTCCAATTTTTTTCAGGTTGTAGTTTACTATTCCTATAACTGCTCTTTCCCTCCCTCCGTTTAATGTTTTTTCTTGGTCACTTGGCAAAGACAAGCTTAAAGCAATGTCTTCTGTGAGTAGACAGGACAGCACCTTCGAGGCAGCGCATGTGAGGAAAGTTCTGCGAGAATTCCACTGACTGCAGAGCACTTCCTGGAAAGCCAGGCGCCCTGAACGCAGGTCCAGCCCTGGGCTTATCAAGTTCAGGCCGGCTGGAAGGGGCCCTCAGGGGACGCTGGGGGCAGGGACCTGGCTTGCCCAAGCTGGGCATAAATGTAAAGCCACACAGCTCCACAGGGGCCCTTTCTCCCAGGGCAGCGTTCTGGGGTCACGCACTGGACTCTTCTTTGGAGTTGCTCAGGCTGACCGCTGGCATCAGTGGTGGTTCCCACAGGGCTGTATTACCTGCAGTTAAATTCCTCAGGGAGCTGAAAGGCTGTGGGGTAAATCTCATGGCAGCTACTGATGACCAAAAGATAGGAATATTCCTTTTATTTTCATTTTCATTTTAAAGCTCCTGCTTTTCAAAGGTCAGCAAACCACCGCCTGCTCCCTGACTTTGCGAATGAGGTTTCCTTGGAAGCCAGCCTCCCCCAGTAGTCTCCTCTGGCTGCTTTTGCCTAAATGGCAGAGGTGGGTAGTTGCAACAGGATGGAAGGACCTGCAAAACCTGCAAAACCAAAAGTATTTACTTCCTGGCTTGTCACAGAAAAAGTCTGTATGTCCGAAAAACAGGTATTTGGATAAATAAGTGGTGGTCGAGCCATTGGGTAGGATATCGTGGAATGAGGTTTTTAGCCTTAAGAAAGCTGTGAATTCCCTGAAAATGAGTGCAAAACATGTTCTGTGGAAATGAGTATGAACATTTTTTTTTTTTTCAGGAAAGAGGGCCCGTTGGCTTTCATTTTTAATTCACAGATATTTGAGTGCCTGCTTTGTGCTAGGTGCTATGCTTACTAAAACACAAATCTGAAGATTTTAGAAAATTTATTTATATATTTACCATTTATTTATCAAAAGGAGACAATTTGCGAATTGGGGAACCTCTGTGCTGAGACAAAAACCCTTGATTTTCCCAGAGAAAGAGGCAGCTAACATTGTAAATCCCATGAGGTTACAGAAATAAAAATGTGTTTGGCTGAAAGATGTAAGAAAGGCAAGCCTCCGGAGGGGACGGAATGCTAGCTAATAAAACTTATCTACCCGGGACAAACGCCCTGGTTTCTGGATTCAAAGAATGTCAGAATGTGCTAGCAGTTGCGCAAGCCCAGTGTCTCAGATAACTGGTCTCCAGATAGCATGTCTCTGGCATATGTGGGTGATTTCAAGATGAACTGGAAAGTTATCGGGGTGTAGATAAGTTGGTCTTTGCTTCACATGGGTATGGACAAGTTCCTCCACGGCCTCGCTAATCCATTTAACCTGCTGTTGATACAACTGGGAACAGGACAGCTTCAGGCCCTGTTCCCATGGTGCTTAAGGATGTGGGAAGTAGACCTACAGACAGGCCACAGAGAAGGAGCCACTTGAAAAGGGAAGATGAAAAAACTCGTGCAAAAAGAGACCCCGTCCGCACATGTGTTCTTTCTTATATAGTATTGAAGCTGAAGCTAAAGAAGGCAAGAGTCAGAAACCAATCCTGAAGATCACCTTTATGTCATGAAAGCCACAGTGTAAGGTAACAGTGGCCCTTTTAAGTTCAACATTTGGCCAGTTTTTAAGTGGCGATTCTAATTCCTGTCTAGGTAGCTTTCATTATTCTAAGCACCACTGCTTGCCAGAGACCTAGAGGGGTAATGGGCTATGCCTGATTTTGAAATTCTTTGGAAAATAAATACATTTTTTCTTCTAACAGAAGAAAAATGGCTACTGGAAATTCTGTGTTTTGCCCACTAGCAAAAGGAAATTCAAAAAGGGTAATACTTAGTGATGTGGGGTATGTTCACACGTTATTGTTGCATGAAATCATGTTTCCAAAGAGGATGATACAACTGGAAAAAAAATGTGTGTGTGTTTGCTCCCCTGCACACATCTATATACACATATATCAAAAAGATGGTCAGGATTTTGCAAAGATGGTCACCTCTGGATGGGGACTGAATTTTAGTTTTTTTCCTTGCAGTCTGTCAGTATGTTATCAACTTTCTATAATGTATAGAAATGTTCATAGTATCAGAAAATATTTTAATAAATTTTAAGGGAAAAGGCTTTATTACTTCAGGCTCAAAGAGATGTGAATGTCTCTGGGCAGGTGAATTTGCTCCATTCTTGTTTTACAAACACTTGCAATGAGCTGTCTTTGTAGCTCGTCTCGGGGGATTTCTTGGGCTAGAACGGAGTCCCATAGACACTGTCACAGGAAATAGCCCTTCTCCTCCTCATTGGGGGTTAGTGAGTGCTCATTTAGACCCGCTGAGTCAGAGAGGCATTTGCTGAGCTGGAATCATCGGCTATTAGCGCTGGAAGGGGCCATGAAGTTCATCTAATTTGGCTCATTTATGATTTGGAAGAAGCTAAGACTTTTAGAGGTTGTGGCTTTTCTAGGGTTTCACACAGAAAATGGGAGCTAGACGTGGCCTGAGAATTCTATACCATGGACTCCATCCTTTGAATCGATCGTGTCTTTCTGGAGGGAGAGGAAAATCTGGTGCGTGCGTAATGTGGACTAGTCTAGGGAAGGTGTGGCTGCAGGACACAAGCGAAGCTTCCTGGGGTGCCCTCCCCCTCCTCCTTCCTTTGCTCTCTCTGCCCGCCCGCCTTAGGCTGCTTAGCTCCTGAACCCCCTGTTTCTCTTCGGGAGATCCCCCACCTTGTGCGTCTTGGGGGAAAGCAGAGCGTGCTCTTTCAGACAGGAGCTGGACGTACCAGACCACTTTCTCAGTCTCCCTCACAGCTAGGGGAGATGTGGCTCAGCCAGGCGGATGGACCTCATAGCAGAGGGACAGTGGCTCCAGCCGCAGTGGCAGCCAGCATTCAGGGCCAACCGTTAGCTGGGGCATTTGGCATCGGCCATGGAGATAAAGGTGGCACCCGGAGGGTTCGTGGCAGCATCTTGTCTGCGGAGCAGGCGGCCTCCTGGTCTCCCTGGCCCTGCACGGGCTCCAGGATGGAGCCCACGAGCCCCTCGAGACCTCTCCACGAATGAGCTGGTTTCTGCTGCCTGCCCCCCCGAGGCACCTTGGCCGATGAGCTCTCCCTGGCGAAGCTGGCGGAGGACTTCAACTCCATCCTTCGCATTCCTGGGGAAATCACTGCTCTCTGAGCTATTTGTGACAAGCAACAGAACCTACATCTTCAGCTGCATGCTTATCTTTTCTTTTCCTCTTCTTCGGTTTTAATCTCCAGCCCTTGTCCTGTGTTTGGCATCTGTTGTTTACATCCCAAAAAGCAACAAAACCCATAAACTGAACAATGTTTATGGAGTTTTAGTGTCCCTGAAACCTTTCTAGCACCACATCTCCTTTTCATTTATGCAGCCTTTTAACAAAGAAAGGTTTTGTTTTCCTCTTGTGGTTTGCATAACATAAGGCTATTTGCCCGGACTGGCAATATTTATACTCTCTTGATTGTAGCAGTTAACAGATTTCATTGATACTGTCATGGTGTTTTGATTCTTGGGCTCCAACCTCTTGGACAAGGGAGAAAATGGGACATTTGATGTATAGACCTCGGGAAGATGAGAAAATGCCTTGGTTTGGGGAAATTAATTTTTCTCTCAGTTCCTATGCTGGCAGTTGCATTGCCTTGTCTGTCCCACTTGTGATGGCCTATAACCTCTAATAAAAGAAAAAGAGGATTTTTCTTTGATATAAAGAAATGATGGTATTGATCAAGACCTTTCGATGACTCTTCACTGTCTAATCTCAAATTTCTTTTTCTTCCCCACTGTGTGTTTGGGAAAGAAAGAGAATCACCTTTATCTGTAGGTGCCAAGATATAACTAGGGTTAGGTGTATCCCTGTCTATTACCTTGAAACACCTAAATGGGCAATGATAGTTGGACTGAAGCATATTTAGGTACAGAGGAAGTACATGGTTGAACTTGTTGTTGGGCAGTCAAAAGCATTAATGTTCAAAATTAATCTGTACCTGCGTTACCTTGGGTGGCTTAATGTAGGTTCCCAGGCCCCTTTCCCAGAGGTTCTCATTCAGTAGCTCCAGGGTGGGTGCAGGGGTCGGTGTTTTACAGCTCCCACCATGACCCTGAAGACTACTCCACACCTTGAAGTGCAGTGGTCCAGACGTACAATGCTTATTCTCAGAACTAGGGAAGGAGGCAGAGCTGCATTACCTCAGTGGAGAAGCTGAGCCGAATGACAATGAAAACATATCAGCCACTGGACGTTCGCCCTGGAGTAGGCACTTTCCTCTTGGCCAACTCCTCCTCGGCCTGGTAATACAACCCTGTAAGTTAGGTGAGTGGTCCCATCTTCTTGGGGGAATCTGGGAAGCATTTGTGTACCTCTTGTCAGCGCTGGTGTTCTCCAAAACGCTCTCTCTCCACCTAATGTGCCGGGACTTTTTTGGATTCAGTTGTCTTTTGCTGCTGGAACCCTTCAAAAGCAGCGATGGTCTCTCTCCAGGCCAGGGTGATTCTGCTGAACACACATGTGCAGGAGGGTTACTGGGGGGCTGTGAGCCCTGAAACTCTAGAGGTGGCTCTGGAGACCACCTGGGATTGATTTTTAAGCCATAATTAATCATCAGGAATGAGTTCGTGTTCATGAAATGATTTTCTTTTTTTTTGCTTTCAAAGTCGACGAGCTGACCTGGTAGGTGGATGTTTTAATCTTATTGGAGATTTTGGCTCCGTTGCCTAAGAGTAGAAAATATTATCTTACTTAGATACTTGGAACAGAGGATGTTTTAGTGGGTGGTTTGCTTAATGGATGAGAAATCTTTAGTTAATAGTGAACCCATCTCTTCTTCTGATGTACATTTAATTTTTACCAATTATGTGGCTTTATTTGTATCTGTGTTGTCGCTAAGCAGTTACGTATTTGTAAGCATCAAAAGTAAGGCATGGATTGCTTTCAGTTGCCTGGAATACATAAATGGACTGAAAGGAGCAGGGAATTGAACCAGCTGCTCTCTGATCACTTGGGGAGTTGTGATTATTTGCATGAAAAATGGAGATCTCTATTATAGTTCAAAAGGTTGTAAATAAGTTTCTTTTTTTTTTTAAGATTTATTTATTTATTTCTCTCTCCTCCCACCCCCACCCCCAGTTGTCTGCTCTCTGTGTCTATTTGCTACGTCTTTGTCCGCTTCTGTTGTTGTCAGCGGCACGGGAATCTGTGTTTCTTTTTGTTGCGTCATCTTGTTGTGTCAGCTCTCCATGTGTGCGGCACCATTCCTGGGCAGGCTGCACTTTCTTTCGCGCTGGGCAGCTCTCCTTACGGGGTGCACTCCTTGCGTGTGGAGCTCCCCTATGTGGGGATACCCTGCGTGGCATGGCACTCCTTGCGCGCATCAGCACTGCGCATGGGCCAGCTCCACACAGGTCATGGAGGCCGGGGGTTTGAACCGCGGACCTCCCATGTGGTAGATGGACGCCCTAACCACTGGGCCAAGTCCGCTGCCGTAAATAAGTTACTTAAATTCCAGGGTGCTTCTCTGGCTAATAGTTAACAACTAAGTATAGTAATTATTTTTCCACAAAAGTTCCCTTGATATCCAATGGAATCTTCTCCTGCCTTAGATTATACATTGCCCATGCAGATCACCATTGAAACATTTTGCTCTAAGACCAGTGTACTGCAGCTGTAGAGTGGGATCATTTTGCCCAAACTTTCTCCATCATAGAACTCAGGCCCTAAACTGGGCACAAATAAGGTTTCCAGAAAAAAAATACAGGGCACCCAGTTAAATTTTAATTTCAGATAAACAAGAAACATACATATTTAGAATAAGTATATCCCATGTAATATTTGGGATACACTTATTCTGTAAATAGTTACTGTTTATCTGACACTCAGATTTAACTGGGCGCACCCTGTATTAGTATTTGCTACCTCCTGGAACTCTAGCAAAGGACCTGATTCACAACAGATTATTTTTGCTACCTGTTCTTATTTACAAAGCTGCTGTGTTGCTGCAACAAGTACCCAAGGGGCGTGGGAGGAAAGAGGACTAGGGAACTGAGGAAAGCTCTCCTATATCCCCTGCATTTTGAAAAGGGTGATGTTTCCATAGTGAGAGAGAAAATGTCCTGAAAGGATGAGCTTTCAGGACCATACCAGATGGTCGCATAAATACAGCAGACAACACGTTTTAAAAAGGCATTATGATATTGTGAGGTATCTCAAAAAGGAATAAAAAGAAGTGAGGCTGGAATACCTCCTTTGCCAGGTAGAGACGTGTTTGGTGTGTAATAAATGCCTCCTGCTCCCAATTTGATCTCATTAGTCTCTGACAAACGTAAGTGGATCTTAGGAAACTAACCCAGGTCTGTAAGAAATTAGCTAATTACATAATCATTACTAAAAGAGGCCTCATTTGGGCAGAGGGCATTTCACAAAAGAGGAAAGAAGTGTGCCTGCAACTATGAAACATGTTCACCTTACTTCAAGTCATCAAAGAAATACAAATGAAGGAAATGTCATTGCCCCCATAAATGAATGCATTTCTTTTTCAATGAAAAATATCTAGAGCTGACCAAGAAATGACATGATGGGAACTTGCAAACTCTACTTAGGGGAGTTTATGGCCTTTGTAGACATTAATTAGACGAATGCACCAAGGCCCTTTGATCAACAGTCCGACTTCTGGGAACTTTGTCCAAATTTCTGATGGCTTATATAGGTTAAAGGTTTTGGAGTGATATTTATAAGAAGATAATTTAGAAACAGTCTAAATGCTCAATGGCATGGGAATAGAAAAGATTTCTTTTTTGCTGGAAATGCTTATAAAAGGTTCTTAATCATGTGGGGAAATGCTTATATTATGTTTCGTGGTAATAAAAATCCTTCTACAATTGTATAAGATTGTATCTCAGCTATGTAAAGCCACATGAAAAAAAAGTGTAAAAAGCAATATACCTAACTCTACACATAGATTATTTTTAGGTGACATGAGTATGAGTAATTTAAATGTTCTTCTGTATACCTTTAGATTTTCCAGGATTGTTCAGTAGGCATTCATACTTTCATGATCAGAGACGAGGGATTTTTTTTTTCCGGCACTCGCCCAGTGGCCAGATGGAGGGACGAAGTGACTGACCAGCCCTGCCTTGGCCCCTTGAATGCATTAACTTAGTAAATGGATGAAACGTAAAGGAATGCTCTGCTGTTGGTTTTGTCAGGACTTTCCATTTGCAGCCTATAATGTCGGCGGTGCAGAGAAGTTCCTGAGGCTCTGAGGACACTCCTGGGTGAGGAGCCTTGTCGGACTCAGAGAAGCAGCAGGGGATTCTCTGGGGAAGGCACCATCACCATCTATTTTTCCTTCCTTCTTTCCACTGTCACTCACTAAATGATTGACTGCATTAGACTGCCAGTGTGCAGCACCCACTCTTCCCAATTCCTCACAATTGCGTCACATCTCAGATGTTTGAAAGGTTTGAAAGTTAGTAATTAAGGCAAAATGTGGAAAGGGTCAAAGTCACCTTCTTTAAAAATCCTTTTTCTCCCGCCAGCCACCAGGACCTTAGATTCCCAGAAGAAGGCAAGTGATAACTTTTCTCTTTTCTCTCCATTTTAGCTGAAGCTTCTCACTCTTCTAGGACAGTTGAGGTAGAATTAGTTTGAAAGAGGTAGTGGAGGGTGTAAAGGGGACAATGGGTTAGTAAAGGGAATTTTCTCTTATTTATACATTTTCGAATTTATGAACCTATACTGAATTTGTGAAAGCCCCATGTGTTACAGCTCCACTGTAGTCCGACTTTAGAAAACTAATTGCTGGCCAACAATTAGTTAAACACAAAACAAGCACATTCAAGGTTTAGTTCCTGCCTGCAGCAGGAACTTCCCCCGACATGCTAAGCTGTTTCCTGGGATAGGCCCAGCCTCTTTTACTTGTTGCAATGGTATATATGAGTCATGGAGCCATAAAACGGAGGGCTAGTGCATGAAGTCCAGGAGAAGGGTATCTTGTGTGTATGGGGGGGATGGCGTTCTCCATGGGAGGGAGCAGAAAGACTGCGCCCCCACGTGGCAAGAGCGAGGTACTTCAACTTTCAGTATTTGGAAAAGAAAAAGTGAATAAAAAAGAAATGATTATGCAAACGATAGGCTCGGAACCAAGTAAAATGTCCTGTAGCCATGAAAAAAATAGAGGCTAAGAAATGTAGAAAATATTTCTGTAGTTCTAAGTGAAAAAAGGAGAATATGAAATTGTATATTAAGACATGAAATCAATAGTAAAGCTGACATTTATTGTGTTTTTGTGTGCCAGGCACTTGTGTCACATACTTTAAATACATCATTTATTTGATCTCATATAGCAACTTTACAAAGTAGATATGATTATTAAAGCCATTTACAACGAGGAAACTGAGGCACAGAGAGTTACATCCTGTGCCTAAAGCCATGCAGCTAATAAGTGGCAGAGTCACCAGCAGACGGGGAGGGCCCAGCACCAGTACATACCTGACTGCAAATATGCAAACCCCAACGCGCATGAACTGGGCAAGGAGCGCGAACAAGTGGAAGGGATAGTGGGGGCTTTCTCTCTTCGGGGAAGGGTCTTTAATGTGGTTAGACTTCTACAACTTCACAGAAGGAAACAGTAGGTTTTGAGAAAGTCCCAGGCTTTATTTTTGGACCTCTAGGAGCTGAAGCCTTTTCGCTCGCCCTGGGAGAAGCTCCCTGGCTCTGCCTTGAATGCCCACGGAGCAGCCAAGAAGGCATTCTGTGGGCCCTGGTTTCTTTAGGTGCCAAGGTTGATGCTAACCAATGTAGAGTAATTATTTCATGTTCAAGGCTAGCATTAATTATATAAAGGAAAGCACTGTAATCCTATATATGATTAAAGGACCAGAACCCAATGCTTAGCAAACATTTTCACATTCATATTATTCAAATGATGCTGACTTTCTGGGAAACAAGAAGGAAGAAAACTATAAATAAATGCTATCCCTTCCTTTTCTATGCTTGACCGGCCTATCAGTGCTATATGGTGAACAGACAGATTTGGCGACTGTTCTGAGGTTTTGTAACAGAGGTTTCATAAGAAGATGGTTTTCCAGGAACTGGAAGATTTCTGTGCCTGGCAGATGAGGATTTGCCTCTTTGTGCCAATTCCACGAAATCATGCCTAGCAATATCTTGGGGACGTTTGGCTGGTGATCTGTCACATGGCTGTATTCGCAGGAGGCTGCGGTTCCCTGAGCGGGCCCATCCCACTCGGTGGGTGCCACCGTCACAGGGACTGCAGATGTCTGTGTGTTCCCATTGTGACCGGGCCGTGCATGATGAAAACGAAGGCTGACAGGGCATTTGTTGTACGTTACATAATATCCAGCGAGATGTTCTCGGCTAGATGCCCTCAAGTCCACAAGATGAAAAATTATTTTGAAATTGCCTGTGTTTCACTCAAGAGAGAATCCTAACTTTCAGCATACTTTCAAAAGCCATTCCTGATCAAAAATGGTTTAGGGCCCTTGTCTAGGGCTCTTTTCCAAGGCCTTTCACCGGACCGGTGAGGAAGCCAAACCCCAGAGGGGTTCGGGGTTCCCTTAGGGCCCCGAGCCACACCAGTGTCTATTTTTCCTCAATCATACCATGTGTTGGGACAAGAATTATGTTCCCTTGGGGGAAGAGGAAAGCACAGATGCAAGTGTATCAGTGAAGGTTGCCCGGTGGTTCAGGGGGAAGGCCTGTTTGTTTTGTTGTGAGTTGTGTTCTCCAGGGCTGCAATGCCGCGCCTTCCAGAACGTAGGAGGTGGGAGGGCAGCAGACTGGCCCCAATGGTGGGCCCCTTCGTTGTGTAGATCCATTCTAAGTTTTAAAAAAATTGCTTTTGATGATGGACAACTTTGCAGTTTTTCCTTTTTACCTTCTTGAAAGAATCGTAGCCTTGTCTTCCGTCCTTGGTGTCGATAACTGTTTTTACTTACAGCAGCTTTATACTTAGAAAAAATAAGTCTAGTGAGTTAAGAAACACTCTTTTCATGAACCCTTTCAAGGTTTGTCTATGAGCGGGAGTGATCATAGAGAAAAGATTTCCGCTCTACCTTTTCCCCTCGGTGTCACGTGGTGGGAGCTCACCCCTCCTCTGGAAACTCCTACTGCAGTTCCTGATCCCACCACCCTTCTGGGTGCAAGGGAACAGATCAGCCCGAAGACCACGAGGGCCCTGGCTCAGCATGTGACCTCTGGAGGCAAAGGGCCTGGGTTTGTTAGAAAGAAAGCTGCACCTGTAAGAGAACAAAAGCTCACCGATTGTGGAGGAGAAAAGAATTTTATTAACGATCTTGCAAGAACAGGGGCACCAAACAGCAAGAAACACTGACATTTATACTCTAAACCTAACACGCAGGTCCCTCCCCTGCTCCCCATTGATTGGGTACCTCAGGGGTTACAGCTTACCCGAATCCTCTAAGTTCCACGGTCCTGGCTCTCAGTTGCCGCCCTGGAGTTCCCTATGCTCCAGCGGGCTGGGCAGGCTTGGCACCGCTTTCACTCTTGGCGCCGTTTTCACGACTGGCCCCGCCCCCACTTCTCACTTTGACCCCGCCCCCAGTATTCACCATTGCCCCCCCCCTTGTTCTGGCGCCACTTTTCAAATTCCTGGGCCACCAAAGCTGCTAGAACCTCTTTCCCTCCCTCCTCGAAGGGCAGAGCCGGCTCTGCCTTCCCCTTTGTGAAAATTAAATGGAACTCCTTCCCACAGGTTGACTCCTGAATCCTTTGTAGACTGGCTCTGTGACCTCGGCCGAGTTACTTAAGCCCCTGTTCTTCAGCTTCCTCGCTCATTAGAGGGACGTAATCTCAGCCTCGCGGGGCTGTTGCCAGGAGTGACTGAGAATTTTGATAAAGCCCTTAGCACACAGTACGTTCTCAGGACGCATTAGCCTGGGTCCTCATTGGCTTCTGTTTCTGCACATGACATTGGCCCTTCCTGCTCTGCTCTGCCACACACTTCTTTTTTTTCTGAAAGATTTATTTTTTTATTTATTTCTCTCCCGTCCTCCCCAACCCCTCCGCCCCCGCCCCCCGTTGTCTGCTCTCTGTGTCCATTTGCTACGTGTTCTTTGTCCGCTTCTGTCGTTGTCAGCGGCATTGGAATCTGTGTTTCTTTTTGTTGCGTCATCTTGTTGTGTGCGTGTGTGCGGCGCCATTCCTGGGCAGGCTGCACTTTCTTTCACGCTGGGCGACTCTCCTTACAGGGCGCGCTCCTTGTGTGTGGGGCTCCCCTATGTGGGGACACCCCTGTGTGGCAGGGCACTCCTTGCGCGCATCAGCACTGCGCATGGGCCAGCTCCACACGGGTCAAGGAGGCCCGGGGTTTGAACCGCGGACCTCCCATGTGGTAGACGGACGCCCTAACCACTGGGCCAAGTCTGCTTCCCCACACCCTTCTTTGAAAGCACCCATACATTTACTCTTTCTAGAAACCTCACCGGGCTCTTGTCTCTCTGACATACGCCCAGCTCCCACAAGGGGCTTGGCAAAGGCCTCTATTAAAATGCCAGTTGCCCTCTGCCGTCCCACACAGCTGGCATTTTACTTGATGCTGTGGGATCGATTGTTCACCTAGCCGCACCGGGAGAGGCGAAACGGCCCATCGCTTAGGGTGCACTCTCCTCTCTGCAATGATTTATTTGGACTCATCTTCCTCGTTGCAGACTCATTAGTGGCTCTTAGCAAATGGTGGCTTATTTAACTTTCGCAGCTACGTCAGCCCTTCTCACCCTCCCGCCGCTTTCCCACCAGTGAAGGTGCTGATGTCGCTTTTTCACACACTGAGACCCCGCGGCGAGGCGTGCGTCTCCGCTCGGGCTAATAGCTCTTCCCGTCTCACCACGTTCCTATTCAGCACGAGCCTGGCTCTGCAGTTTGCTCCCGGTGCCTCCCGACGCTGCTACTCTGTGCATTTCGCGCTGCAGTCGATTCCGAATCGGATCCTTTTATGACACTAATGGAAATACGCTTAACCTTCGGTGCTCTTTAGAGAGGGCACACTTCTGCCCCTTACGGCTATGGGATTTTTTTCAGGCCTTCTCTGTCCTATTAAATGATAAAATCTCTAAGGGCAGAGATAGTATTTTCTTTCCCTTGGTCCTATCACCTCTCACCGGATGGCATTCAGGGCAGGCCTGTGTGCTCAGAAATGCTTCTGGACTTGTGCAGGCTCAGGGCCTTCTGCCGCGACCCGGCTTAGCTCCCGGACAGCACCCGACCTGCCGTTTTCCTGCTGCCATCAGTGTGCATGGGCGTGAGATCCTCGGTGCTTAGTTCAGTTTCCAGAGGAGCCTCTGCAGACCATGCTGCCCAGATATTGTCAAGGTAAAAGGTACAAAACACCTCCCCTGTGTGTGTAAAGAAACTCACACCTATGTGTGCATATATGCACTGAAGCTGTCTGATATCTGAGGCCAAGATGGTACCAAGTGGCAGTTGTATGTATGCACACACTCACACAGGTGCATCCACAGTGTGCATGCGACACAGTGAGAACTTAGCTTTGTGTTGTCTGGGTGGGATTGCCATCCATTTAAGACAGTTATATATTCCGGGGACCAGATTTGTGGGTTGTGGCTCCTGACCTTTGAGGTGCTCGTCTCCCTACTTTCTCTGGAGATGATGAAACGCCTCCTCTTCCCCAGGGAGCTGAGATTCAGCTGTTAGTAAGAGAATCCATGGGACGTGGGGACGAGAACGCCTGCCTGCCCCTTGGCATTTTCTTCTTCTTCTTCCTTCTTCCTTATTTCTTATCATTATTTCTTATCATTCCTTATTCTTATTTCTTATCATTATATTTATTCTCATTCATAAAGGTGTAATCACTTGACCTGGTTTAAAAAATACAAATGATTTTCAAGAGGAGAGAAGTTTTGTCTTCATGTTTCTGAAGCATAGAACGGTATTCCAGGGAGGCTGCTATAGCTGAAAAGAGAGTCAAGGACCGGAAGAGGTTTTGATGTGAAGATGCTGGTCTTTAAACCAGAAGCTCCACTGCCACCGCCTTGTTGCACGAGGACTGAGGAGGGGCTGGGCTCAAAAGGCAACGGTCAGGGAGTAAAGGATTCCCCCTGGTTGCCTTTTCTGTCTTAATTTGGCTTTGGGAAAGGTTTCCTCCAACTTTCAGTTTAGAGATGAGAGTTCTTTTACTTGTGGACATTTTGTAAATGGAGAGAAGTAGAAATAGCCCAGAGCATTCCCCTTTGCCTTGGGAACTCTAAGCATTCCCCTTTGCCCCGGGAACTCTAGGGAGGTGTGTCCCCCAGCACTCAGGCCTCTCCTGCTTCCCACAGCCAGGGTGGGAGGGGCACATAATTTATGTCCAAATCAGGACACTTTTGAGCGTGAAAGGGGACACTCATAATCCCTCTGGGCAGAAAGCCAAAAAGTGGGGTGTACGGTTGCTCTATTTACAGTGGATACCCTAAAAGTGCATTCAGACGACCCGCCCTGACTTCTGAGCCCCGCTTACTGGGATCTGTGCTCACTCGCCCAGGGAGACCCTCCTTTAGAGTTGTAGCTACAGTTATGTTTAAGACCTGCCCGAGACCCTCCCACAGAAGGTCTTTCCCACAAATCTATCCGATGCCATGGGCACGTCCGGGGCTGCGAAGGTTCCACCTCACTCTTGTTTTGTATTTCCAGTCCAAGCTATTTGTCTCCCTGGGATTAAACAGATCACCCGAGGGACCATGGGGCTTAGGACAGTCTGGCCATAAGAAATGACACTCTTCAAATATAAACCAAGAAGGGGTTTCACAAGGTGGGTAGAGCTTGAAACCCAAGGATTGGACCCCAGTTGGCCCCCGAGGGTCCCTGAGGGTCCCTGAGCTGCCAGGCTCCGCTCCCAGGCCGAGCGGTTTCCCACGGCCGCTGGGCGATGCCCACCTGCTGCCTTCTCTGTCTGTCGCGCTGCTTCCCTCCTTCCCTTCTCCACGGTGCATCCTGGCTGCCCTTACGTTAGATGACCCTCCAGATTTGGAACCTGCACTTGAGTCGTCCTGTCTGTCCCTGGTCCAGGCCCCCGTCCCTGGGAGAGAGTCTGACTGGCTGAGTCTGACATCTGAACTGGCTCCCGCGAGCAGTGTGACAGAGGCTGGGTGGTGAGGCATGCCATTCTGTAGGGCTGTGGAAGACAAGGAGCGCACCAGCCACGGAACAGCCAGCACGTACGGCACTTCGGAGTCTCAGGCCCTGCGCTAAGCCCTTTACATATATCCTCATCCCTCCTCACAAAACCCCCGGGGCATCTGAGTCAGGAAACTAAGGCGCAGAGAGGTTGCGTAGCACCATGCTAAGTGGCAGAGTTGGCAACCGAGCCAGGCTGTCTAGGGCAGAGGCTGTGCTCCTAACACTGCGCAACGTTGCTCGTCCTAAGTGGGGATTGCTATGGCCCACATTTCCACCTTACTACCCACACGTTGAGCACTGGAACTCCAGTCAATGAATGTTGGCTGAAACGAATGAGTGAATGAATGAATGAACAAATGAACGAAGGAACAAAAGAATGCCAGGTCGCTAGGAAGTTTGGAAGCAGAACATTGCCCCGACTTAAAAGTCCCCTCCTGCTGCTGCTCGGCCGCAGGGCTGGCCGGCCCATTTTCACTTGGCTCCCTTCCCATCCCTCTCTTCTTTGTGCAGACAAGAGTGAGAATGGCGAGGCTTACCAGAGGAGGAAGGTGACCGCCACCGGCCCCCCCGAGGACAACGCGCCCCCTCTGTCTTCTCGGGCACAGTCCGGCGGCAGCAGCTGGAGGAGGATCGCGCTGCTCATCTTGGCCATCACCATCCACAACATTCCAGGTGAGGTCCTTCCCCCGCAAGCCCAGGTGAAGGCAAAGTCCTCCGTCCTCTCAGGTGTCCACCTGGCAAAGGGGGACGGGCAGCTTTAACGCGGGCCCCCCTTCTTTGGAGGGGCGATGAGTATGACTCTTTCTGGATTTTATTTTCTGGGTTGCTTGCTCTAGACTGACCACTGCCTTTGAAAAGTGGTAGCTGTTTTTAGCATCGAAAATTATCCTGTCTGCCTTGCCAGCCACTACTTCCCCGGTCTGGAGTTCTTACATGTTTGGATCCATCTTTTATTGTTTTTGGATCCATCCTTTATTGTTTGAGAACTCAGCGTTGAGTAATAAGCCTCCTCAGGAGGCATCTCAGGTTAGTATATTTCCTGAGTCTTTGCAGAGCTCCTAGTGCCAATCTGTTATCTTATTCCAAGAGCAACAACTTCGCAGGGCAAAGTTTTCTAAGGTCATAGTAGTTTTCTTTGCAAAGCTCTGATAGATGTCCTCTCTTTTCTTCTGGCTTCAGTACTGAGGAAGCAAAGGTCATGGCCAAACTGAATTTACTCCCCTGTGGGTAACTTGATCTTTTTTTGCTTGAATGAGGCAAGTTTTTTTTTTTTTTTCCATCGTCAAAGAATGAAACTTCCAGTGTGTTTTCTATGTTCTAGTATATTTTAATTCTACCTAAAACACTCTGTTCAATCCCTTTGTATACTCAAATCTCTCTGTTGATTGGTGGCACTTTCCTCTATTATTTCTATCCTAACTGTAGGAATTTCTATCATATGATCACACCTAGGCTGGTTTTCCAAAACTTTTAATCAGCATCTCTATGTCTCTCTCATTTCCTTCTTTATTCCTTCCCTTGGGGTTTGGAATAGACTTGTTTGGTTGGTTTTCTAGAGCTTGCTTGCTATTCAGTTTGCTTTAAAAAGAGATCTTATATGGGAGCCCAATGTAAAAAACAGAGTGAGGTGGATTTGCCCTGATAGAAAGGGCTGGTCATGCTGACCTCCAGTCTGTTCAATTTCTCTTGGGAAGACCGAGGGCTCTGTGGAAGACAACTGGACAACCTTTAAAGTCATGTTCAGCCTGTTAAATGCTAATCATCAGAGAAGAGGGGTTATTCTGCGCAGGTGGCTCAGCCACAGTATTGCTCTCTTCCTGCCAGTCAAGACCCCTTTAACCAGCTGAAAAAGAATGAAGACCTATCTGGTGGGCTCAGAGCTGAATAAGACAACTACAGTGGCTTGAGGCGCCCTGCGGTCACTCTCTGTCTCCATAGAAGAAGAACAAAAGTATTCTAGATCCAGATTTCATAGCGATGGGCTTTGGGTATCCAGGAATAAGCTTTCCTCTGATGACCCTTTCCCATTCCACACCCACCACTCCCTCCCATATTCCACCCTGCTCACCTGGAATCATTTCCTGGCCCATTTTGCCAGAAGGCCAGGGGAAGTCAGAGGCCACTCTCTCTCTCTTTTTTTTTTAAGATTTATTTATTTATTTATTTCTCTCCCCACCGCCCGCCCCCCGGTTGTCTGTTCTCTGTGTCTATTTGCTGCGTCTTCTTTGTCCGCTTCTGTTGTTGTCAGCGGCACAGTAATCTATGTTTCTTTTTGTTGCGTCATCTTGCTGTGTCAGCTCTCCATGTGTGGGGGCACCATTCCTGGGCAGGCTGCACTTTCTTTCGCACTGGGCGGCTCTCCTTATGGGGTGCACTCCTTGCGCGTGGGGCTCCCCTACGCGGGGGACACCCCTGTGTGGGGTGGCACTCCTTGTGTGTATCAGCACTGTGCATGGGACAGCTCCACACGGGTCAAGGAGGCCTGGGGTTTGAACCACAGACCTCCCATGTGGTAGATGGACGCCCTAACCACTGGGCCAAGTCTGCCGCCAAGGCCACTCTCTTAAAGGCTTACTGACCCTAGTGAGAACTTGCATTAAGGCCAGAAGCAAAACTGTGTTAGTAGGAAGATGTTAAGAAATGGCACAAAAATTTGCTGGTCCTAAATGAGTATGGATGCAGATATTCCTCTTCTGGATCTTTGGAGTTTCTAAATCCAGGTTGAGCCTTGTATCTTATGATGAATATAGAAGTATCTTTTGAAACAAGGGATCTCAGCTGAGCCAGGCTTCTCCTCCACCAGCTCAGGGGGGAATAGTCACTGGCTCAGTAAATTTGAGAGCAGCTGGCTTGCCTGCAATTGAGAGGTAGGAGGGGAAATTTCTCTCCCAGTCCTTCTTTTTATTAATGACATTTTCATAGTGTGTTCTAAGTACTTGGATTATATCCATAATAAAGCAGCCCAAGATCCTATAGCTTACATTAGAGCAGGGAGAACCATACTTGGGATATGTGAATTATATATTGTATAAGGAGGTGGTTAAATGCTACAAAAAAAGAGAGAAGAAGTTCAATAGGACAAAGGAGATGGTTGAGTGTTCGAGGGAGGAGGTGTAATTTTAAACAGGGTGGTGAGAGTAGGCCTCCTTGGGACATCTTGCCTCGCAGTCAACCACGCAGCTATCTGGAGGAGAGTGCATGTTTCAGACAGAGGGGACAGCCAGTGCAAAGGCCCTGAGGCATGAGCTAATCTGGCAAGTATGAGGCATAGCCAGGAGGTTGGTGTGGCTGGAGCAGAGTAAGCAGAGGGAAAGGAGTACAAAATAAGGGCGAGGCGGTCATCCCACCCCAGGTGTAACTCAGAGGCTATTTGCAAAGGTTATCATTTTGTGCTTTGGGTGATGAGCCACTGCGGTCTTTGAATAGAGGAGTGTATGCCCTGACTTGGGCTTTAGATGGTTCTCTCAAGCTACTGTATTGAGACTGACCAGACATAGGAGGAAGGAGGGTGGAAACAGGGAGTCCACTGCACAAATCCAGGTGGGACGCGGTGGTGGCTTGGACCAGCGTGGCGGTGCTGGAAGTGACAAGAAGGGAATCTTGTTCTGGTGTATATTGAAGGTAGAGTCAACATGATTTTCTAATATACTGGGCATGGGGCGCGAGAGGAGAGGAGCCCCAAGGACCCTGAGGTTTGCGCCTGCTCAGCTGCTGCAGGGTTTGGAGGGAATATTAGGAATTCCATTTTGGACTTTGAGATTTGCTTATCTGCTAGACATTTCCAGCAGAGACACTACCTAGACCATTGGCTATATGAGCTTGGAGTTCAGGAGAAACCTTTAGGCTGCACGTAAGTGTTATCGACCCCCGTGAGATTGGATGAGCTCACCAGTGGTGCCCACGCAGAGAGGCTCGTCTCCGAAGACCCCACCAAGGCTCATGCCTTGAGTCTCCAGCTTCTCACTCCCGTCTACAGAGAAGTTGACTCGCTTCATGACTGGTCTCAACATTTTGTAGTTACTGCCTAGCAGCTTCATCCCCTTTGATGAGAACCGTTTCGAGAGCCTGTCTGTAGCCAGCTTACCTGTGAAAAGTCTCTTCTTTCACAGTTTCCTTTGTCGTTTATTTGAAGATTTAACTAGAGGTTTGGCCTTTCCCAAGTCACTGCGTTTTAAGACAGACTTTGCAATGTCTGGATAATTGATTTTTTGAAGCATTTGGCTTTGCTGGTTGAGTTGAGTATGTCCTCGGGGTGATCTCTTATTAATTTTTTTTTAAGATGGAAGGTCTTTAATGACTTTCATGTCTCCCTGAGGTGGAGTGCTAGGACACATGCATTTGTGTGTGTACATACCTAGGGCACTAGGACTGATATTTCACAGGCCTGTGCAAGGATGAATGTGTTCTCCATCTCTTGTGGTTCGCAGCCTCCTTAAGAAGCTGCCAAGAGCGGAGGGCCCTCTCAACAGACAGGGCCAGGCACACAGCATTTTGCAGGCGGTTCACAGCTACGACGAAGAAAGAACCCCCTCTGTGCAGTTGTACAAGCACCTTAGGAAAATACAGTCATGGTGATGGAGACCAGCGGACGTGGAGCCCTGGTCCCTGGGTCCAGAAGCGGAAGCGTCCGCACCGCAGCGTGGACGTGCTGCTCCTTTATCCCTTCAAGCTGCTTCCCTGACCTTTGCCTTGTGCATTTATGGAGGTGGCCAAGGACACTCAAGCCTCTTGGAAAATGTATCCCAAGAAAATGACATGTTTACATGAAAGCAACCTCAGAATGTAGCCTTTTGTGTGCACTGTCTCTTAGTAAAAGAGCTTTTCATGCAGTACTGCACAGACTCAAGGGTTCTAGGCCTTGCAGAGATTCCTGGGGCTTAGGAAAACAAGTTCCCTTTCTGTGTCTGAGTGGAATTAAAAATCAACTAGCAATTGAGTTCCTCCTAATCTCTTTTCATGAGCAGCTTATTGTTGCAACATTGAATTTATATGTGAGCTGGTTAAGTTTAGAGCTTAAAGGGCTTCGAGAGGTTAACTTTATTCAAATACTTCTTTCTTTGAAAATTTAGGGGTTTGTATTAAATTATCACTCCAGTTTCTTGCAGCTCTGTCACTGGATGATTTCGTAACTAATCATGTAAATGAGACATTATTAATTTCACTTATTAAACAAAGTTATTCACGCGTTCCTTTTTGACACCTTGTTGTGCTTTGTGTCTACTTTTATAATAATCATCACTCTGAATTGGAATAATTTAAATGTGTTTGTTTCCTCTACTGGATAAAGCTCATTGCAAGAGGGTCTATGTCATATCCTTTGTTTGGATCCTGTGACATAATATATTTTGTTTTTTTTGTTTTTTTATTTCTTTCTCTCCCCTTCCCCGACTCCACCCCAGTTGTCTGCTCTCTCTGTCCATTCACTGTATGTTCTTCTGCGACCGCTTCTATCTTTATCAGCAGCACCGGGAATCTGTGTTTCTTTTTGTTACGTTATCTTGCTGCGTCAGCTCTCCCTGTGTGCGGCGCCATTCCTGGGCAGGCTGCACTTTCTTTCACACTGGGCGGCTCTCCTTACGGGGCGCACTCCTTGCGCATGGGGCTCCCCTACGTGAGGGACACCCCTGTGTGGCACAGTACTCCTTGTGCGCATCACCGCTGTGCGTGGGCCAGCTCCACATGGGTCAAGGAGACCCGGGGTCTGAACTGGGACCTCCCATATGGCAGGCAGACACCCTAACCATTGGGCCAAGTCCGCTTCCCACATAATACATTTTGAATCTTAGTATATGAATTCGTGCCCCAAGAAGGACTGGTACATCTTGTTATCTAGCTGCCTTTCTATTCTAGGAGAGTGGATATCCTGTTCTCTTTCTACCTTGGCCAACTGGTGGCCAAAGGGAAGGCATTTGATTTGTGTGGGTCTTGCAACATAGTTTGCAGACGCTTGTTTCCCTTGTGTTTTAAATTATTTATAAAGATCCATAAAAGAGGCTCAATGAATCACATGCTTTTTCCGTTTCCTCTCATTAGAATCAAGTTCATTTTGCTGGTTGTTGCCATGATGTAGAGTTAGGGGTCAGTGCCGTGACATAGAGCTGAGGACATCCAGAATAACAAGACAGATGGTTTAAATTATTTGACTGTCTTTATCGACTGTTCCCACTAGACTAACTGCTATCCTTTAAAAGAAATGCTTGAGGTCTTAAGCAGAAGTGACTTTGTTTCAGTAACTCAAATTTATGCACCAAAACATTAACAGCGGTTATTCCTGGGTGATGGGATTATGGCTAGTAATTATTTCCTTTATGTTTTTGTAAGGTTCATTACTGATGTTTGCTGTAATGAATATTTGTGACATTCGTGATAAAAATGTTTTTGGGAGGGAATTCTACCTCCTAACCTAACCTCAACACTTTTACTCCCCAACATACATGCACAAACATAGAAGTAACAATTATTCCTTTATGTCAGAGATAATCTTATTTGGATAGTGTTAATCACTAAAAAGGTTGGAAATAGAATGATGGACCATATTAGTTTCCTACGGCTGTTGTAATGAGTTAAGACAAACTTAGAGGATTAAATCAACCCAAATTTATTCTTTTTTTTTTTTGGAGGTCAGAAGACTGAAAGCATTTTCACTGCGCTAGAGTCAAGGTGTTGCCGGAGGCTCTGGGGGAGAATGCTCTCCCTACCTCTCCTGGCTCCTCGTGCCATGTGGCTGCGTCACTCGAGTCTCTGCTTCCTCCCCTTCTGTCTGGGACAAATGTCCCTTGGCCTATGACTTAACAGGATACTTGAGGTTTCATTGGAAATCCGCCTGCATAATCCGGATAACCTCCCATCTCAAGATGCTTAGCCTAATCACATCTGCAAAGGCTCTTTTGCCAAAGGTGACGTTCCCAGGTTCCAGGATTAGGACCTGGATGTGCTTGGAGGCCGTTATTCAGCCAACCACAGGGTCCAAAGGAAATCTTTTGCATGCAGAGTTGGAGATCCTTAGCTTGAGTTTTGAAATGGCTTAAACAGAACAATGTTCCTTTTTAAGCCTAAAGTGGCTCTCACAGAGGATTAGTCGCGCCATAGAACTCCCATGGGCTGCCAGCTTTGGCTTTTTCATTTATGCAACCCTGACTGTTTATCTTTAAACTTCTCAAGAATTATTTAGAATTATAGCGTTTATTAAGCAACTTACTCCCCTGGTCCTTGATGAAATGAGAGTTGTTAAGAAGTGGTGAAAAAAAAAAAAGAAGTAATATTTATTTAGTTTGCATGTGTGCTGCGGCCTGGCGGGGCGGGGGGCGGCGGATACCATCCATATCTCAGGGACCCCTTCCTCACCACCCCCACACAACCCTTCCCCATGTTGTCGTTCAGTTGTCTTCATGACCAGGCATTTCATAGTGACAGAAAAGAAATTTATGACTTGTGTTTATTGCTGACATTCTCTTTCTAAGGTCAAGGGCACATTTAAATGATCATCAACCCTGCTCCCCCTTCTTTCTTAAGGAACTTTATTTTGTGGCATTACCCCATGACACTTTAAAAAGAGAAGCAAATTTCCAAACTCTACTGATTATTTGCATGCTTCCACAATCATGCTTCCACAATGAGGAAACTGCACTGTTAACATTTTTTTAAAAAATTGAGATATAATTCACGTACCATAAAATTTACTGTTTTAAAGTATACAATTCAGTGGTTTTTAGTGTATTCACAAGATTGTGCAACCTTCACCACTATCTAATTCCACAACGTTATATCACCCCAAAAAGAAACTCTGAAACCCTGTACTCATTAGCAGTTTCTCCATTGCCCACCCCCCGCCCCCACCAGCTCCTGGCAACCCCAAATCTACTTTCCGCCTCTTCTGAGCATTTTCTATGAATGGAATCCTGCAATGTGTGGCCCTTTGTGTCTGGCTTCTTTTACGTTGTCTGTTTTCCGTGGTCATCTGTGTCTTTGTATGGATTGTTGCCTCTCTCCTTTCTATGGTGACTAGTATTGTATTTATGCACTGACTAGTGCTGCTGTCACGATTCATGTAAGACTGGGTGGACGTGTTTTCAGTTGTCTTGGGCATATAGCTGGGCATAGACTTGCTGAGTTACATGGTAACCCATTAACTTTTGAAGGCCAGTTCTTTTTCTGTTCTCTAAGCTCCTTCCCCTCATCCCGCTGGCTTGACATAGGTCTGCAGCAAAGCTCTCTCTGCCCCCAAGGGCTCAGCTCAGCACCACCCATTAAGTTTTGGCTCTGGGGTGTCTGTGAATCCCGCTTCCCAAGGAGTTGCCAATTACTTTTAGCTTTAATTGTTTGTGGAATATGGATGATCTACTGGAATGTTGAAAAGTCAGAAGAAGCCTGGGAGCAGGGCGTGGTTGGGTAGGGAGTGCTGCTGGTGCTGGATGTGTGGAACCAGACATTCGGCTCACCCTCCCGTGGTCTCCCAGTGCTACAAGGGTTGCACTGAGGGGGCAGTGATACGAGATCAGGACCACTGCCTGCAGAAGGAAGCAAGTAGTTACAAAGGAAATGGTTTGACTCTTCATTTTTCTGCGAGAAAGACTGAGTAGAAAAGTCTTTCCGAGATGTGAGCCCTTCCAAGGCAAAAACTGATGCAACAGTCTCGACCTGCTGTTTTGCTTCTAGAAACTGGAGGGATGTTCTCAGCAGCTGATGACCCAGGTTCAGTTACTGAGGAAGCTGAGTGCTACATAAAGCCACACAAAGTCATACTTTTCTGATGATGAATAAATGAGTAAAAATAAAGGCCACTTTCCGAGTCCTTTTGAAGTTCCAGATATGTGCCATGTATGTTATTTAGATATTCCTATCCCTGTTTTTCATTTAAGAAGCCGAGGTCACACCACCAGTTACTCTCAGTATCAATCTAGTGCCTCTAATCTGCCTCTTGCTAGAATAGCTCTGTTTCTTTCCTCCAGCGGATCACAGAAATTTTTCAAAGATGGTTATGGAAAAGTTCAGGAAATGCTTCTTACTTTTTAAAGCTTGCCATCTTAAATGTGAACGTCTGCTGTACCATTTTGATGTGTCGGTGTGATTATCACTCCAGATGCAACGGGCTCAATTCAGCAAGGAAAGTTGGTGGGAGAAACCAGGACTGGAAACCTCATCCCCACCCAGGCCCTGCCGCCAGTGAGGTGCTCAAGTATATGCACAGAAGGAACGCCCACCACCCGCACCAAGGGAGGTGTTCCTGGCAGGACCGGGACCCAGGTGGGTGGGTAGCTAGCTCTCTAACCACATGGAGGAAGGTAACATGGAGGGAAAGAACAAGCAGAAGATTTTGAATCAGAAAGTCTGGGACTGGGATCCTGGAGCCACCAAACGCTTTACTAGCTGGGGACCTTGGGTGAGTTCCTGAAAGCCTCAGTTTTCCCATCTGTAAAATGGAGGTAATATCTATCTTGCAGTTCACCGAACAGGGCCATGCACCACGGTGCCTCGTGCCCAGTGTGCACCGTGGCAGCTGGAACACAGCAGAGCCTGAGAAACATGAATTCCCTTCCACCACCACCTCTTCCCCTGCACCTCATCTCTCTTCTGCCTTGCTTTGTGCATCAAAAATTGTCTGGTTCTAGTGGGGGAGCTTCTAAGGGGGTGTTTCCGATCGCTTTGTTTCATCTCCAGCAGGTTACATTTGAAAATGCTTCCGATTTGCTGCAGGAGTTAGAAAACACTGTACTATTCCCCTCTAATTATGGGTATCACAGTGGGGCGGCTGACATTATAATTAGCACGGCTCCTGTCTGGCTGACATGCTGCTCAGTGTGTCGTGTTCCCGGCGTGCACTGCTGCAGAAGCCAGGCGCACACTTCCAAATTACACCACTGATATGAGCACGAGGGCTGGCACAGACTCCCAGAGGGTGAAACCACAATTCCAGGATCCCTGTGTGATCCCCAAGAAAAGCAACGGGGTGGCTTTCAGATTCGCTCTCAACTCCTGCCTCAGGCTGTGGACCCACAGAAGACAGTACCTTCCTTTCTGGCCTCCGCATGAGGTGGGCTACGGCCAGAGCCACAGTCTAAGGATGCACCAGAAGGTTAAAATGCAGGACTCATTTCCATATCCACCGTATCCTGTCATCCTCCTACCTATTAGGCAAACTAAAGGAAAAAATCAAAGCAAGAGGATTTGAATGCACTTTGGCATCGGGATTCAGACTTTCCAGGAGCCTCCATCCTGGTCAACAGATAGAAAAGGGTTTCAGGAAGGCCTTTCAGACTCGCACTGCCCAGTACAGTAGCCACTAGCCAGAAGTAACTCTGAATTTAATTTTAAATGAATCAGAACGAAACAAAATGTAGAATGTAGTTCCTCCAGTGTACTTACCACACTTCAAGTGTGAATGGCCGTATGTGGCTGGTGGCTATCATGTTGGATAATACAGCTATGGATCAAGCCCAAGATCGCAGACAGTTCTGTTGGACAATGCTCTTCTAGACCCTCGGCAAACACTACAATTCCCTTGATTATTCGCTGTTAGGGCCCACCTGGGCCTGGCCTCCAGGAGTTCTCTTGAGGGAAAACAAGTCTTGGACAGAAGTTCTCAGTCATGGTGTGCATGACAATACATTATGAATAAAAGCATTTATTGAAATTTACAAATTATTTCATTTTATAAATGAAAGCAGGTACAAATCATCCCTTGTACTATTCATGTTATGCTTTGTTTTCTGATTTCTTGAGCAAGGGAGAGAAAAAAGGTGGGGCCACCCTGGTGGGGGAACCATGGAGCACCACCTGTCAGGTGTCAGATGAAATGAAAAGAGCTGCCCAAGGACGTGCTGCCTCTCTTCTCTCTGGGGCATCTGTACCATGTGCAAATGACACACCAGGTCTGTTTAGCCCTGCTCACAGATAAGCCTGCCCTAACTCATCTCAGATTTTGAATAAAGGAAACGAACTGTCATATGGAAATCTCCATGGCACCTATTGCCCCTCTTTTGCAAGGGACTTTGCCTAGTTTATCATCCCAGGCACCTAAATATGATATTTATTTCAGAATGCTGCTATAGGTTGAACTGCGTTCCCCAAAGACAAGTTCAAGTCCAAACCCCTGGTCCTGTAAGTGTGACGTTATTTGGGAAGAGGTCTTTGAATTTGCCGAATCCAGCCTGACTGGTGTCCTAATGAGCACGGGAAATTTAGACACAAATGGGACAGACACACAGACATAGAGATCACTATGTGATGACCAAGGCAGAGACTGAGGACTGTGGCCACAAGCCAAGGAAACCCCTCCAGGGGCTGGAAAAGGTGAGGATGGGGTCTCTCCTACAGGCTTCGGGTGGACCATAGCCCCAGCCACACCTTGATTTCAGATTTCCAGCCTCCAGAATTGTAAGACTATAAAATTTCTGTTGAGGGAAGAGGATGTGGCTCAATGGAGAGAGCATCCGCCTACCATATAGGAGGTTCAGGGTTCAAACCCAGGGCCTCCTGACCTGTGTGGTGAGCTGGCCCATGCACAGTGCTGAAGTGTGCAAGGAGTGCCATTCCACGCAAGGGTGTCCCCTGTGTAGGAGAGCCCCGCATGCAAGGGGTGTGCCCTGCAAGGAGAGCCACCCTGTGCGAAAAAAGCGCAGCTTGCCCAGGAGTGGTGCTGCACACACAGAGAGCTGACATGGCAAGAAGATGCACAAAAAGAGATACAGATTCCCGGTGCCACTGACAAGAATGCAAGCTAACACAGAAGAACACACAGTGAATGAGCACAGAGAGCAGACAATGGGGGTGGGAGGAAGGGGAGAGAAATTTTTTAAAAAACCTTTATAAAATAAATACATAAAATTTCTGTTGAAATGGCAGCCCTAGAAAATTAATACAAATGCCTTGCCTGGAAAAGCTTTGGCTCTTTGTGGAAACAATATGCATCATTTATTATGTATATATTTTCTTCTCAGTTGCTGGAAGCTCAGAGCCACATTTGCTGCTTAATCAGAACAACTAAATATATTCTTGTGGTCTAAATTCTTCTCCCATTTTCTAATCTATTGTTGTACTGCATACTAACCCCCTTCAAGGTTACTTGAGGAGGGATTACTAATTGGCACAAGTGATTTTATTCCTCTGCTGCCAGTTTTTTTCATTTTGTTTCATGAGCACCAATTATATTTCTAATCCTGATATGATACCTGAAAAATGCCTTTTTGTGCTTATAATGGAGACTGAGACCAGGTGAGGGTTGAGGAAGCAATCTTGTCTATAGTGTTCAACCATGCAATCCATCAACCAATACCTTCTGGATACTTCCTATGTGTGAAGCATCTTGATCACCCTTATCCAATAGAAACATAATGTGAACCACAAATGTAATTTTAAACTTCCTAGTAACCACATGAAAAATAAAATAAAGAGGTGAAATTAACTTTCAAAGTATATTTTATTTAACCTAATATAGTCAAAATAATATCACTTCAACATGGAATCAATTAAAAAAATTGAGATATTTTATATCCTTTTTCTCCTAATAAATCTTTGAAATCTGGTGTGTATTTTTACACTTGTAGCACATCCCAATTTGGATGCAAAATTTTCAACAATTAAAGTGAAATGTATGTTGGATATGTGGGAGTACTGTGTATTGTATATATGAATTACTGTGATCTAAAACTCTTGTGAAGATAAGCTTAATAATTAGAAAAAAGAAAAGAAAAAGATAGGATGTAGAATTTTTCCAAATTAATATGTATTCTATATCTAACCTTTAAACTCATCGCTATATTCCATTTTACTATAAAGGGAACCTGGCAATATATTGGGCTTCACTTTTCAGGAAGTTTTGGATCACAGAGAGGTTCAACAATGGCAGTGGAGAAATACTGGTGTGGGATGTTATTGACAGGGGACATATGGTTGGCAGGGAGGTCTACGGGGCATATATCCAGGGTACATAAAAATGTTTGGATATTTTCATAGTGGAAACAATTAAAAACAACAACTGAGGGAGTGCTGAGTTCCTAGCCAGGGGAGCTCTATCACAGTCCCTAAAGGAACAGCAACAATCCCCCAAGTGCAACGGCAAAGACCCAAAAAAGATGAAGGTCCAACAATGAGCCCCTGATACTAATGACTATACTTGTGAGCCTGTGCACCTGAAATAAGAACAAGGCTAGAGCAGCAGTGTGCCTAAGAGTTACCTCCTGAGAGCCTCTGTGTTGCCCAAATGTGGCCAGTCTCGAAGCCAAACTCAGCATGTAAATGCGTTGCCTTCCCCCCAGCATGGGACATGACTCCCGGGGATGAGCCTCCCTGGAGCCGAGGGATTACTACCAAGTACCAGCTGATGATGTAACTAGAAAATGACCTTGAATAAAAGGTTCAACTTGGACAAGCAGAATATCTCTGTCTACATATAATAACAGGAGTTAAAAATGCTTTTTTACCTAAATCAAGGGGAAAATGGAAAGGACAAATGAGTTTATATGGCTATGAGTCTCTAAAAAAGAGCCGGGAGGTTATCAGATGGGTTGCCCTTATGCACACCTGAGCAGAGTCCCAGAGACAGATAAAGTAGATACAACCCCAGGTATTGTTTCTTCTGAGGGCTACAGAGACCCACAAGTTTTATGGTCATGGCAGATGGAGTTCAATGCCATGTCAGTTGGCCCTTCTTTGGAGTTGGTATTTCTGTGTGATGGAGCTGGACTCATATGTGATCTCTTTTCACAAGCCTTTCCTGTTACTTTCCAGAATTGTAGTTGCTGCTGGGGTTTAATATATACCCAGGGGGTCTGAATCTCTGGACCGACCATATGATAGCCAGGCTCTGAGCCTCAATAGACTTCAGCTCTTACACTCTGGTTTATTGGACTTACTCCACTCAGCTAACATGGAGGTGAAGAAGGTCAACCACCACACCAGGGAGCCAAGAGTACCTACAACTGAAAGCAGGAGGATTTCATCCAGCATCCATGTGGAATCTAAGCCCCCTCTTGACATAGATAACCAATCCAAGGTCCACAGGATGGGGGAATAGAATATGGATTAGAGTGGACTTACTGATATTCTATTCATGAACTATTGTGACTAGTAATTGAAGAAAATGTGGCATTGGTGTGGAGAAAGTGGCCATGGTGGCTGCTGGGTTGGGGAATGGGAGGAAGATATGAGATGTGGAGGCGTTTTCGGGACTTGGAGTTGTCCTGGGTGGTGCTGCAGGGACAATTACCAGACATTGTAGGTCCTCCCATGGCCCACTGGATGGAACATGGGAGAGTGTGGACTATGATGTGGACAATTGACCATGAGGTGCAGCGATGCTCAGAGATGTATTCACCAAATGCAATGAATGTCTCATGATGATGGAGGGGATTGTTGCTGTGGGGTGAGGAGGGGGGTGAGGGGGATGGGGGGTATAGGGGGACCTCATATTTTTTTAATGTAGTATTAAAAAAATGAATGAAGACAAAAATAAATAAATAAATAAAGTGAAATGTAGTCCTTCCAAAACAAAAAGGTCATGTTTAATGGAAAAAAAAAATGCTACATTTCTCCGGTATTTAAATTTATATTTAAATTCATTAAAGTTAAATAAAGTTATCCAGTTCCCAGTCACACTAGCCAAAAACCAATCCCTCAATAGCCACACCTGTCTAATGGCTACCATCTTTGATGGTATACATCCAGATGCTCTGAGAAATACAAAACAGAATAAAATACCATCCCAGCTTTGAAAGCTCTTCAAATCTAAAAGGGGAGGGGTTAAACATTCTAATGCAATGCAGAGCAAATTGTCACAGTTAGTGCAAGCCTTCAGAGCAGGGGTGCTATTTATTTATTTTAGACTTGGCACACATGGGAGGCATTGCAGATAGTGTGGTTGAAAAAAACAATGTTTCTTGTTTTAAGAGTTGCAGTTTAATCCAGGCCTTGCTGGTAAAATTGGTGTTTCCATCTACAGTAGAGGGAGCCGGAGGAGGCATCCCATGTGGCAGGAACACCTGTGTAGAGGTGGACAGGAACGCTCAGGCCACTGGTTGGGTACCATATTGCTTTCTTTCCACTAAGAGATAATATGGGACCAGGTGCTCTGGCTTTGGTCTGTGTGGCCTTTTCAACCAGATTCCCACCACTGATTCTCTGTTCAGCCAGTGTCCCGCCGTGGGAGGATGGCCCCTACTGCAGAAGGGTCAGTTGCTGTCATCCTTATGAATCAAAGGCATTAGCGTATCACTCAGTAGAAATCCCAGAGGCCCACGTCATCCATCCTGGCTTTTAGGTGACCTTTGGACAAGAACGTAATTTGTTTATGCTTCACAGTAAAGAGAATTGTAGCCTTTTAAAAATGTTGGTTTATAGAAATACCCGGCACCTTTGCTAGCAGGAAATCCACCATGGAGCCACCTCATCTGCTGCTGAGTCTTGTCTTCCTGATAAGGTTACCTAATTTGTTCTGAAGCTGTAACAGATAACAAGTTTAATCAATTGATAATATGTGAGGTGCAGAAGTTTCTGGTCCCAGCTCATTCGCATTCATGTGTGCTAATTTTAGTGCACATTAATTATGTATTTAATAAGTCCCTGTTTATGCTACTTTGTCTCCATTCCCTTGTTAGCAGTTATGGTGTGGAGTTGAATATAATTAAAATGTTACTTGCATTCTGCAAATAACAATTAACCAAGGATGAATTCTGAAATCAAAATTCCATTTTTGTTTTCTTTCTCTGATTAAAAACACATGAAATGGCACCTAAGTGTCCTGGCAGGTCCATTGGTCCCTCTGTTGTTTGTCATGCATTTCTGGGTGATAAATGCCTGTTGGAATCCCCATTTAGCTGAGATTTGTCATGATTTGACTTATACAACTTTCCAGTGTCTTTGGCTTTCCTCTTCTTGTTGACTTGTAGACCCATGCAGAGGTGCTGAGCTCAGCCTCGGGGCTAGGGGAGGAAAGAAAAAATAGGTTGTTCTTTGCAGGACACACGAAGGGGCCAAAGGCCAGCAGGTTCCCTCTGTGTAGAGCCACGAGGGGAATCACGATAAATCCCGGCTTCCACCAACATGTAGCTTGCAAGCCATTTCACATTTCCAGTCCTCCAGGGGCTCAGCTCTTTAGGAAACAGACAACCCCATGGTCTGGGGCTATTACTTGCCCAAAGAAGCAGCGCCATATCATCTCTCCATCTCCTCCAATCAGTTGTGATTTCCTGGCTCATGTCATGGGTGTCACCTTTCTTTATTTTATTGCATAGATATAAACATTGAATTTGCCATCTTAACTACTTTGAAGTGTACAGTTCAGTATTCCAAGGCATTACTTGCATTGCCAAGGTTGCAGTACCATCACCACCATCCATGACCGAAACTTTTTCATCATACTCATTTAATTTGGTTCTGGATTTTGCCCCAAAGCTCGCCTTGTCCCAAAGACCTGCAAATTACCAGAGTATAGTAACTCCCCACCCCAACTGCTTCCTCCTCCACTTCTTCCTCCTCCTCCTCACCTTCCTTTTACTTTGCAGAACTCTGAGAGTCCCTAAGCAGTTGATCTTTGTAGCACATCCACATGGCTTAATTCTCAATTACAGCTATGTAGGCCGTTTCCTCAGCTTTGGAAATGCAGTCGTTGTAAATGGAGCTCAAATAAGAGCTTGGAAATGAATTCAGTCACTTCTACTTAATAATTCTGTTCCAGAGAGAATGGACAAGCAGAGGAATCTCAAAGAGAACCATTCTGTCGATAGACCACTGAAAAATTTAATTAGAAAATAACTCAAAGCTTGTGGGTAAAATAAAATTTGATGATTCCATTTGAATTGTAGCAATTTAGACCATCCAAATTTCCTATTACCAATGCTAACTAAAAGTTAGGCATCAGAATGTGTCATTTCTGTCTTATCTTGAAAAGAACTGATTGAGTGATTGCACATAACACACCTTCTCCAAGTTATGATTTCCAGATCAGTGACAGTAGGTGAATAATTCCAGCCCTTTCTCCCCCATCGCCCCCATCACAGGTGATATGAGGGTAAAGTAAGGCCATGGGCATGCGAATTCTTAAGAAATAAAGGTACTGGTTAAATAGCAGTTATCCTGATGGTTGGATGTGACAGTTAAAAAGCACTGTTTTTTGGTGCCTTCTACTTCCAAATTCCATTTCTCTCAGCTGCAGAAATTTGCAGCCAGCAGCTCTCTTCTCCTGCTCCGATTAAAGTTCAGAGCTGTCATTTCTCAATATTTTATTCTTTTAATCCTCGTCTCTATATTCTCAGAAATTCTTCCTGGCATGCTGATCTTAGGGGAGAGGTTGTGGGGCGTGCTAGCAGAAAACTTTCTGAATCCTCTTTTCAAGTGCAAATTCTTAAATGTCAACACAACCATATAGGCATTTTCTGTCATCTTCTTTTAATCAAACGCTTTTTTCCAGGCAGGGCTATTTGTTGGCAAAATCACTAAGTCACCGTGGCATGTGAGCTTTCCTTTCTGTGCCCTGTTCTCAGGGGTCAACCTCTGCTACATCCTAGAGCCATGTAGAATTTTTGTGCTGGGACATGCTAGCTGATGTACTGATCCCTGAGGGGGAGGCCAGGGTGATAAGCCAAGGGAATGAGAGTGGAGCAGGAGAGGTGCAGACACTAAGGAACTGGGGGAAGTGCTGGCGTGTGTGAAGTTTGGTGAGGCTATTTGGGGACCTTGTACCTTGGTATAGCTCCTTGAGTTCTGCCTCCTAAGAGACCAATTGCTCTGCTCTGATTTGTTTAGCCCTAGAGGATCCAGGATAAGCTCTGGGTTTCACCTCCTGATAATTCTGAAGAGTGCCCTGTTGCTTAGAGACCGGGGATGGTGCCAAGAGAGAAGATAAGGTTGTCAAGGAAACCAAGCCACAAATTCCCTTGTTTTTCTTCAGGTTGCTGGACAGAAGAGTAAAGGATTTTTGCCCCAACAACTGGGAGAAGAGTATCTTCTTTTTTGTGTGTGATTTTAACAAATTGGCATGTTGTCTAACACACTGCCAGGTCAGTACCCAGCTTGACAACTGGGTGTTGAGTTGTGCATCTTTCTTCACAGCAGCGAATGCTTCTGAAATAGACAGATTTGAGCAGCCATTTTAATGCTGATTATTTTGTTTTTCAGATTTGTGGATCCCAGTACCCAAACTACCCTCTATTTTACAACCTGGCTTTATTGAATTCTAAGTTTTCACTTATTGCCTGAAGTTTTCTTTCCTGGTGGTGTTGGGATTCTCTTCTTGGCGATTCGCAGCTGCATCCCTTTTTGCATTCTCCATCTTTAAATTATTTCCATGTTTCAGGTGATAAACCCAGACATCTTCCTTTTGATGCTGGTGTTTGCAATTCAGAAAAAAAAAAAATCCTTTACGGAGTCCTTATTGAGCTAAACAGATCACATCTGCTCCTTGCTCTTGAGGCAGTGGATTGACAAATTGGAGGGGGCACTATCCAGGAGTGATACCCAAATGATCTCTAACCCCCAACCCCTGGAATTTAAGTCACAGATAAAGGGTTCTTCATTTATCAATGGTAGCAATTTTAGCTGTTGATACTAGAAGCCTGCTGAGAGCTTGAGGAATTGCTTTTGTGTGTGTGTGTATGTGTGCCCTTTACTTTCAGTGGCTTTACACTTTTCCTGGTCTTCTGTCAGAGCTAAGAATTAGAAACTTGGCCCGTCTTCCTTTCTCTGTCCCTTCTGCCTATAAAATCCTCAGGAGCAGCTTCGCAGGTTTTCCCAGGTCCTCTGTCCCGAGCCCTGCCCCACCCCCTGATCTGCACAGATCCTCTGCCCATTTGGTGACTGATTCTCCTGAACACACCAGCTCCATTCCTTCCCTGAGCCCTTGGGGTATTTCAGATCCTGAGGAGGAGAGTGTGGAATCCCACCCTCTGAGGGGAGAAGGGTGGCTGCACTAGGGACTGGGATAAAAGTGCTGGGAGCAGAGAGGGGAGACCTCATGTGGGGGTGTGTGAGTACTGTGGGAGTTGGGGGCTTGGGAGACAGCTAACATGCATAGGATTTTGACAACTAGCAAAGAGGAGAAAGGGGAGGGTCCCAGAGCTCTCTGGAACCCCAAGCCTATGCTCCAACTTGCCTACTGAGTGTCTCTGCCAAGATGACCTTCAGACACCCCAACTTTAGCATGTTGCGAATCAAGTTCGTTTCCTTTTCCCACATCTTTCCTCTCCCTGGGGCTCCATCTCTGTAAGAGTCTTTTTTTATTAAAAAAAATTTTATTACTTTTTCCTTCTTTTGGTAAGATTCTTTATCATCCACCCAGGTGCCCTTGACCTGAAGCCTCAGAGTTGTTCCTTACTCCCTGGAACCAGCCAGTCTCCCAAGCCTCCAAATCACCCCACTCTGACCACCCCCACCCCATTCCTTGTTTTCTTTCTCCAGCACTGATGTGGAGACCACCATCATCTTTCATCCCATTCTCTCCTTCCTCCATCTATCCTACACTCTGCCACCCCAACCTACCTTTTGAAAATGTATTTCATGCCAGTCTCCACCTCCATCTGCCTCCCATTACAAAGGAAAACACACCTTCTCTTTAATCTCCCCAGTACTCTGCACCTCCCTCCCCCCACCACTACTCCTGAGCTGGCAATTTCTCTGCTACATCTGTGGGCGCAGAGTCCACCAAGACAGGTGCTCCCCAGAGAGAGAGCTCAACTGGTTGCCAGGTGGCATTTTCAGCAGTAGCTTCTGCTCAGGCTTGACCCCATAGCAGAGGGGGACTGCCTGGTTTCCTGTGAGCATGGAGCATCTCCTCCTACTTGCAGCACGTCCGCTGACCCAGGCAGACCCATAGACCATTTGGGAGAGTGTCTGTAGAAAGACCTCCAGACTCAGACTCTCGAGGCTCTTCTCGATCAGTGGGGCAGGAGCTCGGCTTGTTGGGTTGGGTGGTGTTTGGGTGGAGGTGACGTGTACAGGCCCTGGGGCTCTGGGTTCAAGTGCCAGCAGCTCCACCCCTTGATGGCAGTGTGCTTAAGACAAGTGAACCTTCCTGTGTATCCATTTCATTCTCACTGTGCCCAATAATTCTACTGTTAAGGGGCCAAATGGCTACCATCCAAAGGAAGGGGAGTCCTATAGGCCATTCCCAACCCTCACATTTATTTTATGCTATAAAATGAAACACACGGTCAAAGAATCAGAGGTGACATTTAAAAGTACTCTGGAGCTGAGACTTCATAGGACTCCATAAATTCTTGAAAGAAAATTTTCCAAAGTTAAGCTGCTCACCTAACTTAGGACTGAATGACAGGCATCATTAAGTATAAGTACTAGTTTCCAATTTACCTTAAATCTAGTGGCTTAAAACAATGCAATTATCTTAAATTTCTAGAGATCAGAAGTCTGAAATGGGTATTATTGGGCTAAAATCCACGTCATTAGGGCTGTGTTCCCTTCTGGAGGCTCTAGGGAAGAATCCTTTTTCTTGCCTTTTCCAGCTTCTAGAGGCTGCCCACATTTCTTGGCTCATGGCCCCTTCCCTCCATCTTCAAAGTCAGCAATGGCTGGTCCAGTTTTTCTCACATCATGTTACTCTGGTGCTGACTCTCTCTCCTTCCTTTTTCACTTATAAGGACCCTTGAAATTACATTGCACTCCCAAGGTAATACAGGACAATCTCTCCATCTCCAGTCAGCTGATTTGCATCCATGATTCCATCTGCAGCCTTAATTCCTCATTGTCTTGTAACATGACATATTCATAGCTTCTGGTGATTAGGACATGGACACTTTTGGAAGGCTGCTATTCTTCCAACTGCAGTATGTGTCCTTTTATTTTTGCTCAGAAGTTGTGGCCCATGGGCCATCATCAGACTCCAAGAAGTTGGTCTACTTCAGCAACGAGCAGAAATCCTTATACCAATGCTGAATGCATTTTCCTTGCTCATTTTAAGCCTCAAGGCAGTGCCCTGGGGAAACCCTACTTCTCTCCTGCTTTATTATAGGTCTTTCTCTTGGGCACCTGTCCCAAGGCAACTGGGCCAGTGGAGAGACCCTGTGCCACAGGGTATCCAGCAATCTTGTCTCATCATCATGGATGATGGTTTCATGCCAGCTTTCCCTATCATCACAGGACGCTCCTCCTCAGTGCACGTAAGGACAGTTCTTATTTCCCCAGTTTGAGGGGCTCCATGTCCAGTGGTGAGGAGGAGTGTGCTGTGAAGAACACAACATTTTCCCTTCATGTCAAGCACCTGTTTTTTCTGCAAAATGAACCTGTGTTTTGTCTTTCCTTAAAGCCATCCCAGTATACCTTGCCTGGTGTGGGAGAATTGGCCACAGAGGTAAAGCTTAGGCCAAACCTTGTCTTTTTATTTTTCAAATCTTTATATGACAGCTTTATTGAGATAAAATCTATACACCATACCATTCGCCCATTTAAAGTGTACAGTTTAATACATTTTTTTAGTGTATTCACAGAGTTGGACAACTATGGCCACAATAAATTTTAGAACATTTTCATTACCCCAAAAGAAATTCCATGCACATAAGCAATTACCCCCTATTCTACTTCCCATGAGCACCTGGCAGGCACAAGTCTACTTTCTGTCTCTATGGATTTGCTTCTTCTGGACATGTCCCATAAATGGAATCATGTGATACATGGCCTTTTGTGTCTGGCTGCTTTCACTCAGCATGATGTTTTCAAGGTTTATCGATATTGACAGATGGATCGGTGCTTCATTCCTTTCTAGAGCTAAATGATATTCCATTGTAAGGATAGATCACATTTATTTATCTAGTTTTCAGTTGATGGGCATCTGGGTTGTTTCCACTTTGGGATTATGATGAATAATGCTGCTTTGAATGTTATGTACAGGTTTTTGCATGTACATGTTTTCATTTCTCTTGGGTATACACCTAGGAGTGGAATTGCTGGGTCAAATGGTATGCTATATTTAACCTTTTGAGGTACTGCTAGACTGTTTTCCAAAGCTTCTGTACTATTTTATGTTCCCACCAACAGTGTACGAGGTTTCCAATTTCTTCACATCCTTGTCAACACTTGCTATTGTCTGTCTTTTTTGATAATTGGATTATCAGTGTGAAGGAGTATCTCACTGTGGTTTTGATTTGTATTTTCCTGGTGACTAATTACGTTGGCCATCTTTTTATGTGCTTATCACAGCCTGTTTTAAGTTAAGACTTCTTAACAGCAGCAGTTCTTACTTCATGGGGATCACAGACTCCCATGGATATCTGATCAAGCACTGGAAACCTTCCTTAAATTTCTATAATGCAAATAACCATGCTATCCTGTCTTCAGCATATACATGGAGTTTAGAACCTCCCTCAATCTGTGGACTCCTGATTGAAAGCCCCTTTTCTAAAAGGTCTCCCAGAGTATAACTGTGGTTAGCCTAAAAAGAAGCTGATTTATACCCTCCCCTGAAGGAAAGCAGACCTATGTATAAAAAGGAGTTTTTACTTTCTTTTTTTGTGCCTTTTTCTTTTTAATTGAGAGCAGCTTGAATATTGGAAAACTCTTTCCAGGCCTGGAGACTTGGTACTTTTATCACTTCCTTTCCTCACCTGGAATTCTCCTCATCCATTACCAAGCTCCAAGTCACTGTCAGCAGGTCTCCATTAAGTTGGAAGAAACAAAACTGCATTTTCCTGAGTACTAGAAAATTCTCAGTGGCAAAAAAGGAATGATGAAGTGCACTGCCAGCGTGGCAAGAAGTGGCACTAATAGAGCGTGAATAATCCCAGATGTTTCTGGGCCTTATTATTAGAATTTACCATTTGCCTCCCAACTTCAGTTCTGGTGTGTCCCCTGTTTATGGTTACTGAACATTGTTTAATGGAAAAGAGAAAACAAGTACTCTCCAGCTAGTGACTTTGAGTAATGACATAAGGTGTTGATAACCTAAGAACCGAAATGGGGTTTTTGAAACTACTTTATAGCCCAAAGGGAGGAAAGGAGACAGGGAGGGGGACAGATGGCTGGGATGGGGTGATTATAGGAATACATGCAGTGTGGGAATACCCCTCAGTCTGTGGGTCCATGTCACATTAAAGATTGCGGGGACTGGGTTTGGTTTTGGCTACTGCCATTGGACATCCTTAGAGGGGATCACTGTGGATAGCCAATGTCTGAAGGCCAAGGAAAGTCTACTGAAGGCAAAGATGGAGAAGTAGCCTACCAAGAAGTTTAGCTCTGATTGCAAGAAAAGAAGTTTTTTCTCACAGTAATATTTTTCATGGTATTTAAAAAATTTTTTTTTATTATTCTTGCATTTGATCTTGTTTTGGACTCCAAATACCCTTCTTGGCCTGGTGGGAACAAAATGCCCAGCTCTAGGTGGGTGAACAACAGTTTCCAAGAAACAATTATTCTGAAATTGGCACCTCTTTCTTTATGTCAATTAGTGTTTAGCACATGAAGTAAATTGCACAGGGCCCTCCAGAACTGCCCCTAATAGTTGCAGAGCTCAGAGTAAAAGTACAAGTAGAGGCCCATATTATATGTCTAAAAATTTTAAAGCTATGAATCAAACTAATCATTTGTGTATTATGTGTTATGTATATATGTATAAAATACATACATATGTTTTTATATATATATATATACTTTTTAATTTTCTCTCCTTCTACTTTGACAAATATACCTTCATAGAGAGCTGGAAGGCCAGGTTCAAATTCTTGACCTCCTTAGAACTGTCTGTTGGTAAGTGGGTCCACCCAATCCCATTCTCTTCCTCACCCTGCTTCATCTTGCCCCACAAGGGGCACTACTGGACCTCGGGGTGTGTGTACACTGATGGTGTAACCCTCCCCCAGGGAGGGGAGACTCAGGGAGAGCCCCTAGCAGTGGACTGGGGGCCATTTAGATGGGGAATTCCAGGGTCTTGGGTGCTTAGAGTGTGGTCTAGAAAGAGGGCTACAGTCTCCAGGAGGGCACCTTCCCTTAGCCCTGCAGACTCTCTGCTTTATGGGAAGGGGTCCATGTGAAGAGAGACAAGCCCGGAACTCTCTTCAACATGAGGCCTGGGACCAGAGTCCCTCTTGCCTGGGCCTGAAGAAGGTTCTGGATTCTTCATCTTAAAATCATTAGTACTATCCTTGAATCGAATTTGAGTTTTATAAATTCCTTCCCTTAACTTGTCCTTGGTTCAGATGCAAATATCCCTGCAAGTAGCAACACATACTCCAGTATAGTGCTGGGATGATGCCTTTTTAGAATTTTCCCCTGTGACCTCCGTCCTCCCGCTAGCACCACATTGTCCCTCCTTCACGTACCGGGCTAGCCCTGACTATGACCTGCTCCAGGGAGAAGCGTTGCTCTGACTTGCCCGGATGTTGTCACCTTTCCACCCTCACCTCTCTCCTCCTTTTCCCTCTCTCCCTCTTTTCACCTGGTTCTACCTTTTTCTTCCTTTAATACCTGCTTAAGGGTCACCTCTGGGTGAAACATCCCTGACCCCCACTGCACGCCCACCTGCCCAGGGTGCATCGGTAGCCCTTCTTTACCTCCCCAGCAGTCTGGGGACATTTTCCACCCCGTATCATTGTGATTTTCCCTGATGAGACCTCAGGTTCTCTATAGACTGGTTTTGCTTGCCCGTTATTGACTCCTCAGACTCAAGCCCTAGATCTGTCAAAATGGAAGATGGAGAGGGTGATGGAAGAGGCCCACAGCCCTGGCCCTACTTGCCATGGCTAAGGGGCACTGGGCAGCGCAACCCCGAGCTGCCAGAGTGCCGAGGGGAGGGAGGGGAAGCAGAAGGAGGATTAGGAGAAGAGCTGGGCAGGCCCTGAAGATGCTGCCATTTCACTTGACTTAAAAATGGTTACCAACATATGCATGAGATTGGGTCATCCCAATTACAAACCAGGGTTCTACAGGACCCTTTGGGTACACAAAATTCTGTTCTTTGGAAGATAATTTGAATGGTGAAGGCTGGCAGGTAAAATAGTCAAAGATCATTCTACCATGGGCATGTTCTCCTTAACCTATCTTTTCTTACCAAATATGGGCCTACTTTTATTATGATTGCCCATACATCCTATCACTCATCTAAATTGTCAATGGCCTTCCCTCTTCTCTAATGATGTCAAGTGAGGAACATCATGGAAGTCATTTTGTTTCTTTTTTTTTTTTAAAGATTTATTTTTTGTTTATTTCTCTCCCCCTGCCCCCCCCCCCAATTTCCGCTCTCTGTGTACATTCGCTGTGTGTTCTGCTGTGACTGCTTCATTCCTTATCAGCGGCACCGGGAATCTGTGTTTCTTTTTGTTGCGTCATCTTGTTATGTCAGCTCTCCGTGTGTGTGGCGCCATTCCTGGGCAGGCTGTACTTTCTTTCGCACTGGACAGCTCTCCTTACAAGGTACACTCCTTGCGCATGGGGTTCCCCTACATGGGGGACACCCCTGTGTGGCACGGCACTCCTTGCACGCATCAGCACTGCACATGCATCAGCTCCACACGGGTCAAGGAGGCCCTGGGTTTGAACCGCGAACCTCCCATGTGGTAGGCGGATACCCTATCCATTGGGCCAAGCCCGCTTCTCATTTCGTTTCTGACTTCAGAATACCTGTTGCTAATTGAAAGGGAACTGGTGGGGGGCTGTGTCGTCCGACTGACCAGTCTTGCCCAGAACCGTTCCACATCACACATGTGTACTTCAGCTCTGCCTGGAGACCTAGAGGGAACACAGGTCCTGGCAGAAAATCTCTGGCTGGGGGTTGAATACTTGGCCAGCACAACTTGGAAGACCCCGAGATGTTTTGTGATTCTTCAAAGTGTGAGCAATTGTTTCTGGGTTCTTGTTCAGAGCAGACCACTCTAGTTTCATTCCCTTGAGCCGATTTTCACCTTCTCTGTGATTTGTCCTCCACAAAATGGATATAGTAAATTCTGTGCCACTTACTTTCCAATACCATTTAAAGGATCCCACCAAAAAATGGTTGCAAAAGCAGTAGGAGAAGCGTAAATTGCAGTCAATGTATCATTAAGTTGTTCATACAGTTGTTATTGTCACAGGCTGGTCTTCAGGCTTCTGGACTCTCAAAATCCAGAGGAATCTTTATAGACAGAGGCTGATCTTTACTTCTTCATGGGGTTGGTTTTGCTTCAGCCTGAAATGTGAACGTGCCCAGCGCAGTACCTGGTGAACAGAGACAAAATGGGTAAGGAAGATACGTGGAGCTGAGCGGGAACCTCAGGGTCCATCTGGTCCCTCTCCTTCCTTCCAGCGAAGACTAGTCAGAGGATGGTTAATCTGCTCTTAAAAAAAACTTTCAGTTTGAATCTAAGCAAAACATGACCCAATCAATAACTCAGATGAGTATATTGGTGGCATGATGATTAATCTGCAGCTGACATGAAACGGGGAGGGACAGGTAATATGTAGGGTGATTGAATCACAAGACCAAAAGATCTCAAAAGCCTGGAATTCTGATGAGCTCAAACAGGATGGACTGAGCAGAGACCAAATATTGATCCTAGATCCCCCAAACAAGTGTTGAAAGCACATGCAGGGGCAGGAAAGAGAATTTGGGTTTTAATTCAGTAATGAGCTTGATCATTCATTCCATCATTTATTGACTCCTTCACCCAGTTAATCACCATGAGGCACGTGGTAGCCCTGCCAGTCTAAGTCAACCTTGTGATGTGGTTTCTCCTGGCTGTCCTGTGGCCACATCCAGTGGGGTGTTTCCTCCAGATCCTCAAGGGCAGAAGAGTGTTTCACACACAAGGGCTTATAGATGGGAGCCCACAGACTGCAGGTCTGGAAACCAGGCCAAGGGAGCAGTGGTTAAAAGGACCAGACCTTTTAGGATGGAGAAAAGATGGCGTAGCTGGAAAAAATGACCTATCTTTATGTCTTGGAAGGATTGTCATGGGAAAAAGAATCTGGAAATGTCCTCTTTACATTCCCCGGCCAGAAGTAGAACCAAGGAGTGAGAGTTCAGGGGAAGAGATGTCAGCACAATGCCAGGAATGTCTACAAATTAAACTCTGGCTTGTCTTGGGAGGTAGTGATGCTGTCATAGCTACACTTTCCAAGGAAATGGACCTCCGGATATGCCATAGTCACCCATTACTACATCTAACAAAATACAAGCCTGGTCATCAAGCTCCTTTGAAGTCAGAAAAAGCCCGTCATCAAGATAATAACTTTCTTATCCAGACTAGAGTTTGGGTAGATGTAGTTATTTGATCATTAATGGGTTACGGGTAAATTGTACTTTTGGAAAAAGAACTGTTTCTCATATCTCTCTCCTTAAGCTTGAGCCTGAGTCATGGTGTATGAAATCTAATCTCCTTTCTCAGGAAATGCTTGTTTATTTGAATGCTGCCCTCAAATCCATTAGGTACTCGGGAGTGTTAGTTCGGGATGATAGATTTCCTAGCTGTGCCGCTGACACCTGGGAGAGCTTGGCTCTGGTGTATTTAACGTGAGCCCCTCTCTGTGCACGGAGTGAGAGGATCCTGAGCCCCCAGCCGTGGTTGATAGACACCTCTGCAAATCTGGATCATTGTTTCCACTAGCCTGAAACATGTTCTTTGAAGCCCGTTGCTTTCCTTAATACACTAGCTTGGTGCTCACAGATAATTTGCAAATGCTTTTCAAGCGATTGTGCCACAGCTTTCCAAATGCTTTGCTTCTAATTAAGAAAGGGAATTGGATGTACTCACGCCTGGCCAGTTTTTTTTTTCCTTTATGGCAGGGGGAGAACAGAAAGAGCAAAAGAAATAGCTCAAGATGTTTTTTAAAAAATAACTCTTGGATTCCACCAGTTATCAAAGCTGCGATCGGGAGTTCATTTCTGTTAGAGCGTCCTGCAATCCCCAAGGTGGAGGGAGGCCCAAGTTCAAGTCCACTCTGAGGATTGCAGTCATGGGAACATAAACACACCCTAGAACTTGCCTCAGCTCATAGACACATGGACAGATGACTTTGAATTAAGCACATGGGACTTTGACGACCACTGTGTCACCTTCCTAATGGAATTTCCAACTTTGCAGTGAGGACAAAGGGTCAGTAGCACACATAGAAAACCTAAAACAAAGGTCTTTCCTCTCATTTAAAAGAAACCTAGAGACAGGGAAGTATGGCAGCTCCACCTTTAGGAATGCAGGTCCCTTTGAATGGGGGTTTGACCCTTAATGTTACTTTTTAGTCCAAGATTACCACCAGAGCTCCAGCCATCATGTCTTCTTCAGATAGTATAGAGGAGGAGAACTTAAACTCTGTTGCTTTTGCCTTCTGGGACATTCTAGTTCATGGAGTTCTCTTAATAAGAAAGGGGGAGAACAGAAGTTGGAAGGCAACAGCAGCTTCTGTCTCATACAGTTGTCTTTTAGAGTGTCTTAGGACCAATGAAGTGAACATTTTGGAGAGGGGCCTCATTCAAGACCACTTCCTGTAGAAGCGGCAGTATGGTGGTCAAAAGCCTGCTTAGGTTCAAAGTCTGGCTTGGCTACTAACTAGTGTACTTGGGCAAGTTATTTAGCTCCTCCTAGCCGCTCTTCCTTCATCATAAAATGGGGCTATTTATCCATGCCTTAGGGCATTCTGACAGCTAATAATCTTCATTCCAAAACCAGCAGGTAAAAGTATTCTTGTTAATGCAGTGGTTTTACCAATGTCCCTTTATGGGCTGCACCTTTTTCTAGGAGGTCCTTCTGGAACCTTCCATGCTCATGGGGTGAAATCATAGGCTGTCTTTATTTTCTCATATCCCCATTTTTCTAACCTGCTCTTTTGGGTCTCCCTTCCCTGCCCCTGGATGATTTCTTGGGAAGGTACCTACATTTGCCAGCAAGTTTTAGGTATTGATGAGCAGTGTCATCATCAGTTTAGGTGACAAAAAGTCTTGCTTGAAGGGTACAGTCATAATTTCATGTTGATGCTCTCAAAGTAGCAGGTACTCAAGCATAGACCCTTTTACTCCTGAGGCTCTTCAGAGTCTTCCCATAGGAAAATCCCAGTACACCTTTCCTTGCTGTTGGCAGAGCATCCTGTGGTTGGTCTTCTCTGACAGATTCTCTCTGTTGGAGTAGGTCTTTCCTTGCAGGCGGACCTCTCAGGGGTGACCCAATATAGATTCATTGTATCTAGCCTCCTTCCAAATCACTACTTGGCCCTTTGCCCTCTGGAAATTCAGACCGCTCCCAGAGAGTATCTTCCCCTCATTCTGCCATGAAATACTTCCAGCCATCTTCTCACCCACAAGACTTTTCCGGGAGATGTTCAGACAGCAGTTCCCCAGGTGAACATGCTGAGCTCTGCAGGCATGTCTCTTGGAGTGGCTTCTTGTTTCATCTGAGTAGGGAGAAGATCCTTCTTCCTCAGGCAGCACTCCAACAACTCTCTATACCACCTTGCTCACCTCATCTTCCATGGACCATCGGGGAAGCAGCACCATTTTGGTGGGACTACTCTTCAAATCCTGTGTAGAGGGTTGGGTGTCTAGATGAGAGCTGTCCAAAAGAACTTTCTGCAATGGTGGAGATAATCAGTATCTGCATTGTCCAATATGATAGCTGCTAGCTACATGGGGCTTTTGAGCACTTGAAATGTGGCTACTGTGACTGAGGAACTGGATATGTAATTTTGTTTAATTTAAATTTAATTAGCTGCATGTTACGATTCTTTGGTTGCAAGCAGCAGAGGCCAGTTCTGGCTAGCTGAAGCATATGAAGGGATTTACCAGAAGGATATAGAATAACTCACAGAATGAAAGGAAAAATGGACTAGCCAGGCCTTAGAAGACAGGTAGCAAGGCAAGAGCTCTAGAATGAGAGGGTATTGTAAGTGATTTTTCTCAGCAACAGTTGTGAGACTAGGTGAGTCCCATTTTATGTTCTGCTCCACTATTTTAAGAAAGTCATCCGTCATCCTCATAGTTTCCTAACCACCTTTCCCCAGCCATAAATAAGTAGCACTCTCAGTATGCAGTTATAAATGTTGGTTCCCAAAGTCATACTTTTAGGGAGGTTGGCTTTAGAATTTGGTGAAAGTGAGTGGGACCTTTCTTTGCAGTCTCCCTCTGCCCCCACCCTGTCCTGACTAGAAGCATTTTACTCTTAACGAGAGTAAAGTTTGAAGTCCTTTCCCTGACATTTCTTTTGCCACCTGCTAGAAAGAAACGTGTTGCTTTCCTGGCAGAAGTACTCCAGGCAATACCACAATGGGCATTTGGCCCAGAAGCAGAGTAACAAGCTTCTGTACCAAGGGAACACTTGGCAGACTGGATGCTGCCAAGAGTTACATAGGGTCCTAGTGACTATGGGGAAAGATAGAACTAATTCAAGGGTCTGATATTTTAATGCAGTTGACTTTAGTTCACGTCCAGCATGATAAAGAGTCTTGTTATCATGCTGGACCTGAATTAATTTCATATCATGCAACCAAATTGATCCAGTCCAGTCTACAGTATTAGAAAATGAAGACTGTACTTCAGAATGGGCAATAAATTCTGATTATTCCAATTAAAAGATAAGGTAGTCTTAATTAGACAATAGTCTGGTTTTTAGAGTACTTCAAAATAAATTCAATTTTATTACTTTAAAGTATAAATTAAGGTCTCACAATGTGGACCAGCAAAGGATTCTATGTCAGTTAGGATTCTCTGGTTGCAAACAAGAGAGGTCAGCTCCTGATAGCTGAGTCATATAAAGGAGTTTATCAGAAGGATAAGGGATAATTCTCAGAATCAAAGAAAATGAAGACTAGCTAGATCTTAGAAGGACAGTTAGTGAGGCAACTCAAAATCTGGACTAATAGATGTGAGCCCAATGGACATCATCTTCAAAGGGCTGGTATCAGAATTACTCAGGAACAACGATTTTCTGCCCCTTGTGTCATTTGATTCAAAATTCAATTCTGGAAGAATCTGATTGGTCTAGTCTGGGTCACATTGTAGAGGACAGGACAGGGGGAGGGGAGGGGCTTTTCGATCATTCCATCAAGACTGCGTGGGATGGACGTGGGGGTTTGTCAAAGCAGAGTGGGGTGGATGCTGTCATCAAAAGAAAGGGGGGCATACAAAAACCACCTCCCCAGGCCTCTTTAAATAGTATGAAAATGTTTACAGAAGAGAGAGTTCTACAAGCAGAATTGGCATTTATTTATCATTGTAATTGTTCATCTATGTATCAGAATAATAGAGTTCATCTTTTAAAGGGGAATTTAGAGATTATTTAGTGTGCCCACTTTACAAGATCAAGAAACTCCATGACTTCCCCAAGGCAGTGATGGGACCAGAGCAAAGTCTCTTGATTCTGAGTATGATGCTCATTCTACACCACCACTCTGCCTCACTCATCAACAAATGTTCTGAAGTTGGTTGAAGACACATGACCTCTTGTGTAGTTAACCATTCCTTTTGCCCTCTCACAGACAGAATTCCATCATCCAGGCTTAGAGCTTATTTAGCCCTGGATTCTAGATTCTAAATCATTCAAATCATACTTATTTCGATTGTTGTTCTGATTTCCAATAGCAAGCAAAGTATCTAGGATACAGTGGTAGTGATTCTTTTTTATTTCTCCCTTAGAGAAGTTGTGGATTTACAGAACTATCATGTATGAAATACAGAATTCCCATATACCACCCTCTTGTTAACATCTTACATTAGTGTGGAACATTTGTTACAATTGATGATAGCACCTTTTCATAATTGTTCTATTAACTGCAGTCCATGTTTTAAACAATGGTAGTGATTCTTAAAAAAAATCTTTAGAATACAAGAGTAGTGACCCTGGGGAAAAAAATGTACTGAAGGAAAAAGTCTGTCCAGCCCATCAAATTGACTGCCCAGATACTTGCCTGCCTTCAGAAATGATATCCAGTTAAACTAAGATGACCTTGGGGGAGTAGCATTCTCTCCAAACATAACAATATGTTGAGTTTTCCTTATTTCTGGCCAAAGGAAATACAATGTCATTTCCACCAAGGCCACGCTTGGGAAAAAAAATAATGCAGTTTATACAGTGGTCTACTAAATTGGTTGGTAGAAATAGTAACTCTCTCTAAAGCCTTGCATTGTTAGACAGCTTTGCTGATTGAATTTTTATTGTGGAGGCAGCTTCATAAGTTTATAGATATAAGGCTTTGCTTCAGATCCAATATATTTGATGACACAATAAGGTTCTTTCACCTAACAGTGTCTGCTGTATTCATCACAGTGAGCTAGTTAGGTACAAAAGCCTGGATCTTAGACCCTTGAGAGCTTATCACCCAGTGAGTGGTGGGAGACTCAAAGCAAAGAAATCATATGTCTTGTTGGAAGGGAGGAAAAAGATGGGATACTTTTCATGAAGGAAAAAAAAACACAACTCAAGTTTTCCCTGGTGGTCAAAAAACTTTAGAATCGGAATGGATCTCAGAGACAATGTAGGTCACCCATTTGTTTTAAGAGAAGATTGAAATTCAGAAAAATTACGTGACTCTCCGAAGACCATGCTGCAAATGGCAGAGCTGGGGGGACAAGGACTAAACTATGCATTGTAGGTACTGCATCTCCGAGCTAGTACCTCTGATATTCAAAGATGCCCCCCTTTCTCTTGAGATCTGGGTAAGCTTCTAGTTAGCTAGTGTTCCTTTCCTCCACAAACAAAACAAAATAACAAAAAAAACCCACTTTTCCCACAAAGCTGTTAAATTACAATAATGAAGTTTCATTCTTTTTATAAAACCAAGGTATAACATACATACAGTGAGAGGTATCTTAGATATATAGCTCGAACAATTTTTACCTGTGTATACACCCATGTAACCACTATTTAGAACAAGATACAAAATATTACTAGCAACTCAGAAGGCTTCGTCATATCCTTCTCAGACAGTAGCTTCTTCTAATAGGTAACTACTATTCTGACATCTTTTACCACAGACAGGTTTTGCCTGTTCTTGAATGTCATCTAAATGGATCACACTGCATGGCCTCTTCTCTATGTGGATAAATCAGAGAGTATCTGGCCAGTGAATATCAGACCTAGGAAAGTGAGGGCCTGAGAGTACAGAAAGAAAACAAAAGGATAGTCGAAGTTGATGCAGGGGACAGTGAAACCACAAGTATATCCTCCAGGGAGTAATGGACTCTGCTAGAAAAATGGAAGGGTCTCAGAAAAATGATTCCTGACACTGACATTAGGGCTTCACCTACCAAAAGGATGACTTTCTGTTCAATTCCCCTGGAGTTTAGGCCACCACCTACCTGAAAAGCCCCATCTTTGCATACTAAGCTTCCAATCAGCTTTTTCATGACTTGCAATTAAATATGACTAGTAAGGCAAAATTCTAGACTTTTGATGAATGCCTCATGTGTGAAAGATAAAAACCAAAAACTAATTTGGAGATAACAGTACTGATACAGTGATGACAAGAAAATACTTTTAAAAAATGATTAATATCCTGTGTAAGAAGAAGAGATTTCTATCAATAATAAAAAGGAACAATCAGATTAAGAAAGAGCTCTTGGAAATTAAAAAGAAGATACCTAGAATAAAAAAGTAGGATTAAAAGATAAAATTGAGGAAATATCTAAGAAAACAGAATAAAAGACACAAAGGTACATGTGGGAAAAAATGATAAAAGAAAGTGAGGAGACAAATCCAATCAGATCAACTACTGACTAATAGGCATTCTGGAAAGAAAGTAAAAATGGAGTTGAAAAAGTGCTGCCAAAGTGGGTATAATAGAAATTTCCCCAAACTCAAGTACATGAGTCTTTAGGTTGTAAAAGACCTTCTTCATATCAGCCCAATAAATAAAAGAGGGACCTTGCCAAGGCATGTCATCATCAAGTTTTAGAATGCCATCATTAGAGCTTCCAGAAAGGGGGAAGTGGCTTGAGATCAGAAGGGCATCAAGCATTTCAAAGCAGTATTTCAAGCCAGAGAAGTATGGAGCAAGGCTTTCAAAGTTCTGAAGAGCTATTTTGAACCTATAGTCAGTTACAGATTCACTCATCTATGACTCATAGAATTAATATGTTTTTATACTTGTATCCTTTCTTAGGAAACTGTTTAAGAATGGCTAGGAAAAGTTCATGTAGCAGGGGCAGCAGGGGAGCAGTGGGAGAAGGAAGTGGGATAAATCAGAAAAAGGAAGACACAGGATATAGTAAACAGGGATTGAACTCCAGATCAGTAAATATGCAGCATGTCTGAGAGCAACAAGTCTATACTGGAGTAGGAAAATGGAAATTCCTAAGATGAAGGATTTATTTGGAGGGAGAGTGAAGTGAGGATATTATAGATTATTCAATTCCTTTAAGTGTATTAAAGCTACATTGAAAATCATTCAACAGATCTACTGAGCATTTGGAAACAATTAGTGATGGATACATAGAAAACTAAGCAAAGGAAAAAAAAGGCAATCACTAACTTCAGGGAAAACAAATGGCATATAATAAAGGAAGAATATTCCTAATATACAAGTTGGCTCTACAATGAACAGTATTTACACATTAAAAATAGTATGATGTGGGGAGCAGGTGTAGCTCAGTGATTAAGCACCTGCTTCCCATGTACAAGGTCCTGGGTTCAATCCCTGGTACCACCTAAAAAAATACTATAATGTGATTTTAATATATAACTGTTCCAGTTTTATATTGCTGAGTAATGAGCCACCCCAAACCAGTGACATAAACAACTATTTTAATATGTCTCTGGAATCTGTGGGCCAGGAATCTTGACAGGGCACTGTGGGAATGGCTCCATGTTGTCTGGGACCTCAACTGGGAAGACTTACGTGGATGGGTGCTGGAATCATCTGGAGGCTTTATCACTCATCGGTCTGATATTTGGGTTCGGATGACTTGGGCCCAGTTACTAATGTCAACTGGAGTGCCTATACGTGGCTTTTGCATTTTGCATGGTGGCTAGGTTCCAAGAGGGAATATTCAGAGAGTCAGTGTTCTAAAACATAGGTAGAAGCTTGCCTTGGTCTAGCCTCAGAAGTTGTAACATCACTTCTGCCACATTCTTTTGGTGGTAAGCAAGTCACTAAGGCCAGAGTGGATTTGAGCGGAAGGGAATTAGGCACTAACTTTTGATGTGTGAATGGCAAACACACATTGTAGAAGAATATATGGGATGGGAAATATGTTTGTGGCCATCTTTGGAAAATACAATCTGCCATATAACTTTATTGGAAGAATCAGTGGGGAGAGGAGTTGAGATAATGAGTAAAGTTACTGAGACTCAAATTCCACAAAATAATTCAATATCTATTATCTTTAAATGATCCATCAAAAGCAAGGGATTAAATTCTAGATGAAATAAGAGTTAAAAATGGTTGTCTGTGCAGAATAGGATCAAAGGTTGGGGAATGGACAGAGATGGAGTCGGAGTGGCTCTTTGTCTTTATAGCCTTGAGGCATTATATAATTATTTGATCTATGAATATGATAAACTTTAATTTTTAAAAAATTGAAATAAAGAAAAAGTGCCAATTATGAGGCTTCTCCCTGAAGATTTTCATTCACTAGGCCTGGGGTAGAGTCCTGGAATCTGTATTTTTACAGATCGATTCATTTGATCAGGAGTACTTGGCATATACTAAGGTATTTTGTGTGTGTGTGTGGGTGGGTGTGTGTGTACCCACTATATAAAGTTTTCCAACATATACTGCTAAATGAATAAAGCAACCCACAGAGCAAGGTGTATAGTGTTTATGTCAAAACAAGCAAAAATAAGCACACTCAGTGAGATTTGCCATGTTCCAGGTACCCTGTTCTAAGTGCTTCTCAACCAAGGACTCATTTGATCCGCAGATAGACTTATGAAGTTTATTTTGTTATTATCTCCATTCTACATATGAGGAAACCAAGGCACAGAGAGGTAAAGTAACTGCTTATAGTCACACAGTGAGTACATAGGGAGGTGGGACTTGGACCCAGGTAGTCTGACTCCAGCACTCTGCTTCTGGCCACTGATTGTATTCACACATGGTTGCGTAGGGGGCCAGCCATAAAAGCAGGTACTTGTCTTCATTTGTAGCAGCAGAGGAGAGGGATGCAGCAGAATGCAATTCTTTTACTCTTTCATACTTCTGTATTGTTTGAACCTTTACCAGTGAGAAGGTATGTGGGTGAGCTTTTTTACAACGGAGTAATACTATGAAAGTCTCATAAGCTATTAGTGTTGATCCAAGGCTCAAACTCGGGGCTTTGCTGCCCCCAGAGCCCACGCTCTTTCCACTACACACTTCTGCTTCCAAGAGTGGAAAAGGGTCTCTAATAGAACCGGAAGAGATCGCCCTCATTTCAGTGCTTTGAAGGACCCTCCGGCCAGAGGTCTGGGGCCTTGTCCCATGTCACAGAGTTGCTGAGGCAGGTAGCCTGGTCCCCACTGTCTGGGCCTCGGGTTGATCTTGGAGCCCATCGAACATGCCTGGAACAAACACTAGGTAAGACAGCAGAGGGGAGAGGACGCCTACTTTTATTTCACTGCTCCAGGGAGGGAATGCAGCTGACAGGGCTTCTGTGCTCATGCATATGAACCTGCCGTCCTCAGAGACCTGACAGCCCTTCTGACTCAGAACATCAGGCCTTATATGTGGCTAACTCTGAGTGCTAATTGCAGTCTGCTGAATTAACTAGCTGCCGCCGCTGCCCAGGCTCACCACCAGCCACCCTGGCACTTGACCTCTGTAGAGCTGGGGGATGCCAAGCAGGCTCGGGGTAGCTGAGCCCGAGCCAGGGTTTCGCAGGCAGATGGGAGATCGGGGTGCTGAGCTCAGTGGCCGCATGTGCTCGTCTGGGCCACAGTGCGGGGGCCAAGTGGGCTGCGTGCTGCCCAACAAGAGTTCCTGCCTTCCTGCTGCTCGGCTTACTGGCCCTGGTGGCCAAGGCTTTGGATGACAGAGTATCTGGAGCTCCATGCAGGACACAGGGGAGATAACAGATGGGAGGTTCCAGATCCCTAGGACTTTACACTTAAATGGGCACTTGACCTAAAAAGCATCAAAAATTGCAGACAAACACCTGCACGTGGCTCTGGCATGAACTGTAAGGTTGGTTTTGTGTATAAAGTTGGTGAGAAAGGGGTGTGACTGAGGGCTGAGAGCACAAAGGCTATCAGGGGCCACACTACTCTCTCCTCGAGGTCACTGAGGGAGAGCCAGGCACGGAGGGCGAAGCAAGACTCTTCCTTTATTCCACCAAGTCCCTACCGAAGGTCAGCTCTGGATCAGGCTCGCTGGGAGGTGCTGAGCAGAGCAAGCTGATGGAGGCTGCCCGCTGGGAGCTGAGAGCCTGGCTGTGAAGGGCCAACCACAGAGGTGGGGCTGTTTCCGAGCAGTTGAAAGGAGAGACCAGGAAGGAAACTCCCCTTGGGGCTTGCTGCCACCTCTTTTTTTTTTCCTTCAAGATTTATTTATCCCCCCCCACCCCGTTGTCTGTTCTCTGTGTCCATTTGCTATGTGTTCTTCTGTGTCTGCTTCTCTTCTCTTAAGGCGGCACTGGGAACTGATCCTGGGACCTTCTGGAGTGGAAGAGAGGTGCTTTATCTCTTGCACTGCCTCAGTTCTCTGGTCGGCTGCATCTCTTATTGTCTCTCCTCTGTGTCTCTTTTTGTTGCATCACCTTGCTGCACCAGCTCTCTGCTTAGGCCAGCTTGCCATGTGGCCCAGCACTCCTGTGTGGGCCAGCACTCCACGTGGGCCAGCTTGCCTTCACCAGGAGGCCCTGGGAATCGAACCCTGGACCTCCCATATGGTAAATGGGAGCCCAATCGCTTGAGCCACATCTGCTTCCCTCGCTGCCACCTTTTAAACCCTTCGACCATGGTGTAACTCCCTGGTACTCAGCAGTCTGCGTGGCCTCCTCCTCCCTCCCCACGGAGCCTGTTGGGCCCCAGGTGGCTTCTTTGGACCCCTGCACCTGGAGTGTCCGGGTTTTCTCTGCCTGAGAGCTCATTCCTTAGCAAGGGCTGCAGGCTCTGAGAGCGAACCTTCTGGGTGCAAAGGTTATGACCCCCAGGAAAGGTTCGTGGCTGTGAGTTGTTTGTACAGAGATGGCCACAGCCAGCAAAGTCTACGTTTGGAGTCACTTACCAAGGAGCGGATCAGCTTATCCATTTCCCAAGCTGTGCCCCAAGGGCTCCGGCTGCAAACAGTGGATGCTTAACAAGGGGTGGGAGGTGAAGAGGCCCCAGGTGCCTTCAGGGATTTAAAGAAGCTTGCTCCATATTGAAACTTAATCTCCTTTGGAGAGCCAAATCCCTTATTTCTGGTCTACAAACACGAAAGGAAGACATTGTTATTTTGGTTCTGCAAAAGGGGCTGTGGATTTAAAAGGGCTGTGAATCACTGGGTTGTATGAGCCAAGCCCCACCCCCACCCAGCTCCCTGTCGGGCAGGCCAGGTGGGCTAGCCTGCAGGGGCGGAGGGACTCAGGACTCTTCTAGCCTGGGGCTGGCTCCCAATCTCCTGGGGTGGGGACTTCCAGTGCACCTCCCGGCCGGATGCATCCCAAGCAACCTCTTTCTTGTCTCCCCTCAGGCAGCCTCCAGGGTGCCCGCCTAGCCTCACCTAGCCTGGCTGCCCATGACTAGGGGTCTCTCCTGACTGATGGCTATTTAGAGATATGGGAGTTGTTCACACTGAACATACATAACCCGAGCCCTCCGCTGCGCCGCCCTCACTGTGATGCTGTTCTGGTCACTGATATTCCTGCAGACCCCCAGACTGGAAGGCTCGGCGTTAAGTCCAACTCTCTCCTTTCCAGATCCGCTCTCCCAAATCCCCAGGTCAAGTCTGCTCATCCACCCCTTCTTCACTCCCTTGAACCGGAGGCTGCCCAAGAGAGAGCCACCGCCTCCCTGGGCAAAGGGGACCTTGCTCCTAGCCTGTCTGATTCTAAATGCAGACTCCCTCTTCCACCTTCCAGGCCCTTCCAGATGCTCCCTCCTGCCACATCTGTCAGCATCCCTCAGCAGGAGGCGGCCCCAGGGGAGCGTTTGGACGTGGTTCTGAGCACAGACTTTGGATTCTGCCGCCTACCGGCTTGGGTTGGACCCTTGATAACTCATTAAGCCTCATTCAGTTCTGTGATGTTGGGCACTAATAGCCTGTACCTCAAAGGTGAGCGGTGAGGGCCGGACGAGGACCTGGCATGGACCAGGAGCCTGGCAAACACAACTGCTGCCCTCAACCAGCCCTTCCCCAAACCGCTGCCTGGCCCTCACTTCCTTGCAACAAAGAGAACCTCCCCATCCCTTATTTAATGCAGCCTTCTTCCTGCCTGGTCACCTCCGTGCGAGGTGGAGGGAGGAGGAAGGAGCAGCGTTCAAGTTGCCCCGTTCCTTATCTTCTGCAGTGCTCATACAATCCCATTCCACAGATGTGGAAACTGAGTCCTGCAGAGACTTCGGACTGGCTCAGCCACAGAACACGTTATTTATTGTTCTTCGCAGTAAAAGTCTCATGAACTGCTTTGGGTTATGGGGATAGTGTGTGACTGTCAGGTCCCCAGCTGGGCTGTGAACTCCTTGTACGCAGACCCTTGTTTCGTATCACGCAGTTCCAATGCTTGGCGCAGGAAGCAGATCCGCGTGTGCATGTACCACGCTCCTCATACAGAGGCATGTCTCAAGCCAGAACGCCCTTCTCTGCTAGGCAGCAAGCTGCCCCAAGCTCAGCTCAAGCCCTGACTTCCTCGGGTCCTTCAGGGCCTGCCCGGTGCCTGGGAGAGCTCCTTCTGACAGCTCTCGTGTGAATCACTTATTTGGCCTGTAGCACCTGCCACATCATACTGTGCTGTCATAATCTTTTTTGTATGTGTTGCTTCCCCCAAGGAACTTGTACAATCAGGGGATGCAGCACAGTGTCTCTTTGTACCCTGAGCCCTTTGTGGTGCCTTGCATACAGTTGGTGCCAAGTCAGGATGGGGTGGCAGCGTGCTGCTGTTGGATTTGAATGGGCGCTGTTTGCTCTCCAGGGCTTGGGTTCCATTTTCTGAGCTCTACCCCTTCCTCTCTTTACTTTTCCCCTGCTGTCCACCTCTGTCCTCCCACCCCCTTTGCTGGTATTTCCCCAGGGGGAGGTGGAAGGTTCTTCTGTGGAGGCCAAGCCTCAGGCTGTCCTAATAGACCATGACTGCCCCACTCTACGGGGAGGGTATATTTCCAAGAATCTGGAGCCAGAGTGCTGGGAACTACAAAGCAACCAGTCCCCCTGTGCATGTGGGGTGACCCCAAGAGAAGGCAAGACACCCCTGCCGGCTGGCTTCTTGGGTGCTGTTGAGGGGAGATGACTGGGCAGTGAGTGGACCTGAAGCCTGTCACTACCAGGAGAAGGAGAAGGAGGCAAGCCTCGTTTAATAAATGAGACGTGACTTCCAGGCTCCTCTCTCTCATGTACTGGAAAAGAGGAACTCTATTTTGACCAGAGGCCTACTGAGCCAATCTAAGGAGTTGTCTGCTGCCTGAGGCTGAGCCCCGGGCTCCATCCCATAACTCGGAGTGTCTGAGCCAGAGTCCAGAGAAACGCAGGCTGATTGGCATGCTATTCTGAATGTAATTTGCACTAAATTATGTTAGCATTGCACTGCATAAAAATCTTCCCAATTCTGACTTCTTCCTTGGAGTCATTTTCTATATCCTGCTTTTTTGCCACCAATACTAATTCCCCTTCCATTTGTTGTTGTTTATATGTTTATTCATTTTTTAAAAATTCATCCATCAACTATTTGTTGAGCCCCCATTTGGTAGCAAACGCTGTGCTATTCACCAGGCATAAAGCTTGTAATAGTTCTGCCTTCATGGAGTTTTGAAGTTAGAGAGGCACTACTCCCAAACTGTACACATGATTGGTTCATTGCCACCATGACCAGTAGCTTGAAGCCCAAGCATAGTGTGCTGTCAGATCCCGAACCGTCTAACAGGGAGTTCTGACCTAAGGTTCTGGGAGGATGTGGTCACTTAAAAATGTGTCCAGAAATTATTTGCTCCTCCTCCTTTCAAGAGGTGGTGCCTAAGTCCCCTTTCCTTGAATGTGGACTGGGCTTAGGGCCTCACATCTAATGAAGAGAAAAAAAGCAGGCATGACAGGGTGCGACTTCGGAGACTAGGTCAGAAATAGTCTCTGTGGCTTCTGTCTTGGTCCCTCTGTCCCTCTCTTGCTCTCCTTTGAATCCCTTACTCTGGGGGAAGCCAGCTGCCTTGTTGTGAACTGTCCTATGGAGAGGTCCGTGTGGTGGTGAAAAACTGAAGCCTCAGGCCAATAGCCGCATGCATGAGCTGGGAGCAGATCACCCATCCCAGGCAAACCACGGATGATTTTAGTTCTAGCCAACATCTTATCAGCCTCAGGGGAGACCGGATCGAACCACCCGGGAAGCTGCTCCTGGATTCTTGACCCACAGCAACTGTGAAATAAGACATCTTTATTGTTTTGACCCATTAGGTTTTGGGGGCAATTTGTTATGCAGCAATAGATAACTAATGCAGGGTATGACAGAGGTAAATTCTTCAATACCCTGTGCATATGAAAAGTTCTTTATTATTGCTACACTTTGGACTGATGATTTGATTGTGTATAGAATTCTATTCCACAGTTGGAAATCCTCTTCCCTCATAATTCTGGGGGCATTCAACCATTGTATCTGGCTTCCAGTGGGGCTTCCAATGTGCCTAATGCCTTTCTTTTTTATTCATTTTATTAATTTTTTAAAGACAGTTTTATTGAGATACATTCATATACCATACAATCTACCAATGCCTTTCTTTCCACACCTCTGACCCACGGAAACTGTGTGGGATAATAAATGTTGATTGTTTTAGGCTGCTAAATTTTGGGGTAACTTGTTATCCAGTAATAGATAACTACAGAAAGCTGTTTTAGTTTCCCCAACTGCTAAAACCATAGCATGCAATGGGTTGCCTTAACAAGAGGAATTTACTGGCTCACAGTTTCAGTGGCTAGAAAGCTTTCTTCGTCCTGGGGTTGGCATCTTCTGCCCGGCTGGCAATCTTTGGGGTTCCTCGGGTTTTCCATTTCATGGCAATGCACGTGCCTATGTCATCTTTCTCATCCAAGCTCTGTTGACTTCCAGCTTCTGGCTGTTTCCTGTGCCTTCTCTTCCATGTCCAGTTTCCTTTGCTTCTAAGGACTTCAGCCGTATTGGATGAAGGTCCAGCCTCATTCAGTTTGGACACGACTTAGCTAATGACATCTTCATAGGTCTTATTTACAAATAGGTTCACACCCACAGGACAAGGGGTGGGCCCTGAACGTGCCTTTCTTGGGGGACATGATTCAATCCCCAGCAGAGGGGCAGAGAGGCTGGGGGACAACGATAGGGGATTTCTTCAAGGCATTAAAAGTTGCACCAGGACCTGAAGGAAGAGAGGGAGGTGTCCAGGGAAAGCGGTAGGTGGAGGAGAATTATGCCAGGCAAAGGGGGCCCAGCCTGACGAGAGCCCCGTAGCAGGAAGCACTTGATGAGATGCCAGAAGAGAAAGGATACCCCTAAGACCCAGAGAGCTGGAGAGGAGAGAAGGTGAGAGTGGGTGGGTGGGTGGAGGTGGAGGACAGGGCCCCAGGGCCCAGGGATACGCTGAGAGTCACACTTCATGCTGAGGGCAGTGGGAAGCAAGGGACGGTGTTTTAGTCACAGCAGCATCATTATCAGCTTTTCTCAGCCAGCGAGAATGACTGGGCACCACTGGGCTGGGACCCAGCCCAAGTGCCGTGCAGCTGTAACTGGCTCTTGCTCCTCTCGTGGACTTCAGGGGTGGCTCTGTGCCACTCTGTTCTGCAAGGCTTCACTGCCTTCTCTAGGGCAAGTCCCTTTCCTTATTATGGGGGATTGGAAGTCACGGGTTGCGTCGCTGTGATAAGCATGAGCTTCCAAGTTTCTTCTCTCGAGGTTAAAGAGGCACTGGGGACCCATTCAACAGTGGTAAATACTCTCAGTTTTTACCTCGGCTCATTTCCCTGGGCCGGATGGGTGAGGGTGCTCTAGGGAGAAGAACACCAATCTCAGGCATTGTTCAATGCTAGCAGCGACCTAGATTTCGAAGGCTGGTGTTAGCAGTTAGAGGCAAGTTCCCTTGCAGCCTGTGGACCCTGTCCTCTGTGCGCTGGCCTGCGCAGCTCAGCCAGAGCTGGGAGTCTGCAAATTTGGGAGGCCAGAGGTCTGAGGAATGTGTGCAGAGCAGGGCTGTGCCACTCCTCCCCTGCTGTGCCGTTCAGGGAGAACGGATGCAGGAGTGGGGTTCTGAAACTGCCCAGGTACCCCTCCCCCGCAAGCCTGAATCTCAGAGAAGCAGAATGTGTTCATCATTGTTGCTTGTCCTTTTTCTCTGCATCCTATTCCATTAATTCAGGCAGAATAATGCCCACATGGAGACATTTCCCCCTCAAAACCAGAAGTCTGCCCCTATTAATCCTTTTCCTCCCTTATCTGTTCATTTTTGTTTATTTGTTTCACATCATCCAATCTGTTATCAAATCCTATGTATTATATCAAAGAAAAGTCTCTCCATTCCAGGGATCACACATGTAAATGGCTTGGAGGACCTGGCAGTTCATAGGAAAGGCAGGTCAGCTTGTAAAGGCATAGGGCAGGGTGGGGCTTGAGGCTAACTTGGAGAATACTTACCCAGTCGCAGCAATTCAAATGAACTTCTTAAAACGGGGTATGGGAGCTTCACCTTTACTTTGACCATCCTACTTCTCTCTCTAGGGCTGTGCAACCACAGCCTCTTGCCTGGGAGCCTTGTTCTAAGTCCACCCTCGTGGCCCTTCCCCAGTTATTTTCCTAAAATGGCACTCGTCACTCCTCTTCTCAGTGGCATTGGCCAACAAACTAGAGCTTGCCGGGCACAGTCTAAACACCTCGGACATCAATAGAAGGCCCCTTATCATTTGCCCCAAATGCGCTATTCGTACTTAGGTTTCCCCCACTCGACACGGGGAGCTTCTTGATCCTCTTTGTTTTGGTGTTGTCTGCACACCCGGGCAGAGCACAGTCCTGCGTGAAGGGTCAGGGCATTTCCTGAGTGGATGAATTGCTTTGTGAGCACACCACCCCCTGAACAGTGTTGATGTCCTTTGGAGTTTGCGGCAGGGTGTGTGGAGCCCAGGGAAGGAGAGGCAGCCGTTGGCGAGGTGACCTTGACATCCCCTAGCCCCCCTGACCCAGCCGGCTGCTTGACCAGGTGCCCGGTGGCTCAAGAGGGATCACGGCAATTCTATCAGAGATGGACAATGCGACTTGATAGAAGACTCACTCCAGGAAGACAGGAGAGAATCGTAGTTCAGACCAGAGCTTGGACTCTGGAGCCAGATAGGCCAGAGTTCAAATCCTGGCTCCATGGGCCCTTGTGGCCATGACCTCACCTCTCTGTGCCTGGGTTTCTTTCTCTATAAAATGGGGGTTATCACGGTACCTACCCCATAGGGTACCATGAGGACTGGGTGAAATGCCCTCCGCACTCTGCCTGGTGCCCAGGATGTGCAGTGTAAGTGCTTGCTGTTATCATGTGCTATCATTGGCCCAGGGCCTCGGTTCTCAGTCTGGAGGCTCTGCCGCAGCCGCACCTTCAGAGTTTCTGTTTCAGTCAGTCGGGTGGGTCCTGAGAATTCATCAGTAACAAGTTCCCTGGCGGTGCTGAAGCTGTTGGCTTGGAGACTTCCCTTTGAGAACGACTGGCCTGGTGGAAAGATCCTCGGGTGACGCATTCTAGGGTTTTGTCTCCGACTTGGCTAAACTGGCTGTATTTGAGACTTGGTTTGGTCATTGATCCTTCAGCTGCTATCCCTCTGTCTACCTAATGTCTTACTAATTTTGCAAGGAAGTGTTATATGAATTCAAACACTCTGGTGTTTTCTTTGAAAGAAAGGTTTCCTCTTTATAATCGCACTCCTTGGAAACAGTTTCAGGTCTCTCAGTGGCTTCAGGAGAATATCCTGGCCAGGGGAAATATGCCACCCCTGGTGTCCCCCTGTTCCTGTCTGTTGCAATTTTAAGTTATGGAGCTGTGCTGTCTACTCCACCACATTCTGTTTGTCCAGGTCACTGGTCTGTATTTCAGACAAAACTGGCTCATGAGCACCGGGAAGGAGTCTTTCTCACAATCAGAAAACCTGAGCATCAGCCAGCTGGGAGACCTGGATGCACCAGCCTGCTCTCCTGGGGACACAGGAAACTGACCCTGAATGGTGCCTGCTACCCTAGTCCACTGGAAGAGAATAAATGGGTAGTTCTTTCCCGTCTCTTACCCAGCTACTCGTTGTGCAGCCATAAAAAAAGCCACCGCCCCTGTACTGGTACAAAGACTCTTTGAATTCTGGGTATAGGATGGATTTGATTTCCCAATTTCCCACCACATCCTGGCAGCCTCAGTTCCCCCAGCCCCACCTCCTGTCTTCTGGGAGAAGTCAGAAAACCAAATTCAAATCAAATTCCCTGCACAAACATCTCTAGCTTTGCAAGACCAGACTGGAAGGTAAAACTTGGTCCTGTTCATAAGTTATTTATTCAGCATGGCAGGAGCTCCTTACATATCAATAGACCTTTTGCCCGGTCTTCAATAATGCTTGGCCTCCCAGCCTGGACCTTTAAACTGATGCAGGGAGTGAGGTTGCAAAAGGCTCCCTCACGATGAAAAGGCTCTTTTCATTTGGACTAATTCAGTTTCTTCTGAGAAAGCGTGGCCTTGAATCAGCTTGCTGCTTTCTGCCTCAGGAGCATCCAGTCTCCCTTGCACAGCGGGAGGCTGATACATGTTTGTTGAAGTGATGGGAAGGGTGGAATCAGAATTTGGACCATTATCTTCCAGGTAATAGGCCAGCTCCAAGATTGTTCTCACCTTGATAACAGTTGACCTGCTTTCATCTCCAGTCACAAAACCATTCTCCATCTCAAACCCTTCTTGGCCCCAGCCAGTTCTCTGCCTTGGGTTTCTAGGTGACCAGTCCCCAATTGTTCTTCTCTGTAGAATAAACATCATGGTGCAGGTACAGATTTAATAACAGACACATAGAGATTGTTTGGCAAGGGAGGGGTAAAATGCTGCTCTGCATCCGAAGTCTGTCTTCCCTCCTGAGACAATGGGGAAATGGAATGCAGACCTGTGAGTACATGATACTCAGTCAAGTGAAGGTAATATTGGCATCAGTGTAGTAAACAAACAAACAAACACTAGGATGAAGTGGCCCCACCCTAGATGCTTCGCCTGTTGTCACATTGAGGTGGTGGCTGCCTCCTGACCCTGCAGCCACGCCTCACACTCTCAACTGACTAGTCTTAATACCCACGTCCCATCCAGCACTTGGGACCGGGGCTCTGTCTCTGGCGTGGTGTTGCCTGGGACTTAGTTTCAACTGGTGGGGTCATTGCCTCTTCACTGTGTGCCATTGATGCACCCATTTTTGGGTGGGGACATAGGCCATTGATGAAAAGGACATTTGTTTCTCAAAGCTATGATTTTATTATTCTTTTGCTTCCTTGTCCAGAGACAGGCTCTTGAGCATGCCTAATGACAGCATGGGTTTTGAGAAAGCAATATAATGAAAAGAGTATAGATGGTGAGGAATGGTAAGTGGGAACTGGAATCGCTCCCTGGGAATGGGATACCAGTCAAGTCCCCTGACTCTTGCTCCCGCCCTCCCCCATACACTAAGAAAATGGATTGGACATGAACTAATCTCCAAGGATTCTCCAGATGCTAACATGGTATCATCCCTCAGATGAGAGAGGTCACTCTTTAATGCACGGAAACGAGGGCAAAGGATGAAACCCGTCAGAAGAAGTGATGGCAGACCCCTGTATGGAGAGCTTGATCCAAGGTGTGTGCATAGGAAAGAGGCTAGTTCAGAAATTTCTGATAGAGAAATCCAGGAAGAATGGAGGAAATAGCCTGGGGTGCAAGTCTGGGTCTAAATAGCAGGGAAAGGACCTGATTTCCTAGGCCCTGAAGACAAAATTGTAAGCTACTTAACTCATTAAATGGTGGGGAAACGATGATATTTTTCACTGTTTTTCTTGTCCTCATGGAGGTGTATGATCCAGTGCGGAGAAGGACGTTAATTAAAGAATTCTACAATTAAGTGAGTGCTCAGTTCTTATAAGTCTACAGCAGAGAGGCACACGGTGCTCTGAGAGCACATGCCAGGGGGACTGGCCCAATGAAAGAGTCCAGGGAAGGAGGATGAGCATCCACTGGCAGGCGATTCTTCCCAGGAAGGGAAAAGAATGTGCAAGGGACAAGTGGGACAGTGAGTTTGGGTTAGGAAGGGACATTTGGCTGGACAAAGTTGGATTCTCTGTGTACTTGGTTTCTGCTACCTTTAGAATTCTCCTTTACCCCCAAGGTTCTATAGATATTACTGGCTGGAACTGTGATAATCTGAATAGCTCACTCAGCAGAAAGCACCCCAAGAGAAGACGGGAAGCAACAATAGAACCCCAGTATTTTAATTTAGAGAGCATTCCCTTGCATTTTTGCATTGTTCCAGCAAATGTGGCAAATGGAAATGCTGCTGGTGTGCTATTTCAGAGTTCCAGAGAAGCTGATACCTGGTCTATTGAATTTTATGATAAAGATATGAAATCTCCTCTATGCTTAGAGGCTGCCTCTGGGGCCCCAGTCTGGAGTCCCCTTTCCTTAAACTCACCACCCATCTTGACCTCCACCCCACCTCCTACCCACCCAGAGAGCAGGGTTAAGCCGGATCAAGAAGGTGCTACACATTCTCACTCCCTGGTCATCGAGGAATATCCTGGGTGTCTTCTGGTCCTGAAACCTACCCCAGAGTTCATCTTGAAATCTTCTGCTCTTGAATAATTTGATCATTGTGGATATGGGGAGGGGGGCTTATTTTGGTATCTAGGACTACTTTCCTATCTTGGGCAAAAGGCAAGATGTGATGTATAAAATAAGACATGTATGTGGGAGGGTATATAGCACATTTGCCTTTGAAATCTGGTTATTTACAGTAAGACAGGAAGATAAATGTAAAATTTTAGTTGGCACAGGCTGTGGGGTAATTGTGTTTGAGAGCCAGGATCAAAGGCATCTGTACTTACAGTGTTAATTAAGAATAGAAGGTTCCATTGGCTGCTCTGGCATGCTTAGAGTCTCAATTGTAATTCCCATATGTTTGTAGACAGGTGGCATGATGTCTCCATCAGATTCCATTGGGGAGCCCAAGCCCTGACTCCTGTTTTTCCATCTAGTAAATTACTAAAATTGAGTAAATGACTAAATCCACAAGCCCTGGGCACGTGCTCTCTGCCCTCTGTGGCGTTTCCAGCCCTCCTGGAGGTGTCTGACAATTTGGCCCATTGTGATCCATCGCCGGGGAGAAATGCCGGATGAGGGGAAGAAAATGAATATTCCTCAGCATGAAGAATAGATACTTTTGATTTAGCTTTCAAACATTTCTTCTATCCTTAGAGAACATAGTGAGAGAGAAGGCAGGGAAAAGAGAGGGAAGGAGGCAAAGAAGGAAGGAAGAAGGAGGGAGGGGGTGAAGGAGGGAGGGGGGAAGGAAGAGAGAGGCCAAGCATAATAAGGCACTATGAGTTCATATTGAAAAATACAAACATTTTGGACTTCATAAGGGTGGAGTCTGATAAGAATTGGGGCTGGAGGGTCGAGCTGCACCCAGTTCTATAGAGGGTGTCTTTTGCCATGCATAGGAGCTGGGGCTTCATCCTGTTGACAAAATGGAAAATGTCATTCAAATGTCCATTTTAGATAGATCACTTTGGCAATATCATGGGGAATAAGTTTTAAAGTGATGAAGTAGAATGAAAGACTAGTTGGGAGCCTATTGCATCAATCCAAGTAAAAGTTAACTAGGACCTTGTGTTATTTGGGGTACTGGTTAAGTGGTGGTTATGTGCCTCGGAAGTACAGAACATTATCTGAGATAGAAATGTATTGGTATAAGTTTATATGCCTTAGTTCAGCTGAAAGTGAGACTGGAAATCAAGTCTCTAGCTGGACAGCCCTGTGCCCTGCTCAAACTGTCTTACTGGGGAAGGAGGAGAGAATGGCTTTGTGGGAACAGACTTAGTCTCCCACAGGGCAATGATATTAGGGATATCTGGCTGAGAGAGATTCAGACTTGGGGGTTGATTGGTATGGGAAGCAGGAGAGAGGGGGTAATCAAAAATGTCTCCCTAGCATCTGGCTCAGGCAACCAGGTGTTGCCCTTAGAAGAAACAAGAAGTACAAGTGGAAGCATGAGGCTGAGAGGAAAGATAAGAAGACCAGCTGGGAGACTTCGAGTTTGAGCTATCAGTTGCTCTCTGTAGGAAGATGCCCAGCACTTGGCTCACCAGCACTGGACTAAGGAGGAAGGTCTAGGCCAGTGATAGGAATGGGCAGGCAAGGGCATAGCTACAGGAGGCCCCTCCCAGCATGGCCCTGACTCCATTTTCTCCCTGTCCTCTTGCCATGCCATCTCCACCCCTTGCTCTAGCCACACTCAACTTCTCGCCATTTCATTCTATCCATAAGCCATGTCTTTGACAAAGCCAAACCTCTGCAGGTTCCAATTCACTCTCTCTGCAAGATCCTTTTTCTTCTCTCCCTACTGGCAAATTCCTGTCTAGCCTCTAAGATCCAGCTCCACAAAGCCTTCAGGCAGATTGGAACACCCCTAAGTCCAGGGTCACATCTCATTCCTGTAGGTTCTGTGGAAGCTACGGATTCATTCCTGAGGCTCAGCAGAGAGGTTCACAGATGTGAAAGAGGGCTGCGTGAAAGGACAGGTCCTCTCCTGGCAGGGGTCAGCTGCTCCTTTCTGTGGGCTCCCTTCACACTTCAGCCCCAGCCCTAATTACCCTGACTTTTCCTGATCTGCTGACATGCCTGCTTGCCTCCCTAGGCTGTGTGTTCCTGTTGGGCAGCAACTGGATTGGATCCATCTTTACATTACCAGGTACTGCCGGGGGCTCAGTAGATATTTTTATTAAGTCAGTTAATTAAAGACAGTATGCAAAGATGTGCTAAAATTCCTATTAGGAGGACAAGATCAAGGACTGAGGTGTCTGAGGGATGCTTTTTGGAAGATGTAGGATTGGCAACTTGACCTTGGAGGGTATGTGAGGGGCCAGGCAAGAGGTGTATTTGTGTCTTATATGTTGATTCTCCAGGGCTGGGAGAATACTGGAAGCAAAGGCAGAGAAATGGGGACACATGGGCATAAGGACGGGGGAACCTCAAGAAGGCCAAGCCCATTGGAGCAGAGGATTCCCCTGGGGAGTAGAGAAGAATATCCTGTAATAGGGCAAGGGCCAACTGAGTGCCTTGAAAATCAGCCGAAGGAGAAGAAGCAGGGAGTTGTGGTAGGCTCTTAGAGGTCATTAGTGCTATTCGAAAGGGAGGCATCTGCGAGCAGCCTGTGAAACAGCTGTTTTAGTTATTCCAGTACAAGGTGACCAGAGTCTCAGCCAGGCCTGTTGTGTAAATAGAAGAACAAAGAAATCTGAGGGGCATTCTGAATGAAGAATTCTTAGTTCTTGGTGACATATTGGTTTGGGGGCTGGAAGTCAAAGATGAAAAACTCCAGTTTTCTACTGTAGAACAGGTAGTCAGGTAGTTTTGTTGGTGAAAATGGTTGATTTGGGATGGGAAAGATGGCTTTGTAGGGTGGGAAAGGAAACAGATTTGCTTTGTGACTCTCTTTATGAAGGCAGGCATGACTGGGAAAGCCGTGGGGCAGGCATCTCTGCTTGTGTATCTTCGTTCTGTTTTGCCAAGTTGATGGAGCTGTGATCTCATTGTCCATCCACAGCTTATTCCTATGACCCCTTGATATCTTTTATATAGGAGGGGAAATGTACATGAACAAGTGGCAGCTTCACTGACAGTTTAATTAAACTTGGTGGAGTGCTGTGTTGGCTTCATTGATCTCAGTCAACCCTGCTGTCTTCTTCCCCAAGCAGGGTGATAGCTTCAGACTCTCTTTCCACAAGACATATAAAGGGGCTTGGCTGGGTGTCCTAATTTTCTAGGGCTTCTCTAACAAATTATCACAGACTGGGTGGCTTGAAACAGAAATTCATTCCCCCACAGCTCTGGAGGCTAGAAGTCTGAAATCAAGCAGTCAGCAGGGTTGGTTCCTTCTAGAGGCTCTGAGAGAGAGTCCATTCCATGTCTCTTCTCTTTTGGGGTGGCTCCAGCATTCTTTGACATTCCTTGCCTTTTAGATGCATCGCTCCAACCTCTGCTCCTGTCTTCACATCATCTTCCCCTCAATGTGTCTCTGCATCTATCCCCTCCCTGCCTCTCCCCTCCCCTTTTCCTAGGATTTAGGGCCCACCTAATCCAAGATGATCTCATCTTAAGATCCTCAATTACATTGGAAAAGACCGCTTTTTTTCCCCCAGATAGGGTCATTTTCACAGGTACTGGGTCAGGCCCTGGGCATCCCTTCTAGGAAGACACGATTCAACCCGCTAAAGGGGTGGAGCCTTCTTACAAGCAGAGTCTACTCTTTTTCTGATGGGGAGGGATGGAAAGTCTGAGGTATTTTCTTAGGACCAAATGTAGTGCAAGTCCGTTCTTTAAAAACACCAGCATCCTGTACTCATTTTTTTTTCCTCCAAGAATATTGGAAATAGCAGCTCCCCATCCCCCATCCTAACATAATGAAATAAAATAAAACGGTGGAAACTTCAAAGCATTTCCAAAGGAGTGGGGATAAAGGATAAGTTTTAGTAAAAAAAAAAAAAAAAAAATCATCTCTCCCCCAAAAGTTTCTGGGCAAAGGGATTCTCTGAATCAGGTTTTCTTGGTATGGAGGAAACGGAGCCGAGGAGGAACACCTGAGAGTATGGCAGATTTAGGAAGCAGCAGGACAATGGGAAATGCACGCTGAGACTGCAGTTCTTGTGGAACTCGTAAATACAACTTAGCTCTAGAATGCTCACTTTGGAGATGGGGGTACATGTGAGTAGAGGAAAGGGGACAGATTGGGTGATAAGAGCTTCATCTAAAATATGATGAATGTGGGATATAAACCAAGGCATTCATCTGAGAAATATTTTGAAGAAAGAAAAATGAAGACACTGCTGACCCAATATAGAGAGGAGATAAAAGTGAGAGGGCAGTTTCAGTCTACATGGAAAGATGAACTTAAAAAGTCCAGGCATGGCTCTGACACATCTCTGTGCCCCACCCCATGGCTCCTAGCACAGTACTGGACATGAGGGGCCAGGGAATAAATACCCACAGATTCAATATTTCCTCCTTCTCTTGACCATCTGCTCTTAAGTCTCAATGGAAAACTGTATTTCCTCATGATGTGGTTATGCCCAGTTCAGAGATATTAAGGTCAGCCCCCAAAGCACAGAGATGAATAGGGATGCTTACAGTGTCTCTTCCTTGGGAAGGGTTTTCAGAGAAGGCCTAGTAGGCCCAACTTTTACTCTGTGGCTAAATCATTTCTCACTGCTTTCTCTGAAAAATGTCGACCCACTTAGAGCTCTTAGGCTCTTCTCCTTTTTTTTCCCCCAGCATGCTAGCATCCACGGACTGAATTGAAACAAAGGGACGAGGGTTTAAGGTTTAGTTTGTCTTCTCTTTGGCCACTGCATGGACCTGGGGGTGCACAGAACAGCAGAGTGGTCAGCCCTCAGGAGGACAGACTGAGAAAGGGGAGACCCAGAAGAGACTCAGGCCAAAGGCAGGCCTGTTGGCCCAGGTCCATGCACAGTTGTGGGTCTGCCGAGGACGATGGCTTGTGTGTGCAGCTGTGGCAGAGTTTGGGAACCGCAAGCTTCAGCAGGAGTGAATGGGGCGAGGCAGAGACAGGGAGGTGTGGGCTTCCCTTCCACCTGCAATGCTGCCAACGTCTCGAGTGGGTGGAAGTGGCATGGAAAGTTGGTGGTATTCCCCTTCGCGACAGCTGCGTCGCAGGTGGTGGGGAAGCAGAAGTCAGTCAAGAACTTATTAAATACCTCTCATGTCCCAGATGATTTGGAGGAACCCTAAGCCAGCCCCCAAAACATTTCAAAGGCCATCCTCCCAACTGGAGAAAAAACAAATACACATTAAGAAAATCTCTGCTTCTCATGCTGGGCGCCTCATACTTTTCATCCCCTGCCTCAGCAAATGGGTGCTTATTGGGGACACAGAGCCAGATAGATGGCCAGAGCTCTTTCAGCATGAATTCAGCTCAGTAGTAGGAAATGAGGATAACGGCTTCTGCATTCTGAGAGAAATATCAGAAAAATCAGGGCCTCAGAGCACACAGACCTGACCCATAGAAAGAATGCCTTGCTTCAAAATGCTGTTTATTCTTATCCTCTGCCCAATTCTAAGAAATTTGGTTATCTGCTTCCCAAACTCTTATTAGATTAGCATGGAGAACTACATGAAACGTGAAAGGGAAAAGGTCTTGCTGGATGCAGCCACCTGACAACCGCAGATAGGAAAGCAGACGTCTTGGCGACAATAAAGAGGACAGAAAATCAATAACCACATTTCGCTCAGGCAGGCGCCACCTCAGTAGACGGAGCAGCTGGGGGTTGCTCTAATGGGGGCTTGGCCGCCCTCCTGCCTCAAGATGTCTGAGGTCGTCACGGTTCCAGGTCATCATACAGCAGTTCATGTGCTGGAGATGATTCTGAGTCATCAGTGCAGAAATTACATTGGTTAAGGGTGCCCGAAAATGAGTATTGCCCTTGAGAACAAGTTCCAACAAAATAGTTGAAGGAAAATATCAGTGCTTAAGTGTGAACACTCAGCTATATGAAGAAACCTTTTTTTTTTTAACTTTTTTAAAGATTTATTTTATTTGTTTCTCTCCACCACCACCCCCCCCCACCATTTCCCCTGTTGTCTGTTCTCTGTGTCCATTTGCTTTGTGCTCTTCTGTGTCTGCTTGTATTCTCGTTAGGTGGCTCCAGGAACTAATCCCGGGACCTTCCGGGGTGGGAGAGAGGCAATTATTCTCTTGTGCCACCTCAACTCCCTGTTCTGCTGTCTTCTCTTTTTTTTCTCCTCTGTTTCTCTTGTTGCGTCATTTGGCTACACCAGCTCTCAGCGTCGGCCGGCACTCCTGCGTGGGGTGACTTTCCCACGCTGGGCAGCATTCCCACGCAGGGGGCACTTCTGTGCGGGGTGGCATTCCAGAGTGGGCCAGCTCACCACGTGGGCCAACTTGCCCTCACCAGGAGGCCCTGGGCACCGAACCCTGGACCTCCTATATGGTAGACGGGAGCCCAATTGGTTGAGCCACATCCTATTCCTGAAACCTTGTTAATTAGACCACCTGACTCCCCCATGGTGCTGAATACCTGAGGTTTCACCCGTTAGGTGTGTATGTCAGCACAGCTGGATGGTGGCTGGGCCACGAGGTCGTGTGGCCCCGTGCAGAGCGCTGAGGCAGGCTGGTGAGTCCCTCTGCCTCTGCAGAGCTCACTATCCCTGTGAACTTGACCAAGATCCGCTGTCTTCCTAAACCTCCACGGTCTTCACTGTGACGTGACACTACCTCCCTCCTGGGATGAATGAGACGGGGTGCACAGAGCCGGGTGCTTGTTCCAGAGTCTTCCATTACTGTCCCCTGGTGTGATTTACCATCTTCTGAGAAAGACCCCTGCCAAATATGTAACTCTCCTCCCCACCCCAATACCCTCTGTCCTCACAGATCTGATGAGAGCTGAAGCCTATCACTACAACTTTCTTCATTTTGCTTAAAACTTTGTCCCTTATTAAGATGCATACAGTTTGATGTGGGTTTTGTGGATGTTGTTGTCAAAAAGTCTTATTAAACATGGAAGACTGGTGTGAATGTGTTTATCCAAGCCTTATCCCAAATCCTAATAATAGCAATCCAAAGTACAAAGCAGATCTGTACTTGGCCTCAGCCAATCCTCACAGACGCCTGGAGATGTAGGCAGGTGAGAGGACCCCTTCTACCAACAGGTGAGAAAAGTAAAGCTGAGAGAGATCATGTAGCAATGAACTGCAAAAGTCAACTTCAAAGCCAGGGTCTCTGACTCCTGATATTGGAGCAGGTGGTAAGCAGATAAGTGATGGAGTCCTGGCTTTACTGCATTCTAGCCATTACCTTGGACAGGCAGTGCACCTCTCTGAACCATTATTTTCCCACTTTTAAAATGGAATGATGACATCTTTGGAATGTTGCCATGACATTAAGCCATGCATATGTAATACTGTTCAAAAACTGCTCTGTTTAAGTGTCAGTTTCTCTTCTCCTCTGCCCAGCTCAGGCCCATTATCAACCATTCATTTCCCAGTTTTACTTAGTACTTGCACTCCATGGTTCTGGGTGGTTTACACTTGGGAAGTGTCAAATGCAGTGGTGGGGTTGTGAGGGAAGGGGAAAGAATGGAGGCAGCGACTGTGGGTCCCTGTGGCATTGGAGCTTCTGTCTGGTATGGGTGCCCACAGGCCTTCCTGGGCAGTGGTTCTGCTCTGCCATCTGGCACTTGTAAGTGCATCTTCCGGCCCTGCTGTTTGTGATCACATCTCCCCCAAGCAGGGGGTCTTGCCATCTGTATTTCCCAACTCTTCCTGGACCAGCCTGATCCAAGGAGAGGTAACATGTGGCAGCTCTGTAGGATCTGCCTGGAAAAGAGAGTTTCATAAATAACTCAGAGCCCCAGAGAGCCGTGGCAGTGCTGGCAGAGAGTTCTGTTGTGAATATCTGTGGTAGCTCAGAAATAAGCATGGGTGTGGAGCAAGCGACACCCGGCTCTCAGCAGCAAAACAATGAGAGCTGAAATCTCACCCCCAATTTCCAGCCTGGCTCTCTGATGCATTCTTTGATCACTGGACTCTAGGAAAGGCAGTCGACCTGGAATTTCAAGGGAGACCCTCCAGCAGAGCAGGCCTAGAGTTTAGGGCTGGGTGGCCCCCGTGGGGTGGGGCTGGAGGGTTCCCATCAAAATTACCAGGTCCCTTGCAGCCTGGCTTCCTGCAGCTGCCCCCAGCCAATTATTCAACCAGATTGCTAAGGTGCCCTCAGACCCCTTTCCAGGACACAGCCTGTTAGGAAAGGCTCTCTGTTTCCTGGAGGCTGCTGGTAAAGGGCAGGTCTGGGCCAGACACCAGCTCAGAGCTCTCTGTGCCGTGGACCTGAGGACCTGGGGCGTGAGTCCTCAGTGCCCCCGTAGGCGGTGCAAGGGAGAACCTGAACCTGACTGCTTGGCGAAATGGCAGCCTGCCTGTCCCTATGGCAACCCCCGGCATCCGGACGTGTGTTTTTGATCAGGGCCCCAGATTACCAAGACACAGCTCACCCGAGGACCAGCTAAAGGTCTGACCTCTCCCAGGCCGGCAGGGCGCCTCAGCAGCCTGGCCACTGGGCTGCCGGGGACAGAGGGTTTCCAGTGGTGCCCCTGGACTGGGAGCTGCAGGTGATGTGACAGAGAAGGCGCTACTGGGAGTAAGCGCCCCAGTGGCGGGTCTCAGGGCTGGCAAAGGGGCTGCTAGGAGCAAGCAGAGAGAACTGGGCACTCTCAACATGAATCACCCCTCTGCAGAGTTCCCCCTGCCCCCTGCCCTCCCTGTCAGGGGACTGTGGCTGGTGAGGAGTGGCCCTGAGACTTTCGTTTTGCCTCAGAGTCAGCTACGATTATTCCTTCAGCAGTGAATGCGGAAAGTAGACAGATACACATGAATCAGAAGGTACAACCAGGGCACAGACGTGACACAGAAGGCAGGGCAGCAGGGCGGTTGAGGCAGAGATGCTGAAGTTCTGGAGGCTGGTGGAGAGGGAGAAGGAAGGGAGAAGAGAATGAGTCCAGGTGGCCCTGGGCTGAATGGAAGCCGCTCCTGACCTTGCTTAGAGAGAAGAATAAGGGAAGCGGACTTGGCCCAGTGGTTAGGGTGTCCATCTACCACATGGGAGGTCCGCAGTTCAAATCCTGGTCCTCCTTGACCCATGTAGAGCTGGCCCATGCGCAATGCTGATGCACGCAACGAGTGCCATGCCACGCACGGGTGTCCCTGCGTAGGGGAGCCCCACATGCAAGGAGTGCTCCCCGTAAGGAGAGCCGCCCAGCGTGAAAGAAAGTGCAGCCTGCCTAAGAATGGCGCCACCCACACGGAGAGCTGACTCAACAAGATGATGCAACAGAAAGAAACACAGTTTTGGCGCAACAAAAAGAAACAGATTCCAGTGCCGCTGACAACAACAGAAGTGGACAAACGAAGACCCTGCAAATAGACACAGAGAACAGAGACACAGAGAACAGATAACCGGGGCAGGGTGGGGGGGTGGAGAGGGAAAATAAATTAATTAATTAAAAAAAAAAAGAAGAATAAAGCAATCTCACCTAAATGGCAAGAGTATGCAGATGAATTCAGGTGGGGGATGTTTAAACCAGAGGCCCCTGTTTCCTTTTCTAAGATTCTTTTTCAGATTTTTCAGATGAATATTGGGGTGCACAAAAATGGCCCGTTATGCCTTGGCAGAGCTGCTCTAACCAACTCTTTCAGGCCCAGGAATATCTGTGCCCGTCCCTTCTCCTCTTCTCCTCCTCCCTGCTCTCTTGACCCTTCATTCTGTTCATTTCACTCATTTGCTACACTAGTTCCTTGAGCACCTACTGGCTGCACACCTGCCACGGGCCAAGCCCTGTGCTGCAGGGCAGCACGTCTGGAGCAGTTAGGCACACAACAGACCCCTGACCACAGCACGTCCGCAGCTCCTGCCTCTGCCCTCGGTGCAGTCCTGCCAAGCAGCAGTTTCCCTTATCACTTCCTCACTCTGCCAGAACCACAGGCAGGGTTTCCCAAGCAGGGCCCATCATGCTACACACGTGCTTTGAACACTCAGCATGTGGCTCTTTCAAAGCCACGGACCCCAGGAGGATGCCCACGGCAGGTGCATGGGCCAATGCCAAGTAGCTGACAGACCTGGTAGGGGCAGAGGAGTCACATGTGAATGGAAAGTATAAAGGGCCAGGCCACATGCCCTTGTACCGAGCCCGGAGGCACTGGTGGCTGGAGAGTCCCGGAAAGCCCTGATGAACCAGATGTACAGGGAAGGGACCAGGGTGCTCAAGTACAGCAGTGTGAAGGATGGGGACAGCAAGGCCTTCCCTTCCCGAGGGGGAGGGAGAGCAGCAGATTAGGGGGTGCGGCGCAGAGCAGATGGGCTTCTGGTGGAGTAAAGGCAAAGCCCCTCGGAGAACTGAAGCCAGCCCTGTTCCAATCCCGAGGCTCAGCCCTGCAGCAGGGTGTGCCCCTCGGCCTGTGTAACTTCCTAGGGCTGCGGGGACACAGCACGACAAGCTGGATGGCTTAAAGCCACAGAAATGTGCTGGCTCACGGTTCTGGAGGCTGGAAGCCCAGAACCAAGGGGCCGGCAGGGCCACGTTCCCACTGAAGTGTGTGAGGATCCCGTGCCTCGCCCCTCTGCAGGCTGCTGGTAGCTGGCAGACCTTGGCAACTCTGGGCTTGTGGCTGTCGTCACGTGGCCGTCTTCTCTCTCTGTGTCTGTCCATGTGTCCTCTCCCCTCCTACAAGGCCACCATTCCCAGTGTGGCCTCATCTTAACTAACCACATCTTCCAAAACCTTATTTCTAAATAAGGTCACGCTTGCTGGAAGCGACTGGAGGTTGGGGTTTGAATATGCCCTTTGGGGTACACAGTTTGGTGTTGCTGGAGGAGGGAGAGCCCCAGGTCTAGCTTTTAATATCAGGTGGTAGAATAGGTGGTGACATGGGCATTTTGGGGACACTAAAATGTTTCTGCATGATGTTGCAATGTCGGCTATAGGCCAATGTACATTTCCTTAAAACCTGTAAAACTGTGCATGCAGGGCACGCCTGGTTGAGCTGGAGGAAAGCTCCTTGCCCTGCAGGGAGAAGAGTGTTGGGTGACAGGGAAATGGAGGGGATGAGGGTGCTCAGCCTTTCAGCAAGGAAGGGATGAGGTGGAAACATGACCTCTGCGTTGCCACTTTGTTCCCTCCAAGCCTTCGATGCCCTCTCCATTTCTTTTTCCGATGACTAGTTTATTGCATTTTCAAAATTAACACGGTGTCAGGTATTACATTTTCCTTGATTGTTTGGCATCTGAAAGATGAAAAATGGTTGCTTCTGTAACTCACACATTGATTTTTCCCGCTCCTCTATTGCTTTGGCCTCTGCCGTGGCTGATAGGCACGTTACAGGGCTGCCTTTTTATTAGGAATCTGAGCCTGTCTGCTTTATTACCTGTTGTCATGCTTCTCCTTGATGGTGCCTGGTGTGAAAGCAGAGACAGCTGCATCAAACCCTACAGGTGATCCATCAGACTACGAGCCTCTCCGCTCACAGCCTGTGCGTCTGGGGCAAGGCTGCTTTCCAGGGAGGGGAGGCAGCCTCCTCCTACCAGGCGAGCCTGGAGGACCAGCTGTCCCTTGATCCCCGATTCCTCCTCTTGGCAAATACGGTAAAGCGTAACCTGAAAACCACCGTCAGTGCACATCAGTGCTTCTTAGTCCTCTTTCTTTTGTTAAGTGTGGAGCTGTTTCCCGGCTTTTTAAATGAACGATACATGTGAAAAGTGTACAGCAGTATCTGAACTGTAGTGAATACTAAATGAGGTTGGCTATTATTGTTGGCATCATTAAGATTATTTACAGCCAAATTATGTATTTGAAGCTTGCTCATGTGCAGCGCAGAGGTGGGAGAGCCGCCTGCCTTGAGCGTAGGCTGTGCACCTGTTTGCCCCAGCAGCAGGTGTTGATGGAATGACTGGCGTGGTCTGGGGGTCTGTGCACATTCAAGGAGTGCTTGTTGTTCTTCCAAACACGGAGTGTGAGTTCCAAATGCACACATGGCTCTGTGGGGCATTTACAGTGCGTTTTGCTCCTGGGCCAACGTGGTGGTGAGTCAGGTCCCCTGAAAAGCAGGTGCCAGGATTGCATTAGCTGGGCAAGAGCTTTATCGGGGGCATGCCTGTGAAGGATAAGGGGGAGGGAGAGCCCTCAGCCTGGGGTGTGACACCTGAGAAAGGAGAGAGGGAGGACGGCGGATTGGGAGCCAGCGCCTCTGACCACAGCAGAACTCTAAGAACATTTGGCCAGGCTGATGTAAGTCCTCGAGGCACAGGCATCCTTCAAGCAGAGTCACCACCCCCCACACCCCCGGCACTGGTCCTCCCGAGCTCAGTCACTGTCTGGGAGCAGCGGGGCAGGTGTGGGCACTTCCCGAAGGAGAGCCGCTGGGCTGCCCACCATGGGTGGCCACCACGACTGGTCAGCGGGACTCCACCTGGGACAGGCCGGAACCGCTAAGGACGTGGACTCCATCACCTCTGCTTTTCTCCCTCACTGTGGTTCTACCACCCTTCTGTTCTTGGTGGGCAGAACTCTGGGTGTGTTTGCTGAGGAGGAAGCAAGAAGCTGAGAAAGCCCTGCGGGGAGTAGGGGGAGAAGGGGAGGCAGAGGCAAGGCAAGGCAGTTTTCATGGATGGGCTGTGAGTCCCTCTGTCCCAGCAGCCCTAGGGCTGGATTTTGATAGAAAGCTGATCGTTATGTAAGGAATCCGCTGTGTTCCTAGGAGAGCCAGCTCCTAGGAAACCTGGATGCATTGGCTGCAGCCTTTTCATAGACAAGGAACTGAAGGTCAAGAGACAGAAGGACACATCCAATCTCCATCTCACCCCACCCTGCCCTGCATTTTGCTGGTGGCCGGACCTGAAGTTTAACCTTTGGTTTGGGGCTCCTGGCTCCTCTTTCAAGCACCATGTGGGTCATCGCAGTTTCGTAGAAACCTGATGTCCCTGGAAATTGGAGTCTCTGGACTGGCATCCCAGCTTCCCACTGAACTCACTGATGGTTTGTTCAACAGCATATCAGTGCTGGGGCCGTGCTTGCTACCTGTCTCCAACGTACCTATAGTTTTCACTGCCAGCCTGGCCAATCAGTTATATGATTCTCAGGTGGGTAAGGGAGGCACACCCCACAAAGAGCATGGGTTTGTGGGGTAGTGATATTTGGAAACAAAATAGGTCTGTGTCTCATTTCTTAGGTGATTTGTTTAATCAATAGTTGATTTATTTCGAAGTTTCCAGTAATATTCAACATGGTGTAAGTTTTACATTTACCTAAAGAGTTCATGCATGGGTTTTAAAAGGTTAAGAGCCCCTGCTGCATTGCCTTGTAGAAGAGGACACATTGGAAAGATGAGTACCACACAAGGGCAAGGGACTGTTGGCTCATGGGCTCTGGGATGGCACCAATTAGTGTTAAGGCATTTTCAGTGTCAGAGTCACTGGCTAATCATGCGAACAATAGGCCATTTTGAGAGGGTGGTGAGCAGTGAAGGGTGGCTGGGGCCAGGGTTTTGGGGATAGGTGATCTGACAGCCTAGTGGGAGTCCTGCTTGCTCACTCCAAGCCTAGCTGCACCAGTGACTGTGTTATATGCCAACATTAGAGAAGCAAGATGGGTTGTGGAGGGGGCAGTTGGCAGGTCCAGTGAGAGAAACAGACCAAGCTGACCTGGATTCCTGCCTTAGGTGTGAATACAACTGCTGCTTGACTCAACTGCTATGAGGCAGCTCTGCCCTGGGACCCCACAGGCTGCCCTGGGGCCCCAGGGGTGGCCACCACGACAGAGGATTCTAGGGTTCCTTAAGGTCAGGGCCAATCAACAATTGTTATTGATCTCCTATTATGTGCTAAGCCATCAACCTTTGGCTTGGAGCTCCGGACCTCATGGTGGCATATGGAATGTGCTGGAAAGTCACAAAATGATGAAGGAAGCATATGCCAACATCCCCTAGAATCCCTAGAGCTCACAATCTAGTTGGGGCAATAGATGCTCATGCAAGTCACCTCCTTGGTAAGGCTCTGCTGACCATCCCCTCAAAAACAGCTCCCAGGGACAGCGCTTCGTGGCTCTTCTCAGGGTCTAATACTCTATTCTGTCTTTGCTTACTTGGTCTTCTCTGTCAGCCCTCTAGAAAGAAGGTCCCAAAAAGACAGGGACTCTTCTATTTATTGTTCTCTCTCAAGCACCTAGAACAATCCCTGGCCCAGTGTAGGTGCTACATAAACATTTGTGGAGTGAATCAGCAAAAGAAATAATTACGATAAACATGTAATTGAACTTGTGTTGAAGGAAAAGCAGAGGGTTCTACGAGAGCCTATACTACACATATCTGACTTTGGGGAGTTAGGGATGGTTTCTCTAAAGGAGTTAAATGAAAACTGAGACCCAAAAGTAAGTAAGTGTTAACTAGGTGCTCAGACAAAAAACTACAAGCAGAGGAGGCAGTGGTTAAAGGCCCTGAGGTTGGAGGGAGCATGGTATTTTGGAAAGTTCAGGTGGCTGGAGGACAGAGAGAGGGAGGAAGAAGTAGGCAGGGGCCAAATGGTGCAGGGCCTTGAGGTCACATTAACATTTTTACTCCCTCCTCAATGCAGAGGGAAACTCTTGGAGGGTTTTAAGCAGAAGACAAAGATGCTGAGATGTGTGTTTTCAAAAGGCTCCGTTGGCCCAGCAATTCCATTCCTGGGAATATACCCAGAGGAATTGAAAATAGGAACTAAACAGTTATATACAAGTGTTCATAGCAGCATTACTCATAATAGCCAAAGAATGGAAACAGCCCAAATGCCCATCAACTGATGAATGAATAAACAAAATATGGTCTACCTGTGTAGGGAATATTAATTATGCAGCCATAAAAAGGGATGAAGTACTGATCCATGCTACAACATAGATGAACCTTGAAAACCTTATGCTAAGTGAAAGAAACCAGACACAAAGGGCCACATAGTGTATGATTCCATTTATAAGAAATGTCCAGAATAGGCAGATTCATAGAGATAGGAAATAGGTTTATGGTGCCAAGGAGAAAGGAGTTGGGAGTGACTGCTAATGGTTCTCAGTTTCTTTTTGGGGTACTGAAAATGATCTAGAAATAGGTGGTGGTAATGGCCGCACAACATTGTGAAATGCTGTTGAGTTGTATACTTTAAAATGGTTAATTCTATGTTATATGAGTTTCACCTCAAAAAAAAAAAAAAAAAAAAAAAAGACCCATTGGTTTTCAGTTGTCCAGGGCCTGAATTGATGCATTGATAGACTCTCAGGAAGTGCCTATTGATTATGATAACTATGGAGGGAGCAGCTAAGACACTGCTTTTTGTCCAAATTATCTCTACAGTGCAATTTCTCCCCTAATTTGAGTCCATCTTGCTTGGAGGGAAGGGGCTAACCCTTCCGTGGGCCATGGGGCCATGAGTCTGCAATTCATAGGTATCACTGAGCTTCTGACCCATCATTCTTTACCTTCACTGAATGGAAGAGCACCTGCCCCCCTATTTCTCAGGTAGGAAATCTGGATGCAGGTGCCCATCTGGGGTGGGGGCATAGTGGAGTGGCCTCTGTGGCTTCTGGTCAACAAGAAGACAGAAGAATGAGTGCATTATTTACTCCTACTTCTAGAAGACATCAATTTATGAAAACCAAAAGTTCCAGGGACTGGAACATACTGCAGTCACCTGTAAAACATGGTTAAAGTGATTATGTTTTCTTCCAACCAGTGAGGGCTACGGCTGTGATTAGAACCACTTTTGGCTACAGTTCTTCCAGCTATCATCTTTCCAATTACAGTTACAGCACGGCATAGCACTTTATAATTGGGGAACCTTTTGCACACCCATCTCACTCCATCCTCCATCCTCACAGCAACCTTGTGGGGATTTATTATCACTACCCTCTCTGCTCTAGAGCTGAGGCCCCCGGGGCCCTGTGATAATTGATTCATAGAAGGCTGGTTGGTTGGGAAATGATCAGAGGCCACTCGGTATCATCCTTGTCCTTAAGCTCACATTCCAGATGCCACCCTGAGCTCTCATCACCCCTTTTGCCGACAGTGGCATCTAGCAGCTTGGTGATTCCCATCCCGCCTCTCCATGCTGGGCATAATACCCATTGCTAAGCTGGTCTCTGGACGAGACCGCAAAGGCCCAGGGCTGGAGGGCTCTCTGCACTCTGGAGGTTGATGAAAACACTCCCGTTCTCTAGCTACCAGCACTGGGGCATGCTATGGATCAGCCTGGGCTTTTGCTGGGTTGGGAAAATCTGTCTTTGGGGCAACCTCGGGACACAAAGATAAAATTGACAAACTTGTTGTTACCAGCTAAAAACAATAGCCGATTGGTGGTTGGCCTGTTTTTTTTTTTTAAGCTATCAAATTAGAAAAGATTTTTTTTCATTTTTTTTTATGTAAATGTTCCATGTTACTAAGTTAACAAAAGACAACAACTACAGTAACACTAAATTGCTTTAATTAGCTATTATACTCCCCCCCGTATTTGTGTTCATTTTTCAACTCTGTCCACTCTGACTACTTCGGAAGGGACATAGGTAGTATGGGCAGAGGAATGGAATTGTTGTGCTTGCAGCTGAAGCCACTCCTTCCTTTTGGTACTGGTGCATCATCATCGTTTTGTTAGTCATGCAAGGCAGGCCTAAAGCACTGGAGAGTAGGAGTTGACCGCAAATCTGCTGGGTTTCAGGGTGCCACCAACAGAGGAACAACCTGAAGGCTTTAAGTCTCTGAGAAATATATTTAAAAGTAAACTGAACTGATAGGTTCAAATAACAGAAGGAGAAGAATCATGGTTATGGGGACTTATTGACCTGCTTTTAAAAGTGTGCGGTACAGGGAAGCGACTGTGGCTCAATCAGCTGGGCTCCCATCTACCATACGGGAGGACCTGGGTTCGCATCCAGGGGCCTCCTTGTGAAGGCAGGCTGGCCTGTATGCTGCAGAGAGCTGCCCGGCCTGCCAGCGCCATGGAGTGCCTACTCAGCAAGGTGACGCAACCAAAAAAAAGGGAGAAAAGCAACAACGCAGAAGAGGGTGCAGCAAATGGACACAGAGCAGACAGTAAAAAAACAAGCCGCAAGCCGGGGGGGGTATAAATAAAAATAAACGTAGATACAGAAGAACGCACAGCGAATGGACACAGAGAGCAGACCACACACAAAAAAAGCTGCAAGGTGGGGGGGGGCGGTTAAAAAATTTCAAAAGTATCTCTGGACTGACAATGTGATAGCCAGATCCTGAGCCTCAACAGACTCCAGCACCTACAATCTGATTTATTGGACTTACCACACTCAGCTAAGATGGAGGTGAAGAAGGACAACCACCACACCATGGAGCCTAGAGTGATTACAACTGAAAATGGGAGGATTGCATCCAGCATCCAGGTGGAATCTGAGCCTCCTCTTGACATAAAGGTGCAATGGACACAACCAATCCAGTGTCCACATAGAAGAGGTGGCATTGGATTGGGAAAAGTGGACATAATGGACAAAGGGTATGGGGAAAGGCAGGAAGAGATGAGAGGTGGAGGCGTCTTAGGGACATGGAGCTGCCCTGGATGGTGCTTCAGAGGTAATCACCGGACATTGTAAATCCTCACAGGGCCTACATGATGGAATAGAGGAGAGTATGGGCCATGATGTGAACCAATGTATATGAGGTGCAGAGGTGCCCAAAGATGTACTTACCAAATCCAATGGATGTGTCATGATGATGGGAACGAGTGTTGTTGGGGGGGGGTGGGGGGTGGGGGGGTGGGGTTGAATGGGACCTCACATATATATTTTTAATGTAATATTATTACAAATTCAATAAAAAATAAAAAAAAAAAAGATAAAAAAAAAAAAAATAAATAAATCTTTTACCCATTTAAAAAAAAAAAAAAAAAAAAAAAAAAAAAAAAAAAAAAAAAATTTCAAAAGTGTGTGGATGCAGAGGAGCACTGCTGGTCATTTTGTTTTAAGGGAAAATGCCCCGGCCCTGGCAGGCCCAGTCCCATGGCTCCTGGGTACAGCTCTCTGTGTGCTGGCGGTGGGTACCCCTGGAAAACCGATTGGATCCACCATCCGATAGGGCTGGTCTGCGGGAACACTGTGCACAAGCTCCTCATGCTCCCCTCCCCCTGCCCACACACAGCTATTCCTTTTCCTCTCCTGTTCCTGGACCACAGATTTATAGACTGCATGTGTGTGGTGGACCTTCCATAGGAGAAGGTTAATACCCAAACGCCTCGAGCTTTGGCACACGGGCCTCGGCTCACGTGCCTGTGTTACCCCTGGAGCCTCTTTGCCCCAGCCTCACTCTGCCCAGCCCCAGCTGCCCATGGTCTGTCTCATTGTCTAGGCCATGCCCTCATACTTAGTTTTCTATTTAGGCTTTTCTGTTGCATGAGACAGAAGGCCAATGGGGCTACGTCAGGGGAAAGACACAAGGCCTGGAACTGGAAAAGGAAAGCTGTCATCCCCCCCAATGCCCCAGGACCCATAGCCAGCCTGTAGTTACCTGCCATGGGGATCCACTTCAGTTATTGCCATGGAGGAGCCAAGTGAGATTTGGGGGTGAGGAGACGTTAAATGTATAAGTATCCGCTTTGCCCTTGGTAAGATCTTGCCCTCATTTTCATCACAGCTTTATCACTTTGAAGGCCCAGAATTTGAAAATTAAAGGGGGGAGGCGGTGGACTTGGCCCAGTGGTTAGGGCGTCCGTCTGCCGCATGGGAGGTCTGCGGTTCAAACCCCAGGCCTCCTTGACCCGTGTGGAGCTGGCCCATGCGCAGTGCTGATGCGCGCAAGGAGTGCCCTGCCACGCAGGGGTGTCCTCCACGTAGGGGAGCCCCACATGCAAGGAGTGCGCCCCATAAGGAGAGCTGCCCTGCGTGAAAGAAAGTGAGTGCAGCCTGCCCAAGAATGGTGCCGCACACACGGAGAGCTGACACAAGAACACGCAACAAAGAGAAACACAGATTCTCATGCCGCTGACAACAACAGAAGCAGACAAAGACGACGCAGCAAACAGACACAGAACAGAAAACCAGGGTGGGGGGAAGAAGGGGGAGAGAAATAAATAAATAAATCTTTAAAAAAAAAAAAAAAATCAAAGGGGGTGAACTGGCACACTGCACCCCGTGAGCTCTAGAATCTGTGGGTCTCAGAGTGTCTGAGACCTCAGGCTGTCTCCCACTTCCCCAAAGGTCAGCCATCAAGACAACTCTTCACTGGATAGACTTCTGGAGCCAGACACTTGGGGTGGGGGTTGGGGGGTGGAGGCAGTTACGTGAAATAGGGCTGTGTTGGTGACCTTGGACCTCCCCATAGGACTCTAACTTCAGAGCAAAATAGCACTTAATCCAGCACCAGATCAAAAAGAAATGGAATAAACCTTGGTTTAGACAATTGGGAAAAAACAAGACAAGCAGAAGCAATGGAGCTATAGATGTGTAATCCCACTTGCCTTCATCCTGTGGTGTCAAAAGGGACATTTGCCAGGGGGACTCCAAGGTTCCTGGGAGGCAGGCTTTGAGAATGAAACTGAATGTGACCAGGTGAAATGGGGTGGTCTCGGGCTGGTCACTGACCATCAATCTCCTTTCTGGAAAACTCCTTGAATCTCAGTTCAAACTTCAGTTCTTTCATGAACCCTTGCTGACTCCTCTAAACCAAGCTGGCCACTCATCTGGGAGTGTTCTGGCTCCTTTGTCAGAACAATTGTATTAAAGTATGTCTCAATTCTAAGTAAATACCCAGTATGAAATAAGCATTTAATAAGCAACTGTGGATTTAATAAATGAGTAAGGTACATGAATGAGTGAATTTTCTCTTATTCAAATACAGAGATGTGATGGGGAAGGTTGAGTTTGTGAATGGCTCAGAAACTTAATTATTTTGCATTCTCCCAGGCTGTACTTCTTAAAAGGAGTGCCACAAAACAGGTTCTGCAAGATGTTAGCAGGTGTTATCTAAGAAAAAGCTTCTGCAGTCAAACACATTTGGAAAGTAAAGTTACACAGGTTTCTTTACTGCAGGGAATTCTTCCAGTCTTTGAAGTGTTATTATGGATTCTGAACCTTCAAGAGAAGAATATTCAAGATTTTGAAAACTCATTAGGTTGAGCCATATGAAATTGCTGTTGTTTTGTAGTTAAGAAAAAAACACAACCAAACAGCTAAATAGCAGCAATTTCATTTGGTTCAATCTAATATTTGAGGATGGAAGCCTTTTAAATGTTGCCATTGTGCCATGGGGCTCAGTTTGGAAAACATTGGTCTAGGGCAGGGGTTCTCAACTAGGGAGCCATGAGCTGGAATTGAAAAAAATCCACTCATTATCTTAATTTTCTCTGACCTTTAACTGGAATCTAGCATTTCCTTCACTTATGAATGTATGCAGTAATAAATTACAGTAGTATTCATTTTGCCTGACTGGCAAAGGGGTCCGTGGAACAAAAAAGGTTAAGAACCCCTGGTCTAGGGCATTGATTTTCATTTTGGAGATAACGAAGAAGAAGAGGGAGACGGAAGGCTCATGGGTGAGACTCTGTATCACGTTGGAAGGGTTTTCAAAGTGTAAATGCCTAGGCTTCTCCTGTCCCAGGGGGGTCTGGTATCCTTTGAGGTTACTCATGGGGCAGGCTTCCGAAAATTCTCTGGAGATTCAAATGTGACCCCGTGGCAACCATTTGAAAACCACAGAGAACACCTAGAAAGATCCAATGTCCTCTGCTGGGGGTCAAGGCCGATTTCCTCACCCCAAACTAGTCCAGCTGGGCTCTGACAGTCAGAAGAGAAGCACAGCAAGCAATCGTGAGCATGAATGGGCACACGTGGGACCCAGGCGAGGCCAGAACCTCCTGGAGGTTGGTTGTCTGACTGTCTAGTTAAGAGGAAGCGGTATGTTTGAGTGGGGTGATAGTGAGGACTGCGGTGGGCCCGAGGAAACAAGGTCAATTCAGCAGGCTTGACAAGAACTCCCCCTCTGTCCCCGGGGTGCTGATCGGTAGGCTATGCTCAGCCCCCTCATCATCTCTGACTCTTCTCAGGTTGTGTCCACACCTGTGTCCACACCTGTGGCCACACCTGCCCAGAATGTGCCTCAGAACAGTGCACTGACCCCCAATACACAGAGGAGTCACTGGATTCTTTCCCCCTCGTCATGGACATGGCAGGACCCTGCCTGCCTTTCTGTTGCTTCCTGCTCACTCTTTGGTGCCTGCCGAGCTGAGCATTGCTTGTTGCTTGGAGGGACATTGCAGTCATTAAGCAAATACAAGTCCTTTTCCTTGGGGATGGATGGTGATGTCTTTGTATCCTGGGCCAGACCACACTTGATCTCAGCAAGGGGACAGAACAGAGAGCTGGGGCATGGCAGACATGGCTCAAGACCTGTGAGACGTAGGCAGAATTTCTCTGGGACCCAGTCTTACTATCTTTAAAATGGAGGCATTAATTGTACCTCTACCCTAGGGTAGCTGGGAAGATTATGTTTGAGAATGTAAAATAAAGAAGCTAAGCAAGAGCAAGTGCTCAAAAGACATCACCAACCCCTTTTATTACTTTTGAGGTCTGGCATTTTGTTGAGCCCTTGCATCGAGCTGCTTTAGCAGGGCTTGAACTCTGGTTTGCATATGCATTTCATTTGGTTAACAAGTTTTATTTTGCTTAATTGTTGACTTTACCTAGGTCCTACACTGTACAGTTTGCATTGGTTCTTAGATAAGGTAAGGTGACAAAATGGCTATTGATCGGTCATCTATATGATGAAGTAGCATTAAAACCCAATGAAGGAGATTCTTATAGCGAAAGGAACAGTCAAATGGGAAGTTCAGCTGGTGCCTATATCAGAGGATTAGACTCCAGGATTTTCCCAGTGGGGAGGTTGGAAGGCAGATCAGGCAGTGACCCAGTGGTGTGGGAGGTGGGCATCAGTTTCTAGCCTTCTGTGGGAGAGCTGGTGCTGAGATGGAAGGGAGAAGGTGGGGGTGCTGTGTGGCTGGCTTCCTGGATCATGACTATCTGATCAAAATGAAAATGAAAAGGATTCATCTTATGCTGATTGGGCCAATCCCACTGATATCTCAAGGTATCCTTTAAATTGTTTCCCAATGGTGGAGGAGGTTTACGGCAAATGAGACCCATTTTCTCACTTACTCCTGAGGCGGTGGTACGTAGAATGCAGATGGCTGGGGTCAGAGATTGGCTTTGGGTCCCACATGGAAACCAAAGCTGTCTTGCTGTCATAGAGCCCAGGGACCATGTACTTAAAAAATAAAATAAAGTAAAATAAAAGCAAAAAACATTGGTCCAGCTTCATAAATAGGAAGGAGCAACAAGCTCAGACAGGTCAAATGGATTCTGTGTAGAAAGCAGATTATTTTTCCTAATGTCTTCTCTAAACAGCATATGCTAAAATATGCTCTGCAAAACCCATGTATCATGGGAACTGTCAAAGAAAAAAAAAAGGACTCTATGGCCAAAGACATTTGGGCAATTGTGTACTCTCTATTTCTCTGACAGATTCACAAAATATGCACACCAATTAAAGACATCTGTTTGCATATATATACACACAAGCACACACATACATATATTTATATGTGTGTATATCTGTTTGTGTATATATTTAGTGCCAAGTATATTTGGCAGAACACTTTTATGAAATACTTGCACATGCAACGGAATTGGTGCACTCCCAGGATTCACCTGGGGAAATGCTAGCCGAGGCCTTTTTCGGTTTCGTTGTTTTTAAGTTGGTTCTAGGAAAGCCAGACTTCTGAGTGCAATTACAGGCAAGGCCAGGCTCATCTGAAAACATTTCGCCTACTGGGCACATCTTGAAGACACTTTCAAAGCGGCATCTTGAACAGAAAGGCCGACAGGTTCGACAGGTGTGAGCCTTTAGGGACCAATGGTGCCTTTTGCAGCTGGAGGGAATACCGTCTGCCAAAAGCAGGGGTTATTAACCTTTTTGTTCCATGGACCCCTTTGCACTATATTGTGCATTATTTAATAAATATATCACACCCACACCAACACTTCCCTTTAAGAATAATGTTGTTTTCATTATCAATTCTAGCTATGGACACCTTATTAAGAACCCCTGGCCTAAAGGCACACAAAATTTAAACTCTGTGAATCTTTCACTAGACCAAACTAAATTCTGCTATGAATCTAGCAAATCCTGCAGAGAGGAGGGTCTGGGACCTTTTCCCTCCTTGGAACTGAAAGTTTTGGAAAAATGTAAGCTTAGAGAGGAGTCATATATTTTGACTTTCTATGATGATATCAACTGTAGCATCCCCTAGATTCAGTTTTCTGCCTCTGCCAAAATATTTCTACTGTGGGAGCCCTAACTCACAGGGCATATGATTCTGTCCACAGATAACTCTAATTATACAGGATTACCTCTTGGTGTGAAGCCAGAGCACCTCTGTCTTCTCTTGGTCGGTCTTTGAACTTAAATTTGTTACACTTACTTTTCTTAAATGTCATTTTGTTTTGCCTCACTTTCCACCCTTTGAGATTTCTGTATCTTGTTTCTATCTAGCATATTATTTATCATTCTAAGCTTCGTGTTCTCTTATAATTTTTACCTTGTATGCCCCCAATGAGGTTGTTGATATTAGTATTGAACAGACAAGACCATGACTGAGCCACATTGCTTAGCTCTAGCTGTCTCCCCCCAGGGTTGCAAAATTCATTAATTCATACCTCTGAGTGTCGCCATTCCATCAGTTATGAATTCATTTTATTACACCGTGGTGCCCTCATTTTAAAAATCTTGTTTCCACAGTATCGTGAGAATCAAAAGTCTTCCTGAAATCCATATACATTATATATCTTTTTATCTTTTGTATCATCCTGCTCTAGCATTTAGAAATCCAGTCAAAATAAATTTGTCGTTAGACTTGAATTATCATTAATGAATCTGTGCTTGTTTCTCTTGCTCCCTACCTCTATTTGTTTGTTTTAGAGATTCTTGATTTTTTTTGTGGAGAAGTACTAACATTTTATTTCATTTGCACAGTCTATAGTCCTTTTCTCCATCCCATAAAGCCAGACACTGTCTGTTTTCTGATACCCATGTTATCAACTGTAATTCCTCAAAGATTATTTTATGGTTGGTGTCACCCACAAGTTATTTCAGTATGGGGTGAGATATCCCACATGGTGTGTACAAGTTAGGAAGGCTTTGGCTGCAAGGAACTACAAATCTGGCCATCAGTGGGATTCTGTGTCTCGCTGGGATCTGAGGGGTTGTCAGTCCCGGGCTCCTGAGGTGGCCAAATGAAGCCCTCTCCGTCATCCCGGCCCCCATCCTCAGCCTGCCAGCCTCATGGTTGTTTGTCCCTGGCCACAAATTTCCTGCCACACTTCCAGGCACACAGCTATATTCCAGGCAGGACAAAGAAAAGGGTTCCCTTTCTTTACTTTTCTTCAGAAGGCTTTGGGAAGCAAATATTTTACGAGAAACCTTCAATTTAGGTGTCTCTGGCCAGAACCATGTCCTGGACCCCTTTAGCCACAGGAAGTTGGGGGAACTGACTATTTTTAGCTGATGTGTTACAAACACTGAAGGGATTTGGAGTTTGGTTAGTAAGGAAAAGGAGAGAAGGCCCTGGGAGCGAGTGCAGGCTTCGCCGAGCAGGGGACTTCCAGGCTGAGGTCCAAGGGTGAGGAGCAGGTGCCTAGGCCAAGGCAGGGGGCCCGAGGGGACAGAACGAACAGGCAGAGAACGGAATGGCGGCTGGTCGAAGGCTCTGGGATCAAAACAGTGTCCCCTGCCTCTGCCTTGCTTCCCTTCTCCATCAGCACCTCTCAGCTCCCTTCTCTCCGGAGACCCCGTAAACTCCAGGATTGCATACCCCGACAGAACAGCAACCCTGTGTGGTGGTGACGGAGGAGAGGAGTCTGCCTTGGGGACCGACCCTGTGACGAAGGCTGTCAGAGGGATGAGGCCAGCCCCCTGGCAGGCGTCTCGGTGCCTGCCCAGCCAGCCTGGGAGTGTCTCAGATCAAATGTGACATTAATTAAAAGGCTTTGAGCCTTTCTGGGCTTTGAGCAGCTTGCGGGCTGAACTGCCTACTTTCTTAATAGTTGGCATTTACACCAGACTTTAAATTTGTCAAGTGCTTAGCAGTGATTTATGGGTCATCTTTACTGCTGCTTTGCTGGGCGGCCGCTTGTTCAGCCAGCTGCCATGGATCCTGCCACCGCGCAGCGTCGTCCCTGGCCCTTCCCCCACCTCCTCTCTTGGACCATCAGCTTCCCGTCCTCCCATCTGTTGGTTTTAAAGATACCCTTGCTTCATCCTGATATGGTTAAGCCTACGTTTCTTTCCAGCTTCTCTCTCCGATCTGCCTCCTTCCTTTGTTTCATGCCCCGCACTTTCTCACTGCCTTGTTTTTCTTCAACACCGCCCCACTTGCAGTCTTGGTTTTTATCTGTCTCTTTAGTAAACTTTGCTTCCAAAGTTCTCTTTAACTTAATTTCAGCCTAAATCCTGGGCCTTTTCTCAGCTCCCTGACCCCTACCAGCGTGAGGAACCAGCTCCCCCTCCCACCCTGGGTCCCCCTGAGTGCCATAGCTTGGCGTTCCTGATCAGGGGATAGCACTGGGCGTTTCCACATAAACCGACCCTGCCTACTTGATAGGGCTGATGTGTGGATAAAATGAGACCGACTTTGTGAAACGGCTCGGTTGCCAGGGCTGCCTGAAGAAAGCACCATAACCCATAACCCGGGAGGCTTAAAACGACAGATCTTTATTGTCTCGCAGTTCTGGAGGCTAGAGCCTGACAGTCAGGTGTCAGCAGGGCCGTGGGCTCTCTGACGTCTGCCCAGGAGAATCCTTTCTGGCCTCTGCCAGCTTCTGGTGCCTGCTGGCCGTCCTCGGCTTGCAGGTGGACCCCTCCGGCCCCTGCCTCCCGCTTTGCGTGGCATCTGCTCTTGTGTGTCTCTGTGCCTCTTCTCCCTTCTTGCAAAGACTCCAGCCATGGTGGATTAAGGGCCCACCTTCCTTCCTGATGACCTTATTTTAACACCCTAATTCCATCTGCCATAACTTTATTTCCTGGGGGGTTAGGACTTCAAAGTATCTTTTTGGGAGACACAATTTAACCCTTAGCAGGTGGTCTAGTGCATTAGCATTTAAATGACTGATATAGACTTTTGTTGCTTTGTATTTAGAAGGCCATCTTCCAAGTCTGTTTCTACCCCTGGGTGTGAGTGAAAGTGTGTGTGTCTGTGAATGTGCTCACAACTGCACTTACCGCCCTTTGCTCACTGCTGTGTCCCTGGGCATGTGAGTTGATCTGTGTGTGATGGAGGTTCTGTAGCTCCAATATCATGCTCCCAGCAGATGTTACCTTGGCTGTTGCCCCTCATGCTGTGTGAAGAATATATTATAAAAAAATTTTTTAACAAAGTACTGGGGTTGTAATCTAAAAACCAAGGCACTTAACTTTATTATTCCTACACCCTTCTAGTCTCTGACTCTTTTTTTCCCCTTTCTCTCTCTCTCTCTTTTTTTTAATGTTACACTCAAAATATTTAAGAGGTCCCCGTAGACCCCTCACTCCCCTCACCCCACTCCTCCCACAGCAACAACCTCTTTCATCATTGTGGGACATTCATTGCATTTGGTGAATACATTTTGGAGCACTGCTACACCACATGGATAGTGGTTTACACTCTTCCCCCAGTCCACCCAGTGGGCCATGGCAGGACATACAATTTCCAGCATCTGTCCCTGCAGTACTACCCAGGACAACTCCAAGTCCTGGAAATGCCCCCACATCATATCTCTTCTTCCATCTCTCTACACTCAGCAGCTACCATGGCCACTTTCTCCACATCAATGCTACAATTTCTTCCATTACTAATCACAATAGTTCCATAGTAGAATGTCAGTCAGTCCACTCTAATCCATACTCTATTCCTCCATCCTGTGGACCCTGGGATGGTTATGTCCACTCCACCTCTATATCGAGAGGGAGCTTAGATTCCACATGGATGATGGATGTGATTCTCCTGCTTGCAGTTGTAGGCGCTCTTGGCGACCTGGTGTGGTGGTTGACCTTCTTCAACTCCCTGTTAGCTGGCCGGGGTAAGCCCAATAAGTCAGAGGGTAGGAGTTGCAAGTCTTTTGAGGCTGAGGGCCTGGCTGTCACACGGACAGTCCAGAGATTCAGGTCTCCTGAGTATACACCAACCCCAACACCAACCATAGGTCCAGTAAAAGTGACAGAAGAGGCACGTGTAGAAAGGTCACATCTGATTCCAACTCCATCACACTCAGGAACACAAACTCCAAAGTAGGGCCAACTGACACGGCACTGAACTCCAGAGCCACCTGCCATGACCATAGAACCTGTGGGTCTCTGTAGCCCTCAGGAGAACCAGTACCTAGGATTGTATCTACTTTGGCTGCTCGGACTCTTTTATCCTCTCTTACCCAACTGCCAAGTTGAAGCAGTGATCCCCAAAATGAAATTTTAGATTTGTTGGAGAGACCTGTTGAGAAAACGTATTTGCTTAGCTGCAGAGAAAGCCCTTTCTGCTAACTAATCAGCCTTGTCCTGCATCCATGCTCCAAAAGCTATGGGTGGCCAGACATTTAAGGAAAACCAATAGAATGGAAAAAAAGACCCAAATAAATAAGACATATTGCATTGGAAAAAACATTACTGAGGAGAGAAAAGAGAAGATTTTAAAATTCTAAGTAATATATTCAGTTAAGTTCAAGAGGATATTTATTTACCTATTGTAGCAGTTTTATATGGTTATGAATTTCAAAAATATATATTGGATTATGTTTGTAATCTGGTCTGTACCTGGGCATGATTAAGTTATGATTAGGGCTTTGATTGGGCCATTTCATTTGGGTGTTGAGTCCCCACCCACCAATGGATAAAAGGCATGATAAAAGGCATGGCAAAGGACAGAGTTGAGGGTTTTTGATGTCGGAGTTTTGATGCTGGAGTTTGATGCTGAAGCCTTAAGCTGAGGCCCAGGAAGTAAGCTCATAGAGGAAAGAGAAGCAAGCCCCAGGAAGAGAGGAAACCTGAGCCCAGGAAGAAGCAAGCCCTGGCAAGAGAGGAACTTAAACCCAGAGAGATGCAAGACCCTGGAAGGGAGGAACCCAAGAAGCCTGAAACCTTGCAGCTATTAGCAGCCATCTTGCTCCAACATGTGAAAATAGACTTTGATGAGGGAAGTAACTTATGTTTTATGGCCTGGTATCTGTAAGCTCCTACCCCAAATAAATACCCTTTCTAAAAACCAACCAATTTCTGGTATTTTGCATCAGCACCCCTTTGGCTGACTAATACACCTATAAAGCAGGAACTGAGAGTAATGAAAAAGGAACAACCAGAAAAAAACAATATTATAGATTGATTGGAATGTTCTGAATGAAAGGCTAAGTTGGTCATCTGGAAGCCTAAGTAAAAATAAAATCCAGTTCATGGAGCACAAAGTCAGAGATGTAAAATATGAGTAAAGACACACATGGAAATTTTCTCTAAGCTAAAAAAAAACACCATAACCTTGCAGATCTAAAGGGCCTACCTAATGCTGAGTAGTATGATTGAAAAAAGATCCCACTTGGGCATATCTTGATGAAATCTCAAAACTCCCAAAATAAAGATGAAAAACTTGAAGAACTTCCAGGGAGAACATCCAGGCTAACTACAACAAAATGAGAATCAAAGTAGCACCAGACTGCTCATCATACTTAGAAGATAGTGGAATAATGCCCTTAAGATATTGAGGAAAGATCATTTGGGATCTAGAATTTTATATCAAGCCAGATTATTAATCAAGTTGCAGAGCAAAATCAAAATGAGTTTTATATGTGCAAGGACTCCAAAAGTTTGTCACCCACTCATCTGATCTGAACTCAAGGAAGCACTGTAAGAAAATGAAAAATGGGAAGCAGATTTGGCTCAACAGATAGAGCATCCGCCTACCACACGGGAGGTTCAGGATTCAAACCCAGGGCCTCCTGACCTGTGTGGTGAGCTGGCCCACTCGCATTGCTGGTGCGCAGAAGGAGTGCCCTGCCACGCAGGGGTTGTTCCCTGCGTAGGGGAGCCCCATGTGCAAGAAGTGCACCCAGGAAGAAGAGCTGCCCTGCACGAGGAAAGCGCAGCCTGTCCAGGTATGGTGCTGCACACACGGAGAGCTGACACAGCAAGATGACACAACAAAACAAGACACAGATTCCCAGTGCCGCTGACAAGAATCTAAGTGGACACACAGAAGAACCACAGTGAATGGACACAGAGTGCAGACAATGGGGTGGGGGAAGAGAAATAAATAAAATCTTAAAAAAAAAAAAAAGAAAGAAAATGTAAAAGGAACACATTGTGGCATCTGATTAAGACCTAGAACATGGGAAGAATGCCAAAAAGAAGCAAGAAAGAATCCAGTGAGCCTTGATTCTTGGGGTGGCCTTCTTCAAATAGGAAGAGTTTAAAGCCTTAGGACTGTTTTCCTTTTCTTCATATAACAAATTGAAAATATATAGAAAATAATATGTTATCACTCAATATTGTAAGCTCACTTTTTATTTGGGTTATAGTTTTTTAATTGACCTGAGAATAAAGTATAGATGAAATCTATCTACTGAACCGTGACAAACACAACTTTAATAGAGTAAAGGTAAAGGAAAGCAAGTGTAGGAAGAAAGTGTACTGTTCCCCTCACCTTTATAAGAAGACCTCAACAGACAAATTAAGTAACAGTTGTACAACATACTCTCTAAATCAACACTATGATAAATTAAGAACCACAAATATTAATGTTATTTAAAGTTACAGTGGTACTCATTGGGAGTGGAACTAGTGATGGGGAGACTTTTATTTTTTACTCTTTTTTAATGATCATTTTGAACTCTTTTTAAAAAGACATAATATTGGTCTATTACTTTAGTTTAAAAAGCAGTGTAATTAAAAATAACCATTTTCTAGTTTCAAAATAAAAATAATGAAATGTTTTTATGTACTTAAAGTCTTAGAAAAAGTGGTGTTCAAATATGTGGCGATAGTTGCAATAGAGGGAGTAGTGGATGGTGCTAGTGGGGTTTCGAGCACAGGAAATCGTGGGAGGTAGTGAAGGGAAGTGGGAGAGAGGCAGCACAGTGGTCTAAAACCCAGTCGCAGCATCTCTAATGAAACTAACTTGTATTTACCGTGTATAGTTGATGGAAGGACAAGATTAAATCATAAACACAAAGTGCCCCAAACAGTGACTATGAACTTAGTAAACATTAGCCAGGATGCCGAGGGCTCCCCAAATATATACCTCTCATTCCCAGGCTAACTGTGCATTTGGAGCTACCTAGAGATCATTTCCATTTAAATGTCTTATCACTGTCAATTCAACACATCAGAAATCATATTCATCCCTTTCTGTCAAGTCAAAGTCAACTTCCCTTTTGAAACCTTCTTTTTGAGTTAGCACCATTTTGCCGTTTGCTCAGACTCCTCAGCATTCCTCTGCCGCCTCCCGCAGTTTCCCCCCACGCCCGTTTGCTCACCGAGGCTTGCCAGCACTTGGCCGTGTTCTGAGGTTCATCTCTGCTCTCTGGACTGGTCCTCACTCCATAACTATATTACAGTGTTCTCCCCTCCAATCTCCCTGCTTCCCTTTCCCCAAATTCCAGCTTTTCTGATATTTCAACCATGTTCTTAAGACCTCTCTTTCTGAACGTTTTGAGCCAAGAAATGAGTTTCCAATGTTATATCCCTAGAGGAATATTCTAGATTGTGTGCTGCTTAAAGTTAGGAACCATGTCTCACACATTTTTGTGTCCTACACAGTGCTCGACACCTAATAGTTATTGGACAAATATTCATGAAGTGAGTGGTAGGCAAGTGGAACTTCTTGCTGGTATTGGCTCCATCCCCAGTCCTTGGCTCCTAACTGAGAGGAACGATGGGCACACGATCGGCTGAACAAAGAAATTAGTGTGATGTGCCGTGCAATGGAAGGAACGTGTGGGGATGGATATGAGCCATGTGGTTTTGGGCATGTTGCTTGACCATTTTGAATCCTGGTTTGCTGCTCTGGAAATACAAATAATATTACCACCTTTGCATGGTTTCAATAGGAATTTAATGAGATAACAAACATGTCAGACCTAGGATAGCATTTGACTGAATTGTTGGGTCTTTTGGTTGCAAAATGCAGAAGAGTTTAGAAAAAAGGGGATTGTTATTAAAAGGATGCAGTGGCATCTCACACAGCCACCGGAAAGGCAGGGGTGCAGCTGGACGCACGTCTAGGGCCCAGTTTTCTCCATCTGCCACTGCTTCTCTTCAGAAGTCTGCCCTATTCTCTCCTGCAATCACCTGCTTCCAGGAAACATGGATGCAGGTTAAGGACAGCTCCTCACCAGGCCCTCCTGTTTCTCCTTGGCCGTCTTTCCCTAGCTCAGTTGAAACATCACTCCGATTGGCTGGAGGGCAGATTCATGCAACACGGCCATGATGACCTGGTGTCCCCGACACTGGACAGTCACTGAACTGGGTTATAGTGGATGGCAGAGTCATTCTCCCCCTCCCTTACCTCCTTGTGAAATACTGCTGCTTCCTGCAAAACATGAAAGAGCTCCCCCCCCCAACCCCCGTATATACCAGCATGGTTCTGCACTGCCACCCACAGCACTGACCTGATACTTGCAAATCTTTTTCTTGTCTGGTTTTTTAGAAATACTTTGGTAGGAGTCAAAAATGGGGTGTGGTACATGAACCTGTTTCTTAGGTTATTCAGCATCCGCAAAGAACTGCCAGAGTATAGTTTTGTTTAAAACTTCTCAAAGCAGGGTGTGGGGGATCCTTCCCTCCCAATTTCATTAGGCCACACAAACTAAAGAAGTCATAAACAAGTCCCCAAAGGCACCCCACGTTCAAGCGTGTCCAAGAGGTAGTCATCCCAGCGCCCAGCACAGGGGTGGTGGGGAGTAGGGTGCAGCCCGGGGCCACCAGCAGGTGGTGTGGGTTTGGCCCCAAGGCCCCTGTCCTGGGCTGCCATTCTCCCTGGCAAGGCAGTCCTGCCCTTCTTCCCTGGGACTGAAACTGCAGTGCCTCTGGACCTGAAAGCCAGGGCGGTATAGCAGGAGCACAGGCACCAGCGGCTGTCCAGCTGCCAAGGGCTGTGGGACCCTCAGAGCAGGATGATTCCCAGTGCAACTCTGAGGATTTCCCACGGAGATGCCCACGGGCTGCAGTGAAACAGCCAATGCCCCTGCTCTTCACCCCAGGAATCCCCTATCATTTTATAGAGAAAAATCCCCGTTATTTCCTTTTCCTAAGAGAAAGTGAGTAGCTGGGCTAATGGAGTCTGTGTGTGAAAGAGAGGTCGTGTGTAAGCATGTGAATGTGTGCATGTGTTAGTGTGTGTGTGTGTGTGTGTGTACACACTCCCAAGCTGCAGGCATTTCCAGCTAGGAGGGCTGTGTTGCTGGAAATTCCTGCCATAACTTCCTTCCAGCATTTTCTGTGACTTTGAAATGGGGATGGGCCATGAGAGTGGCTTTGGCCACACTCTTCTCTTCCCCACCTGGAATTGCCCCTCCCACCTCAGGGGCAGTTTCCCTTAGGATCAGGCAGATGGGGCCCCGGAGCTGTGGTTGGTGAGCGCCTGCTTTCAGCATGTGGGGGTGGGGTGCGGTGCAGGGGGTCTCCCCTGCTGACTGGGGCTCCTTCTGCAGCCCCTGCTTCTCAGGGGGATGGGAGCGCCCACCCACCTCAGCTGCCTGGTGCCCCTTTATCACAGGACATGCTCATTTGGGGAAAATAATTCCATGCTGACCTGATGGGGATAAACGCAATCCACTGCGTGGCCCACTTCCATGGTCCTGCCTCCTCACATTTGCTGAGCTCCTTGGATTGTCAGTGCTTCCTAAAACCCCAGAGGAGACTTGTTGCTACATTACAAGGCCCAGAACATAACCCAGTCCACTTACATACTGCGAATTTATCACATCTTAGCAACCAGATGCTTCGCTGCGTGCTGCGGCCTTTGGAACTGGGGAGAGGAAGCGCCGCGGCCAGGCCAGTGGTCTGGCCCTGTTTCCAAAGTCGGGGGTTTCAACGCCTGGCTGGAAGCATCCCTAACCCTTGTTACTGGGACAGAGCCACAGGGAACAACTGAGGACAGCCCTCCCCATTTCCAGGGCTCACGGATTCCACCCATTCCCCTGCTGGGCAAGGCAGAGGGAGCCCTGAGTTTTCTGTGTTCTCTGAGATGAAGATGGGAGGAGGAGCTCGCTTGATCTGTCCTCGCTTCTCGTCAGTCCCTTGACCTCGAAACTAACAACTGCCTGGACTGGCCTGGCAGACAGAAGGCTCAAAGGGCAGACCAGGGCACCTGCCTTGCCCCTCCCCCATGCCCATGCTGCCCCTGGGCCCACAAAGTTAATCCTTCAGACCCAGAGCACAACCAGGCCCGGACAGCAGTGACCCACGGGGAAGGCAGAGCTGGCTAGAGGCGTGAGTCTGGGCACAGAGCTGGGGAGTTGGCTGGAACATACAGTGGTCTCTGCAGGAAAGCCGTTCTCTCCCTTTTTCTTTGTAGGAACACAGGGATCTAGCTGACCTATGGCAATTGAAAACTAAAGCAAATTAGAACGGACTCTCTTTGATGGGGTGTTTCACACAGGTCTTCCCTTGTCGTCTGACGTGTGGTATGTCAGCTGTCCCTGTTCCTACACGCGAGGAGCCTCCTTTTCTGTTCTCGCTGGAGCTGAGCTCGGTCCTGAGCAGGCAGCCCTGACTGCCACAGCCAGAGCCCGGCAGGTTTACGGGGCCCTCACTGTGGAAGCGGGTCCCAGGCTGAGGCTGTATAATAGGCCCAGAAAGCACGCTTACCTTAATTAGGAATGATCATTTCATTTACAGGGAGATTCAAGTGATGGTATCTTCAATAATCTGTATTTCCTAATGAACTCTAAGACATGACTTTACTGATAAGAATTTGAGCTACATTTAACTCTTTCCCAAAACCTCTATTTTTAGTCTTTCCCAATACTTAACTTTATATAATATGAATAGCAAGGTTAGTAATCCACATTAGGAAAGTACATTGAGGGAAACAGAGGTGACTCAAGAGATTGGGCTCCAGTCTACCACATGGGAGGTCCAGGGTTCGATTCCTGGGGCCTTCTAGTGAAGGCAAGCTGGCCCACGCGGTGAGCTGGCCCACGCAGAGTGCTGGCCTGAGAGAAGTGCTTGCCCGTGTGGCAAGCTGACCTGAGCAGGGAGCTGGCGCAGCAAGATGATACAACAAAAGAGACACAGAAGAGAGACAATAAGAGACGCAGCAGATCAGGGAGCTGAGGTGGCACAAGAGATTGAACACCTCTCTCCCACTCTGGAAGTTCCCAGGATTGGTTCCCAGTGCCACCTAAAGAGAAGACAAGCAGACACAGAAGAATGCACAGCGAATGGACATAGAGAGCAGACAGTGGAGGTGGGGGTGGGATGGTGGATAAATAATTCTTTTTAAAAAATTACATTGAACTGCTCTCCTAAGAAAATGACTCCAAGTTGACCATTTACACACCTCATGTACGTAGCTTTCGGTAGGCTAAATGGGGATCCCGTGGTGATACCTGACTGGCTCTTCCAGCATTTTGTTTTATAAACCTATGATATGGCCAGAGTTCCTGCCTTCCTGCCTTCCCCTCCTGCTAAACACCAATGGCCAAAGCCTGGCCAGGCAGGGGAACCAGCATCCCACAGGCCAGACAGTCTCCCCAGAAGGCTCGGTGAGAATGGAGACAGCAGACGTGCCCCACGGTGTGTCTACGTCAGGGTACTTCACCTCTCCTGACAGCCAACCGCAAGCCTTTAGGGCCAGGAATCCCTACAGCAGCAGTATGTGACGTTGCCCCTCACTCAGCTTGTTGCCCCTCTACCAGCTTAGTGATGGTTTCCCGATGGGCAGGGGCAGAGAAGGAGTCAAAGCTGACTCACCCAACACCCCTGGAGGCTTCTGATGCAGCGAGGGGTGGGCCGCCTCTGCCCCCGGCCCCTGTGGGTTCCCTCTGGCAGCCGGTGCCAAAAGGCAGCTATTTCTCTTTCAATGCATGATTGTTAAAACTTGGGAACGTACAAGTAAGGTCTCAGAACTTTCTCCCAGAACTGAACCCAAATTTAATGTCTAAGCATCATTAGCTGCTCCCCCCCCACCCACACACTTCTCCTTAACCCACTTCTTCCCTCCTTCCATCACAGTCACCCACAACCAGTGGCAGCTCTCGACCTCCAAAGTCCACTCCCCATCCAGGGAAGCCTATCCTCACCCTTCCCTCAACGATGTAATTGAAAGCTTTAATGCCCTCCCCCCTTCTCCCCCCCCTCCCCCCACCAACCCCTCCTTTGCAATTGGAGTCATTGTCCTCTTTTTTAAAAATTTCCTTGTCTTTATTTTTTTTTAATGTTACATTAAAAAAATATGAGGTCCCCATATACCTCCTCACCCCACTCCTCCCATAACAACAACCCCTGCCATCATCATATTGCCCTCTGATTCTGTCCTCGTTGGGGCAGATGCGGTACCCCATCCCAGTCCACACCATTCCTCTACTCTTGGCATTTGGTGGCTGTGGCGGTGGGTGTGTTTAATATTTATTTAGCCCCCATGTGATTTTTTAAATCACAGAGAAAAAATTGTAATGCCACCCCTCATTTCCTGTGTGACCTTTCTGTTGACATTTTCCAGGCTCCTTTTTGCTATAACGTGTAGAACTGGTAATGTCCGTTCTTAAACTAGAGACTGGCTGGGGCAACGAACAAACAGCACAGAGCCGGGAGATTTAGCGGCACCCACGTTACCATCCCGAGGTGCAAAGACCCAGCTGCCCACGTGGAGGACGGAGAAGGATTTTGGTTGGCTGTGGCTGCTGTACTGAAGCACCACCAACTGGATGGCTCAATACAGCAGAGGCGTTTCGTCTCACAGTTCCAGAGGCTGGGAGCAGGCAATCAGTGTCGGCAGGGCACGGCCCGTCTGCGACCTGGAGGGAAGAATCCTTTCTTGCTTCTTCTAGCCTCTGGTGTTTGTCAGCAATCCTTGGAGTTCCCTGGCTTATAGATGCACCACTCTGCCTCCTCCATCTCCAAGGACCCCATCCCCTGTGTCTGTCTGTATTGAATTCTCCCCTTCCTATAAGGACACCTGTCATATTGGGTTGGGACCCCTCCAATCCAGTTTGACCTCCTCTTAACAAATCACATCTTCCAAGATCCTATTTACAAGTAGGGCCACAGTCACGGGACTGGGGTTTAGGATTTGAACTTGTCTTTTTTTGGGGGAGTTTGGGGTGGGATACAATTCAATGTACCACAGGAACTGTGGCTTCAAGGTAGCAGCAGGTACGACACTAGGGGCTTTTAGGGAGTCATGAGCCCACAGGGACTCAGCATGAAAGCTGTGTGAAAAGAAAGCATGCGTGGACAGCAGGGAGATGTGTGGAGTCCAAAGGAAATGAGGGCCCGTGGTAGGTTGAGTCATGTGCCCCAACAAACACATCTTCTTTACCTCAATCAGTGTCCCTGTGAGTGTGTCAACAGGACCGTTTGAAGGTATTATTTTTAGCTAAGATGTGGCCAATTCAAGCTGGGTGGGCCTTAAACCAGATTATTGGAGGCCTTACAAAGAGAAGAAACCAGAAGCCAGGGCCAGGGAAGGCCACAGGGAGAAGCCAAAAGTCAGCAGGAACAAGAGAAAGGAGAGGACATCTCCACAAGGTGACAGGAAAGCCAAGCAACTGCAAGCATTGCCCGCAGCCGGCACCAGAACGTGACATGCAGTCTTGGGGGAGAAAGCAAGCCTTGCTGATGTCTAGATTTGGGACTTCTCCAAGCCTCAAAGCCATGAGCCAGTAAACCCCTGTTGTTTAAGTCAACCCACTGTGCGGCATTGTCATAGCAGCCTGGCAAACTAGTTCAGAGCCCCACAGGAGTCAGCTCAGGTCTGGCCACCTCGGTGGAGCTGTGCTCCACTCAGAAGCCCTGCTCTTGCTGAGATCACCTGATAGCCAGGGCCCCCCATACCAAAGGAGAATAGCCCAGCTGAAAGAGGAAGGGTGTCCCACAGCAGCTCAGAGTGACCACTGTCCATCCTAAAAGGGCGTACAGCTGACGCAAGGTAACTACACTTTTCAGCCTACTCCATATAGGTGTTTCCCATCCACCTACTTTCACACCCCTGAGACTCAAGCAAAATGGAAATCCCTTAGATGATGGTGTTTAGGAGACTGGGGAGATCATGGCAAAGAAGACCTGCAACTCCACCCCAAGCCCTTATGAACTCATTAGCCATCAAGTAAAAGAGAGAAAAGACTAGCTTTCAATTACTCTCCTACCACCTACATAAGCTCGAGGTATGTTCTAGAATAGTTCAAAGATTTGTTTTATTATAAGTATCCTTTGTTGGGAGGAAGAGAGGGAAACTAACATTTATGGAATGGCTACCATGTTCTAGGGCAGTGGTTCTCAACTAGGGGTGATTTTGCCCCCCAAGAGACATTTGAGAATGTCTGGGACATTTTTGATTGTTATAACCAGGGTGGAGAGTTGCTTTTGGCATCTAGTGGGTAGAGATCAGGGACACTGCTAAACATCCTTCAATACCCAAGAGAATCCCTACAACAAAATGTTAATAGTGAGAAACCCTGCTCTGGGTGTGTCATGTACATTTCACTTAATGCAGCCATCCCATAAGCGAAGCATTGTTATCCTTCTATAATTTTTTTTTGCAAAAAACATAAATATACTGAGATTTGGACCCCAGTCTGTATTACTCTAAAGTTCATGCCCTTTTTGTTATTCTTTTACCCAACAGAGAATCAGGAGGGATGGGGAGATGGAGAGAGGCAGACACACCCATCTAGCATCCCGGGAAAAGATTGGAGTGGGCTGGTTCAGCTTTAGTGCTTATTTTCAAGTTTGTACTAGAGACTTTGTCTCCCCCTGTGCTTCAATTGAGCCTATAAATCCAGGGTTGGCAGTTTATTTTCCCTCTTTTTGCACCTGAGTTAATGGCAGAAGCTGAAAAGAGCCAATAGATTACTAATAACATTTCAGTCCCTTTGGTTTCTTGTCTTAATTACCTTCCTGATTTGCACTTTTGGTGGAACACCTGGGGTGTGTGCTCCAGGTGGTGTTTTTCCTCTGTTCCTCCCCACCCAGCTGGGTTCTTTCTACCATCTGTTGATCTTTAGCATCTGCCTTAATTATCTTATTTATGTTCTTGCCTTGTGTGGAATTTGCCTTGGTTTCTCATTAGTTTAGCTCTCAGGCACTACTCTTGCCTTAAGACTTGGTAATGATCACATTCTCTTCTCCCTCTTCTTGTTTCTGAATCCAGTGGGAAACCACATTGGTGACCTCATAAGGCAGCGTATGCTTTGGGAAGGAGGCCTGTGGTCCCCTCCCCTAGGGCCACCACAGGAGGTGAGGCAGCAGAGAGGGAGGAAGTGCTCATTTGCAAACCATCACAGAATGTTCCTTGGTGCACTGGTATCCTGCTGGTGTGGCCAAGACATGGGGCAGGGGAGGGGGTGACGCACTCATCCTCCTCCATTCCTCTTCAGGGCTCAGAGGTCCAGGTGCCAGCACTTGCCACCCATAGCTGCCTCACACCTCAGGAAAAGCCACAGGTCAGGTCTGCATACTGGGAGACATGGGGCCCTCAGAAGGAGGAGAGGAGAACTTGAGGTCCAAGCACTGGCTCTGCCCCTCGCCAGCTGTGTGACTTTGGGCAGACCCATTTTCCCACCATTAACTGGGTGCTCCCCTCTCCAACCTCCTAGAGCTGTTGTGAACATATATGTCATGCTAAATAACCAGAAGGGGCTAATTAATGTAGGCCCTGTTGCTCTCAGCTACACTGTCATTCCCAGTAAATGACTAAAAAGAAGAGCTGAGCAGCTGTTCTTTTTTTTTAAAAGATTTATTTTTATTTATTTCTCTTCCCTCCTGTTGTCTGCTCTCTGTCCATTCACTGTGTGTTCTTCTGTGACTGCTTCTATCCTCAGCAGCAGCACTGGAAATCTGTGTTTCTTTTTGTTGTATCATCTTGCTGTGTCAGCTTTCCATGTGTGCAGCGCCATTCCTGGGCAGGCTGTACTTTCTTTCCCACTGGGCAGCTCTCCTTATGAGGTGCACTCCTTGCGCATGGGGCTCCGCTACACGGAGAACACCCCTGTGTGGCATGGTACTCCTTGCGCGCATCAGCACTGCCCATGGGCCAGCTCCACACGGGTCAAGGAGGCCCGGGGTTTGAACCGCAGAACTCCCATGTGGTAGGCGGATGCCCTATCCATTGGGCCAAGACCGCTTCCCTGACCAACTGTTCTTGATGGTTTAGAAAAGTGATTTTTTTCCCCAAAAAGATCTGTCCCTCTGGTGTCCACCCTCAGGCCCTCCCAGTTTTTGTCCCTCTCCCCATTGGGCCAAGGTTCCTGGTGAAGAGCTTTGCTGTGGTACCTGCTGTTGCTGATGGGAATGGGTTGCAGGGAGGAGACTGGCCAGATGGTGGCATCTCAGATGCCTTTTAACTATATTTTGGAGACAGTGGGCAGCTTCCAGACCCAGAGGCTGCCTCCTCCTGATGGAATGCCATCTCTGAAACCCCTACACATATCCATTGCAGCCCGATCTGAAATCCCCCTTTAACCAGTATTGGGCACCTCACCCTGGAGACTTGTTCTTGCTCGCCCCTTTCTGAAGCTTGTCAGATGCATCAGGCAAACATTAAAATGTTGAACATTATCCAAACCTGCCCAGCCCACAGTGGCAGCTTCCCTGATATCACCCTGGGCTGAAGTTTCTGAAAGAGAAGGAAAAGAACAAGCAGCAACGAGAAGAGGCTGAACCTCAAAGTTGGACTCCTGAGTTCTCAGCCTAGCTCCTTATCACCCTACCTCTCCTATCTGTAAAGTAGAGATGGCAGTTTCCACCTGTGGTTCATGTCTAAGGCTTCTAGCCCAGAGTCTGGCTTAGAAAGGGTCGTTGGCTGCCATTACTCAGGGGAAAGAATCACAGAGAGACCAGAATCTTGAATATGAGCCCTTATTTCGAACCTAGAGTCATCTTGGAAGACAGTCCTAATAAATGGAGACTCAGTGGATGTAAAAGCCTTTATGAAGAATGGACATTAGGTAACTAAATGTTTTTAAATTACAAAAAAGAACACTGGTTGTGAAAAGTCTGGTTGGTCTTGCAGTGTTGTTTCAGAAGGAGGCAGTTCAAAGAGACAGTCAGTCCCTAAAGAAAACAAGGCTCTCTCACTCAGTAGACTTGGACCTCTTCCCTCTTCATTACAGACATTCCACCTTGGTCCACAAAGCCCTTGGTCTCGATCCTCACCAATATTGGTGACCCTCCTTCCTATTTGGATTGAGCCTACTCCTTGAACTCTCCCATAGATATCAGAGTGTCAAAATACTGTTTTCCCACCCCTTTGGTCCCACGCCACAGAGATGTTTCCATTTTCCTTCATAGTCCTTACATCTCCACCAGAAATTTGCCAACCAGCATGGTCTTTCCACATTTGACCACAGCCAAGTATGGTTGACCTTTCATGAGCTCATGAGTCCTACTGGAAAGGACCTGGAGAATCATTTTGTCCATCTTCCAACCTTCAGGCTGGACTTCAGCCATACCATGGGATGGTTCCAGATGTTATTCAAGGAAAAGTCCTCAAAATGTGCATTCTTGTGGTGATGATTCTACCACTCCCTCTTATATGCCTTCCCAGATTTATTCTGGTGGCATACGGAGACCCCCCGATCTCAGGAAGGCTGGACCCTCCCTCAGCCCCAGCAAATATCAAAACTAGCCTGAACCTGTCACGGGGTCTCAGTAGTCTGGGCCTGGGGCTGGCATGGGTCCAGGGGCGGACTTGTATTCCTATCTGGTCAAGAGGGTATGAGGGGAAGTCTGCCAGGAAGGGTTTCCCTTCCAAAATAATAAGATAAAGATCCAGGAAAAGAAAGGTCTTTGCATTTCTCCTTCTTCCCCTCTCAGGCATAGGCCTGGAGGTGGAGCAGTCACTTTACAGCTATGAGGACCAAATTGGTGAGGATGATGGAGCAAAAAGACAGAAGGAGCTTGGATCTGAGATGACATCATTGGGCCACTTCTTGTTGATGGGGTAATAAAGCCCTACGTGTTTAGGTCAGAGGTCATCAAGCTCCTTCTTTAAAGGGCCAGATGGTAAATATTTTTGACTATGCAGGCAGACACAGTCTCTGTGACAACTTGGCTGCTGCAGTGTGAAAGCAGTCACAGACAGTACTTCATTGAATGAGTGTGGTTTTGATCCAATAAAACTTTATCAGGGGACACTAATTTAAATTTCATGTAATTGCCATGTCATGAAATATGATCCTTTTTTGTTTTGTTGTTTATTTTTCCTAACCATTTGAAAAGGTAAAAATCATTCTTAGCTTGCAGACCATACATAAACATGCAGTAGGCCAGATTCGACCCACAGGCCGTAGTCTGCTAGCCTGTGTTTGAAGCTTCTGTTATGTGGATTTTCTGTTACTGGCATCCTAACGCAGTCCTACCTGATATTGTGATGGCAATGTACCTTACTGGAAAATTACTTCCAAGCCTTCATGCTTTTTTTAAAATGTGTGTTTCAGAGGGTCTTGCTGTTGGAGTTGGATTCGGAGCTGTAGAAAAGACTGCATCTGCCACCTTTGAGAGTGCCAGGTAAGCCAGCTGTTTGTGCCACTGGGTGTGATCATGTGCCAAGGGAAATGCTGGAAATGCTTGGTACCTGGCTGGTTCTGATGTCCCAGGCCTGGGTGAGCTGTCTGCACATAATGATTTGGCATCCCCAACTCCACTGGGACAAGAGAGGTGGAGGTGGGGAAGAGGTAAGGTGAAACTCACACCTGAGAGAGGTTAATTCCATCAAAGAAGCAGGTTTATTTACATCAAGTTGTTCAGATGAGCTGTCTAAATGGGGAACCATTTTGAAAACATGTGTATACCTGCCTGCTGCTCTCTAAGCCCTTTAAATATGTAAAGACAAAAGATAAGAAAGTATAACAAAGGCAGTGTTTGATGCCCTTAATGCCTTCTCCTTTGGGAAGCCTCCCTTTTGCTTTTTATAACCCTGGACTCTCCTGGCTCCCCTCCCCACTCTCTACCCCCTTTATAACCTCTTCTTCTCAGGCTCCTTTGTGGGCTTCCTCTCCTATAGCCCTTTATTAAATGTTAACATTCCCCAGCATCCTGTCTCTAGAATCTCCTTTCCTGTCACTTAATATACTTTCCTTAACCAATCTTGTCCATGTCTGTGACTTTGTTTATCATGTATTTGCTGGTGACACGCAGGTCTGTCTCCAGCCTAGATTTTTCTCCTGAGCTTCCTTCCTCTGTGTCCTGCTGCCTTCCAGTCATCTCCATTGAGACATTTCCCAGGATCCTCATACTCAACATTTCCAAAGTTGAGCCTCTTTTCTGAATCTGTCGTTGTGCTCCTCTTCTACTGGGTCCTGTCACACAGGGCCTGTCACCACCTAGTACCCAGATGACCAAGCCAGATTTTTCTGTTGTCCTTGACTCCTCATTTCTCCTCACCTTCCACAGACCCTGAATCCCTGGGCCCTGCCCATTCTTCCTCTGCTCCTCTAGCACCTGAACTGCACTGGATCTAGATCAGGTCACAGGATTGGGATCACACAGATCTTATCTTTTAGATGTCATGGAGTTGGGCTCTATGTGATCCACCCATACACGTGAAGCCAAGAGTTCTACAGCCCCCAGACTGAAGGAGGACAGGTCTGGGGCCGCTGATCCAAGGGCTGCAAATTCCAGGGCCTTCAGGGGGAAAGAGGTATAAAAATGAGTGGAACTGATCAGCTGAAAGGACTTGGGAATGGTGAGGATGGAGGTAAACATCAAATAGACTAAATATGTCCTATCTAAAGGCATTTAAATGTACAACTACTTAAAAACATAAATCAAGTCAAACTGAAGGACCAGGGGCCTCTTGTTAATAGCTCCTGATTCTAGCTCATTTACCTGCTCCAGTCTGGTACAATAATAAAATATTCTTTCTTTATTTTTTTTAAAGATTTATTTTATTTCTCTCCTCCCCCCCACCCAGTTGTCTGTTCTCTATGTCCGTTTGCTGTGTATTCATCTTTGTCTGCTTCTGTTGTTGTCAGCGGCATGGGAATCTGTGTTTCTTTTCGTTGCGTCATCTTGCTATGTCAGCTCTCTGTGTGTGCGGCACCATTCCTGGGCAGGCTGAACTTTCTTTCATGCTGGGCGGCTCTCCTTACGGGGCGCACCCCTTGCACGTGGGGCTTCCCTATGCGGGGGCACCCCTGCATGTCACGGCACTTCTTGAGTGCATCAGTACTGCACATGGGCCAGCTCCACATGGGTCAAGGAGGCCTGGGGTTTGAACCACAGACCTCCCATGTGGTAGACGGACGCCCTATCCATTGGGCCAAGTCTGCTTCCCTCTTTATTACTTTAAGGAAATGGCATCACCTCCTTTGATTATCAGTCCTATATCTACTAACCAGAGCTGTCAGGAACTAATTTCTGACATAACCCCTTTCCCACTTGTCTTCTTTCCCAGGGCTACCATAACAAAGGGCCATAGACTAGGTGGCTTGAAACAACAGAATTTTATTGTTTCACAGATCTGGAGGCCAGAATTCTGAAATCAGAATGTCGGCAGGGCTGTGCTTGATCTAAAACCTGTAGGGGAGTATCCTTACGTGCCTCTTCTGGCTTCTGGGGTTTACCCATCATTCTTGGCTTTCCTTGGCCTGCAGCTGCACCAATCCAATCTCTGCCTTTGTTTTCTCCCCTCTATCTCTTTCTATCTGTGTCCAGTTTCTTCTTCTAATTAGGATACCAGTCATATTTGATTAGGGCTCACCTCCTCCAGTTTGGCCTTATTTTAACTAATGATATCGTCAAAGATCCTTTTTCCAAATAGGGTCACAATCACAGGATGGGGGTTAGGTCTTGAACATGTCTTTTTGGGGGACACAGTTCAGTCCATCTCACCACCCTTCCCTGGTTACCAGGCTTGCATGGGCCTCTTCATGCCCCATGAGCACTGTTTTCACAACACCTCCTTGAGTCTATTTCCCTAGCTGAGGTGGGGTCCCTGGGTGCCGAGTGTCATCATTGCTGAACACTGAATGCTAAGGTCTATGTCAAGGGGTGTGTCTGCTCCATGAAGCCCAGAACGTGTGTGGCCTGGCCTGGTCTGGGTTGAAATTCTCCCAGTTTTCAACTTCTTACTCCTGCTTGTGAGACTCACTTCCTTGCTGCATCCCCGGCATCATCTGGAAAAATGATGCCCATAGAGACAATCAAATGAGACAGTAGATGGGGACGGGCCTTTAGAATGTAAGAAATGTCACCCGGAAAAGGTTCAGTGTGACTCATAGTGCCCTCCAGACTCCTCTCCCAGCACTGGTTGGGGATGGGGGACTCTGGCTCTTTGCCTTTGGCATAGCCATTTTGACCTTGGCTCCATTGGACTGTGAGAAACTCCAGAGTCAAGCAGTATCCAGGGGGCCAAAGAGGCTGGAGGGGCTGATCTTGTTAGTATTCAGAGGCCAGGGTCCCCAGGGCACTGACACTACACAAGCTCCAAAAGGTCTGTGCACAGCAGTGACAGTTGGGCCCCAGGCATTGTACTCGCAGGCCAGGCCTTCATCTGGTGGCACCATGATGTCAACTCCAATGACCCTCTATTCTGTCATCTGTAATTTCTACGAATCTTTATAAGTATTTCTGAAGAAAGAGGTACAAAAATATCTCTTCTTTAGCTTTCTCTGCCTTTGGCTCATGCTACGGATCTGGGTTTCACGGGAGGGCAGAGAGGGTAGTAGAAATCAAGAATTTCCCATCAAGTAGCCAAAAGGGAAAGGCAATTGATGAACTGTCGACTGGGCAGGCAGAGCTGTGAATCCCACAGGCTGTAGCGAGCTCAACCCAGTAACTGACAACATTGGGGCCAGTAGCCCACCTGTTCGTGCAGTGAGGTAGGGGCACTTCTTCCAGGTGTCTCATCACACGGTGCTTTTGAACAGGTGTGTGCACCCACATGTAGGGTCTAAGCAGACAGGCTCTCCAGAGACAGGAAGCGGGTGGCAGTGGCATCTGTGCACCAAGGCACTGTCCTCCTTTAGATTACGATCTTCAGTTCCAGGATGAAACTTCGACTTGATAAATTGTGTTAAATCCACCCACACTTGTTCTCAGTTCATTCTTCCAGGAGAGAAAAAAGAAGGCAGCCAAACTGTAAGAAGATTAAAATGGAATTGGAAATTGAGCGGGCCGTTCTGTTATCTGAGCTGCTGGTGAAATCATGTTGTCCCTGAGATTTAATAAGGCAGCATGATGCAGGAACCACCATGACTTAGAGCCAGGCAGAGGGACGGTACATCTGCTCCCTGTTAGTTCTTACTCTCCCAGCCTCATTCAGCACTTGGTGGTGGTGTCTCTGCAGAGACTGCAAATGATTAGCTCTCTTGGTCTTCATTCATTCATTCATTCATTCAGTGACCCTTTTTTGAGTACTGCTATGTGCCTCACACTGGGCTACTCACAGCAGAAAACACAAGAATTTACATGATACCACTTTTGCCAGAAGCTTAAAGTTTGTCACTGGCACTTCCAGTAATGTGGTAAACCCAGCTGGCATGGATATTCCATCACAAACAAAGAAACAAAATTAGTTTTTGGTCCATAGTCAAGGACTAAGAAGGAGAAAGAAATGCCAGGTGCCAGGAATAAAGGGAGAAAAGTCAGAGTGCTTAGTGGTTTCAGATCCTTATGTAGGTCCAAGGGATGGAAGGATGGACTTTTAATGCTTATGAGGTGGCCAGAGACATGCCTTGGCCCTTGATGCCAAGGAACTAAGCCTGAGCCCTGGCGTAATGACAAGGGCATGTAGGAGCTGCTATCAATAAAACTTCTGCCTACTGGCCCAGGAACTTGGCATGGAAACTCTTCTTCTCTTCTGGATCTTGGAGAGGGGTGTGGTATATGCCAGAGTGAATTCTATGCAAGATATTCAACTCTAGACCTGCATCATGCAAATCTGTAACTTTATCTTGTATCAGAAGTCATAAGAAGTTAACATAACAACTGGCCTGGAACAATAGAGATTTACCTAGCGGGAGCAAGTGTAGAGTGCCTCTCTAGGAACATTTCTACAAACCAAGCACACCAGGTGCCCATGGTGGGGTGGGAATGGGGGGCTGTTACTAAATCAAAAACTAAAGACAAACCTAATAGAAGACAAGGAAATAATACCTTCAAAGCACCAAGGAAAATCAACCATCAATTTGATGGTCTCAAGCAGAGACGGGCAAACTTCTCCTTAAAGTTCCAGATTGCTTGCAGACCACTTGATTTCCATCTCAACTACTCAGCTCTGCCATGGTAGTGCAAAAGTAGCCTGAGATAATGTATAAACAATTGGGGGTGACTGGCATCCAATATAAGTTTTTTTTGCAAAAACAGGCAGTTGGCCATTGGGCTGCAGTTTGCTGACTCCTGATCTCCAAGGATGGGTTCCAGGTTAAATCTCCAAGCAAGAACCAATACATTTGCCACATTTATGACTCATAAACCCTTGCTACAGTACTACATAGAAGGCACATCAGGGAAAAAGAGGAAAGAAGACACTGGAGGATATCCTAATAAATTGAGAAGGACATTATTTCTATGAGTGAAAAGAGAGGGAAGGAGAAAGGGAGAGAAGAATGAATGAATGACTATAAGAATATAATGATGTGGCAGAGGGGTACAAGAACAAGGTGGAACAATTCCGCCATCTGTTAAACTCATCTGTTGAAAGAGTTTTCGTTCTGTAACTTTAATTCTATGTGATTGACAAGTAGTACGTCTAAAACATAACATGGAAAGGTTGAAAATAAAAGAATGAAAAAAGATACAAGCCAAATGGTAACCAACAGGCAACTACAATTTTAGCATCAGACAAAATAGGCTTTAATTAAGAAAGCCTTATAAGGAATACAGGTCAGTACTTAATGAAATGAGAAACAAGTCACCAGGATGATACAATGACCTGGCATTTGTGTAACCTAAACTTCAAAATGTGTAAAGGAAAAATTGTCAGAATTGCAAGAAGAAATAGACAAAACCACAATCATGGTGGTAGCACCTCTCTGGCACTAACAGAAGAAACAGATAAAAAGTTAACAAAATGAGTGTAACGAACACATGTAGAACCCCAGCCTAGCAATTAGACAACTGCATTCTTTGTTTTAAAAGTGTTATTTTTTATTTATTTCCTTCTCCTTCCCTCCTCCCCCCGCCATTGTCTGCTCTCTGTGTCCATTCGCTGTGCATTCTTCTGCATCCGCTTGCGTTATCCAGATTCCACCGGGAATCTGTGTCTCTTTTTGTTGAGTCATCTTACTCCATCGGCTCTCTGTGTGTGCAGAACCACTCCTGGGTGGGCTGCGCTTTTTTAATGCAGGGCGGCTCTCCTTGCAAGGTGCACTCCTCGTGCATGGGGCTCCCCTCTGCAGGGACACCCCTGCGTGGTACAGCACTCCTTGTGTGCAACAGCACTGCACATGGGCCAGCTCCACACAGGTCAGGAAGCCCTGGGGATCGAACCCTCGACCCTCCATGTGGTAGACGGATACTCTATCAGTTTAGCCACATCTGCTTCCTGATAACTTCATTCTTTTTAAGCATATGTGTGCATGTTTCCCAAAATTGGAGTACTGTGCCACAAAGTCAGAAGAAATACTCCCCAATCAATACTATTCAGACCACAATCTCTGACCTCAAAGTGATATACTTAAATATCAGTAGCATAGAGGCTAGTCAAAAGAGTATATTAGTCAGTAGTTAAACCATGGGCAGCCTAAGACCAGGGCAGGAGAAGCTTCAAGGGAGTGATAGAATCAAATTAAGAAACCAGGGGAAGATGGTCAAGCCTTTAACTTAGCTCAGGGGCCCGTCAGAGTGTGGGTGGTATTTCATCAGGACCCTGGGAGTGGTCAACTTGGACAGGTGGGATGCTAAGGGCAGGTGACTCTGTGAACCCAAGTGCTGAGGCAGAAAGCCCCAAAATGTTTTCAGGGCAAGTGGACAGACTGGTATGACTGAAGTGGAGTTCACAGGGGATTTATGGAAGGATTTCGTTGATGAGAGGTTGTGAAGAATCTCAGGCTAAACAACAAGTACTTTATCCAGCAGGAGGTTAGCAACCTTGGTGGGTTCTACCCCAGGAAAATGCTATATCCCATAAGGTGATTCACACATTAATCTGACTGAGATGGAATAATTTGGGGTAGGGGGAGACAGACCACTGTAAAGAATTGAGCAGTTTTCAGGTATCTATTGACTATCCACAGCTACAGGTTTAGCAGCTACGAAGAGGGAAACAAGGGATATTTTGATGATGGTGAGAATGGAGAGGGGCTGATGAGAAGAGGCTGTAAATGTAGAACCAACAGGTAGCATTCACCATCTGATTTTACTGTTGTTGTGTGAACAGAGAAGGAATCCAAAATGTCTTCTCAGTTTCACATTCAGGTGTCAAGAAGGCAGGTGTCTCGTAATACTGTGGAAGGGGCAGGGGGAGCAGAAAGGATGGACTTGTGTGGATTTGGGAAAGAATTCCCCCAGCAAATGGCTGGGCCTTCACAGGACCAAGTGGCTTGATCCAGAACAGCTCAGCTATGGGTTCATGTAGTTGGAGGGGCTGGCCAAGTACGGCCCCCAGGCCAGTTTGGCGCAGCACCTGCTCCCGTAAATGAAGGTTTGCAGGAAGACGGCCACGCCCACTCATTTACGTATTGGTTCTGGCTGCTTGCCTTCCACAGAGCCAGAATGGAGTAACTGCCACCATGACCCAAGGCCCTGCAAAGTGAATGCAGCTCTTAGTTTTAGCCCAGATTCATCACTCAACAGTGATGTGGTGCCAGCATTTTTTTTTACCTACCTCTTACTTGTGCCCTGTTTAGAATGCATCTTAAAGCAGGAGCTTCTCTTCTCTCTCCTGTCACATCATAGCCACCCACAAGAGAAGAAAAAACAAAACAAAGCAAATATTTTAAGAAGCACCCTTCAATTCCCACCTTTTAAATTTCTAACTAGAAAAGATAGGTAGGCCCTTAACATATAATTTGTGTCTGTCTGCTGCCATCTGGTGTGTAGATGCTGTTTTCTCCTCACCCTTGGGGAGCCCTTCCCCACTCCCTCTCCCATTACCTTCACTACCCGACCTTGATAAATCAGCTTGCCTGAGCCTAATCATTCAGAAGTAGGTGAAAGTCCCCTAAATTAGGAAGCATCTCAGCCAGCAAAGGGCAGCCTGTAGTTCAAGGGAAACAAACCTTTTTTCTTTCTGATTTGGTTCCCTAGTGATTTCTTTCTGCTTCACAAAGAAATTCCTCAGCCCCTATGTCCTTTGGGAGTTTGAGACTTAAATGCTTTCCTTTCTCAAGTATGATTACCTGCAAAGAACATGTTCTCCTGGGAGGAAACATGCCCTCAACTCGCACTTGACTCAGAGGCAGGTGTAATTCAAACCAGCAGGGAGAGCTCAGTTATTTATGCTTCTTTGAACATTTTGCTTTGTATATCACTTCCTATTTTAAGCTTTGACTAAGCATATGTTGAAAGGATTTGTAGTCTGTGAACACACCTTGACCAACAGGAATAGCAAAGCAGGCACTTGGAACATGTCATATAGAGCAGAGGAGGCTGGTGCAGACTTCACAGTTTGCCATGGATAATCCACAGAGCAAATTCCCAAGACACAACTGAATGTGTTTCCTACAGCATAGCCCAACCTGCTAATGCTAAGCAATTAACCCTTAGTTAAGGATGCCTGGTGATTAACCCATACAGGAGCACCAAAATCAAATTTAAAATATAGATTTACCTCCAAAATGTGTACTCTAAAAGAGTAAAATGTAAGTCAAACTTAACATTTTGCCTGGCTTAAAAACCAATTTTTGATGTAATGACAGTCATTTAAACCAGCAGCCATTCGTTAACTAAGCAATCCTTGGTGTAGAAACAAAAATGCCAACAGACATATTTTCCTTTTCATTAACTATCATAAACCAGTTGATGAGTACGTCTAAATGTGCAAGAAATATTTTATGTGTGTGTATTTGTCTGTCCAATTGGTTCCCGTACACTTGTTCTAGTATGTTCTTGAAAACATTCTTGCAAGTTACGTGTAGAGAAGCTAAGGAGGAGACTTCACTGTATGGCAAGGAAGGGGCCTTAGACAACTAGAACATGAACCTTTTAATTCTAGTTCACACGGCACCTTTTAATGAACAAGCTCCTCTTTGTTAAAAGCACCAAGCATCCATACAGCTGTTCTTTCTATGTCCATAGGCCACCCCCCGGGGGAAGACCAAGTCTCCCAGACTTCCAGAATATTCTGGGGAGTCCTTCCCTTCCCCAAGGCTTCTCATTTGGACTTCTTCCCTGCCCACTGAATTGGGTCTCACCATTCCAGTGAGAAGCCAAAGCCCAGCCTTTGGTATTTAACCTGGAGGATGGTATTTAACTGAGGAGTAGAGCCCCAATGCCAGGACTGGAAGGTCCATGTGCCGTGGCTGAACCACTCTCACCTCTTTTACAACAGTATAACCCACTATCTCCTCCCATCACTTCGGTGGAATTAAAAGTTCTTGTGCTGTTATTGACCTGCAACAACTGGTTACACTGTCCATTTCATGTTATGCACACAAGCCCTTCTCCTGAACCTACCAAACTGCCTTGCCTGGAATTCTAAAGCAATCTACTTGCTGCTCCCGGCACACACCAACTGCCTTACGCTGATTTATTAAGAGGTGGTTGGATTTGAGAGGGAAGTGTTGGCAGGCCGGCTGTGGTTGGCACACAGTGCCACCATGTGGTAGTTCAACCTCATAGCTGGCTAGGTGCTGTGTGTGTGATAGAGGAAAAATCAGACAGCGAAAGGCTGCTGCGATTAATACAGAAGACTTAACTGCAAAATTTGAGGACCGTGTGTGTACAATATAAAGTTTATAAGTGCTATGTATATTTGAAAATATTAACATCTTTATACTCTAGATGTTTTGGCTGCTATTTCAACTCTCAATTCAGCACTGGAAAGTTTCCTTCATCTTATTTTCTCCTTTTACAGAGGGTAGCAATATTGCTTTTATGTGACCTCATGTGGGAGAAGGAATGTAGAATGGGCCTACTAAGGAACAAGAAGCTATGCTCAGCCTTTGACTGTCTTCTCCAGTAGAGGCATGACTAATGCTAAATTTAGAAGAGCCAAAAACAATTATAATTTTCTTTTTGTTTTATTAGAAGGGACATGTTTACTTTTATAATGACTTGTTAAAAATAATGTTGTTTATTATATCACTGCTGTTAAGTGCACAGTGTAGGTCTCAGTGTCTCCTGGATACATGAGTGAAGCAAGACTAGGCTTAAAACAGTTCCTTCTGGACAATCTCATGGGCAAGTGTTCAAGGCATCACTTGGGCTGTCCATCTGCTCAGTCTAGAGGTTTATGCAGCAAAGGAGTCATCTTTTTTAACTTATTTTGAAATAATTTCAAATTTACAGTACAGTTGCTAAAATAATGCACACCCCATACAGAGAACTCCAACATATTCCCACCCTCCCTAAAGATTGCATGTCATTTTTTCTGTCTGTCTGTCTATCTATCTCTCTATCTCTCTATCTTAGGAACATTTGAAAGCAAGTTACACACATCATACTCCTTGGACACACAATATTTCCATGTACAATATTTCCGTGACTGGCTTCAGTCAGTTTTCTAGTGTCCTTTCCTTTCAACACGCAGAACTCTTTGGCAACTCTTGTTGACATGGTCTAGTGGTGATGAATTCCCTCAGCTTTTGTTTATCTGGGAGTATCTTAATTCCTCTCTCATTTTTGGAAGTCAGTTTTGCCAGACACAGAATTCTCAGTTGGCAGTTTTTGGCTTTCAGCACTTTAACTATGTCTTCCCACTGCGTTCTTGACTCCATGGTTTCTCATGAGGAATTGGCACTTAATATTATGGAAACTCTCTTATAGGTGATATGTTGCTTCTCTTTTGTGAATTTCAGAATTCTATCTTTGGTGTCCAACAGATTGATTATAACATGATGCAGTATGGGTATATATGGGTTTATCCTGCTTGGAGTTCATTGAACATCTTGGATATGTATATTCATGTCTTTTGTTAAATTTGGCAAGTTTTGAGCCATTATCTCTTTGAATATTTTCTTTTCCACTTTCTCCCTTTTTTCTTTTTCTGAGACTCACATAATGCATTTATTGGTATGCTTGATGGTGCCTGTGACAGTTAGCTTTTGTGAGTCCTAGAAAAGATCGTGTTCTTGGAGCTCTTCCATTCCTGTGGGTGTGGGACCCTCTGATTAGATTGAATTCAGTTGGGGGCCTTCAATTGGAGTATTTCCATGAGGCATGACCCAGGGTGGGTCTCAGCCTGCTTGCTGGATTCTTATATAAATGGGAGAAACATGTAAAGGCTCACAAAAAAAGAGAGCTGCCATTTTACCCTGCCATGTGAGAAGGGACTCTGGGATCACTCACAGCCACAGAAAGACAGAGAAACCCCAAGAGGTTGAGAGAGAGGCTAAGAGAGAGACCTAGCGAAGCCCCTAGAGGCTGAAAGCTGGAATCAGTGGAGCAGCCTGAAGCTGAAGAGAGGAGCAGGGGAAGAGATAAGCCATATGCATGACCACCTGCAGCTGAGTTTGAGGAGAAAGTGAGCCTGGAGGAGAAGGCTGAGACCTGCTGCCATTTTTCAGGAGTCCAGGATCTGCCAGCAGCCAACTTTTAGTGAGGCGACATCTCTGATGATGTCAGATTTGGACATTTTCACAGCCTCAGAACTCTACGATTTTGCCCTAATAAATTCCTGTTATAAAAGCCAACCCATTTCTGGAATTTTGGCAGCCTTTAGCCAGCTAAAACTGTGTCCCACAGTGTTCACTTTTCTTCATTTTCCCCCATTTCTGCTCCTCGGTCTGGATAATTTCTATTGTCTTGTCTTCAAGTTACTGATTGTTTCTTCTGCCAGCTCCAATCTGCTGTTGAATTCCTCTAGGGAATTTTTAATTTCTGTTTATGTGGTCTTCAGTTCTGTTTGTTTCCTTTTCATAATTTCCATGTCTCTTGATGTTATCTTTGTGCTCATCTATCATTTTCTTGATTTCCTTTAGTTCTTTGTCAATGTGCTCTTTTAGCACTTTGAGCATATTTAGGACCATTTTTAAAAAGTCTTTGGTATATCCCAGGTCTGGCCCTCCTCAGTGATGGTTTCTAATGCTTCGCTGCAGTCTTCTGACTGTCTTCTGGAGCGTTTAGAAATACGTTTCTGCCAGTTCTTATTGGTTGTTCAAAGCTTCTGTAGGGGGGACACAGCTGTGAAGCATCTCATGCTGCTGTTTTGCTATTTTGATCGGGAACAAAAACCCAACTCCTTTTTCTTTTGAGAAAGATAACTTAGGACAACTATTTCATCCATGGCAACTTCTTTGTAAGCCAGAAGTGGTTGTCAGAGGTGGTCCTGTAGCAGTTGAACCTTTTCAAACATGCTGGGAAGCGAACTCTCTGGATGTAGTTGACGGCCCACATCCCCACGCAGCGCCCCCTCTGCCCTTGGTAGAAAACCACTGATCTGGCTCCAGCCCGTGTCACACGTGAGGCAACGGATCCCAGAGAGAAGTCAGCTGCCAAATGTGGACTCAGTTCCAGGCCCCCAGCCCCTGCCTGAGACGGGGATTTCTCCTCTGCTGTAAAGACTTTTTGGTTGCTAAATGATTGTGTTTCAGTTTCTGAGTACAGTGACTTACAGACTCTCAGGAGACCCCTGGCCTTCTTTCCTCTGAATCCTGGACTCCCCTCTGAGGTCTGCTCCCCCTGCCCCAGATCTTTTGATATTTCATCCCTTGACCCTGTTTGAACTTCAAGAAGTGTCCATTCCATCCTTGGAGCACTGCGAAGCTTTTGTGCAAGTGATTTGGAAAATAGTCTGTTTTGTGCATTGTCATAGAAAACTTGAGTAAAAGTAGCAAGCAGGGGCTGGGAACTGAAGAGGGAGAAGTGGATTGTCTTGGGCTTGATCTCCAAAGTCTTTTCCCAAACTTGGGCAATCCTTGCCTCTCTCAGCCACATTCTCTCTTTTCCCTTCTTTTGTCCCATGGATTTTTATGATGATGCTTTTTGAGCTCCCAGTAAAAGCAGCATTTTACAGGGGAAAAGATGTTATGATGTTTTGACCATAAGATGTGCCAGGTTCCTGCTTTGATGCCTGCACCCTCCCCAAGCTGATACCCAAGATTCTTCTTTGACTGTAGGAGCATCTCAGGGGACAGCTTCCCCTCGGACACTTTTGCCTACATACGCCCAGGTCCCTGCAGACAAACACAATCTAATTGTTCCCTGGAAACCTGGTAGCTCTCCAGATGATGCGACAAAAATCTGGAATTTAATAGCCATTTCACCTGCCACATAGACCCATCTCAGTGCCTGATGGCCTGCAGATCTCTGGCTTGAACAGAGAGATGGATGGACAGATGGGCAGATGACCTTATAACCTGTTACCCGAGATCATCTGAAAGAGTCTGGCTAATCCTAGTCAGGCTCCGCCTGTGTATCCAGCAGATACTTAGGCCCAGCCTCCCCGCTCCCCAGGACTGATGTGAAAAATAACTTTATTTTAACTAGTCATTCGAAAAGCAAACCTGTCACCCCTAAAATAACAAAAGGAGAATGATTGATGCTTGGATGTTCTCAGCTGGGATTCCCACACCGCCACGTTCCTCTACCAGTGCAGGTGGCCAGTGCGGGGTGAGTTTATCTGTTTGTGAGTCCAGTTACTGCCCTTAGCTCTTCCTGCTGATGCTGGAGATGGGATGTGTCTCACTTGGAGGAGGATGGAGGAAGCCTCTACTGTCAACTCCCTTACAGTGATGCTGTCACTCACAAAAGTGCATACATAGAGAAGCTACAAAGACAAAGAAAATACCCAGAAAGATTATTAAGATGTGTTCATTTCTGCACCTATCTCAGCTGGCAATCTAACTATGCACTTAGGCTCATGGTGTAATTGTCTCAGTTTCCATATACAGCGTATGAGGCAGGTGGATTATCTCCATGGTTCTCAGGCAGTTGGTCCTTGTAGGATGATAAAAGTGTGCCCCAGACATGTGAAGACTGATCTAAGGAGTGTCACCTTCTATCCTTTATTTTGCAAAGGAAAGGCACTGAGGCAAAGCTGCTACCAGATGTTCTCACTGCCGATTGATTCTTTTATGAAATCTCCCTTAAAAAGGGTGTGTTTTGCCAAAAAATTACTTCATAAACTCAAAAGAAAACAAACTCCTTTCTCCCTTCTAAGTAAGAATTTACTTTCCCTTGTCTCTGTATCTCTCTCAATTCAAATTCAGCAAAACTTACAACATGAAACCTTGCTGGGTAATATTAGATATATAGCCGTGTTCTTGATATAAATCAGTCTGTATTGGGCAGTGCTGTAAGGTGGATCTTGACTATCTAACTTATTTTGCTATTTTGATTTGTAGCTATGTTGAGAATCCAGTTTTTCTAAATGAGGATGCTGTAGTTTTAAATGTTTCCCTTTGTGACTTACTTCCCTATCATCTTTCCCTGTATGCCAAGCCCCTTTGGAGAAGAGGCGGGGAAGGTGGGCTCCCCAAGAGAGGGAAGTCACGGCCTTAAAAGAAATCTTGATTCTTGAATTCCTGAGCAATTATCCAAAAAGAGAGAAACTTCACTTGGAAAAGAATTTGATACTGGAAGACACCAAGTTCATTTTAATAGGTCATTAATTTTTCTGGTACTGCCTGGAAATGGGGGGCTCTGGGACAGAATGGCATCTGAGGAAATAAAAAGATTCATTTGTTAATGCATATCTGAGCTCCAGGGTGCAAATTTTGACACAAACACACATGAAATTCTTGTTTGCCCAGTTTAGGATGTGGGAGGTGAACCAAGAGAGGTCAAGAAACAGTGATGAGGCTACTCCAGGTGCTTCTCCACCTGCTCCCGGAGGCCAGGAGAAAGCAGGTCCTGGGACGGGGAGGAGGTGGACCGTCCCCTACCCTACAGGAGCTCCCCGGCAAGACCCACCTCGGGACTCTGCAGAAGTCCTTCCCCGAAGGAGCCCACAGGGCGCCGTGTGCAAGCCGCACCCCAGAGGCCAGGCCCGGCAGAGAAGTGTCGGGCTGGTGATCCTTCCTTGCTGACTGCGAGCTGTCCCCCGGGGTCTCAGAGCTGCCAATGAGGGGCGCCGGATTGTCTCTCTTTAGGGGATGGAGTCGGGCGGCCATGCCTTGTGCGACGGCAGCTCAAGGCGCTGGCCCTCTCAGCCATCTGCCACCCCTTTTGGGCTCCAGGCAGGCCAGGCCCCCCTGGGCACTCCAAGGGGCGCTAGTAATCCCTTTCTTTATGCTCAGAGCTTCCAGGACGAGCCTCCTCTCCCCTCCCTGCTCGTGCAGGGTCCATGGCCTGCTCTGGCAGGAATGAAGCCTCACATCTGGTGTTGAATGGCTCAGCTGAGCCCAGAGCCCTGGAAGGCAGCGATGAGTCCCCCAGACGTGAATGAGAGTCAGGTTCAGATCCCACCAACTGGAGAGGAAAGAGCAGAGCATTGCCTCTTACTGGGAGCAACTTAATCTTCTGCTCCTAGATCCTCCCTCTTCCTTTTTTTTTTTAAAGATTTATTTATTTATTTATTTAATTCCCCTCCCCTGGTTGTCTGTTTTCTGTGTCTTTTTGCTGCATCTTGTTTCTTTGTCCGCCTCTGTTGTCGTCAGCGGCACGGGAAGTGTGGGCGGCGCCATTCCTCGGCAGGCTGCTCCCTCCTTCGCGCTGGGCGGCTCTCCTTATGGGTGCACTCCTTGCGCATGGGGCTCCCCTACGCGGGGGACACCCCTGTGTAGCACGGCACTCCTTGCGCGCATCAGCACTGCGCATGGGCCAGCTCCACACGGGTCAAGGAGGCCCAGGGCTTGAACCGCAGACCTCCCATGTGGTAGACGGACGCCCTAACCACTGGGCCAAAGTCCGTTTCCCCTCCCTCCTCCTTATCACACCTGCATCCAAGAAAGTGGCAAGAAGGGTTTGGTATTTTTTATTGAGATATAGTTCGTATACCTTTTAGAGTGTGCAGATCAGTGGTTTTAAGCATATCCATAAAATTATGCATCCATCAATGTTATCTACCTTTAAAATATTTTTAGCAGCTCAAGAAGAAACCCCTACATTTTAGCAGTCAGCCCAGCCCCTCCCTTTCTCTCCCATGCAACCACCAGTCTACTTTCTGTCTCCATAGATTTTTCCTATTCTGGACATTTATTTCCTAGAAATGGAATCATACAACACACGGCCTTTTGCTCTGGCTTCTTTCACTTAGCACAGTGTTTTCAAGGCTTATCCATGTTGTCGTCTGTATCAGCACTTCATTCCTCTTTATTGCCAAATAATTGTCCATTGTATGGATATACCACATATTGTCTATCCATTCATCAGTTGATGATATTTGGGCCAGTTCCACTTTAGTTATTATAAATAATGTTGCTCTGAACATTTGTGTACAAGTTTTTGAGTGGACATATATTTTCAATTCTCTTGGGTGTGGTGCTTCTGTGTCATACAGTAACTCTATGTCTAACTTTTTGAGGAAAGGAAGGAAAAGAGTTTTTAAATTACCCTATACACCAAGTGCAAAGGTTCCATACAAGACCAAGAATTTATGTGGACCTGTGAAGTTCCACTCCCCAATTGCAAAAGCATCACATCATCATCACCAAGATCTTTCTTGAGGCTCACCTGCCCCGCCACCCCCACCCCACATCTGGGTCCTCAAACCGCAGTAACAAGGAGTGTTCTAAGGACAGGTGGCCTGCACTGAGGCCCGCCGTGTGCTGCATCCTGGGCTCCTCGTCACCTGTGTTCTCTCATTGGATCTTCACACAGGAGGGTGGGTCCATGAGTAGCCCCATGTCACAGGCAGGGAAACCGAGGCACTGAAAAGTATTTGTCCAAAGTCCCAAAGCTGGTAAGGGAAATGGCCAGGCAGGTTCTCAGGCCTCTGGCCCCAGGTCCCTTGCCCTCTATGGGGAATTCTTCAGCCTGTGAGTGACGTGGCCAGGCTTGGGGACCAAGTGAGGAAATGGGGGAGCATCGGCGTCTTGCTTCCCAGTAGGCTTCCTCTGCAGTGGAGGCTTTGGTGGGTTTGGGGGTGGGGAGGGCAGTATGGTGTAATATTTAAAGAGTGTGAATTCTGGCGCTAGATAGCCTGGGTTCAAACCCTCCCTCTGCCACTTCCTGGCTGCTCCTTTGAGTCTGTGCCTCAGTTCCCCAAGCTGTAAAATGAGAGGAGCAACAGCACCTCCCTCCACGGATGGTCCCACATGTTCCTGAGTTCATGCATGGAGCGCCCCTGGACTAGTGAGGAGGCCTGAGCCGCGGGTGCTTTTTTGCTCCCTGGTCTGCCCATTTCAGGAGCTACAGCTGCCCAGCCCATTCCTGCTCCAGCCCAGGGGCCAGGATGAGCGCTCCTGCCCCTGATCTAAGAGCCGAAGTGCAGCCTCCAGGAAACCAATGTCCTGGCCCTGAGGCCCAGGCCCAGACATGTGGGGTGGTCTCTGAGTGTGCCCCTGTGGGTTCCCTGCGGCTCCCGTGGGCCTTCGTGGCCTCGCCTCGCCTCTGGCCCTCCCAGCCTGAGTTTGCTGCCATGCCTATTGGCCCTTGCTCGGGACCGCTTGGTGAACGTCCTTGGCCTCCCTGTGCGGGGTGAGCCCTGCTCCATCCTGCACCCTCGCCCGGAGCAGAGTCTGGGCGCCACCTCTTCTCTCCTCCCCCCGGGCCCCAGGTTCAGGCTGTGCCGGCTCAGCTCTGCTCTGGGTAGCACGGCCTGCCCGACTTTACCCCTGGCAGCCCTGTCCACACGGCACGAACTGCTTCCTTCTTGCTTACCCCGTTCCCTAGACTCACTTTCAGCCTCGATGCAGGCTCCCCTCCCAGAGCAAGGAGGGAGGCGAGCGTTCTGCACCCCTCTGCTGAGCAGCAGCTTCTCCCCCATCAGCAGCACAAGGGGCCATTTAAGCTCCAGCCCCGCCCCCTCCACCCCTGCCCTCAGCCACCACCACCCCAATGCTCTGGTGACAAGGTCAGATGTCTTGGCACAGGGACCTGTCTCAGCACAACGTGCACTCTGTTTAGCCTAAAGCAGGCTTGGGAGGGGGGGTGGGACAGGCCCCCACAAAGCCCTCTGCGAGCAGCAGGGTGGTTTCTTTGTGGCTTTTCCAGGGGCTGGGGTTGACACATCCTTCATTTCTGCATTCCCAGAGCTGCTCTGTCCATCCTCCCACTTGTTATCAGCAGCTGAAGGCAGAAAGTAATTCCATGCACCGAGTAGACCTCTGAGGGAGCTATAGGCATTGATTTTGCCTTGGCAGTGCTCTTCATTTTAAAGCATTCTGCTTGGTACGTTCAGGAAGGCAGCTTAGGAGCATCTGTTCATTTATCCGTGTGGTATGAGCAGGGACTGCTGACATTCGTGGGCTGGCTGGGCAGTCCCAGGATGGGGGTGAGGGCACTGAGCTCGGGGGGCTAAGCAGCTTTCTCTGAGGTCATGCTTCTGGCGTGGTGGGAGCCCATCAATTAACTGCCTCTGCCCAGATCTCCCACCCCATCTCAGCTTCTAGCAAGAATGGAACGATCACGAAAGCTATTTATTGCATGCCTTGCACATACAGAACCAGTGCTAATGGTCTCAAGTGTGTCAGCTATTCCTTCAAGCCCCCCACGAGGCAGAAATTACCCTCCCACCTTACAGACGTACCCAGCCAGTGAGCAGCAGAGGTGTGATTCAGACCCAGGAGTCTGGGTGCAGAGCCTACACCTTTCACCATGGCAGTCTTCTGCCTCCTAAGTCATGCATGTGCCGTGACCATAAAGGTTTGAAAACTGTCCCCCAAAGTGGTGTGAGTGATGGGGGTCAGCTCAGCTGTAAAAAATGGCATCTCCCATCATGAATACTTGGAACATTAGCCATAGCAGTTCTGATTTGATTCTCAAATGCACATGTAGCACTTCCTCCATGACAGATCTTCCTAGCTAATCTAAGTGGAAGCAAATATAGTCGATTCTTGTTCCACATGGTAGTTATGTTCTGTAAATTTGCTGCGAAAGCTGAATTAGCAAGTACCAAACCCTTGCTCCTAGGGGAAATGCAAAGTCAGGTTCCCCCGAGCATCTAGGCACAGCGTTTTCATCAACCCATAAACACATAACCTTGCTTAGCGACACCTTATTTAATATGTATTGTTTATTCATTAACGTTGAACTCCTAACAAACAGTGCTGGGACACATGCCTGAATGAAGCTAGTATTTTCTCCGTAAGGCACGTCTTCTTGCCTTCTTGCATTTGAAAATGCTAGACAGCTCTTAGGCATTGTGCATAGAGGCCATCTTGGTGACATCACCATCCAGAAGCACGAAATGTGATAAACGTGATACTAAATATACCGTGGAAAGGACACGTTTACAGCACGAGAGCGAAACAGGAAGGCCACACGTCGCCTTGTCCAGTCTCAGCTGGGGACGTGCACATGGTTGGCTCAGATTTTCACCATTCTGCACACATCTACGAGTGACTGTGAAAGCGCTGCGGGTCCTGGTTTTGGGGTTACAAACAAATTTCAGCGTGTAGGCAGTCACAGGCAGGGCATCTGAATGATAAGGTCCACTGTGCGCGCCTCTGTTAAAGGTGGTTTTGAGCTTTGCTCCAGGGAGAGTTACTGTTGTGGTAAGAATTGTAGGCTCAGCAGGATACCGCTGTGCGGTGGGATGTGAGGAAGGGAAGGGGGATGAGGACACCAAAGAGATGGAACTGAGATGATCTGGGTGGCCTTGAGGTCGCGACCCCTTCCCCAGGCTCCCCTCCTGGAGGGTGGCCGGGTCACCTGGACACCTGGGTGCATGGAGCGGCGAGGGAGGGTTACCTCTCCTGAAGGGTTCAGAACGAGGAGCCCCAGGTTTCAGGCCGCTGTTCTCCTGAGCAACCCCCACCCCCACTTTCTTCACTCCCTGTCTTGGGGGGCCCTGAGCCCTGAGCGTCACTTTTTATCCTATTCTTCTCAACCCCAAAGCATTTTGTCTATTATCCCCACCCCAACGTTGGCTTTCATTTTTTTATTTTAGGCCTTTCCGTTTTTAAGCCTTTCCGTTCAGTTTGCACCAAAGAGGAGGAAAGCAGCAGCCGGCTCCTTTCTCCAGGGCCCGTGAGAGAGTGGCGCTGTCCCCCGTCCTGGAGCTTATTAAACTGTCGTAAGAAAGGGGCCTTTGTCAGGAGAGCTCGGCCCTCAGTTCTGCCCCAGAGACAGATTGTGCCAGAAAACAAACAACAACAAAAAAAAAGGCTCACCCACAGCATTCTTTGGGGCCTCAGTCACTGGCCTCTTGCTCTTAAAAGACAAAATTGCCTTTCTTCAGAGTAACGCCATCAGAGGGCTCATTGGACTTTATATTCTGTCCAGAACTGAAGCTGGTAGGGCCCTGCCTCCCCCCACCTCCCCCACCCCCCCCACCCCCTCGTCTTCAGGGCCTCACTCCTGCCTGCCTGCAGCACAGCTCAGGGGGTGCTGGGAGAAGGAAAATGTGAGTGAGATGGTTCTATCCAGTTCAAGCAAGGGAGAAGCAAAGCAGCTCGGGATGAACCAGTGAAGTCAAGTTACAAATGCCTCAGCCCAGGGCCACAGAGACTTTTCTAACCTTGCATGCCACCTGGGGGGGGACCCTAGAGACAGTCATTTTATGCAGGAGGAAAATGGTGGCAGGAAGTAAGTGACTTGGCCACAACCACACCGCCAACGAACGTCAGACCGTGCCTGCTCACGGCCTGTGGCCTAAATGCCACTTGACCCACTGTGGAGCTTGGGAACTGTCACAGATGCTGGGACCCCCCCCCCCCCCCCCCCCGCTGCCATCAGCACATCACCCACAAGAGTCCTCAGCTGCCTCTTGGCCAGCGACCCGGGCCTTCCTTTACAGTCTGGCTCCCACAAAGAACATTCGTGGCCGCTGCTCAGCTGCCAGGCCGAGGCACCCTCCCCGGCCAGCCATGGGTGCTGGTTCTGTGAGAGGGTGGAGGGAGGAGGCAGCTTTGCCTGGGCAGGAAATGAGCACACCCCTAAAAGTAAACTGACTTAGGAGACGAGGCAGAACGAGAGCACTGGCGTTCGGAGGATGCGGAGGAAACAGGGGGCCCTCCCGACTTTCCTCTCCCGCCCTGGAGCTGCGCTGCTTCAAAATCACCCCAGAAGCCACTTGAGAACCTGAGTCAGGTTCTTGCAACACACAGATCAGCATTTTTTAAGGAGGTACCGGGGATTGAACCTGGGGCCTCAACCCGGGACCTCGTACTTGGGAAGGAGACACTTAACCACAGAAACCAGCATCTTGAACAAGGCTGCACTGGGCTGCTGCTGCACACCCGCTTAGAACCACGGTGCTGGAAGGAAAGTCACGGGGAGGGGCTGAGGGGCCCCCTTCCCGAGAGCGATGTGCTTTCCCAGCCCACCTCTTTCCGCGGTCAGGGAGAGAAAGGCCCGCCTCAGGGGATGTCGCCTCTGCCTGAGGTGAGCGGTGCTTCAGGACAGAAGAAAGGCAAAGAAAGAAATGCCAGCTGTTCATTTCACGAGGCCAGGGGAGGCTACACGTGTAATTTGCCGGGTTCGATGCAAACTGAAAAAGTGGGACTCTTTGATCAAAAGGTAGGAGGAAAGCTTTTTCCTTTCTCCGTGGTCCCTCCCCTGACCTGTCCTGGTGCTTTTTATTTTTAATGTCAGGCTCCCCGAGGTACAGGGACACTTTTTCCAGGATGAGTGCAGACCCTCGCAGTCTCCCAGGGCCTGACCTTGTGACCCGGCGCGTGGAGCCTGGCGCAGGGGGCCGAGTGTGGACCCCTGGGGGTGGGCCGCTGTGTTCCACTCAGTGGACGCGGAGCTGGCCCTGCAGGAAGGAGAGCGAGCAGAGGGCAAGTGGTGAGGGAGAAGCTGCTTAGAAAATCCCTGATTCCAGACTTTGCGAGCCATTGTTGTTTGACCCGTTGAACCTCTCGTGGTGGCCTCGTGAACTTGTGGGTCCAGCCAAGTTCCCTCTGGAGCCAGCCAGGTGAGGAGCCGGGGGAACCCAGGTCTGACAGGGTGAGGCAGCGGTGGGAGGTGAGCAGTTACAGGCTTGTGGCTCCCGCCTGCCAGGTGGGCTGAGCCGCCCTGAGCACAATGGGGCATTGTTGTCACAATGGGGTATTGTTCTCTGGTCTTGACCCAGGAGGCTAAAGGCAGACTGTATTCAACGTGAGCCCTCTCTCCTCTAAGCCTGTTTCCTCATCTGTAGAATGGGGTCGGCTGTGGCGTGACCAGCAGCGGGGAGCGGGCGTTCTCACCTGGGCTGCTTTATCTGCGTCAGTGCGAGCAAAGGCAAGGGGAGGTGGAGAGAACCTTCTCTGCAGGACTGGGAGTAGCGGGAAGGGCGAGTCTCGGTTCTGACCTTGGGTTCTTGCTGGTGTCCGCCTGTTAGAAATCACCGTGACATCATGGCTGTGACTTGTGTGCCCATCTAACGTGTGGACATCTTAGCAACCCCATGTGAACTTCCATGCCTTGGGCAGTTTTCCTCCTTAGGACCCCCCTAGAGTTGAAGTGAGGACTTTGCTAAAGGGGATGCAACTGGCATAGCCTGCTCCTCAGAGCACACCAGGCGGTAGTTTAAAAGTTAACAGTTATTATAACCATAATAAATACCTAATATAACATATTTTAACAGCCTTATTGAGATTTAATTCACATGGCATATAGTTCAGCCACGTAAGGAAACAATTCAATGGCTTTTAGTATATTCACAGAGTTGTGCAACCATCACCACAATCAATTTGAGAACATTTTCACAATCCAAAGGGAGTCCTATACCCTTTAGCTGTCACCGCCCATTTCCCCCAACACTTCAGCCCCAGGCAAGCACTATTCTACTTTCTGTCATTATGTATTTGCCTCTTCTGTACAGGACATTTCATATAAATGGAATGAAACAATATGTGCTCTTTTTAACTGGTTTCTTTCACTTAGTTTGACGTTTTCAAGGTTCATCCATGTTGTAGCAATACCAGTACTTAACTCCTTTATGATTGAATAGTATTCCACTGTACAGATATGCTGTATTTTGTTTATCCATTCATCACAAGGTGGACATTTGGGTTGTTTCTACTTTTTGGCTGTTGTGAATGGTGCTGCGTGAACACTCCTGTAAAGTATTCATGTGCACATATATTTTTGTTTCTTTTGGGTATATATCTAGAAGAATAATTATGGGGTCATATGGTAACTCCATGTTTCATCTTTTGAGCCATTTTACATTTCCCTGCAATATATGAAGGCTCCAATTTCTCCACATCCTTGCCAGTACTTGTTATCTGTCTTTATTATTATGGCCATCCTATCAGATAAGAAGTGATATCTCACTGTGGTTGTGATTTGCATTTCTCTGATGGCTAATGATGTGATTATCTTTTCATATGCTTATTGCTCATTTGTATATCACCTTCAGAGAAATGTCTATTTAAATCCTTTGCCCAATTTTAATTGAGTTATGTGTCTTTTTATTGTTGTTTGTAAGGGTTCTTTATATATTCTTCATTAATTTCTTTCACCAATGATTTGTGGTTTTTGGAGTATAAATTTTGCTCTTTTTTGGTTAAACTTATTCCTAAGTATTTTGTTCTTTTTGCTGCTATTGAAAATGAATTTGTTTTCTTAATTTCATTTTCAGTTTGGATATTATTAGGATGTAAAGATATAATAGATGTTATATATTGTATTCTGTAAACTTGCTGAACTTTTTCATTACCTCTAATAGGTTTGTGTGTGTATGTGTGGCTTCCTTAGGATTTTCTGTTTATAAGATGATGCTATCTGCAAATAGAGGTTTTTACTTCTTCCTTTCCAAACTGAATAACTTTTATTTCTTTTTCTTGCCTAATTGCCTTGGCTAGAACCTCCAGTTCAGTGTTGATTGGAAGTGGTGAGACCAGACATCCTGTCAAGGAATGCAGGAGTGGTTCCTACTTCATAAGAAGCACACCCAGTATCGAGGCCAGATTTGCTGTCAGCCCTGTCTGTCCCCGTCCCCCAACCTGTGCTTGGCTCCTATCCATTTTGTGACCTGGGCCCTAGGTCTCTGGCTCCTACTTATTTCTTTGTCCAACAACCACAATTCATTGAATACATCCCTCTTTATCAAGTTTTAATGAACTGAGGAAGAATATATATTTGGTTCAGCTCATCTCTGTTCATGGAGGGGCCCTCAAACAACAGGTCAAGGTCCAGCCTATCGATAGGATCCTCTTGGGCCAGATATCCACTCCTGGTCCAATGAGTGGGCACACCACCTGTGGTGGTTTGAGGCTTTTCTGGACCTCAGAAAAGATCATGTTCTTAGAGCTAGTCCATTCCCGTGGGTGTGAACCTATTGTAGGTAGGACTTTCCTTTTGATATGTTACTTCAGTAGGACATGGCCCAGGGTAGGTTTTAACCCTTTTACTGGAGTTCTTTATAAATGGGATGAATATAGAGAGGGGGCCACAGAGACACACAGGAGCTCAGAGAGGACCCCACAGAAGCTGAGAGAGACAGCCACAGATGGAGCAGCCAGAAGCTCAAAGCAATGGAGCTCAGAGGAGAAGGCAGGGACTGGCAGTTACCACCATGTACCTTCTCATTTGAAAGAGTCCAGGGTCCCCCCTCAGCTGACCTTCAAGGAGAGAGTGTTGCCATATGATGCCTTGATTTGGACACTTTTCTCAGCCTTGGAACTCTGAGCTTTCAAACCCCCATTGTAAACCCCCATTGTAAAAACCAACATTTTTCTGGTATATTGCTTTCAGCAGCTTTTAGCAAACCAAAACAGGGACTGAAAATGAGCTCAGCTCTTTCCTGTCAGGCAATTTCACTTAAAAAGAAGAAAGCTAGTGTCTCAGCCTGGGTGTCTTAGAAACTAAGGGCTGAGGCAGGGGTTTGTACCATACAATTGATTAGGGATGTACTCCCAGGGAAGCCAGAGTGAGGGGAAAAGGAAATGGCAAGTGCAGGGAAGGTGGGAAAGCAAATCCAGGCTGGCACATTATCAAGCTGGCAGGAGTTGCTCACAATAATAAATTTCGATGCTTGGTCATAGGTCGTGAGGAACATCTTCAGAAAGACCAACTGTCCATGGGAGAGTACAGAGGGGGATGGTAGAAGAAAGGGCAAGCAATTTATGCCATGAATCCTTCCCATCTCTTGCCGCTGTCCAACTCTCCACTCTTCCAAGTGGTGTTACCCATCTCCAGGCAGCTGCTGTGGGTCCAGTGAGGGGGATGCAGGCACTGTGGGGGCCAATAGGGATGCTGAGATGGTTCACAGCGTTGGGAGCGGAGGTGAGGAGCCGTGGGTGAGACTGATGGGATGGCTTGAACATACCTGGAGCTGCTCTGCTGGGATGCAGGGTAAATGTCAAGGTCCAGGATTCGGGTGGGACCTCAGGGAACTGGGATGCAGCAGCTGGTCCCGCATACTGGACTTGGCAAACAGAGACCACTGTGTCTGGTATTACTGGGCAGTTTATTATTGCCGAATAATTATTGTTCTGCTGAGATTATAACTGGCTGTGTATTGAGCTTTACATTTTGACTTGCACCTTGCCCAAAAGATCTTTATAATTTAAACCGGTTATGCTTTGAGGATATTTTTGCCATGCTTGTGAAGAATGGGTAAAAAGAAACTTCAAGATTGCACTTGACTTTTATTGGGAAACTGTTGTTCTGTGCTTTAACCTTTGACTTGCTAACCATGGTGGAAGGAAAATGAACCAGAAACCTAATGACTACGTAATAGAACAAGCCTGTTTGCTGGTGTGGGTGTGGGTGTGCCAAAGGAGAAGTGTTGGGAGTTTGTGTTCTTTATAAATGGAAATCATGGTATCCTAAGAGTCACTTGAAGACATACGGGTTTTTCTTTGATCTCTCCCTCCCTCAGTGATGTCTTTTGATTTACCCCAGGGCACCACCTACACGTTCCTGCCCGGGCATGTGGACATGTTCTCCCTCAGGACAGTTCCACACTATTTCAACATATATACAAATAACTCAGCTCTCAAAACCATCATCAGGGCCCACGTCACTATCACATTTTTGGAGTAGATACTGAGAAATTGGACACTTGGGTTATTAAGAAAAAAGGCACTCTACTTCTATTTAATAACTCATATGCATAAGAGTATTTGAAATCTCTGCTGGACAAGGCAGGCTGAAGAAGGTTTACCTACGAAACAAGCCAGGGTTATGACTGGCCTGGAGCTGGGGAGAACGATGGCAGCATGGGGGAGCAGTGGACTGAGCAAGGGCCTGCCCTCGGTGCTGGGCTGGAGAGCCCCTGGGAAATGCCGGCTGTCCAAATGAATGGGCTGAATGAACCAACATCCCTGCGTATGGGCAAGTGAAAGAGCTCCGTGCCTGTATCAATTTGTTCAAAAAGGCAAACCACCTCTCCCTATCTCTTTATTAATAATTTTTATTTTTAAATTCCCTCTTTAATTGCTGTGTACATTATCCCAATTCATTTTTTTTTAAAGATTTATTTATTTATTTAATTCCTGCCCCTCCCCCCCCGGTTGTCTGTTCTCTGTGTCTATTTGCCGCGTCTTGTTTCTTTGTCTGCTTCTGTTGTCGTCAGCGGCAGGGGAAGTGTGTGGCGCCATTCCTGGGCAGGCTGCACTTTCTTTCGTGCTGGGTGGCTCTCCTTACGGGCGCACTCCTTGCACGTGGGGCTCCCCTACACGGGGGACACCCCTGCATGGCAGGGCACTCCTTGCGCGTATCAGCACTGCGCATGGGCCAGCTCCACACGGGTCAAGGAGGCCCGGGGTTTGAACCGGGGACCTCCCATGTGGTAGACGGACGCCCTAACCACTGGGCCAAGTCCGTTTCCCCATTATCCCAATTCAAAGTTAGAACGCTGATCATGAAATTACGGATTTCTTTCTGAATACATCCTGTGATTTCTTCAGACTTAGTTAAGAGCATGAAAAACATGGAATCTTTCATTTCTACCTAGGGAATGATTTTGTGGTCAGTCTTTTTTTTTTCACTCTTTGTTACTTGGGGGCCAATGCTTCTAGGCACTCATTTTTATTATTAAACAAAAATTTTTTTAAAGAAGCTTTAGATTACATAAACATTACATCGAAAATGACAGGGGATTTCCATATACCTCGCCCTCTTCCCCCTGCCACACTTTTGTTCATTAACAACATCTTTCGTTAATGTGGTACATTTGTTATGATTGATGAACAAAAATCGAAGCATTGTTACTAACCATGGTCTATCATTTACATTATGGTTTATTCTTTGCACTGCACAGTTTTATAGGTTTTGACAAAATGTACAATGTCCTATAGCTGCCATTGCAATGTCATGCAAAACAATTCCAATGTCCTAAAAATGCCCCATGTTATACCTCTTCTTCCCTTTCCCTCCCCTCAAAACCTCTGGTGACCACTGCCTTTATATCAATGTTAAAAGTTCTTCCACTGCTAGAATATTAAGTCTACTTTAATCCATAGTTGCATTCCCCCCACCCCTTATGTTTGTTCATTCCTCAATTTTAAGGATTTTGCCTCCCTACCTCTTTAAGGAACATGATTTGACCCAGACTGCTCAAATCCACAGAAAATTGACCTCTACATTTGAGGGGCGCTGCTTTTCTTTATAATTGGCATATTACTAAACAAGAGTTAACTAATAGTCTTCAAGTTATCGATGTCTAGTTGTGGTTGTTGTCACAGGTTCCTTGCTACCTCTCCCTCTGGGGAAAGCGTGAGAATTTAGGGATGAGTGAGCTCTTTGGAAAGCTGGGTGTGGAGTCCACTCTGAAAATAGTGGCTGCAGCTAACTCTGAGATAGAGTTGTCTGGGTCTGTGTAGGAGGGGCTGCTGTCCCCGAGGGTCTCCGTGACCACGTAGGTCCACTCAGCTAGAATGAGGATCTTGTCTGAAGAGAAAGCTGAGGGTTACACAACATCAGGTTTTCCAATGAAAAGATCTTCTGTATTGGAAGGTCAGTGAGCTGGGAGAAGTAAAGGTTGAAGTTGTATAATGTTGGAGAAGCAAACTCAAAGGCGTGCTGCAGGGTCCATTCCATAAGTGCACCTGGTGATTTCCACCTTGAGGAAGCACGAAGCCTTCCTCTTTAGACTTTCATTGTCCTCCCATCGTAACTGTCATTTTGAAATGAGGGGTTTCCTAACAAATGATCCCCACCCCAGAAATGAGAATAGGAGCGTCGAGAGGTGCTTGGAGCCAGGGAGGCTGCCCGGGTAGGTAGCAAAATGTGGCGGCCCCGGCACCCTCGTGCTTCTGCGGTGGGTCTGGATGCAGGAGGTGGAACCCCCAAACCAGGACAGCCTCTGGCCTGGAAGCCTGGTGTGAGGCGTCCCTATCTCCCCACAGCCTCTCCAACATTTACAGTTTTCCGACTTTTTAATGGTGGCCATTCTAATAGTATGAAACGATATTGCAATGTAGTTTCGATTTGCATTTCCTCAGTCTCTGTGCTTCTCCATTGGGCAGCCTCTGATTTTCTGGGAAATAGCAGAGTCTCGATGCCAGGGGACCCACCTGGCAGAAGCACCCAAGCAACACTCAAGTAATTTTTCATATTCTAGTGGCCACATTTAAAAAGGTAAAAAGAAGGAAGTAAAATTCAGGGTAATAATATTTCGGATCTATGGGGTTAAATGAAATATACTACTGTTTCAACAAGCAATCAGTATTAAGAAATATTGACAGTTTCTGTGCTTGTTTTCAGGCTAGATATTGGAAATCCTGTGTCAATTTTACCTTTACAGAACATCTCAATGTTGACTCTTATCGTCTGACTCATATCAATTGCAAAGCATGGCCCTGGAGCTGGTTTCTAAACCTGGGCTTTACGTTGGAATCACCTGGGGGGCTTTAAAACACTGAAGCCTGGGCCCACCCCACAGCAATTCTGATGAAATCGTCCTGAGCAGGGCCAGGGTGCAGCCAGCAGGGAGCTCTCCCCTGGGGAAGTGAGTCCTTCGCCCCACTCTGAGCGGCTCTCTCTTCCCCTCCCTTCCATGTGCCTCACATTGTAAACAGAAATCAAACAAGCTCTAACTTGGGTCATGGGTAGAAGGAAAGCATTAACAGGGTGGTATTGCATTCTGTCTAGCAGGCAAGAATGAACAAGCTGAATTCATTTGTCGTCCTTGGGTCTGTTTACCAACAGGATCAGGAGTTGTTTGTTTTGCCAATGCCCTTTAAGCTTGCAGTGTGTTTCTTGCTCTCTCTTTGCCAGAGAGTTCTCTGAGAATTGAGAGTCATTTAGAAAAATTTGGTAAGATTTTCCCATGTGTTCTATTGGGAGCATCCAGAGGGAAAGCAGACATTCTGTGAGGAATACTGAATCCTGGAGAGAACTTCAGGAATATATGTGGCAGGGAAACAAGGATTTAGTGATTCCTGCACAACTCTTTTTTTCTTTGCTCTAGACAAGTGAACTCTCTTCCTCAAATAGAAACCAGTTCAGACAAACCACAGAGACTTGGGTTTCTATATGCATCCAAAAAAACATTGTTTCAGGTAAATGGACAAAGGAGGCATAAGTAATTCAATCAGCAGGAAACCAAACATGATGATACCCCACATCTGAAGAACCCTCGGTGCCAGCAAGCAGCTGTTTGCCCGTCCCAGCAGCCAGTGGGCCCCTCACACTTATATTAGACTTCTCAGGGATTGCAGAGAGCCAGCAACCATCCTTCTTGAGGCACTAGAAAATTGCTGACAGTTTTGTAAAGGCTGTGAAATCAAAGAAAAGTTATACAGAGAATAGAGTCATTGTGAGGAAGTAATGCTTGCTTGATCTTTACTCTCAGTCCAGAGTTCACTGGCCCAAGCAAAAGACTGTGCTGTAATGAACATGTTTGCGAGATGCCCATAGCCCCATACCCAGCCTTTGAGTTAGGTAGTCCTCTCTCTGCTAGGGTTGCTGTTTTGGTTTCCTCCCAGGGTCAATATCTTCTACCTAGCTAGCAGTCTTTGGGGTGCCTGACTTTTCTGGCACATGGCAATGCACATGGTGATGACTTCTCCTTTCTCTTCTGGGTCCCACTGACTTCCGGCTTCTGGCCACTCCCTGTGGCTTCTCCTTCCGTGTCCAATTTTCTTTGCTTATGTGGACTTCAGCCATATTGAGTTAAGACCCACCCTCATCCAGTTTGGCCACACCCTAACTAATAACACCTTCACAGGTCCTATTTACAAATGGGTCCATACCCACAGAACCATACCTTTCATGGGGTCATGACTCAGTCCCAAACAGGTGCCAGGCCTTGTATGTTGACTTTCAGTTGGAGGACATGGGCTACACTGACCCATCCATCCTTTTCTATCCAGCCTGTCAGTAAAAGCCCATGATTGCAAATGGCCAGCTAGGGTCATGGGTGCCATGTGGTTGTGGATGAGGGGTTTAATGCAGTTCTTGAATGACTCACATAGGAGTCAATTCTATGAATTTACTGATGGTGCTCACAGGTATCAGGTATGTCAGTATAGAGCACATAAATTCAGCCACCTTGTCATTGCTCTCCAGAAGTTTAAATTTTCATTTTGAATTAACATAAAAGGTGAGGGGAGAGACAGCAGGATCTTGATGACCACCCATTTTCTCATTCTGTTCCCAGCCAGGAAAGTGTACTTTCATATCATTTGCAATAAAAAGAAACACATTAACAATTGAACTCAGCTCATAAGTGTTCACACAGCTACAAGTCTAGGGGACAGATGGGTCCAGGGTCCCCAATTAAACCATCAGGCCCCTGCCAGTTTCTTCTCTCAGCTCTGCTCTCTAATGCTGGGCTTATTCCCCAATTCTCCCAGGTGGGAACAAGGTTCCTGAGTCTCCTAGTGCTGCTATAACAATACCACTAACTGGGTGACTTAAAGCAGCAGAAATTTGCTGTTTCATAGTTCTGGAGACTAGAAATCTGAATCCAGGAGGAGGTGGCAGGGCCAAGTGCCCTCTGAAGTCTCTCGGGAAGAACTTGCTCCATGGCTCTTTCCTGGCTTCTGGTGGCCCCAGACGTTTCTTGTCTCAGGGCAGCCTGACTCCAATCTCTGCCTGCATCTTCACATGGCCATCTTTTCTCTTGTGTCTTGTCTGTCTCTTCTCCTTTTCTTCTAATGACACCAGTCATGTTGGACTAAGAGCTCTCCTTACTCCAGTATGACCTCCTCATAACTAACTCCACCTGCAACGACCCTATTTCCAAGCCAGGTCACATTCTGAGGCACTGGGGGTTAGGACTTCACCTCACTCTTTTAGGGAACACAATTCAACCCATAACAGATGGCTTGGTCCTAATGACTCAAGCCCTATATCCTCCCGGGTTCAAGTCCAACAGAAATAGACCATCTCCTCTCTCAGTAACTCTCAGAAGAAAAATCTTTGGGGTCACTCTGATTACATCAACTTTCACATATCTACCTTTGAACCAGTCACTGTGAGCAGAGTGTAGAGATCACACCTATTCCAGGGCAGGGCCACAGTCTGCTCCCTGGAGCTTGGAATGGAGCCACAACTGAAGCACATGGCCTGTGTAGGACACACTTGTAACTCTGTAGGGTGAAGATGGCCCCAAAAGTCTAACCCATGAATATCTTCCATGCCATCGTTACCTTTACCCTGGTGGTGCTGCCAGTTTCCCCTAGGTTCTTGGCTCTATTACATACATGAATTTGAGAACAGGCTGGCTTAGTTAGGCCAGGAATTTATTAAGGAAATGAGAGAGGAGAACCAAAATGGGAGAAAATAACAGATTATGGGTCCCAGGTATACTTGTGGGCTGGTCCAGGCAGAAAGAGGAAAAAGGGGCAATTTACCTTCTGTGCTTGCTTTTTTTATTATTATTTTTAAAATTGATTGAAGTATATCACTCATATATAACATACATAAACAATAAGTGTATAGTAATAGTTGTGAACTTACAAAACAAGTATATATAACATCATAAAGGACTCTCGTACCTCACTCTACCACCAATACCTTTCATTGTTGCTAAACATTTTTAACTAATGATTAAAGAGCATTGTCAAAATATTACTACTAACCAAAGTATTTTCCCCCAACCCACCCTATTATCACCTTTATATCATTTATATATGAATATACATAAACAATAAGTGTATAGTAAAAGTTGTGAACTACAAAGCAAACATGCATAACATCATACAGGGGGCCCATACATCAACCCTCCACCAACACCTTGCGTTGTCATGAGATGTTTGTTAGAAATTATGAAAGAATATTGTCAAAATCTTACTACTAATTATAGTCCTTATCTTACATTTGGTGTATTTCCCCCTCCACCCACTCTATTATTATTTTTTAAATATATTTTTTATGACTGAAGTTGTCAACTTATAAAATGATCAAGCACTTGTACAGAATTTCCAAACAACACCCCTCTATCTACATACCAGACTATGGTAGAATATTTGTTAAAGATAAGTTAATATCAATATCATCTGATTGTTTCCACGTCTGTAGTGTACATTTGGCACACATTTTCCATACTGCCCCATTATCAACACAGTACATCTTTGGCATAGATGCAAGAATATTATTTTATTACTGTTAACCACAGCCCATAGGTCACTCCAGCTGTGTTTTTCCCATACTTCTCCACATTCCCACCACCCTGCAGTAGTGATGTACATTTGCTCTAACTCACAAAGGACACTCTTGCATCTGTACCATCAACCACAATTCTCATCTACCTCTTGGTTTACTGTGCTATTCAGTTCCTATATAATTCTCTAGCATTCTGTCAAATGGCATTTATATACCTAGACTACCATTTTCAGCCACATCCCCATTTATAAACTAGCTGTTACTCACTATTCGTTACCATCCATTTTATACATTTCCACACTTTTACTGTATAACTAATGAAAACTTCTATGTACATTAAACATCAGTAGTCCATCTCAGTCCTCCTCTTACCTCCTTTAAGAATCCACCACCTACCACGAGGTCTTGAAGATATTTTCCTATAATTTCTTCTAGAAACTGTATGGTTTTTAGGTTTTTGACCCATTTTAGTTAGTTTTTGGACATGGTGTGAGATATATGGGTCCTCTTTCCTTCTTTTGGCTATGGATATCCAGTTTGTTCAGCCCGAACTGTGTGGTTTTAACAGGCTAGTCAAAAATCACTTGACCATACATGTGAGGGTCTGTTTCTGAACCATCAGTTTGGCTCCATTGGTCTATGTGTCTGTTTTTATGCTAGTACCATGCTTTTTTTTTACCACTGTAGCTAGGTAATACCAATGTAAAGTCTGGAGATGAGAGTTTGCTTTTCCTTTCTAAGATGTTTCTGGCTATTCAGGACTACTAACCCCTCCAAATAAATTTGGTTATCATGTTTCAGTTTTTAGAAATGCTGGTGGAATTTTTATCAGGATTGCTTTGAATCTGTATATCATTTTGAGTAGAACTGACATCTTAATGCTATTTAGTCTTCCAATCCATGAGCATGGAATGGTCTTCCAATTATTTAGGCCTTTTAAAATTTCTTTTAACATTGAGTTGCAGTTTTCTGACTATAAGTGCTTTACATCATTGGTTAAGTTTATTCCTGACTATTTGAGTTTTATCTGTCTTATTTTATTTTCACCACTCTTTTGACACTTCTAGTTACTTTTATTAATGTAATCTTCATTTCTAGACTCTCTTCCATGCCTTTTTCTACTGTCTTTTCTTTTCAGGCTCTAGCACACCCCTTAGTATTTCCTGAAAATCTGGTCTCTTGGCTAGAAATTCTCTCAGTTTCTGTTTATCTTTGACTTTTCTAATCTCACCCTCAGTTTTGAAAGACAATCTTGCCAGATATAAGATTCTTGGTTGGAAATTTTTCCCTTTGCACTTGCTTTTTAAACCATTAATTATTCTTCCCACTTGCTAACATTTGGGGGAGGGGTCCCAGTTGTTTGCTGTTTGATTGATTACTGCACCCATCAATTCCCGGGTGTGGGGGGGCAATGATAAAGCCCCTTGAAAATATCTGGGGCTTTTCTTTGAACCCAGACGATCAAGGAAGATTCTCGCAGGTTCTTCCAGCAGTTTTCTGGTGTGGGGGGTCTTTCTCTCAGAGGATTGCCAGGTGGGACTCTATGGCCACGTGTTTCATGGCCGTGGTTTTCTACCAGGTCCCAGAGTCATCTTTTCATTCCCTAAACTAACCTGCCTCGGTGGGAAAATGCCCATTCAAACCCATCCTTTTGCTTGCTGCAGTCCCTCCTCATAAGAGCTCCTTTTCCCCCAGAACTGCTGTAAATTAAAAGACCATGTTATGACTGGGTCATAAAATTTTCTGCAGGCTGGACTTGAGTCTGGAGGGATCAACTTTGATGCACAGGGCTAAGTCGTCTTTCTCCCTTCTGAAGCATATACAGCAGGAGCATCGGTGCCACACATGGGACTTTTCACCGACCTGTGGTTTGGAGGAGATCCACTCCTGATGGAAACCCCCTAACATTTCAGGAAAAGCCTATCAAATAAATCTGAGTGGGAGGAAGAGGCAGTAAAACAAAGACACGGCAATCCACAGCTCCCGTGTCTGGCGGCAGGTCGATAATGGAGTTCAAGAGATCAAGCACCCCATTTAAATCTTCTTTGTTAAGCCCAAACTTCCAAACCCACAAGGACAGATGGAATCCATTCTTAAAATTCCTTGGAAAAGAGAAATTCCTGTGCTCTCACAGGCACCCTTCCTGCTTTTGTGCCAAAGTCATTGCCAGAACCTCGGCACAGTGGGCACTGTGGGACGAATGACTCCTTGCTGTGGGGGGCCGTCCTGGGCATGGTAGGCTGTTTGGCAGCCCCCCATCCTCCACCCACTGGGTGCCAATGGCACACTCCCTGCCCTACCTCTCCAAGTCATGATCAAAAGTGTCTCTTGACATTGCCCAGTGTCCCCAGGGGGGAGGCAAAACCACCCTGGTTGAGGACTGCAGCTGTAAGGGAACATCCAGCAAATGTCTGAAGGCCTACTATGTGCCAAGCCCCGTGCCAGGGGCTGTTGGAGGAAAGGCAGGAGGTTCCTACCCTTACACTCAGCAGAACACACGGAGACAGAATTAAAAGGGCAGCAAATAGTGCAAATGAGGAGAGCGCTGAGTGCAGCTGAGGATCTGTGCACCTGAGTGTGCTTTACACCGCTCTTTACCGTCTCCCTGGCACCAAGATGATCCTATTTAGGATGAGTCCTCTCCAGCTGTCCCTCAGAACCATTTCCTTTTACACCCTTCTCGGTGGACAGGGACCAGCTGCTTCCAATCTTCCAAAGAATCACGCATCAAAGGCTCGGCTGCTTCCTCCCAGCCCCTCTCTACAGGGAAAATTCCAGGGCGTTGGACCTCCCAAAAGGTTTTGTGGGTGATGTGCCGAAACGGTGCCAGACATCTGGATGAGCACTTCAGAGTGGAGCCAGTCTCCCGAGCTCTCCAGACCCTGCCACCGGGTTGACGTTCCGTGACGGGCCCCCAAGCATCATTTCCGCCTCCCCCTAGCCCCTCTCTCGCCCTCCCTCTGGATTCTTCATACCTGTCTCCTCCATCCCAACCCTGTGACCCTCTCCTGTGGCCCCCAGTGCCCCCCCTCGGTGGGCAGCAGAGTGGTGTCTAGGAGATGCTCTGAAACCATTAAACCCTTCTGTGTGATTGAGGTCATGGCTCTGTGTAGCCGGTTGTCCCCCTGGCATTTGAAGTTTCATTCAGACTGTGTGATTCAGAGGCCACTGAGATGGTTTCCTAAAGAATAGGTAGATGTGACTTTATAATTCTGAGATTTAAAATAATTTCTCCAGCCCTGTTGTTGATGGAAAGCTATCAAGAAAATTTAAATCATGTTCCTTGTTTTGATAACACTCCAGAGCAAGCACAGGATGCAAATATGAACTTTAAGCAGAGAGAGAAGCTGATTCAAACCATGCCCATCTCCAGCCCAAGAAACCAATAGCATGGTGCTTTTTCCTTGGAAAGGGTGTGGAGACCTGTCGACACGAGCCAGTTTTCCACCTTCCCCACCTCCCTCTCACAAGAGTGCCAGCTCTCGATGAAACTAGTGTTTCATTCTCTACCTGCCCAGGTATTGGGGGTACCGTGACCAAACAGGGTAGCTCCCCAGGGGGTCTCCCGTGGCCTGATTTGGAAGTGCGGGACTCCACCAAAACCCAGATTCTGAAAAAAGTCCCCCGAAGGATGAAATGAGGTGGCAAACCTGAAAGCTGGTGATTCCAGGATGTCGACCACCCATTCCCAGATAATTAAGACAGGTCACGGCAGCGCAGCCAGGCCAGCGAAGAAACAAGGCCCTCGTCCTCTGGTCACTAGCTGACAGCGTTCTCAGCAGCACCTGCTGCCCTCCGCAGCAGCTCCATCCCGGAGGCCTTTAACACGGGATGCACCACCCTCGGTCCCAAGTGCTTCCAGCATAGCCTCAAGGCAAGAGGGGACTTGGAACCTTTCTAGAAATACCTTTCAGCCTGAGAGGGGGGGCGAGGGGCAGCTCTTATGAATGAGTGAAGGAGTAAGCTAGGCTGGCAGCACTCTCCTGGGCACCAAATCCCAGCCCAGATTGTGGGGGCTCTCCCAGAGGAGCTGATTCTTAAGAAGGGTTCTTAGGACTGGCAGACTGGGGGAGATTCCCAGGAGAGGCCAGAGTGCCCTGGATGCCTACCCGCCAGCCATACGGAGAGTGATTCCAGTCCCCTCCCAAAATCTGGCTTGGGAAGTGCCCCATCACTGGCGAGGCAGCCTGGCTAGATGCACCTGATGGAGTGTGAGTATTTTAACTGTGGGGATAATGTCAGCTGCAGGGCAGGAACTGGTATCCTACATATAGGAAAGTATATGGCTCAAATAAATCTGTGATGAATAAATGAATGAAAGGGAAAGGGTTTTTATACCAGTGCCTTTCAGCCCAATTGCATTCCCCCCCCCCCCCCATTTTATTATGGAAAGTTTTAAACAAACACACAAGAAAGGGAATGCTTAAATAATAAATCCCCATATGCCCATCGCCCACCTTCAACAATTATTCAAACTGCCTTTTAAATTTTTTACTCTTTAAGGCAATTTGTAAGCAAACACAAAAATGGAATGACAGCATAATAAACCCCCATATGTGCATCACCCAGCTTCAACAATTTTCAACAACAGTACCCCCACTTCACCACTCTGAAAATGCTGGTGACAGTATGAGGGCCACCATTTTGGAAGTAACATAGTCAACCAATTTATCCCTGAGCCGGTTAGAGTGAGACGAAGCTAACAGCTTATAATTATATCCAACTTCTTGCTAGAAAGAGAACCAGAAAATGGCTTTCTCTTCCCCCTTTGATCTGAGACACAGCCCCAAATTTCAGCCTGGGCGTAGCCAGTGCAGGCATGGAGATCTGTATATAAAAGCACCCAACCTCCAGCAAGCTATTATCTGTGTTTATCTTATCAGGATAATACTAAACCAGGCCCACTTAGAACAAGGGCTTTAGTCTTTGCAGCCTGGGCTCCTGTTCAGTCATCAGTTCATTTTATAAATACACTGTCCAAGGCGGAAAACAATTTGAAAGGCAACATTGTTTCTGGACAAGGCTGTTACTGTGATAACAGAGCTGCTGCGGCTCCTGCCTGCTAATAAATTGCCTGGCCCCAGGGTTACGGTTGGCAGGAACGCTGCGCAGTGCATCTCCTTCCCGCGCCTGCTGATGACCAGCTTAGAAATCAAGGCACACAGAAGGGCACTAACTGAGCCCTAGGTGGGGGGGGGGGGGCGGGGGAGGAGACAAAGCCCCAAGGGGCTTACTGAGGGGCGGAGGATATGGTTTCTTGCCTGTGACATTGCATCCCGCCCTAGGTCAGCATCTCTAAGGCAGAGGAGCTGTGGCGGGGCTTTTGGACACTTGGACTGTTTGCTTCTTTAAGACGGTTTTGTAGTCGAGTGGTGGGCACTGATGGGCTAGAGCCCCCTACCCCAACCCAGCCATCCCCTGGCCCCACCTTTATTGGGAACAAGTCAAAGAGATGCCTTCCTCTGGGCGGGGTGGGGGGAGTGGTCAGGGGAGCTTTTACAATAAAATGAAGTAAGCAAAAGTACTTTGTAAAACCATAAAATGACCTGTAAAATTTACTAGGGAGAGAAACAGTCCTGTGAGCAAAAAGTAGTAGAATGCATTGGGCTCAGACCTTGGGCCAAGTGCTGAGTTCTCTGCGTAAAATGTAGATGCTTGAAGGTATCTCAGGAGGCTGTTGTACTGATAAGATGATAATATGTGTAAAGCATCTAGCACAGTGCATGACATGTAACAGTGCCCTAAGAAGGTAGGCAATGCTGACAAGGACAGAAGAGGTCACGGAAGAACACACAGCGAATGGACATCGAGAGCAGACAACTGGGGCGGGGGGAAGGGGAGAGAAATAAATAAAAATAAATCTTTAAGAAAAAAAAAAGAAGGTAGGCAATGAAAATATAATTATTACAAGAAGGGGTCCAGGGAAGTGCTAAAAAGAGGTGAGAAAGTCTGTGTGGGTAAGTTAGAAGGTTCTTGATGATGAACATTTTCCATAGAAGAAAACTTACACGGAAACCAGTTAAGAGCCCTGACTGCTCTGCTAAGGAGTGTGGGTTTTATATGTTAGGCAGCAGGGAACACCTGGAGGCTTCTGCGTGGCAAGGGTAGTCCATTCAGCCAATGGAAAAAGCACCCAACTTTGGAAGCTTCGGACTTCATACCTTGGTTTACCCTGGACGAGTCATTTAACCTCCCTGAGCCTCAATTTGCTGATGCGTAGAATGACGGTTGATACCAGCGCCTCACTCCCGGCAGCTCCCTTTTGGTGGCTATTATTCCTCGTGCGTTAGAAAGATCATTCCCTCCCTGGGGTGCAGGCTGTGGGTTGAGTGACAGAAGGATGACGTGGAGTCAGGCCAGAGCCAGCAGCCCACCTGCGGGCTCCTCCCCTGCTGAAATGAAGGCCCCGCCTTCTGCCTACCCACCCCCCCTTCACTCTCCACTAGCCCATCTGTTTCCTTCTGAGCTCTTCACAGGCTCTGATTACATATTTTTCTCTTCTTAATTATTGTCTGTCCTCGTAGACTTCTGCCCCATCTGAGGGTCTGTCTCAGCACACCTGGCAGCCAGGTGTGGCGGAAGCCCACCCCCTCTGTCTTAGCTTCCTGGAGCTGCGGTGATAAATTACCACCGGCTGAGTAGTTTCAAAGAGCAGCCATCTGGTCTGTCACAGCCCTGGCGGGCAGCAGTCCGAACCCAAGGTGTCAGCAGGGCAGTGCTCTCTTGGGAAGTTCTGGGAAAGACCTTCCTCGCCTCTTCCAGCTTCTGGTGGCCCAAGGTGTAGCTTGGCTTGCAGCTGTGTGACTCCCACCTCTGCCTCCTTCTTCACCTGGATGCTCTTCTCTCTGTGGGTCTCTCCTGAGGACACTTGTCATTGGACCCACCCAGGTAGCCCGGGAAGATCTAATCTTGAGATCTCCAATTCATTGGCAAAGACCCTTTCTCCAGGGAAGGTCACACTCACGGGCTGCAGGACACGGACCTGTCCTTTAGGGGACCACCCTGATGTGAGGTTCCCCTGGAGTGAGGGTTTCAGCACCGATGAAGACAGGTCCTTGTGGAATGCCCACATGGTACAGGGCATGGCCACGGGAGGGGCCTGCTCTCCAGAGCCCTCCCTCTAGTGGGAAGAGACCATGACAGTGAACAAGTCGGCACCAACAAATGGGGGTGGGGGAAGCGGACTTGGCCAAGTGGTTAGGGCATCTGCCTACCACATGGGAGGTCCACGGTTCAAACCCCGGGCCTCTTGACCCGTGTGCAGCTGGCCCATGCGCAGGGCTGATGCGCGCAAGGAGTGCCCTGCCACGCAGGGGTGTCCCCGCATAGGTGAGCCCCACGCGCAAGGAGTGCCCTGCCATGCAGGGGTGTCCCCCATGTAGGGGAGCCCCATGTGCAAGGAGTGCACCCCATAAGGAGAGCCGCCCAGAGTGAGAGAAAGTGCAGCCTGCCCAGGAATGGCACTGCACACACGGAGAGCTGACGGAACAAGATGACGCAACAAAAAGAAACACAGATTCCCAGTGCCACTGATAAGGATAGAAGTGGTCACAGAAGAACACACGGCAAATGGACACAGAGAGCAGACAACTGGGCGGGGTGGGGGGGAGGAGTGGGGAAGGGGAGAGAAATAAATAAAAAATAAATCTTAAAAACAACAACAACAACAACAAAAAATGGGGGTGGGTGATATGCTCTGGGAAGGACACCCAAGCCGGGAACGAGGCAGAGTATGGCAGGGGCATGGGGGTGGGGTATCTGTTTTGATAGAGTCAGGGCAGCCTCGGTGAGGAGGTGACATTTGAGCAGAGCCCTGAATCAGGAAGAGGACAGAGGTGCCGGGCTTGTACAAGGAAACGCTGTTTCAGATTGTGCGACAGACCCTAGGGGACCTCTCGGGGTGCCTGCCTCTGGGTGTTCATGCCCTGAATCAAGCCTTCCCCTCGCCCGTGGGTGGAGCCTCTGGCACCAATGGGTAGCACTCCCCTGGTGCAGGGATCATGCCCATGGGAATGAGGTCCCTGGTCAGTTGATTTTGAGATGGCTGAGAGGCAGATTACTGGTGGGCCTGACTTAATCAGGTGAAAGCCTTAAAGCAGAGCTCCTCCTACTGGCCTTGGAGCAGTGACCTGGCATGTGGGGAGAGCGCCTGTGAGAAGGTCAAGGAACTGCAGGGGCTCCCAGGAGCTGAGAGTGCCCCCGGCTGCCAGCCAGGACAGAGACAGGGACCTCAGTCCTACAACTGCAAAACCCGGAATTCTGCGGACAACCTCAGTGAGCCTGCAGGAGGACCCGGGCCTCGTCTGGCTGGCACCTTGATGGCAGCGCTGTGAGGCTCTGAGCAGGGACGCAGCCTCGCCATCCCTGGACCCCATGGAAACTGAGAGACGAAAAATGTGTGATGTTACATAACCTGCAGAGTCTGTGATACCTTGTTAAGCAGCAGCAGAGAACTAATACCCAGATGCGGCAACCTAAAGATTCATTAACTTTTGTGTTTCATATTTCAAGGGCAACAGCCTTCAATCCAGGGAACATTCCAGTGTCCCCTATAAAAAGCAGCTGATGAATGGCTTGGGCCAGTTCTCAGAGAGCCCTGGGGGTCTTGCCAAGATGCAGGTTCTGAGTTAGCCAGTCTAGGGCAGGGCCTGAGATGCCGCATTTGTGACAAGTACCCCAGGTGTTGCGGATGAGGCCAGGCCCTCTGGGATGGGAAGGAAGGAGGGCGCTAGGCTGTCCTCTCCTTGCCTGAGAGTAGAGCGTGCCTGCTGAAGTTTTCAGGCTTCTCGTTGGAAAGGAGGCTGCAGAGGGGTGGGGAGGAGAATTCCTGTGGAGGGGGGGTTGGAGTGGGAGAGGGACCCCCCCCCCACCTCAAGCCAAGGGGTGGGGGAGCCCTTGCGGAACGTCCCCTGATCCCCGCTGCAGAGTCTGGGCCAGTCCTCATGGGTCAGGACTGGAGGGGGACAGGCTGCGGAACCCCGAGAGGGGCTGGTGGTGGGAGCGTTGCCAGGGCTGAGGGAGCTTAAGAGCTGGGGGCCACAGAGGGCACCCCAGAAGGGACCTGGCTCAGTCGGGGGCCACCCGCAGGAGGAGACCCCAACAGGAAGGGCCTCCTGGTGTGTACCAGCGAGCCCCTCTGCACACCCACACTCAGCAAAGCCAGCGAGGGGGTCCCGGCCTCAACCCCTCCCCGGCTTGGCTTCCCCCACAGGGCAGCCCAGCGCTGCCTCCTCCTCCTCTTCCTCAACCCCCCGGAGCTCGCTGAGCACGGCCGCACATTCAGCTCAGCCCGCAGAGGGAGCAGGGACGGGACGCCGCGCCCCAGGGGGAAGGACGTGGCAATCAGAATAGAAAAGTCATCTTTTTCTGGGAAGGTCCAGATGGTGCACATTCTAGGGTTTGGCAGCCATATGGTCTCCATGGCAACCTCCCAGCCCTGCGGTCGTAGCCTAAAATCAGTCATAAAAACAATACATAAATGAAGAGGGGAGGCTGGGGTCCTGTAAAGGTGTTTACGAAAACACGACAGGCTGGATTCGGCCCGCGGGCCATCCTTTGCTGGCCCCTGCCATGGCCAGTGGGGAGCTATGGAAGGTTTTTGAGCAGAAGAACAACGGGACCATTTCTGTGCTCTGGGAAGAGAAATCTGGCTAAGGGGAGGGGGGCGGGGCAGAGAGGGTCTGGAAGCAGGAAAGACTAGAAGTTTCCTTTGCTTGGGTCTCTGACAGCTATTAGCCCCTGAGCTGCTGAACTTGCTGGGTTTTTCCCAAGATAATGCATATCTGCCACACTCCTGGAAGGCAGGACGTTTGCTGCTCTGGGACCACCCAAGGAATGGAGTGGTTTATTGATCTAATTTTGAAAGACAATATTTTAATAACGTTTACAAGGCTTTTAAGCTCTCTTCAGGCCTGGAACCCACTCAGAAGCAAGGCAGCCGCCTGGCTAAAGAGCTCCTTGTGGGCAGCCTCGCCGATCGAAACATCTGTTTTGATTAAAGATGGGAGGGGAGGAGGGAAGGAAGTTCCCCAGGCCACGTGAGTGGCCTGTGCAGCCTCGGAGCAGCGGGGCCTCTGAGGATTATTTTATCGAAGGGACAATTGGAGAATGGGATAGGCCCCGCCGAGGGTGACCTGGGTTGGGGGTGCCTTTGAATTCTAGCATCAGTAGTTCCCTTCCTCCCCTTTTCATCTGGGAGACTAACTTCAAATTGGTGCCGATGTTTGGTTTACTTGAAGGTACTTGGCATCCGATAAAATCCGCAGAATGCTGAGACAATGTAATATTCTTTTAGCGCCGGGGCCCCCAGGCTGCATGTAACCCTGGCGCTTCTTGGCAGATAGAGCTTGTCTAGGAAAGCAGCCCCGATTCGGGGGCCTGGCTGGGGCCCAGTTTGGATGAGAGCAGGTGTGTTGGCAAGAGCGTGCTGAGAACCACCGTTCTCTGCTTCTCCTCCCCACCCACAGCCTGCAGCTGACCGGGGTGCACCGTGATCTCACCGACGTTGGCGTGAAGATGTGTGAACCTTAATTTCACTCTCTCTTCTCCACTCACATGCTCATCTTATCTCCTTAGGATGTGAGCAGTTTTCTGAAAACCACACCCAGCACTTACGGGCTAACACATTGCAGCCCCGTGGTCTGGAGCAGGCTTGCAGGCTCAGCAGTTGTCCTCCTGTTCCTCAAGGAGGGAGGCTCCAGCACCTATTAGTCCAGTTGCCCAAACCTTGAGAGTGTTGCAGCTGGAAGAGAATTATCTGATCCAGAATCCCATCTCTATGCAGGACTCTCAAAGCTTTGGAGGTAACATTCATGAATGAAACGAATCCAACGTCAGCCAAATGGGGAGTGAAAGCTTAATGGATGCAAAGTTTATTTGAGGTGATGACAAACTTTGGCAATGGATGTTGGTGATAGTTGCACAATATTGTGAAAGTAATTAATACCACTGAATTGTACCCTTGAAAGTGATTCAAGTGGGAAATTTTGAGTTGTATTTATGTTACTACAATAATAAGTTTAAAAAAGAACGTGAGCTGAATGCAGAGCAAAGCTTCACTTAGTTTCTACTTGTTAGTAATTCCCCAAAATGCCCCACATTTCCATTTTGGGGTTATTGGAGTAAATCTCAAGCAGCTGAAATTGTTTAACACCGTTTCAATTATAAGCACCTTTTGGCCCAGCCCCTGGTGTATGGGCCCTGCGAGGGCCAAAAGCCCCACTCTGGCATTTCTGGCACAAAGAAGATGTTGATGAGTGACCGTGGGTTAAGGGGTGACTCTGACCTCACTGGAGGAATGCCCGTTCACAGTTTCAGAATGGGTGTACTGGGCTAACCAGTTTTTCTTTTTTAAAATAAATTTGAGGCTAGACCCTAGACGGCAGCCCAACACGGTGATTTCACAAAGAAAGAGACAAGTGCAGAGACCCCTGTAGCTTGCCCTAGGAAATGACTGAAAGGGGCTGGAGGCCAGGGGTTTAAGCCAGGTCTCCTCTCTCTACCCCTGGCCATCCTTACTGAGCCCCCCACCTCTAAAGTACCCGGCGGCCGGCTCCACAGGCCTCACTCCCAGCGAGTCAGAATCTGTGGTTTAGAAAAAGCTCACAAATGCCCCTGAACCCCCGGTCTGCCCCAGTGTTTAAAATCTTCACTTTTAAGAACTGCTTCTTTGAGATGACACTTCAGGAAAAGGTGCTGAGGAGAAGGATCGTGCACAAAAATGACAAAATGGTGTGGCCCTCTGTGTCCTTCTCCCTCCTCATTAAGAAGCACTCGTCTCTTGAGTATGTGGGGAGTCTGGCCTGGGTCTGCTCTGGAGGTGTCCATGTGACTGATCTTGGGGCCGTCCTCTTCTCTCTGCAGCCCCACCCTGGGCACAGCCATGTTGACCTTGGCCACACACTTGTTGTCCTTGGCCACATCAAGACTGCTGGGCTACAGCCCACTTGCCCAAGATTCTGTGACCTTCACACGTGCTCCGTGGTCCAGAGAACGGGGAGGGGCCCGGAGCGGTGGGGTGGGCCTCCCACCCCTTAAGTCCGCCTCCCACTTCCCCCCACACCATCGCACATGGTACTTGTGGCGTGTTGAGCTTCACCAAAGGCTTTCAGAGAACCAAAAGGAGGGAAAGAGCCTGCACAGCTGTTCACAGCACAGGTATTTCTCTGTATTCCGAGGTGAATAACTGCTCAGCCTTCTCGGGGATCCCCATGTGAGCACCCCCATTTCCTAAACCGTCTCCCCACTCCTCAGGGCCGGGCCTCTCTCTGAGAGTTTCCTGCTCTTATCCTTTGATTTTTTTCCCCCCATTTTTAAGAAACCACACTAGGCCTTCCCACAAGGCTTGCCTCTGTCTCCTCTTCAGTCATCGATTCCCAGGGTTGGCATAGGAAAATGCCCCAGAAGTTCCACAAAGACTCGTTGGGGCAATCCTTGGAACAGACATCTCACAGAACATTCCAGATTGGGCTCCTTGAGGCTCCCCAGCAGCCTGGGTACAGGCTGCCCTCACTCGTTCCCTGCATGGCCAGCTGGTCACACACGTGTCCTGCTTGCCCCCCCTCCCCCCCCTTGCAAGCCTCTCGTAGGAGGGCACGGGCTCCCTTTCCTGCAGAGCCTTTTTTTTCCCACTCCCCCCACAGTACACTTTTTTATTGAGATAAAACTCACATTGCCTAAAATTAGCCATTTTATTTTGATAACAATTTTACTGTTTATTTTCTCAATCTCTACCATGTAAGCATGCCTTTAAAATTGCTTTACTTTGATAAAATTTGCTTTTTTTAATATTAACAATTTTGTGTTGTCTTTTTTAGAAAGAGAAATAGATCACACCAAATATTACATTAAAAAACATAGAAGGTTCCCATATACCCCACTGCCCACCCCCTCTCCCCTCTCCTCCCATATCAACGTCCCCTTTCATCATTGAGGCACATTCATTGCATTTGGTGAATACACCCTGCAGCACTGCTACATCGCATGGACCATAGTGTACATTGTAGTTCACACTCTCCCCCAGTCCATCCAGTGGGTTATGGCAGGATAGACAATGTCCTGCATCTGTCCCTGCAATATCATTCAGGACAACTCCAAGTCCCCAAAATGCCCCTTATCACACCTCTTCCTCCCTCTCTGAGCCCTCATCAACTCCCATGGCCACTGTCCCCGCATCAATGATACAATTGCTTCCATTGCTAGAGTCACAACAGGTCTATAGTAGAATCCCAGCAAGTCCTCTCCAATCCACATTCTATTCCTCCATCCTGTGGACCCTGGGATGGTGATGTCCACTCCACCTCTAAATCAAGAGGGGGCAATTAGCCATTTTAAAGTGTTGAGCTCAGCAGCAGTTAGTACATTCACACTTGTGCAGCAACCACTTCACGTTCCGAAACATTTCCATCACCCCAAAAGGACACCCTGTGCCCATTGAGCAATTGCTCCCCAGGCCCTGGTAACCACCAGACTGCTTTCTCTTGGCCTATTCGGGATGACTTCACGTAAGTGGAATCATATGCTACGTGGCCTTCCGTGTCTGGCTTCTTGCACTTGGTGTCACGACCAGGGTTTGTCCACGTTGTCGTGTACATCAATCGGCACTTCATTCCTTTTCATGGCTGGAGGCTGGTCAGTTACACAGACACTCCATGGTCTGTTTAGCAATTCGTGAATTTCATCTTTTCAGCTGCATGTAGAATCATTTAGTACCACTTTTGCAAGAGATAATGTGACCGAGTAGCTGGCCAGTCACTGCAAGGCTGTCACCATGAGGACGACACTGGACATGGCAGGAGGGGTCCACAGCACGTGGCCGAGCAGGGAGAGTTTGTCCACTTTGGACGCTGACTCCAAGAGGTGCCTGAACAGTCAGAAAGCAGCCTAGGGTGGGGGCGGGGGGGTGGGCAGGGCAGACAGGACACCCGGTGCCTGGGAGCAGGGGTGCCCACATCCCAGTGGATAAATGGAAACGCATCACTGATCAACCCAGCATTTTCACTCCTGGAGCAAGGTTGGGGCTGGAGCAAGGTGGAGAAACCTGGAGAGTCTCCTGCCGGGGACCCTGCCTGCCCCAGAGGGCTCTGGGCCCACCTGCATCTGGAGCCGGTAGCTCGGATCTAGGGACTCACTTGTGCCAACTGTGGCTTTCCTCTGGGGGTCCTACGGCCACTCTTGGTCTGCCTGACACCAGCCCTTCCCTGTGGAAAGTAACTGGGCTGCTAGAGGCCGCTGTGAAACACGCCTTCTGAGTGCTTGCACCCCGACCTCCTGCTCTGTCAGCGGAAGCGCTGTTAAACTCAGGGAGCAGCTGGGGGGCACCCAGGGTGCAGCCGACCAACCCGCCACTTCCTGGGAGGAGCCTTTGAGGAGGCCTTGGTCCCCAAGGGAGGATGACTGTGGGGGCCGCCTGACAGCCTGGCCTGGGATGCCATGGGTGTCCGGCCGGAGGGGATGGCTGCAGGGTTTCCAGTTAGAAAAGCCACATTGCTGGCCTGGGAAACAGTCGTCTCCTCCTTCCCCCTCAGTAATGTCACCACCTGGCCTTCTCCCACCCTGGCAGGAGCCTCGTGGTCTCTGACAAAGGTGACGCTTTGGCGCTTTGTCCTTCCCCCAGGCCCCGTCTTTCAGGCCTCTTAGGGACTATTCCTGTCCCGTGGGGTGCCTGCCGAGCGCAGCTTCCTCGTTCTGAGGGCGGCAGCAGGCCCTGGCAGGCCCAGGACAGCTCCAAGGCGGCAAAGCCCGCTTGTCTTCCCTGAAGTTCATGGCTAAGTCAGCTCCAGGGGCCTCTAAGGGTGCTGGGTTCTCCCTGGTTTCTCGCCCAGCTTGTCTCACTGGACTTCCTTATACACGCAAGAGTCTTAGGCCGCTGGTGAGTCGGACACACCAGTGTTCAGATCGTGGCCCTGGGGACGCCTCTTGACCTTGGTGCGAAATTGCAAAAATTCTGCCTATGTGGCAAAGATTTTGGAGGTTCGACAATAGAACATTTGAAGCACCTAGCTCCACCCTGGCATACATGGGGTGCTTAGTTAAAGATAGCCGCTGTTATTGTTTTGTTATCCTCCTCATTCTGTCTCATCCTTATTTGGAGTTACTTGTCCCACTGTTCAGGATCTCTGAATTTTCAGCAGTGGTTCTCAAGCTGTGCTCCACAGAGCTCTCCAGTTTCCGTGGTGGAGGTGGGGAGCAAAGCTATGCTCTCATCTGTTTTCAATATTGTGCTCCAACCCAAGACTTCATTGGAAGGAAAAGATTCCCCTGCCTGATTAATTTGTAAAGTAGCTTTTGTAGAAGCCTCTCAGGAGTCTGTCATTCCTTTAGCAAGCCATGCTTGTCTGGCCCCAAGGCAATGGGATGGAAGCTTTGCCAATTAGCATATATATTCTCTTCTTTTAATGGCAAGTGGCAGAGGGATAGACCAAACGACCCCCAGAGGTCCCTGTTAGGCCCCTGATTTGATAACACTCTAATTTAAATCTCTTTCACTGCAGTATTAGCCCATTTAGTAAGGGAATCTGCTGGACATCGGTCTCCTTTGGAACATTCCTTGTTAATTTGCACTTCTACCCTAGGTCCTCCCTGTTGGGCACACGCTGAGGCTAGCATCTTCCACTGGCGCCCCATGTTGGTACACTTGGGCCACAGCTGGGCACTCATTGCAGCAGGTTGGTGCCAGAGATGGACAGAGACCTGACCCTGGAACTCTACCTCCTCCCTGGACAGAAAGCACAGCTGTAGGTGCTACAGGGGAGTTCTACCTGCCAGGCAGTTGAGGGGCTGGAGGTTAGGGCCCCAGGTTTGGGGGGCAGTTACAGCTGGTGGTACAGTCATCTCTGCTAGCAAGCTCCACCCCCAAATAGCACAGGGTCTCAAAAGGCAGGTGGGGCATGGCAGGGGTGGGATCCAGGGTCAGACACCATTGGAACATGCAGGCATACCTGGAAGCTGGCCAGAAAGCAGGTCAGAAGCAGTCAGCTTCCAGAAGCTTCTTCACCATGTAGCAGGACTCCAGACACTGAATGGGGACTCAGGAGCAAAACTTGGGCTTCCCAAAATGGGGTGGGAGACAAAGTGCAAGTAAGATGAGGCTTCCATCCAGGGAAAATTCAGTGTCAGACAGAAAGCATGCCAGAGGAGAGCTGGGTTACGGGGGAGGTGTTCAAAGCCTGGGAAAAAGGCAGATAGATGCTCTGTTTTCAGAACAGCAAAGTCTTCTAGAATTCCCTAAATTTATCTTATGAAAGGTCAGGATGGGTTCTAGGGACAAGAATGGAGGCTGTGGGTATGGGCCAAGGGGTCCAGCCATGAAGAGGTATGAAATGGAGGCTGAAAATCTGGCAGGTTTTAAAATCCAAAAATTGCTTCTTGTTCCTGTACCATTTCCAAATCCTAGCCAACCAGCTTGCATCTGTAAACATGTGGCAAGGGAAAGCAAGTAAGAAGTAAGAGGGGCCTGGTGCAAGGCTTGTGCCCTAAATAGCCTTGATCACAGTTCCTCTGTGTGGCAACATTTGCTTGTTTGCTTTTGTACTTGCTTATCGTCTGGCTGTGCCCAATCTCTGTGTCATTTTCCCTGCGTCCCCAGCATTTGGCATGGACCTGGCACTAGGAAGTGCTTGGTAAATGTTTGTCACCTAAATGAATGAATATCTGTTCAGTCAAGTTTAATAGAAGATCATTTTCCTGCTCAGCACCATTTCTGTCTCTTGCTTGGCCCATCCTAAATTGGTTCAGCTGGAATCAGGAGCAAATGGAAAGACTCATGAGGTGGTAACCATGTAGCCCGTGAGTCAAATGTGTCATCAGAATCCCCAGGTGACCTGAGACAAGCTCGTGTGCCGCAGACATGCTGACAAACTCAAGGCACTGGGGACCCAACCTGAGCACCAACAAACTGAAAAAGCAACACACTTTCTCTATTCCCCGTCATAATACGTGATCCTGTGAGGCAGTTTGACCACCAGAGCCCCTTTCTGCAAACAGTAAAGAATGAGCCCCCCAGGAGAGGCCCACAGCTATAATTTGAAACAGGAGAAGACGTACCAAGTAACAGTCCTGGGGGTAGGTGCCAGCTCTCGCCATGGAAGACCATCTGCCAAGATGACCCCTCCATGTCTAGGGAAAGAAAAGAGTTTGGGGGCAGCGTGGGAGTATCAGTACCTTGATTTGGGCAGTCTCCCCCAAATCTGCCAAGGTTTACAGTAGCTTTTAGGGTCTAGAGGAAAACACCAGCAGTTATCCTTGGCCGGTATAGTGAGTTCTGGCTGGACAAGCCTGCCCACACCAGGGTGGCGGCTCTGTCAGCTTCCCTGGTCAGTGAGAAAGTCCTCCTGCCCTGGCTTGATGGCTCATTAGTGTTGGCTGCTCGCTTTTATGATGTGCTACTTCGCTCGTAAGTTGTCTGCCTGTCCCCCTGGCCTGTGCAAAGCTTCCAGGCCCCGAGCCGGACCCTTGTGCCATTGATTGCCCAGGATGCTGTGCCAGAAGGCCCACTGCTGGAGCCGGGGGCCCAGAGGCGTCCCAGGCAGGCGGCGGTCATGGGAAGCCTGCCTTGACTCGTGAACTGTCAAGGGAGACTGACGAGCCCACTCCTGGACAGAACCTCTAGATAATCTCGAGCTGTTAACAGGCCTGGGGAAATAACCCTGTGGCTCCCTGGGGGCTTAAACAAAAGTGAGTCACTGCAAATATTTACCCTCAAAAGTTTGTGAAATCTTCTGAGCTCTTGGAGGGCGCTACCCCTGGGACTTAAAGGGCTGCTTTGCCAGTGGCGGTCAGACGTGGAGTGTTGAAAAGGTTTGGGCAGGATGATCCTCCCCTTTAAAAGCAGCCCGGGAAGAGCCCCAAGTTTCCAGGCATCCAAGAGGAAATACCGCGATGGAGGCAACCGCAAGGATTGTGGGCTCTCGGGGAACCCGGCCTCTCGTAGCACATCTGACTTGCAGCTGTGCTTTGATTTCCTGGCCATGTGTTCACCTAAGGATGTTTTCTACCAGATCAAGTCTTTGCCTCTGCATAGGAGCATTAAAGTATGGCCAAGTGCTGACTGTGAAATCCCTACTGACCTGGTTCTTTCTTCCTCGCTATCAAAATCAGCTTCAAGAAAATGGGGCAGCAAGCCCAAAGCAAATCATGGCATTGGATATATTTCTTCTTCCAAAGTTGAATTTCCATGGAGTATATATATATATATTTCATCTTTCCTTCTTCCCTCTCTCCCTCTCTTCCTTCCTTTCTTCCTTCCAACAAGGATCTCTTAAGAATTAACTGCATGGGGAAGTCACAGTAGGTCTTTTGCCAAGAGTTGCTTGTGGTGAATTCAAATTTAGGGGCCACCTGGAAGATTTTGCACGAAGCAAAGCCTTCTTCATGAGCTGCTGACAGCTTGACCATGGGCAGATTTTCCACCTGAAGGTCTGGTGCCCACTCCTAGAATGTATGGTGGGATATATAATGGCCTCTGTATTAGTCAGCGTTCTCTAGGGAAACAATCAACAAGGGATATCTGTCGATAGTAAGAGACTTATCAGAGTCTCACGCAGCCGTGGGGATGCACAAGTCCAGGTTCTGCAGGCCCTGCAACAAGGGGTCCTGGTGAAAGTCCAGTGAAGACTCTTGACGAGGTCTGGGAGATGTTGGCTGTCCAAAGATGAGCTAGGAAATTCTCTCTCAATGCTGGAATCACTTCCCCTTTTAAGGGATTCAACTGATTGGGTTAAGCGTCACTCACTGGTGATGGCAATCTCCCTGACTGATGTAATTATAACCAGCTATCTATGATTTACCACTGCAGTAGAGTCAATGGTGACTAAAGTCCATAAATGCCCTTGTATTACAGTTAGCCCAGTGCTTGCTGGACCAAACAACTGGGCACAATTACCTGGCCGAGTTGACACAGTAGCCTGACCATCACAGCCTGTATCTTTCCTGGTACTGCGCAGGAAAATGATCTTCTATTTTCTTGTTCAATATAGAACAAGAGCCTTACTAGCCAGTTGTAAAGACTCCATGGGTAAAAGTTCCTCTCGCAGAAGCTGGTTCCCCAGCTTGCAGTCCTGCAGGGGCACTAGAAGGAGGTTGGTGTGGACAATTCCCAGTTGTTTGTTTTCTTTGAAAGAAATGAGTGTCTCAAGATAATGCTGTAGATCTTAGGTTATTCAGATTGGAGAAGATTTGAACCTTTACTCTGAGCTTGAGATTGATTCCTAAATCAAGCCCATATTTAAATAACAGGGCTGATAAGAAGATAGCTGAGATCCATTTGAATAACCAGCTTCCTGTTTATTCTACCCGTCTGGCCTGGAAATGAAGGTGCATTCAGACATGATGGGGGCTCTTAGCTAAAAGTGACCATGAAGAGCTTTTTGGGGTCAGGAAGTTTCTCATAGTCCAGTTGGGGAAGAAGTTCAAAATCAGCTTGACAAGCCTGTCTTGCTGGCAGTGGGCGCTGCTCTGGATTCCCTGGTTGTTTCAGAAAGGGAAGAAAGTCAAGGGTGGGGGTGCTGGGGGCTGCTGGAGCTTGCTGACCTGTGGCCAGGTATCCACAACTGTTACAGGGAGAAGACTGGAAGCAAAAGAGATGGGAAGAATGGAACCCGTCACTTCTCTCCTTCCCGGCTGCGCTCATCTGATGACCCTCCCCTGGACTGTGGTACCCAGCGCCCCCTCCTGCCTCCCGCCACCCCTCTATCGGGGTCAGCCACGGTGAATGCTTACCAACACCCTACCAGTCACGTGGCTCCTCGAGACAGGCTCCTGCTGCTCATTAGAAAAGCACCAAATCCTGAACGCGTGACCCGGCAATCCCACGCCTGGGTGTCTGCCCCAAAGAATCGAAAACTGACGTTCAAACGAAAACTTGTACATGCACGTTCAGAACAGCACCATTCACGATCACCAAAAAGTGAAAACAACCCAGATGCCCATCACCGGGTGTATCCATGCAATGGGATAGTATTCCACCCGAAAAAGGAAGGAAGCCCTGATACCTGCAACAGCCTGAATGGGCCTGGCCAGCGTGATGCTAAGTGGACGCAGCCAGGCACAGAAGGCCACGTGGTGTTCGGTTCCGTTCATATGAAATGTCCACGAGAGGCGAATCATAGATATGGAAAGTAGGCTTGTGGTTGTAGGAACTACGAGGAAAGGGGATGGGGCATGACTGTAGTGGGTACAGTTTTCTTTTTGGCATAATGAAAATGTTTGGGAGCTAGGGAGTGGGGATGGCTGCACATGAGGGATGTATTAGATGCCACTGAATTACACACTTAAAAATGGTTGAAATGGTGAACTCTATGTTGTGTATGCTTTACTACATTAAAAAAAATCCCTTCGTGTAGCCTCTATGCCCACAATACACCAAAATCCTGATAAACTACTCATGCAGGACTTAAATGGGCTTTTGTGAGCTAAACGGGAACCCAACCTGCCATTTATCGCAAAGCTATAGGAAATTTGCTGTGAGCTCAAAAAAGCCATGAATGTTTTGTATTCCAAAAGTTCCTTTGAAATTGGGAACCTTCACTTCTGTTTGTGGGAATGCAGTTTATTGATATGTTTGGCTTTCTTCTGAGATCCACAGAGGGAGAAGGAGTTTTATCAGATTGAGTTTGGAATCAGGCTGAGAGGATAATGCAGTGGTAGGTGCTTGGAGGTGGTGAGGTTTCCAAGATAGTCTTGAGTGGCAGGGAAAGGCCTCCTGTAGGCCTCCTTCCCTCCTTCCCTCCTTCCCTCCTTTTCTCCTTCCCGCCTTCCCTCCTTCCTTTCCTCACACACCGGGGTACCTGGCTCTGAGCAGTGTCCTCTCAGGAGGACTGCCAGAGACTCTCCTGGAATGGAGCGAGCCCTTCTAGCCTTTCTAGCTTCATTTCCACAATACCACAAGTCTCCAGAACCCACCACAAGGCACTCTGGGGAGGTACAGAGCAGGTGGCTTTTTTTTTTCCTTTCAAGTTGTCTTTTTTTTAATGTATTGCATAAAATAAGGAATTAAAATTTTAAGAAAAAAATATAAAAATATATGCAGGAAGTAGCAAAATGGGTCACTGGAATGTTCTGTTGGAACTGTCTTGGTACTAGTAACATCTAACTTAACCTTTTTTAAATACACTTTTTATTTATTTTTAAAAGATACTTAGATTACATAGACTGTTACATAAACAAATATAAGGGGTTCCCATATGCCCCACATCCCACATCTCCCACTTTTCCTCACATTAACAACTTCTTTCATTAATGTGGTACATTCATTGCAATTGATGAACACAATTTGGAGCATTTTACCATACAGCATGGATTATAGTTTACACTTTTTTCCCACACAATTCTGCAGGTTATGGCAGGATATATAGTGGACTGTATCTGTCATTGCAATGTCATTCAGGACAATTCCAAATCCTGAAAATGCCCCCTATTACGTCTCTTTTCCCTCTCCCTGCCTTCAGCATCTCCAGTGGTCACTGTCTCCACATCAATGATAGAATGTCTTCCATTAGAGCAGGTGTCTTGACGTCAACACCATTCACATTTTGGGCTGGATGATTGTCGTGGGGAACAGTCCTGTGTATTATAGGATTCTCAACAGCAGCCTTGGCCTCCACCCACAAGATGCTGGTAACTTCTCTTAGGTCCAGCTCCCCAACACCACCCTGTAACACTCTGCTGCTGCTGCTTGCATCAGGGTTCCCAAGACCAGCCCCATTTCAGTGATTCACAAGAAGTGCCACCCACAGGTGATACTCACAGCTAAGATTTATTGCAGCAAAAGAATACAAAGCAAAATCAGCCAAGGGAAAAGGTGCATGGGGCAGAGTCCGGAGGAAATCATACGAGCTTCCAAGAATCCTCTCTCAGAGGAGTCACAGGACACTTAATTCCTCCAGCACTTAATGGTGAAAACATATGTGAATTATTGTCTACCAGGGCTGTTCATTAGAGACTCAGTGCCCAGGAATTTTACTGGAGGCTGGTCACATAGACACCCTCTGCCTGGCACCTACCAAGATTCCAAACTATCAGAAGTAAAGCAGATGTTCAGCATAAACCATATTCTTTGCACAGTTTCATCACAGTGAGTCACTTTTATCATTCAAGGCAAGTTTTATATCAGTGCAAAGAAATGTTTGCCAGGCAAGTTCCTAGGTCCTAGGCAAGGGCCAACCTTGCAGGCAGGCCTGTCTAAGGATAGCAGTACCCGGCCTCCTGTGGTAACTTTTTTGTTCACATTGCTTTGGTCTTCATGATGATGATAAGAAAAAGAAGACTAGCAGGCAGCTTTTATTGAGCACTTACTATATACCAGGCTCTATTTCTAGAACTTGCAATGTGTTAATTTCACCTACTTCCTGGGTGCCATGGAGGATACAGTTTGTCCAGGCCCTGGATCCCAATTGATCTGGGAAATCCCACCCCCACCCCACCCCCCAAAAAGGAAATATTATCTGTGATTTCTGTTGAAGACACCCATCTGGAATCTTTATATCAGAAGGTGGCAAGGGCCTATAGACTCTTCCTTGGTGTCCAGCAATGTCTAGGTTTCCGTTGCCTCTATGCCCACCCTCTATTTCTGTTTTGTTTACAACATGTTTACTTTTATAGTTACTTTCTGTTTTCAGCAAATAGTGCAGATGGTCCTTCTACTTACAGCGCTATTACGATTTTACTTAAAAACAACGTTTGGAGGAAACAAAGTGAATTGATTAAACATAAATAAGAGTGCCAAGAGAGAGCAGCTCAGTTGGGGAAACCCGCCACCAGGACCTTGGCTGGATGGGGTTCCCGAAAGGGGAGGGGGAGGGCATCTGCGTGGCGGGGCCCCACTGGTGGACTCATGGGAGGTAGCGAGTGAGCACCAGAGCAATGGCTGGAGACCCGCGTTTTCTGCCAATTTCCTGGGCTTTGGGTTTTGCTTCCTAAGGCTGCCATAGCACAGTACTGCACACTTCGTGGCTTAAAGCAAGGGAGAAATATTCTCTCGCTGTTCTGGAGGCCAGAAGTCTGAAATGAAGGTGTCGGCCAGGCCGTGCTCCTTTTGAAGGCTCTAGGGGATGCCCCTTCCCTGCCTGCTCTGGCTTCCGGTGGCGCCAGGTGTTCCTTGGCTCACAGCTGCATCCCTCAGTCTGTCTTCACAGGGCCTTCTTCCTTCTGCGTCTGGGTCTCTGGGGCCCACTTCCCCTCTTATGAGCACAGTAGTTATATTGGGATTTAGGCCCCCCCAATCCAGCAGGACCTCATCTTGATTACATCTGCAAAGGCCCTATTTCCAAATAGGTCACATTCCCAAGTACCAGCTGTTAGGGCTTGAGCACAATTCAACACACAATAGCCTCCTAGGGATACACTCAGCCCGTTGGCATTTAAGGTCTTCCAAGAGCGTCCTGAGTGTCTTGGCATGTGGAAGCCATAAATTTGAAGGAGACGGCTTGGGATTAAGCAATTTTGCAGTAACTGCAGAAGGGAAGCCTTGGGGCTGGGTACTAGCTGTTCTCTCTGTAGATAGGTAAACACACACACAAACACTTTTTTATTTCACTGAATCATTTGACACTTCATGACCCCTTCACCCTTGTGTATAGACATTCTGATAGAAAAAGAAGGGGAAAGACAGGAGCAAATAATTCACAAAAAAGATAGAGAAATGGCTCTCAAATATATGAAAAATTATTAAAGCTCACTCCCAATTAGAAAAATTAGAAAAAAACAAAACTGAATGACTGTTTCTCATCTCTTAGATTGGCAAAATTTTTAAAAATAAGACAAAATGTTCTATGAGGAGGCTATGGATAAGTAGTTACTCTCATACATTGCTGGTGGGAGTGCTAATTGGTAAATAACCCTTCTGGAGAAAAATTTGGTGATACCTAATGAAACTACATATGTACTTACTTTTTTTTTTTTTTTAAGATTTATTTTTTTTATTCCTCTCCCCTCTCCCCAGGTGTCTGCTCTCTGTGCCCATTTGCTGTGTGTTCTTCTGCACCTGCTTGCATTATCAGGTGGCACTGGGAATATGCATCTCTTTTTTGTTGCGTCATCTTGCCACGTCAGCTCTCCATGTGTGCAGCGCCACTCCTGGGCAAGCTGCACTTTTTTCACACAGGGCGGCTCTCCTTGTGGGGCGCATACCTCGAGCATGGGGCACCCCTGTGTGGCATGGTACTCCTTGTGCATGGTAGCACTGCGTGTGGGCCAGCTTACCACACTGGTCAGGAGGCCCTGGGGGTCAAACCCTGGGCCCTCCATATGGTAGATGGATGCTCTATCAGTTGAGCTACATCCACTTCCCATACTTACCTTTTGATCTAGCAATCTCACTCCTAGGAATTTACCCAGATACACCTCAAAGAATGTAAAAATACATAGATGTGCAAGATTTTTAATCGCAGCATTTTTTTTTTTTTTTTTGGTAATTGCAAAATGTCGAAGTCACCTCAATACCCAGATAAAGGAGTATGGTTCAATAAACCCTGGTGCATCTACATCACGAAGCTGTATATAGCTGTAAAAAGTAACCAGGAAGAGCTCTGTGCATTGATTTGGAATGAGTTTCAGGACATATTGCTAACTGACAGAAGCAAAGTTCAGAAGAGTAGCTACAGTACGCTACCTATCATGTATGAAAGAAGGGGATGTAATGAAGTACATAGACACTTCCTAATGTGTGCAAAAGATACAGGAAGGATTAACTAGAAATAGAAATGTTTAATTACCCTTAGGGGGTGGGTAAGTGGAAAAGGAAAGAATGGGAAGAGGGTAGCAGGGATGAGGCAGGAACAACCCTTCTCAGAGTGGAGCTTTTTGTGTAACTCTGACCCTTAGAACCATAGAAATGTTTCCCTTACCACCCAAAGTAAACAATTAATTAAAACCAACCAAGATGGGGGAGGGGTAGCCCAAAATGGATTGCGAACAATAGCAATGATCCATGCTGTGTAGCCGTGCTCCAAAACGTACTCATCACATGCAATGAATGTACCACACTAATGAAAGAAGTTGTCGATGTGGGAGGAGTGCAGGGTGTGGGGAGTGGTGTATATGGGAACCTCGTATATTTTTTAATGTAACATTTTGTGTGATCTATGTATCTTGAAAAAAAAGATAATAAAATAAAAAAATACATTAGAGGCATTAAAAAAAGTCACTCTTACAAAAAAATTATATAACTGCTCAAAGGGGTGGGAAGAAAAGAACTAACCTAGTTAACATTGGAAAACAATACTTTGGCTGGGTACTGTAAGACACATTGTGCACAGGTTAGTAAGTCTGTTTCTCATGGAAGTGAGGGTAGGAGATTTTCTTATCCCTTTATATGTAAACTAGGACTGAACAAATACAAGGAAATACTACAGATAATGACAGATGTCTCAGTGTCGGAGAAAGAAAATGCAATTAGGGCAAGAGGGTAGCCTAGAACTAAAGTCCACAAGCTTTTCCTAGAAAGGACCAGAGAGTAACTGTCCAACTTTGCCAGCCATGCAGTGTTTGTTGCAACCACACAGCTCTGCAGTTATGGTATGCAAGCAAGCAGTCACAGAGAGTGTGGAAATGAATAGGTATGGCTGCTGTCCTAGTTCCCAGGCTGCTTGACAAATTCCACACAGTGGGTTGGTTTGGACAATGGGAATTTATTGGCTCCTGGTTTCCTTGGCTAGAAGGCTGGCTTCCTCTCAGGGCTGGGAACCTTCTGTCTGGCCAGCAGTCCTTGGGGCTTCTTGGCTTTCCTGTCCCATGCCAATGTCCTCTCTTCTGGGTTCCTGTGCCTTCTGGCTTCTGGCTCCTCCCATGGCTTTCTCTTCATAAGTTCTCTAGGAAAAGGGTGAAGGCCCCTCCTGATTCATTTAGCCACAAATTAACTAAAATGACATCTTCAAAAAGCCCTGTTCACAGTGGGTTTGCATTCACAGGAATGTGGGTGAAGATTAGGAACATGCTTTTTTCTAGGGTACCTAACTCAATCTGCCACATTCCGCCCTCTGGACCTCAAAAAGACATGTGCTTTCCACAGGCAATATCCATTCACCCATCACAGCATTCCAAAAGCCTTAAGTCATTTCAGCAATCTTAAGCAAGTTCTCATCAGAATCAGCTATGGGCGTGATCTGACCTGGGGCAAGATTCCTCTCTGTCTGTGCACCTGTGAAACCTAGAAAACAAGTTATCTGCTTCCAGAACACAGTGTTGGGACAGGTATTCCAGAAGGGAGAGATTGGTGCCTGAAACCTGAGGTCACAAATCCCAAGCGAGCCTGAAATGAAGCAGGGCAAGCTCCTTAAGATCTCACAGTCTGAGAGCGCCCCGTGGCTCGCTGCTTTGCCCTCTGGGCCTGGTGAAGCAGCAGTGCCACCCTGTCCAAGTGCTTGTACAGTGGCCATACTCTCCCTGGACACTGAGACCCAGGCCCCACCTCTCTGCAGTCTCTGCCAGAAGAATGAGACATAGACCTCACCCTCTCTAAGCATAGGTGGCAGCCCAACTCTTCCCAAACACCTCGGCATAGACCGCAATCTCTCCAAGCTATGGGGTGGTGGCCAAATTCTCCTAAATCAAGGAAACTCTCTCAAACTGAGCATCAGAGTGGGAGTCCCACCCTTTCCAGGCTCCTGGTCGGAAGGCCTGCCCTCTCCAAGTGCACGAGTAGACCAGCCCTTTCCACACATTCTCTTAGCCCCAGGAGACCTTTTCAGTCCAACCCTCTGCTTATATGGTTCTACCCTTGAAGTCATTCTTCCTTCACTTTGTCCCTTCTCTGTCCCTTTTAGTTCTGAATGGCAGTGCCTCTGTTCATATAAATTTTGCACAGCACACGTTGGCTGTGTGTGCAGTTCAAGGGGCTTGGTCTAATCCATCAGACAAAATGACTTTCTTCCCTCTCCCCTTTTTTTTCATTTTAAAGATTTATTGTTTTATTTATTTCTCTCCCATCCCCCCGCCTTGTCTCTCTCTGTGTCCGTTCGCCGTGTGTTCTTCTGTGTTCACTTGTATTCTTATCAGTAGCACCAGGAATCTATGTCTCTTTTTTGTTGTGTCATCTTGCTGCGTTAGCTCTCCATGTGTGCAGTGCCATTCCTGGGCAGGCTGCACTTTTTTCGCACCGGGCGGCTCTCCTTACGGGGCACACTCCTTGCGCGTGGGGCTCCCCTATGCGAAGGACACCTCTGCGTGGCATGGCACTCCTTGTGCACATCAGCACTGCGCATGGGCCAGCTCATCTCACGGGTCGGGAGGCCCTGGGTTTGAATCTTGGATCTCCCATGTGGTAGGCAGACACCCTATCCATTGGGCCAAATCCGCTTCCCCAAAAGGACTTTCTGGTTCCTTTGTGCTTAAGAGTTTAATTCTCAGCTTGTTCTCTTCCTCTCCCATTTTATAATACTATAAGCTGCAAGGAAAAACCAGATTATACCTTTTGCCCATAGCTTGGAAATCACCTCAACTAAATATCCAAGTTCATGTGACAAATAGAAAATCACAATTAGAACATGCTTGTAATAATTGCTGTAGGCAAGAACCACTGAGTAATGTTAAAATAAGCAGGAAAATGATTAAGCAGAAACAGGATATTTACAGAGTCTCAAAGCATCTCTTTTAAATTTTTAATTATAAAGGGGAAAATAGTAACTTTACAGTGAAGGAACACAGCAAATACCTCCTTAATCACATGATCAAGGATAACAATAGATACCAAGTACCCTCTGATAGAAAGCACTGAGAAGGCCATTTGGATCTGTTGTATTCTTGCCAAAAATGTGTAACCTCAACCTAATCATAAAGAAACATTGGGTGACCAACCCAAATTGAGGGGCAGTCTACAAAATGATTAACCAATATTCCTCAAAACTGTTCATGTCATGAAAGTCTGAGAAATTGCTGTAGACCAGGAGACTAAGGAGACAGCTATGACTAATAAATGTGATATAGGACCCTGGATGGGATGCTGGAACAGCAAAAGGACATTGGTGGGGGGGGAGAGGCAAAATTCAAAGAAAGCCTGTAATTTTATTGATGGTGCTGTACCTGAATTAATTTCCTGGCTTTGATCACTATACTGTGGTTATGTACTTTGCTAACATTAGAGGAATCTTGTAGAGGGGTGTATAGGAATTCTGTACATCTGTTGCATCTTGTCTGTAAGTCTAAAATTATTTCAGAGAAAAAATAAAAAAGATACAGTGTGCCTGGCATGGACTAGATACTCTAAATATCTGATGAATTATTGAATTTGTATATTATCTAAGAAATCTTGAGGTAATATGACCTGTTTAACTTTGAAGAATTAAAAAGAATAAGGACACTTTCCCATATACCCACAATTCTGTTATGTCACCCAAGAAATTTAACATTGATAGAATAAAATTATCTAAGATACTGACCCTATTCAAATTTTCCCTTTACTGTTTTTGTTCGTTGTTGTCTGGTTTGCTTGCTTGGGTATTGCATTTGGTTTTCACGCTTCCTTAATCTCCTTTAATGGAAAGACCTTTCCATGACTTTTTTGAATGACTTCTTTGAATGACACTGACATCTTTGAAGAGCCCAGAACCTGACTAGTTTTTTGTTAGGATGCAGTAGGGAGGGAAACCCTCTCTAGTCACATGATTGTGCCTTCTTGGCCACATGGCAATTGTTGGTTGGTCCTTTCTTTTCCTTCTTTGCTCATTTGGAACCTGACACTGTCACGTCTCTTTGCCCTTCCTTCTTTCCCACTGCTACTTACTTCTTGGAGCTCTGCTCTTGCAGCCAAAACTGATCCCATTGCACCCCTTGCACCAGCTCAGGGATTGCCAGCAGCAGGGGAGAAGGAGCACTAGAGATGACAGTAGATAAGTGGCTGGGAATTCTTGGCACTCTGGCAACCTCTCCCCTCCCACTCCAGGACATCCCTGGAAACCAATTAAGCCCCGCATATAATGGCCAAAAAATTCTTTTGCCATATGATTATTGACTTGGTCAAGAGAGAAAAGACCTGCAGACGTGTCAAACGCCAGCCAATCCTTTGAAAATACAGGGATGCCTCTTTTTCTTTTAAAAATAAACAGTATTAATATTTATAAAAAACAGGACTCTTTTACAATGTTTGTGCTAGGATCTACCTCTCCCCCAGTGGAAAATTGGTCCTAGATGGCTTCATAGTGTGAAGCATTGCTGATGATCACAGGCTACCCCTTGTAAATGGAGATGACAGCAAGACCACCATCACACTGCACTGCTCACACGGTGGGCACTGAACACAGGCCGAAGCCCTTGAACTCTGGGATCAGTAGCCCTGAGCTGGGGCTTCAGCTGTTCAACTTATGTGTTGATGAACTTGGGAGAGATACATGAACCTTTCTAAGCCTCTTTTTCTTCGTCTGTGAAATGGGGTGATAATGTTTCCTGCACAGGGTAATTATGAGAGTGAATGAGATGATGCATAGACTGTGCTGGGCACAGGACCTGGCACATGAGAGGGGCTTAGTAGGTGGTACCGATGCTCCTGCTGGAGTGGCCCTTAGCCAGGCATTCAGGGATCAGTTCCAGGTATTTCTGGAAGAAGGGGTTGTCTGGGGTGGTGGTTTCCCCACTGCTCCTGATATTGTCACTGGCATGGCCTTTTGTGTGTGTGTGTGTGTGTGTGTGTGTGTGTGTGTGTGTGTGTGTGTGTGGCTTCCTGCACTCACCCTCAGCTGTCCCTATTGGGAAACCAAGCAAAAACAGTCATTTCCACAGCAAAGCACTGAGTCCCCAGCTGGCTAGAAAGGAAATCTAGAAATACATAGTACCAGGGCGTCGCCACACAGGACAACACCTTGCTGCGTTTCTTTCCAGCTCCTCTCCTCCCTGGTGTTCTTCAGACTCAGCCTGCACTTAGGGACAGTGGTGCGGGGCCCTTGTGCTTTCGACGCCCTTAGACTGTAGAGAAGGAAGAGTGGGCTCGCTGCTGTAGCGTGTTCATAGAGTCTTGGAAAAGCACTGCTGTTGGAGGGTGAGATTCCAGGGCAGGGATTCTCCAGGGCCTTTAGCTTCCTGTGTCTTGTTCCTGCCTCGTCACCTGCACCCTTGAGGGGAGTCTAAGGAATGAAGACACCCCAACCCGCCCGGTCTTCCTCTACCTTTATGTGCTCCTTGCAAGCGGGCCCTGCCGTTCGCAGAATGTTCTTTCAAAGCTTGAGCCTGCTCAGGTGTCCTGGCTGTGGAGCCACTGACGTGGCTGGCAGCAAGTCCAAGTGGGAAGAGCCCACCTTTTCCCTGTGCCCCTCGCCCTCCCTACTGCTCACCGCTGCCGCCTGAAGCAATCTCAGTTCAGGAAGCTCTGTACCCTGGGCCACCTCTCATTTGCAAAGAAACCCTCGCTTCTGGTTTTGGGGAGCCCAGGCTGGCTGTCAAGCACCACTGCTACCTACTGACAAGGGCTTTCTCTGCTGAAGTGAGCGCATTCTAACTGCATGCAAATCGCAGAGGATTTCTCACCAGAGCTGAAAGAATCCTGTTCAGTCTGCATTAGGCATGCAGTTCAATTACTCTCCCTGAAGGAAGAGGAGGAGAAGCAGGTGGTGTTCAGCTTTGAACTCGGTCCACATGCCCTAAGGATAAGTGGAAGGTACAGTGCAGTCAAAACAAGTGGGGGATGCGGGGAGCCCGATTCTGTAACTTTTGCATTGGCCGTGAGCCAGGCAGAGCAAGCAATGTGACAGAGACTGCAGGCGAAGGCTCTTGAGAGCGCCTGTTATTCAGCCGGCAAGCATTCAGCTCTTAAGATCGTGCCCAGGAGATTGTTTTGCGGGTGGAAAAGAAAGGAGCCTTTCACCCTCTCTCGTCTGGCCTGCAACGCAGTTTCGCGAAGCAGCCGTTTTTGAGTTTCCACTTGGAGGGACCAGCGTATGCCGTCCAGATGTGCACAATGTGATGGGGAGGGTTTTTTTTTGGGGGGGGTGTGTGGCTTTCCAGATGTGCACAAACAGGAAAATGAATTTGGGCCAAGGTAGAGGCCTCTCTGCAGCCACTGGACTCTAGAGAACCCACAATGCCATTGTTGTGTAGGAAGCACAAAGCTTGGGTTCTGGAAAAGAGCTCACGGTCACCTGCTTTAACCTCCTCATTCCCCAGCTGAAGACACCGAGGCCCAGAAACCTGCGCCTGGCTTGCCACTGATTTCTGCAGCTGGAGGCAGACTAGATGTCAGTCCTGCTGAATTTATGGACCTATATCTGTCTACAGGTCTGTTTAATCCTGTAAGGACTAGACAGTGTTCTGGGTGTTGGGATACACCAGTGAGCAGACTCCCACCTTGTTCTGATGCCAGGCTGGGGGTGGGGAACAGATGGAACCGGAAACATAAAAATGAGTGCATTATGCAATAGGTTAGAAGGTCATAAACGTTACTGAAAACAGGGGGCTCCAGAATGCTGGATGGTTTATCATTTTAGATCAGAGAAGGCTTTGTTGCGAATGTAACTCTATCAGTTATCTATTGTGTCATGACAAATCTCAGTATTTGGTGTCCTAAACGAGCAAATGTGGTCTCATATCTTTTTATGGATAAGGGACTTACTGGAAAGCAGCTTTGATGTGTGGTTGAGGCTCAGCATTTCTCAGGAAGCTACAGCCAAGAAGTGAGTCAAGGCCTCTAAAGACTTGACTGGGGCTGGTGATTCTGCTTCCAAGACATGCTCTTGGCAGGAGGCACCGGTTCTTTGCCACATGGGTGTCTCCAAATGGTTGCTTGGGTGTCCTCACAACATGGCAACTGGCTTCTCCCAGAGTGAATGGTTCAAGGGAGAGCTGGAGGTCACCAAAATCTTTTATGAGCTAGCCTTGAAGCAGGTGACGGAAAGAGCCAGAGCTCCTTGGGAAGGAATGTTCCAGTGAAAAATGCCTCCAGGTGGGAGTCATCAAGCAGGTTTAAGGAAGCAGAAGGAGACCAGGAGGGTGGAGTGAAAGGAGCCACAGGAAAAGCAGTAGAAGAGACCAGAGGGAGGATGGAAGGCTGCGCACACAACAGGCCTTGCAGGCCATAGGAAGGACTTGGCCTTGTCTCTGAGTGAAATGGGGATCCACAGCAGGGTTTGAGTCAAGGAGCAGCATGATTCGACATAGCAAACCAGGGTAGAGGCCAGGACACCAGGCAGGAGGCTACGGCTGAGCTCTGGGAAGAAGGTGATGAGGTTCCCAGCAGGATGGGGCAGTGGAGCGGGGCAGAAGTGGCTGGATCCTGGACAGATACTGAAGCGAGATCCCCTAGGTTTCCCCATCAGATTGTGTGAGGTGTGGATGACACCAAGGTTTTTCATTTTCTCGTCCCCAAAGCTGCCACCGGCCTCTTGTCCTCCCAATCGGCTGGGCTTTTATATAACGAGGTGCAGCTGTGTCCTTACATTCATTTCTTATCCTTTCTGGGTCTTGGTTAAGACATCTTCGAAAGGGAAAGCTGATCTCACACCTTCCAACCAATAGAAATAGCAAACGTTTATAAAGGCACTTAAAGCTGCTTAGAAGAAGGTGACAAAAAGCTGGCAAAATTTTTAGGGCCAAGTGTTTTAGTTGCAGCCCTTCCCTGAAATGTCAAACCTGCAGGTGGACAGGCCAAAGCACTCAGAAAAAGAAACTGGAGAGAGAGGAGGCATTTGGGGAATAGGTACCCTGATACCCCATACAGAGGCTCAAACCTGTGATCTAAGGAGACTGTCAATCTTGCAAGAGAGGGGACTGTGAGGCCCCCCAAACCCTCAGCTGATCCTCTCCTGGGGTCTTATGCTACCACCTGAATTCTTTAAGTAAAGGTCAAAAACAGGGAAACTAAGCTCTGCTGTTAGAAGCGAGGAGGGTGATTCCCCCTGTGGGGAGCGCGGAGGGCAGTGATGAGAAGGGAGTCCCCGGGAGGGAGGCTCAGGGGAGGTGGTGATGTTTGAGTTCTTCTTCTCGGCGTGCATTGCATACGTTTGTCTGGTTTCTGAAAATCCATCAAGCAGAAGACTTAGAATTCATGCTCTTTTCTATACTTACAATCACCTTCCATAGAAGAGTTTAAAAAATGCAATGGGAAGTTATTTCCCCCCAAACTAGGGCCCCACCCAGGACCTCAAATCTTACCATTAAAGAGTCATTATTTTCTGCTCAAATATACATTTTTTAAGACTCCAGATACCTTAAGAAGAATTAATAAATGGAAGCACAAATGGTCATGGGCACTTCATATCAATTAATAGATAAGAAGACATAATTTGGTTTGGCCTGTTTTTGAACTTTATATAAATGGAAGCATCTGGTGTTTACCCTTTTGTGTTTAGTTTCTTTCAAAATTTTGTTCTGCTAGATGCCTCCATCCTGTTAAAGGTAGCTGTAGACCTTCCATTCTCATTGCTGCACAGTGTTCCTTTTGGGAATGGAGCCCACTTTATTTACCCCTTCTGTGGTTGATGGGCACCAGCCTGGTTTCCAACTGGGGGCCATTATCTACAGCACTGCTATGAACCTACTAGCATGCATCTTTTGATGAATATAGAGGCTCATTTCTCTTGGGGACATTCCCCCAGGAGCTTTTTAAATCACACCACTTGGCCCATGCAGAGGACTGATTTTGTTTGTTGGGAGACTTGGCAGGTGACAGTCCCAGGGCATCCCTCGGCAGCCACTGCTCCCACAGATGTGCGGGAGGCTTCTCTACAGTTCTGCCAGGAGAGGTGTGCAGTGGTGGCGCGAACCACCCTCAGGTACCACCAGGGGCTCTTCCCCACCTGCTTTGGGAAGGGCAGCAGACTTTAAGGGAATGGATGGGTCACCTGTCTTTCCAGCCTCTGGCAATGAAGCTCCCAGAACTGAAAGAAGGGGGTGGGGTTGATCCCTTGTCTGCTAAGCCAGCTCCCCTGAGCAGGTAGGGCCGGGCAGCCCTGCGGGAAGCACCAAGTCTCTTCCCACCGGCAGGCTCATCAAACACCTCAACAGCCTGAGTGGGAAGCCGGTGATGTCATCGTGAGGCGGAACAATCAGGCCTTTCACCATGGATGATAACAATCAAAGGAGTATGTGAGGGCCTGCCATGCAAGAGCACACATGCTCATCACACATGGGAGGACCTTAAGCTGGGGCGAAGCGGGGCTCACCAGGACTATGTCATCCTTGCATAACCAGCCAGCCATAGAACATGCCCTGGAGAGCAAGGCTCAGGTTGCCAGGAGGCTCACTTGCCAATACTCAAGAGATATCCATGACTTTCTTCACCACCGCCAACCCCAGACTTAAGCACTGAGCGACATTCTTTGGTTGGGCTCAAGCAGGAATGTCCCATTGCACACCTTTAGAGGGACAACAATGTAAATTGTTGTATTTGAATTGTGCATCCTTTCTGGAGTTCCAGAGAGACCACTGCCTTCAGACTAAGGGAGCAGAGGCCTGGTGGTCTTGAGTGGTGGTGTTTTTGTGTTCGGTGCCAGGCATTTGTTTGGCCACAGCTAAACTCCCTAGAAGACTCAAGTCCACTGAGCCTAGAAATTCTCAAATAAGATGTACAAGATCAGACGTTTTTCTTGCTCATTCTGAGCAACTTCTGTTGAGATATTTGCTGAGGAAGCCAGCTCTCCTAGACTTGGCTCACTCGAGAGCAGTGGCTCTCAAGCAAGGATGACGTTGCCTCTAGAGGACTTTTGGCAATGCCTGAAGACATTTTTGGTTGTCACAAATGGGGACATCATTGGCAGCGGATGGATGGAGGCCAGAGAGCTTGCTTTGTAAACTTCCTACAAAGCACAGGCCAGCACCCCCACAGCAAAGAATGAGCCATCCCAGAAGTCAACTGTGCTGAGGTTGAGAACCCCTGGTAGAGAGGAGATGAGAGGTTCCAACCCCATGCAGGCCCGGAGGCCTCTGGTTATTGACTCTCCCAATCTGGCCTGCACTGTCCTCATCTGCCAGAGTAGGCCAAGGCCTTGGCTCACCAGCTGAGCAGGCACAAAGCAGAACCTGCCCCTAGAGATTGGCAAGGAAGGGCCCAGGGCCCTTCTGCTGGGGGCCTAGAGCCCAGGAAGGCTTCTCTCTCTGAAGGTTGGATGGATCTGTAGATGAGGCCTGGAGAAATGAAAAGTGTGTAGCATGGAAGAGGCCCCACCCGGCTGGCTGATTCTGGGGACAGGTTACTTAACCTTCTTGTGCCGTTAAGTGGGGATGATAGTGGTAGAAAAGTCTCCTAAGGTGGTTGGGAGGGTGAAGCGTGCTGCTACATGTACAGTGTTTACAACCATGCTTGACACTTATTAACACTCAATAAATGGTAGCAAGGCTTACGATCTTTTTTTACGCTAGCCGGAGGGCCTTAGGCGCCCTCCCATGGGAGTAGTAAAAGCTGGTTTGATCACTGGTTGTTGCGATGGAGTCTGTGGGACTCTGTGCTGCTCTTGGCTCATCTGGTGCCACTGCTGACACAGCCTGAGCTTCCTTCAGGCTCAGGCCTGATGTGCTCTGCGTGAAAGGTTTGAGCAGGAGACAACTACTAAAGGAAGTTCCAGGAAACCCATCCAGCCGAGCAGCTCATTCAGCATGGGATCCACCCCCAGAGGATGTCAGGGAGACCCCTGGGATGGAGCCCATGTTTGACCTGGGCAAAACAGCCCTCTCTGGGGTGGGGCTGGGGCTGGGGCCCTGAGCACCCAGGTTTTCCCTAAACATCCAGCAGACTGGGCTGTCCATGGGCAACTCATCCAGGGCAGATATCTGGGAGAGGTGGGCGTGAGCTGTAAGATGTTTGGAGTTTTTGTTTGTGTGTTGGTTCTGGCTTGGGGAAGGGAAGAGAGGCAAAGACATTGTCACCCTGCCCTGCCAACTCATACCTCTGCTCACTCCAGTCCTCCTTTGTGCAGGAAATGCGTTCCCCATCTCTCCCTTTCCCTCCCTCTCTCTCTCTGTTCAAATCATCCCCATCCTTCAAAGCCCATCTCGAATGCCACCTTCTCCATGCAGAGGATCTTCTTTCTCTTTCAGAAGCATGCTCCTTGCTTCATGCCTCTCTTATGGCATTTGGCAACCTTGACCCTGTACTGTGGTCATTCATATGCAGCTCTCTCTCTCTTAGATCGTAAACTGGATGATAACAGCCCTTCCTAACATCCTTTTTCATATGTGACCTGAGGTCTTGTGCATGCCAGATCTGAGGGGTTGATCCTGAAGGCCCTCCTGAAAACAGGCTCCCCCCACCAACCCTGGCCATCAGTTGCCATCTCAGGGCTTGGTTGACCAGGAGGCCACTGAAATGAGGAGGCTAGAGAGCATCCACTGGAGAAGAAATTGGTGCAGGGTAGGGAAGGACACCTGGCTGTGTGGAGCAGGGGACTGAATGCTCGTAGGAGCTCAGCCATGGCCTCTGTTTTAACAGTAACTTCCGTTTGAGAAGAACCCACTCCAGTTTGCCTGGCTCATTACAGTAATTATTCCCAATCTGCACAAGAACCCTGCAAGTGGAGGCTGGGTTTCCTGCAGCTTGCGCTGGGTCCCGTTGGCACACCTGGGGGTCCTTCCTGGTCTGTCTGATTCACCCACTCTGAGCACAGTGCCTCCAAAAGGCAATGAGCTCCTTTGGGCCTCCGTTTTGCTCCCCTAGCAATGAAGGAGTTTAACAAAGTGAGCACCCGGGGCCTTGCAGCCCGCGTGTTCTCTGACTTGTAATTCTAGGTGCGGAGCGGAAGGATGGGGGCTGCAGGCAGCTCCAGGGGGCAGGAGGGTCGTACCTCTGGTGCTTCTAGGCCTCTAAAGAGCAGAGGCAGCTGCCTGCCCCGGATGGCCTCTTTCACTTGGCGAGGGCTCCCGGTTGCCACCCCACTCTTGGGGCTAGTGGTATCTGAAGAGAGGGGCAGGGAGGCCCTCCCTACCAGCATCCTGCAGGGCCAGGGCCGTGCTTGAGACCCTGCCCATCTCCTCCAGCCACCGCGAGGTTAGGAGAGCAAGGAAGAAGGCATGCAAATGGGAAGGTGTCCTCGGGCTGTTGACTTCTGCACTGGTATCCAGTTGGGAGGCCAGCCCACGAATGAGCACCTTTTCCCAGCCTTCACCTCCTTGCACCCTTCTTGGGCCCAGTCCCCTCCATATCCTGGGAGTCAGGATCGCAAGGGAGCCCAGCACCTTCCCGACCCCTCACAGGTCTACGTCGCCCAGGGTTTCCAGCTGCCTCCTGCTCCTAAACAGCCTGAGTGGCTCTTTTGTGTCCCTGGGCACCAACGAGAACAAAACTCCTGCTGCCCTCCCTGCAGGGAGGTGCCCAGCCAGTTCCTGGGCGTTGCTCAGGGCTGGGCTGGAGACGAGCTGCCCACCCAGACCTGCTGCCCACGAACTGGCGAGGGTGGGAGCGGAGCCTGCTCCCTAGAACGAGAACATCTAAAAGGTGCAGAAGGATCTTCAGAGCAGAGCTCGAGCTTGCCTGCTGGAAGCCATGGGTAGGGCTTCTCATTTCAGAAACATCAACCCAGTTTCCAGGATTCCATGTACATCCTCTGGGACTAATTAAAATCCCCACCCAGGCTTGCCTCTGGGAGTTTCCTGGAGTGACCAACCCACCCTGGTTAGCCCGGGACTTTCCCAGTGTTAGAACTGAAAGTCCTGCAGCCCAGGAGGATCCTACATCCTGGGCAAACTGGGACGGTTGGTCACCCCAGTTGTCATGACAAACATCAAACTCTCTTCAGGGGATTCTCACTCCTTACCATGTTCGCCTCCTCGTTGCTCAGGAGAGAGGTCTGGAGGTTCGGTAAACCACTGCTACTCACTCAGCCCCCACCAGGGAAGGAAAGTGGTATTTTGACCTTCTTTCTGACTAGTCTCTCTTCCACCTCCACTCCTTCCTGGTGTTAAAAAAACAATCAAAGTACAATAAGAAGCAAGCTTGAAAAACAGCCTGCATCTCCTGGGCTGGAGCAGGAATCGCTAGCTCTGGGTCTGCCCCTCCCTGGCAAATATAGATTCCTAAGGACAAGGAAAAGAGAAGTGGGAGTGCCCCAGAGGCAGCACTCCCCGACCAGCCTTGGCTCACCTTCCCAGGAGGGGCGCCGACGTGAGCAGCCTGCCCACCTGCACCACCTCCCTCTTCCTCCTTCCCCACCACCCCTCTTTCCCCACCTCTTCCAGTTCTCTCGCTGGATGTGCTTCACAGAAGACCCCCTCCCTTGTTTCCCGTCAGGGTGACAGGTCCCAGTGGGGCTTGGCTCCCATGGCGAGGACGCCGGCAGGGACCAGCCTGTGGTTTCTTACCTTGAACAGCCCTTCATTCCCACTCCCCTGTCCCTCCCGTGAATTTGCCACGGTCCGCGCTAGTAACAGCGCCTGGGTGAACAAAGCCCAGAGGACAGCAGCGTCACTGTCTTCCTGCGGATGGGTCGTGGCCCATTCCTCTGAATACTGCTTTGAATTTCCATTGCCCATACTGGAAAGGAAGCCTCTCGCTTGGGCTCTCCATCCCCAAAGCTTAAACCAGGGCGGGCATGGCCCCCACAGCCCCGCTTTCCCAGGAATGCCCGTGCAGTGTTCCCGCTAAGTTGGAGACTGTGCCAGAGAGCACAGTAGGGCCTCAGGGAGGGAACTAGGGAAGCTGACACGTGGGACTCACTCTGCAGGCTGCACACCCCAGGCTCCTGTCCCTGCCAGCCAGTCTAGGCTCCCTCGCCTGGAAGTCAGCTCAGAGCCTGCCCTGAAGTCAGCTCAGAGCCTGCCCTGAAGTCAGCGCAGAGCCTGTCATCCGTGTCCCTGCTTCCCCTTGCGGCGCATGCAAATAGTAATTTGCTTATTATTCTCTAATTGCTTTTAAATGCCCTGTCTCCCAACTACCCCTCTGCTTTCAAGCTCCTGCCCTTTGTTTCTCAGGGTCCCCTCCAGAGAACCCCAAAGCAGGTTTGTACACCTGGTTGTACACCTGAGCCAGCGCACGCGGCTGCCGGTGGCTGGCTGGTGCGTGCCCTGCGGTGCTCCTCAGGTGGGGGCGGGGGAAGTGGGAAGGGGCTCCTTGGGACAGAGGCGGTGCCGTCACCATCCTCATGCTCGCCTCTTCCAAAGATTCCTTGGGCCAGTGGTTCACAACCCTGCCAGCTCACTCGAACTCCGCAGGCGCTGGGGTTCCCAGCACCAGAACAATTCGTCAGAACCTCCAGGGTGGGCCGAGGCGTTGGTATTTGCTGAAAGCTCCCTGGTGATTGTGATGTGTCGTCGGGGTTGGGAGCTATTGATTTAAATCGTGTTCCTGAGCTGACGCAGGCGGGTGGAAAGGGATAGAAGACGTGGAGAGCACGGAGCCCAGCATGGGGCCTCCCCTAGGCGGTGGACGTATAAGCAAGGCTCGTGGGTGGGCCAGGGCCTGGGCCACACAGCGTGTGCGCGTGTGCCTGCGTGTGTGCGAGTGTGTGCGTGTGTGTGCATGTGCAGGTGTAGAGGGGAGCCAAAATGAAGAAAGGGCAGGTGTGAGGTAGGAAAGGCACAGAAGCGGTGGTGCCATAACCACAGACCACACGCTGGGTGGCTTGAAACACCAGAACATTATTGTCGCATGCTCCGGAGGCCAGAAGTCCACGGCCGGGGCGTCGACAGGGCCGTGCGCCCGCGGGGACCGTAGGGAGCAGCCTTCCCCCCTCCGCTGGCCTCTGGTCGCTGTCTCTGCTCCTTGGCGTTCTTCGGTGGCGTCACTCCAGGCTGCCTCTGGTCCACATGGCCTCCCCCCCGGGGTCTGTCACTGGGTCCCCTCTCTCCTTCTCACGAGGTCACAGGTCATAGCAGATCTGCCCCCGCCCCCCCCATCCAGTGTGACCTCATCTTAAGTAGTCACATCTTCAAGACCCTATTTCCAAGTAAGGTCATGTTCGTGGGTCCAGGGATTAGGACTCAGCAGGTCTTTTGGGGGTCACAGTTCAGCCCACAGCCCAGCTTGTGCCGCGGGGTGCTGGAGCCCGGGAGCACTTGACGGCTCGGCGAGGCAGGGGCTGTTGGGAAAGGCCGGCCTGGCAGGAGGGGAGGGCGGGCGCGGGGCCGGCAGAGCTGGGTGGGGCGCAGGTAGGCAGGCTTGCCAAGGACAGAAGAATGGGGCTTCTGTGCTGTTATCAGGACGCTGGCTCTGGGCGGGATGTGGAGGAGGCTTCCACAGCCCGCCTCGCCCATGGCTGGAGTCAGCGCTGCGTCACAGCGAGGACTCTGGAAGGGGGACCCCACCTCTTTGTTGCCGAGGGAGTGACCTTGGGCCGGCCACTCTGCTGAGGCCCGGGGCCAGTCGTGCGCCTGCCTGCCAGCACGGTGATGGGAGGCGGGTGACGGCTGGGAACGGTGAGCAGCCACGAGGTGCCCGCGCTGTGTCGGAAACCGTGGACCCAGCACTCTACAAAAGGCCCCGAAAGCTGGTTGTATTCCTGCACCCATTCTGGGGTGGTGAGAGGAAACCAGGCAGCGGGCAGGCTTGCACTGTGAGGGTCTGTCCAAAAAGAGGACAGAGCCCAGTGAAAAGTTGGCAAGGATTTGCCCCAACGGTTCATTTCTTCCATAGGAATATATTTTAAATGCCCCCTGCTCCTGAAATTGGAGCTCCAGGTTAGCGTGGTCTATGAAGCTGGTAGCAGAAGCCTCTAGAACAAGCTGTATTTCTGCCAGGGATGGTTGGAGACTTGTTGTCAGGATCCGATGACCTAAACTGGGTTGAAGGACACATTGCAAAACTGGGACTGGACTCCTGTCCCCAGGGCCGAGAAGGGAGACTGACCCCAATACCCATCTCCCAGCAGCAGGCGCTCGCTGTCCTCCCCAGCCGAGCACAGAGGGGTTTGCCCTTGAGCCTTTTGAAGTTAGAAGAGGGGTCCTGGCCCTCCTACCCTACCCTGCAGACGGCTGGGGAATGAGGGTCAGCGACCCAGGGCCCACCGCCATGCCCACACATCTGTGAAAGGCAAAGGAATGGAGCAGTAGCTCTTTCCCAAAAATCTCTAGCCAGCTCTGACTCAGCCCAATTTCTTCAAATGCTTGTGCTCATCTGTTAAGCTGGGACGGAGCAGGCTGCCTTGGAGAAGGGCTAAGCCACGGTTGACGCCCTGCCAGCCCTCCTGGGAGGGGCACTCGCGAGACAAGAGTGAGACCACTCCCAGGTGCCTAGGACAAAACCTTAGGAGTCATCCAGAACTGATATTCTATTCTGCAACTATTGCAATTAGTAATGGAAGAAAATGTAGCATTCATGTGGAGAAAGTGGCCCTAGTGGCTGCTGAGGGTAGGGAGTGAGAAGAAGAGATGTGATGTGGGGGCATTTTCAGGACTTGGAGTTGTCCTGGGTGGTACTGCAGGGACAGTTGCTGGACATTGCGTGTCCTGCCATGGCCCACTGGGTGGACTGGGGGAGAGTGTAAACAGCAATGTAAACCACTATCCATGTGGTGCAGCAGTGCTCCAAAATGTATTCACCAAATGCAACGAATTTCCCACGATGATAAAAGAGGTTGTTGAAGTGGGAGGAGTGGGGTGAGGGGGGTGGGGGGTATATAGGGACCTCATATTTTTTTAATGTAAAATTATAATTAATTAATTAATTTTCAAAAAAGAAAAAAGAATCACCCCTGGGTTCCTTATCCAACCCAGCTTTCCATAACTTAGAAACGCAGCGGAACAGTTATCCCAGGCCCACCAAAATACCTAGAAACCATCCCAGTGGTTCTTTTCTTCTCTGCCAAAAGGAGTCATCTCCAGGCATGTACTAGGGCTTGGCGGGGATGGAGCCTGGAGATGACGAGAGGAAGGACGCTGGCCTGGGAGAAGCCAGAGTCCACTCCTTCCAGAAGTTTCTGTGCTGCCTGAATAGACCAACCAGCACACAAAAGCCTTTTTGTCGCCCAGTGGTTCTCCAGGAGGAGTGCTTGATAAGTCAGATCTTACAATGGAGTACCCACTAGAGCAAATTAATGAGTGCAGATTGGGAATTCAAATAGAGATGGCTGCACGCAGGACATTCAAGCCGCACCTGTTCTTTTTTTTTAATATATTTTTATTTCAGAAGTTGTGAACTTACAAAACAATCATACATGTGTATGGAATTCCCATACAACACCCCTTCACCAACCATTGTGGAACATTTATTACAGATTATGAGATAATATCATCAGACTATTGCCACTAACAATGGTCCATAGCATACATTTGACATATTTTTTCCATACCCCCTATTATTAACACAGTACATCTTTGGCATTAATGCAAGAATATTACAGTATTGCGGTTAAACTATAGTCCATATATTACATTAATTATATTTTTCCCATGCTTTTCCACATTCCCACTGTCCTGCAATAGTGACATACATGCATTCTAGTTCACAGAAGGACATTCTTGCATTTTACTATTAACCACAATTCTCATCCACCTCTGGGTTCACTGTGTTATTCAGTACCTAGATTATTCTCTCGCTTTCAGTTGACATTTACAGCCCTTTACAGCCACAATCCCATTTATAAACCAGCGGCTACTCACTATAATGTGTTACCATCAATGCTATCCATTTCCACATTTTTACAATCAAGTTAATTAATTAAATCTTTTACATACATTAAGCATCAGTACTCCTTTGCAGCCCTCCTTTTATCTCCTAATAACCCATACTGTAGGTTTTTAATTCCATGTGTTTATTCTTCATATTTGGTTTATACTAGTAAGATCATGCAATATTTGTCCTTTTGTGTCTGGCTTATTTCACTTAGCATAATGTCTTCAAGATTCACCCATGTTATCATATGTGTCCCAATTACATTTCTTCTTACTGCAGCATAGTAATCCATCATATGTATACACCAAATTTTGTTTATAATTCATTGGTTAATGGATACTTGGATTGTTTCCATCTTTTGGCAATTGTGAATAATGCTACTATGAACATCAGTGTGCAAGTGCCACAGTTTTTCCATTCTTCTGGATATATTCCTAGTAGAGGAATTGCTGGATCATATGGCAGTTCTGTATTTAGATTCCTGAGGAACCACCAAACTGTCTTCCATGGAGGCTGCACCATTTTACACTCCCACCAAAAGTGAAGGAGTGTTCCTATTTCTCCACATCCTTCCCATCACTTATTGTTGTCTTAAAAAAAAAAAAAGGCCTTTCTATGCAGTGTGAGATGGTATCTCATTGTTGTTTTGATTTGCATTTCCTTAATAGCTAGTGATATTGAACATTTTTTTCATGTGCTTTTTGGCCATTTGTATTTCTCTTTGGAGAAATATCTAAATCTTTGCCCATTTTTAATTGGATTGCTTGCTCTTTCATTGTTGAATTGTATGATCTCTTTATATAGAATGGAAATCAAACCCTTATTGGATATGTGGTTTCCAAATATTTTTTCCCATCAAGTGGGCTGCCTTTTCACCTTTTTGACTAATTCCTTTGAATCCCAAAAGTGTTTACTTTTGAGGAGGTCCCATTTAGCCATGTGTTCTTTTATTGCACATTCTTTCAGTGTAAGGTTTATGAATAAACCAGGTACCACCAGGTCTTGAAGATGTTTTCCTACCTTTTCTTCTAAGAGCTTTATGATTCTACCTTGTTTATTTAGGTCTTTGATCCATTTTGAGTTAATTTTTGTATAAGGTGTGAGATAGGGATTTACTCATTTCTTGCTTTCCTTGCTAAACTGTAAAGCCCCTGAGGTCAGACGCTGGATCACATATCCTGTTTGTAGCCAGCTCATGCTGCATCTCCCTCCCACTCGCCAGAGCCTGTCTGTGTGCAAAGCAGGCTCGCAAGACTAGTATGGACCAACTGACCAAGTGTTACAGCATGGCCAGTCCAGTGGCTGGCAGGGGCAGGAGGGAAAAGCTGACAGATCACCCCGGTGGCCCAGAGAAGGGCAGCGATGTGCTGGACCCACATGAAGAGTCTGTGGGGAGTCTGAGCCCAGACATAGGAGGTCTGTGTCACCATCCGATTCTACATTCATCCTCCTTTCTTCATTTCTGGGGTTGTTCTAGATTAAATATAGCCTCTCCACCTTCATGATGTAAGCAAATGGAACCCTAATCCCATCACCAGGCCACGAGGCAGTCCTTCACAGTAGACACGTTTTCCCCACATTATATAGAAGGCACTGAGGCTTAGAGGGTTCAATGTCCACTCCTAGGGATACCCCCAAAGAATTGAAAACAGGGATTCAAACAGAGCCTCGTACACCAGTGTTCACAGCAGCATTATTCACGTGAGCCTCCCAAGTGTCCGTCGACTGATGAATGGAATAATAAAGTGTGGTCCAGCCCAACAATGGAGTATTGTTCAGTCATTGGAAGGAATGAAGTTCCTACAACACAGATGGCTGAGTAAACTAAGCCAGACACAGAAGGACAAATATCCCATTTATAGGAAAGAACTAGAATAAGCAAGTTCATACAGACCAAAAGTAGAGTAGAGGTTTTCATGGGCTGGGGTTGGGGAGGGGGAATTATTGCTTAAGATTGAGTTTCTGTTTGCAGTGATGAAATAGTGTTGGTAATGAATGGTGGCCATGGTAGCACAGCATCATGACTGTAATTAATGCCACTGAATTGTACACTTAGAAATGGTTAAAAATGGCAAATATATATGCTACCATAGTAATTTTTTAAAATGTTAAATGATTTGTGCACAATTGTGCAATTCAGTGGCAGAACTTGGGTCACCCTGGCACCCAAGTCAGAATGTTCTCCATGCTAAGGGGAACCCAAGAGTATTATGCCCCCAGGGACAGTGGATAGGAGGAAGGATGGAAGACCTGTGTCACCTTGTCCCTCTCCTGTGCTCTACCCTGCACCCCTGCTCATGCTTTTCCTCTCCCCCCTCGCATCAGAGGCTGCCACCTGGAACCTTAGCACCGGATGCGGCCTTGGGCCCCCGCTAGAGGCCCGTCTGTGGGCCGGGACCCCTGACAACAGCCTGCACATGCCTCCTTGGTCTTATAGGAACCTAGCCATTGGAATCGGGATCCAGAATTTCCCAGAGGGCCTCGCGGTCAGCCTCCCCTTGCGAGGGGCCGGTTTCTCCACCTGGAGGGCCTTCTGGTAAGTGCTCGCGAGGGCCGGCCATCTGGTGGGTGCTGCCTGATGCCACGTGAGGGGAGCAGCCCTCTGTGGGGGCTTCTTCCTCCAGGAACAACCTCCTCTGACCTGGGAGTGTGCCTGGGGCTTTGGGTCAAGCACAGAGGACCCGGGGGATCCTGCAGCCCCAAGGCTGGAGGAGCCTCAGAAAACTGTGTCCTCTCCAGACCTTCAGCCTTTACCTAAAGCAGCCTGGATGCCTGCGTGCCCCAGGTCAGACCCCTGCGTGGGCAGCCACACCCAGACCCCGCTGGTGGGGAGAACCTGGGTCGACCTGGCGTCTGATGAAATCTGACCACCGCTGTCCCTGAGACACACTGCATCAGCTCCTGTCACAATCCCCTGTCTCTCTGCCAGCCGGGACTTCATCAGTGACACCTGGGATGGTGATGATTATTGCTCTCAAAGCAGTGGTTTCATTTTCCCAAAGGATTTTCCACTCTATTTCCTAATCTGACCCTTCCGATGTCACAAAAGGTGAGCCCCATTTGTCAGGTGGGGGAGCACACAGCCCAAGGAGTTAGACGAACAGCTTGAGTCCTGGGCTCATCAGCAGTGACACTGAGACTGACGTCTAATCTTCTGCCCCTCGACTTGGGACAACTGGCTTTACAACACCTCTTTGCTAAAACACTTGCTACTCTAGAATAGCCATCCAAGACCCACTCATGCTGGCTCAGATGGGGATTTGTTAAAAGGAGAAATCCCACCTTAATCCAAGGTGGGGTGGCGGCAGGTCCTCAGCACACACACAGCCGACGAGTCCCCCTAGTCAGCAGAGGCTGGGAGGGTGCAGCTCCTTCAGAAGGGATGTGGCTGCCCTCTGCACCCCAAACATGCCAAGCACCACCGTCCCTGGAAAGTGCTCACTCGGACTCCTACTAAGTGCCGTGTTATTAACAAGGCCACACAAGTACCAGCTGGTAAGTGGACACATGGAAGGAGGTATTCTATCCATAGATGTGACACTACTTGTCAACAAAGTGGAATGAAGTTCTGATCCACGCTGTGACACGTGCTAAGAGAAAGGAGCAAGACACAAAAGCCCTCACTGAATGATCCCTTACATGCTGAGTGTCCAGGATAGACAGATTCCCAGGGACAGACTAGATGGGTGGTTGCCAGGAGCTGGGGGGGAGGAAGGAATGGGGAGTGGCTACTAATGGGTATGGGGTTTCTTTTGGGGTGATGGAAATCCTGGAATTAGATAGTGGTGATGGTTGCATGAGTTTGTGAACATACTAAAAACCACTGAATTGAGGGGGGAAAAAAAGGAGAAAGAGGAAGACTGAACCCTTGCAAATATCACCTGCCATCTTGCTTCAACACGTGGCAAATGACTATGGGTGAGAAAAGTAACCTTGAGTTGGACTTCCTAGCGCCTTTTAACTGTAAGTTTCTACCCCCCATAAATACCCTTCGTGGAAGGCAGCAGATTTCTGGTACTTTGTATCAGCACCCCTTTGACTGAATAATACAGCCTCTATTCCCACTGTTTTTAATGAAGCCATTGTTTTCCATTTCATGCCTGTCTCACAATTTATTTAGTCCTTTCTCCTTGAATATTGGCAGATTTCTTGGGGTTAGATAGCCTTCCAGAGAGAGGAGTGTGGGTTTTATGGTGGCCATAGGGTCCATTTCTAGAAGAAAGTTGCTAGGTCACAGATCATGCATATTTTTTTTAAGAATTTTTATGAAATTGCTGCATCTGACTATTCATGACAAATGAGCTTGGAGCAAAAACAAAAAAACAAACAAAAACCCACTGAATTGTACACTTTAAATGGGTGTATTGTGTAAATATGGTATGTGAATTATATTCAATAATGCTATTATTTTTTAAAATAAAAGACTACATAGGAAACTTAAAATTCTAAAAGAAATGGAGTGAGGTCTGCTGTAACTGTTTAATAGGGAGCTGGCAAAGGAGAAGGAGGTGGTAAAAAAATGAAAGAGGAGGAGGAGAAAGTGCTTTCGTACCACCACGCTCAGAGCTACAGTGGAAAAACCCGGATGCATTTCTAGAGTGTAGCCAGCCGTCTGGGCCTGGGGAGTGCCAGCTGTGCTCTCTCCCCCCGTGGCACATGTCTCTATTCTCTCTTAGGTACGGGCAGCTCAGCGGCATGGTGGAGCCCCTGGCGGGGGTCTTCGGTGCCTTTGCCGTGGGGCTGGCGGAGCCCATCCTGCCCTACGCGCTGGCCTTCGCGGCTGGAGCCATGGTCTACGTTGTCATGGACGACATCATCCCCGAAGCCCAGACCAGGTTGGGAAGCTTCCCCGCGCTCGTCTGTCCCACCCCAGGCAGGCCCCGGCACCTCGAGCTGCCCTTTCTTCCTTTGCCTCACCTTTCTTTCTTTCTGCCCCCTTCCTGCCCTTTCCCAAGATCATCCTCACCCCGTCCTCCACTGTGCTTTCTAAAACCCAGAGAAGGAGGAGAAATGAACAGGTGGGTCAAAAGACAAAGCGCTGTTAGGCAGGCACTTCCCGTCTCCCCACCCACCCCAGTGGAATTAGTACTTTTGTATATTGTCTCTCTTTCTCTCTCACTTTAGATTTTTCTGGGGCTGAAGTGAGGGGAGAGGTGAGCTTCAAAATGTTAGCCAAAGTGACATGCATGTGTCGAGAGGGTATGGGTTTGCTTTGTTTTGGTTTGCTTTTTTATGGCAGAATGATTTTTGAGGCCAGCTTACAGGGTCAGATTAAAGGATGTCTTCAAAAAATAATTGTCACTCTTTATTATGCAAGCATGGACTCCATAGCCATGCTAGGTGACCTTAGGCATGCTAAGTGACAATGCTATGCAAGCTGTGCTAAATTGCTTCTCTGCCTCAGTTTCCCCACCAGTAAAATGGGAATGATAGTGGCTCTGACCTCACGCTATCTGGATTACATGAGTTCATTAATTTGTCTGGCATATAATAAGCCCCAATCCATGTTAGTTGTCAATATTATTATCATAATTGCTAGTAGTTGTGTATTTCCTAGTGGAATTGGACACTGTAAGGGATGCTTTCAGTCTAGACATGGTCTCAGAGGGCATTAAGATCTTCTTTTTCTTCACCTCCCTTCCTTCCTAGCGGCAATGGGAAGCTGGCATCCTGGGGCTCCATCCTGGGATTTGTGGTGATGATGTCATTGGACGTTGGCCTGGGCTAGTGCTGAGAAGCTTCTGACCCAGGAAAGCAGCACGAGGACACGACAGTGGTGGGATTCTGCGGAGCCATGAGCCTGGTCCTTCATGTCGAAACATTTCCCTTCCTCTCCTTTTTATCTCATTATCCTGATTGACTCTGATTATAACATGACTATTTTCACCTTTCTTTTGAGGGAGATAGAGGTTTTATTTGGAATTACAGTTGTCATGGAACTACAGACCTTTGGCCACTGAGTGGGATCTTTTTTTTTCTCAGTGGGATTATCAAGAGGACATACAGATCAGGGAAATCTCTGCTTTGGTTCCTTCCACCTCCCTCGCTAGACTCTTTGCAACTCCTCTAAGATCACCTACAGAAAGAAGCAAGCTACCAAGAGGAGTCTCCTGAGCTCTTTTTGCCTAGTGACTCAGAGCACAATGGCCAGGACATCTCCTTTCTGCCCCTCCCGATTTCTTCATCCTCTGCCCACCCAGACCAGAACTAGAAGATCATGGACAGAGCAACCTACTTCCAAGGACTGGCCAGCCCAAGGAGGGACGTACCTTCCTCTACCTCCCCAAAGCGAGATGCTGTATGGGAAGGGGGCACTGACAAAGGGAAGGAAATTGGATAGTTGTCTTCTTTTTTAAGGCACAGATTGACACTATTGAAGTTAATGGAATTAGGACAACTGTGAACACACAGTGAGCCCTTTGAAAAGATGATAGAGTAAGTGTAGCTTAGACTGGAGGCCTCTGCTATCGAGGGATGGGAACACAGATTCCAAGAGCAAAGTGGTTTGGCAGGGTTTCCAAACAGTCCACTCCTTCCACACACATAGCTTTTCCAACAAGGTTGATATAACTTGTCTGCTTCAAACATAGTGAAGATCTATCATCCTCAATGATCAAAAGAGCATCTAGGGCCCTGAGTAGCCCCCACTGGAAAGGTAGGCTGCCCAAGAGCCAGGTTTTCAGGCTTTGTGTTGTCAACAACTGCCCTCTAAGTTTACATGTTCAGCTGCTTCCAAGGGTGAATCTCCTGCTCTGGGGATGTTCTGAGACCCTAAAGCACTGATGATCAAAATTGAAGACACATTTAGAGGTTTGATTGGTTGAGATTAACTGGTTTGATGGATGGTGTACGTGTTTTATTTTGATGTCTTTGTATGTAGTTCTACGTTATGCAAATTGTTCTTTCTGATGGAAAAGACCTTATAACTGTGATTAATATCAATAAAGGGGGCATTGTTTGGGATGGTCTGTGCAATGGCCAGTTCTTCTCAAAGCTGCTTCTGTCCAGGGATAATACAAGACCAACTAAAGTTAGTGGGAACATCACCCCTACCCAACACCAGTAGAATGCAAAGGAAAGGGCTCAGGTGAGAAAGGCTAGTCAGATTCTTGTCTGCAAACATCGGCATCCTACTCCAGCTTATTTAAACAGAAAAGGAATTTACTGGGAAGTTCTCAGGGAGCTCAGGGAATCTATAGGAGAATCAGGCTTAAAAATGGGGAATATCCAAGGAAGCTAGAGGTCTGGCACTATGGCCCGATCATGCCTCAGGAACGTCTCCTTTTGGGTACCGTTGTGGGTCACTAGACACTGGACATCACCAGTGAAACTGTTGCCCCTCCTTGCAGCCAGCACCACCATGAGAATGACCTCTACACAACAGTGAGTCTTGTGTCCTCTTCTGGGCAGGAGTATCCAGCTAGCAGAGCTGGTCTTGCCCCTTAACCAAGACTCATATAATAATGGATTTTTCCAAATTTAGGAAAGAGTTCAGATGCTGAAGAGCCACAAAAAGAAAAAAGAAATGTGTATAACAACTGCACTCTTTCTCAGCTCAGCATCTGTAGACACTCTAATTCCCCTACTTACACTTATAAAAAAACATTTCTGCTTAGATAATGACGTGATCCCTCAACCAACCAAAACTTAACTCATTGCCTTTCCAAAGGGAACTGCCCTAATGCATTGGCAATTTTTGCAACCAGGATCTCTGAGTAATGTCCACTCCTTTTCCAGTGGTCACACTCACATTTCATCTTTCTATAATCTGTGGACTACTGTGTAAAGTCAACCATAATCATGTACTGTATAAGAGAATAAAAAGTGGAAAGAAAAGGCAATTAGTTAAAATGTTCAATAGACACATGTATTAGTTTCCTGAGGCTGCTCTAATGATCACTGCAAACTCGATGGCTTAAAAAAACAGAAATTTGGGAAGCGGATTTGGCTCAACTGGTAGAGTGTCCACCTACCATATAGAAGGTCCAGGGTTCAAACCCAGGGCCTCCTGGCCCAAATGGTGAGCTGGCCCACGTACAGTGCTGATGCACGCAAGGAGTACCATGTCACGCAGGGGTGTCCCCCACGTAGGGGAGCCCCACATGCAAGGAGTGCACCCCTTAAGGAGAGTCACCCTACATGAAAAAAGTGCAGCCTGCCCAGGAGTGGCGCTGTACACACAGAGAGCTGATGCAGCAAGATGATGCAACAAAATGAGACACAGATTCCAGGTGCCGCTGACAAGAATCCAAGTGGACACAGAAGAACACACAGCGAATGGACACAGAGAGCAGACAACTGGGGGTTGGTGGGAAGGGGAGAGAACTAAATTTTTAAAAAATCTTTTTTAAAAAAACACAGAAATTTATTCTCAGTTCTAGAGACCAGAAGCATGAAATCAGTATCCTGGGCTGAAATCAAGATGACAACAGGGCTACACTCCCTCTGCAAGTTCTAGAATCTGTCCCTTGCTTCTTCTGGCTTCCAGAGTCTTCTGGCATTCCTTGGCCTGTGGTTGCATCATATTAGTCTCTGCTTCTGTGGTCCCATTGCCTTCTCCTCTTCTGCCTATTTTCAGATTTCCCCCTTATGCCCCTTTTAGAGGACCTATGTGATTGTATTGAGGACCCACCCAGATAATCCAGGTCAATCTTCCCATCTCAAGACCCTTAAATTAATCACACCTGCAAAGTCCTTTTTTGCCATATAAGGTGACATTCACAGGTTTCAGGGATTAGGATGTGCATATTTACCCTACTCCTCTAAGTAAGAGTCCACAGATGATATTTAGTATCCCCACTTTAGTTTCCATTCAATGTTCACACTTTCTTTAGTGCGTACCTCATATGGATAGGACACTTTGTGCCATGCAGTGGCCCCATCCCTTATTCCTCATGGTGCAGAGACCAAGGCAGCCTTTCCTCCATATGTGATTGTAGCAGTCTTCCTTTAACTTCCACCTCCCTCTCAGGGAGGCTCCTGAGAGGACCATTTGAGCTTTAACTGTGTCCCCCTGGCCTGGCTGTCAGGGTGTAGCAGCGGCAATATTTCCTCAGAAGCAGTCACTACAGTCAGTGTTGTAACCCACCTTTTTGGCCTGAAAACCTAATGGCATGTGAAACCCCAGATGGCCAGTGGATAAGTCTAGACAATTATATTCCCTTGTGGAGCATTCCTTTCTTGGGTACTAAAACCCTAAGCCAGTGGAGTCCAAAGTGATGAGATTGAGAGCCATTAGGTAAAATGGAAGGACACCACCCCTGTGGTAGATTGAAGTATGTACCCCAACAGAGACATAGTCTCAATCTTCATCCACATTCTTGTGGGTTCAGCCCATTTGTAACCCACTGAAGGACCTTCTGGATGGTGGTGTTTTTAATTAAGTTGTGGCCCAACAGAATCAGGCTGGGCCTTAATCTGTATGACTGGAGTCATTTAGAAGCACAAGAAATTGGGTTGTAGAGGGTCAGAGGCCACAGCAAGGAGTCACAAGTCAACAGAAACCTGGAAGAGCAGACACAAGCTATGTCACAGGAGGTGTTGGTGCAAGCCAAGGAACCCCAAGGACTGTGGCAAGCCAGCACCAGAATGCTACAGATTCCCAGAAGAAAGCCATAGTCTTGTTGACGCCTTGACTTTGAACTTCCAGCCTCCAAAGTCGTGAGATAATAAATGTTTATTGTCTAAGCCAACCAGTGTGTGATATTTGCCATAGCAGCCTGGCAAGCTAAGACAACCCCAATAGCATGGCTGTGGGAGAAGTAGCAACATGATTGATCACTGGTTCAGAACAAACACCCACGTTAAAGAACACCATGTCAATCTCATTAGGGATTGTCTCAGAGCTAGTCCTGAAACCAGATCTTCCATAAGTCATGCCACACAGTTCAATAGAGCTGTCGTGGCCAGGGTATCAGCCCAACTGCCCTCTTTCACCATAATGTAAATTCCTTGGTCAGAAGTAGTGTTAGGTAGGGTGCCACTATGATATGACAGTGAGGCCAAGCAAATGTAAGTCTAGATGTATGAGCCTGCTTCAGTGAGGATTAATCTCTGTTCTTCCCATGACGGAAGAAGCCCAGAGTGATCCATCTGCAACTAAGTACCCTGTGAGTGCCCCTGGACTATCATCAGTAACAGGTTATGCATGAATCAGTTGAGAAAGCAATCATGTACCTGGGGAAGGAAACTATCCCCCACAGAGTGATTAGTTGATCTTGTCCATTTCATTGTTAAGATCCTCCTCCATAGTGGGGGACTTTGGGTGACCTTTAACTCGTATGACAATTATTTTCACATTTGGCCCATTCTGAGAGGTGCAACAATGATATGTCAACCCAAATCTCTCTGCCACCAAACCTCCAATCTTGCTTCTTCCCAGTTTTTTACGATTTGGCCAGACCATTTGTCATTGCTCATAAATTGCTGTAGCTTCTTGCATCAAACCATCTTTCCTTTCAGGCAAAGGGGACAAAGAGCTATGTGCTTAGAGTTGTCCTCATGGGGAGGTTTTTACCTCATCCACCATCCTTACTGGGACTGTAACCTCTCAGCAGCCCACTTCAAGATCAGTCCAACATAACTTGCAGAGCTATCTGTTATACTAGGTTCAGTGCTTTTTCCTCACTCAGTCATTGGTCCTTGGAAACTCCCCTTGATACCAGTTTTAGATTTATGGAGGGTTCAGGAGTAAGCACATGTAGAATGTGAGCTATCTTGTTAATGCAACTTAGTTGTGTCTTTAGGACCTGCTTAGGACCAGACCCATTTAAGCCACTTCTTCTTGGTAATGAGATTTTTTTTTTTTTTAAATCAAAGAATTGTATTTCCAAGACACAAGGGGAATGCATGGGCAATAAAGATACAAACAGACATTTGCAACTTGATGTTCACGGCAGCAATTTTAACAATTTCTAAAATATGGAAAATACTCAAGTATTCATCAACAGAGGAGTAGATAAACAAAATGTGGTATATACATACAATGGAGTATTAATCATCTGTAAGAAGAAATTAAATGAGAATGAAAAGGCAATATGGATGAGCCTAGAGGACATTATGTTGAGTGAAATAAGCTAGACACAAAAGGACAAATATTGTATTTTCTTGAATGTTAGTTAACCCAATACTTGATGGACAGCCTGGGTCTCAAGTGCCACCCAACACATTTTAGGAATAATCCCCTGGTTTTCAACGGTCTGTCTATACTAAGACCCTTCTGGTCTTAGCTTTTTGTGCTAGCACAGCAAATCAAGTCTTTGTAGCCAGTTCTCTACATCAGTAAATTCAGACCAGTTTTAAAGGATGTTCTTCCCTCCATTATTAAACACCATAAAAATCCCCTAATTTTCCCCCAAATTTGCCAAATTTTTAAAAAGCCTGAAATAACATCAGTTTGTACTCATTACCCTCCCTGATATGACTGCTGTTGTCCTTCCCTCTAGGACATTCTATGATCTCTCTCTCTAAAAGTAAATCATCCCTAATGAGACTGAGAATTTGAGGAGGGGAGGGCAAGAGGAGAACTAGCTTTCTCTTGAAGGACAAGAGGATTTTCAGGTTCTACACTTTCCTGGTCAATGCTCCAATTTCTTTTGGAAAGGCTATGGTTTTACCAACAGAAATTCAGCCAGCCTTCAGGATCCAAATTTGCATTTAGTTCTCTATTTTCTCAGCCTTATAGATACAAGAGAAGTAAAAGGATCTTTAAGAGTGGTCATAAAAAGCCCTAGCTTTCAATCTGTTCCTTGAGCTACAGAGTCTGGGACTTGAGCTTGCCAGTGTCTTTTTGGAAGCTGCTCGGCCATCTCTCCTCAATCTTCATATCTTGACCCTATTTTTGGGGCAGAAACACCTCATGTCCTCAAAACTTTGCCTTTAGGGAAGTGGATTTGGCTCAATGGATAGAGCGTCTGCCTACCATATGGGAGGTCCAAGTTTCAAACCCAGGGCCTCCTCGACCCATGTAGAGCTGGCCCATGAGCAGTGCTGATGCGCACAAGGAGTGCCATGCCATGCAGGGATGTCCCCTGCGTAGTGGAGCCCCACGCACAAGGAGAGCACCCTGTAAGGAGAGCCGCTCAGTGTGAAAAAAGTGCAACCTGCCCAGGAGTGGCGACACACAAAGAGAGCTGATGCAGCAAGATGATGTGACAAAAAGAGACACAGATTCCTGGTGCCACTGACAAGAATATAAGTGAACACAGAAGAACACACAGCGAATGGACACAGAGAGCAGACAACTGGGGGGGGGGGCAGGGAGGGGGAGAGGGGAAAAAAAAAAGCCAAGAAAGAAACAGCCAATCAAAAAAGGAAAAAAAAAGAAAATACTTTACTTTTAATAGGCACTTAATTCCAGATGACTATAGGCATTTTAATTAGGTATTTCACCCTAAGTAACCAGAGTTCCAGCTCCATGTATGAACTTGAACTTGATTTTATCCGTTTTTCATTAAGGCACTAACCTCAGTTAAGGCAGATACTAATTCCACAGCCCCCCAGTTTCCCAAGGATCTGTTACCTACTACCAACTCCAAGCCAGGGATTAACTATTGGAAGAATATTAGAAATCTCACAAAACTGGCTAAAATGTAGGAAATCAGGGTTGGAGAAAGAGAAGGAGCTTAGGAGCTCAGGATCAGAACCAAGGTCAACAGCCTGATTGGGGAACTTCTTCCACCAGATTCTGTTCATCTCCCCCAGTACCACCACTGCTGGGCATAGGACACCATGAGTGAGTTATCGATTACATCACCACCCCTGCCAGCATGGACTCAAAGCTGTCCTCCTGGCTTTGTATTGCCTGTTTTATACTCCGAATCTTGGGCTGAGTCATATGATTGACAAATTTTAAATTATGCATTCTGTCCTAGCTTCCAGGGAACATATACCTAGGCATTTCTCCTTCCATATAGGAGGTGAGATCCTTCTCTATATCCCACCAAAATTCACATATAGCAGACTCTTCATATGTAGGATTGGGGGCAGACATAAAGAAGGAAAAGGGAAGGGAAGGGAGGAGGGTAAGCTCCTTCTTTCCTTGGAAGGTGTGGAGGTTTTGAGCTAGCAGGAAAACCTACTTTGCTGACCCAAACTACATGGCATTTCTACTATTTTGAGAGTGAGGTCCACTGAGGAAATATACTGGTTTGTCTTTTGTGGACCACAGAAAAAATATGTTCTTAAGCTAACCCATTCCTGGGCCTGCAGACACAGTGTAGTTGGGGCCTTTTGATTAGATTGAGTTAGGGGACTTGATTAGATCACTTGATTAGATTGCTTTTGATGGGATTACATCAGTGAGGCATGACCTAGATTGGGTCTGAGAACATACAGAGAGAAAGAAGACACAGAGAAAAGAAGTCATCATTTTGATCCTGCCATGTGAGAGAGGACGGAAGGATTGCTAGCTGCTGAAACTGAGCCAAGGAGCTCCCAAGAGGCTGGGCCCATGAGCAGCTCAAGGCTGAAGGAGGGGGCCCTGAAAGAGACAACCTATATGCCTGATCACCCACTGCTGCACTCCAGGAGATGGTGAGCCTTGAAAGGAAGGCTGGGACTTCAGTAGAGATCACCCACCATCTTGCCTTGCCACATGACAGGATGCCAGGATTGGCAGTAGCTGAACTTGGTAAGAAAGCAGCTCTAATGATGCCTCGATTCGGACATTTTCACAACCTTGAAACTGATTTTCCTCTAAGGAATTTCCCATTATAAAATCCAATCCGTTTCTGGCATTTTTTGCATCAACAGCCTTTGACAAACTAAGACATATACCTACGGAATCATGGAGGAAACTCATGCCACCTATCATTGTCAACCAAATAGGAATCTCCAGCCATCACCAGATGTTTGAGGGAAGCCAGCAGTATGAAAGAGAAGACCCAAGAAGAGCAAAGAAAACAAATGACTCTGGCAGAAAAGTAGGCAATTCAGGGAACTGAAGGAAACATCTTTGTAAAATCTGATTAATAGTTTAGGAAAGAGTCAACAGATTATTGCATCAATATGAATGAGCTGTTTAAAACCTGAGCAATCAGAGAACAAGACGAGAAAACTGAGACCAAGGAGTAAAAGCTTATTCAGGATCACAGCTGGTAGTTGTAGTCCCTGAGATTTTTGAACCCAATTTTGCTGACTCCAGAGCTCAGCCTATGAGCTCTTTGTTTAATTGGCCACAACGGTCGCTTGCTTCTGTCCCTCCTCCCCACCCCACACCCAGTGTTAGCAGCATTTGTTCCCAAGTTTTCCGTATTGTCCCAGCCCCTGCCTCCCTTACACAGCCCAAGCAGGTCTCAACCATAGTTGTATGTTAGAGACACCTGGGGTAGCTTTTACAAATTACCCCTGCTCAGAACACCTAAAGGGACTTTGACTTAATTACTGGCAAAGGTGACTAAAATGCCCATCATGATTGAAAGCCCTGCCCTGGACATCTGCAAGGCACTCAGGAAAGGGGATTATTCTGAACACTCAGGCCAAAGGCCCAGATGATGGAGACCAAGAAAGCCAAGCTGCAGAGGAAACCTGGAGAGTTCATGCCATTGTCAGATACCACAAGAACCCATGAATCCCTGGAGCCACTAAGTTGAGGCAAGTATCACTATGAAGAGCAAACCTCTGGGTGGAGTGGACATAACCATCCCAGGGTCCACAGGATGGAGGAATAGAGTATGGATTAGAGTGGATTTACTGATAATCTACTATGGAACTATTGTGATTACTAATGGAAGAAACTGTAGCACTGATGTGGAGAAAGTGGCCGTGGTACCTGCTGAGGGTAGGGAGAAGGAAGAAGAGATGTGATGTGGGGGCATTTTCAGGATTTGGAATTGTCCTGGGTAGTACTGCAGGGACAGTTGCTGGACATTGTATGTCCTGCCATGGCCCACTGGGTGGACTGGGGGAAAGTGTAAACTAAAATGTAAACCATTATCTATGCGGTGCAGCAGTGCTTCAAAATGTATTCACAAAATGCAATGAGTGTCCCATGATAATGAAAGAGGTTGTTGTTATGGGAGGAGTAGGGTGAGGGGGGTGGGGGGTATGTGGGACCTCATATTTTTTTTTAATGTAACATTTAAAAAAAATAAAGAGGAAAAAAAGTTTAAAAAAAAGCAAACCAAGCTATTTGTATTGAGGAAGGTGTTTTTCAGTTGGTAGGGTGGGGATGCCTGCAGAATTCTTTATTTAATTGTAAGGAGAGAGTGTTCCGATGTCAGCTGAGAGCAGGACCTCACTGGGGACGCTCTGAGTACCTTCTCTACATCTTGTGAAGACGTGGACATATGGATCGGTGGGTGGGTGGGACAGTGGATCTCAAAAGTACAGCTAACTGGTCTTCTCTTGCACCCTGGTGGTGACCTGCCACCCCCATCCATACTCCTGTTCACCCCCTATCCAAACACACCTCTGCCCTCTCACTGAGCACTGGCAAAAGTGCAGACAACCATGGAAACCCTGGCAGCCGATTTAGAGGAGCGCTGCACTCCTTTGTCTAACTGGGAGCCGTCTGGAGTGGCCGAGGGCAGTGCTTTCACCGATTCACTTTGGGAGCAATAAATGGCTTTGTTGTCACATTTAAAATGGAAAGTTGGTTGTGGCAGGGCAATAGCATAAAGATTCTTGTCTCTATTCTCTGATGTAACATTACCAGGTTAAAAAAAAAAATCCTACAGCCCCACAAAGCTTACTGGCCGAGGATGGGTTTCCAGATTTGAACTGGCAAACAGCTAGTCCTGCCACCTCTGTCCCAGACGGAGGCAAAGAGACTGGCTGAGTGAACCCAAGCCTCTCACCTGCTGTGTGTTCGTGGGCAAGACACTGCCACCCTCTGCATCAGTATTGGTGGGTTGGAAAAATGAGAACTGTCCTGCCTGGGCTCTCCAAGCCCCAAGATGAAACGTGAGAATAGGTGTTTTAAGTACATTGCACTCTTAAAAATAAAGTATTTGCTGATCTGAAGAGGGACTTGGCTCTCTTTGGAGACAGGACAATCTGATCTATTGTGAATGAGAAGTGGGGAGGTGGAGGCAGGTATTGGAATCCTCTCTGTCTGGGGTTCTAACAGATGACACCCCTCCCCCCCCCCCACTTCCCCTGCGTGCTCAGGAAGAGACCAAAAGGGCATTCGGGGGAAGTGGACTTGGCTCAGGGAATAAGGCACATGGGAGGTTCAAGGTTCAAACCCTGGGCCTCCTTGACCCGTGTGGAGCTGGCCCATGCACAGTGCTGATGCTCACAAGGAGTGCTGTGCCACATGGGGGTGTCCCTCGCGTAGGGGAGCCCCAGGCGCAAGGAGTGCGCCCCGTAAGGGGAGCCGCCCAGTGTGAAAGAAAGTGCAGCCTGCCCAGGAATGACGCCACACACGCGGAGAGCTGACACAGCAAGATGATGTAGCAGAAAGAAACACAGATTCCCGTGCCGCTGACAACAACAGAAGCGGACAAAAAGAACACGCAGCAAATGGACACAGAACAAACAACTGGGGCGGGGGGAGGGTATCAAAGGGGAGAGAAAGAAATAAAATAAATCTTTAAAAAAAGGGCATTCGGTAGGCAAGGACTGTGCCAGGCAGGATTCTTCAGGCTCTCACCACCTCCTTCCGTCCTCAGTGACTTCGACGTGATTATCCCTACTCTGTGGACTTGGTGGGTAAAGGTCCTCACGTTCTGAGGTGAGAGGTAGTGGCAAGGTCAGTTCTCCCGGCGCGGGGCGGGCAGGGACAGCAGGATGTGGAAATGGAGTCGCCCAGGCCCTCCTCACCTCAAGTGTTCACGGTCGCCTTTGGCATCGTCCTGAGCACCTGCTGGATCTGTGGACGTCCAGAGCAAATGAGAGCCCTAGGGCTGCGCTTTTCCTTTTCCTTAACACGGAGGTATGATTTGCAGAGTAAAACGCACGTATTTTAAGTGTATACAGCTCCACGGTAGATTTATGTGCGCATCCCTTAGCCCAGCCCTGCTGCAGGGTCTTCTAAACCGCAGGGTGAACTCCCAAGGTCACGGGTCCGCTCTCCTCGGCTAAATGCCCTGCGCTCGCTCGGCTCAGGTGCCACCAGCTCCGCCGCGCGGGAGGGGAGGGGCCGGGCGAGCCGGGCGCGGCGCGGGCCCGGCAAGGCTGGGCTGCCTGAGTCCGCGCACGTTTCCCGGGGCGCGGCGGGCGCGGAGTCACCGCGGAGCCTCGCGGGCTCGGCCTCCCCCCGGCTCCTGGCGTGGCGCCGGGGGTGGGTCGCCGCGCGGGCTCCGCGGACGGCGGGGCCCTGTTTACCTGCGCGGGGCGCGGCTGCGGGGGCGGCGGCCGGCTTTGCACGCAACGGACAGCCCTGCCCTGCGCGCCGCGGGCACGCCGGCCTCCGCGGGCGGCCGCGCGGCTGGAGGGAGGCGGCGGGCGCCCTTGTCGCCTGCCTGGCTGCGGAGAGGCCAGCCCGACGCCAACGGGGTCTCCCGGCTTCGCGGGGCTCCCAGCCGCGACCCTCCCAGACTGTCCCTTCCGAGGGTGGATCCGGGTTTTGTGGACCCTGAACTTTAAACAATTTGGGGGCTCTTGGGGAGAAATGATACTGAATTACAAGTATGGCATAGGTGCGCGGCTTTGCTGGAGACGCCTGTGCGTGAGAGTCTCTGAAACAGAGGCTTCATTTACGTCGCGGGGTCCCCCAGTACTCTCTTGCTTGATTTTACCTGCCTGAGCGCAGCGCAGGGAAGCCTGAAGAGCTGAGGGATTTGGAGCCCCTTTAGTGAGTTCACGTTTCCTCTAAGGGAAGGGAAGTGCCCTGTGCGTGGAGGCAGGACCCTCACAGCTTGGAACTGTGCTGCTCTCTCCTCCGGGAGAGAGAAGTGGAGGTGGGAGAAGGAGGACTGGCTTCCTCCCTCTAGGAGGATGCCAGGGGGAGGCTGGGCCAGGGCTGCCAGGGAAAACGTGGGAATAGCGTCCCTGACCGACCTCTGGATGATATTCGGCCCTTCCCCATTTCTAGTACTCTTTCTCCTCCCAGTGCCCCAAGTCTGCCAGCACACGGAAGGTGAAGGGGTCCTCCAGTGCCCCCAGGGACTGCCTCTGAGACCTCCGCAGCCTCCAATGGGGCTGCTCAGTCTCAGGACCGCCAAGCATCCTGATGGCTGAAAGTGGCTGGGAGCAAAATACCAGCAACGGGGTGGCTTTTATAAAGGGAATTTATTAGGGCAAAGGCTTACAGTTCCCAAGCTGTGAAAATGTCCAAATCAAGACACCATCAGAAATTTTGTCTCACCACAGGTCAGCCTCTGGAGATCCTTGAGGCACGGCAAGGTGGTGCGGGGTCTCCACGGTCTCCTCCAGGCTCGCTCTCTCCCCGAGCTCAGCTTGTGGGCAAACAGGCATATGGCTTGTATCTTCCGGGCCTGTCTCTTTAGCTTTGGGCTACTTTGCTGATTCCAAACTATCAGAGTTTTTCTGAGCCTCTCTGGCTATAGGTGATCCTGGAGTCCTCTCTCTTGCATGGCAGGGTCAAAATAGCAGCTGTCTTTCTGTCTGTCTCCATTTACATAAGACTCCAATAAAAGGATTGTGACCCCACCCTGGGTCATGCAATCTAACCGAAGGTCACTAAAATAATATAATCAAAAGTGATCTAATCATAGACAACTAGCAAGATGGCATTGGAGTAAGGAGCTCATAGAGGCAGCTCCTGCTACAGGGCAGTTAGTAAACACCTGGAGCTATCCGAAGCACCAACTCAGGGCTCCAGGAGACCAGAAGAGCATCCTGTAACATCCTTGAAGGAATGGAAGGAGGAGACTGCCCATCTGCAGAGAAGACTCATAAGTAGAGCACTCCACACCACAGGGGCTGGTGCCCATTTTCCACTGGAGGCACAAGCCATCTTGGGAGCTGTTCCATGGCTGGGATTGGATGCTCCACTTTCCAAAAACAGGGAAGGAAGAGATGGTTGGGTACCACCTTCAGCTAGTGATGAGTAAATTCAGTGGGCTAAAGTATAATCCTGAGAACAGCTAAAGTTTGAGCCTGTCCAAGTGAGAAAGAGGCTGGGAGCTGCCATCTGAACTCTGCACCTGGCATGAGGGGAAGAGGGATGGACTGAAAATCACAGTTCTGGTAGGGACTGGCTTTTTTCTATCCAGGTCAGATTGCAGCTCTAGCCTAAGCCCCAGCCCCCACTCTGGCAGGGAGGAAGCTGGGGGAACCTGAGCCAGCCTCTCTGGGAAATGACTGGCCAAGCCACAGAGGCTGGTGATCATCCTACTTTAGCAGCACTAGCCACCCCAGGAGCTATTCTGGGGCTGGAATTGGAAGCTCCATTTCCCAAAAATAGGGGAGGAGGAGATGGTTGGGCACCAACTTCAGCTACTGATTAGCAAGTTTAGCTGGCTAAAGTATAACCCTAAGAACAGCTAAAGTATGGAACTGTCCAGGTCAGAACGAGGCCAGTAGCCACCATTTTGACTCTGCCCCCAGCCTGAGGGGCAGCCGAGTTGACTGAAAATCACTGTAGAGATGGTTTCTTTCACCCAGATCAGCCTGAAGCCCTAGCCTAGGTTTCAGCCCCACCTCTGGCAGGGAGGAGGTTGGCGGGACCCACAACAGCCTATCCAGGTAACTGCAGGTACCTTTGACTGGCACAGACTGAATAATCAGAAGTCTACAGGGGCAGCTGCATTCATCTTGGACCCACGCTGCATAGGTTGCTGCCCACACCTGCAGCTCCATCCCGTTCCAGGTGGGGAGAAAGGGGCAGGAAGCCTCATCAGTCTCTCTGGGCAACTACAGTCTAGGTCTGCATGACTTGGGTCATTCTACACAGCTGTGATTCTGTCCTAACCCTGGCAAAGGAGAAAATTGGTAGAAGCTTCATCGGTCCCTGGGGCAATGAGGGCAGCTTGAGCTTCCACAGCTTATAACAATAATTACATCCTTGGCTCCTACTGCACACCCAGCAAGGGAGAAAGGGCAGGAAGCCCTCAACTAAAGAGAAAAACTGCACCCAGAATAAATACTCTAGTAAGCCAGGTGCCAAGACACCAACAAAAATTACAATCTACACCATGAAGCAGGAAGATATGGCCCAGTTAAAAGAACAAGATAAGCCTCCAAATGACATAAAGTAGTTGAGACAACTAATCATAGATGTTCAAAAAATTTCCTTAATAAATTCAATGAGATGGTTAAAGAGATTAAGGATATTAAACAGACATTGGATGAGCACAAAGAAGAATTTGAAAGCATACATAGAAAAATAGCAAATGTTATGGGAATGAAAGGCACAATGAATGAAATGAAAAAAGAAACACTGGAATCATATAATAGCTGATTTTAGGAGGCAGAAGGAAGGATTGATGAGCTTAAAGAAATGGCCTCTGAAAGTGAACATACAAAAGAACAGATGAAGAAAAGAATGGAAAAAATTGAACAAGATCTCAGGAAACTACATAACAGCAAGAGACATGCAAATATACATGGCATGGGTGTCCCAGAAGAAGAAGAAAAAGGAAAGGGGGCAGAAGGAATATGTGAAGAAATAATGGTAGAAAATTTCCCAACCCTATTGAAGGACATAGATATCCATGTCTGAGAAGCACAATGTACTCCCATCTGAAAAAATCCAAATAGAACAACTCTGAGACACATACTAATTAGAATGTCAAATGCCAAGGACAAAGAAAGAATTCTGAGAACAGCAAGAGAAAAGCAATACATAATATATAAGGGATACCCAATAAGATTAAATGCTGATTTCTCACCAGAAACCATGGAAGCAAGAAGACAGTGGTATGATATATTTAAGATACTACAAGAAAAGAACTTCCAGCCAAGAACCTTATATACAGCAAGATTGTCTTTCAAAAATGAGGATGAGTTTAGAGTATTCACAGATAAATAGAAACAGAATTTCTTACCAAGAGAATGGATTTTTGTGAAATACTAAAGGGTGTGCTAGAGCCTGAAAAGAAAAGGCAGGAGAGATGCCTGGAAGACAGTCTAGAAATGAAGATTATATCAATAAGAGTAATTAAAAGTGTCAAGAGTGGTGAAAATAAAATATGACAGATAAAACTAAAATAGGAATAAACTTAACCAATGATGTAAAGTACTTGTATTCAGAAAACTGCAACTCAATGTTAAAAGAAATTTTAAAAGTTCTAAATAACTGGAAGAACATCCCATGCTCACAGATCAAAAGACAAAATATCATTGAGAGTCAGTTCTACTCAAATTGATATCCAGATTCAATGCAATCCCAATAAAAATTCCACCAGCATTTTAAAAAATTTGAAAACACAATTATCAAATTTATTTGGAATGGTAAGTGGTCCTGAATAGCCAGAAATATTTAAAAAGGAAAAGCGAACTCTCATCTCCACACTTTAAATCATATTGCCTAGCTATAGTGGTAAAAACAGTATGGTACTGGCATGAAGACAGATACATAGACCAATGGAGCCAAATTGATGATTCAGAAACAGACCCTCACATGTATGGTCAGGTGATTTTTGACTAGCCTGTCAAACCCACACAGCATGGGCAGAACAGTACATTCAAAATATGGTGCTGAACAAACTGGATATCCATACCCAAAAGAAGGAAAGAGAACCCCTATCTCACACCTTATCCAAAAATTAACTCAAAATGGATCAAAAACCTAAAAACCAAACCAAGAACTATAAAATTTCTAGAAGAAATTATAGGAAAATATCTTCAAGACCTGTTGGTAGGTGGTGGATTCTTTCTTTCTTTCTTTTTTTTATTTCTCTCCCCCCCGCCCCAGTTGTCTGTTCTCTGTGTCTATTTGCTGCGTGTTCTTCTTTGTCTGCTTCTGTTGTTGTCAGTGGCACAGGAATCTGTTTTTCTTTTTTGTTGTGTCATCTTGTTGTGTCAGCTCTCTCCGTGTGGGCGGCGCCATTCTTGGGCAGGCTGAACTTTCTTTTGCACTGGGCAACTCTCCTTATGGGGCGCACTCCTTGTGCATGGGGCTCCCCTACATGGGGGACACCCTTGCGTGGCACGGCACTCCTTGCGCACATCAGCACTGCACATGGGCCAGCTCCACACGGGTCAAGGAGGCCTGAGGTTTGAACCGCGGTTTGAATCCCATATGGTAGGCGGACACTGGGCCAAGTCTGCTTCCCGGTGGTGGATTCTTAAAGGAGATAAGAGGAGGACTGAGATGGACTATTGATGTTTAATGTGTGTATTAGTCAGCCAAAGGGGTGCTGATGCAAAATACCAGAAATGGGTTGGTTTTATAAAGCATATTTATTTGGGGTAGGAGCTTACAGATACCAGGCTACAAGGCATAAGTTACTTCCCTCACAGGCTTCCCGGGTTCCTCCCTTCCTGGGGCTTGCTTCTCTTTCCTTTGTGGGCTTACTTCCTGGGGTTTCAGCCTAAGGCTTCAGCATCAAACTCCAACATCAAAAACCCTCTACTCTGTCCTTTGCCGTGGCTTTTATCTGTGAGTCCCCCTCCACCAAGGGGCGGGTACTCAATGCCCTACTGAACCTCTGAATCCAATATAATCTCATATGCCCAGAGGAAAAAACCAGTTTACAAACATAATCCAATAGTTCTTTTTGGAATTCATCAATAATATCGAACTGCTACAATGTATGTAGAAGTTTTAATTAGCTTTATTGTAAAAGTGTGGAGATGTATAGAGTGCATGGTAACACATAGTGAGTAACAGCTAGTTTATAAATGGGGATGTGACTGAAAATGGTAGTCTAGGGATGTAAATGCCAATTGACAGAATGCTAGAGAATAATCTAGGAACTGACTAGCATGGTCAACCAAGAGGTGGATGAGAATTGTGGCTGATGGTACAGGTGCTAGTTAGAGAAATGTTCATCACTATTGCAGGGTGATGGGGACGTGGAGAAGTGTGGGAAAAATACAAGTGGAGTGACCTATGGACCGTGGTTAGCAGTAATAATATAATATTCTTGCATCGATGCCAAAGGCGTACTGTGTTGATAATGGGGCAGTATGGAAAATGTGTTTCAAATGTACACTATGGACATGGTAACAATCAGATGATTTTATCTGTGTATTGATAGAGGGTGTTGTTTGGGAATTTTGCACATGTGCATGTTGTTTTATAAGTTTACAACTTCTGCCATAAAAATATATTTTAAAAATAATAGGGTGGGTTGGGGGGGGGAATACACCAAATGTAAGATAAGGACTATAATTAGTAGTAAGATTTTGACAATATCTTCCATAATTTGTAACAAACATCTGACAATAATGCAAAGTGTTGGTGGAGCGTTGATGTATGGGACCCCTGTATGATGTTATGCATGTTTGTTTAGTAAGTTCACAACTTTTACTATACACTTGTTTATGTGTGTTCATATATAAACGCTATAAAGATAATACTAGGGTGAGTTGGGGGAAAATACTTTGGTTAGTAGTAATATTTTGACAAAGCTCTTTAATCATTAGTGAAAAATGTTTAACAACAATGTAAGTTATTGGTGGTAGGGTGAAGTACAAGAGTCCTGTATGTTGTTATATATGTTTGTTTTGCAAATTCACAACTCTTACTATACGCTTATTGTTTATGTATGTTTATGTATGAGTGCTATACTTCAATAAATTTTTAAAAAAGTGATCTGATCAAAACGTCCTACATACAATAGGCTTCCATGCACAGGAATGGGTTAGCTTAAGAACATACTTTTCCCGAGTCCACAAAAGACTCAAATCAGCACACATCCTTACAGCCCTGGGCTCCTGCCCTCTGTACAAAGACACAGAAGACATGCGCGAATGAGCTGAAAGGGCAGCTGGACCCTGAGGTCCCGGAGACCCAAGGAAAGGCATGTGGTTCTTTGCTCAGGGTGAACTTCTGCATTTGTACCTCAGCATCCCTACAACCTGCCCTCTCCCAAATTAAGAGATGGATTGGGACGCCTGTGGGATCTTTGCTGAAGGTGGGCAGTGACTCCCTTGGCCTCCTGGTCCGGCAGGGTGGGGAGATGGAGCTTGCCAGTTTGGTTCTGGTGAGGACCCAGCCCTGGAGTTTAAACCCAGCCTCTCCCTTCACCGAGCGCACGAGCCACGCCCCTCCGAGAAGCCCACGATGCCTCGGGAAGGCGCGACCGTAGGATGAGCCTGGGGGTGGCGCGCAAGCAGGAGAGGCCCTTAGCCAAAACCGGGGCTCCGCTTTCTAGGCCTGCAGGAAGAGTGTTTTTTCTGGCCTTTGGGGGCAGGGTTCCTTGTACACTTGGGTCTGTGGCTCACCCTGGGCCCCATACCTTGGAGGGTGTCCCCGTGGAAAAGGACAATTCGCTGATTTAAGGTTAATATTCAAGTTTGCACTTCATCAGGACCTCCCTTCCTACTTTTCTAGTGAAACTGCTGATTGAACTTAGTAAGTGAAATTATGGAAAATGTTTTTTTTTTTCTTTTCATTTACCGACAAGCCTATGATGCAGGTTTTTTTTTTTTTTAAGTCTTTTTTAAATATATGGTTCACGAACGTGCACGTTTCTTTCTGTGGACACTGGCCATATTTGGTAAGTTGGGGAGAGACAGGTCATTGTATTAGTTCCCTATTGCTGTGTAACCAATGACCACAACCTGAAAGCCATGTCCCCTGAACTTCTCTGGGTCAGGCCTCAGGCCCACTGCTCAGGGTCTCGGGGGGCCGCAGCCCAGGGATCAGCAGGACTGCACTTTCACCTGGAGACTTGGGGGGGGGGGCGTGAAGAATCCACCTCCAAGCTCCTGGAGGTTGTTGGACAGTCCACAGCGGTTGTAGGGCGTGGGCCCCAACTTCTCGCTGACTGCCAGCTGGAGGCCCCCTGGCACCTCAAGGCCACTCACAGCTCCTCTCCACGTGGGCTTTCCCGGCACAGCTGCACCCCACTAGCAAGGAGAGTCTCTAGAGCAAGCCTGCTGGCTGGATGGTCCTCCACAAAGTAGCGTGATCACGGGAGGGACACCCCTTATCAGTGCCATATTCTATTGGTTGGGAACAAGTCACGGGTGCTGCCTACACTTGGGTGGAGGGAATGGGGCAAGGGCATAAACGCCAGAAGGCAGGGACGGGGGGTGGGGGAGATGGGATGTCCTTAGGGTCTGCCTGCCACAGTCAGGTATAGGAAAGAGGAATCAGGATTAGGCGAAGGTGGAGAGGGTGGAGGTGGGAGCTGAGCCTGGGGCCTGGGCCTGGGTGACCACCAGATGAGAAGCAGGATGCAGGGCCTCTGCTAGCTACAAAAATTAAACTCCCTGCCTGGCTGCCTGGCGCCCCAGGCTCATCGCACTCGGAGTCCTGCTGCCTCTCCAGCCCAGCCCCCTCCCCACCCCGTGTTCCAGCCACACCCTGCCTCTTGAGCACCCTGCTTCTCTCCCTGGGCCTGTTTATCTGCCCTTTTCTCTGCATTGCAAATTCCTGATGTTCATTCCAAATTCTGCTCCAGCCTCACCTGCCCTCTGCATCCTCCCCATCTCACTAAGCACCTCCAGCCCACGCCCCTGGACATGCTTCTATTAGTTTGCATCACACTGGGTCCTGTTTGCACATATGTCAGCCTACAAGTCAAAGACCTTGTTTAGCCTCCTGCATTGTTCCGGGGCCTCACTCACATGGAGCACACGACCAAGACTGTGCTTGGGATGGGTTGCTAAAGGATCAAGAGGACCAGGCCATCCCTTAGACTGGCAAGTAATATCCTCAAGGAAAGGTCCCCAGTGCCAAAAACTGTTTGTCAGGCTTTGGTACGGCTCGATTGGATAAAGCTGGAGTAAGCAGAGCCATTGGGAAAACTGAGATGCAGAGGCCTGGGCTTGACCTCCGTCATGGGCTGAATGCTCCCCGCCCCCCCTTCCCACCCCCCCGCAAAGGTATTAGGTCCTAACCAGTGACAATTACCCAATATGGTAAAGTCTTTACAGAGGTGATTAACTTAGGGAACTTGAGATAGGGAGATTGTCCTGAATTTTCATAGTGACCCAAAAGTGCAATCAGATGTATTCTTATAAGAGGGAGGCAAAAGGAGATTTGACTTATATGATAATGTGAAGATGGAGGAAAGAGAGATTTGAAGGTGCTGGCCCTGAAGATGGAGGTGATATAGCCACAAGCCAAGGAAAGCCAGCAGCCACCAGAAGTTCTAAGAGGAAGCAAAGAATTCTCTCCTAGAGCCTCTGGCGGGAGCAGAGCACTGCCAATACCTCAATTTTAGCCCTATGGTAGTTATTTCAAACTTCTGGACTCTGGAACTGCAAAAGAATACATTCCTATTGTTTGAAGCCACTAAGTTTGTGATAATTTGTTATAGCAGCCACGAGAAAGGAATACACCCTTCTAGAAGGAAGCATATGATGCTCCTGCAGTGCTTTCACCAAGACCTTGACTCATAAACCCAGGTCAAACTGATATCACAGGTTCATACTCATTCTTTTCATCAATCAGGATAAGCATTACACAACAGACTATGGGGAACCATGATTTTATTCATTCTCTTTTGGTATATGCACTTTGAAGTGGCTCAGGGAATGAATGGAAGAGATGAGTGAGCAGAGAGGGATTGAAGTCACGGACTCCAAGCTGGAGAGGTGGAGTCTCCTGCGTGGGGAATTCCGGTTTTTCTGTCCTCCCCTCCTCAGAGGGGTTTCCATGGGCTGATCCACCAGAACTGTGGCCAACTCTTGGCTTGATCCAGTGGTCAGAACTGGATATACTGAGAGCCCAGGGAGCAGGGCCTACAAATGGAATCTTTCTGCCTTTCCCTCCTGCCGCATCTTCTCTCATTAGTACTGTGGGGCTAAGTACAAAAATACTTCGGCTCTAAGTTACCATTTCCAGGTCGACACCCACAGGGACAAAGCAGGGATGTCTTAATTTGGTCACTGCCTTGACTTTGATCTGCCTTCAACAAAGGAACTTTTAGAAATCAACTCCCAACAGGACACACTCCGTGACAATGGTTGTCTGAGTCTCCCCACTGGCTGGTCTTTTCAGGCAAGAGCTGGGAGGCAAGGAGTGAGAGACAAAGGGACATCAAAACCAAACACCATGGTCCCTCTGGGTCCCCAAGAAGGTGTAAACCTAAAAGTCTCCCAACGACTTTTTAAACAGATGTGTATATTCAAGAATTAGTATAATAGACGTACTAAAAATAGCAGCAACAAAAATCCTGGAGGTCAAAATCAAGCCTTAACTTTCTTGCCTTGGGATCCAAACTTTAACTATAGGAGAGGTTTTGGCAGAATAGACTTTTGAATCTTCTGGTGGAGATTAAAATGGATTATACTCAGGAAACTTGCAAGTTTCATGAGCCCATATCATCCTTGTTCTATCGGGGTGATGTAGCTGGGTTATATTTGTTTAACGTAGAATTCTTGGCAAGCCTATCAGGTTGGCAGCTGCTGAAAAGTCAAACCCTCTTTTTCCAAATTAGAATAACTCTGGTGCCAGTTTCCTAGTGCCATCCCTTCACCTCCCCAGGGCCAAGTGCCACCTCTCTTTGCCCTCAAAGACCCAGACACCTGCAACAGTGACAGCCTCTGGCCAGAAGACACAGCCTCTGGCTAACAACAGGGCCACATTTTTAGGCTTTCCACTCTATGAACTTTGTCTTTCCCAGCTGTGAAAGCCACAGATGACCACAGCTGCCCGGTTTAGCCTCCTCTTAAGAATGGGGTCTGTGATTTGGGCTGGGTAGAGGAGGCGGGCTGAGAATAAGGAGGGAGGGAAGTTAGCAGGGATGCAAGGGGACACCAATGCAGAAATGTGCTGCCTGGGCCTGGGTGGCCAAATAATGTGGCCTTGGGAAAAGGCAAGGTTCCTCAAGGAGCTCACATAGAATCCACAGCACTAAACGTGTGTCTGTGTGGAGGTAACATTGCTGATAGAATGGAAGATTGCGATCAGCCTTGGCGGGGGAGCTCCAAGCAGGGCTTTGTGGTTTGGAAAGAAGCAGCAGGGCACAAGGCTCCTTGAAAAACACACCCTTCGCTGCCCGGGTGCCACTGCCACCCACACCAGTTTCCTCCCATGGGCTCAGCTTCCACTTCCTACCCTTTTCACTGATCAGTGAGGCTGGTGTCACCTGCGGCGCCCCTGAGGCTTTTGCCCATAAGCACCTGGTGCCCTGCTCTTTGCTGGGTCAGTGGCTTCTTGTGCTGTCTGTCGCCGATGCACTTTTCACCACCATGATTCATTTCGATGTCCTTGGCAGGTGTAAATAGGAATTGAGCCAGCCCAGGTGTTAGATGCTTAATTAAGCTGAGAAGGAAAAAGAGCATCAAATCAGGTATTGAACTAGTTGTTTTTGACATTACCTGTATGACATTACCTTGATCTCAGCCAACACATGCTTTAAGAATAAAATTAGCAAGAGGAAAAGAACAAGTGCTTGAGCAATGTGCCAGCTGAAAATGGAATTGCTGCCCTACCAAACATCTTTGGTATTAAATGGGAACCTCAGATATTTTTGAGTGTAACATTAAAAACAATAATAAAGAAAAAAATAGTTAATATTATTGTACTAATCTAATCATCAGGTTTTAATAATGCACTTTTGTTATGTAAGATCTTATTTTTAGAAACCTGAGAATTCTAAACTTTTTAACTACTCATGAGTTTTAAACTATTTTAGAATAAGAAGTTAGAATATAGGGGCATTTTTGGGACTTGGAGTTGTCCTGAATGATGTTGCAGGGACAGATGCTGGACATTATATATCCTGCCATAACCCACTGAATGCACTGGGAAAGAGTGCAAACTACAATGTAAAGTATAATCCATGCTGTGTAGCAGCGCTCCAGAATGTGTGCATCAAATGTAATGAATGTACCACACTAACGAAAGAGGTTGTTGATGTGAGAGGAGGGGGGGTGTGGGAATGGGGTATATGGGAACCTCTTATATTTTTTAATGTAACATTTTGTGTGATCTATGTATCTTTTAAAAAGATAATAAATAAAGTCTATTTCATCTAAAAGAAAAAAAAGAATGTCCTTCAGGCTACTGGGAGGCTGTTTGGGAGGCTTTATGTTGGGTTAATAGATAATTAAAAGTGATTAATGCCAGGCATCATGTTTGCCCTATATGTCCTTCCCTGTGCTCAAAAAAAGTCTTTGTAGCAATCTTCTTCCTTTTTTAAAAAAAAATTTTATTGGGATAACACATATATAACACAAAATTTCCCATGTTAACCATTTTTAAGTACACAGTTCAGTGGGGCTGATTACAGTCCCCATGTTGTGCTGCCAACACCACCAGCCATTACCAAGGCTTAGTCATCAGCCCAAACAGAAAATCTGTACCCATGAGGCCGCCACAGACCCCTGGAAATCTCTCATCTCTCATCTACTTTCCATCATTATGGATTTGCTTATTGTGATGGTTCTCTTTTAAGCCATGCCTACAGCTTTGATTAAAATGTATCTTGGGCTTAGGAGCAGCCTCTAAGGCAAAGAACCTTCCACCTGATCTCTAATTTTGTTTTTGTATTTTTCTGATTTTTTTTCTTTTTGTGATCTCTAATTTTGTACCGCAGCAGGAGTATTTTGAGAGTAAATGTTACCGGGTTCTGCTTTGGAATCCTACCAAAAATGGTAAGCGGCTTATTGTCCCTCGCTAGCGAGAGCTTACTCACCCTTTCACCATCTGGTGCAAAAGCAAAACCGACTCTGCTTTAGCCACACAATTTACAAGCAAGATTGGGTCTGATCGCCTGCTTCGTGCTGCGCGCATAAAGTCTTAATTTGCTGCTTTGTCATTTGTCTTTAAATTTTGTTTTTGCTAGGTTTTTATTTTGGAGAATGTCAATCCTGCACACCTGGGCACAGAACGCTGTAATGAAGCCCCACGTACCTAGTGTCCAGTCCCCACGGCCATCGCCCCTGGCCAGTCCTGCCCCATCTGCCACCCTCCTCCTCATTCTTTTGAAGAAAATCCTCGATGTCATGTCATTTTAGTCATAAATGGACCAATATACATCTCAAAAAGGCAAGGGCTTTCTTTTTTTCTCCCCTGTCTTGCGGCTCTTTGCTTGCTGTCTGCTCTCTGTGTCCATTCACTGGGCATTCTTTGGTGTCTGTATTCATTTATTTATTTATTTTTTATTTATCCCCTCCCTGCGACTTGCTTGTTGTCTGCTCTCTGTGTCCATTTGCTGCACGCTTTTCTGTGTTTTTGCTTTGTCTCCCTTTTTTTTGTTGCGGCACCTTGCTGAGTCGCCTCACCATGGAGCTTGTGGGTGAGCCTGCTTTAACAAGGAGGCCCCGGGACACCAGGGCCTCCCATATGGCTGACGGGAGCCCAGCTGATTGAGCCACAGCTGCTTCCCAGCAAGGGCTATTTTTTTTAAACTTAATGCCAATACCTTTATCACAGTGCAGAAAACAGGTGACACTATAGTTTATTTTAAATGTTACATATATCTCTTTCTTTCCTTGAGGCAGAGCAGTGGCCTTTGGCCAAAAATAGTAAAATCTTACCTGATTTTTTCAAATGCAAATACCCTGCATTTTTAAAGACTTTTCTTAAAACTCCCTCATTAGTTCATTTCATTCCAGTAAACAAGCCTGTGGGGTAGGAGCAGTGAACACCGTCCAGAGAGTGTGGCTGAATCAGCACCAGTCCTAGCTCTGAACTTGCCTTCCTCCAATAGCCTGGGCAGGTGGTGCGAAGGCCCCCACCCGACTGGGGCTGCAGACTTTGAGCGCCTCCTCCTCTCCTGTCCGTCCCTCCACGTGGAGGGCTGGGGTCCATCCAGGGCTGTGCAAAGGCATACACGATTGCCCTGGGAAAACACCCGCGCACTCCTGGCCTGGCGGCCGGCGTTTGTGTGGCTCAAGAGGGCGATGGGACAGAATAGGGGAGCCAGGGAGGTTTTGCAGGGCTTGTCAAGAAATGCACGCAGTAAGGTGTGCAGCATCTGCGGAGGCTGTTTCCAGATTCTCTTTGGGCATGAACTGACCAAACCATGGAGTGCCTCCCACCCCTTCCCGAATCACTCCCGCCCTGCTGGCTACAAAGGACGACTTCACACCTTTCCTGGTGGGTGTTGCGTTTGTAGCGATTCTCACTCGGAAATTCATGCTTCCAATCTCTTTCCCATTCTGGCTTTTAAGCCACAGGTGTGCACTGCACAGGTGCACAGCCCGGTTGTTGAAGTAGCCGCAAGAGGCCTCTGCCAACGAGGGACTTTTTTTTTGTTAAATGCAACTCTAGGGGCTGCTTTTGAAGAAGGATGTGGAGTTTTGGTGGCCCCGTGCGCAGGCCTGGTTGACTTCTGGGAATGAGAGCCTAATACCTTCCTGTGTCCCAAGCCCCTGACAACGGGCCCGCCCCTGGCCCCGGGGAGGCTGACTGACACTTTGCGTGCCAGTTGGAGCTGCCTGCTGGAAGCCCGGGGCTAGGCTGGGGAGTGTGGCTCATAACTCACATTGTGTGGATCAAGGGCCCTGACAAGAGCTGATGGATTTGGCTCCTGTGCAGGTCCTGGAGCTCTGGGCGGGTACAAAGGAGAGCATTGTTTGGCAGGGCAGGCCTCTGCCTGCGAGCCCGCTCCGTCGCCTGGCGGTGGGGACAGGTGTACCACGCGCTCAGCGCGCCGGGGCGAGGCTGGGTGATTCAGAGCCCAGCTCTGTTCCACAGGACCGGGCTCAGAGAAGCAGAGAGGGAGAAAGGAAGGGCCCGCGTCGCTCTCCGCTCCCGGGAAACCAAGCCCCTGGCTTTTGTTCTCTCCACTTGCTCTGCTGAGCTCTGCCCCGAAAAATGAGATCAAGTCCGGGATGGGAAACTTTGGCTTCTGTCCCAACGTCTTGACGTTTTCAGCTCAGGGGGTAGCGGGAAGGCACTAGGCGCCTCCAGGGAGCGTTCCGCGTCTCCCAGGAGACTTCCAGCCTGACCACCCCCAGCCACGGGTACCACTTGGGTATGTAATTTCCTTGCACCTTCTGGGTTGTTTGCATGGTGTGCCAAATCCTTTCCAATGCTTTTTTTTAAATTAAAAATTGTAGTTATCGATAAATAAAGTTTAATAAATCAAACAACCTGATGACGTAGTTGATGAAAGTAAGCCACGCCCTGCTCTCCCCTCCCCCAACCCTGAATCTTTTCCCCAGGAGGAGAACCTCTTTAAATTCCAATTCAGATGCTTTGTTATATACATAAATATACCTACCTTCTACTTCTCAATAACACGCCTAGCCTGGCATTTCTCCTTGTTTTAGCTTGAGACGTTATCTATGGGTTTCCTACCTTGAAAGGTGAAAGTTTCCTTAGGCTCACATTTGGCTTCACGGGATGAAAATCTCACTCCAGTGGCTTAACCAGAGCAGGGTATGTTTTGCTCGTGTTCCCTGGGGGTGTGGTGGAGGTTGGGTCTGGGCCTGGAGGTCCGGCTCTGGGGCCTGCTCCTGTCTTTCCACTCCGGGATTCCTAGCAGCTGCCTGTCTTGGAGCCACTCTCTCCTTTTCCCTAAATGAAATCACCCAGGTTTTTACACAGCTGCACCACGCCCCGCGCGGCCGGCAGAATGACGGCCCCGAGTCGCCGGTGCCCCAATCCCCAGCACCTGGGGATTTCATTGCCCAGGGGCACTGAGGTTGCAGATGGAATCAAGGTTTTCAATCAGCCGACCCTGAAATAAGGGGCTTCTTCTGGGTGATCCAGATGGGCCCAGCGTGAGTGGAAGAGGGAGGACAGGGTGGGCCAGAAGGATCCATGGTGTTGAAGGTACCTGGGGACCGCGAGCCAAGGAGTGCAGGCAGCCCTCTAGAAACTGGAGAAGGCAAGGAAACAGATTCTGCCCTCGAGCCTCCAGAAAGGAATGCAGTCCTGTCAACGTGGTGATTTTAGCTCAGTGAGGCCCACTTCAGACTTCTAGCCTCCAGAATGGTGAAATAACACATTTTTGTTGTTTTCAGCCACTAGGTTTTTAGTAATTTGTTACAGCAGCAGTAAGAAAGGAATACACCCAGCAAACAAAACAAAACAAAACAAAACTATATCTCCCAGTCACCACTGCAGCTAGAGGGTGACACAATTCTGGCCAATGAGACAAAAGCAGTAGGCTGCTGAGGATTTTGGGGAGAAAGTTTTGTTTTTCTGAAGCAGGTGCTGCCTTTTTCTGCTTGCTTTTCCTTCTTCCTACCTGGAATACAGATGAGACGTTGGAGTCAGAGCAGCCACCATAGGTGGCAAGCCTCAAGACCAAGATTCCGTGAGGATGGTATCTACATACCAGCATTGGTAGTATAAAAAAGAGTAAGTACCGGGCACATTGCGACATTGTGGATCTACTGCACCAGCCCTGGAATGCGGCCTCTGGACTTGCATGTGAGCAAAGTAACCCCCTAGTTCCTCAGGAATGTGTTACATGCCGCCCTGGGTAATTCCTGGGTGTAACACTCTCTTACCTGGATACCCCCCCCCCTCTTTCTGTTTGTTGATTTTCTCCCCTATTCTGCTGGAGCACATTCTCCCAAAGCTTCCTGGGGAGGTAAACAGTTTGTCAGAATTCTAGGTTGAAAACCATTCTCCTGCACTTTTGAGGTCATCACTCCGTTAGAGTCTCATTTTTTGTGTTGCTGTTAAGCACTTTTCTGATTCCTTCATGGCCTCTCTGTGTCACTGTCAATCTTTCTCTTTCCTTTCCATCCCTCCTCTCTCCCTCCCTTGAAGACCATCATTTTAGTCCTGATAAGTTGAAAGTTTATAATGCAGGGCCTTTATATGGATCTGTTTTCTTTTCTCAAGCGAGGTCCTTGTTGGCCCCTTTCAGCTGGAAGCTCACGGCCGTTTTCTCTTATTATGTAGTTCAGTTTTCCCACCCTTCAGTTTTCCCTGCTTCTCTTTTGAAATAGTTATTTATCAGGTGTTGGAACTCTGGTTTGGCCTTCTTTCTTGTCACTCCTCCTGCATTTACTTACTGTCTTTTCCTTTCCTGTGGTTCCCTTAACATGCTATTCCAATTCTACTATTGGCCTTTTCTTTTTCAGTTTCCGTGCTTGTATCTTTAATTTCCAAATGCTCCGATTGCCACAATATTCCTTCTTATGGCCTCTGGCTCTTGTTCTTTGTATGGAATACTAGCTTGTGTCTCTCCAATGGCAATCGTTAAGGGCGTGGGTAGTTTTTGCTTTGTTTTTGTGTCTTCTCACTCCCTGCAGGATGTCCATTTCACCTGGGTCTTTCTTCCTCCCACTCCCCTGTCCCACCCCATGCTGCTGTTTGGTCTCTGCCTTGCCTGTTAGGAGTCTCCCCAAAGGTCTGGAGGTGCTCGCTTTGTTGTATGCAGGTGTCGGGGGCGGGGAGACTTGACAACAATGAAACTCACTATGGCTGGAATCTTGACTTTCCATGGGGAAGCCTTCCAACAGCACTATCTTCAGGCCTTTTCCATTGGGATAATCTGTATTACGATAGAGGAATCCAAACACTTCTTGTCAGGGGGCTGTAAGTCAGCAGCTACTGTTCTGAGAGCTGACTAGGTGAAGGGGAGCACAGGCTTTCCTTTAACCCCTGCCTTCTGCCCCTTGCTGTGCCCCTGCCCTCCGCAGCTCCCCATGTCTGAACCCCCTCTGGTTCAATTTCCCTGGAAACTAAACCGCCAGTTTCCTCTTGCGTTGGAGTAGAAGTTGCCGGGCTGCATAGGACAGGGGTGTGGTGGCTCTGGATGGTCCAGTGGCCCCCGGTACAAATTTCCAGGAACCCCTGCTGTTTTCCACCTGACCCTGCACGCAGGATACCGCTGCTTGCAACGTCATTGGCGCCTCCAATTCTGCTGCTCATCCGGTGTTCCAAGAGGCACGGCAGCGGCTTTGCGGGGTCCCCTCCTCTGCAGGTAAGTTTCAGCTTGCTTTACTCGGCTCAATCAATTACTGTCCTCCCCTCTCTCGTTCTCTTTGTCTCCCTGATCTGTTCATCTTTTAAATTCATTTGCTGTCATTTCAACAGTTAAGGGAAGGAGTGAAAAGGACCGTATAATCTCATTCTACCATGTTTAACTGGAAACCTGCCTGATCTTTTACTTCTGACCATGCCAATAACCAATTGCCGTAATCCAGACTCTGTATTTCGCTGGTAGGAAATGAAGCCCCGAGGATATTAAAAGCAAATATCCATGTTGTCAGTTTGGGCCCACAAATATTAATTGCATAGTATGTGTATATACTGGAGATATAAAAATAAGTAAGACTAAGTAACTCCTGGATGGAGGAAAACAGGGAATGGGAAGACTGTTGAATGACTGCTGGGATTTCATGTTTTTCCTTGCATATTCTTCAAATAAAGCTTTCGGAGAAGTTATGTCACCTTTAGAGATACGAGATAACCGGCCTGCTTTCCCTCCTACAAGTGACAGTGGCCTAGAATTTAAACCCTGGTCTGTCCAACTCCATAACCAATGTTCATTGTCCTCTACCTTCCTGCCTTCATTTTGTTTACTCTTTCCAGACTTGACAGCCCATGGCTCTCTTCCCAGAGTCTTGTCTTGATATTTAGCTTTTTATTTCTCTGCTCTGCTATTCTCAGCTAATTTTCAATTTGTCTTCATATTTGTACCTCATGGTCACAAAATGACTGCTGTAGCTCCCTGAATCATGTCCCTATCCAAGGCAATAAGAAGAGGGAAGGTAGGTATCCTTTCATCAGAAAGCAGAAGTGTTCCTAGAAGCACATCAGTAGATTTCCTGTAACATCTCATTGGTCAGAAATATGTCATATGGCCAAACCTAGCAGCAAGGGAGTCTGGAGAAACAAGGATAGAGTTTAATCTTGTCTGCGCGGCAGTTTTGAGTTTCAGTGACACTCCATGTTCTCATTGTAAAAGTGACTGGGACCCATGCCAGCGTACTGCATCCACGGACCTGGAGACAAGGGACGGCCTCTCACGGCAGCCTAGCCCTTCTCCTCTAAGCTCCTGTCGGCCTGTTCTCTTCTGCCTCAGCCCTGTGTCTACCACAAAGGAGTATCATGACTTTTAAAAAAGGTAATGGACAATGAACTGACTCACTCAGCTCAATAAAGATGTGGAGAGAAGGGGCTTAGAAAGGCTAAGGTTAGACCTAAAAATGAAAGTTGGAAAAGGCTTTCTGAGCGTGGGAGTGCTTAAGAATTGAATGAACAGCCGTGTGTGTCAGACTAGGAAGTGCTGCTCCGTGGTACACCCGGTCGTGATTTGGACCAGTAGGTCTCACGCTTGGGTTATGTAAAAACTCTCAGGTGGAGTTTACAAAAATGGCCCCCGTACTCCACACCCCTCCCGCTTGCTCACTGGGTGGGCCTGGGATGGCCTGGTGATCTGGATTTTCAACAGGCACCCTGTGGAATCCAGAGCAGCTGCCCATCCTCTCCCCACTTGTGGCTACATTCCAGAGATGTACCCAGCGCCAAAACTCTGCAATTCTAGGACTTGCTTGGACTGAAGCCGGCTACAGCTTTCTGTTCCTGGCTTTTTAGTAGGGACGCTGGCATAACAGGCCTGCAGTGTCCAAGGAACTTGACACAAAGGGAAATTCGCAGACTGCCTGAGGGCTAGAGGCATGGGTGCCCGGCAGAGCAATTGCTTGGCTCTTGTAGGAGGGCTGGGAAGAACCACGGGGTCCAAGATCTGTTATTCCAGGGCTCCTTGAGCAGAGCCACCTGCTGGAAGAAAGGGTCAGAGCAGCCCCTGGACAGGCACCTACACCTGCATCCTAGGCGGTGGTGGGGGTGGTGGGGGAATCAAGCCTCTTAGAAATGGAGGGGATGCCGGCACCTTTTAAAGCTCAAAGACGATGGTTCTTCTGCCTTCTCCAGTCTAGACCAGAAAAATGTTCCTCGTTGTTGGGCTGATGCCTCTGTGACTCCTGCCACCCTGCTTTTTCACTCAGTGTCACTCCTCTGTACATCACATCACATCCTCGCAGACACCTTGGCTTCCTCCTGTGGCCAACTCTCAAACGTCCTCCCCTATAGCTAAGGCACAATGGACAAAGAGCTTCAAACTGCGCCTGGGACGTGGGAAGTGCTGCGCAAGTGGTGGGCATTCTTTACCATCCCATGCCATGTGGCCCACCTCTCCCCGCCCTTCCTCTTCAGCATCTTCCTCATGGGCTCCTCCGTCACCTACCCTCCCTCCCGCCCTCTCTTCCCTCTGCCATGCCCAGCTCAAGGGAGCCGGGTGTTTTTATTGCTAGCCCATTTCCTGGCCACACAAAGGGGGTCTTTGTAGCAGCTCCTTCCAGATGTTGAGTATTTGGAAAACATTCCAATCAGAAGGTGCTTGTCCTTTCAATGCCCTTGGAAGAGGAAGGGATCCCAAACAGGGATTTGGGGGTGACAGGCCCAAGCCCTGGAGCTGGGATTCCTTGAGGGAGCTGGGAAAATTGTGGGTGCCACCACCACCTGCAATCTAATTCCGATCAGGTGCCACCTGCCCCTCTGCCCCGTGCATCTGGCTTGGATCTGGCTGAGCTGGGGCACGTTTCCATCTCATTTGATCTTCCCAACAACCAGTGAAATGTGCAAGGCAGAAATCATGACTCAGTGTTGAGTGGAAACCGTGGCTTCTTGAGGAGCGGATGCCGGACCTGCATCTGGCATCCTGGTTCCAGACCCAGAGCTCTTGCTTTCCATCAGGCCACCTTGCTACCTCTCTATCACTGCTGCAAGAAAAAAGAGAATGAAACCACTGCCATTGCAAGGCTGTGACCAGATCAGCTCTCGTGGCCCCACCTTGTCTAGGGCCATCTTGCTTACCTCCCTGGTGATGACGGAGAAAGCAGAGTCTGGGGTGGCCGGGTGGTTTGGCCCTGGCCCCACAGCGAGTGAGCCAGAGGCCAGGGTGTTGAATCTGGCCCTGGTGGGTCACAAGTGGGCCTTTCTCCCAGGCCTGGAGCCATGGGAGGCTCAGCCCTTCCTGGTCAAGCCGCGCCTCGCCGGGCATCCTGGTCCCTGCCTCTTGGGGCTCCCCCAGGCCTCCGTTTATCCCTTTACAAGGTACCCCTTCCCCTTCGGAGGGGTTGTTATAAAGACCTCAAGCTGGTATGGGCAATCGACCAACAGGAGACAGATGCTTGGGTGGAGCCAGCTTTAAATACTGGTTCTTCCGTGGCCTGGCTGTGTGGCTGCTGGAAAGTTCTGTAGAGTGGGGAGATTAGCAATAATAATACCCATTTGGGGCTGTGAGGCTCTCATTTGCTCTTTGAAATCAGGTGGCCAACCATTCCAGTTTGCCCAAGACTGGGGGTTTCCTCAATGTGAGATTTTCAGACTTTCAAAAATGAAATGTCCTAGGAGGACCAGTTGTCACCTCACCTCAAGCCAACCCCATGAGAAAGGTGCTGTCCCACGTTTTTGGTGGAAGAACTAAATTATGTCTCTTGGATTATAAATGCTTGGATTACTGGTTAGTTTTTCACCCCGCTCCTCCTCCGATCCCTGCATGTGGATGTTGGGCATGGCCTGTGACTTGCTTTGGCTGATGGGATTTAGTGACCCTGCATTGAGAAGTGGCCTTCGGGGTGCTTGCGCAGTGTGGCTTGGTTTGTGCTCCTGAAAGAGCCTGTCCTGAGTCGCCCCCAGCCCTTCCGACTGGGCCCCAGTTAAAAGCACAAGCAGGGCGGACTTGAACCCAACCGTGTTAGATCAGATTCATGGCCCTCTGCGCTTCCCCACCTAGTGAATCAAGCCACCTCCTTTGCAACGTGAAGTCGCCCCTTGTGCCATTAAGAGGGGGTTTACTCCTCCAACCCAGGCACAGGGGGTGGCTGCCTTGAGATTTTCTTTGATCAATAGAATGCGGCTGATGCAAGGTAGTGCATTCCAGAGCCAGGCCCTTGCTTCTTTGGCTATCACTATTTTGGAACCCAAATCCTATGGAGGAGAAGCCAGTCTATCCTACCGGATGATGAGTGGCCTCGCGGAAGAAACTAGAACCCGCAGTGATAGCCAGCATCAGCGGCCAGGCGTGGGAGGGGGCCCATCTGGGACCTGAGCCCCACGTGTGAGCCAGGCAAGACCCTCAGAAGGTCTGCCCAGTCAGCCCAAAGAATCATGAGAAATACAATGTTGTTTTAAGCCACTAACTTTTTTTTTAATACCCCCCTTGCAGCTTGCTTGCTGTCTGCTCTGTGAGCATTCACTGTGTGTTCTTCTGTGTGTCTGTATTTATTTTTATTTATTTCCTCCCCCCCTTGCGGCTTGCTTATTGTCTGCTTTCTGTGTCCATTCACTGCGCACTCTTCTCTGTTTTTATTCATCTCCCTTTTTTGTTGCGTCACCTTGCTGAGTCGGCTCTCTGCTGCACTTGCGGGCTGGGCAGCTCTCTGCAGCGTGTGGGTGAGCCTGCTTTCACAAGGAGGCCCCAGGACGTGAACCCAGGGCCTCCCACATGGTAAATGGGAGCCCAGCTGATTGAGCCACGGCTGCTTCCCTAAGCCACTAAATTTTGGGGTGATCTGTTATATAGCAATAAGTAACTGATACCAATTTATAGCCTGGGGTTCAAGCTCTGTCAACAGGCAGCCTTAGGGAAAGCTGCCCAGCCAAGTCCATCCCAAGTGGGATGGTTTGTTAAGCAACACTGTTGTGAAAATAACTGATTTATATGGGGATTTGCGCTCAGGATAGGCTGGCACCAAAGCCCTTTCTTACCTGCATACGATATTCTCTGCTGCTGTTCTCATAAGCCATGAAATGTCCAAGAAATATTGATCTGGCTGTCCATAATTGCCCTGAAATCCTTTGTCAAACATGGGTTCTATTTTATGGTCGCCATTATAGAGAATCTTCCAGATTGTTAGGAAAAAAAAAAAGGAGTAGGTATTACAGGCTGAAAAGGTGATGCATGAGGGATTATTTTGTAAACTCTGAAACACTTGACAAATGTTATCTCCTTAATTATAAATTACAATAACCTAGATTATACCAAGGAGTGCTGGGGCAGAGAGAAGAGTAAACACTGGAGAAGCAGGATGGAAAATATGGGGAAAGAAGTTCATGATTTCAGGGAGGGAATTGCAGAAAACTACATATAATGTAATAACATTTTAACGAAGTTCAAAAACAAAGCTACCTTAATGATATTGCAGGGTCAGATGCTGGACCTTATATGTCCTGCCATAACCCACTGAATGTACTGGGGGAGAGTGCAAACTATAGGGCAAACTATTATCGGTGTGGTGCAGCAGTGCTCCAAAACGTGTTCACCGAGTGTGATGAGTGTGCCGCAATGATGAGGGAGGTTGCTGGTGTGGGAGGAGTGGGGTGGGGGGTTGGGAGGTATACAGGAACCTCTTATTTTTTTTAGTGTAACATTTTTTTTGTGATGTATGTATCTTCAAAAAAATACAATTTACAAAAATGATGCGGTGGGGGTGGGGAGTGGGTTGTATGGGAACCTCTTATGTTTTTTGTTTTTTTAATGTTTTTTAATGTAACATTCCTTGTGATCTATTAACTTTAAAAAAATTTAAAAATTTAAAAAAAAACAAAGCTGAGCAACATATTGTTTAGGGACACATATATGTGTAGTAAAACCACAATGAAAACAAAGGGACTAGGAAACAAAACTTTTCATGGAGAAGAGGAGGGGGAAGTGCAGCTGGGGAGAGCACCCAGGGAGCACTGTGGCACTGCCTGTATTCTGGATCTTAGTTGGGTGGTGGGTTCCAAATGCTCATTTGACTCTGGCATATGAGGGTGGTGGTAACATGAGATGCAGCATAACGGGATTTTAGGAGAGTGGGCTCTTCCTGGGTTTGAATCCCGGTTTGCCACTCACTAGGGTCTTGGGTAAGTGTCATCTGCTCTGCACCTTAGCTTCCTCATCTGTAAAATAGGATGATGATGACAGTCCCTACTTCTAGTGTCCTGAGGAAGTCCAGTGCTGGCCTTGAGTGCAGTTGGCAGTGGCCGAATACACGAGTTACATGTGTTCTTTCATACAGCAGCTATTCTCCAATAAAATGAAACAAGTGAATCTGAAGAGGATCCTAACTTGTGCCCACTCATTAATTGGATATTGATCAAGCATCCAATATGAACCAGGCACAGCTGTTTACATGGCCTAGTGGAAAGAAACTAGTAATAAGTTACGTGGCGCAACGCCGTTCATGGGTTTACTAAAGAAAGACCTGCTGTAGGGTGCCTAAGAGTTACCTCCTGAGAGCCTCCATGGTGCTCAAATGTGACCACTCTCTAAGCCAAACTAAGCATGTAATGTCCTCCCCAGCGTGGGACATTACTCCTGGGGGTGAACCTCCCTGGTAATGAGGGATTACTACCAAGCACCAGCAGGTGATATAACTAGAAAAGACCTTGAATAAAAGGGTCAACTCAGACCAGGAAAATATCTCAGTCTACATGTAGGGTTATGTATTAAAAACTGCTTTTTGACCTTTAATAAAAGGGGGAAATGGCAAAGACATATGAGTTTATATGACTTAGAGTCTTCAAAAAAGAGTCAGGAGGTCATCAGAGGGGTTGTGCTTACGCATGCCTCAGCAGGAACTTAGAGATAGCCAAAGTAGATACAACCCCAGGTACTGGTTCTCCTCAGGGCTATGGAAACCCACAGGTTCTATGGTCATGGCAGATGACTCTGGAATTCAGTGCCATGTCAGTTGGCCCTACTTTGGAATTTGTGTTCCTGAATGTGATGGAGATGGACTCAGATGTGACCTTTCTACACATGCCTCTTCTGTCACTTTTACTGAACCTGAGGTTGGTGCTAGGGTTGGTGTATACTCAGGAGACTTGAATCTCTGGACTGTCCATGAGGCCCTGAGCCTCAACAGACTTGCAACTCCTACCCTTTGATTCATTGGACTTACCCAGGCCAGCTAACGGAGAGGTGAAGATGATTAGAGTGGACTTATTGATATTCTACTATGAAACTATTGTGACTAGTAATGGAAGAAATTGTAGCATTGAAGTGGAGAAAGTAGCCACGGTATTTACTGAGGGCAGGGAGAGAAGAAGAGATGTGATGTGGGGACATTTTTGGGACTTGGAGTTGTCCTAAATGATATTTCAGGGACAGATGCTGGACATTATATACCCTGTCATAACCCAGTGAATGAACTGGGGGAGCGTGTAAACAGTGATCCCCATGGTGCAACAGTGCTCCAAAATGTATTCACCAAATGCAATGAATGTGCCACAATGATGGAAGAGGTTGTTGGTGTGGGAGGAGTGGGGTGAGGGGGGTGTGGGGGATATATGGGAATCTCTTATATTTTTTGAATGTACCATTTAAAAAAATAATAAAGAGATTGTAGAACCAAAATAAATAAAATAAAGAGCTACCATCATACAGATGCTTGTCACCGAGACGTCCTGGATCGAAGGCCGGGAGGCTTTGGGGGGAAGGAGGCCCCTCTGGGTGTGGTGCTGATCCGCCCCCGCTGAGCTGCCCCTCCCCCAGCACTGTGCGCCTGCGCGGTGACTCCTGAGTGCCTCCAATGGGAGTGGCCGCCGTGTGCGAGGGGAGGAGCCGGCTGTGGAGTTCAATAATTAATTTGCCCCCATTAAACCCCAGACTCCTGTCTCCAGCAGCAGATAAGGAAGCTGAGAGCTGAAAATGAGCGAGGGAGGGGCGGCTTTGACAACTGGCTGCCAAGTGCACGCCAGGCTGATTGACAGCGGACAGCGGCCACCTCTGCAATACTGTTTTGTGGCAATAACGTCAGGCTTCTGGGGAGCCAGGGTGGAAGGAAGAAGGGGGAGATCCTAGCTGGGCTTTCTTTACAGCCTGCTGGGCCACCAGGGGGGCTTTAGTGTCCCCGAGGCAGGCGGGAGGCGGCATGCAGGTCCCTGCCCACCTGGGCAAGCCAGACGTGGTGCTGCTGAGCTGGTGAGGCCTGGCAGCTCCACAGAGAGGCGGCTGACGTCCCCGGGAGGAGTGTGTCCTGCAGAGGATGGTGACTGGCCCAGAGGGGATGGCTTCCAGGGAGCAGGCAGAGTTAGGTTAGACCAAGGAAGAACTTCCCACAGAACATCATCATTGTAACGACCGACATCGGCTGCGTGCTCACTTTGTGCCCAGCACTAGGTGCTTTACTCGCCGGTGCATGTAGCCCGCAAGGCAGGTGCTGTGGTTGCTCCTTTCACAGGTGAGGAAACGGGGGTCCTGCAGAGCTGAACACCTACCCCAAGGTCACATAGCCCCTAAGAAGCAGAGGCAGGACTCGAACCCAGGAGGCCTCCAGTCAGAGCCTCAAGGCGCTGCTCCGTGCCTCCAGAGGCATCCACCAGTGACGGCCGTTGCAGGACAGTTTATCTCTGGGCTCTTCTCGGTCCTCGCTCCTCTTGTTCTGGCATGAATCAGCCTGACCCCACACACACACCACTCCAGCACTCACGTCACAGCCCTGCTATATGCACATCAACACACACCCCACACAGCTGCGCGCACACACCACACACACGCATACACCACATTACAGACATACAACTACACCCCCCCACCGTGCACTCACACAGGCACACACCTGTCGTAGCTGACTCCCAGAGTCCCTGGTCCTGCGGTGAGGGCGCGGCCACTGCCGAGGGTCTCCCTGGAAATCGTGGAGGGGCGTGCTAGACCCAGCACCCCTTGACCGCCGCAGCCACCCCGGAAGGTCGGTCCTACACCCACCCTTGGAGCTGCCGGCGCTAACTGCCCACTCGGCCGCGGCGCTGGGCCCAGCTTTACCTTTCCGGGAGGTCCTTCTGGGAGCACTTGGAACTCCTGGAAGAGCTCCGTAGACTGCAGCGGTTCTGGGACGGTGGCTGCGCCTCCCCCACCCACGTGGACTTCCCTAAACTGAGGCCCAGCGAGGGTGGCAGGCGTGGGTGAGGCGACTTGTCGAGGGCGCTGCACGTGCAGTAGGGAGAAAACAAAGCCCAGAACATGGAGCACCACAGTCGGCAGAAACCAGGGGCCCGCACAGCCCAGGCCCTCGGTGCCGCGGTCACGTGGGGCGGCGTGGCGGGAGCTGGCCGTGCTGCCGCGCCTCGGGCTCCTCCGGGCCGGGGCGCTGTGCCTGCTGCCTTTTGTCGCAGTTGGCGACTGAGGAGCTCGTCAGGGCGCTGTTGGACACGGGGTGCTAGGGCTTCCCTCCTTCATCCACCTGGAGGTACCGGTGGGTTTCTGGGACCTTTGGGGGCTGACGGACTGATCGATGCCATCTGCACATTTGGAGGTGCCCCGAGCTGGGGCCTGGGCCCAGGGCAGGGACCCCAAACCTCAGCCCTGCGGACATCGCGGGCCGGGCGCTCTTGGTGGTGGACACTGCCCTACGGGCTGCAGGGTCTTCAGCAGCATCCTGGCCTCTGTCCGCTAGCTGCCCCGGCCCCGATCCCCCTCCAGCTGGGACAACCATGAATGTCTCCTGACATTGCTCGGGGACTCCCAGGGAGTGGGGGGCCGTGTGCAAAATTGCCCGGGAGGAGAGCCACTGCTTTAGCTACTTTTTCACTGGGGGAGGGTGTACAACCGGCTACCTGCCAGCAGTCACCACGCAGCTCAGGTCCCTGTGCCTCCTCTGCCCACCCTGCCTTCCCGTCTGTTCAGTGGGGGTGGAGACAGGTGTGGAATTGTTGCTTTGTGAGTCACAAGGAAGGCAGCTCAGGCCCTACCTCACGGTGCCTCCAGCACTAGCGACCGTGGGAGGCGGCTGATAATCTCCAGAAGCAGGCCATGCCTTGGAGGGCTGGGGCTTGGGGTCAGGAGGAATGGCCCTCTCCCTTCTTTTCCCTCCAAGTCCTAGTTCTCTGCAAGGTCCCCAAACAGCCACCGGAGACGCTCGTCCACTCTGCAGGGAAGGACCAGCAAGCAGCACAAACGCCTCTCTGTCCCTTCTCCAAAGGGAGTGCCCCTTCCTCCTCCCCCGGACCCTTTCGGAAGCCCCCGTTTTGACCCCGTCAGCTCACGTGCACGGCTGTCCCCCTCCCCATGCCCTGTCCACCTCTCGCTGCCCCCCTTGCCCTGGCACACCTGAGTTATTTATTTATTTACGGCCGGAGCATTGAGCCGAGGGTTAGTTCAGGTCTGTTAAGTTTGCGCCTCTTCCTGCCTGGGAACGGGGTAATGAGTAACCATAGCGTGCTACAGGCAGCCGTCTCGGGCACACGGGGAGACGCCACGGGAGCTGCATAAGGGAGCGTTTGTTCTGTCCCTTCTCAATAGTTCCTTGTGCAGGCGGCAGGGTGAAGGGAGGGAGGGAGGAGAGAGGGAGAGAGGAGGAAAGAGAGTCACTAAATCACTGCCCTTTTGACAATTCCTCTCTTCTCTCCCACCCCCATCCTCCCTCACCTCCACCCGGGATTGCAGACTTAAGACTTGAAGGCGGTTCTCATGGGCTCTTTGAGCTGGGGGGAGGCTCATCTGTACCTTGTAGGGTGCTTTTTAGTGAGGTAGAGATTACAGGGAGCTCGAGGGCTGCTTTTCCACATGGGCATAGTTTAGGTGCCTTGGATCTCTCTCACTGTGCAGATGAACACAATGCCCATTGTCCCCTAGTTCACGGAATGATCCAATAAATCTCTAGCTATCTCTCCCCAACCTTGTGGCTTGGATATGCTATAAAGCTGTTTGGAAAGTGCCTTCATAAAGCAGTTCAAATACATTATGGGATTAGTCATATGCTCTATAATCGATGCAGGGCTCATTAGGGCCGTACTTGATTTGTATCATTGTGTAGACAAGAGAGACAGACCAAGAAACATATTGCACATATGGCGTTTGGAAAATCTCCCAAGCGATACTCACATCCCTTCATCTGGTGCACAGGTAATAAGCACCTCCAACGAGCCAGCTGCTTGGCTAGATACTAGGGGAACTAGAAATGGATGGAGCGCGTATCTTGCCTTTAAGCTCACAATGTGGTAGAGAAGGTAAGAAAGAACCCATGTCCTCAAATGACTCTTATACAAGGTACAATATGAGCTAAGGCATAAGAGAGGCTCAGGCATAGTATCTAGCAGAGAAGAGGGAGGAGCAGAATCCTCAGGGAAAGGTAGAGGCAAAGAAATCCTGGAGGAATGCTAGGCTCCTAGAAATAAAGCTAAGGGCAGCCCATCCACCAGGCAAAGGAAGAGTTTTAGCAGGCATGGGAGCAGTTGAGCATGTGGTGTCTTTAGGGAACAGGGGCAGATTGGTTAAGTCATGTGCAGTTGAATTGCAATCTGCAGTGTTTTAGGCAGGTACTAGTGTGGCTACCATGGGTAAGATACATTTAAAAGGGAAGAGAATGACAATGTTAGAAGGTGAGGCCAGCAGTCCGGAAGGAAGAAAACAAGAAAAGGTAGGATGGAGGGCATGGCAAAGCATTGGATACCAGAGAGGTTAGCAACTGATGGCATGTCAGAGGGTAGACTTCATCAGGCCTGGGTGACCAGAAGAACAGAACTAGAGAGCTGTAACCAACCAAAAGGTCTGTTAATGGTCAGATTTGAGTAGCGAGAGGAGTCTGGCGTTGGATGCACTGAGTTTGAGAGTCTAGCAGATACCAAGGGGCAGAGATCCCATAGCCAGTTGGACAGAGAGGTCTGAGCTTGGGAGGGATGCTTGGGCTATAGCCTCTTCCTAGTATTCTGCTTTAATGGTTCCATGAGGGTGGAAACCTTGAATTGTGGGCTGGAGCTCTTCCCGTTGCCCATCCTGATCCACTCCCCACCCTTTCCCACTCTGCTTTGTGCCCTGAGAGATACCCCTACATGCATTGCATCAGTAGGCTGTCTTACCCTCTGGATTCCAGCTGGGTCGACCAACGGAGCCACCAACAAGAGAATGGAAAGTGGAAGAAAAGAAGTAGTTGGCAGACAGCCTTCCCTGTGCATCAACTGTCTCCAGATTCTTGAAACAGCGCCCTCTCCTTCTGACTCAGGAGCAGGGCCACGTCTCCTCACCATCGCTGGCTCCCAGCCCTGCACTCTGTCTTGTTGGTTTCCCTAAACCCTGCCCACCTCTTTGAGCATAGTGCCTGCATTGACCTCTCTTTAATCTCCCAATGTGGATATGCTTTTTTTATCCTGTAAGAAACGTGACTAATATTAATATTTAAAGAAGAGTGAAAAGACACCCAGAACAAATCTTGTCTCTTTTCTTCCCGGGATAATGTTTCTGACCGAAGGGAAATCTTATAAGAAACAGACACATGATAAATACAGTTGAGAAAAGCCGTATAAGCTGAAATAATTCACAAATTTTCTAGGTTCCTTCCATCATTCCAGACTTTAATGTGTTTTTGCTTTTTAACATTTCTGGATTCTCCTCTGTCATACTTTGTTTGCTACTGACTTCGCCAGGGGACTGCAAAGCTTCCTCTGAACTCTCAGGTGAGAGGTTGTTCCAGGTGGAACCCACTCCTTTCCAGCAGCTTCCACCTCCTGTCCTGTGGTGCTGGTAGAGGAGGGCCCTGCTTGGTGGGCCACGTGCATTGGAACTGGTCATTACCTGAGCGGAAGGTAATTCTGAACAGGAGATTTTGACATTTTGTTCCAGTTCATTTTCCTCTTCCAAAATGTAGAGAAGTTTTAGGTGAAAGATTTTCAGCCTGTTTTAAGCTCCTTGCCTGCATTCCGGGTTGTGACTGCTTTCCCATCTTGCTAGTTCCCGTGATTCCCTTTGATACCCTTTAGCACATGGTTTGAGAGGTGAATTTTTGGTTGCAAGTGATAGACTTCCAACTGGCACTAGCATGAACCCAAAGAAGAATTTATCAGAGGACTTCTGAGGCAAAAAATACCCGCCCCCCCCCCCCCGCCAAAAAAAAGAATGAACTATCAGTATGGCACACTGGTGGCAGAGCGGTAGTCCAGCTTTAGAACATACATTTTACTGTTTTTCTCTGCACATTAATTTTCTTCTTGCTTATGGCAGATCTGCTTTCTTCACGTGAAAGAGACAAGACCACTGGCCTGCCTTGAATTTTAAATCCTGCAGCTTTCACTGAGGGACTGCTTCCAATATTCAACTCTAGTTGGAAAAATCCCAAGGTAGGGCTCTGAGTGGGTTGTGTAAACTCAAATGTCCATCCCCGAGCCAGTCAACTACCACTGAGGGGAGGGAGAAGGCCACATAAGAACAGGGCTGCTTCCACCAGGGCCATGAGATGGGAATGGGAAAAGATGCGATTTTCAAAGGAAGGAAAGAATCCTGCAGATTAGAAACAAATTAAGCTATGTAAAGAAGCCTCACTAGGTTCAGCAAATACCATTTGACACTCATAATTTCTATGGAGACAGAAGCTATTAGTTAAATACACAAATAAATAAAATGGTAATTGCCAGTATCAAATGTAGGAATGACTCATTATTTTCTGAATGCTGATAGATGCACCTTAATTTCTAAATAGGGCGGTTCTTGGCACTGTGTGACGATGGACCATAAATGAAATGGCACAGGATGAAGCCCAAGCTTTGTCACTTAATTGCTGTGGGACCTTGGGCAATTCGCTCAACATGCCTGACCTTGTTTTCTTATCTACAGAAATGGGAATAACAGTACTCATCGCCTCAAAATGTTGACAAGAAGCTTGAATGGTATACTGTTTGTAAAAGGATGTTGTGTAACCCTTTAGACTTTAAAATCTGAGGTTAAAACCTGAGGCACAGAAATGCCAACCCTGCCTCAGGTTGCGATTGTACTTTTGCATCTCGTTGGTCTTTAAAGGAGTCTTAAGAAGGAACAGGAACAATTCTACCCACATTAGAGATGGGGAAACACGTCCAGAAACATTAAGTGACGCATCCAAGATCACTCAGCAGAATCAGTAGCAGAGTGTGCGACAATCCGTCTTCAGTTTGGCACAGTCATCATGACCGGTTATCAGCCAAGGATGCTTTGTGCTCAAGTAACACAGACCATGACATACCCTGGTTTAAACAGGGAAGACATGTCACATAGTAAGACGTCCAGAGGTAGGATGGTTTCCAGAACCTGATGACTCAGTGGATCGATGATGTCATCAGAAACACGAGTTCATTCCATTTAGTTCTCCCTGCCCCAGAGTTGTCTTCATCCTAAGTACCATGTGATTGCAAGGTGGCTGCTAGTTGCAAAGGAGAGAGCACGAAGGTGAGAGCAGAGAGAGAGAGAGAGAGAGAGAGAGAGAGAGAGAGAATTAGTGACTTAAAACTCCAAACATTGTATAATCTCTTACAGATTGGTAGGTCAGGAACTTGGGAGAGTTCAGCTAGACTATTCTGTTCCACATGGCATCAGTGGAAGCCCCTCGGCTATATTCAGCTGGTGGAAGGGCTAGTCTCCAGGGTCCAAGATGCCTCCACTCCCATCTCTGATGCCCTGGTGAGTATGGCTCAGCCAGGGCAGTCTACTGGAGCACCGACAGGTAAATTGTCCCCAATGGTGGTCTCAGATCAGTTAGACTTTTTACATGGTGGTGCAAGACTTCCAGATAGGGTGTTCCAAGTAGGTGAACAGCTTCTCCTGATTTCTTGGTCCCAGAATGCCACTTCTAATACATTCTCTTGGTCAAGCAAGTCACTAAGCCCAGCCCAGAGTAAAAAAGAGAGGAGTTAGATTCACCTCTCAATGGGAGGAAAAGCAAAGAATTTGTGACCATTTTTACTCTACCCCCAGAATATAAGAGTGCTCTTCCCATCTGGTTGGGACAATTTATGTCATGCTCACCAATCCCCATTCCCCCAAGCAGGAACTGGGGAAAGCAGTGGTCAGAGAAAGCCCAGAGCTGATTGGCTTAGACTAATCAGGACGTCCCACTGCAGTTGGTCATGACCTGGATTCTGGACAAAATCACATCTCCCTTAGGAGAGAAGAAGAGCCAAAGGAATGCCAGGTGGATTTTTCGCCTAAGCTCTGATATCAAGAAATCCTACCTACACACACTCACTTCTGGAATAATTCAGTTTTCTTATGAGGGATCATTAAAGAGAACAAAAAATGGAGTATTGTAAGGAATAGAAGTAAGCTCATACCTGAATGTATACTTTTGTATTTATAAAATTATGACAAGAAACATGGAAAAGTTACATCTTTCTTTGTCCAACACGATGAAGTGTTTCCTAGCTGTAAAGGAGGCACCCTACTGGGCTGGTGAACAGTGCAGGGGGCATCGGGACTCCAAACATGGGATGGGGGTGCTGGGGTGCACACTGGGAGCAAAGTCTGTTTCCTGTCCTGGCTTCAGAGAGGCTACTCTCTGGATTTTAGCCTCTCTGCTAGCACACACAGGTTCAGCCCTTTTGTTTCTCTTAGTCTTGGCAGAGAGGGCTTGTCTTCTCCAGGCATCTTCATGCTTGCCCTGATACACAGCCTGAGCTACCTCACAACCTGCATTTCCATCCTTCCCATCTCCCAATTACACCAAGACCTTCTGTGCCTCTCCTCCTCTCCCATTATTTTACACTCTTCTTGTTCTTCCTTTCCTCTTTTTCCTCCCTCCATTCTTTCCTCCCTTCTTTCCTTCCTCCCATCTTTCATTTCACTCTTCATGAATAAGAGTAGCTAATATTTGTTGTGCATGCTCAATGTTCTGACACCATATGCACGACTTTGCATTCATTATCTTTATCCTTATACTCACTCTCACACACACAGCCACACACATCCGCATCAAACGTTTGAGGTTGGTTCTGTTACTGTGTCCATTTTAATAGGTAAGGAAACTGAGGCTCACAAATGACAGACTCACATTGAGGCAGACTCACATTCCAGAACCCAATTTCTTTCCTGCTTTGTTATACTACCTTCTCACACTATCACACACACACACACCTATTTGGTATGGATTTCAATAAAAAACACAGGTTCTTAAAACAAAAACTGAGTACATGCCTTATTCATTGATTTATTTCAGCAAATCTATATAGTTAGTATCTACTAGGGACTAGGCACAGTTCTGGCATGCATTAAAGAAATACCCTCTCAGGCAATACATACTAAGTGTGATAAGTAAATTATATTATATAGTAGAAGGTGATAAGGCTTGTATGACAAGAAAAGTAGAGCAGGGTAGAGGAAATCTCCAGTGCTGACGAGCCATGGCAGCTGGGCTGCAATTTTTAAAAGGAGCGCAGGGCTTGAGCTGTTTGAGAAAGTGACATTTGACCAAAGACTGATGGAGACACCTTTTGCCTCTTTAGCATTTTTCTACTCCTTAGCTTAATACCCTGATAAATCAGTATTTAGGTGTGAAAAATATGATTTAATGATTATGTTAACCATTATCTATGACTTTTTTTAAACTTATTTATTCCCTCCCCCCCACCATTGCCTGCTCTCTGTGTCCATTCACAGCGTGTTCTTCTGTGTCTGCTTGAATTCTCATTAGGCAGCTCTGGGAACTGATTCTGGGAATTTCTGAAGTGGGAGAGAGGCGCTCATTCTCTTGCACCACCTCAGCTCCCTGGTTTAGCTAAATCTCTTATTATCTCTCCTCTGTGTCTCTTTTTGTTGCGTCAGCTTGCTGTGTCAGCTCTCCACGTGAGCAGGCACTTCTGCACAGGGCAGCACTCCTGCGCAGGGCAGCACTCTGCGCGGGCCAGCTCGCCTCCACCAGGAGGCCCTGGATATCGAACCCTGGACCTCCTGTATGGTAGATGGGAGCCCAATTGCTTGAGCCGCATCCACTTCCTATCTATGACTTCTATTTTGTAGTCTTTTAAAGAAATATAACTTTTCAAGGGTGCACACACAGAAAGAGGGAGAGAGAGAGATCTTTTCATGCTTCATATACTCTAGATTGCCTGGAGAGAACCAAGTCAAGACATAGATTTCTAGAACAAGACAAACTGTTACCCCACCCTCTCATTTTATAGGTGAGTTTGGAGGGCCCAGCCTCCAAATTCGAAAGTCACCAGATAAGCTAGAAGTGCACTACGTGTTTACTATGAGATCAGTGGACATCTGGACATGCCCCTCCACAGAGGCCTGGGATGGCCAAGACGGAAGACAGACTGTCACTTCTTGGCTCCCTGGCTTGTGTTAGTAATTTCTAACATTAAATTTTACATTCCAACTCTTGTAAGTGCTTTTGGTGATATTGTTTTTGTTGCATCATCTCTTTAGGTGACAATATTTTCCAAATTTAACTTTATTCTCAAGGTGCAGCTGGAATGCCAGAATGGAGACAAGATCTTGACTCAGTGAGGTCCGCCCCGCCCCCCAGGGCTCTTCTCATAGACAGAGTGCCTTCCTCATTACAGAGGACTTTTATTCTTTGTCACAACTTGGTCACATGTCTGTAGTCTTGATCTTAATTTGTAAATGTGTTTTCTGAGACACCTCAGATCAATGTGTTAAATAACAACTTTATCAATATGTAATTCAAATACCATAAAGTTCACCATTTTAAATTGCAGTATTCAGTGGTTTTAAATATATTCACAGAGTTGTGCTAATACCCACTCATTCCAGAGCATTTTCATCACTCTTTATTCTCCCCTTCCCCCCAGTCCCCTGCAAGCACTTCCCTATTTTCTGTCTCTATGGATTTGCCCATTCTGGACATTTCATGTAAATGGAATCATATAATATATGACCATTTACAAAGGGATTCTTTCACCTATCACAGTGTTTTCAAAGTTCATTCCTGTTGTTGCATGTGTCGGGACTTCATTCCTTTTTATTGCCACATAATATTCCATTGTATGACAATGCCACACTACATTATCCATTCATCAGTTGCTGGACATTTGTGTTCTTTCCATTTGGGGGCTACTATGAGTAATGCAGCTATAAACTCCGTATCTAAGTTTTGTGTGGATACAGGTTTACAATTATCTTGGGTATATATTTAGCAGTGAAATTGCTGGGTCATATGGTGATTTTACCTTTAGCCATTTGATGAACTGTTTTCCAAAGCAGCTGTACCACTTGACATTCCCACCAGCAATGTATGGAGGGTTCCAATTTTTCTACATTCCTGTCAATGCTTATTATTTTCTGTCTTTTCAATTCTAGCCATCCTGGTGGGTGTGAAGTGGTATCTCACTGTGGTTTTGATTTGTATTTCTGTCATGACTAATGATGATAAGCATTTCACGTGCTTATCGGTCATTTGTATATCTTATTTGCAAAATGTCTACCCAAATCCTTTGCCCATTTAAAAAAATAAGGCTGTGTTTTTATTGTGAAGTTGTTAGAGTTACTTACATATTCTGGATACAAGTCCTGTATCAGATGTCTGGTTTACAGATATTTTCTCCCATTTTGTGGACTATGTTTTTATACTCTTGATGGTGTCCTTTGAAGCACAAAGGTTTTAAATTTTAATGAAGTTCGAATTTATCTAGTTTTTCTTTTGTCACTTGTGCATTTGGTGTCATTTCTAGGAAACCATCATTTGGCCCAAGGTCACAAAAATTTAATGTTTTCTTCTAAGAATTTTATCATTTCAGGCCTTACATTTAGGTATCTGATCTATTTTGAGTTAATTTTTGTATATGGTTTGAGGCAGGGGTCCAACTGCATTCTTTTGTCCCATCACTATTTGTTGAAACAACTATTCTTTACCTGTTGAATGCTCTTGGCACCTTTCTTGAAAATCTATTGCTCTTAAATCTATTTCTGAGCTCTTAATTCTATTCCATTGGTACGTATTTCTTTTATGTTTGTTCTATACATTCTTGATTAATATAGTTTAGTAGTAAGTTTTGGAATCAGGAAATATGAGTCCTTTGTTCTTATTTTTCAAGAACGTTTTGGCTATCCAAGGACCCTTACATTTCCATATGAATATTTGGGTCAATGTGCCAATTTCTGCAAAATAAAAAGCCAGCAGAAATTTTGATGGATGTGGTGGCATATTCTTACCCATAATCCATTCCTGTGGGTGGGAACCCATTATAAATAGGACCTTTTGAAGAGGTTACTTTTGAGGAGGTTAAGGTGTGGCCCAACTGAGTCAGGATGGGGTCTTAATCCTATTCCTGAAGGCCTTATACTGAAGGCCACAGAGGGAGGGAAAGAGCCACAGGGAGCAGCCAGAAGCTGGAAGTTAACACAACCTGGGAGAGAAAAGAAAAGCCAAGGACCAAAGGTCGCCAGCAGTTGTCCCTAGAATGCCACAGTCCTTTGAGAGAAAGCACTGATTGATGATGCCTTGATTTCAGACTTCTCCTAGCCTCAAAACCATGAGCCAATAATTTCCCATTGCTTAACCCAATTCATTGTAAGGCACCTGCTTTAGCAGCTGGGCAACTAAGACCATTTTTTAAATTTTCTTTTAATGATGTTTTGTAGTTTTCAGTGTACAAGTCTTGTACTTCTTTTGTTAAATTTATTCCTACGTATTTTATTCCTTTGATACTATTGCAAATGACATCGTTTTCTTAATTTAACTTTCAGATTTTTCATTGGTTGTGTATGGAAATGAAATTAATTTTTGTATATTCATATTGCGTCCTAAAACTTTACTGAACTCCTTTATAAGTTCTAACAGTGTTTTGGTTTATTCCTTAGGATTTTCTATATATAATATCATGCCATATGCAAAGAGAGATAATTTTGCTTCTTTCTTTCCAACCTGGATGCCTTTAGTCAGTTTTATTGCCTGATTTCCCTGGTTAGTGTGATGTTGAATGGAAGAGTTAAGAGTGGACATCTTATTTTGTTCCTGATAAGCATCAAGTCCTTCACCACTAAGTATGATGTTAGCTGTGGGTGTTTTTTTTTTTGATTGCCATATCGGGTTGAAAAAGGTCCATTTTTTCCTAGTTTATTGAGGGTTTTTATTATGCAAGGGTGTTGGGTTTTCCATATAGTTTTTATCCTTTATTCTGTTATTATGGTGTATTACATTGATTGATTTTCATAAGTTAACCCAACCCTGCATTCTTAGGGTAAATCCCACTTGGTCATGTTCTAGAATCTCTTTTTATATTGCTGACTTTGATTTGTTAGCATTTTGTTGATATTGTGTCTGTATTTAAAGTGATATTGGATGGTAATTTCTTTTCTTGTGATATCTTTGTCTGGTTTTGGTATTCAGGCAATACTGACTTCTCAGAATGCTTTTGGAAGTGGTCCCTTCTCTTTGGGAAGACTTTGAGAAAGAGTCATGTTAACTCTTCTTTAAACTTTTGGTAAAATTCATCTGTGAAGCCATCTGGTCCTGAGCTTTTCTTCGTGGAAGTTTTTATTACTAATTTGATATCTTTTACCTGTTTTAGATCTAGTCAGATTATGTATTCCTTCTCAAATCAGATACTTGTTTGATAGTATGTAGGCTATAGGTCAACCTGTCAAATAAAATAATTGAAGAGTTTCCATCTGAAATTACTGCTATTGACGATGTTGACTTTTCTGTGTGATTTTGACTGGGGAAGCCATAGAATGTGCCCCTCTCCTGCTCTTCAGGGCTCTACTCTGCTTATCATTTGCATGACCGTGAGCAAGTTACTCTACGTCTTTGAGTCTCAGTTTCCTTACGTGTAGAATGGACTAAGCACACCAATTCAGGAGCTGCTGAGAGGATTGAGTGAGACCCATCATGTGCCCAGAATACAGCAGACCCTTAATAACAGTTACCCGATGAGCACCTACAATGTGCTGGTCACTCCTCTACAGACTAGGGACACACAGATGTGCAAGGTCTGTCTCTAACAAGGCATGGGCTGGAAAGCACAGTCTTAGATCTCTGGTGATTACATAAGAAAGAAAGAAAGGAAGGAAGGAAGGAAGGAAGGAAGGAAGGAAGGAAGGAAGGAAGGAAGGAAGGAAGGAAGGAAGGAAGGAAGGAAGGAAGGAAGGAAGGAAGGAAGGAAGGAAGGAAGGAAGGGAGAGAGAGAGAAAGAAAGAAAGAGGAGGGAGGGAGGGAGGGAGGGAAGAAAGAGAAAGGAAGGAAGGGAGGGAGGGAGGGAGGGAGGAAGGAAGGAAGGAAGGAAGGAAGGAAGGAAGGAAGGAAGGAAGGAAGGAAGGAAGGAAGGAAGGAAGGAAGGAAGGAAGGGAAAGGAAAGGGTTTAAGGAAGTCCTTGTCTGATTTTAATCCAAATGAGAGATGAATACAGGAGTCAGATGGGTGGAGCACCAAGCCTAGATTTAGAACTAGGGAGCTGGGTTGGAGGACCCAACTTTGGCTTGTGACCAGATAGTTCCCCTGGGCTCTCTTCTCCTTTCCAGTTGAGCCCTTGGAAATTCCCCCTGGAGAGAAGTTCAGATATGCTAAGCAGGACTATTCCCAAGGACACAATCTGTGATATTTACAGCCTTTAAATGAATTAGCTACCCCCCACTTGAGATACATGGACCAGTGGCTCTCACCCACCAATCAGGTCCCTCCCTCTGCAGAGGACATTGTCAAGAGAGTGACTCAGTAGAATCCCCTTCTTATGAAGAGAGGAGGAGTAGCAGATGTGTCCCCAGCACCTCTAGCCCACAGGGTACTGTTAGAAGGTAGCAAGAAAGTGGGAAGCACTCTGGATAGGATGGTTGGACTGGACTTTTATAAGGAAGGAACATTTGGACTGAGAATTGAACACCATGACTGAGCCAGGCACACCAAGATCTGCACCAAGAAAGAGTTTCAGGCAGAAGCAACTGCCCTGTTGGGATGTCTGAGGCACAGAAATGCCCTTCTCCCTCTCCTTCTTCTCTTCCTCTCTAAAGCTCAATGCATACTCCATGTTCCTCAAAGCCTTCCTGGGTGAGGGAAGCAGAATGGACTGTGCTCTCCAGCCCATGCCTTGTTAGGGACAGTGTCTCCTCGGCAGGAGCTGAGCCCTAAGTCCTTGATGTTCCTCAGACAGTTGATTAACACAGATGGCTTTCACAGCATTTCTGACCACCTATTCCTCTAAGATGGAACAGGATGAATCAGACAAATGATTTGCCTTTTAAGATAGCTTTCTTTCTGGTTTATTTAGAAGCAAGAATCTGTGTCCTCTGATCACTGAATTTATTAATGGGAAAATCAAAGCAATATTTAAACTCTGTCCCTGAAGAGTTACATACTGCTGAGGGCCAGGTATTTACACAACTCCCTGAGGACTCAGGGGCCTTTCTGGCAGGTGACTGCCAAGCTATAGCCACGTGCTCAGGTAGCATGGCCTTTGAGGGTATCGGATGTGGCTTAACCCCAGCTTTCAGAGAGGAAGGCAGCTCTTTCTGGCTCTAACATGGCCCTGACATTTCTTGCTTCCCTGAACCTTCTGTGTCCCTTGTAGAGCAACTTCTTACCCAGGGGCATTCTCTACCAAGTGGAGGGGTCCAGTGGCAATCTTCAGGGTGAGAAGGAATTGTCTGTCCCTGAGACCCATGCCTTTTCCTGGGTAATTGGGCTAATGTCTCATTTTCTTTGGATAGAGAACCTCATCTATGATATGAAAGATTTGCTTGGAAGTCTATTGAGGTTCAGCTGCCTGGCATGAGAAGAGACTCAACTTTCTGGCCATCAGAACTTCAGATGCTGCGTGAATATTGATAGAGATTTTGTGTGAGGAGAAGGGCACTGGGTTTGGTGCTGGACTCAGAATCCAGCCTCACCAAAGTGCATCAGCAAATTGAGGCCTTTTGTCCACATGGGGCATCTCTTGCAGGGTGGCTGGCTCTTGCCAAGAGATCAGTAGTTTATTCCTCTTCCCAGGGAGCCCTGCAGTAGGACCCTGCTAAAGGTCTTCAGCTTCTTGGCTCAGTTGGATTTAGAACAGGATTTTAAGGTTGAGCTGTATGGCAGTTCCTACCTTCTTCTGATCTCTTGGGCTTCCCATGGGCCACATTATTAGGTCAGCTCCCTTAGGGCCCAGTCAGTGGTTGTTCTTGCCTTACTGGGTGACCTTGAATGAGTCACTTGTCCTCTCTGGAACTTACTTTCTACATCTGTAAAGTGAAGCATTAAACACATTCCCCAAAAATGTACCTACTGCATCTAGGCTAAAAGGTAATATTCTTCTTTTTTCTCTTTGCACTGGACTTGACACAACAAACCTCTCAATAAATACTAAATTGAATGAATAATGGATGGGTGGATGGAGGCATGGATGGATGGAAGAATGGATGGGTGGATGGATGGGTGGGTGGATGAAAATGTGTGGTCTCCTGTGCATGTCACCCTCCAGCTTAGTCAAGTTCTTTGGCTTCTCTAAGCCAATTTTCTCATCCATAAGGAAGAGGGAGAAAAGAGCCCCACATCTCCAGTGTTGGGGGAACAGGTTTGGGTATGCAAGTCAACCATTATTAGCTACTCCCCAAAAAGTGTGTTAAACAGCAGGCACCCAAAAGGTAGGCTCATCTGCAATCTGTGAATGTGATTTTGTTTTTGGAAAAAGGGTCTTTGCAGGATCTTGAGGTGAGATCTCCCTGGAATAGGGAGAGTCTTAATTCCAAATGGCATGTCCTCCAAAGAAGAGAAGTAGAGAAGGCACAGAGGAGAAGGTCCCGTGAAGACAGAGGCAGACATTTAAGTCACGTAGTCCCAAGGCAAGGAAAGCAGGGCCACAGGAAGCTGGGAGAAGCAGGAAAAGATTTGCCCCTAGAGCCTTCTGGGGAACCCTGCCAACACACTGATTTCAGATTTCTGGCCTCCAGAATTGAGGTGGAGTAAACTACTGTTGCTGTAAGTCACCCAGTTTGTGTTAATTCGTTACAGCAGCCATAGGAAACAAGTGCATGCCACTTTCTGTCTTTATGCCTCCTAACTCCTCAGTGAAAGGGAAGGGGGAGATGGAGCTGTTGGTGTTGCATGAAGCCAGTGCGGAGGCTGATGCCAGGAGCTGTGGCAAACAAAGCCTCCGTGTTCCCTGTAGAGTGGTGGTGCGTGCCTCCTCCTCCAGGGAGTGGGGTGAGAGCCAGTGTGGGGCTGAGGCCTGTCCCAACTACTCAATTAAGTCTCCCACCCTTCTCCACTCCCTGGATCAGAAGAAATGACCAAAGGGAGGGCATCTCAGGTGAATGCCCCCGGCTCCTGTCTTGGGGCATATTTGCATTACAAAGCTTCTTGCAAAATCTGGGTAGGGCTTCCTGCCTACCTTGAGGTGAGGCCTCCTGCAAGGCCACTGCTTCTTTATGCCAGGCACCCCTCTTCTTTATGCATGGCCACACTGGATTTCCTTAGCTCTATGATTTCTAAATGGGTCCCTGGCACTGAGCACCTTGCCCAGGCACAGCTGGGATCTGGGGCTTTCTGTCTCGGGGAAAGAGAGGGGAGGGCTGGCTGCCACATTCCGTCTGGATGTGAGACTGTATCACTGTAGTGCCCTCTGGATTCTCTGCTTTTCTTCCTGTTATCCTCCCAGCAAGTGCTTCTTTCCCCTACCCTAGCCTCAGCTCTCTCTACAACATCTGTGCGCCTGTAATTCTGTGCCTGCTTTTAAAGCCAACGTCAAGGCTGGCTCAGGGCTGGCTCCCTAGAAAGCCTTCTTTGATGAGACAGGCTTCCCATACGGCCATCTCAGAGGTATGGGTGCATGCACATCGGTGATGATTAGGTTTGATTAATTTTATGTCTTGTCCCTTCCTTGGCAAAGCGTTTCCACGGCAGCGCCTGCACCCCCCACCACCCTCTTTTTCTGCTAGTGTAGAATTTAGTTTATTACTTTCTTTGGTCTTATTATGATCTCCAATTATTTAATTAATTGTCATTCACTTATTATTTGCCTTCCCCATAAGAACAAGGACCTTGACCATCGTCTTTGTTGTGTTAGCCCCTGTCACTTAGTAGGTGCCAAAGAGATGTTCATTGAATGAGTGAGTGAATCAATGAATGAATGGTTTCCATACAGTCAGGATAGAGAAAGTGGTGAGACTACCAACTTTAACCCGCCGTGATGCCACAAATAATAAAAAATAACGTAGGGGCAGGCTAGTTCATTCTACCAGCTTAGGAAGCTTGCTATAATATCAAGCTTTTGGGTGGAGCTTTGTGGTTGGGCCTTCTGGGAATCCTTTCAGCACAATTTAGGGAATGAGTAAGTTTGTCTACCTGAAAGAGTGCTAATTACTACATTTACTTAAGTTAGTAATGAGCCTTGTTAATCAAACTAAACCAGCTGATGTTGACTGAGCCCCTATTGAGGAGATATAAAAAAGGAAAAAAAGCAAGTGTGTGATTTGTTCCTGGATCCCAAGAGACTTAAATTTATTGGGGGATCCAGAAAGTCCCCATCTGAATAACTGATGGTGAAAGATAGCATATTCTAAATGTCAAATGGAGTGGATATAATGTAAAGAAAGTTCTGAGGAGATAGCCATCCCTGGATGGGTGGTAGGGAAGATGATCCCAAAGGAGGCTTGGAGGACATGCCTAGCACAAGGCAGGGCATAGAGGAGACGCTCATTAAATTGCTGAATCAATGAAGGACCAATGGAAGGGATAGAGCAAAAGATTAACAAATGATTCTAAAGGGGAACAGATGGAGCTCAAGTGATTTGAGCACCTGCTTCCCGTGTATGAGGTCCTGGGTTCAATACCTGGTACCTCCTAAAAAATAATGATTCTAAGATTTCAACGTTGATGTCTAGGAGAACTAGAAAATTGTAGGCATGAGAAAAGACTCTAGAAAAGAAAAACAATTTTGGATGATATATTATTTTGGGCTCTTCTCAAAGCAGGTATTTGGGTGTAAGTATTTGATTTGTAAGTTTGTCTTTGGAAACATAATTGAAAGGATTGGAGAAAATAGACAGGAGAGAGAAAAGTTAATAGATGGTGGGTTAATGAAAGGCTAGTCTCGGGACACTCAGGTCTCAGTCTCAATGGGCACCCTCTGGGCAGCCAGGTCTAATAAATTTTAGAATTGCTCCAACAAATATTTATTCAGAGAATCCCTTCCCTCACTGCTTGAGGGTTGTCCTCAAAGGATTAAATCCTTGGCACTTTGGAGATGCTCCTGTACAGGACTGAGCAAGCCCCTGGAGCAGCAGGAAAAAGAAAAGAGAAGAAAGAAAAAATGAGAACCATGGGTGACAGAGTCAGACCCACTTGCTGGGACTGTCCACTCTGGCTGCAGAGGAACTCAGAGGCAAGAGGATGCTTATTCTCAGGCAGGTGGAGTGGAAACATCCAGCAGGCAGGCGGGGACACAGACCTGGAGTTGAGCCAACCTCACAGGTGCCAGGGTTGAGTGTGAGAGTAGACAAGGCACCAAAGGAAGGGGATGAGTGGCTGGCTCAGGGCTGGAGGCTGTGATATGTTGCACTTTTAGGGAGCTGAGATGGGAGCACAGTTGGTAAACAGGGCAGAGACCCAGCCTCAAGTACACTGTTGGAAAAGCCAGGGGAGGAAGGGATTTTAGGACAAGGAGCAGCAGAGAGGCATGGACAATGTGAACATTTGTATGTGCAAAGGCTTAGCTTAGAGGCCAACCTTCAGTAAGGGCTGGTGGCAGCCTGAAGCTCTTGTGGACCCCAGAAAATCCTGTTCTTAAAGTTAATTCCTGTGTAAGCCTGTGCTTATAAACCTATTGTAGGTGGAAGCTATTGATGGAATTACTTCAGTTATGGGCCTCTGATTAGATTGCATGACCCAAGGTGGGTCTTAATCCTCTTACTGGAATCCTTTATAAATGGAGGAATAAAAAGACGCAGATTGAAAAAAAAAAAAAAAAAGCTGCAGAGATAGGGAGGAATCCAGAAGCTGAGAGATGAGACCAAGGGGGGCTGGAGGCCAGAACCAGCAGAGCACAGAGGCATGGAGAGAGACCCCCCAGAAGCTGAGGGAGAAAGCCACCGATGGAGGAGCCAGAAGCTGAAGGCAATGCAGCCTGGAGGAGAAGGCAGGGACTGGTGGAGCTGCCACTGTGCCCTGCCGCGTGTCCTAGGATCACTGGCAGCCAACTTTGGGGAGCTTCACCTGATATCTTGATTTGGACATTTTCTCAGCCTTGGAACTGTAAGCGTATAAGTTAATAAATCCCCATTGTAAAAGGCAACCCATTTCTGGTATACTGCATTGGCAACCCTTAGCAAACTAATACAGGACTCGATGAAGTGTTTTATCGTTTATATTGAGAATTGAGCATGCTTGGAACTAGAGAGGAGAGGAGGGTGATTTAGACAAACTGGATCATCTTGTAACATGGAGAAGCCCAGCTCTGATGTTCCCCTTACACGACCATCTAATGGACCAACTGAGCCCTTCTGAAACTCCTTTTAAGTTCTGCAGCAGCTGCTTCAACTAAATAATAACATTTTTTGTTAAAAATCTGTCTGGGGCCAGACAGCAAGACGGCAGTAGAGTCAGGTGCTCCTAGACTCACTCCTGCTACAGGAAAACTTAGTAAACACACAGAGCTCTCTGGAGTTAGCTGAAGCACTGACTGGGGGCTCTAGGAGGCCAGAAGAGCAGCCTGCAACATCCTTGAAGGAATGGAAGGAGGAGGCTGCCCATCATAAGTAGGGCGCTCCACGCCCCAGAGGCCGTTGCCCATCCTCCACTGGAGGCACAAGCCGCCTCAGGAGCTGTTCCGTGGCTGGAATTGGATGCTCCACTTCTCGAAAACAGAGAAGGAAGAGATGGTTGGCCACCAACTTAAGCTACTGATGAGTAAAATTCAGTGGGCTGAAGTATAATCCTGAGGACAGCTAAAGTTTGAGCCTGTCCATGTCAGAAAGAGGCCAGGAGCCGCCATCTTAACTCCGCACCTGGCACAAGGGAAGCGGGGCGGGCTGAAAATCCCAGTGCTGGTGGAGACCAGCTTCTTCCCATCCAGATCATATTGCAGGTCTAGCCTAGGCCCCAGTGCTACCTCTGACAGAGAGGAAGCTGTGGGGACCTGCACTAGCCTCTCCGGGAAATTACTGGCCAAGCCATGGAGGCCAGTGATTGTCCTACTCTGGTGGTGCAAGCCACCCAGCAGCTGTTCTGTGATTGGAATTGGAAGCTCCATTTCCCAAAAACAGGGGAGGAGGAGAGGGTTGGCTGCCGATTTCCGCTACTGATTGGTAGACTTGGATGGCTGAGGAATAACCCTAGGAACAGCTGGGGTGTGAATTTGTCCAAGTCGGAAAAAGGCCGGTGGCCACCATTTTGACTCCACCCCCAGCCTGAGGGGAAGCCGGTCTGACCAAATATCACAGTAACAGTAGGAACTGGTTTCTTTCACCTGCATCAGCTTGCAGCCCTAGCCTAGGCTTCAGTCCCACCTCTGGCAGGGAGGAGGCTGGCTAGCTCAGCACCAGTCTATCCAGGTAACTGAGGGTACCTTTGGCTGGCACAAACTGAATAATTAAAAGTCTACTAGGGCAACTGAGGTCATCTTGGACCTGCACTGCGTAGATTGCTGCCCACACCTGCAGCTACATCTATGCCCCAGGCAGGGGAGAAAGGGGCGTGAAGCTTCATTAGTCTCTCTGGGCAACTACAGTCTAGGCCTGCATGACTTGGATTATTCCACACAACTGTGACTCTGTCCCTACTTCTAGGAAAGGAGGAAGTTGGGAGAAGCTTCATCCTTCCCTGGGACAATGAGGGCAGCTTGAGCCTCCACAGTGTATAGCACCAATTACATCCTTGGCTCCTACTGCATAACCAGCAAGGAAGAAAGGGCAGGAAGCCCTAAAGAGAAAAGCTGCATCCGGAATAAATACTCTAGTAATCCAGATGCCAAGACACCAACCAAAAATTATAATCCACACCAAGAAACAGGAAGCTATGGCCCAGGTAAAGGAATAAGATAAGCCTCCAGATGACAAAAAGGAGTTGAGACAACTAATCATAGATGTTCAAACAAATCTCCTTCATAAATTCAATGAGATGGCTAAAGAGATTAAGGATATTAAGAAGACACTGGATGAGCACAAAGAAGAATTTGAAAGCATGCATAGAAAAAAGCAGAATTTATGGGAATGAAAGGCACACTAAATGAAATTTAAAAAACATTGGAATCATGTAATTGCAGATTTAAGGAGGCAGAAGAAAGGATTGGTGAGCTTGAAGAAATAACCTCTGAAAGTGAACATACAAAAGAACAGATGAAGAAAAGAATGGAAAAAATTGAACAAGGTCTCAGGGAACTAAATGACAGCCAGAGATGTGCAAACATACATGCCATGGGTGTCCCAGAAGGAGAAGAGAATTTTTAAAGAAATAATGTTAGAAAATTTCCCAACCTTATTGAAGGACATAGATATCCATATCCAAGAAGCACAATGTACTCCCATCCAAAAAAATCTGAATAGACCAACTCCGAGATACATACTCATCAGAAAGTCAAATGCCAAAGAATTCTGAGAACAGCAAGAAAAAAGCAATGCCTAACATATAAGGGATACCCGATAAGATTAAGTGCTGATTTCTCACCAGAAATCATGGAGGCAAGAAGACAGTGGTCTGATATATTTAAGATAATACAAGAGAAAAACTTCCTACCAAGGATCTTATATCCGGCAAGACTATCTTTCAAAAATGAGGGCAAGATTAGAATATTCACAGATAAACAGAAACTGAGAGAATTTCTAAGCAAGAGACCAGATTTTCAGGAAACATGAAAGGGTGTACTAGAGCCTGAAAAGAAAAGACAGGAGAGAGAGGCCTGGAAGACAGTCTAGAAATGAAGATTATATCAATAAAAGTCACTAAAAGTGTCAGAAGAATGGTGAAGATAAAATATGACAGATAAAACTCAGATAGTCAGGAATAAACTTAACCAACAATGTAAAGCACTTGTATTCAGAAAACTGCAACTCTATGTTAAAAGAAATTTTAAAAAGTCCTAAATAACTGGACAAACATTTCATGCTCATGGATTGAAAGACTAAATATCACTAAGATGTCAATTCTACTCAAATTGATATCCAGATTCAATGCAACCCTGATAAAAATTCCACCAGCATTAAAAAAAAATTGAAAACACAATTAGCAAATTTATTTGGAAGGGTAAGGGGTCCTGAATAGCCAGAAATGTCATAAAAGAAAAAGCAAACCCTCATCTCCAGACTTTAAATCATTCTACCAAGCTATAGTGGTAAATACAGCATGGTACTAGCATAAAGACGGATACATAGACCAATGGAACCAAACTGATGGCTCAGAAACAGAACTTCACATGTATGGTCAAGTGATTTTTGACTAGCCTGTCAAACCCACACAGCTCAGGCAGAACAGTCCATTCAGCAAAATGGTGCTGAAAGAACTGGATATCTATAGTCAAAAGAAGGAAAGAGGACCTTTATCTCACACCTTATCCAAAAATTAACTCAAAATGGATCAAAAACCTAAAAATAAAAGCAAGAACCATAAAACTTCTAGAAGAAATTGTAGGAAAATATCTTCAAGACCTGGTGGTATGTGATAGATTCTTAATTGAGATAAGAAAAGGACTGAGATGGACTATTGATGTTTAATGTATGTAGAAGTTTTAATTAGCTTTACTGTAAAAGCATGGAAATGTATAGAATGGATGGTAAAAATAGTTATAGTTTATAAATAGGGATGTGGCTGAAAATGGTAGTCTAGGGATATAAATGCCAATTGACAGAATGCTAGAGAATAATCTAGGAAGGGAATAGCACGGTAAACCAAGAGGTGGATGAGAATCTTTGTTGATGGTACAGATGCAAGTGTCCTTTGTGAGCTAGAGCAAATTTATATCACTACTGCAGGGTGTTGGGAATGCATAGGAAAAATACAACTGGAATGACCTATGGACTGTGGTAAGCAGTAAAAATATAATATTCTTGCATCTATGCCAAAGATGTACTGTGTTGATAATGGGGCAGTATGGAAAATGTGAGCCAAAGGTATACTATGGACAGACATGGTAACAGTCAGATGATATTATTTTGTTTATTTATTTTAAAGATTTATTTTTTATTTCTCTCCCCTCCCGCCCCCCCCCCCCCCAGTTGTCTGCTCTCTGTGTCCATTCGCTGTGTGTTCTTCTGTGACCGCTTCTATCTTTATCAGCGGCACCAGGAATCTGTGTTTCTTTTTGTTGCGTCATTTTGTGTCAGCTCTCCGTGTGTGCGGCACCATTCCTGGGCAGGCTGCACTTTCTTTCGCGCCGGGCAGCTCTCCTTACGGGGCACACTCCTCGCGCGTGGGACTCCCGTACGTGGGAGATACATTATCTTATCTCTAACAAATGTTCCACCAAAGTGTGGTGTGTTGATAGAGGGGTGTTGCTTGCAAATTCTGCACATGTGCATGATTGTTTTATAAGTTTACAACTTCTGTCATAAAAAATATACTTAAAAAAACAAAAATAAGGTGTGTTTGGGGAAAAACATACCAAATATAAGATAAGGACTATAATTAGTAGGAAGATTTTGACAATATTCTTTTGTAATTTGTAACAAACATCTCATGACAATGCAAGGTGTTGGTGGAGGGTTGATATATGGGACTCCTGTATGATGTTATGTATGTTTGCTTTGTAAGTTCACAACTTTTACTATATGCTTAATTGTTTATGTATGTTCATATATAAATGACATAAAGATAATAATAATAGGGAGGGTTGGGGAAAATACTTTGGTTAGTAGTAAGATTTTGACAATGCTCTTTAATCATTGGTTATAAAGGTTTAACAACAATGTCAGGTGTTGGTGGTAGGGTGAGTTATGAGAGTCCTGTATGATGTTATATGTTTGTTTTGTAAGTTCACAACTATTACTACACACTTATTGTTTATGTATGTTTGTGTGTGGGTGATATATTTCAATAAATTAATTTTTAAAAAATCTGTCTGGGCTTTCCTGTCTCAGTTATTTTAATGTCTGCCCTAAGCATGGAAAACCCAGAAACCTGGATTTTCTAATTAAAGCATATAGGTACATGCCCCCTCCCCCACTTGCCTCTTGACTATGCCACAGTGCCTTTGGCTCTTTCTTGGTGCCATCCTCCCCTTGATGTGTTTGGACATCAGCACCAAGTCCATCTGTATATCTTCACCAACCAATATGCACATCCTGTGATCTGAGAGATTTTTACGCTGTGGGGCATCAGAATCAGTCTTGGCCTTGGCTCAGTTTCCTCCATGTGAAACTGCTCCCGAATGTTAGATCAGAAGTAAAATTGGCCTCCCTTGAACTGCTAGATTTATGAAAGTCCTCCAAAGCAAACTGTAATAGGAAAAAGAATGTTGCAGAACAAGACTGAGGTTACTGGGCCATTTATGTAAAAACAGATGCCCTGTTCATGGGGCTTTTGACATGACTTTTTTTTAAAAAGCTAGGATTCTATATATACTTATGTCCACTTGCAAAATTAAAAATTAAAAAAATGTGCAGAGGAAGATGCAGTTTCTATTGTTCAAAGCCTGGCAGTCTTCGTCGCTAACTAGCCCCCAGGTAGTGGTGATGCTGTAGCTCTGTTTCCTAGAATTTTCTAAGATGACAGAAACTTTCTATACCTGTGCTGCCCCAGATGGTAGCACCTGTGACTACTGAGTGCTTGAAAGGTGGCTAGTGCAAGTGAGAAACTGAGTTTTTAAGTTTGCTTGATTTTAATTAATTTACTTTTAAATAGCCACTTGCAGGCCAATGGCTACCATATGAGGAAGCATAGCTGTCAACAGCAAACTCAAGGGCTGGAACTTTGACTTACTTGTGTTTCTTTTTGGGGCTTTTTATGTTGTGGGAACAATTCTTATCATAAAATAATAATCACAATATCACCCTTATCTTCTTCCTCTTCCTTGTATAGCACTTTACATAGCCCTTTCACATCCAGTATTGTATGAATCTCCTGATAGTCTGTTATCAGTGACATAGAGCCAATATTTACTGAGTCCTTGCTCTGTGCCGGGTACTATTCCAAGTGCTTTCCATATGGGAATTCATTGGTGCTGGAAAGCAACCATATGAATGACCCCCATTCTATAGAAGAGGAGACTGAGGCACAGACTGGCTAGTACCTCGCTCGAGCCACGCAACTAGAAAGTCACAGCTGGGATTTGAGCCTAGAGTCTAGACTGGTTCAGATCACATGTGTTTAACCCTATGCTTAGTTGCCTCAGTATACCTACACTTACACGGGTATTTCTGCCCTTTAACAGATGAAACAACACACTTAAAGTCTCTCCTTAAGGCATGTGGGAAGTTGCCACTTCTTACCCTTGGCATCTTCAGGGATTCCACGACCCAATACATGGTAAATATTCAGGATAGTGGCCGGCACGTAACAAACTCTAGAAAAATCAGCAGCACTGATGATGCAGTGGGTCAGGGATACCTGTGAAGATGAGTGGGCAGATGCAGGCTAGCGTAGAGGGCTCTAATCCAAGCACCACAGTTAATTTCCAAAAACTTTATAAGCCCCTGCTAGTTGCAATACACTCAAGAGTATTGAAGAATTAAATGCATGACCTCAAGAAACATCTAACAGGGGCCTTAAAGGGCTTGGAAGTTTAAAGGAGTTAGCGGGCTTCTGAGAGAGCTCCATGGAAGAGGTGTCATGTGAGTTGGCCTTGGAGGGTGGGTGGAAAATAAGTGTTAAACTCCACAAGCAGCCCGATGCATTCCAAGCAGAGGAGGCTTTGGGAGCCACCTTGAGGACTGGAGAGGTCTGAGGTCTGCCTGAAAGAGTAGATAGTCCATTTTGCCTGGAGCATGGGGTGCAGGCGGGGCTTGTTGGGGCACAGCGGGGATAAAAATGGAAGGGCAAGTTTAGGTCAGACTGTAGAAGACCGATGCAGGTCATTGGGGTTACACATAAATTTGGGGTTTATGAGGAGCTTCTGGAGGTGTTTTTTTTCCTGTCTCCTACCAGTTTCGTTTAGTTTCACTTGAAATTTGATATGTTAATTCTGAACTTAATATGGTAATGCAGAGGTCCAGGAATAGCCAAGAAACTCTTGAAGGACCAAGTGCGTGAAGTGTCTCACTGAGTATCAAGGTATAATACATTTATTAGAATTAAGACAGTGTGATAATGGCATAGAGTTAGAAGGAATGACCAATGGAAGAGAATAGCAATCCCCAAAATGTGGAAACCTAAGAGACTAAAGAGTTGATATTTCAATTATTTTACTACCTTTACGTGGAAGCTTATAAGGATTCTGTGTATTTTTAAGTGTGTGTATATACACACACACATATGTATATATATATACATCAACTTCTAAAATAAACTTTTACTTTATATAATAGATTTAGATTTACAAAAAAGTTTCCAAGGTACTATGGAGAGTTCCCATATACCCACACCCTATTTCCTCTACTGTTAACATCTTATATTAGCATGGTATATTTATCACAATAAATGAACCAATACTGATGAATTATTATGAACTAACATCCATATTTTATTCGGATTTCCTTAGTTTTATCTAATGTCCTTTTTCTATCCCAGGATCCCTTATTATGTTTAGTCGTCATGTCTCTTTAGGCTCCTCTGTGTTGTGACAGTTTCTCAAATTTCCTTGTTTTTGATGACCTTGACAGTTTTTGAGGACACAAGTGCCTCGATTAGGATTTGTCTGATGATGGGGTTCACTGCCATGCCAGTTGGCCCTTCTTTGGAGCTGGTGTTTCTGCGTGATGGAGCTGGACTCAGAAGGGATCTCTTTTCATAAGCCTTTCATGCTACTTTACTGGAATTGTAGTTGGTGCTGGGGTTTAAGATATATCTAGGGGATTTGAATCTCTGCACTGATAATATGATAGCCAGGCCCTAAGCCTCAACAGACTTCAGCTCCTACATTCTGATTTATTGTACTTACCCCACTCAGCTAACATGGAGTTGAAGAATGTCAACCACCACACCATGGAGCCTAGAGTGCCTACAACTGAAAGCAGGAGGATTGCATCCAGTATCCATGTGGAATCTAAGCCCCCTCTTGACATAGATGTGGAATGGACACAACCAAGCCAAGGTCCACAGGAAGGAGGAATACAGTAAGGATTAGAGTGGACTTAATGATATCCTATTCATGAACTATTGCAGTTAATAATCGAGAAAATGTGGCATTGGTGTGGAAAAAGTGGCCATGGTGGCTGCTGAGTGCGGGGAATGGGAGGAAGAGATGAGATGTGGAGGCATTTTTGGGACTTGGAGTTGTCCTGGGTGGTGCTCCAGGGACAACTGCTGGACATTGTATGTCCTTCCATGGCCCACTGGATGGACCATGGGAGAGTGTGGGCTATGGTGTGGACCACGGGCCATGGGGTGCAGCGATGCCCAGAGATATACTCACCAGATGCAATGGATGTGTCATGATGATGAGGGAGAGTGTTACTGTGGGGGGAGTGGTGGGATGGGGGCGGTGGGGGTGAATGAGGACATCATATTTTTTGAATGTAATATTTTTAAAAAAATGAATAAATTGAGTAGAATTTGGGGAAAAAAAGGATTTGTCTGATGTGTTTGTCATGATTGGACTGGGGTTATGGGTTTCAGGGAAGAAGACTACAGAGCTTGTGAAATGTCATTCTCATGATATCATATCAAGGGGACACACCAGCATCATGACTTATCACGGCTGATGCTAAGCTCAACCCTCTGACTGATGCTGTTTGTCAGGTTTCTCCACTGGAATGTTCTCTTCCCGCCACCAAACTTCACTCTTTGGAAGGAAGTCACTATGTACAGCCCAAGCTTAAGTAATGAAAATTTATGCTCTACCTCCTTGAGGGCAAAGTAGCTACATAAATTATCTGGAATTTTTCTGCATGGGGATTTGTTGATTTCCCCCATGTAGCAATTGGGATGGTGGTGGTGGGGGTGGTGAGGTGGCACTTGAAGTCAAGTGTGCTTTGCACTAACAAGTGCAAGGAAAGGTCAATTGTTTATATTACAGATGGGGAGATTAGGCCACCCTGGGGAGGGGGGGGGCTGATGATATTTGTGGCCCAGGTAGGATGCGCACCTCCCTTTTCAACTCTCAGGAAGCAGATACTAATATCCTCTCTCCGTGTCAAGAGGCACCAAGGCATAACTGGTGTCTTCGTTTCCTGGCTGCTAAAACAAAAGTTATACCATGGGTTAACTTAAAGAATGGGAATTTACTGTCTCACAGTTCTGAGGCTTAGGAAAAATCCAAATTCTAGGCATCAGCAAGGTGATGCTTTATCCCTGAAAACTCGGGCCCTGTGGGGCTCGCTGCCGGCTGTCCTTGGCCCTTGGCTTTTCCATCACATGGCAGTGCGCAGGGAGGCACGGTGTTCTTTCCAGCTTCTGGCTGCTCCCCACCGCTTCTCTTCCATGCCCAATTTCCTTTGCTTATAAGGACTGCAGCAAAGGAAATTGGATGAAGGTCCCTTCCTCATTCAGTTAGGACTCATAACACCTTCAAAAGGTTCTATTTACAAATGGGCTCACACCCCCTGGGCCAGGGGGTGGGGCCTGAGCATACCTTTCCTGGGGGACATGATTCAATCCCCAACACACGGCAACTTCTCCGGGAGGTCCACAAAACCAGCTAGAGGTCTGGCGGGGATTGGAATCGAGCTGGGCTCGCCTCGCTCCTGAGCTACCGAGGCTTGGCATCTTGGATGGCTTTTAGGGGACTGATGTGACCTCCCCCTCCCCCCCACCTCCTGCACAAAGGCCACTCGAGACCAAACAGATTGACCTTGGAAATGGATCCCTGCGTTATTTTACGGAGGAAGGAGACAAGGGGAAGACAGATTTTGTGGGCGAGTGGCACAGGGCCCGCGGCGCTGGGTGTCAACCCAGCAGATAGCAGATGCCAACCGTTTCCTACCGCAAGGCGAGTGTGGCCGGAACTGCGGAAACTGAACTACAACTCCCAGGGAGCCGTTCGACTCCAGTCCTTGCCGCCTCCTCCCCGCGCTCCTCCCACCCCGCCTTCCTCTCCGCCTAGCTCGCCCCGGGTCGCGCGGCTGGTATATAGGGGCAGGATGGCCCGGCCGCGAGCTGAGCGCGGAGGCGGCGCCCGCGCGCGCTGGGTTCGGTGGCACCGAGAGGACGCGGCCACCGCAGGGGGCACCCGCCGCTCTCCGCTTCTCCCCGGGGCGTCTACTGCCCCTCGGGCGCCTCTCCTGCGCCACCCGGGTCTCGAGGACCTGCAAACCAGTGGCCGCGAGCGGATTTGCCTTCAGAGCTTTCCTGGATTTAGCAGAGGATTTTTCCCGGGTTCACCCTGGCGATGCGCACCAAGGCAAAGAGCCACGGCTAGGCTGGGTGCGCTCCGCGCGCAAGCAGGCGGGATGCGCTCCACCGACTCCTCCAGGCGCCCGCCACCCACCCTCATCGCCCGTCCACCCCCGGTGCGGCTGCTTGGAAACCGCCACCCGCAGAAAGCCCCGCGATCTCCGCTGGGTCCGGAGCACCCAGGTACCGACCTGGGGGAGCTTTGGCCTTGGATGCAAAATGGGGAATGGGATGGGCCGCGAGTTTCCGGAGGATCCTAACGTGGATTACTTGGTGCGTCTCAGCCGGAATTAAGAGGACCCGCGACCTCTTCGTCACCTGTGGATTGATTGCTTCGCCCTAGCAATCGGTTACCTGAGGGTACGTTTCTCTGCGGCTCGGGGGAGAGGGTTTTTGATTCGACTTGACGTCTTGGTTGTTGGTTGTTGCTGTTGTTTTTTTCCCTGCGTCCTTTTCGAGCTCTCCGCATTCTGGGTGGAATTTTTGTTCTTGACGTCTTCTAGGGGATCATCTTAGCCACCCCTCTACCTCCAGGCGGACCTGATTCGCCCGGGTCGCGGTGGTCAGCGACCATCCCCATCCTGTTGTTCTCACCACCCACTGCCCCCAAGACGCAGGGTGCCCCGCGGCACCGAGCCCCCGCCGGAGAGGAAGGCCTCGGCGTCCTCCTGGCACGCGCGCGGCCCCTTGCACTTGCCTCTCGCGCTGCAGCCTCCGGGGCCCGTTACCTCGGGAGCTGTGCCGCCCCGTGAGCTCCAGGCTGTGTCCACCGGCAGCCCAGGGTGCCGCTGGGGCGCGGCCGCCGGAGAAGGCGACGCCGGCGAGCCCCTCTCACCTTGGGGGCGGGGCGCTTCTGGATGTCGCGGGTCGCCGGCCCTCTGGTGAAAGATATTCCTGCAAGGGTTGGGTCCCCGGTCGGGCGGACGCGGGGATGCGTTTGGCAAGGGTGTGGGCAGGTTCTCCGAAGGGTGGAAGGTGGCAGGAAGTCGGCCCCGATCCTCCCACCCAGCCAGGGCAATTGTTAATGGAAGAGGTCTCCCGGACCGTGTGGGGAAGGGGCAGCAGTTGAGTCCTGGGCTGAGAGCTAACCACTCCATGTGTCGGTGGGTTCCTCTTCTCTTGCTTTATCTCTGCTGTTTGGGGCAACGTTGTGCTTGGCACTGAGTAGGCACAGAATACATGTTTGTTGAATGAATGACTGAGAGACACTGCCCTTGAAGTACAGAAAGATACACCAGTGTCCTCCGTTGGTTGGTACTGCCTTCCGTCCCCAGGCACCCGTGGGCCAGCTGTCTCTGGACCCACTGGGATCTCTGGAAATGTGCACATGGTTGCAGTCCCTGTTCCCTGGGGCCCTTCCAGAACTTTCCTGCAGTTGTGTGCACAGCCTGATGCCAGGTGGGCAAGGGTTGAAACTCTGCTGATTGATGACCTTACCCCCCAACTGATTTTAAAAGTAATACTTGCTCTTTCTCTTTATTTTGTAGAAAACTATAAAAAAGTACAAAAAGTAGGAAAAGTCACCCAATTCTCACAGTAATACTGGAAATGTGGCCATTTCCTCACTGGCGAAATCCTGTAATATATTCAAGTTTGTTTCCTGCCTTTTTTTTTTTCTCAATTTTATTTGTGTGTTTCCCCATGTAATGACTACACAGCTCTGTATTCTACAGCAGGTGTTGAATCATAATTTGCTTAACAATTTCCCTATTGTTGGGTATTCAGGTATTTCCAAATTCTTACCCTTAGAAGTAATGTATTGGTGTCTTTTGTCTATAGAGATCTGTCCACATTTTGGATCATTTCCTTTGGAAAATTCCCCTGAATTGGTGTCTTGGCTTTAAATGAAAGTCATGTCTAAAGGTAAAGGACTGCTTCTATTGCTAGACAATTCCAGGGTGGTCTTGGAGAAAGAGGGCACCACTATTATCAGCAGATAATACCACAGCAGGGAGCTAGGATACAGTAGGCACTCAATAAATGCTCACTGTTTTCTTCTGCAACAAAGAACTGATAGGTGTTTATATGAGTAAATGAACATTTACTATCAGGACTGTGATGTACATTTTTTGGCAGTACCATAGATTGAAACTTTTTAGGTATCTGGATTAAAAGTGATGTCCTTTTTATATATTAAATTTTGATTTTGAGATAATCCCAGACTTTCAGAAAAGTTGCGAAAATAGTACATACAGTTCCTCTATAGCCTTCACATATATAGGAACTTCCCCAAATATACTATATATAGTGTGTATATATCTATGTATATATATGGCACACCAAGGTGCAATGACCAAATCCAGGAAATTTGCATAGCTACAATAGCATTTACTGATCTACTGATTTTATTCAAATCTCTCCAACTGTTCCACCATAATGCCCTTTTCCTGGTCCAGGATCCAACCTGGGATCCCACATTCCATAAAGGGCTGTGGTAAGATGTGAGCACTGGGAGGGCGAGGGCAGGCAGCCTTTATTCTGGTGGAGGTTTGGAACTGAGAACTTGCAGGTCCCTTCCTCACCCTCTCTTTCATCCTGTCTGCTCCCTATTTACTGCCAGCCCAGCCCTATCGGGTCAGGGGCTCCAGGGCCTCGAGGGCAGAGGGGCCCGACCAGAAGTGGGAGAAGCCTCTCTGCCTGACCCTGCTTCTCTGTCCCACACCCCTCGCCGGGAATTTGTCCTCGAGTGAGACTAGCGCTCTTCCCCGATCTGCCCCAACCTGTCTTCTGAGGGGTAGATGGATGGCATCCGGGGTGCGTGAGAGCGAGCCGCCAAGCCGCTGATCCACCGCCACAGGTCCACGTTCGGCACCTGCGCAGGTGAGTCAGGCGGGCATCAGCGGCAGGCGTGTCCGCGGCGCGAAGCAGCAGTGCCCAGCAGACACAGCGTTTCCTGGTTGCCTGGGCTCTCACCTCGCCAGGAGTTTAGGGTGGCGCCAGGCAGTCCTGGACTAGGGAGTGATCCCCGTTTCTTTAGGGGACTCGTTTCCCTGAGGGGAGAGGAGGATTTGGGGTGAGGAGAACCAGCTGGAGGGGCTTTATGGAAGCCACTGGGGTGGGTGGAGGCTGGCCCCGGGGTCTTTGCAGAAGACGGTGCTTGTGTGGCGTGGAGGCAGCCTATGACAGGGACCCTTCTGCCCCTCCGACAAAGACCGCAGGAGCCCCAACTCCAGCCAGCGGCGCAGGCGAATCGGGGCTGAGTGCTTGAGTGTCGCCCTGTCCTCTCCTTGGTGGAGTGGTTGCCTGCATCGAGTGTAAGGCGATGTTTGTTTGGTAGGGAGAAGTTTGGAGGTAACTTCAGTTTCAACAAAACAGACGTCTGTTGTCCAGATGGAGTTTCTAGGGTACTGTTAGGGGCTGGTCTCCAAGGCTTGATTTTTTCCTTTCCTCTTTGAAGCATCCTCTCAACTTGTAAAATCCCCTCCCCCTGCAGCCCCTCCCAGCCTTCCTCCGTACCACCCCACCCCTACCCCCCTGCCCTGGCACAGACGTTGTCTGTAGCCAGCCAACTCCAGCGAGGATCATAACAGGAAGTCTCGGGGGAGCGGGTTGGGATGTTGTGACTAAGGGCTCTGGAACAGCACTTCCCACCGACACCTGCCTTGCCCCTCTCCTCAGTGGCGCCTCTGGGATCTTCCCTTCTTAGAAGCTCCAGCCGTTCCCAGACCAGCTCCCCAGCCGGTTCCAATCCAGAAACACGGAGTTTTTTCCCTTCTGCAGCTTACCCAGGCATAAAGCAGCTCTCTCCCCGCTCCAGGAAGCCTTCCTGGCTTACCTCCCCCTGGTCTGAGCTCCCACGTGCACGTATTTGGTGTGTGGCGACAGGTTTTTTTACACAGCAGTCTTGAAACCAGGTGCTTCTGCACTTACTTAAAACAGAAGTGGCCACACTAGGGCCTACAGTAAAGGGACTGTTATTCTGGAAGCTTCAGAATAAATGAGACCCTCAGGCTCTCGTCTTGGGTCTGCGAGGTCCACGAAGCTTGTGGGATGCCGCTGGCTGGGTGCATTTGTTTGGGGGCCCACCAGACCAGTCTTCTTTCTCTGCCTGGTCACTGTCGTCTTGGGCAGTGCCCACGGTCACCAGAAGTGGCTCAGCAGGTTAGCAGCCTCGTGCCACGTGACGGATACACCCTAGCTTGCTTCAGAGGATGCAGACGCCTGTGGATGGGGGTCTCCCCTGCAGCCACACCATTGGCCCCCGGCGCGCAGGTCAAAACCCCACTTTGGCTTCCTTGCTCTGCAGCCTAGGTTTGTGCCTGGAAAAATGTCCAGGAAAAACCGATCTCGGCTGATGGCAAGACACGCAAAAGGCCTGGGGGGAGCGTGCAAACCAGAGGAATGCTGAAGCGGCAAGTTTCTGTCAAAGAATTCTTTTTGTAACGTGAATCATCACCTCCTCCCATATTTGGTTTGTTGGTACAGGTTTTTACATAGGAATCTTGAAACCAGGTGCCTTCGTATGTGGTTGAAACAGAAGTGGCTGCCTTGAAGTACACAATAAAGGGACTGTCGTTTGGGGGCTCTGGGAAGAGGTGAGACCCGCAGCCCCTGCCCTCGGGTTGCAGAGGCGCCGTCCAGCTTGGAAGAGGCTGCTGTTGAAAGTCCGATCCTAAACGTCTGCAGACCCCAGTCGCCTGGCCTAAAAAGTGGCCCTTGACCTCATTTCCCCTGAGCAAGCTTCTCCTTTGTTTCCAGTGGGCTAGACAGAGGACCAGGTTAGAAGGGGGCAGAGAAAGACCCCTCTGCCTGCCCCGCAAGTCCATCAGCTGATTCCCTGCATTTCAGAGCCTGCGCTTCGAGCTCCCGTGGGGTAGCCCCTTCCTTGATTAGAGGCCGTTTCCAGTCATTTCCCGCAGGTCGGCCCTGGCCGCGTTCGTTCTGCATTACCCCGAGCGCCCGCTGCTCACGTCCTCAGGCCCTGGCGGACCTCCTTCCGTTTGGGGCACCTGGGCTGGCCTTGGCCCTTGGTAGGAAGGGGGCTGCTGCGCTTGAGGGATGGGGAACAAAGCGACCAAGGCACCGACTCTTGGTGACAAATTCTTCGGCACAGGAGTGGGTGAGGCCCCCGGGTGCTTTCAGTGACAACTGTTTTCACATCGTGCCTTCTTCACTTGTCTCTCATTTTGAAGGCACATTGGCCAGCATTGTTAGTTTTCTTTGTGGCCTGGGCTCCGGGAGCCTGTGGGATCATCTTCTATTTTGCAGGAAGGAAACTTCCATAGAGCCTGGTGCCCAGGGAAACCAGGAGCTGAAGAGTTTATGTGGGTGGTACTTAGCTCTCATCTGCTGCAGCTGTTCCTTTTAATTTTAAAAGGGTCGGGGAATCAACCTGTCCATCGGGTCCCTCTTACTTGCACAGAGATTTCTCAAGTTCTTTTGTGCCCATATCTCATCCGATATCATCCTCAACTGGGAGAAATGGGCAGGTGTCATTCCCATTTTATAGAGGAGGGAATTGAGGTACATGTGAGTCAGCTGGCCCCTGGACCCTAATTCCTGGTCTAGCATATGCTGTGAAAAATGAACATTTTGGAAGTATTGGTGAGGAGAGAGAGGGTTGGGAGGGTGCACATCAGACTTGCTATTTGAGAAAATGCTGGAGGGCATCCTCTCAGCTCACTTGTCCTGCACAGGCAGATTTTCATATATGAAGTTTCTGACAATGGGGGTAATTTTTGATTTGTTTATTTTTATTTATTTTTAAGATTTATTTTTTATTTATTTCTCTCCCCTTCCCCCTGCCCCAGTTGTCTGTTCTCTGTGTCCATTTGCTGCGTCGTCTTCTTTTTGTCGGCTTCTGCTGTTGTGAGCGGCACGGGAATCTGTGTCTCTTTTTGTTGCATCATCTTGCTGTGTCTGCTCTCCGTGTGTGCAGCACCATTCCTCGGCAGGCTGCACTTTCTTTCTCACTGGGCGGCTCTCCTTACGGGGTGCACTCCTTGCGCGTGGGGCTCCCCTATGCGGAGGACACCCCTGCGTGGCACAGCTCTCCTTGCGCGCATCGGCACTGCGCATGGCCAGCTCCACACGGGTCAAGGAGGCCCGGGTTTTGAACCGCGGACCTCCCATGTGGTAGACGGACGCCCTATCCATTGGGCCAAGCCCACTTCCCTGATTTATTAATTAATTAAAAAATATAGAACCCTTTTCTGCACAGTCCAGTGGTTTAAGAAATTTCTTTTTGAGCCCAGGGGTGAGCTGTCACATTTCCCTGGCTGCTCGGGTGGGTTTTCTTCCGGAGGCTCTGTGCGAGCCCCTGCAGGCCAGGTCTGCCCTGGTTTGGGTTTGGAGATGCTCCCAAGCACGAGCCCACCCCTCAAGGTGGGATTAAGTGTTCACGGTCAGTGGTTTTATGGGCCCTGGGGCACACATTGGGTTTGCCCGCCAGCCTCGGCGCTGCTCTACCTTCCTCAGATGGTACCTTCCCTGGCTCATGGTGGAGAAGGAAGGGACCTCGTGCAGAATTCTTGAGCTCCCCTACCTGTGGCTGATTCTCGGTTTTATTTTTTCATCCTGTATTCCTTTTTATGTTTAAAACTAAGGTAGTAAGGGATGAAGCTCTTGCTGCTGGGACTTGGTGACAAGTCGGGGTGGGCCTAGCCTGGACGCTTTCTTCTCTCTGGGTAGGGGAGGGGGCTCCCTCCCTGTGACCCCTCTCCCTCTGGACCATGCCAGACTTGTCTAGGAGCCCCAGGGTTACACTGAGGAACAGTTTTCAGACTCTTAAGGGAATTCATGGCCACTGGCAAGCCGGTCGGGAAATTCAGGTGTTTGGGTTTTTAATTAAATTTCTAAGTGGAAACCAGGACTGTGGTTAACCAAAGGGCTGCGATCGAGCTGGCTTCTCATTTCATCTTACCCACTCGCCTTGTAGGCCTTTCCAGGAATCCCTTTCCTCCTTATTTTCCTTCTGCTCGTCCTCTTTTTTCCTGCCTCCCCCTCCCCCCCCCCCCCTGCTGTGATGGAACCGGGCTCATTTTCCCATTTCCATGCTCTCCCTTGCTCGGACACTTCTGTTCTTGTGGAAGATGCTGGCGAGGCTGCCCATGCTCCCGGCTCAGGGACACCCTGACCATTCGCTGTCTCCCCCAAACCATGACCTGCTCTATTCCTGCCACCCTCCCCGTGCAAGGGGTTGGCACACACGGTCCACCCACCAGTGCAGGCTGCAGAGCACAGCCTCCTAGCAGGACGGGGGAGCAGCCAGCCTCCCTGGAGGCCCCGAGAAGGTGCTTCCACCGTCACCGTTCCTTGACCCCCTGGTCCTGGGAGGTGGGCGTCAGCTCCATCATCGGAGGCCTTGCGTGCTAAGGGCTGCCACCACGCCCCAGAGCTCTGATGGGAGAAGCCACGATTCCCACGCCGGTGTCTTTGGCTCAGCCACCAGCGTCAGGATTCTGTCAAGTTGACGGGTCTCTGGAGTTCAGAAGCTCATCTATAAAGTGCAGGGCATTTTCAGTTGGTCGCTCTTAGTTGTAGGATACAGAGAAACCGAGTCGAAGGGGCTGGAGCAATAGTTCCAGGAGCTGAGGAGCTGTCCCTCCAGAGTGGTTTGTTCTCGTTTGTCTTTCCCGATTCTGTCCATTCTCTCCCCGTCTGTCTATAGTTCCATTTTTAGGTTTACTTACCTCGTGGTAGCAAAAAGGACCACAGCATTTTTCAGGGCCCTGCCTCAGTCTGCCCAGGGCGAGAGGCTGCCTTTGTCCCAGGACTCTCCAGGGCTGACTTGGAAGCTGAAATCACCACTCCTAGGGTCATTCACCAGAGGGTCAGGCTCCGGGGGCAGCGAAGCAACTTTGTTCACCTTTGTATTTGTTCCTAGGAGGTTGCGGGTTGCGTGTTCATGTTGAGGGAAAGTTGATAAATGAATGAAACCCTTGATTTCCTCCTTTGAATCCCTGAACTCCAAGGTCTATTTTGACATGGGGTGGTGTCTTGCTCCATCAGGGAGCTGGGAAATCGGCGCTTGGGTCTCTGAGCTCAGCCTTGCAGTTGATGGCTCATGACTAGGTGCTCATTTCCCTGCACAAAAGCCTCGTTACTGGGATGGCAGCTTGATGCCTGGAATGGCATCTCCCACCAGAGATCCCCTCATGCCGAGTAGCTCTGGTCCAGTTCTATTGCTGATTCCAGTTCTACCTTGGGAATGCGGGTTTTCGTCGGTTCTGGGTGGAAATGCCCAAGCCTGGGAACCGGGGGAATGGGTTCCGCAGGCTCCTCGCTGGGCTCTTGTGGTCGGCAGCGGCGGGGGAAGGCTGAGCCCCCCGGGGGTTCACGCAGACGGCTGCATTGCTGTTGCAAGTTCTTGTGCCGCCCGGGAAGCAGATCTCCTGGGTGCTGCATGGTAGAGAAATGGCTCTAATATCCGGGCTCTTGAGCTCAAGGTGGGGGACGCTATTTTGCTTGCTTTGTCCCCGTGTCACATACGCGGGCTTTGTTTGTGGAGCAGTGACGCACGCCCATGGGTTGTGTGAGCTTTGAAGGAAAGCTTTGCTGCCCAGGCAGGTGCGACCAGCTGTCCTGGTTTGCCATTGTTAGGAAAAATCTCATTGTCCTGGTGATGGATTATTTCTACTCTGAGGCTTGAGTCTGGATAGGCTTTTTAGGGATGGTGGCTAAGTGGAGGAAAGGAGATGGTTAGCATTTATAGCTCTTCCTGCCCTATTTAACAGATCAGGAGGCTGAGGCTCCCAGAGCTTAAGTTACTTGTCCAAAGCCACTAGCTGGTTAAGAGCAGAGCCAGACCTTGAGGTGAGGGCCATCTTGTGTCTAGCCCGCACGCTCTTTTGGGAAGTGCTAGAAATTACAATTACATGGCCTTGCTAATGTTTTGATGACTCAGGTTAGCCCTGTGCCTCTTCCTAATAAACCACTGACAGTGTCAAAGCCAAACCCCCGTCCCCCGGAGGTGAGTCCTGTATGGTTTTAGGAGCAGAGCTGGAGATCAATTTTTGCTCCCCTACAGTTCAGATTGCAAAGTAACAGTTTAAATAATTAATACCAAAACTAATTGAAAGGTTCCTTTAACTGGAGGTTTCCCTGATGAGAAATCCTTGTTAAGGGCTCCCCAGGCTCCAGGCACTCTCCGGTTTGAACTCTGGTTTGCGCCATCCTGGCACTTCCACAGACATCAGATCTTGTTTAGCTGAGCCGTAAGCAACTGGGCACCTCACAGCTGACAAATGGCAGAGGCAGGGTCCAGATGCTGGTCGGTTTGTCCTGAAAACAAGGACATCTTCCCACTGTCTTGTCCAGATTCTGTTGCCTTAAGAGATGCACATCTCCAAAACCCATCATGGATTTCCTTGTCATTGAAATCTTGGGAAGGATGCAGAGGCTATGGGGCAGGTTCAGTGAGCCCCTGTCTCACTTGACACCCCCCACCATCAGTGGCATTTAAAGTGATTCTCCTGGGGCCTCACACCCTTGCTAAGGGACACTGGCAAGGCCGGGTGCGCCCATCCGAGTGGGGTAGAAAGGTCGGTCCACTTCCCAAGCGTGCTGTAGACCTGCTGTGTTTAAGGGTTCGCACTCCCAGTTAATGGGCAGTGCCGTGTAGGGCCTGTTCCTTGAGCTCAGCACCTGGTTGAGCCGTCAGCGCACACCTGGTGCTGGGCTCACCCTGCTGATGAAATGCCTGGAAACTGGAGAGAGCTGCCCAATGCTGTGCCAACATTTCCTTGAAATCAGATGGGGACCTGCTGTTGGGGACAGAGTCCCCCGTGAGAAATCCTTGCCTTATCTAAGCTGCACTCCCATCAGCTGCTGTGTGTGCTCTCCTTTGCACAAAGATCCTTTCAGTGGACTTGATTGAGAGGGTGGAGAATGGAGCCTCTGTGTGGCCCTGCGGTTGGGGGGGATGGGAATGGGAGTGTGTCTCTTTCATTAGACTGCGGAGTCAGCCTTTTGGATCCACCCCCCCCCCCACTCACTGCCCTCCCCTTCCTCAAACCTGTTGTCAGTCTAAAGGCAGGGGGCCAGCTCCATGCCCTAGCTGCTTGCCTGTAGCAGCAGCCCTCCTCTGATGTTGCTACTCTTCATTTGGGAAGAATATTTCTATGTTCTAGCCAAGAGGCTCTATTCGTTTTTGGCTTTTTTATTTCTCAGAAGCATAGAATTTGGGCTTAAGCCCAGGGGCTCAAGTGGGAAGCCCTATGTAAAAGTGGGGTGCTTGCTCTAATGTGCAAGGCAGACCAGGCGAAGGACTGGCCCCACGAGTCTTGTGGGCTGGAGCGGGCGGGCAGGGCGAGGAGACCAGGAGGCGTCCGCAGCCTTCCTTCCCGGGCTTCTCCCTGGACGCGCTCGTGGCTTCCTTCCTCCGTGGCCCCTAGCTTTCTCCCCAGGGCAGAGTTGGTGCCCTCGTCTCCTGGGGCTGCCCTCTCCAGGCACCACACCTTGGGTGAGGTGCATCCTCTCTCAGTTCCGGAGCCTCCACGCTGAAGCCCGAAGGGGCGACTCCATTCCCGCCTCCTCCAGCTTCGAGCGTTTGCGCCCGTCCTTGGTGTGGCTCGGCGTGTAGAAGCATCACTGCCGCCTCTGCCTTCCCCGTCTGTACTTGACCTTCCCCACAGTGTCTGTGCCCAAGTCTCCTCTCTTATGAGGACACCGGTCCTCCTGGATCAGAGCCCACCTCCCCCCAGTGTGGCCTCACTTTCACTGACCACATCTTCAAAGACCCTCTTTCCAAATTCGGTCACATTCATGGACTGGGCTTTAGGACTTGAACTTGTCTCTTGGGGGACACAGCTCAACTCCTAACCCTCAGTGACTCTTAGAGTTGGAGCAGACATAGACTCTGGTATTCCTGTCCTGTGGTTGTCCAGGTTATACTTGAGTGACCTCACCGATGGGGTCCTATCTCTTTTTGCAAAGTTTCTTTTTTCATCCCATCTTCCTCTTCCCTGGACTTCAAGGGAGTGACTTCAGTCTGTGATTCTATATGCTGCTATGAGTGTATCACATGCATGACTCTTTTTCCTCCCCTCTAATCACAGGTGAGCACTCTCTGACTTTACAGCGCTTGCTCCCATGCTGACACCCACTAAAAACTGAACCTGCACTGGGTGACTCGGCAGACTGAAGGCCCCTGGCGGTGCGTGGCTGGTGTTGCGAGGCCAGTGGGTTCTGTGTAGGTTATCCAGACAAGTCCCATTATTCCCATAGCTTCCTGTTCTGATATTTGAAGGTGGTCTTGGTTTTCAAGGACTGTGGTGACAAAATGCCACAAGGGCTTAAAACAATGGAAATTTCTTTTTTAAAGATTTATTTCTCTCCCCTTCCCCCCCACCCCAGTTGTCTGTTCTCTGTGTCTATTTTGCTGCGTCGTCGTCTTTGTCCACTTCTGTTGTTGTCAGCGGCACGGGAATCTGTGTCTCTTTTTGTTGCATCATCTTGCTGTGTCAGCTCTCCGTGTGTGTGGCGCCATTCCTGGGCAGGCTGCTCTTTCTTTCGTGCTGGGCGGCTCTCCTTACGGGGCGCACTCCTTGCACGTGGGGCTCCCCTACGCGGGGGACACCCCTGCATGGCAGGGCACTCCTTGCACACATCAGCACTGCGCATGGGCCAGCTCCACACGGGTCAAGGAGGCCCGGGGTTTGAACCGCGGACCTCCCATGTGGTAGATGGACGCCCTAACCACTGGGCCAAGTCCACCGCGGACAATGGAAATTTCTTATCTCGCAATTCCAAAGGCTGGAAGCCTGAAATCATGGTGTGGGCAGAGCCAGGCTGGAACCAAAGTCCACGCCTCTCCTGGCTTCCGGCGCCTTCCCAGCCCTCCGTGGCGTTCTCTGCTTCTGACTCCAGACGTCCTCTTCTTCTAAGGACACCATCACGTTGGATGAAGGGCCCAGCCTCCTCCAGGATGACCTCATTTGGGTTTGCCTGATGCCATTTATAAAGTCCTGATTTCCAAATAAGTTCCCATTTTGAGGTACTGGGGATTGGAATTTACCCTTTGGAGGACAGTGTTCAGTGCATGACAGAAGGTTGGCTGGTCTCTGCCGGGAGAAGGTCGGAGCCTTGCTTGCTCTGGTGCCCTCTTCTTAAAGTGGAGACACAGGCCTGGAAGCCCAGGGCCCTGGTTTTCGACCACTGCTGGCCTCCTGATCCTGCTGAGTGGCTCCGGGCCAGGTCCGGCACCTCTCGGGGCCTCGGTTTCCTCAGCTATATTAGGTCCAGACGGCGCGGCCATCGCCCTGTCGTGCTTGCCTTCCTCTTTTCTGCAGATTATGTGAGTGAGGGAGGTGGGGCGCGCTCCAGGCCTAGCTTTTCTGCCCTTCTCAGCTTCTTGTGGAAGCACAGACTTAAACGAAATCAAAATAGCAAACAGCCCTGTTGGCAGTCTTTATAAAACATCATTTGTGACCATTGGGACATCTTCAGAAATACTTTATGATGACCCTATACCAAAATAAACCAAGAGAAGAGTCAACGGTCCCTTCTTCGCCCACATGGCTGGAGAGGATTTTACGTATCAAAGGCTTTTATTTATTTATTTATTTATTTAATTTTCCCCCCTCCCCTGGTTGACTGTTCTTGGTGTCTGTTTGCTGCGTCTTGTTTCTTTGTCCGCTTCTGTTGTCGTCAGCGGCACGGGAAGTGTGGGCGGCGCCATTCCTGGGCAGGCTGCACTTTCTTTTCACGCTGGGCGGCTTTCCTCACGGGCGCACTCCTTGCGCGTGGGGCTCCCCCACGCGGGGGACACCCTTGCGTGACATGGCACTCCTTGCGCACATCAGCGCTGCGCATGGCCAGCTCCACACGGGTCAAGGAGGCCCGGGGTTTGAACCGCGGACCTCCCATGTGGTAGACGGACGCCCTAACCACTGGGCAAAGTCCGTTTCCCTCAAAGGCTTTTGGGCGCTTCACTTACCCCTTTCCAGAGTGAATACTTGGGCTCAAAGAGCTGCGAAAGCGTTGCTCGTGGGACAGTGAGAGAAGCCCTTCGCTCGGGTGAAAACGAGACGCCCTTTGGTGGCTGGCAGGTGCCCGTCCTGGCTTTGGGAGCTAGAGTGGGAGCTGTAGGGCACATGGGATGGGAGAGCCGGATGTCGGTGGCTCGCTGGCCCTGCCTATTCAGCCACCCTCAAGGCACAGAGATGCCTTGTTATAATCGGAATTGTTCTGGGGCTGGAGAAGTCCTCACCACTCCCCCTTCTTTCCTCCCTGACCTACCCCACCCCCCTTAAGGAAAAAAAACAACCTCCTTCCCCTTCTCAGCATCTGTGTCTTTAAGAATTCCCTCCATTGTAGCCCCAGGACAGAGCCCCTTCTGTGCGAGCTCCTGGGAGGCCTGTCCTGGGCGACACCCGCCCCCCGTATTAAAAGACCATCGGAACAAGCTCCCCATTCTCCTCTGGAGAGGGTCCCTCTGTCCCAGGCCAAGGGACTCTTAAGGGAGCGCCTATCCGGGGACACTCAGTTTACAAAGAGCGCTGGAGTGTCAGATAAACTCCCTCAGACCCGCGGGGGGAGAAGGACAAAACCCCCTTTCTTTCACCCCTGCGGGGAGACCACGAAAGACTGTGCTCCCGAGCTGGGGTCTGAACAAACAGAGGAGGGGGCCGGCGTCACCAGTGATGTGGGCGAGCCGGGGGGCTCTCTCGGTTTATTTTTAGGGGACCCTTCACGTGTGGCAGTAGATTTGTCGCTCTCTCAGAGGATCAGTGACCCGATTTGCCTCCCCTGTCCTGCTAGGTAACAGAGAAGCTCTTGAGTGAGTCTGTCTGAGCTGCTGGAGAGCAGTTCTCACTCCTCCTCCTGCCTGTTTGGAGAGGAAAACCCTCAGTGGCCAGCCGACCCAACGAGCGTGTGGCTCCAGAGAGCCTGGGCGGCTGGGGCTTAGACTGGTCAGCGTGGCGGGACACTGTGGCTCCACGTGGCTGTGCGCACACCTGCGTGTGTGTGTGTGCATGGACTCCGGGAGTGTGTGTGCTCTGTTGGTATCTGTGCGTGTGCGTGTGAGTGTGTGTGCATGGATGCTGTTGGTGTGTGGGTGTGAGTGGGTGCCTGTTTGGGCATGTGTGTGCCCTGCTGATGTGTGGGTGTGGATTCTGCTGGTGTGTATGTGTGGGTGCTTGGTGTGTGCATGTGCATCGTCAGGCTGTGTGTGAGCATGTGTCCTGCCTGCGTGTGCATCCCAGAGGAGAATGTGTCTGTGTGTGTGCCCCGGCTGGGGTGGGCACCCACTGGAGTGTGTATGAGTGGGCCCCGTCTGGGAGGCGTGTGCCCCTCTGGGGGTGGGAAAGCCCCCCTTCCTCGTGTGTATGCAGCTGTAGCAATCTGGAGTCGTCTTTATGGTAAAAGCATGGAGTTTTCATGAATTGGCTGTTGTGGGGGAACAGCATTGACCAAGGTTTGTTGGGCGCACCCTGAGAGCTGAGCCCTGCCTCATCTCCCTAAGTCCTTGCAGTGTCTTTGATGAGATTGGGGGTCTCATTTTATAGACCCGGAGAGCAAAGCTCAGAATGGGTAAGCAACTTACCCAGCATCGCCCAGCAGTGGAAGGTCTGAGGTTCAAGTCCTTGCGTGTCTGATTCCACAGCCTCTGTCTGCTCCAGAGCCCTGGCCTGCCAGGGGGTCCAGGGCAGCCATTGGAGGGGGGCTGAGCATGTCAACATCTCGGCAGAACTGAGGGCTCTGCCAGGCGCTTGTCTTCTGTGCAGCTGATTTTGGTTTTAGTTTCAGTCTTGGCCACCACCTCCCTGCCTTCCCCAGCCCTTTCGCCCTGGCGGAGTGTCTGCCCCTGACCTTCGCTCTGGTGAGTGAGGCGTGCGGCCAGGTCTGTGTCCATCCCTCGGAAGGGCCCAGCACCCATGTGCACCCAGCTCCTCTGGGGACGTGAGCGGCGGAGGCGCCTGGTTCTCCTGGGCTGGGAGGGAGCCTCCCGGCTGCTCCGGCCCAAAGGCTGGACTTAGGAGCCTTGCAGGCACCGGGGCCGACGAGGGCCCTTCCCGGCTAGTACCCTAGAGTGAGGACTCCTCCCCGGCTCCCGGCCCCCGCCCTAAGCTTGGACTCTCCTCCCATTTTGTTCTCCTAGGAGAAGCAGTGGGAGGGGCAGCTGGGCTCTCGAAATTCCCAAGGCGCCAGTGTCCTGCTCTCCATACAGCTCTGCTCTCTCTGTCCCAGGAGGAAGGTTCAGGGACCGCCAAGAAGGGCCTTCCCAGGTGGCTCCGTGGTTGAGTCCTGAGTCTTGGTTCAGTGTCGCAGCTGCCGGCATCCGGGGCTCGAGTTCCCGTGGGAGGGACCCCTGGGCCTTCCCTTGCAGGTTTCGTTGAGCCTGCCATATCCCCCTGGGGGGTTGGACTTGAGGTTGTCCCCCCTTCCCCTGGCCTGCTTAGAGGATGGACAGACTCCCCTTGGACACAGGGGGCTTTCCCAGGGCATTATTTAGAAATACTGGTAAGTGGCCTGGTGGAGAAGTTGGTGAGAACAGCACCTCCGGCAGACGATGGAATCTTCTGGGCTCTGCAGACGGACACCCTGCAGGAGGAGGCAGCCCTGCCCCCTGAAGGCAGACTGCAACTGTGGGCACAGAGGGCACACCTGCCTGTGCCGGTGCCCGGGGCACGGGAGGAGAGATGGCAGGCAGAGTGGGCCGGGGAGCTCGGGATGCAGTTTAGAGGGACACGTGGGAAATAAGCTGTGATGTACAGTGGTGCACCTGCTGGCACAGAGACACAGCAGGAAGGACAGGGGGCCAGCTTGGAAGGTTTGGGGAAGCAGCTGAACAGGACAGCTGCCCAGGTTCTTCCCTGTGGTGGCAGTGGTGCACGTGCTGGGGACGTGGATGTGGCCTGGAGGTGGACATTGGACATGCTGGACAGACAGCTGGGGGCGTGGGCCCCTGCTCCTAGGTGTTTTCCTGGACCCATACTCACTAGTCGTCTTGCACTGGGCCAAGAAAATGAGAATCACTGCCCTGAAGTTCCTGCCCCCTTGGGGATGTGGGGTAATTCCGGGGGTCTTTCCACGGGAAGGGACCACAGCCACCAGATCGGGGTGGGGATTCCAGGGCGATGTCCTTGCAGTGTTCACTGTCACCACGCTGTGAACCCTCCTCTCCCACGGGCGAGCTCTTGGACCCACTCAGTGCATTCTGTAGAGGCTTTGCTTCATCGCTGTGTGGGTTGGTGACGTGAAATAGGGCGTGAGTTCCGTCGGGTCCAGAGTGGAAGGGCACCGGTGTACATCGTAAGTGCTCTGTGCCTCTGTTTAGTTCGTAGGCAAAATACTGGGGATGAGTCCCCAGGCTCTGGCCGGCTCTGACGCAGGGGCACGGTGCCCTGCCGGGGTGTGCACACATGTGGCTTTAGCGGGCTGTGAGGGTGTGGGCACGGGCTCATTTCTCTCCTGGGTCTTTACTCGAGCCTCCCAGCGGCTCAAGGAGCCCTGGCCCTGGTCAGTAAGACGTCCCAACCCTCCAGCCAGCCCCAGAGGAGACGCAGGGAGGGCATCTGCGAGCCTGCGTTGGGGCCGGAGGCCGTGTGGCGTCTGTCCTGGCTTGAGCACGCTCAGCGTGCCGGCCCAGCCCTCATTCAGTTAGCCCAGGAGAACTGCCCTTTCGTGGATGATCAGCCTTCATCGGGTGCTGAGCCCCTCCTGGCGCAAGTCTGGTGGACCTCTCCAAGTTCACCAGCAGGAGAAAAATGTCCGCCTGCCCTTGGCTTGGTCCCTTCTCGCCACATTCGTCTTTGAGGGGCAAGGAGGGAGCCTGCTTGCTGATGAAAGACTTATTTTGGAAAACCTACTGAACGTCCTCCCGTTTTATCATCGGCACAGTTAATTACCACCTTTGCGTGTTCCCTTCGGTTCCAGGCCTGAGGGGGGGTGGAAGGAGCCTGGGTTGTTTAAGTTGGCGACCGACCGCCTCCGTCTGGGCCGGCAATGGCCGAGGGGAAGGCACATTTAGCCCCGGCAGGTTTCGCTTGTGACGAGACTCCTGTGCTTGCCGGGGGAGGGGCGCGCGCAGCATAAGGAGACTTTAGACCAGCGAGGGGGCTGGGGGAGTTCGTGGCGGGAGAGTTGTCATTTATTAGGGCCGGGAAAACAATGCGGGGCTTGTCTCCAGGGTGCCGTGGTGCCTGGGGAGGCAAGCCAGGATGGGCCCAAGCAGAAAGAAAACAAGCCCAGGTCTGACGAGAGCGCGGTGACCCCAGGAGCTCGGAGAAAGGCACCTTTGTTTGGGGAGGTCAGGGCAGGGGGTGGGGGGCAGGGAGGAGGCCTCTCAGGAGGGCGCCAGCGTGGGGGAAAAGGCCGCCTCTGCCCCCGGAGCCCAGGCGCCACAAGGGGCTTTGAAAAGACGGGACACCAGGCTGCAGGGGGCTTCCAGGCCAGGCTGGTCCCTTGCTGGGTGCGGGTCCCCATGCTGGGTGCGGGTCCACTTCCTACTCCGCTGTGTGCCTTGAGAGTGGCCAGTGCCTTGGGGAGGGAGAGGCAGGGTGGAGGGGTGTGCTTTGACTTGGGGGTTCCTGGACCATCTGGTGCTGGGACAGAGAGGACCTCCGAACTTGGAGGCAAGCCCCGTGGCTGGGGAGAAGGCGGTTCCCAGGTGACCAGGAGCCCTTCACCTGCGGACCTCCGGGCGTCGGGGCCGTCTGCCCAGGTACCTTCCCACTGGCGTGCTCCCTTCTCCCCCGAGACCCCTTCTTAATACCTCCCAGCCCTGCCGTCTTTCCCCAGGCTCCTCGGCTGCCCCCCACAGGACGGGGACCCCCAAACCTAGTTGTTTGCTTCTGTTTCTAACTAGTCCTTTTAAAAGCCACAGCAGGTGCCAGATCCCCGCCACGTTAGCCTCCACTCTGCTCTTTGGGGCAGACCCTCACCGTTCCTCCCTGCGGCCCCGGGTGAGTTTGCTCTAGCTCATGGCACGTGCTCTTGCAAGGACCCAGCCATGCTCCCAGGGGAGCAGCCCCCGCCCTCTGGGGAGGGGTCTCCTGCCCACACACCCACCAGGGGCTTGAGCCGTGAACGCACAGGGCAGACAGAGCCTTCCCGGGACAGAGAAAGTACTTTTGTGTGGGGGAGACTCAGGACCTGGGCAGGGGCTGAGTCAGTAACGAGCACTCTAGGATTAGCTGAAAACAGTCATTGCTGCCACAACAGCACATTCTAAGTCCCAAGCATGTTCTGAGATGCACACACATGCACATACAATATGCACATACACATACACACATGTACATGGAACACACATGCCCACACACATGCTTATTTCTCACGATGATCCTGAGCTCGGCGTGATTATGATCCCTGTTTTACATACAAGGAAACTGAGGCACAGAGAGAGTAAATCTCTTCTGAAACCTCCCACCACTGGGTGGTAGACTTGGCCCCCAGACACAAGCCCTCTGGCCCCGAGGGCTGCGCTCTAACCACTAGGTGGCGCTGCTAACAGCCTCCGGGGCTGCCCGGTGCCAGGTGACCATCCCCTGGGCGGGCAGGTGTGCTCTGTCCTCACTTTCCAGTGGCAGAACCTGAGGCTCCCGAAGGTTAAATGAAGTGGCTCGAGGTCGCCCACTTGCCAGCTCACACTGTCAGCTGAAAAGGCCCGTGCTCCCACCCCCAAGTCCAGCCGCGTGGTGCCCGCTGCCTGGTGACAAACTGCTCGCCAGAGCTTTTGGGCCATCTGTGTTGTATTCTCTGAGTTCGGTGCATCCCTTGTCCCCGGCTGAGGGCTGTGGGAGACGGTGGGCGTGGGCCGGCCGGGCCTGCTGTCGCGCCCCCCTCCTGGCCCGCGCTGCTCCTGCATTCCCAGCTGGCCCGTGTCGACTCTGGCCATCCGCCAGGCCCTCCTCCTGGCTTTGCACCACAGGCTGATGCGATTTTCCTTTTCCTTTTCCCCTTTGGTTCTCCCGCATTTTTCATGAGTCTGGAGACTTGTTCTCAGCATCAGGTCACGCACACAGCCCACTTAAGCCAAGTCAGATGCCAAGGGGGCCTGTTTCCTAAGGAAAGGGCCCTCGTCTTCCTCTTAACTGTCGGGCATCCGGGCCCGTGTGGCGGGGACCCCCTTCATGGCTGGTCAGGGGACCCCAGGGCTAAAGAGAGAGCTGGGAGAGCAGATCTTGTGCTGGGCCAGGTTTGCCATCTCTTCAGCGCCCTCCACCTCCACCTCCCTCCTGCCTCTGCTGGCCCGACCCGGACACCCGCTGGGTGCCAGATCCCATGAGGACCTTTGCACAGGCAGCCCCGTTCCTTCTTCTGCAAATGCTGGATGGGTCACCTCTGGGTCACTGGCGCCCCGAGGCGCTGGGGACTCAAGGAGCGGGCCCAGCCTCACGGCTGCAAAGCGGCAGTGCCTGGAGTTTAGACCAGGCCCCTTGACCAGAAATGCCGGCTCTTTTCCTTTTCCATTTTACCTTTTAGCCACACTGGGTATTTTATGAACAGGCTGCCAGCTGCGCTGGGCGGGCGGGGTGAGCGTGGATTCTCAGGAGAGGGGGTTGGGGTTCCTGCCGGGGTAGGGGGTGGCCAAGGACCAGCGTCCCATTGCATGGAATTCAGGTGAGGCTGCCCAACTCCTGGCCTCTGGTTTCTCCTCTTCCTCCATCCTCCGCACTCCATGTCCTGGAAATACATCTTTGAAGACTTTAAAGTCCTGTTCTTGGACTTGCCTGGCACCCAGCTGCAGCTCGGAGACTGTTTGTCCCTAAAATGGGTTTCCAGGCCAGCTTGAGTCTCTTGTCCAGTGTCCGTCATGGGCCGTCTTTCCACGTTGTCCTCAGAGAGGCTTTGTTGTGCTCCATCATCACGCTCTCTGCTCTTTCCTTCCCATCCGGAAGGACCATTGGGCACGAGGCATGTGGGAAAGAATACAACGGGCCGTTTTGGGATTCTTCCAGGCGTTGAAAAGTCTTCTTACTTTAATAGCCCCGCTTGGGCTTAGGAGGTCTGAGTATTCAGCAAACACCCCCTTGAAAGAGAAAAGCTGCATTGTCCTCTCTGTGCTGATGGCCTGGCTTCAAGTGCCACCAATGGCCCTGACCTGAGACTCGCTAAGTGGAATTGCAGAACGTGTGTGTGTGTGCGCGTGTGTGTCTACACACGGATGCGTGGTGGGGCCGCAGAGCTTTTTATTCCAGGACAGCTGTTATAAGTAATTGCTTTAGTAAGAGAAGGGAAGGAGATGGGCGACGTTGGCTGAAGGTCAGGGAGGACCTCGGCTTGCAGGTGAGTGATGTTGAGATTGTTACTGCCTCATCTCGTGATGGCTGCGATGTCCAAACAGGGTAAGGGAATTTGAAAAGTTGACAGTCGCCTCAAGATGCCATCTATCCCATGTCTCCTTGATTCTCTTGACCAGATGTCCCCAGCACTGGAATGACATAACCGTAGTATGGCTCCTACAAACGCTGCTTTTATAACAAGAGTGATTTCCCTATGTTGCAACAGAACTTGATAATGACCTTTAATGGTGCATGAGGGCCAATGAGTCAATGGACCATTGTTTTCCTAACCAGGTCCTTCCTGCTGGGCCTTGGCATTTCCAGTTTATCACCCCAAGACTGCTTTACCTCTTAAAAACTTTCTTAATTGGAACGTCTACACTGCTTTGAGTCTTTGATCTGAACCCAGCCCTTATCCAGCTCCTTGAAACCTAGTAGAGTTGGTGGAGGGGAAGATGTGCCCCCGTTCCGGGTCCTTCCAACAGGAGTTTCCAGGTGGGGAGCCTGGAGAGCCCCCAGCGGTGGGAGGTGAAAGCCCCTGCTTCTTCCTCTGGGCCCTCACTCTTGTTCCTTGCACCCTCCTCACCATCAGATAAAGGCTTTATGCTGCTCAATGGGTAGAGACTTGTCCCTGCCTCTGTGTCCTGAGTGTTGAGAGATGAGGCCAAAGTGGGCATCTTCTCCAGAATTGTCGTCCGTCACCTCCCACCTCCTCCACTCACGGTGAAGCCCCTGCTCTGGGTTCTCCTCCCCTCCCTTCGCTCGCTGGCTTTTCCAGGAGACACGCGGGCTTCTCCTTTAGCGCTGAGGCGCCCGCCACCCGCCTCGGTGTGCAGGGAGAAGATACGGGTGAGTGTGGGCGAGGGAGGTGGCCGGGAGGGCCCCTCTCTCCCTGTGGGTGCCTGCAGTGCATGGTCCCCTCCGAGCAGGGCCTCGCTGGCCTTAGGTGCAGAATGAGGTCGGTGCTCCTCTTGGCAAAGGGCCCAGTTGTCTGTCCAGAGCAAAGCTGATGACGAGCGCCCTTCTTCCCAGCGTTGGGGTTCATGCCTCGGGGGGCACACCGATGACACAAGGGGGTTGTTGCCGCCTCCGAGGAAGGTACGGTCTGCGCAGATCGGTGCAGCGTGACAGCGTGAGATGAGACCTCTGATGGGGACCAGCAGGAATTCCCGCTGGGTTGGTGGCCTCCAGGCGGGGGTGCTGCATCTTTACGTGGGTTTCAACAGCTCCCTTCTTCTTGCAGATGTAGGAAAGGTCAACACAGCAACACGGGACAAAGATTGATATAATCCAGTGTTTTGGGACTGATTTTGACATAAAATATTTTCTAGGACAAGACAAAGAGGGCTAAGTCCAGAGTATTAGAGCCAGAACATTAAATCTACGTTTTTGATCCTAAAATGAAGTAGTTACGGTAAAACGGTTGGTGGAGGGCACCCTGGGTCTGTGGGCTCGGTTGGCATCGGAGCCTGGGGGCTGGGCTGGGGGCAGGGGGGGCTCTGGGAGGGCAACTCCGGCCCTCTACCAGCCCTGGGGCAGGCGCACGGCCTGGAGTTACCTCCGTGGCCTCTGGGACCGTGCCCCTGCTGCTTTGGGGCCAGGCGCTTTGTCTCCCACGTGGACCCCCAGTGGGTGCCGAGGAGACTGCGGTGGTGAGCCAAGGGCTCCAGCCGGGTGGGGCCGAGGACTGGCTGCGGTGACCGGGTGGCACACCCCTGGAAGGTCTCTCATGTGCCATGGCCCGCTCCTGCCTCCTGGGGGGATTTGGGGAGCCCATGTGCACGCACACCCACCCTTTCCCGTTCTGGAGCCACGCAGCAGCAGACAGAACCGGGTGCTGCATGATGCCAGCTGAACCGGGGGAGGGGCAGGCAGAGGGCGGCGCCGAGCCCGGAACCCTGCGCCTTTTCCCTGCTGTCCGCCCCGCTCACGGCAGCGGAGCCCAGCCCCGGGGGTCAGGACTCCTGAGAACAGGCTCAAGTTCGCCCTTGGGGAGGAGCTGCCATGCAGGCCAAGGCTGGAGAAGTTGCTTCGCAGTTTCGGGGCTCATTTTCCCTCCGTGAAACGGGGCGATGGAACTGGCCTTAAAGGGCGCTAGTGACAATGAAGGTGGTGTCTGTGAGAGAGCAGGTTTTGTCCAGCAGAGGGCCAGGCAGGAGTCCAGTGGCACCGTCTTTTTACCCTCGTGGCACTGGCACCGCAGTTGAACCTGGATATGTGAGCAGACCGGATCGGATGGCTGGGATTTGCAGCCCTGGCTCTCTGTGTGGCAGCAGGTGCCTACGTACCTGACGAACGTGGACAGTGGGTGTTCCGAGGTGTGAGGCAGGTAGGGGACATGCCTCTTGCAGCATGTTGCAGCATGTTGCAGCTTGGATAGTTTTCTGGTCTGGAGCAGCCTTTGCTCTTTGGCTGTGCCCAGAGTTTCCTTAGAGCCTGCCCCCTTCCTGGTCCTGGGTGGACAGACTTTTGGGCTATGGTGCCCTCTAGTGTCCACAGTGTGTCATCGCAGGCATTTCTATAAAGCCGCCAACTTTAGGCTGGGGTTGAAAACTGAAAATCTGGGCCTGATTTGTCTCACCCCCATCTGACAGTTAATTTAAAAAAAAAAAAGGTGTTTCTTTGGCAAACTATTAAACATGTTGATACATGGCCTTGTCGCCGAAGATATTTAAGGCAGTTTATTTAAAATTTTATTTTTATAACCTTAGATTTTGGAAAAGAGAGGGAATGAAGGTAAAAGCTTTGGATGAAGCTAGAATTTAAAAAAAATGAAAAACGAAGCTAGGTGGCATAGATATGACCTCGAGTAGGCTAGAGCTTACTAGTAGTGCAAACGAGAGCGAGAACTGGATCAGTGCTGCCAATTCCAGCTAGGAACCAGTGGCCATGTGCCGGAGGCATCTGGTTCTGGGGACCCTGGGCTTCCGAGAAAGCTGCGCAGCTGAGACTTCAGTATCCTCACGGCAGATTCTACAATCAAAGAACTGCTCTGTTCGTGCTGGGCCCGGTCCCTGCAGACCGGAACAGCGCAGCCGCCGGCGGAGGGCGGAGAGGCGAGGCAGCGGTTCTCCACCCGCTGCGTGGGAACCACCTGGAGGGTTTGCCCAACCCCAGGGACCGCCCCCAGGGTTCTGATTGGCAGGTCTGGGGCGGGGCCCGAGAGTTTGCGTTTCTAGAAAGTTTCCAGGTGCTGCTGCTGGGCCCGATAGCCTGGGCACCCCTGGTCTAAAGGAACAGGCGTGATCCGAGACGTTCTGTCCCCCTCGTGGATGTCGCGCCAGCAGGGAGCCCTGGGTGAATGTTACCGGGCACAGAGTTGCCTTCTCTTGTGCAGAGGGAGAACGGCGGGAGCTCTTGCCGAGCTCGTCGGTGGGGCTGGCGCTTCATATGAAAATCGAGGGGTTCATGGGCCCCAACCTTGAGCGGGGGTCCGGTCTCCCTGCTCTGCCGTATACAAAGCAAAGCTGCGCTGTTGGGAACCTTCGGGAGGAGAGCGCAGGCTGAACTGGGGGTGTCTTCTCGTTTTGCTCCGGGGCCTCGCGACATCGGTGGCGTCTGTCGCCACCTAGTGGCTCTTCTTTTGTACCAGGCCGAGAAAGAACATCTCCAGGGCCTGGGACGGGAGGCTGCTCAGACAGCTGCTCTTTCTGGAAGGATCTGTCTCCCCAAGGGATCCCAGCAGGAAGAGGGGGTTATGCCCCACGGCTCGAGTCTCTGCGGTAAAGACCCAGGGCTTCGGAGTCAGTCTTGGATCAGACCAACGCTGACCGCTTTGTGATTTTTTTGTCCTCACTTAACTCGCCTTGTCAGTTTTCCATTTAAAAGGAGGCTGATGCTGTAGTGGTTTGGGGATTAGAGACACCCAGTAGCTGCTCTAGTTCTAAAAATTACAGGCAGGCAATCCCCAGTGGAATTGCATTCAGCTTTCTGACTTCCTTCCATTGTTTAATACCTGGGGGTAGGTGATGATTTCTACACGTTACCAACCTGCCGCATAAAGTGCATTTATAAAAAATAAACTTCAATTTATGGAATAACTTTGGATTTACAGAAAAGTTGCAAAAATAACACAGAGTTCCCAGCTACCCCTCACCGAGTCCTGCTGCTAACATCCGTGAGCACAGTACGGTCATCAAAATTCACATTGGTACAAGGCTGGCAGCTAAACTACCGACGGCTGGCACTTTACTAGCTTTTTTTTCTCACGAATGTTCTTTTCTGACCCAGAAACCCATCCAGGCCTCCAACTTGCTTCCCGTCGCCGTGCCTCCTTGGTTTTCTCTGGTTGTGATGTTTTCTTAACCTTTGCTTGTTTTTCATGACCTTGACACATTTGAAGGACGCTGGCCAGGTGTTCTATAGAATATCCTTCAATTTGAGTTTGGTGCTTGCCCACATTTATACTGGGACTTGGGGAAGGAAACCACAGAGGGGAGGTACCTTTCTCATCACATCTTGTTGGGGGGTACATTTGCCACTAGAGGCGTTGGCTTGGTTGCTTGCATAAATTTGCTATTTTCCCTTTCATTAGGAGAGCCACCAAGCCCAGCCCGCCCTCAGTGGAGGGGAAGGGGGAATTAAGCTCCATTTCCTAGAGGGGGAGCCACTGCAGATATTATTCAGGATTCTTCTGTAAGAAGAATGGGTCCCTTCTCCCCATTTATGATTAGTCGTTTGCGATGTCAGGAGGGGCTTGTAAGTACTTATGACGAAGGCCCCCTTTTCCTTGTCTTGCTCGCGGAGCAGTTCTTTCCAAGCTCTGAGGGGTGTCCCCTAGTCCTGGTTTTGGGGTGTCGAGTGAACAGTCCTCAATCATTTCTTTTCGCTTTGGTTTTTAAACCTGTCGTGAGTATGCGTACCTGCGTGGGTTTGGACTCGGTGGGGTCTTTTGGGGTAACGGGAGCCAGGCTTTGAGGCTGTCAAGTGACACCTACCCCCTTCACAGGGTTGGACTGCCACCGTCTCCCCTGGGAGGAGCAGCAGGGCCTGGGGCCTCCGATCCTGCGGGATGGAAATCTTGGCGCCGCCCGATGGAGGGGGCCTGTGGGCAAGTCGCTGCCCCTTCTCCTGCCCACGCTCGTCCTCCACAGAGTGCCGGCTCCTGCCGTGGTGAGGCGGGTGCTGCAGCTGGCACAGGGTCCCTTAGGGCCCCTCAGCCCTGAGCTGTGGAGGGCGGGCAGCGATCGGCCCACCTTTCTGCTGAGAAAGCCCTTGACCGAACTGCTAGGGCTTCCTTCAAGGTCATGGCCAGGGCCTGATGCCGCTGATCTCATTTCAGCCTAAACAGTTTCCATAGCAGCACCCTGAGGACCCCTAGCCCTTCCCCCTTCCTTCCCCCTTCCTCCTCCCAGTGCCCCCATCATTAAATGGTGGTCCCAACACCACAGGGCTAGGGAAATCCCGAGGGGGCCGAAAGCCTCACCCCAGCAGACCTGCCGTTCTCCAGGGTCTGGGGATTGGCCTCGTAGGTCCCAGCTCCGGCAGAGTCAGACCTGGCCCAGCTTTCGGCCGACAGAACGGCTCTGGCAAAACAGAGCGGGCGTGAACATCAGAGACCAATGCACTTTTCGACTGCGAAAGCTGCCCTTTTGCAAGGGGTGGGCTGCTTGGGGACTTGCCGTGGCAACTCACTCCCGGGTGTCAGAGCATCCAAGAGGCCGCTTTATTATTCAGGCTATTTGTTGCCCGGTGAACTGGGATTCCAGAGTAGACGGAGATGCCCTCAGTCTCCAAGAGACAGCCTCTTCCTGCCTGGCAATTTTTTCCGGCAGGAGCAGAGGCTCGGGCGGGAGCATCTGGGTTTGCCAGGTTCTTGTGCCCGCGGTGGGGCCTGAGAGCTCCAGGGCTGGACTGGGCAGGACTCCCCTTTGGGCCGGCCACTGGCGAGCAGTGTGGACGTGGGCGGGGTCCCGGTGGTTCATCTTCATCCTGCTGAGCCTTGATTTCTGTGTCTGTTAATTGGACGGAATAGTATCTGCTCCGTGGAGTCCGTTCTGGAACGCTCCACCGCAGTAACCAGGAGCCCACTGCGCTGCGTGTGGGGATCTCCCCGACGAGCAGCGGAGCGTGGAGCCGGGGATCAAGGAGTATGTTCTGTTGATCCCCATCATGGGAAGTCCAAGGACGGGCAGGACTGCCTAGGGGTGGGGGGAGGGCAGAAGACCCTGCTCTTGGAGGGGTGCAGCCCGAGGGAGCCTTCTGGGAGCTGGAGCCACCCCGCGTCCTGGGCTGCATGACGCATGCGTGCACTTTCGATGTGCGCCCTCCCTGAGCTGGTCCTCGATCAAAAGGCCCAAACGACGACTTGAAAGGAGACGAAGGCGAGAGGTGCTTGGCAGAGTCACTGGTGGCTGTAACTGAGGGACACAGTCGAAGCTGGACGGTGGGGGGGGCATCGAACCGCCAGAGGCTGGAAAGGGACCCAGAGGGGGTGGGGAGGGGGCGAGGCTGGGCGACGAGGGGAAGACGCTGGTTTTGGGAACCCCTTGTGTGCTGAGTTACGGTTTTGCCTTGATCTCGTTGGTGTGCGGGATTATTTAAGAGAGTTTGGACAGGGGGATTTGGGGACGATATACCTGCACCCATTCTCTAAAGGGATAAGGAGTAGGAGAGGTCTTGAGCCCTGGGGGCTGTGGGAAGGGTGCAGCGGGGCGGAGCATCTAAACCAGGGGTGGGCTGATCCCAATGCTGGAGCTACTCAGACCTGGCAGAGAGGCCGTTAAGTCTGCAATTCTTAATTTAAATCTGCTAAGGGCCTCGAAGGGGAAAGTCATCACCTTAGAATTTTTTTTTTAAAGATTTATTATTCATTTCTCCCCCCCCCCCCGCCAGTTGTCTGTTCTCTGTGTCTGTTTGCTACATGTTCTTCTTTGTTCTCTTCTGTTGTTGTGAGCGGCACAGGAATCTGTGTTGCTTTTTGTTGTGTCATCTTGCTGTGTCAGCTCTCCGTGTGGGCGGCGCCATTCTTGGGCAGGCTGCACTTTTTTTCGCGCTGGGCGGCTCTCCTTCCGGGGTGCACTGCTTGCACATGGGGCTTCCCTATGCAGGGGACACCCCTGCGTGGCCCGGCACTCCTTGCGCGCATCAGCACTGTGCGTGGGCCAGCTCCACATGGGTCAAGGAGGCCCGGGGTTTGAACCACGGACCTCCCATGTGGTAGGCGGTCGCCCTATCCATTGGGCCAAGTCTGTTTCCCCTCCTTAGAATTTGATATTCTTTTGTTCTTGTCAGTCAGTCAGCAAATATTTGAGTACCTGCTATGCACCAGGCACTGTTCTTAGCCCCTCACTTTGGATTAGTTATGTAATGCTGCGTAACAAATAATCCCAAACTCAAGAGCTTAAAACAGCAGCATTTATTATCGCACAGTTTCTGAGGGGCAGGAATCTGGGTCCTCTGCTCAGCGTTTCCCACAAGGCTGCTCTCACCTCTGGGCTCAGCTGGGGTGGGAGCCCCTTCCATGCATACTCAGCGCTTATGGGCCACATTGGGTTCCTGCAGGTTATGGGATTGAGGCCGTCAGTTCCTTGCCCCTTGGGCTGTAGGCATGGTGGCAGCTGGCTCCATCAAAGCGGGCAAGCAAGAGCGAGCCAGGGGGTGGTGGTGCAGCCAGGTGGAAGTCACAGCCTTTTGCCACCCCGTCCTGAGAGTGACATCCTATCCCTTTCACTTATTTTATTTGTTGGAGAAGAGTCTCAAGGTCCCGCGCAGACTGCAGGAGGGGACCAGCCCACAAGGCTCCTATTCCACTTGTATTCACTCATTTAATGCTTGCCGTGCTGCTACAAAGTAGGCATTATTGCCCTCATTGTACGTTTGAGGACGCTGAGATGGAGAGAAGTCAGGTCGCCTCAGAAGGTCACAGAGCTGATAAGTAGAGGGGCTGGGATTCAGCCGCAGGCCACCTGCCCTTACCCTGGACATGATGGTCGCCATCGCCGTCCCTTTGGGGCACCCCGTGCACCCCCTCTCCCACTGAGGCTGGGGCCAGCTGACCGATGGTCTCGGCACCTGTGTCCGTGGAAGCCCGCTCGGCCAGCCTGGGCATTGGGTGGTTGCCTTTTGCTTGTTTTAAAATAAGAATCGTGAGCGTTTCTTATTTTGCTGTATAACAAACATGTTTTGGGCAGGATGTACTGAGTGACTGTGGGCAAGGTGTGTAAGTCACCCATGAAATGGAAGGAATGACACCTGGCGCTAGGGAGGACTGGAGAGAAGCGCCTCCTTGTGACCGCTCTGGCGCTAAAGCATTTGTTAGCGCACGGCGTCCTCATACATGGAAGTATTAGCACAGAGAGTGCGTAGAATGAACACTCGGACAATATGTAATTCCCTTCCAGAGTGGCGTGCCAGGCCTTGGGCTGCAGAGGTGAAAAAAATGCAATCCTTCTGTGTCATCTCAGCTCACACTGGCAGGAGAGGCAGATATTTAAATGGGATAATCAAACCAGTGGGTGAGGGTTAAGGGCCAGCGAGGCATAGGAATGTGTGTGCAGAGGCGGGAGCGGGCATCTTCCTTTGTAGACCAGGAGTTAAAACACTGTCCACACTACAAGGAGATGGCACGAGGGCCAGGGGTGGGTGGGCTGGGGTGGATGTTCCCCACCTGAGACTAAGCACATTTTCCTTCTCTAGCAACCTTGACTTACAGGTGACAGCCCAGGAGTGACCTCACCTGGGCAGAGCCAATATATCCATTAAGCACAGGAAGCACCTTAGAGTTGGATTTTCCTTTTATTTTTTCATGTGTTCATTCAGCAAGTTTTTGTGCGCCTCCTAGGTACCAAGCACTGTTCTTAGTACTTGTTGTATTAGTTATTTAAGGCTGCATAACAAATAACCCCAAACTTAGCAGAGTAAAACAATAACATTTATTATGTCAGAGTTTCTGTGAAATCTTAGGAATCCACAAAAATGTTTGATTTTAATTTCTTTTACCATCAGGAGAAAAAAAAATGAAAATGATAATAAAGATTATTTATTAAGAAAAATGGATTACATTTTTCTTTCCAGGCTGTGATGAGGTCGAGGCACAGCCCACTTCTGGGAACTTTCCTGATTGGCTTCAGCTCCTCTGTGGGCAGGCTTGTTCCTAGCACAGCCTTCTGACCCCAGTTGGGTAGCTTCATTCTTTTGCCCACTGAGTGGTCAGAAATTAATAGCCTGCATGCAGTGAATGCTTACGAGTGCCCAGTGTGTCAGCCCCGAGCCAAACCCATGTGGCTAGTTTGCATTAAGATGCACTGTAAGTGTAAAATAGACAGGGTTTCAAAGATTTAGTAAAAAAAAATAATACCATGAAATAGCTCGTTATTAATTTTTAAAATATTGATCCCATGTTGAAATGGTAAGATTCGGGATATGTCGCGTTAAGAAAGATCTATTATTCAAACGAATGTCACCTGTTTCTCTTTAGCTTTTTAATAAGGCTACTAAATTTAAAATTACGTACATGGCTCACAGCGTGCGTGTTCTCTTGGTCAGCTTTGGCTTGTGCTGGGCAGCCACTGTTGTCGCCATGTCATCCTCCCTAATGCCTTCTAAGGGCGCACCCGTCATTGTCCCTCCATACAGATGAGAAAGCGGAAGCAGAGAGAGGTGCTGCGACTTCAGCCACGGCGGGCAAGGGAGAGGTGGGGTTGGGGTTGTCCCCAGAGTGTCTGGCTCCAGAGGCCACCCTTGACCATTGTGCTCTCCTGCCTTTCAAGATGCCTGTGCCTTCAAAGGCTCACCATTTAGCCTGGGAGACTAGGAACATAAACGCTGACTCCACAGGGTTCAAATAGTGCTGCAGTAGGGGTATGCGCAGGATGCACGGATAAGTTGTCCCTACTGTGAGTGGGCATTCTGGAGGGCTTCCAAGAGGAGGCAGCATTCAAGCTGCACTTCGAAGATGGTTGGCAGAGAAAAGGAGGAGGCAGTCCACCTGGTGGGGTAGCGCATGCGTGGGCACGGAGGGGAGAGGGTGCCTGGCGACATGTTTGGGGGACACGGGAAGCTGGGGGTGTCTGAAGAATCATGCAGTGGCCGTGTGGGGGAAGAGGAAGTGGGCACATGGGCACAGGAGTCTGGTCATCGCTGGCCCCGGGGCAGGGTCTGAACTTTCTAGCGATGGATCACAGGGTTTTCGGCAGAGAAGCAGCTCGACTGAGATGGCTCTGGGGAGGCCACCCCTCTGGCGAGGAGGCTGGGCTGGGCGCAGGGGTTCGGAGGCTGCTCGGAGGTGCAGGGGAGCCGTCAGGAGAGCCTGGGCACCAGCTGGAGAGGACAGCGTGGGCTGGGGAGATTCTTGGTGGGTGCAAGGATGACGCGTGGGCTCCGGCCTCAGTGCTGCATAGTCCGAGGTGCCGTCGGGAACTGGGCCAAGGTGGAGGGATGGCCTTGGGGGACGTGGGGGGAGCCCTCGTGGACAGCTGAGTCCCTGAGCCTGAGGTCGTGCTCCAGGCACGGGGAATGCTGACCTGGCGCCCAGGACAGAACGGACGGGACAGCAGGGCTAGCGAGTGCTGTCGCTGGCCACGCAGCCCTGCAGCGGGCAGCCACGAAGCCTGCTACACCTGTTACCCCGTCTTTCAGGTTACTTGACTCACCCCCCTTATGTGGGGGAGAAAACAGCCTCACAGAGGCCAGCGAGTTTGCCGGTGGCTACCGGGCCTTAGGCAGGAGTCCGGGATGAAACTTGGGGTCTGTCTGGTTCCGAGGCTGCTCGCTCCCCCGTGCCATGCACACCTGTGCCACGCACACCTGGAATTTAAAGAGCCAGTGGGAGAAACTCCACGGAAGAGTGTTGGGAGGGATGGGAGGAGATCCAGGAGAAGCTGCAGCAGGGAGAAAGGAGCATTGGTTATGGGGGGGGGATGTCCTGGTGCAAATCCCTCCAGTGGGAAAGGGCTGCCCAGAAGACACTGTCATTGGCGGGGGTGTGGCTGTCACCTTTGCTCAGAGCAGTTTCTGTGACCAGCTGGGCTGGGAGGTAAACTGCTGAGGCCTGAGCTGGGGTTGGGAGGGGAGAAGCCCCAGAGGAGCTTGGAGGGCTTTCAGGGGCGTTGGCTGCGAAGGCAGGGGGAGAGCAGGGGAGAGCAGAGGTGGCTCTGCCCCTTGGAAAGGGAAGCCCTGCACCAAGCGTGCATTTTTAACTTCATTATTTTTCCTAAAGAAGTTGTCCCTCCCTTTCAAAAATACCTAAGCTTCAGGTCTCACCAAGCCTGGATCCACTCTTGGGGGGGGGGGCTGGGGGTCTAGGGAGGGACGGGGCGATGGGATTAAAGGGCATCAGCTCAGGAGTCAGCTCCCAGACTCCGGGATCCAAGCCTGGTTTTGGCACGCATCAGCTGCGTGACCTTGGGCGAGTCATTTAAACTCTGGGCGCTTCCATTTCCTTTTCTGTAAAACAAAAACTAGAGAAGCACCCATCTCAGAGGACGTGAGGATGAAGTAAAATAGTGTGTGTAAAGGAATTAGCTTTCTAGTGATTGCCTGTTATTCTTATTGCATTCCTAGGTGGCTTTTTAAGGATTTTTTTTTTTTTGTATTTTGCCTTTCCTCGGGGGTGTGTGGGCGCAGAGCTTCTATCCATCTCGAGTTACCCCAAGGTGTGTTCCTGAGGACAGGATTCTGTCCCGGGAGGCCCATGGGAATCATGGGGTGTCTCCCAGGAGAGATGTGCCTTAGGGAGTGGCTCCTGCGGGGCCGTGGGTGGCACCAAGCTGCAGGCCAGGACGCCTGGAATTCAGGGACCAAATAGGCCCCCCACCCCCGGCCTGTACCTGCTAAGTGCTGTGTGGGTGCCTGCCTGTCCCTCTCTATCCCGTGCCCTGAAGCATGTGACCTCAATCCCGTGCCCTGAAGCATGTGACGGGAGGCCAGCAGTCTGCGGCTCATCAGATCTCCCTTTGAGCTGACCCCCACTCTTTTGGGAGGGGGGGGGGGACCGGGCCTTTTAAACTTTGAGCAATACTGGAGGAGGGGGTGACTCTGGATTCCTGAGCGACCCTCTGGCCGCCAGTCCCAGGCCTTGACCGCTCGTGGCGGTCAGCAGGCTCCTGCCCCAGGACCGCTCTGCAGGCCCAGTTCCACCAGACCCTCCGCGGGGGGCCCGTCCAGGCTGGGGACCCCAGGCCTCTTCGCCGGGCCGGAGCCCGTCCCTGGCGGCCGTACCCCGAAGGGCCGCTTGATGGCGCTGTGGCTCCACCGAGCGCCGGGCGCCGCGGTCCGCTGGCCGCCGCGGGGCCGCCCTGCCGCGCTAACCGGGCGCCGCGCTGCTGCCGGCCGCGCCGCCGCCCCGGGCCCGCTCGTGGGCCGCAGCCCCGCCGCCGGGTTTTCCCGCGGCAGCGCAAAGCCGCTGCTCAGGGACCCTTGCCCGCGCCTCCCGACTGGCGGTCCCCCAACGACAGGAGCGGGATTTTGGGGTGTCTCTCCTCGGTTTGGCCACACAGAGGATCCTTCTACTTAACGCCTTTATGCTACTTTAAAACATCTTTTCTTTCCTTCTTGTTTTCTGTTTGGATTTGTTTGCGTTGCCTGGACCACAGTTCCACGGTCCTACCAGTAGCTCCTTACCCAGGTCAAATAACCAAGGCCGGGGCATGCTAAAGAATTGCAATTTAATTTAATCTCAACTCTGATTTGGGGGAGAAATAGCTGGTCTGGTCTGTTTCCTCTTTTCAGGCTTCGCCTTAGCTCTGAGCTCCAAAAGATCATTCTTGGAGGTGGTGTTGGGGAGAGGAGGGTGTAGGGGTCAGTTTGGAAAAATGGAGTACAGATGAAGAAAAGGAAAATGGTGGGGGGTCGGGGGGCTTTTCAAAAATGTGCTTTTAATCCAATACCAAGTATTTTGCGATACACTTATATAAAATAGTGAAAAACACGAAGAAGAAAATGAAAAGCTCCATGATTTTTCACCCAGAAAACCTTTGATATTCACGCATCTCCTTCCGAGGTTTGTTGTCATTGTACAGATATACCTGCCCTCCCCCCACACTGGATCCGTTTATTCATCGGTGCCTGTTTTTTTCTTTTTCTCGAATACACCCACGACCTTCTCCCTGACAATCTGGCTCCTGAAAGCCCCACGCAGGTTGGTCCCCTTGGGACGCTGTGCGTGCAGAATTCTCTCAGCTGGTTTTCTGGGTTCAGGAGCCGCACTGAAGCCGTGACTTGGACATTTCCAAGAGGACGGCTGAGTTGTAGCATCTGGGGAGAGTGAAATTGGGCAGATGTGATTCTTTTTGAAGGCGATGGCTGCCCAGTTTCGTTTTGCAAAGCAAGCTGCCCTGTGGCAGATCAGCCATTCCCAGGGAGACCCAGAGCAGGGTCCCAAATTCAGGCCTCTGCGCTTTGAGGTTCACTCCCAGAACCTGCTGGTTCCCTTTCCCTGGGCCCCTGCCCCTCCGGAATCAGAGTTTAGGCCAGAATCTTCCCTGGCTGCTTGGGATCTGTGGGACCAAGAGGCAGGGCTCAGGGGTCTCCCAATCAGGTCCTCGTCCCTCTGGAGCACCCCAGGACACGTGCAGATGGGCAGCAAGTGGGGAGAGGGTCAGGCTCTTGGCCCGGGTCTGCCTTCCGTCTGGGGACAGGAGTGGCCGCTAGAGCTGCAGCCTTCCTGCAGCCCCTGCATGGCCCGGGCGTCCCAAGGGGCAAGACTTCAGCCAACAAAATGCAACCTTGTCCTCCCACCCGAGCTGCGCGAAGCAGGGGGCAGAGACAGGGCTGGCTGGCGCTGGGGTTCTCCTCTCCTCCCCGCTTTGCCTGGGCTGGGGGGGTCCCCTAACTCTGGGAAAAGGGAAACTTTCTTTTACTTTTGTTATTTTTTCCCTGCTGCTGCTAATCTCTTACCACACTGCCAGATTGCTTCCTGGAGGCACCAGGGGTGGGGTGGCTTCTGGGGACTCTGGAAAGAAACCTCCAGAGGGACAGTGGAAGCACAGCCGCTCTGGGCTCCCTGATGGCCTGGGGACATCCCTGTTCAGGTCCCCTGGCCCCCCCCCAGGTGGCCCCAGGGCAGGGTGGCCTGGTGGGAGCAGCGCTCTGCAGCCTGACGGTCTGGGGCTCACTCCCTGACTTTGCGCCTTTCTGGTTTTGTGGTCTTGGGCAAATCACACAACTTCTCAAAGCATCTGACTCCTTCTGTAAAATGGGGCCCGGCTGTCTATTCCAGAGGGCTGATGTGGAGGCTAGTGGAGACGATGGATGGACACTTCTTAAAAGCTGACAGCTTGTGCTTTCCACGAGCCAGAAAACACCGAGCTGAGGGCTTGGAGGGGATTATTCTAGTTGATCCTTGGAAGACCCCATGGATGCAGGTGTTGTCCCACTTGCCGTGTTGGGGACTGAGCTTAGTCTCCCAGCTCGCAAGCACAGAAGGAGGACTTGAATCCAGGACCTGGACACGTAACTGCTTTGCTGAACGGTCGCCCCCACCCTCCTCCTCTCCTCCCTTGCCTTGTCCCACCAAATGGCAGTTCCTCCCACCCCTTGCCCACGGATCCCTGGTTAGAGCTTCATGGATTTCCTCCTCTTGAAGTCATGGATGGATTTCCCTTTGGAGAAACTGTGCAACAGCCAGCCCTGTGGTTTTGTGTTCAGTAACAAATCTTCACACTCATCATCACAAGACTCGAACAAAATGGTGTCCATGCCTTTTCTCTACTAATGGAAATAAGCATTGCAAGGACGTGTGTGTGCATGCACGTGTGTGTGTGTGTGTGTGTGTGAATGTGAAGAATCCTCCTACTGCGGGAGACAGAATGAACACTGGGGGCTGGAAGCTGTGATCCAGGGCAACCGATAAGGGTGATGCTCTCAGACAAAGCCGCGCTGGGAGAGGAGTGTGGGTGTGGGGGGCCGGGAAAGAGTGGGAGAAGCTGGGAGAGGAGTGGGAGCAGGAGGGGAAGAGACTGGGGCTCCCCCACCTGAGTGACCTCTGGGTGCTGCTGTGGCCCCTCTGATTCCTTTAAAGAAGGAAAATCCTTCCTTTCTCTACTTAGGGGGAAGAAGCTTAACAGGGAAGTGCCTGAGGCAACACTTGGGTCAGAATGAGTTTCTCGTGAAAGTAAATCATTGAACGATTTTGAAAAGGGCAAATTTGGTGAGGAATGATGGCTGTGGGGCTGGCGGCCTCAGCAAGGCTGGCAAAAGAGCAAATGTGGCCGCCCCACTTTGTTAAGTGACATTAAGGATTTTTGATGACAATTGTCTGCTAGGGTCAACTGTTTCCTTCGATGGTGCCATTTCCTTTTCAAGTCTATCCACTGTCTGTTCATAGGTCTCGTCCCCAGGTGATTTGCTAATTCAGGTGTCTGTCTTTTCATAGCACACAGCACAGGAATGCAGCGTCCATGCAAATGCGTTGGTTCATTATAGGGAGAGCTGCACCCATGCCCTCACGCCCACAGGTTAAAGGAGGAGATCTCCGTGGAGGGGGCGTCAGTCATTGCCTGTGAAAGCCAGAAGCGAACCACGGCTGATGGAGATGACTCCCAGTCTCCCCCTTTTCCAGCCAAGGTATAGGTATCTGGAGAATCCACTGACGTGGGCTCCACGTTCCCTGGACGTTCCCACACGGTGACTCTGCCCTCAGGAAGTGTCACTGTTGTTTTGCTTTTGATGATGCTGGTGGCCTAAGCATTTGCTGGGACAGGAGACACTGGCCAGTTCTTTTAGCTCTAGAAATAACTCGATGGCAATAGTAGTGGAAAGCCTGATGAAAATGGCTGCAGGTAGATGTCGGTCTTGACCTTTGTCTTGGGTGGTGAGGTTGAGCGTCATGCTGTGTTTGCTGGACCGTCACAGGCAGGACCTGTGTGTCACCTTGCAGGTATGGCAGTAATGCTGTTTGTGACACTCCCGTGCTGAGAACAGCCCTTCCTGTAGATCTGTGAAGCTTCTGCCTTTTGGGAGCTCATAATCAAAAAGCGGATGGAGATACTGTCAGTCATAGCTTCCATTCACTACATTCTGTGCCCTAGAGGGAGGGCTGCAGAGTGAATCCTCAGTACCTCTAACAGTTTTGGAAGGTGGGTAGTATTTGCATTTTATGAATGAAGGTACAGATTCAGAGAGGTTAAGCAGCTTGGCTTAGGTCACACAGCTTGCTGGTGATAGAGCTGGGAATCCCGACCCAGGTGTGTCTCCCCCTCCAGGTGGTGAGTTTGCTTTCTCCTCTACTCCATGGCCCCCATGGGATACCCAGGCCTCGAGGTATGTAACCAACCCATACCCAAAAGGAATTAACCGGAGCGGAGGTTACAGGGAAAGGGTAGGGGGTGACCCTCAAGGGCAAGGCTCAAGTAAATGGAATCACTGACTTGTTTTCTACCCCCACACGACCCTCTCCAGCTACTGATGCCCCATCAGGCTGACACAAGCAGCCCCCCTGCCCTGCTCCCTAAGGCTGCCTGGGAACAGTCTGGAAGGGGGTTTGGGATGAAGACCTCCCTGAACAGAGGAGGGAGGAGCCTGTGCTCCCCTGATAGGTGACCTCAGCTGTCCGCAGCCCTTGGAGGACCAGCTGGCCAGCTCCGTGCTCTGGCTGGATTGCTCAGAGGCCTCTGCTTCCCCATTGGGACCTCCAGCAGGAAGGTGCCTGAGATAAACCCCACCAAGAGCTGCCTGCACACATCCGAATCCATTCGTCCCTGGACATAGCAGAGACGAAGGGACACTGTCCTTGGTTTGAGCATGATGAGACCTTCTCGCGGCCAGCTGACTCGTCTGGGGTTCCCCTCATGCAGGCGAGGGGTTGTCCTCCTGGTTCGGCTGCGGGTGATGAAGCTCTTTCCTTGGACTGATAGAAGCGAGTCCAAGACGAGCCTCTTGGCCTTAGGAGAATGCGGTCTGGTCTGAAGAGAAGGGAATGGGCTCGAGCCCTCTGGGAATTGTCCTTCTCCCCCTTCCCTAGATCTTCTCTGACCCAGTTTCTGAAAATTTTAAGAGTGAAATGCAAAGCAGCTGTTGGCCTGAGCAAAATGGACAGTAGAGGATTTGTCTAAGTAAATTGCAGGCAAATTATCAGTCCTCTTGGACTGTCTTGGGTGAGATGTGCCCTGGAATCAATTTTGATATGTGTTCTGTTTTTTAAAAAAATCTCTGAGTCATCTCTTATCTGTAGATCTTCTTGAGAGAAATGCATTCATTTGTTAATTTATTCAGCAAATATTTGTCAAGCTTGTGGCATTCGCCTGGCACCATGCTACCTGCTGGCTGCTGGGGGATACAGAGATCCATGTAGATAAATGGCCTCAAGAACAGTCCCCACGTGGTGGGGAAGTAATGACAATAGCATGTGACAAGTTATTGAAGAGAAGTGCAGACTTCCAGGGATACACTGAGGAATCGTGACTTACTCTGTCTTTGGCCTGTGGGAAGATTCCACAGCGGGCACTTGACGGCCCTTCCAGGATAAGAGGTGTTCAAGAGTGCAGCAGGATGGAGGAGAGGGGAAGAGCATCACAGAAGGAACAGCATGTACAGAAGCCCAGAGACTAGCAAGGGGACGTTTAAGGAATGCTAAACATGGGAGTCGGGTGTCCACTGGAATAGTGATTTGTTAGGTTGAGGACAGATTAGGAAGAACCTTGAATGCAGGCTCTTCCTTTATGAGGGAAGGAATGGGGGAAGAAATCTCTCTCAAGGGCCTTAGGTGGTGAGCATATTAGTCAGGATAGGTTAAGCTATGCTGCAGTAACAAACAGTCCCAAGTCTCAATGGGTTGAAACAACCACCATTTCTTTCCCATTTGTGTTACATGCCTAAAATAGGTTGGGGCTGGGGGCACTGTGCTTCAGGTACCCAGGCTGATGGAGGGCCTACCATCTATGTCACCTTCATCTGAACACTGTAGCAAGGGGAGATGGGAGAATTGCTTGCAACAGAACTGGTGCTGCACCATCCAAGGGGACTGGGGGGTGTTGGGGATCAAATGGACTACTGGGTGAGCGTGGCTGTCTCTGCCAGTTAGTGGGATTATTAACTTTCGCTGGGCATGCAGGAGGATAGGGATAGAAAGAGCAGAAGAATCAGAGTGCTGTCAAACAGCTCCTTTTTTCCTGGAAGAAAGCTGCATTTGTAGTTGGGGAGCCCTACTGTGCTTGCAGGTGCAGCTAGGGGAGTAGCTGGTCATGCGCATTTTCTCTCCCTCCTTTGCATGCGGTGGGGACATGACCTGATTTGGGATAAAACTGAATCTGTGCTCTAACTTGGCATTTTACTTGGAGTCTTATTGCCCTTCAAAGTGGAGGAGGTTTTAATGGTCTCCTTTTCTACCGGGCCATCAGGTCCTTTATTTGGTGGCATACGCAGTCCTCAGATGGTCCCACCAGGAAGCTGGGGAAACCCCTGTGCAAATTGTAAAGTGGGTGTTGGTTCTTTTATAGGAAAGGTTTGTTCAAGTTGGCCTGGCAGATTTGGTCATGGGGCTTTGGAAGCCTGCGAGCCATGTTGGTCCCAACGTGTGTAGATGGGTTTTTAGCCCCTTCTCTCCAGACAGAGGGAGGAGGAGGCTTTGCCAGTTAACATCCGTCCAAGCCTTCCCCCAGACCCAGCAAGGGGAGCAGGGATTGACTGCCCTGAGCCTCTTCCGTTGGGTTTCGGCTTGAAATCTGTTTTCTTTTTTGTTTGTGTTTTTCTTTAAAGGCCAGAATGTTGATGGGACGGGAGAAATTCTGCCTCTTTGTGTGTCCGTGACATTGAATGAGGCTATTGTAGGGTTATGGCGTGACTTTAGGGCTTGTCCTTTCCAAAGCCCATCTTGGGGGCAGAAACATTTCTTTTGTTACATTTGCTTTCAGGTTGTTGGTAGGAAAAATTCCTGAGAGAGTTAAAACTGGAATGACGTAGGCTGATTTATTTTGATACATGATGAGCTCTGTGTGGACACACAAGGTCTATAGGTACCACGAGAGCCTGCTAGAACTCTCTGCCTGGACGTCCCAGGCTTCCTCGAGCCCGGTGTTTCTAAAACGACATCACTAGCCCTCTTCTCTAATCCTGTCCAGGGAGAAGCATGCTCCTCCAAAAATCTTGTTTTCTGTCTCCCACAGCATTTAATTTCTGTCCAGTCTTGTCACCTGCAGTTTCCTTCGCTCAGATCCAGGTAGTTTATTCCTTAGGCCTTTGCAGCTCTTCTCTCTTTATCTTTTCTGCTACATTCATTCCACCTTCCATGCTGACATTACGATTAGTCTACCACTCAGAGCCTCAGTTTCCCTGTCTGTAAAACATGCCTAATTGTTTTATGTCCCTCACAGGTTTGACTGAAGAAAACATAAGGCATAGTGTATGAAATGCATAGCTCGGTGCACAGAGTAGGGACTCAAAATATTAGCCATTATTATCTTTCTAATGACAGAGAACGTCACTTCCTTCTTACGCCTACCCAGTGACTTCCTGTTTTCTTTTCATATCCTTAATGTCTTCATGATAAAGAGAGAACATTTATGATGACTGTTGGCAAAGGAAAGCGTTATGTAAATATTGCCCTTGTGAAACTTGGGATATTATTTTGAATATGTTCATATTAATACGCTGCTTTGAACTGATGTGCTCTGTTCGGGAGTCATTGTAATTTAGTATGGATTGATGGATGGCTGAAATTTGAGTTTTAGAGTCTGGGATGATTATAGATAATCAATGTGTTTTGATGTTTGAAGGTACTTGTCTTTTGATTTCAATGCCTTCTCTGTTCTTCTATGCCCTGAGTTTAGGCTAATAACCCCGCAGAAGGCATTCGGCTACACATCTAAGTGTCTTTATCGGACTTTATTCCCCCCTGAGTTTGTGGGAATGGCTAGAGTGGGTGGTCCCATGAGAGAAGGCTAAGGGGGAGGTTATAACCAAGATACATAAATCATTCTCTTCCTTTAAATACTTTTCCAATTTTAACATCAAAACACCCCGGGGAGGTTATAGACACAGAAATGAACTGATACTGCTGGCAGATCTAGCTGGCATGGACCTTTCTTTGCAGCCTGGAAATTTCTGGAGAGTCTCCTTTATTCATTTTCAAAACTTCCTGGGAATTTTACATCCTACTCCCCAATGGGATGATGGCGTTTCGGTGACTGCCTGCTGTGAGTTTTCGGCTGTGCTCTTGTCCTAGAGGCACCCTTTACAAAGTTACAAAGTGGGCTCCTTCCCTCTGTTAGATGGTGACAGCGGGCATAAACTGTTCCAGCAAGAGAACATTTTCCATTTCTGCCAGTTGGCCTCCTGTGCTCAAAAAAGTTTCCCACCGTTTGGGTAACTTCTGCACCGCGACACCCTTGCAGGCTGTGTTCTTACACCGTGTGCCCCAGAAGTTGTGGCAGAGGGTTTTTCGTGAACTGCCTGTGTGGGTGGAGGGAGAGGACTTCTGGTACTTTGGGGAGGAGAGAGGGGAGTGAGAAAGAGATGTACTGGGAAATAATCAAAATGAAAAAAAGAAACAAGTGTCTTGAGAGAGTTACTTGAAGCATCACATCAACGGCAGGATTTTCTCCTGTGGAATGTCCGCTAGTTGGGAGGTAATACTTTAAAGGACAACGGATTATCTCATCTGGGGTCTGCCTGGGCCGCTCCGTCCTGTTGCCTTTTGGTCCACCGGCGCCGATGAATCAAATCCTCAGGAATCCTTGCCCTGCCCCCTCCCGCCCTCGTGGCTTTACTGGAGGGCTCCTGACAGGCAGAGCGGGCTCTTAGTGTGTCAGGGAGAAGCTGATTCCTGGGTCAGGGGGGAGAGGAGGTGGGTTCAGAGCGTGGGGCCGCTTTGGGAACTGGTTCCGGAGGCCAGATGTTTCTCTGTTTTGTTCTCCCTCCATGTTCTAAATTTGTAGCAAAGGGAAAAAGCCTCCTAGAATTATCTGCATTTGTTTTTGTGACTTTGAAAATGGATTAAATTGACTTGATACTTTTAAGGCTGATTCAGGAATTTAAAATGTGAAGATTAATATATTCTTTCCTTTACAAATAGTGAACAGATTTATCTTTAATTAGACTCTACCCATGGGTACATAAGCTTTGCTTTTCTTCCTCTCTTTGGGGTGTGTGAGTGTTTGTGTGTTTGTGTACCCAGGCCTGTGTGTGTGTACCAGGGCCTGTGTGTATATGTACTGAGATCTGTGTGTGTGTGTACCTGGCCTGTGTGTATACCTGGTTGTGTGTATCTGAGCCTGTGTTTACTTGGGACTGTGTGTACCTGTGTGTGTGTCCCTGAGCTTGTGTGTGTGTGCCTGGGCCTGTGTGTGTGTGTACCTGTGTGTGTACCTGGACCTGTGTGTGTGTATCTAGGCCTGTGTATATGTACTTAGGCCTGTGTGTGTGTGTACCTATGTGTGTGTACCTGAGCCTGTGTGTGTACCTGAGCCTGTGTGTGTACCCGAACCTGTGTATGTACCTGGGCCTGTGGGTGTGTACACCTGTATGTGTGTGCCCGGGCCTGTGTGTGTGTGTACCCATGTGTGTACCCGGGCTTGTGTGTGTATGTACCTGTGTGTGTACCCAGGCCTGTGTGTACCTGGGCCTGTGTGTGTACCCGGGCCTGTGTGTGTGTGTGTGTGTACCTGTGTGTGTACCTGAGCCTGTGTGTGCTCATACCTGGGTGGGCACCTCGTGGCTGGCGGATCCGCGTGTGCACACATTGGTGCAGGCATGTAAACAGAAGCCACCAAGGAGCGCTTACACCCAGGCTTGAGGGCGGCTCCTCTTTCGTGCAGGAAGCGAGGCGGCGGCTCTCCTGAGGAGGCAGGTCCTGGGCAAACAGCAGCTCCGGGCAGGGGCTGGCCCGGGGGCCCGGCCTCCTGGGCCCTCCAAGCCCCGCCGTCCTGGGGTCAGGAGGGAGGAGGTCCTCGGGCAGGGAGGCCACCTGTGCTGGCTCCCGGGCTTCCCGGGGCTCTGTGGGACCCAATTCCGTGCTCCGAGGGATGCTGTGTGGCCTTCAAGACGGAGTGTTGATCCTCCCCCCGTGGGGACAACGCTGATAGGTTTCTCAGGCCCCAGAGGAGCCTGGCGGGGTGGCTGGGGGCCGTGTGGGCAGGTGCAGTGATTACAGTGCATGGTGGCCGTGCTCCCGGGGTGCTGGGCTCGGGGCACAGGGCTCAGGACAGCCCCAAGGTGGGTCACCTCAGCCCCATTTTACAAACGGGGGAGGCCCCTGGCAGGGTCGGCAAATCGCCAGCGGCAGAGCTGGGAGGCAGCTCAGGGCAGCTCACGGCCCACCCCCATTTGCCTGTTGTTCTTTTCCCTCCTCAAAACAGGGATGCACACTGGAAGAGAAGCTGTCTAACTACACTGAATGAATGCACTGTTGTGGAAGGTGCCTTGAGAAGATGAAACACACACACACACACACACATACTCCTTACGGAGTGTACAGTCTGGACATTAGCTGTGTACCCTTAGGTAAGTTACTTAGCCTCTGTGTCTCAGTTTTCTTGTCTTTAAAATGGGTAGACTAAAAGTAATTGTTGCATAATTTTCAGGGAGTAAATGAGTTAGCAATTACAAAACACTAAAAAGTGTCTGCACTCGGTATATGTTAGCTACTCTTATCATGGTCACCGTGATGGTTTTAGGGCATGGCACGAGAATACAGGTGGTGCCAGAAGTGGCAGTATGCAGCGTGGGTAGAGGAGAGCTACAGAGGGAGGGGTCACTACAGAGGGAGGGGCTGGCTGGAGGGGACTGGTCAGTTTTCAAGGAGGACGTGTACCATGGATGAGGCACGGGGACAGGGCAATGTGGCAGCTTCCGGAAAGCTCCAGGCCATACCCTCTGAGAAGAGGGTTGTCCTGGGGTCTGGGTGGACCTGAGAGAGCTGCCGTTCCCTGTGCCGACTGGGTAAACGGCAGCCAAGGAGAGCAGAGGAAACCTATGCTGGGACTGGGGAGGGAGGAGGCAAAGAAGCAAGTCATGGGAGGCCAAATAAGAGAGCCAGGCCTTTGGACTGCGGAAGCACAGAGTGTGTGAATGGTACTTGGGGTGCTGAGAAAACGGAGCGAGGCAGGAGGAGAGCCACGGAGGAACTGAAGGACAGGAGCTCGGCCTTTCTCGCAAAGCCTGGGGCCTCCGCTCAGGGGGTGTGGAGGTGATACGAGGGGGGCATCACCCAAGTGAGACCGACTGGAGGATGGCTTAGAGAGCAGGAGAGGAGGGGAAGGTGAGGAAGACGGAGTACTGAGCAGAGGAGTCAGGTCCTGTTGGCTCAGGCACAAGGAAGGCTCTCGGGGCCCAAAGCAGGGAGATGACATAGTGGAGAAAGGAGCAGGACAGCTCCCGGGGAGTGGGCATAGGATGGACAGGCGCTGAAACAGAGGAGGCCCAAGGACACCAGCGGGGCCAAGGGCTGCGCAGCCAGCAGCCTCCACCTGAGCGTCTGCTTTCCACAGAAGCACGGATTCCTAGCGTGGACTCTGAGGCTCACCCCAGAGGTTCCAGCTGACCAGGAACCACACCCGGGATTTGATCAAAGACCACATGCTTGCAGTGACCCTTAGCACAAGGATGGTGATGGCAGAAAGGAAGGTGTTCCATTGGCTGGAGGAATATGAGCAGGAGCAACGGGAGCCAGGAGGGGGAAGGAAGGAGAGCAGCAAGAAAACACTTTCCTAATTGTAGTTCAGGAGCAGGGCAGTGACGCAGATGGGATGCTCGCCTTGCTCACTCTTTGGATGGTGTTAGAGGCTGGGTGAATCAGAGAGATGCTGTAGGCGAGCATCCTGACTTCAAGAATATGATAGTCCTTTTTGGGAGGCTTTGGGTGAGAGAGCCAACAGTGGGGTCAAGGCTAAGAATGTTTAGGTGTCCTGGCCACCCCGAGATGTGCAGAGCAGCGGATGGGTTTCGGACCGTGCGGGAGTCTGCGGTTGCTCTTGGCACGCAGCTTGGGTGGAGACTGGCACGGTTAATCTAGATAGAGCTGGCGTCGAGCTGGGAGATGGCCAGCACACCGAACCAGATCTGTTCCAAAGGACCCCAAGGGGCAGGAACTGTGGGCTGAAACTAGCAAGAAGAAGGGTTAAGCAGCAGGGTTAAGTCCTGTATTTGTTGTAAAATATGAATTGCCCAAGAGAGGAAAAGGTTGGTGCTTTCGAGGTCACGGATGGCATTAGAATATCAGTCTGCATGAAGAGAATCACCATGTCCAGATTGTGAAAAGTAATAGTCAAACTCTATTCCAAGCCGCAGGGAACATATATGGGGAGGTGGTTTGTTTTGGGGTCCTGTAACTTGGAGTATATTTGGAGGAGGGTAGTCAGAACAGTGAGGGGGGGGGTCTCTGAAAAATCGTATCATGCAAGAAATTGTTGTCATATTGAGGATATTCAATCAATATTGCATGTTGAATGAAAGAATCACCTGGATAAGTGGAGACTGAGGCAAGAATACCAGTTGAATTTGAATGTGAAGGCTACCATGTTGGAAAGGGAGTGTTCCCTATTCTACAATGAAGGAAGAGGACATCTTTGTAAAAAGTCTAGAATGACAGATTTCTGCGTGATTTGGGGAAAGCTGGGTTGGTGAGAATCTATAGTTACTTTTTAAAAAAAAATGTATTCTCCCCCACCTGCGCTCACTATCTGCTCGCTACTTGTTCTTCTGTGTCTGCTTGTCTCCTCTTCTCATCTTCTCTTTAGGAGGCACCGGGAACTGATCCTGGGACATCTGCCATGGGAGAGAGGCACTCGATTGCTTGAGCCACCTCAGCTCCCTGGTTTGTTGTCTCTCGTTGTCTTTCCTCTGTGTCTCTTTTTTGGTTGAGTAATCTTGTTGCATCAGCTCATGGTGTGGGCCAGCTCTCCGCAGCACGGGCCAGCTCACCTTCACCAGGAGGGCCCGGGAACCAAACCCAGGACTTCCCATGTGGTAGATGGGAGCCCAATGACTTGAGCTACAGCCGCTTCCCTATAGTTACTTTTGTCATTCATGTCAAATCTACTTTCTTGCAACAACCATCCAACCAGGAAATACACTGTTTGAATTGAGTTTCAATTACTCTCCTTTCTCCAGATGACACACTGGTGGAGCTGGCTTAGATAACAGAGGTATGAGTTCAGGAGAGGGAAGGTAAGAACTTGGGTGAATGAAATTTCTGGTTGATTGGGGCTCTTTTCAACAAATGACTTGGCTTTTATTTGGGACTAATACATAAACCTTGTAGTGACTTAAAAAATCCATGTGTGTGTATGAAGTATACACAAAACAAAGAAAAATTGTAAAGTACATAAATCATTAAGTGTAGACCTCAGTTAATTTTTACATGCACACCCTATAAACACACACACTGATGTACTCATCCTCCAAAGCTAGATAAAGCATATTTCCAGCACCCTGGAAGGTTCCACTCTGTCACTTCTTAGTCACTACCCCCATGTCCAGAGGTTACCCCTCTGGGGTGATTTTTAATGCCTCAAAAGGGAGGGGTTACCCTCTTACAGTTAAATGATCAACACACAACCCAACGCAACAAAGAAAGAAGGAATATCTACTTACCAAGGTGTTTCTAGGTTTGGTTTGCATTGAAAATGAAGCTTGGTGGATCCCACCAAACATTTTTCTCCCCTGTAATATGTAGGCACCTCATTTTAAGAAAGCGTTTTATTCATTTGTCGACTTTTATCTGGCATTGTTTCCATTCTGAGGGTTTTCCTTTCTGCTTATCTGACAAACCATAAATTTTATTTCCTTTAAGGGTAAAAACAACCTTCGAGCACATTTATGACCCAGGTTTTAAGAGCCGGCTGCCCTCTCTATCCTGTATCTCTGGCTAAACAAGTTTTCTTTTTCTTGGAGCAAACTTTACAGAAAAGGGATAAAGATATGTATTCCTCTGGAGAGAACTTCTGCTTTCCCAGCGGGAGAAACCTGCTGGTTCTCCTCCTACGGAGAAGCCAGGTCTCATGCTGGAAGTCTCTACCTGCCTTGGCTGTTTTGCCTTCTCGATTTTTTTTATTTCATTCTCATCCTCCTTTGAAGAGTGGCAGATTGCGGACTTTGAATAATTAAGTTGAATCAATCCTTTCCCATTTTAGCAGGTCACTTTGTTTCGAGACCTGCCGCCGGCTTTTTAGTGAGCTGCCTGGCAATTTGGATGGAATGCTTTTAGTTTCCCTCAGGAAAATAGTCTCAGTGCTGGGGAGGCTGCTTCAGAGCCTTGGATGCCTCTCAGGGCCCCTTGTCTCCTGTGGGTGTAAAGGATGGAGCGATAGATGCCGTAACTTTGAGATGAAGCCAGTTGAATGAGTCTCCTTCCTGCTTCTTGCCCCGTTGGGGAGAAGGTAGTTAAACACTCAGTTACTTTTCAAGCTTAGAGATTTTTCATGCAAAGTGGACGATGGACCCAGATTCTCCTTAATTTTCCCTGTATCGAGCATCTCCTGTATTCCCCATGAGGCACTTTCATGACCACTGTCTTGTCGGGGATTTTTAGGTATAGTTTCAGTGTTTCGGATGGGGACACAGAAACATGCAAGAATGAAGCTGGCTTCTCTGGGGACATACACCATAAGGCACCCCATTTCCAGTGTTCACTGCATAGAAAGCTTTGAGGCATGGTCTAAAACTTTTCTCATTTGGCAAGTTTCCTTCCCTAGATTTCCTGAAAAATAATTAGAATTGTTGATCCTTGGCTTAAAGGCCACGGACGGTGACATGGTTTAGGCATCGGTTGTCTGCAAGACTGATGAGATGTGGGATCATTTCATTGTCCCCTAAGTTGGCGTGATGTGTAAAATATATTTTTTTAAAAAATTTAAGACTCTAAAATATCATTCAAGAGTACAGAAAATACTATGGGAGATGAGCAAGCTGAGAGCTAGTTCCAGCTTCTCTGTAAGCTCATTTTGAGTCTCTGGGGAGTTCTTTTCATTGTCTGTGCTCCTCGGTTACTTCCTTAGTCACATGGGAAGGGAGATCTAGCTTTCTATATCACAACAGTGTTGATGGGGAGAGATAGTTTGAAGCCTGGAAACTTGGGAAATGGATTTTCCATCGGTTTCAATAGACTCCCAAATCCTCTCAAGTCTCTTGCTGTATGTCGTAAAGTATGCAATTATGTTGCAGGCATTTATTTATCTCATAGTTTTCTCCAAAAGGTGTACCTTCCAGATTCATTCACTTATTCATTAAATATTCATTGATAGCTTCCTTTGTGCTAGGCACTAAATTAAAGTCCTAATGAAAGAGTGGCATAAAAATTCAAACATTACATGTATGTTGGTCAAACTTTTGGGGAATAAGAAGGATTCTGTGGAATCTTAACAGATAATTGAACAAGTTTGGACTTTGTTTTCTCACTAAAAATTAACTTGAGTGTGCTTCTTAACAACAGTACTGCCCTTTGGGTGCATGGCCAGGTGTTTTCTTGGTGCTCACCAGTATTTGCCTCAGGATCTTGGACACACACAGCCTTTCTGTATCTTCATATTCTTCCCTGTCAGAGGGGGTTATCGATGAATTATTGATACTTAGGGCTTGGTGGAGATCACAGATTAGGGAAATGGCTTTGGGTAGATATTTGGTCCAAGGGTTCCTGCTCTTTGAAGATGAAGCCATCGTGGTACCCAGGCATTCCAAGTTCATGTAGAAGATGGCGCCTCCTCTCAAGATGAAGCATGGCCACAAGTAGTTTCTAAACCACCAGTTCCATGCTAGTTCAGGCTTATATGATGGATAACCAAGAGATGCTTTTAAAAGATGCACTTTTCTGAGTAGCGATCATTATTGCATGCTACAAATAAAGAAATGGGGCAGAGATTCACGTGGCAAGAGGGTGATCTCTTGGCTGGTACAGCATGAATTGAAACTCATTGATTTGCTGCTTGAAGCCACAGGAAACGAAGAAATGAAAGGCCCACGCAGTGTAATTTGGAGAATGCTGGATGGAGCCTCAGGGAGACTCGTCTGTTGTTCTGGCTTCCCTGTAAGTTACTTGTGAGACTGAGGCGAGTCCTTAACCTCTTTGGGCCATTGCTTCCCTGTCGTTGAAAGAGGAGAGGTTGACCAGGTGCCCCTGTTGTTCTTCTCAAGGATCTCTGATTCCTGCCCAGTGTTTTTGGAGGTATTTGCCAGCTCAGCCCTTTGAGCATACCGCCTAGGGTCTGTAGCTAGGTCTCTGGTGCAAGCCTTTGGGACCAGTTTCAGGGGAGTGTTTAATACACAACCCTGCTGACTCTTCCAGACCTTTCTAGGTAACACTTACTTCATTGCACTTTTAAAAATGAAAAAAAAAGGAAGAAAATGCCGCTTGGCAGATTCATGGTAATCGGGTCTGACACATGCCACTCAGACTTTTATTATTTAAAGCCACAATGATTTTCCAAATAACCTAAAAATATATAATCTAACCTCAAAATAGTGTCCTGTAACAGAGGCCAGGGAGCCTTGTAGGAAATGAAGTCAGAATCTTGGCACCCCTTGTGTGCTGGTTCGACGGCTTTGAAGACTTTTACGTTCTCCGAGAAATACCGCGACAGGGAACCGTGACCAGTCGCCTCGAGCGGCTGCCAGCTTCTAGACAGCTGGGGGTGTCTTGGAGAGTTTCACCCTGGTACCTAAGCCAGCATGACATCTCGTTGGGACCCCATATGGAGCTTTCTCCCTGTTCTGTGAGAGCATGGGTGGAGATGTGAAAACCTCTACACGTGTTTTAAATTAAGCCCCTTCCTGTCTGTGGCCCAGGTCTGTGGAAGATGGCGTTCCGAGTTGGGGCGAGTATGTGGTAGGGCAGTAGGAGAAGGAAATGCCCGTTTATTGAGGACCGGCCGTGATCCAGGCACTGGGCTTTATTTAATCCTCAGGTTATTTATTCCTCAATGATCTAATTATTCATTAAATATGAATCATTCATCTTTACATCAGTCATGTTAACGTACAATGAACAGCAGTTAATATATTAATCCTTCTACCCTCCCCACTTTGCGAGAACCACTGTGCCTCTTCACAGATGAGGAAATCGAGGCCCAGAGAGGTTAAGAAACGTGTCTGGTGGCTTGGGAGCGAGGAGGTGTCAGAGCAGGGGTTTGAGTTGGGGAGGGCAGATGGGGATTTGGAGCTGGCAAGAATCTCGTGGCTGGCTAAACGTCCCGAGCCACCACACTTGGGCTAAGGTGGAATCAGCTAGATCCTCTCTCTAGAACTAAGAGTCTCAGAACTGGTCTGCCTTAACGTGGGAGGAATGAGGGGACATGTCCCCTTGGTGACCCTGGCCCCACCAGTTCCGAGATGCCGTCGGAAGTGGACCCCCCATTACCAGGCTGCAGGCCTCTGCCACGTACCCCACCGGGAGCTCCCTCTGCGGACCGGTCTCAGGGAAGCATCTCCGGGTGGCTTCCAAGCTGGGGGCGCGGCTGCCAATGTGACTGGCTGTTGTTTGGTTTTCTCTGACTAGTTGTTTGTTTCTGAGAAACCCTTAGCTGCAGAGGCTCTCGTGCCTCAGCTTAATCGCCGTGGCTTGGAGCGCTAGCCTGGTTAAGTAAACACGGTTGGAATATTACCTGTCTGTTCACCTGTCAAAATTGCTTTACAGCTCCCTTTTATCTTCCCCCCACCACGGAATTTCCCCTGGAGTTTTCCGCCCGCCTTCTGAGTCCCTCGCTGGCCTGCCCTTCTCCGTCCTGCAACGCTGCCCCCACCCCCGGGCCATTAAATATTGTCCCAAGTTCCTCCACTCACGGCTACCTTGTTTGTTCAGTTCAGATAAATGGTTGTTGACTCTGTGATGCCCATCAAGGACACTGGGCTGCCAGCTCCGAGAAAGTAACCGTGATGCCGTGGGCGGACAGAGGCCGTGGAGGCCGGAGCTGGGTGGTGGGCTGGGGAGGCCGGGGTGGGGGAAGGAAACCTTCCCCGCCGCTCCTGGCACTCATCGGAATGAGCCAGCGCTCTGTCTTCATGCCTTCTCCCTTCCCTCTCTGCCCTCCACGCGTTCTTTAAACGCTGAGTTTATACACTTAAAGGTCTCGGGAGAACATCCGGTTCTAAGCCACATGGTTGTTTTAGAGGCCGGGTGGAGCCCTCGGGAGAGCTGGCTCCGTGCTTTGGGCTCCTACTTCATTGAATGAGCTCAGGGATTCTTTGAAGACTTACTTTTGTCTTCTGCTCAGGGTGGGGGCTCCTCCGAGGGACAGTGGGCAGTGGCTGAGCACACGTGGAGTGGGTGGCAATAACTTGCGCCTTTGATGGCTTCATCCAGTGGAGAATTTATACCGCCTTCTTGGGGTGCTTGTTTTGACTTTGATTGACACTGCCAGGCCCTCCCTCTCGGCCACACTTCATCCACTCACTTTGATCTGGCCACATGCTACCATCCTTCCATCTTCTGGATGGGAGACCTCTTTAGACACTTGGGCTCAGCATATAGTATGTAAAAGCCCTTCATTTTAATCAGAGTTGGTCTAACAAAGTTAGGGGTGTGGGCTCTGGAGTCATAGCAGCTTGAGTCTCACCTCTGCCAGCACCTTGCTCTGTGCCCTCAGTTTCCCCACCTGTAAAATGGGGGTGGCCATGCCCATCCTTCAGGACATCCTCATACCAGTACATCACTTTGTATGGTGCCTGACACTTAGGACTTGGGTGAGAAATGGTGGTTGTTGATAAAATCTAGGATAAGAAGAAAATCAGTTCTGCTCCCCTCCCTCCCCCCAATCAACCTTGGCCATTCCAGAGTTTTGGCAACTTCTAGAAAGTGCACAAAGTACCTAAAGCCTGGTATTCAGGATTTGGAAAGGCTCCAAACTCACAGGAAGGTTGGGTCTGTGACCAAGAGAAAACTTGCTTCTACCCAGTGAGCAATATAATTTTCCTCTTCCTCATCTTTCCTTTTTCTTTGGCCCCATCAGTTCTGGAGTTTCTCCAAGGACTAAGGCTATTCCCAACTCCCGTTTCCATCCCGCCAGGCTGACCTCCGGGTCGTTGGTGACACCACAGCCTATTAATCTTGAGCGTCCCAAATGAAGTCCAGGAGGTGTGAATGAGTTCACATGCCCTATTTTCTGTCTGGCCTGCCCCAGGTCCAGTGAAGCTCTAGGCTCCACTGACTGCACACCTACTATGTGTAGGGCCATAGAGCAGAATGTGGGGGAGCTTGGAGGGGGTAGGGCATCAGGTTCAGTTCCAGGCTGTTGTGAGTGTGTTGTGTTTTTGTTCATGTCACGCCTGTGACGCATTTGCCCCTGGCCCGCGTGTGTCTTTTGGTGTGAGCAGAGGGAGTGGGTGCTCCTTGCTGTTGCCCACAGCCGGCTGCGGTTCCCACCGCTGGCCAGTGCCCCGTGGCCTTTCCTCCGCACTGGGCAGGACGGGTGGACATCTTCCGGCAGTGGGCTCCTCAGTCGGATGAGTCAGTTGCTTGGCTTGGCATTTGGAACTGAATCCACTTTTGTTTTCCAAAGGAGGTAGCTTTTTATTTTTAATAATTAAAAAAGAAGTGCCACACATTCAGAAGGAAAGCAAAAAGATGTTACTTTCCTTCTTGTCTCCCTAATATTGTGTGTGTATTGTGTGTGTGTGTGTGCGTGCATGTTTTTCTCTAGGAAGGGGGACCCTAGGGAATTTTTCTAAAGTCAGGCTTATTGAGGTATACTTTATGTACAATAACATTCACCCTTGTTTCATGTGAGGCTCGCTCCTAAAATAGATTTGGAGCGTGGTCGGGCAGATTTGATTAACAGGGAAGGCAGCCCTGGACATTCAACCCTTGGGATGAAATTGTTTCAGATATGATTAGAAAGTGGTCCCTTGGAGAAAGATAAAAGAGAGGTGAAGGCTAACTTAAAAAAATAAAAAGCTCCGTTGGAGGGATTGAATAATAATTGCTGTGTCTCTGCAGGTATATTTTAAGGATGCTACTCATCAGAGAGCAGGGCTGAGCTAGAGGAGATGCTCTGATTTCGGAGGAAGGCTGGCCTTGTCATCATTTGCTGATACCGGCCTTGGTTGTATGAGCTCTCGCCTGGAAACTGCCTCCGCCGTGGAAACAGGGAGAGCAGCTGTGTGGAGAACACACTTGCGTGAGCTGCCAGCTCTTGGCGGCTGTCTGTGGCCTTGTCTCACCTTCTGGGGAGTGGGCCTCGTTTTCTTTGCCAGGAAGAGGAATGTCTGGGAGCCGTGGGCTCTGGGCAGAGAACGTGCCTCCTTTTCCTTTCTGCCTTGGCCACCCTTCGCTCTTTGGTGCAGGGAGTTTGAGCCAGAGGGATGTCCAGTCCCTTCCAGGCCACTGACTCTGTGATAACGTTCTGATGGATTTAGTGTCGTGTTGCTTGGAAACGGGCGGACAAAGGCCAAGCAAGATTTCCATGGGGCTCCTGAGCTTTCCGGGGTGACCACATTTGCACGAGGCTTGATCCCCTCGCTCTGCTGGTTCCCTGGTCCTGCCCCCTAAGCTGGAGGAAACAAGCAAAGGTTTGTCTACAGGCAGATAAGCCTCAAACCGGGGGGGGGAAAGGAGGCCGAAACCTGCTGCCTGATTTCTCATCAGCGCTGAGCTTGTGCCAGTGTCGGGGTCCAGGCAGGTGGGGGTTCTGTCCGAGCCTCCTGCAGGCTGCAGCCCGCTCCATCTGGGGGTGGCGGCTGCCCCCACGCCATGCCTGGGGAATGGAAGGGAGGGGGCGTCAGAAGCCCAGAGAGAGCAGCTCTGTCTCCTCGCAGCAGCTTGCGGGCTGCGAGCCACGTCCTGGCTGAGCGAGAGCGGGTCCAGCGCGTTTGGGGCCAGGGCTGAGTCACCAAGAATCCCCCGCAGCGTTGGCAGTGGCCGCTTAAAGAGACCCGGGACTGGAATAACAGGAGTGGGGAGAGGGTCTTGCTGGAATGGGCTAGAGGAGGGAACGGCAAAGGGTCGGCCTCCGTGGGAAGCTCCTGAGATTCCTGGAACGCCCAGCCTGCCTCTGGGGAAGTGCTGGGGTGGGGGGGTGGGTCTCTGCAGCTTTGCAGAACGAGACTCAGGAGCCGGTTCCAGGGCCTTAAGCACCATCTCTTTGTTCCAAGGGATCCTTCTAGTAACATAAGCCAACATTTGCCAAGAGTTTTCACCCAGCCCAGTCCTTAAATGCATTGCTCGTACCTCTTAAGAACCACAGGTACATTGGTATTGTGATTGTGCCCATTTTACAAATGAGGAAAACAAGGCTTGGAAAGGTTAAGTGACTCACCCAAAGTCAAGAGCAGATCAACGATGTCTTCTGCAAGTTCCATCTCTGTCCTCGTAGGCCCAGTTCCCTTGTCAGCCAGGAGGTTACACCTGTGTTCTCATCCCTTGGCGAGCTCCTCTCACTTTTACCCAGAGACCCATTGCAGCTTCTGTTTGACTCATGCTGGTTCCCTCCACTAGACTGCGGACGCGCCGCCTAGTTCTGTTTTGCGTTGCATCTCCGATACCTGACACAGTGTGGACTCTTTAAATGTTGCATGCAGAAATGGTGAGTGACCCCAGAGCTCCTGCAGTTGACCTTTCTGCCGTCTAGTAGGTTCCAGCTCCTCACTTGGCTGGGTGCATGTGGAGTAAAGTCCTTTGACTGTGGGTGGCCAAGTTTAGCTCCCTCTTGAGAGCTTGGTGCAAGCGCTCAGTGGTGCCACGGTCCCCACCCAGCTCATGGCATCTGGTTATTGCAGCTGGAAAGACTGGGCAGTCAGAATAGGCCATTGCTCAGAATCACAAAGGGCTGCGACTTTCCCACCTCCCTCCTCTCACTGCTCACCTGGGGGTAGGTGGGCCAGGAGGGCTAGAAAGAGAGAGTTCAGTCCTCTTCTTGGCCTCGGGGAGGATGGAGGGGGCAAGTACAAACTGCGAGTCGGCCTTTGGAAGAGGTGCCCGTGCCCGTGATTTCTCTCCTGGTTCCCCTCTGCCTGGCTTTAGGGAGCATTGCGCTCTCCCATGTTACTTCAGGGATTGTGATCACCCCTGAATTTCACCCCTGAATTGCCCCATGTTCCAAAATTTCTCTCTGCCTTTTCTTTCCTAGGATAGAAAATGTGGCATGCTGCAGGCTCATGCTGCAGGGGAACCTTTGAGGAAAACTGAAGGGAGAGGGAGGAATGTTCCGGAAGGTGTGGGTTCATGGGTATAACCCCATGCACTTACAGAACTGATCCCAGCTAGGAAAGTAGACTGGATAAAGCAACCCAGCCCATGGTGAGGGATTGAAAGCATTCTGACTTTTTTCCAGATGCATCAAAGAGATGTATAAATGTGGGGATTACAGGTGATATGAAGACAAGAAGGCCATTTATGGCCTTTGGGTGGTGGAGGGGAGCTGGGAGCAGCTGTCCTTAAATCACGGCGCCTGGGTTCTCTGACTTGGAGACATGGAGAAGGAGGGAACATGTGGGGTCCTCGCCTGCTTCCTTCAGCAGGTCCTCCTGAGCCAAATTCCTGCACCCCCAGCCTCCAACCTATGTTGGCTTGAATCAAGGTCTCCGAGAGCAGAAATTGTGTGGCTTTGCTCGTCCTGCGAGCCTGTGGCCTGGGCCACACTGCCGGAGTTTGAGTCCTGCCTCGAGGCTCAGTAATCCTGCCTCTGGAGGGACTTGCGAGTTTTCTGCTTTCCCTGGTTCCCTCTTCTCCTTCCACCAGCTGTGCTAGTTGGAGTCCTGGCTCTAAAAGGTTTGTCTTTTATGCTGTATAGCTCAGCAATCTTTCTAAACTTCGTCAGGCTTAACTGGTGGCAAGTTTCATTGGATTCCAGCAGCACGTTTTATTTATAATATGAAGGTCCGTCCCTCTAGCCGCCCTTGTGTACAGTTTGTGTTACAGAGCATGCGTAACTACTCACAATTAAAAGAAAACAAACACACATACACACCGAGGGAATATTGCTTACAGCTTGGGGTTCTGGTTCTGGTAAACCCTCACATAAGTGTCAGTTTTCTCAAATTTTGCTCCATGGTAGAGCTCCTGTCTGTATAGTCACACAAGGAGAGCCATACTGTCTGATTTGGTGATGGCCTGGATTTCAACGTAAGATTTACCTAAATGGCAAAGATCTCTAAATAGGTCTAACAAGAGTCCTGTAGCAGAAATATGTTTGCTTTACCCTGGAAGATGCTGAATGGAATAATAGGGCTCTAGTTTCCAAGGCTTTTGTAGCAACTTGCTCCCATCCTTGCCATAATACTTTATCAGCTAATGAGGGAAAATGTCCCCTTGCTTTGGAGCAGGGGTTCTTAATAAGGGGTCCGTGAGCTTGAATTGAAATTCAAGAGGGTTGGTGGGGAGCAGATGAACATTGGAGATTGTTAGGTATGTAGTTGAAACTATAATGTTGGAAGGGTTACTTGTTTAAGGAGCTTAATGGGGGGCATCTGACACAGGGGCAAGCTTCTCGGGAGTGCGTGAGTGCTCATCTTGTCATAGTGTGTTATATCATTGGGTGGAGACCCATACAATGAGTGGGAAGGTGTACCCCCATCCTGGGGAAGCCTGATGTTGTCAAACAGAGGGAAGGGTGTCTCTCGAGAGAATTGGTGGCTCCCAATGGATGAGGAGTGTGTCAGCACTGTTGCAAGTATCTATGAATCTGGTCCTTCAAGCAGTGAAGTTTGGTTGTCATTGTGGGCCCTGAGGGGAGAGGGAAAAAGGAATAGAATAGATGGAAGCAGGGGTAACTGAGGGGCAATGGAAGTGCTCCACAAGATCATTCAATGATGGATATAGGACGTGTTAAATTTTTTTTTAAAGATTTGTTTATTTATTTATTTCTCTAACCCTCTCCCCCGCCCCTGCCCCAGATATCTGTTCTCTGTGTCTTTTTGCTACGTCGTCGTCTTTGTTCGCTTCTATTGTTGTCAGTGGCACGGGAATCTGTGTTTCTTTTTGTTGCATCATCTTGTTGTGTCAGCTCTCCGTGTGTACAGCACCATTCCTGGGCAGGCTGCACTTTCTTTCGCGCCAGGCGGCTCTCCTTATGGGGCGCACTCCTTCCGCATGGGGCTCCCCTACGTGGGGGACACCCCTGCATGGCACGGCACTCCTTGCATGCATCAGCACTGCGCATGGGCCAGTTCCACATGGATCAAGAAGGCCCGGGGTTTGAACCGCGGACCTCCCATGTGGTAGACGGATGCCCTAACCACTGGGCCAAGTCCGCTTCCCTAGGACATGTTAAATTTCAACAAAAATTTAGAACAGTGTATATTCTAAAATGTAAACCATAATGTAACTAAAATTTAGAAAAGTATATAGTCTAAAATATAAACCATAATATAAACCAAAATGGAACAATGGTTGGTAGCTATGATTCAATATCAGAACATCAGCTGTAGCAAATATAACATGAACATGTATAAAGATCATTGCTGGGGAAGAGGAAAAGGGTTTGATGTTTGGATATATGGGAATCTCCTATATTGTATATGTGACTTTACTGGGATCTAAAACTTTTTTGAAGACAGAATTAAAAATTAAAAACAAAAAAGAGATGTAGACACTGAGGAAGGAATGAAAGAGATTGCCTTGCCACTGTACATACAGGGCAACACCTACTACAGTGATGAAAGGCAGAATGTCAAAAACAAAGTTTTATGATATTTTTCATTTTTTAATACCTCAATTTATTTTTTACTTTATTTTAGTTTTTCTGAATTAGTATGTATTCTATTTCTAATCTTTAAACCTATCATTACTATTTCATTTTCCTACTAACTGAATTTGGATAAATATTAGGCTTCATTTTGGAAGAAGTTTTGCATCACAGAGGAGTTTAACTATGGAAGGGGACGAACACTGGTGTGGGGTGTTTTTGATGGGGGACACATGGTTGGGAGAGAGTTCTCCAGGGCATGTATATAGGGTATATAAAAATGTTCAGATGTTTGTTGGATATTTTCATAGTAGGTAGAGTTACAAAGAACAACTGAGGGAGTGCTGAGTTCCTAGCCAGGGGAGCTCTGTCACATTCCCCAAAGGAAGAGCAACAATCCCCCAAGTGCAAGGGCAAAGACCAGTGAAGAAAGATGGTCTAATAATGAGCCCTTGATACTGATGACTAGGCTTATGAGCCTGTGTGCCTGAAATTTGAGCTAGGCCTAGAACTGCAGGGTGCCTAAGAGTTACCTCCTGAGAGCCTCCATGTTGCTCAAATGTGGCCACTCTCTAAACCAAACTCATCATGTAAATGCATTACCTTCCCTGCAGCATGGGACATGACTCCCAGGGATGAGCCTCCCTGGTGTCCAGGGATTACTACCAATCACCAGCTGGTGATGTGACTAGAAAAATACCTTGAATAAAAGTGGGAAATGGTAAAGACAAATGAGTTTATATGACTAAGAGACTTCAAAATGAGTTGGGAGGTCATCAGAGGGGTCACGCTTACGCACATCTCAGCAGGATCCCAGAGACAACCAAAGTAGATGCAACTTCAGGTAGTGGTGCTCCTGAGGGCTACGGAGACACACAGGTTCTATGGTTATGACAGATGGTTCTGGAGTTCAGTGCCTTGTCAGTGGGCCCTACTTTGGAATTTGTGCTCCTGAATGTGATGGAGTTGGACACAGATGTGAACTGTCTACACATGCCTCTTCTGTCACTTTTACTGAATCTGTGGTTGGTACTGGGGTTGATGTATACTCAGGAGACTTGAATCTCTGGACCGGCCATATGACAGCTGGACCCTGAGCCTCAGCAGAGTTGCAACACCTACTCTCTGGTTTGAGGACTTACCCAGGTCAGCTAACAGGGAAGTGAAGATGGTCAAAACACCACACCAGGGAACCTAGAGTGCCTACAACTGCAAACAGGAGAATTGCATCCATCAATCATGTGGCATCTAAGCCCCGTCTTGATTTAGAGGTGGAGTGGACATTGCCATTGCAGGGCCCACAGGATAAAGGAATAAAATATGGATTAGAGTAGACTTACTGGTGTCCTACTATAAAACTATTGTGCCTCTAGCAATGGAAGAAATTATATCACTGATATGGAGAAAGTGGCCAAGGTAGTTGCTGAGGGCAGGGAAAGGGAAGAAGAGGTGTGATGTGGGGGCATTTTCGGGACTTGGAGTTGTCCTAAGTGATATTGCAGGGACAGATGCTGGACATTATATATCCTGCCATAACCCACTGAATGTTCCGGGGGAGAGTGTAAACTACAATGTAAACTCTAATCCATGCGGTGCAGCAGTGCTCCAAAATGTATTTACCAAATGCAATGAATGTGCCACAATGATCAAAGAGTTTGATGATGTGGGAGGAGTGGCAGGGTTGGGGTGTGGAGTATATGGGAACCTCTTATATTTTTAAATGTAAAATTTTTGGTGATCTATGTATCTTAAAAAAAAAAGACAAAGAATTAAAAATATTTTAAAAATATTAAAATAATAAATATTAAATATTAAATATTTTTTAAAATGGAGAAAAAAATAATATTCTTGCGGAAACATGTTGGAGTAGGTGTCATATATTTATTAAATACTACACAGTATAGTGTGGACTTAGTAAGGGGTCCATAGTTTTTATCTGACTAGCAAAGGGGTCTGTGGAACAGAAAAGATTAAGAACCTTTTGGAGCCTGTTGTCTCCCTCTCAAGTAGGCTCAAGGCCAGGGCCATGTTAGCAGGAGGACATGAACCCCTCTGGGTAGATGCTGGGTCTATATCGCCAATAAAAGTTTTCTCTTCCCTGGGCAGATCCTCTTGTGGTTTCTGGGCAGAATTCGAAAATGAAATGGGTTCTACCGGCCACTTGATCAGCCCCAGGGGCATAGCAAGCCTGAGCTGATGGGCATGGTTCTGCTTGGGGCACGGCACCCCGAGACTTCAGCCCTCTGGCACAAAGGTGTGGCCTTGACCAGAGGGACAAGATAGCAAACACTGGGACAAAGAAAATATTTCATGATGCAACTCTTTTCCTCTTAGAATACTCTTAACTTCCTGTTGTTTTAAATTCTGTTGTTTTACATCTAGAGAAGATACTCTTGCTGTAAAGCAGAGCTCCCCCCTTGAAGAGGTTTTATTGTGTATTAATTCAAGCTGAGTCCTGGCATGGAATAGCATTCCCTCTGACCAGTAGCTTGTTTTTTTTTTTTGCAAGCCAGGCTGGTGCTTAAGAATTCCCCAGCATGTGGTAGGGCTCAGTTTCTTTAAACTTTCCCTGCCACCTTTTCTCCCAAATATATCATCCCAAATATGTAGCCTTTTATAGTGTTTGTTTCTAAGCGTGGGGACAGAGTGTTTTGCGTTGAAGAATAGGAATCTCAAAATAAAATCTGGGCTTCTTTCGGAAAAGAGACGATGGCCAGAGTTAGCATGCTGGGCAGGTTCCTGGTTCAAGCTCAGTTGGAGTCATTTCTAAATATGCAAGCAGTTTTGTAATCTCTACCCGTTCTCCTATTCCTTTTGCCATGAAAAAGGCACATAACTTTGCTGACTATCAAATCCTTTTGTCCTTCCTGCTGCATCTATTACGGCTCGCTTGCTCAAAGCTTTTCCTTCGGGGAGTTTCAGTAGACATTACAGAGAGATGAGAAGGAAATTAAACTCGGTGGGGGTTGCCCCTGTACCCCGAAAGTAACTCCATGATTGAAATACCAAAGACTCAAAGATAGCTTGTCTGCCAGATCTGGAGAGGAGAATGGGAGCAACTTGAACGACAGAAAATAACGGTTTAGTTTCTGGATGGTTCTTTAAGCCTGATCAGTCTGGTTTGGGAAAAAGGATGGTCTTGAGAGACCCTTAACTCTTTCCATTCCCATGGTATTCTTTCAAGGGCAGTGGAAGGGTTAATTTGCCATGTAAGTCTTTCATTGGCCAAAAATGAACCTAAGTTAATATCACTAATCTCTTGGTGGCAGGGCAAGTTGGTACAGGCTTTCTGGAGAGAGTGTGGCCAAGTGAATCAAAAGCTCAAAGGACATACTCTTGACACATGACTAACAGACTTATAGAAATTTATTCTGAGGACATTATTGGATAGTCCTGCACACTATGGATAGGTTTACCTGTCCAGCATTTACAGAACAATGGAAAAATGAAAGCCATGGACATGCCCCTTAGTAGTAGGATATCACCCATTCATAGAGTGGATTACTAGAAAGCTGTGGAAAACAACCTACAGATTTATAATTATTAATAGAGAAATAGGTCCATGATATATTGTTGAATGAAATCAATCTGTTTAAAAAATATATGAGTGTCTTATAATATGGTGTCTTGGATTGGATCCTAGAAAAGAAAAAAGACATTGGTGGAATAAAGTCTGTAGTGTAGTTGATAGAAATGTCTCAAAGTTCATTTCCTCCTGGTTTTGACAAATGTGCTATTGTTTTGTAAGATGTTCATGTTAGGGGAAGCTGGGGAAAGAGAAACAGGATTTTTCTGTACTACCTTTGCAACTTTTCTGTAAATCTAACACTAGTCCAAAATAAAAAATTCTGTTTTGTTTTTTTTTTAAAGCATTTCAACACATTTAAGAATTTTGGAAGGTTATGTTGTAAAAGATTAGCAGGTTAACTCTGAGTGCTGATATTATAGGTTATTTTAATTTTTTAGTTTATAATGCTTATTATTTTATGTTTAAGAAAACAACAACTAAGTTCATTCCCTCTGGGAAAAGAAAGTAGCATACAAATGTAATTTTAAAAAAATTTTTTTTTGGTGTGTTACTATAGCCCGTCTCTCTGTCAAACTTTATGGATCCTTCAGAATTCAAGTGTGTCCTTTTGGGGATAACCTGGCAGCCAAGATGGACTATGATTAAGAGCATAGGCTTTGGAATCAGAGAGAACTGGGTTCAAATTCATCACTTACCAGCTGTGTGGCCTCGGGCAATGATGTAATTCAGTTATTTAATTGAATCTGTAAGTTGGGTTTAGTGATCCTGATCTCTTAAGGCCATTGCAAGAAATAAATGAGGCAATGCAGCCTTATTAGAATGGATGCCTCGATAGCCCAGTTGTCGACCTGGTGACCTCTGTGCCTGACAGATTCCAGTGTTGGATGTTGAATGTATCCCTGCCCTCAGTGGTTTTTCAGCAAACTGCTTTGCTAATGGTTGCCACTTCAATGATAGGAGGAAAGTGTGAGTTATATTTATTTGTTAAATCACTTAAGAGGAATTTATGGGCTGTTACTCAAACATTAAGTATTTGAGCATCATTATTATGCCATTCCCACCCCTACCCCACTGTGCCCAAATAATCTTAGTGGGCTGTGTGTGCAGATATTTTGTGTGAATCAGGCCAGTTTTTTTAAAGAAGTCTGCACAGGTGTGATTTATTTTTTCTTAGCCCAGTCCTCTCATAGAAGTGCTTTGACTTCTGTGTCCTCGCCCTCCTTCCCTCTCTAAGTGCTAGGAAGTCTCCGTGCGTCCCTGGGGAGATGGCGCTTGTCATCATCCCTGCTTCGTCGCGGAGAGCTGAGGTCCAGGGAGGTTAAGTACCTGATAAGAGACTTTTCAGTAAGCTCACCTGCCCAGGAAAGGGGGCCCCAGGATCGACCGCTCGAGCCCTGAGCCCACACTTCCTTGCAGAGAGTGGTGTGCTCAGCAGGTGGGCTTGGAAGCCAGCGCACCTGTGTTCTGGCCCAGCTGGGCCACTGCTTGCCACTCCGAAAGGCCCCTGGAGCCTGTCCACAACAGCACAGGGGCGGCTAAGGCTTCCTAGGTCGAACGTCCCAGCGATTCTATAGAATTTGGCAACAGGAGGCACCTTCCTCATTTCACCCTCCAGAACACAAAACAGAAACCATCCCCAACCAACATCAGAGGCCTAAAGGCTTTGAACATATGATTTTAAGAAATGTTTATTTAATATTGAATAAAAATATACGGCCTTACCTTTGAAAAGAATAATTAAATAACGAGGAGGGCTTCAAAGCGTTTCCTTTCCCCTGTGCTTTCCAGGAGGAAAAATGTTTTTCAAAGTCATTTAAATATTAAAGAGCTCAGCCCAAGAAGCCCTTGGTGTAGGGGATGGAGATCAGCAAGTCAATCAAGTATTTCTCAACACGTTGGTTTTAGTGCACAGTTTGAAACAGAGATCCTTTCCTACTTGGTGATGTGTGCCTCTCCCTTTCCTTTTCCTTTCTTCAAGCCTGTATGTGTGCTGAGAAACTTAATCCATTTGTTTCTGATTCATTTACACTTAACTCATCTAAATGCTCTTTAATGAGAGGTATTTCATGTCCAAGAGGTGCTTAATCCCACAGAACAGGAAATTACCTCTTGTGCAGGATAACTGAGGACAGACCCAGGCAGCTCTGACTTTGGTTTTAACCCAGACCCTGGAGTGAATCTCTATCTCTGTGGCTTTTAAATCCAGCCTTGAATGCCTCAAAGGCCTTCCTTTTCTCTCCTCCTCTCCCCAGTCTCCCTGACCTACACACCAAGGATTTGTGCACACAGCGCTGAAAACTCACAATGATATTCTTTTCACACATGAAGTCGTTTGGGATTCCCTCCCTCCAATACTGCGTTATGAAAATTTACAAGTAGACAGAAAAGTTGAAAGAATTTTAAAGTGAGTACCCATATGCCTCCCACGTAGATTCCACGATGAACATATTCCTCTCTTCATTTCATCATATGTCTTCCATTCTCTCTGTTCTCTGGCTGCCTCTCTTTCCCATTTTCTTTGATGCATTCAAAGTAAGTGGCAGACATTAGTATGCCTACTTCTCTTCAGATACGTCAGCATGCATATCATTATTTCAAGTTCAATATTTGGTTGTAGTTTTGTTTTTTTCCTTCTTCCAAGAATGGCAACTATTCTTCTGACCTTTTTCTCTCTAGATTAGTTTTGCCTATTTTAGAAGAAGTTCATACCAATGGTGTCATAACAGTATGTACTCCTTTGTATAAATCTTTCACTCAGTATAATGGCTTTTTGAATGAAAAAAACACTATATAGTTTTTGGCTGTTTTGAATATAGTTATTGGGAATGTTCTTGAGCTAGACTTCTTGTGGGCTTATATTTTCCTTTCTCTAGGTAAATAAGAGGGTAACTGCCAGGTCATGGGGTAGATACACATATAGTTTTTATAAGAAACTGCTAGACATTCTTCTAAAGTGGCTGGACCATTTTCATACCCACCAATGATGTCTGAGAGTTCCAGTTGCTCCACTCCTCATCAACATTTGGTGCTGTCACTTTTTAAAATTTTAGCCACTCTAGTGGAGTACAGTGATATCTTTTATTTTCATTTTAAGTTATGTTTGCTTCCTCTGTCACTGCTTAGGCACAGAGTAAGATAAAACAGAAAGAAAGAATTCTTAGGAAGGAAGAACTTACTGAGCTAGGTGACTTCTCATTTGACCTCTGTGGAAACCTGGGGGGAACCTTCCTTTCCCTTTTTAATGCCATTCTCTCTCTTTCTTGTGGACTTGCTTTCCTTCCTGAGTTGGTAAACACCTTGATGGCAGGGACTGCTTTCTCAGTTAGATTCCTGGGACCTGGCATGTGCCCAGCCCACGAGTGCTCTGCAGGAATGTGTGCCATTCCAGCTCATTCCTGTGGTCCTCGGATCTGCTTCTCCAGACGTAGCCCTGCAAGACCTGGGCCTCTGGTCGCTCACTTGTATCCTTCTGTCCAACACCGTGACTGACCCCTAGTAGGTACTCAGCAAATCTGAAGAAGAGATAGAGTTGCCTTTTCCCATCTTGCAAGTTGTTTAGCCACTCGACAATGAACATTTTCTAAGGCTCTGCTGTTTACAGGGTGCTAAGGGAGAGGCTGCGGGCAGTTTGGAAGTGAGGAAGACCTGGCCCTGCCTTTAGGGACTTCTGTCTGTTAGTGAAATGTGAGGAAAAGAAGCTTTACTTCTACATGGAAATTGGTACTGTGGTAAGAGACACGAGGTCAGGGAGGGAGCTGGTGACTCGTGGTCAGCATGCTGCCACTGGGGTCTCCATGGCGATGTCCCGCCCCGTCCACTGTGGAATCCAGGCAAGTCGCTGACCTTCCAGGCCTCCATTTGCTCATCTGTGCAATGGGATTGCAATTGCTTCCACCTCACGGGGTGGTCCTGGGATTAGGACTCATGCCTGGAAGGGGCGAGCACAATGCGGGTACAGAATGGCCACTCGGGAGGGATGGCTTGCATTGCCGGTGTGGATCATCCGAAGGGATAGACGCCATTGGACTCAGGTGGGTAAATAGGATCTCCCACAATGGTCTACCTTCCTAAAAAGCTGGCATCCCCTTCTCTGATTTTCCTTGGTCCTCCTTTAGCATGCTGGACTGGGTCTTTGACACTACCGAGTGGACTCTCGACACTAAATGGGGATTCAATGCCTAGGAGGATTTTTTGGTTTACCTTTTGAGAAGGAGGCGCACACCTGCAGTGAGTATGGTGTTGGCTTTGCCCGAGGTGGACCTGGATAAACTCTGATGGGCTCTTCCAGCATATTTTAAACTTAGGTTTAAACAGCGGGTGCTTCGTAAGGATCTGCCAGCATCCTTGTCCTCCGGACCAGGACCTTTCTACCTGCCCAGCTTCAACCTCTCGCAGCTGCCCTGGCCAAGCCTGGTCTCTTTATAGTTATGGTGAACGTACCACCGGGGGACTGGCCTGCTGGATCAAGGGCAGAGGCAAAATCCCATTTCTAAGAATAAGAGGGGAATGGTGAGTGGGTGTGAAATGGGGGGGGTGGCGGTGAGATCCTGCAAACATTCGGTGCACTTCAGCGTCGCAGGTAAAATCGCGGTCACCGGTCCCCCACCCGCCTCGCCCAACCTGTCCCGACCTCCCTTTTTGTCTGGTGCGTCCGCAGGCAAGTCTAGCAGCTGGGCCTGATGTAAGAGGCAGAGAGCTGGGTCCCTTCCTGGCCTCCCCCCATCCTCCCCACCGCCCTTTTGATCCAAGATTGAGTAAGAGGCATTGGCAAGAGTACGAGAAAGACAACTCAGTTGTTTCAACTTGCAGAGGGAGACGCAGATCGGCTCTAATCTGACCATGACTCATGTTCTCCCCCCCCCTCCGCCGCCTCTAGAAAGTTCAAAACCTGATACAAAACCAGAAACAAACCACAAGCAAGTCGCCCCTTTCTCTGTATACACACGTTGAGTTCAGAGACACCCTGGGAGAGAGGTTCCCGGGATGAATTCCTTCTGCTGTGGTTTGTTTCTAGTTCTGTTCTGGAAGCCAGGAGCCTCCTATGTTATGGGGTTGCTGTTTGGATGTAAGGAGGGTTTCTTAGGGCTAGGGGACTGGGCCACCCTCTAACAAGCGAGGTTAATTGGACAATCTGCCATGCAGCTTGCCCCCCCCCCCCACCCTGCTCGCCTCTAGGCCCCCATAGGCGCTTTTCCTAGCGGCACTCTGAAAACAGCTTTTGCCCTGTTGCCTCCACTCTGAATGCAGTAGCTGTAGTCCCCGGGCCTGCAGTGTGGGCATATCATGTAACTGCAAAAGCTTCATTCCTATGCAGGACAGGTAGGCTGCGAGTGTGCGGCCGGGAGGGCAGCAGGCTCTAACAAGCCGCCAGCCAGGCTCCGCTGACGCCTCGGCACCAGTGGAAATTTTAAAAAAAGAGTGAGCGGTTGGGAGCAGGAGCAAGAGCGAGAGGAGGATTATTTTGTTTCAACGCATTTGAAAGCGGCATCTGTGGCCAGTTGGTTTTTTATTTTTTCTCCCCCCTCCCCCCCCCACTTATTTACACAGTCTGTTCGGAGACACACTAGGGGCTGTTTGGATTGGGTGTTTGCTTCGGAGACGGGCCAAGTATTTCAGTACTGCGTGTTGGCACTGCCACCTTGGCGGCACCAGGAGGCCCAGCCGGTCACAAGACCTCGCGGGGCCTCCTTGCTCGCTGCTTATCCTCCTTTCACCTCCTCTCCCTTCCATGCCGCTGATCCCAGCATCCTTGGGCAGCCAGGGAGCGGGGCTGCCCTCGCAGGGGCCTCCCCCTCCTGAGAGGGCTTCCTAAGGCAAGGGCGCGGCCGCAGTGTGTTTAAAGGCAGAGAGAAGGGGTTGGGGTACAGGACCGGGAGGGTCTGGATCCCCCCAGGGCCTGAGATGAAACTTGCAATGCACGGACTAGTTCCAGGCTTGAGGAGGTCAGCAGTGGCCACAGCCGCCTGGACAGCTGCGTCAAGGCTGCTCTCCTGGGAAAGGCTGGTCTGGGAGGCGGCGTAGAGCAAAGCCAGCCAGTGCCGTGCTCTAGGTCCTCGCCCTGCAAAGGGTGGGGCTCGGACCAGCTGCCTCAGCCTCAGCTGGGAGCGTGCAAGAAATGCAGAATCTCAGGTGCGCTCCCCACCTAAGAAATTGGAATCGGCGTTTTAACAAGCTCCCCAGGTGGCTCGCATGCCCTAAAGTGTGCGAAACCCTCTTCTGGGCTGGTGTCTCCCAAAGGGAGATTCCTGGCATCCTTCTCGTGCTTTTGGAAAAAAGGATTCTGTGTAGCCCGACATGTTTGGAGAATGTTGCAAAATGCGCTCCCCTCTTGGAATTTAATATGCTTGTGTTTGCTGTTGAAGTTTCTGAAAAGTGCTGCAGAAAGAAATCCATTTACTTTGATTTAACTCACTGTTTCCCAAATTTAACTCATAACATCTCCCACCATCCACCGCCTCCAGCCCAGGAACACATGCTCATGCTTTCTAGGACTTGTGTTGTGAAGTGTCTGCTTTGAGAAACATTGCTCCAGGAAGCTATTGATCCGACAGTCCATGGGTGCTTCTAAGCGCTTAATTTCAGTTTACATAAGGGGTAGTGAGTATCTTGGTGGACGCTGGAGCTAAACCGCTTGGGTTCTGAACCTAGCTCAGCCACTTACTTGGGCTGTGATTTTTGCCAAGTTACTTAGCCGCTCTGTGCCTCGGTTTCCCGCCCTGTAATGTGGGGGCAATGATAGCATTACAGGTTAAATCAGTTTGTGAGGGCAAAGCACTCAGGAGAGTGCCTGGAACATAGAGCCCTCTTAATAAATACTAACTAGCACCTGTTTTTGAATTGTACTCTGTCCTCCAGATATTTCAGATTGATAGTCCCAAGCCCCGGTGTGCACCACAGTCACTCATGGAGCTCTTTTAAAAGCACAATTTCTCCCAAGCCCTACTCCAGGCCTTCGAGCCAGGCTTCAGCAGGAAAGCCTGGAATCTGTATTTTATGAAGCCTCTTGGGCAAGGCAGCCAGCCTGGCAGTAGATGGTCAGGAAACACTTGCTCTGGAACCAGCCTTCTGTGGCTGAATGAGGCCTGCTGGTATCCCTCACCCCGGTCTCCTTCTCACCCGTGAGGGGGAGGCCTGGCATCTGGCCGCGGCAGCTGAAGTTAGGCGCAGATCCGTCTCTCTGCACGTCAGTCTCCTCTTTGGTAGAACGAGAGCCAGGCTGGGTGGCCACGAGAGCCTTCCGTCTCTAAAGGAACAGAACCACCTGGTTCCAGGCCGCGACTCAAAGGGCAGCCTAATCTCAATGTTCCTGTGGTTTTGGTGGTCAGGTGGGCTGGATACCCCGGGCCCTGCTGACTCAGCCAGCTCCTCGTGCTTCCCTGCACTCAGCGCCTCTCCAAGAAAGGTTGGAAAAATCAAGTCTGCTGGAGCCTCCTTTCCTGATGAAAGAGAGAGCTCGACTGCTGAGGGTGGTACAGTGTTGGCGAACATCGAAAGCGTGGCCAGCTGTTATCCATCCGTACTAGACAAGAGGAAATGGGCTTCAGGAGCCTCTGGGAATAGGGTCAGATTTATGAGAACATTTCCTGATGTTGAAAGTTATGAGTCCCTGGAAAGGTTTGCAGGAAAAAGTAAGCTTGGGATAGGCTTCTCTGGAGTCTATTAAAATCAGATTCATTGCCACACATCCCTTCTACAAATGTTAGCGTACGTGCCACCTGTGTGCCCAGCTTAGGGAGCAGTGGGTTGAGGCCGACATGTGGGGGTGCATTGGTTCTCTATTGCTGCTGTTTATGTTCACCCTTCCGGTCACCAAGGATCGACCTTTACCTGGCTGTGCACAGAGCTTTGCAGGGTCAGATTATTGGTATGGACAGCTGATGGCCTGGTGGAGTTGTATCAGTTACCTTCTGCTGCATAACAAACCACCCCAGAACTCAGTGGCTTAAAATAATAACTTTTTTTTAACTCACCCATGATTCTATGATCTGGGCTGGGCCTGGCTGGGCGGTACTTCTACCAGTGTGGCTGTGGCCACTCAGGAGGCTTCATTCAGCTGCGCACTGGGAGACTGGGCCTCTCTCTTCTTCCTTATCACTTAGGGGCTTCTCTCTCTCCTTGTGGCCTCTTCACATGATCCCTCCCAGAGGGCAGTCTGGCTTTCTACCTGGCAACTCAGGGCTCCCAAGAGCATAAAAGTGGAGGGTGCCAGACCTCCTTAAGCTCCAGGTCTAAAACTGGCATAACATCACTACTGTCACATTCAGTTGGTTAAAGCAAGTCCCAGGGACGGGGTACGAGAGAAGAGCATGAGTACCAGGAAGCATGTTTCGTTGGGAGCCACCAAGGTAGCAGTGCTGCTGCATGTCCCGAAAGGCAGCTGATGGGTGAAGTTGTGCCTGAGAACGACAAGGCTGTCGTCTGACCACGCTCTTGCTATTCCCCTAGACATTTCGACCTGGAAGTATTGTGATTAAACTCCCCTTGCTCGATATTTTAAAAATCAGAGGTAGGACCATCATTCTTCTAATTATCAGATGCTCTAATATGAAGTGAGATTCAACCCTTCCCTTACTTTCAGACCCCCAACATGGTTTCTAATCCATTCGAACACAAAAAGGGTATTGAGAGAGAATTGGCAGGGCTCGGTGGCTGTTTCTACCGCTGCTACCTCATGAAGGCTCTTACTCTTGGCAGATTTATTGAGAGAACTTCTAACTGACTCCTCATCCCCACCCACTCCCAGGCTATTCTGTTCATTCCTGAAAATACCCCTTTTATATTCCCTGCACTCAACCCATCCGCTCCTCCTCTTCCTATAAGAAATGTTAGAACTCCTTGGATATAAATGGGAATCCTTCCACCAGCCTGTGCAAGCTGTCTTGTTAGGTTTATCCATTTCTCCTCTGAAAGTGAATCTGTGTTTTATCTGGGATGGTCTCAGTGTACCTAAATTTGACAAGCCGATTCTTTCCTCTGCACTTGACTTTGGTATCCTCCTTCCTTTCCTTCTCCCCTACTGAACTTTGTCTCTTGAAGCCCAGTTACAGTCCTGCCTGCTTCATGAAGAATCCTCAGAACATTTGAGTCACAAAGAGCCTTCTGTGGTGTTGGGACCTTTGAATGTGGATGATCTGTGTTCTTCACTTGGTGTTACTTGTGATCTGCTTTATCCTATGACCTTTCTATCTCTTTATAAAATTGTAGGCTTTGAAACCTCGATCTTTAAAGTGACTTTCTCACAGCACAAAGTTCAGTGTTTTATCCATAGGGGATACTCCTTAAGTATCTATTACTCTGTTATTGATCAAGATCTATTCCCTACATGCCGAAGTGATGATAAGGTGTTCCCAACAGTCATCCATTCCACCAGGAAGAAGTCCACATCACACTCTTAAGGGCTTTGAAACCGCAGTGTGGGGTGGAGGGGAGAACGGCTCTCAGCCGTGCTTGTCCCAGTTCAGATTCTGGCTCTGTCCTTGCTGAAAAATCAGTGTTTTTCAGCTGGGGTGCTATTGGCATTTAGACGGGAAAAGTCTTGCAAGGTACAGATATTCAGTGTCCCCTCTACTTGCCCACAAAATGTCAACAGTCCCCTCCAGTGCATTGTGACCATTCAAAATGTGTCCCTCTCCCTCCTCCCCACCTCTTTCCAAAACCCCTACTTGAGAACCTCTGAGACTAACTTAATAACTATTTGGATGAGTTATTTATCCTCCTAAGATTGCTCAATTGAGCCTTATAGAATTGCTGCAAGAATTACATTAGTTCATGGCATCAAGTGTCTGGTATGTAGCTAATATTTATTGAGCACGTAGGTGGTTAGTTCATTAAATCATTGTCACTGTCACTGAATGATAGGTAGCCACTCTGGAAGTAGGCACACCAGGATCTTAGAGGCTCAGGATTTGGAACACTCTTTTCCTCCTGCCTCTCCAACTGCCCTTTGTCCAGATGGCTTCAGCACCTCTTTGTGCCTCTGTTTCCTTGTCTGGGGAACACCTGTCCCAACCTGCCAACAGGGTGTGGTACGATTCACGGATCCCTGGTAGGGACTCAGTTCACTCCTCATCTGCTGTTGGCTTCTTTTCTGAAAGCACACATAAAGCCTTGAAATTCTGGAGCTAAAGGACATTTGACAGACATTACTGAGTAACTACTGTGTGTGTAGCACCTGACAATGAGTGCGATACAGGTGGGGAGGCCAAAGAGAGTAAATGCAACTTCTTATTCCTGCCATGTTTCTTGCTAGATTGTTCCACCTGTTCACTCTTGGAACTGGTGACTGGCTCGTGTGTGCAGACATGTTTCCTGAGGACAGCTGGGGTAGAGGGAACACTGATGAAGGCAGGGAGATGGTATCGGTGCTACTGTTTGGGGGAGAAGCAGTAAAGAAGAGTTGAACGGTCCTTTTTGGTAAAAGCAGTTGTAGCCAACTTGGGCTAGGTAAAATGTTGAAAACGCATGTGGGGGGATTGGGCTGATTGGAGCCTGGGTCTGATTTGCCAGAGAGGGACTGTCTTCTCACCAATGACTTCTTTCACGGCTAAATCACTTTTCAAGTTGTGCTTACCCCACCAGGTGGCCTCAACTCAAATGGATTCTGCCAAGAGACGTGAGGGCTGAGGGCAGAGCAAGCGACCTGCTGTCGTTCTACTGCACATAATTGCCAGATGGAAAGGGAAGAGAAAAAAAGACTTTTTCTCCTCGGAGTTTCGTGAAGCACCTTGTCCTAAATGTTCATGATGTTGAGGGCTTTTGGTTTGATGATAACTCAATCAGGGCAACCACAAGGGTCCCAGACAGGGACTTCTTCTGGGGAGGAGACAAGGTGTTTGGACCCCGTCCCCACTCTCCAGAGCTTATGGAGATGTGGGCCGGTTGTTTTCATTCCCATTGGCTCTGCACCGCCGTCGAAGATGTCTGTCTGATTGCGGGTATGAAATGCTGAGTTCCTCTAGACTGGAGATGGCCAGCAGCGGTTCGTGAGCCACATCTGATCTAGAGGTGTTTTTTGTTGGGCGAACACCATGTTTAGCTTCTTAAAATTAGTTGCCAACGTTACAAATTGCAGTATGTCATAAAAAGCCAGTTTTTTCCACTTCCCTTGAGAAGTCAGAAAATCTGGTAACAATGGGCTCTTCTTTCCCATATGGCAAAAATCAACAAGCTGAGTAATAAATGTCCCCTTAAGACTGGACATTCGCTCTCAATTTATTCTGATCCCCACTCGACCCCCACCACTCCCAGCCTGCTTGAGCCAATTAAAGTTACTGATGGCCCCATAGGCACGCCGGCGAGCAATCCCCATCCAAATGCAAGCCGTCCCCTCGGAGGCTACGGAAGGTGGTGATGCTGGGTAGGTACCGGTGCTTGGCTGCTGGTTTCCCGGGGCCAGCCCTGCCAGCAAGAATGTGGGCTTCTCCACGGTTAACGTAAGGCCAAGAGTTCAGAAGTCTTGTTCCATCTGTGCCCTTGACTTTCACCATGACCTGTCAGCAATCATTTAACCCAGTCCCAGCCAGGTGGCAAAGTGCCAAATACCAAAGCGTCTTAATACATCTGCAGTGGACTAACTTAAGAAGGGGGAATATGCCACCATATGAGTTTTTACCTACACTGGTCTCCTTACACTTCTCATTCTCCCCCAATATCTTATGTCTTTGGGGTAAAGATTTTTCTGGGAGTTAAATTAAAAATCGATCTAAAAGGGAACGGATGTGGCTCAAGCAGTTGAGCGCCTCTCAAGCAGTTGAGGTCCCGGGTTCGTTTCCTTGTGCCTCTTGTAAAAACAAAAACAAGCAACAAGCAAAACAAACAAACAAAAGCCAACTCAGGGAAGCCGATTTGGCTCAGTGGTTGAGTGCTGGCTTCCCACATACGAGATCCAGGGTTCAATCCCCAGCCCTGGTACCTCAAAAAAAACAACAAAAAAAAACCAATGGATATGAGCACTTTGAAAAATTGTTTTACAGTGCCTGATAAAGTTGAACTTATGTCTGTTATGAACATTGACTTGTACCCAACAAAAGCATGTTCACATTTCATCAAAAAATATGTACTAGAGTGTTCATAGCAGCACATTTTTTGTAATAGCCCCCAATTAGAAAGCTCCCAAATGTCCATCAACATTAGAGTAGATAGATGAAGTAAATTCGCTCATTGGAATACTCTACAGCAATGACAATGAATGAGCTACAGCTCCGTACAACAGTGCACATGAATCTCTCAAACCTAATGTTGGACGAAAGACACCAAATAAAGAGTAACACTATGAATATATTTTCATAAAGTTCAAAAACAGTTCATCTCTGGAGGTAGAAGGCAGGAAAGTAGTTATTTTTTTGGATGGGGTTAATGACAAAATGGGAGCAGGAAGAGGGCTTCTGGGGTGCTTGTAATGTGCTCTAGCTCTTGATTTAGGTACTGATTACATTGAGTGTGTTTATTTTGTGAAAATTCAGTGAGCAGTCCTCTCATGAAATATGCAGGTTTTGTTGTATATTTTATTACAGTACAAAGCTAGAAATAATAAAGGCAAACAAATGAACAAAAACTACTTAAGAGACATGTAGTTATACCCTCTATGAACCAGTGCCAGGATTTTTGATTTAAAATCCTCTCTCCATCAGGGTTCTTGTTTGCGAGCAACAAAAATCACCACTGGCTAATTTAAGCCAAAAAGGGGTTTATTAAAGCATATTACCTAGCTCAGCATCTCCATGAGGGTGGGGAAACAAGATTTGGGGGCTCTGCAGACAGAACATGCCCCAAGCACTGTGTAGCTGGTCCAGCGATGGCACAATCGCGGCCTGCACAGCTGACACAGGGTGCCGAGGAAGGCCTAAGAACTGCTGTCCCTCCATCCAGACTGGAACTCCGTGGTCACCCCACCCTTACCAGAGTGTCCCTCTCAGGCCTCTGCTGCTGTCCCACTGCTGCAGGCTCAGCGTTGGTGATGACTGGGTCTGATCGGGAGAACTCAGCCTGGTGCTCTTGGAGGCTAGGAAAAGAAGGACCTGGCCTGTTCAGCTTTAACAGCAGGAGTTGGGCTCTGTTTCATGAGCTGGGGCTTTCTTCAAACATAGGAGATTGACCAATGGCCCTAAGAGGTGATGGGCCTGGGACTGGCTGGGTAATTCCCCTTGCTGCCGGTAGGAGAAGCTTCCTGTGTGAGGATTAGAATATTGCTCGTCTTTTCTAGATCAGAGGCAAAGTGTGACGTCAAAGGGGAATCAAACTACTCTTGCTACAACCTGAAAGTTTCCAGCCAGCACAAAAGGGGGCATTCAATCCAAGAGACACGAAGAGGTAGGATGAGAAGGAAAAATGCTAACATGAAGCTTGTACCAAAGCGTCTCCCCCAAATCCTAGGAGAGGACCCCGGTGTCCTGGCAGTCACCTTGGCAAAGAGACGTGTTGGGAGGACTTGAATGTCACCTCCTTCAGCCTTCCACCTACTGCAGGAATTGTCTGATTTATTTGATCACATTTCATTATACAAAACTGTGTATCAAAATACATTTTATGTATCCCCAATCTATCCATAGAGAAAATAATGAGAATATTTCTTCAGTAGTCATAATTGATCTCCTCTGTATAGGAAATGCATGTTCTATTCTGTTAAAAGTCCACTGGTTGCTTTTTGTGTTTGTGTTTTTTTAGCTCATGTTATGGGTTCCTTGGGCAAAATAACATTTTTAAGTGTCAGTTTCCTCAGCTGTAAACTGAGGATAATAAGGCTGGTGAGAGAATTAAGGGTGATAAGGCACGGAGGACCACTAGCGCTCTGTTCACATTTTTGCTATCAGCCTTAGTGGTGATAAATGGGTTGATTTATTGATGGAGAGTTGGGAGATAAAATGGCAGAATGGGTTAAAGCACTTAGCACAGGGTATGGTTTGTAGTAAATACCCAGTGTATTATAATAACAATAGCTATTACTATTTACAGATGCTCAGTACCTTGTTTGATGGTAGCTCCTGGTAATAGATGGAATTAGATTGTGAGAGAATTCTCAAGACTCACCTTCCCCCATGTTCAGCCCCCTTCCCTACCCTTTCCCCACCTGCAGCCAAAGACACACACAGATGTGTAAAAACCGAGGTCTTAAAAAGTCTGATCATAGCAAAGCAGCAAAAAAATGAGATGCAGGATAAATGAACCCCCTTGGCTGCCCTGCACAGGCCAGGCGTGTCCAGTCCACACCTCCCGGAGCTTTCGCTTGGCAAGGCGGGGTCTGTCCATCCAGAGCAAACGGAGATAAGCAGTTCTGTAGTTGAGTTTCAATAAATGCCTTAGCCATATGCTAATTTGCACTTCCACGGTTTTCAGGTCCAATGTAGGGAAACTGCCCAATTCCCCTTTAGCTCTCGAGTAACAGTCTCTCCTTCCCCCCCATCCTGACGCTCACCTATTGGGCCGAGCTCACCCCTGGCCGGGCCGTCCATCCGCAGGGCCAGCGCTGCCGGCTGGAGGGACACGTGGGGCGAGCCGGCACACTCACACTCCTGCCCGGCCTGCTGTGCACAAGCCGTGGCACTCACAGGATGCAAAGTACTTGGGGACCTTCAGGTGCTGTGGGGCTTCCCTTCTGTCTTGTTTCCTAGCCTGGACAATTCCCGACCCCTGTTCATGCCACGCTCCAAACATCCTGATGGGAGCGCAGCCTCCTGCTCCCAGGGACCGTCCCCAGGATGGGAAGATGCCTAACTGGGAGCAGCAGCTTTGCCAGCAGCCATGTACACCTGAGTTGGGCCCAGCGGGGAAAGCTCTGTGACTGCAAGAGGTTAAAACTTGCCCCTGTGTTTACTTTTGTTGGCTGCCACACTGCATAATAATCTGTCAGCACGTCAGGTGCGGATTTATTTGTGCATTAAAAATTGCCTAGAGCGGGCGGATGCAGACGCTCTACAGCACGCTGGAAAATGTGCCTCCAGCACAAAAACAGCCTCTCCAAATATTTCACCCTTTTAATAAGTGCATTTAATTAAAGTCATATAACTTTTTTTATTATATTAAAAAAAAAAACCCTTTAGCCCGCTGAGGCTGAATGCAAACGTTCGAACACAAAGAAAGGGTGTACGTCCCCATCCCTATTCTTTACAATGGAAAACTCCTCGGCTGCTGTGTGCTCTCCGGCCCTGTCCTGAGGGGGCCACCTGATGGTGTGGGTGGGCCGTGGGTTGTCAGCCTGGCCTAGGGGAGCGTCCCAGTTGGCATGAAAGCAGTTTTAGATCATGTTCTGTCGTGCGTTTGACGTCAGATTGTAGGCGTATGAGCTTGTCTGTGGCTTCACCTGCCAGTCAGCAGCTCATGCATGTATGTAAACAAGGAGGCAGTGGCATCGGCCTTCCTGCGATGCACAGCTGGTTTTCACGTTTATTTTGAGGACTGCCCTCCCCAAAGGCAGGGAGATGGGCTACATGACCTCTGAAGACTTGCCCTTCCAGTGGTAGAATTTGTGATATTTTTTCAGGCATGGTGGTGGTGGAGTGGGATGGAGAGGATAGCATCTAGGTGATACAGAAGCATTAGTTTTAGTGCTCCGCACTGTCCTTTATCCCATCATAGCTTTGAATGTCTCTAAATGGGTTGAGACAAAGCCTGGCTCCGAGCTGGGGACAGCAGGGCTTTGTAAACTAGCTTTGAATTTGAATTTGCCAGTGGATTAGGAGTGTGAGGTGGGTAGGGACCCACTGTTGGCAGGGTGCGGCTGGGGGAAGGAAGGGTGGCACGTGTGTGGGATGGTGGCACCAGCGGCGCCGGTGAGGAAGGGGCTCGCGGGCGGTGTTTGCAGCGGGAACCACAGCATACTGGGCAGGGCGACTGGAAGGCTGCTAATTATGCAGCCCAAGGGAGCGCTGAGGGCCTGCCAGAGCCACCCGGGGAGAGGTAGCACCGAAAAGCTCAGAAGGGGTCTGTGTGCCTTGGGTCTGATCGGGAAGCAGCCTTGGGGCCGTGATGCTCGCCCGCCGGCTGGATGCTCTGGCCTCTTGCTGATCAGATGAATGGTTTTCAAAACTCATCTGCTCGAGGGAAGCCTGGTTTCAGGGTATCTCCTCCTTGGTGCCAGGATGGACATCCCTGGAACCTCAAGATGCATGATGCCCGGGCCAGAAATTCTTCAGCGCCAGCCACCTTTAGCATGCTGGTTTTCACTGCTCCCCTGGGAATGCTCATTAGCTTACTTTTATGGCTGCGGCGACCAAAATCTCAGAGGTGGTCACTCAAGGCCACCCAGCAAGAGCAAGGAGGCCAAAGACCAGGCAGGCTTTTTTTTAAAAAAAGTTATTCTTGTCTATGAGCATCTTCTAAAGGTATGGGAACGTTGCTGTTAATGATTGCTTTCCCTATTCACCGAAGGTAAACACTTCGAGCGCCAGTTCTTGACTCTCTTTCTGAAGTTGAGATACCCAACCTGGATTTAGTTTTGAGATCTTTCCCACTTCCTCCTATGGCAATTTTTTAAAAAGTTCTAATTGAAATGATCATATGTTTTTGAGGATTTAATAACTCCTTTACTTCTGAGAAGTAAATAGATATCATTTTAGGAATCATTGTTCTATAGCTAAGCCGAAGGTGTTCTCTAAATGTTGTTCTTTGTGTTGTGAGAAACAACGCTAAGTGCAGGAGTTGATTAAATGTCATGTTTTGCCCATGATTTTTTTTTTTTTTTTTAAGCAGGAGGCTTTTTGTTAGATGACCTTGTCAACAACATGTCAGGGAGATGACATCGATGCTAAGCCAGCACGTTATCACCCTTGTGCGAAAGTCTAGTCCTGGCCATTTGGAAGCGTTGTTAAGCACCTACTATGTGCCAGATGCTGCCTGGAGCTTTGTTGGAAGGTCTGAGCCAGGAACAGGCCTGAAATAAGTGTTAAAGCATTTCTCTATCTACGGACATATCTATTGTATCTATAGAAAATTAGACACACTGCACACTAGGCATGCAGAGAAAAGTAGAACTAGAGAAACACCCAAAGAAGAACATGAAATCATATCATCTATTGTGTATGTTGTTTTGTGGTCGTTTTTCTCCCAGTGGAAGTTTCCTCAAGCTGTTCAATGTTTTTCAACTACCGTGGCTCTCAAACTTTTGGTTATCAGGGCTCTTTTACACTCCTAAATTGTTGAGGGCCTGAAAGAGCTTTTGTTTGTGTGGGCCATAGCTACTGAAATTTACTATATTAGAAATGAAAACTGAGAACATTTAAAAACCATTTATTCACTTAAAATGGCAATAAACCCACTATATGTTAAGGATTAGAATATTTTTGTGAAAAAATAATTATATATTTTTCCAAAACAGTAAAGTCAGTGAGAAGAGTGGCATTGCTTCATATTTTTGCAAAAGTCAGTATTTTCTGGCTTAAAAGAAAGTGGCTTGATTCCCTTACCTGCTTCTGCATTCAGTCTATAATGATATATGCTGTTTTGAAGTAGATGAGGAAAATCTGGCCTCATCCAGGTATATATTTAGAAAGGGGAGATTATATAAACAGCCTTTTCAGATAATTCTGGATATTCTTTTTTGGTATTTCACCGAAACTTGACAAGCAGTAGTCTTAAGGTTAGTTGCAATGTAAATCTACAACTATATCAATGAACTTTCTTATTCTGTTATACTAAGATCTATTGGCAGTCTTTGTACTTTGGATGGATCTTTAATTCATTTAACTAGTCCCCTGTTGTTGTATATTTAGGTTGTTTACAATTGCAAAAATTAGAAATAATGATAAAATTGTCACCCTTCTATCTAAATTTATACATATATCCATGATTATTTTGTTGAATAAATTCCTAGAAGTATGTATGTTTCGATGGTACTTGATGTGGATAAATAGGTAGGTAGCCCTCTCAAAAGGCTATACAAAATCTCACCAGCCATGTATTAGAATTATGCCTGCTCTCCTACACCCTTTGTAAGTTTTAATTTACAACATTTAATTGAATTTCAGCCTCACAACAATCCCATGAGGTAAATAATGCTATTTCAGTTTAGAACTCTTGTTTAGAAAAATGAAACCATCACTGCATGACTTCTGAGCGGTAGAACTGAGGTTGGAATTCAGGTTTACATGATTCCAAAGTCCCTGCCTTTCCCACAACCCTGCACGCCCATGTCCATCCTCCAGAAGCAGCCCGCAGTTAGCAGACATCTCCAAAGTGCCAGGCCTGGACTTGGGCTGAGAAAATTCAGAGAACTGAAGGAGCGAGTCCCATCCCTTAAGGTGCTTAGGATCTAGCACACAAGTTCTCAAATGATGGCCCATGGGCCAAATTCAACCCACCCTGCCTATTTTTGTAAAAAAAGTTTCATTGGAACGCTGCCACACCCATTCATTTACACAACCAAGCCCATTGGTTTACACAGCCATGCCCTTTGGTTTGCATATCGTCTACTGCTGCTTTTGTTCCATAACAGCAAAGCTGAGTAGCTGCAAAACAGACCATAGGGCCCACAGAGTAGAAAATATTTACTATCTGGTCCTTTGCAGAAAAATTTTGCTTACCTCTAGTCTAGTAGTTGGACAGAGTGGCCATGGATTAAATAATGGTTATAAACTGTGGGTCACCAAGGTGGGCTTCCAGGCCCCTGAACCCTCCTTCAAGTAGAGCCCCATATCCCCTCTGCGGGAAAGCACTGGGGAGGATCTCCACCTTACGCTGTTCAGTGCTTTGCAGTTTAAAGGGCTTTCGTGGGCATGAGTTCATATAACTGAGACGTGAGCGAGGAGGGATGTTCTGTGGGAGACTTGGTAGTTGTATATGGAAGGTCTTTGGATACCAGATTAAGCAATGTGCACTCTATGTTTTGGGTGGTGGGGAATGATTGAAGATTTCTGAACTAGGTGATGTTATGATTAAAACATCTTTGTAGAAAACATCTGTGGTATACAGGTTGTTTGTGTGTTGTGTGTGTGCACACATGTGTGTTGTAGGAGTGTATGGATGGAAGAGGCAGCAGCCAGAAGAGAAGGGAGTGAGAAGAAAGGTGGAGAGAAAATTGCCAAGAAAAACCAGTTTAAAACAACACTGAAATGGTGGAATCATGAGGTGGTGAGACCTAGAAAAGATTGCTATCACAGTAGAAAAGCAAAGAAAACTGCAAAACCAAGAATGAAGCATCAACAGAATTTGTGGCCAGAGGAAAGTGAATAGAGAAGGAGAGGCCAAGGTGACACCCAGATTTCCATGGCTGAGGCCTAGTGTGGGTCTATCATGTACAAGGTCAAAAAGCAAGTAAGCAGTGGGTTTGGGGTTGAGATACACATTTTTGGCCTTTCTGTTTCATGCTTTTTCCCACTTACTCCAGCTTTTCATGGTGAGGCCACTGACCACATTCTAAGGACTTGATGGGAAGATGCGTTTGAGGTGCTGGAGATTTGGCCCGTGGGTGTAGATCATGCAGCTTTATTGTATGCACCATTAATTTTAGGGGAAGCTCACTGAAAAGTAGCCTCTGAAACTTCTAGGGGGCAAAGCCTGTTCTTCTCTCTAATCTTTCCCTTGTTGGGCCCTGGAGGCGGTCAGACTTGATGCGTGGACACCACTTACTAATTATGGGACCCAGAAAGATAATTAATCCTTCAGAATCTTCCTTTCCTCATCAATCAAATTAGGATTATATAACCACCTGCCTACCATTCATGAGAAGAGTCCATCCTAAGCCATGCGCCTGGCATATATAGTAAGTACTCAAAGAATGTTAATTTGTTGTTATGATATGATAGTATTATAATTATATATTAACCAATAAAAGAAAATGGAAGCCGCAGAGGACAAATCCAAGAGTAAATAGGAGTTTTATAGAAACTGCATATACAAATTATGAAGAAAAGAGATATTACCTACCTTATACATTTGGCTAAAAGGTCTTCCTAAAGCATCCAATGGTTTTTGACTTATCCTGCATCAACCTTAGCCTTATCGTCCATCTGATTCACAGCAGGCAACACCAGGAAGTAGCCCCGAGACAGAGTTATTCTGGTAATTCAGAATGCCAGGTGACCTTGCTCAGTTTCCCTCCATGCATTTCCTTCCTCATTTCCAGCCAGTCGGCTCTAGCTCACCTCATGACCGGTGTCCCTGTGTGCCTGGCTGGCAAGGAGGCAGTGATCTTGGCCTGTCCTTGGTTACCGTGGCTTCTATGGGAAATGATTACAGTGTTTGAAAACTAATGTCATCAGTTTCAGGATACCTGGGGAGGATAAATGTCCTGAGAATCTTGGGATGACAATGATAAAACCAAAAATACAATAGACTGAATTTTGCCTATGGCTGTTTCATTTCTTGTCTCTGCCTCAAACTCCTCATCTTTAAAGTAGGGGTTCTGCTATATCCTTCTAAGTGTGTTGCTGGCAAATGAGGGTGTAAAATGGGGTGTGGAAAATGTCTGGAGCTACCTTGTCACAGAGCAGGTGCCCAGTACTGAATGGTCTTCATAATTGTGTGGTTCTTGCCATTGCTGCTGCAGTATTATTCACAAGGGGAGGCCAGTTAGCTCTTTCTGGGATGGGAGGTGATGCTAGCAAAGAGTTAATCTCTGCTTTTCTTTTTAAATGAGTTTTCCTTTTTCATCTGCCAGCCAAGGGAGGGAGTTCAGTGCATCATCCTCACAGCCACCCTCTTTCCCAGCAGTTGCTGCCGTCTTCTGACTTTCACTACTTCAGGACAATCGTTTTATGTCATGGCTGCCCCTTGTGGTTGAACTGGAGGCAAGAGGGGAATGGCTGTCAGAGCAACTTCTAAGATTAAGCTTTGTTTATTTGACCAAGTTCTCGTGGAGATGTGAGAAGAGATAGTGGGTTCAAGTGTGTGAAGCACCGTTTTAGCTTGAAGCAGAGGACATTATGATGGACTATTTAAGGGGCATCCCTTCCCTGAGGAGAGAGGCTCATTGTGTTCTCTTATCTAGCTCTTGAGGGTAGAATTCCTTTCTGAACTTGGACCTTGGGCCAGGGTAACTTAAAATGGTGAATCAGCAATTTTTCAGTGGAAAGCTCAACATAAAGAGAGACCATTTTAATCAATTTTATAAGCATTCAAAATGAATATTTTTAGCTTTCTTTTAAAAGATACAAATTCTTTAAAAATTTTAAAGATTTTTGCTGAAAAGTCTTCCTCCTGTTAAGGGCCCCTGCATCAAAACCCTAAAGTTGTCTGGTTACGTATTATCCCAACCTACAAAGACTATGATGTTATTAGCAGATCTAAAGCTTGGAAAAAGAGTGAAGAGGGAGGGTCTTATTAATTCATTCCAGAGACACAGAGCTTGTTCTATGGCCAGCTGCTGGCATCCTGTCTTGCTCATCTGTGCTGGGCTAAAGCTCCAACTGCCCTTGACCAAAGGGCGTGATTCCTCTAAAGGGAAAACACTCTGATCTGGAGTCCCTGAGGAAGAGTTCCAGCTGGATCTTGTCATTCTGATGTTGATGTCATGAATGTGTCCAGGTGGGCAGGGACATCACTGACCTTGGTGTGAGCCATTCTTTTGGAGACATTGACTGCCCAGGGGACCAGTAGCCTGCTTATCTGCATCACCTCCATGTGTTGAACTGCCATCTGTTCTTAGAATCAGCACCCATTGTGTGCCTCAATTTGTGTTTCTCGGAGAAAATGTTGGATATGGGAGATGCAAAAAACTGGTCACTTGTTAAAAATTTAAGTGCATTTAGGCAACACGCTTTTTCCTTCTGAGAGTACAGGAATTTCCCTTCAGAAAAAATTCCCATTTTTTCCTAAGACAAATCATGATATATTTCAAACTTACAAAGCTACTCCGATATGTGCAAGAGTCTTTGGCAACCAGACTCAGGCTCTAGAATGAGAATACAGGAGAGTGTTCTAGACTTTCTCTGCTTTGGAAGATAGACTATGTCCTCATTCTTTCATTCAACAAAATAGTTTTAGGAGCCTAGTCTTTGTTAGGCCTTCTCCTTGCTGAAGTTGTAGCAGTTAAATAAGCAAAACAAATTCCTGCCCTCAGTGAACTTATTCAAATGGGGAGACAGATGATATACAAGTATACAAAAAACATGATTTTGCGGAACAGTGAGGACTATGATAAAAAAAATACAAAAAACAAAAAACAACCAGCATATTAAAGTGAGGACCATTTTTGATGGGGCCATTGTAGAAAGCCTCTGAGGAGGTGACGTCTGGGCACAGTAGATACCTGATAGAAGTGTGGATGAATGAAGACACAACTCAAGGCCAGAGTTCCATATTTTCCATGCTGAGCAAGACATGTAAACAGGCAACATGGTTGACCAGAAATAGGACTGAGCATGTATATATAGTTCTCCAAGGCTGCTATACCAGATTACTACAAGACATTTATTCTCTCACAGCTCTAGAAACCAGAACTCAGAAATCAAAGTGTTAACAAGGCCATGCTCCTTCCAAAGGCACTAGGGGAAGATCTTTCCTTACCTCTTCCAGCTTCTGTGCTGCATCCCTGCAGGCTCTACCTCCATCTTTACATGGCCTTCTCCTCTGTGTCCTCTTCTGTCTTTGATAAGGACACTTGCCATTGGACTCAGGGACCCTCCTCCCCCCTCCAGGTTATCCAGGATGATGTCACCTCACCATCCTGAACATAATTATATCTGCAAAGACCCTTTTTTAAAAGAAGGTCATGTTCACCAGTCCGGGGGATTGGACATGGACTTATTCTCATGTGGGCCCACTGTTCAACCCAATACAGTGTGGAATCTTAGAAAATCACTTCCACACCAGATTTTAAGTAACAATTAAATGTGGCCCCCGAGCAGGGTCCTCTTGCTGCCTGCTTCAGCCATGTGGTTGTGAGGCACCTGCATTTCATGGCAATGGGGAAGGAGCACCTGTGGGTGCTGGCGAGGCTGGGGGTGCAGCAGTGCCCAGCCAAGCATTGCTGCGGTGTGGCGAGTCCTCCCAGCTCAGCAGGCTTCTAGTTAGACTTTCCAGGGGTGACTCCTTTGCTGCCTCCCAGGAGGGAAATCACAGTAGTAAGGTACAGGACTGGGGTTCCTGGTGGAGGCACCCTGTACAACAAATTAGCAGGCCTTCTAGAATTGAGAAAATATATTTAGGCTGGGGGGACAGAGTAATGAGGTTTAAGCAGAGACTGGGGAGAAGGGGCAGTAACATTCCAATGTGACATTTCACAAGCATATGGCAAGCAGTGCATGGAGGCAGGAACCTGGGCGAGCAGCAGAATCAGCAGCTTGGGAAGTCAAGACCGCAGCGGTGAGGAGGTTTTACTGCATTGAGCAATCTTCTCTTCTCGGAATGTCCTTGGTGGGTGTGCAGGTGTGCCTGAGGCGGCTCTGGTACTGAAGCCACCTCCAGAGGGCGGTCACTCTGCTCTAAGTCTTTCCCAGTCAAGTCTTTTGCCAGAAGAAGACAGGGAGGGGCAAGTCAATACACCCAGAGCCTGCCTGAGTTGGAGATAATGTTTACTCAATAGTGTGCAACACCAGCTGTTGCTCCAGGTGCTAAGTTAGACACTTGGTAATTAGTGGGGCTAATTTATTTAATCATGTTTGCACTGTTTTTCTCTTCCCAGTTGTTCTTCTTGCCCTCATCCTTCAGGTTTTCCTGGATCTGCTCCCAGGTGTATGTGTTGGAAGGTAGTGTAGGGAGAATGTATACTTCTTGATGCCAGAGATGAGAGCAAGCTCTGGCTTGGGGAGGTGGTGCTGGTCTCCTGCATGCTTCAGATGGGTTGCTTAACCATTGGCCTAATTGACATTTTGGACTGGATAGTTCTCTTTTCTCGGGGGGCTACCCTGGGCATTGTGGGATCTTTATCAGCACCCCCAACCTCTACCCATTAGGTGCCCTGGCTCCCAGTTGTGAAGCTCAAAAATGTCTCCAGACATTGCCCAATGCCCCCCCGCCCTGGTGGCAAATCCCACCCTGCTGAGAACCCCTCTTCTAGATCATGGTATTTATCGCTGATGTGTTGACTTGGACTTGTGGATGAAAAATACCCTCCGAAGTCCAAGCAGTAGAGCGGGATGTTAAAAGCTCCTTCCTGACCACCTTCCATTGTTCTCTTTTTTGGGCCTGCCTTGACTTGACAAACCAAGGCTCTAGGCCAGGGAAGGGTTTGCTTGGGGACAGGACCTACAGCCCCATCTCTTCAAACACAGGTTCTTCTCTCGAAGTTGAAGAACATGTAATCCTCTTGTCAGCCAGGGGAGCAATAAAGAGGGTTGTGATATAGAGAGGGACAACAGGTGGCAGGGTTAGTGTCACCAGGAAGATAAGCAGAACCAGAAAAACCACTTCTGTGTTGAAGGTGAAAACTAAGCTTTGCTGGCTGCTCAGATGGAACTTGTCCAATGTGGCAGTCATGGCCTGGGAGGAGAGGACTTTCCGGTTTCTTGGAGGTGGGATCCCCCAGGGCTAGGCCACGCTACTTCACTCCTTAAAGGGCCATTCTGGTCCTCCTGAGCCTGGGCCTCCTGTCCAAGAGTCTGATTCACTTTGGGGTCCCCCACAGATGCCAAAGACAGTGCCTTAGGTACGGAAGCACCAAAACAGATTTGGCAAGAGAATGAACAATATCCCTTTTAAAAGTCTCCAGATCATCTGAGGTAGATCTGCAAGGATGGGAAAGAAGTAGAGGCAGCTACCAAGAACCATTAGCCTAGAGCAGCCCGGCCTAGTAGAAATATAGCATGAGCCACATATATACTTTTACATTTTCTAGTAGCCACATTTAAAAAAGGAAGAACGAAACGGATGAAACTAATCTTATTTTATTGTATTTTATATAACCCAATATATCCCTCATCTTGTCATTTCAACATGCACCCAATATAAAAAGTATTAGTGAGACATTTTTCTTTTTTTTTTTTTCATATTAAGTCTTGAAAATCGTGTGTATGTGTATTCCACTTAGAGCATTTCTCAATTCAGACTAGCACATTTCCTGAACTGAGTAGCCACATGTGGCTAACAGCGTCTGTGCTGGGCAGGACAGGACGAGAGAGAGGGGTGTACATGCTTACATCTTGGTGAAAGATTTTTCATGGTGTAACAGGAATAAAAAGTAGCCCTTGAGGACTTATGTGGAAAAGAGTTCATCCATAAATGCTGATTCTGCCATGCCCAGCCCCCTCCGCTGTCCTGCTTGCATCTTGCCCCCAAAGAGAGCCTGTTCACGTGGCTCCGTGGGGTACCCTCTCCCCCTCCCCCTGACCCCTTTATTGTCCAGTCTATTCGCTTTTGTTTCAAACGAATAAGCACACAAAAAGGACCCTGCATTCCATTGGGTCGGCTTATTCACACATGGCATGGCTGCATTTTCTTACTTAATCAGGAGTGCCCCTTCTACCCCAAGCCCTCTCTGGGTTTCTCAGCTTCTTAACCAGGTCCCTGGCATGTTTCCAGCTTCCAGGATAGTTTCAGGGGCTGAATTGACACCTGCCCAGGTAAATTTTAAAAGGAAACAAACAAAACCTGAGACCTTTTTAGATCTTTCTTTGCCTCCTGTACTAATGAGAGTTATCAGAAGGGACAAAGGGGAATGTTGAAAGAGGGTGAGCTGGTGGTGGGCAAAGAAGGAGCTAAAAACAAAGTGGCAAAGAAACGAGGGATCTCCTTTAAAAGGCCAGGACTTTAGAAACAGCCCTGCTGAAAGTTAAGGAATTCAGCTTTTACTTCCAGAATCTCTTTCTCCTGTGCTTGCCAAGGAACAGGGATCTGATTTAGCCTGGGCTCTTCTGATGTGAGAGGCCATCGCGTCCCCTCTGCTGGTGGCACCTTGAGGCTTCCCAGACTGTGCTGTGTTCAGTCTCTCGGGTCCGCCTGAGGAACTGCCTCGGGGTGGGATTTGATGAAGCCTGGAAATGGGCGGGCCCCTATCTACCTTTACCGCAGGGGTTCTCATCCTGGGGTGATCTTGCCCCCCACCCCCAGGGGACATTTGGCACTCTCCGGAGAGACAGTTCTGGTTGTCACCGCTGGTGCTACTGCCACAGAGGGGTGGAGGCCAGGGGTGCTGCTCACCATCTGCAAGGCACAGGGTTGTCCCCTGCAACAAAGCATCATCTGACCCCAAATGTCAAGACGTAGTGCTGTGGTTGAGAGTACCTTTCCTTTGCGTGTTAAAGATTTTTCTCTCCAAAAGAACCTCCTTTTAATTTCGGAAGCCCCAGGGAGAAGTTGGTTACACTTAAGTATATAAATAACTAAATTACTACCTTGCTTATCAGTTAGCACCTTCCAGGGCTTGGTGAGTAGCCAGCCGGGAGTAAGACCTGAGTGCCTGCGCACCAGGTGGGCGCCCGGGAGGGAGGGGGTGGGCAGCCGAGAGGCGCCCAAACCCCACGGCACAACTTTCTAATACTGTAAGGGAGGGAGTGTGTGTCTCGGGTGATGCCCCATTTCATTCTCTCTGAAGCCCACCCTGCAATGTGAGCCGAGCCCGGGCAGGGTCCCGTGTGGGGTCGCGTGTGGACCCCATTAGGCCCACCTTGAAGGCTAGAATGAACCTGCCTCTCCTGAGGTCAAGGAAGCAGGCAAGAGGAGCCCTCGAATTTGCCATTGCCCTCAGTAAGGTCAAAACCAGCCAGCAGCACTTGCATGGAGATCCCTGCAGCGAAATTTAAAAAGGGAAAGAAAAGACAAACCTAATAACCAAGACTAAGTGGCGGTCAGTCACCTGGGCTCGAATCTCGCCTTACGTAGCACATGACTGGTGCGGGAGGCTCTTCAGCTCCCACCGGCTTGGCTTAGGTGCCTCCAAAATACCCCGCTCTCACTTCCGGTGGGCTGGCTTAAGGGGTCTGTCCACCAGGGAGGGTGTGTCCTGGGACCAGGTGTGGAAGCCGGAGGCCCCTGGCTATGGAACCCCTTAGCAGCGGGGGGCTGCAGCCCAAATCCCAGTGCAGTCCTGGCTTTGCTTTGGGCCTCGCCCAGAAGAGCCCCCCGGAGCGCTGGCTGCTGGGAGAGTGTGCAGTGGGCTTCTGATGAAGTCGTCGAGGGTCTGGGGTCCGTCAAACCTGACAGTCTCCAGCCCCACGTCTCCTCCTGGCAGAGCTGTTGCAAAGATTAAAAGGCTTTTGGGACCAGAAGGGAAGAGAGAGAACATAATTCTGGGATGCTGAGGGAGGGGGAAAATCTCTCCTGTTGTTGAAAAGAAGAATGTGACTTAGCAGGATAAATGCCTGGTTGTTTCTGCCCCAGTGTTGTCCGAGAGGCTTTCAAAAATTCAGTTTGGCCTTAATATCTTTGATTTTAACCAGGAATATTGAGGATTTTTTTTTTCTTTTATAATTCCTTTGCCTCTACTTCCCTCCTCCCCTTCCTCCCAAACAGCTTAGGTAGATGTAACTGAGAAGGAAAAAGGATAGATGTGGGGTAAGAAGATTGGTCACGAGCTAGCTGTGTGACCCGAGACAGGTTAGTTAACCTTTCTGAGCCTCAGTAATGCTGCCCCTGTGTGGAGTTCTATGTTGGTGCAAGGATTAAATGAGCTATTGTCTCATGCACCAAGAATTAAGGCGACAAACAGGTGTTTTCCCTTACCTGGGCTGAGGGATTTTTCACTCTCCTGGGGAAGAGGCCAGTGGCTTCAGCAGGAACCCTCACTTCTAGGCGCTTCCCTCACTTTCTAATCTCTTGCCTCCGGGGTTCAGGGCAACTGCTTATGGGAGTAGTTAAGAATTGGGTGGGAGCAAAAAGGGGTAGGAATCTGGAGTAATTGCAGTTGGCTGCCTAATTATAGGCCCCTGGTCCCCACTAGTCCAGAAGCCATGTACCAGGAGCAGAAGTCATTCATTCATGGCCCGCTTGCGGGACCGATGCTGCCATCCTCGTCCTCTGCCACCACTGTGCGCTGCGTTCCAGTTTTTCACTCAAGGCAGGACGAGTCACTTTAATAAGTTTCTTTTCCGAGTAAAAGCCCCTTGGGGGCCTAGGAAAACCCACATCTGCCGGTCCAGCATCTGCAGTCCGGAGGCAAGTCCTTCTCCTTTTGCCACCTTGGCTTGTTTCTTTTTTCCCTGTGACCGTTTTGTTGGGCAGGTAGGGTTTGCCGCCTTGAAGCACTGACTGTGCCTTGGAGGAGAAAGCAGGGGCAGGAGATGGTGAGCACACAAGAGGACGAAGACACCACAGTGAAGGGAGAGGCACGGCAGCCCATTAAAGAGAAATAAATTTTGCAGAGGGGAAGTGAGAGGTCCCTCCCCGTGTATCTATAAATCATCTTGTTTTATGGGCGGGAGGCGAAGGGAAGTGGGAGACAGGCTGGGTCTGATAACTGGGGTCATTTCTCCTACTTATGTCTGCCTGAATTTTAGGATGTTCCAGCACAGAGCAACTTGGAGCTGCAAACCTCTGGGGCGCCTCTCTTTAATTTATCGTCGTCATTATTACTCTAAAAATCAGAATTGCAGTTACTTAAGGAGAGCACTTTAAGAGTTTTATTAGAAAAACATGACTGGTTTGTTTCCACTCTGTTTTCACCAGGACGTCCCGCAGCCCGAGCTGCTGAGTGGGCATTGTGGATGCAAGAACAGGAGTTTTGTGGGTTGTTTGAAATCGCCTTACTTTTAGAAGTTAAATTTTACACTTGATCTCGGCCAAATGGCTGAGAAGTGATAGAAGCTAAATTTTTTACCTGAAAGCTTCTTTGAGACCTAAGGTTCATTAAAACCTCAGCATCGCCGCCCTTGCCTGCCTTTGTCTTGTTCAGTGATCTTCGCCCGCAAAGGCCATTCCTCATGCCAGACTTCTTCACAAACCAGCAGCCCAGCGCGGTGGGCAGGGGCATGTTTATGTTTTTACTTACACCGTCCGCTAAAATGGTTTGAAGTCACTGCCGATATTTAAACTTTGAATATTTCCCTTGATATCCTGGATCTCTGGGTGGACTTGGACAAATGGAATAATTGAGGGTGGCTTGGCCAATATTCTCCCTTGGCCGGGGGGTGGGGTGGGCGGTGGTTCAAAGAGCCACGACCTTCAGTTTGCCCCCATGCATCCTTTTACCTCCATATCCATTCTTCCTCCCAGCTGGCTTCATTCATTTCAGTTTTCTGGTTGGTCTCTGTGATCACTGTGCTTGAGACTCTCCTGCCTTCAAGAAAGCCTTGAATTACCCACTGGAGGAAATGAGGCGGGTGATGGGACATGTGTTTGGAGTTTGGAATCGGGGTGACTGTGGCGGGTCCTTTTGGGAACGAGTGCTTATTTGGCAGGTGGGGGTCGGTTTGGAGGCAGCTCTGCTCCTCATTAGCTGTGTGACCTTGGGCAAGCCACCTCTTCTCTTTGGGCCCCACTCGTCACTTAAAGGAGCTGGTTAGAGCACATGAGTAGGTTAAAAAATTTGTAGCCATTTCTCCCTTGGTGCAAATAAAATCTTAGGTGAAAGCGAGTATATGAAATGAATGAATGAAGCCGCTGAAGTGGATTGGAGAGTCTGAGAAGGCATGTGGAGACTCTATACTCTTTCAACTCAAAAAAGTGAGTCCTACCTGGTGTGAGCGAATGGGAGCCTTGCTGCCCACCAAATGGATGCCGGTAAATTCTTTGGATTTTCTTCCATTGGTAACTATGTGAGAAAAAGAAAGGGATATAGACACACATATACACGTGCGTGTATGTCTTTATACATACATGCATATATGTACACACTTACACATACATACAGTAGTTAGAAGAGTGTCTGCAAACCATTTCTCCTCGGCTCAGAAGAGTGAGAGCTGGCCTGTTTCTTCAAGGAGATGCAGACCAGTAACTATACCCCAAGTAGAAGGGCATGAGTGCTAGGTTTGTGAGCCAGAGGAATTCTGGTGGAAGAATATGGCAGGGTTTCTGGAAGACTGGGGGATCTGAAAAGGTGTCAGAGGAACGGAGGCTGGAAGGAGGCTTCTAAGGTAGAGATGGGTGGGGAAGGAAAGGCGGCCACTGCAGGTAGCACACCCAGGGCTGGAGGTGGAGCCGACCCTTGGGGCTGGAGGACTGAATGGGGGAGATGGAGTTCAAATGGTGGGTGGGGCCGATGGCAGGGGAGGCTCTTAACAGCCAGGCCCAGGAGTTGGGAGAACTTGGGAAGGTTTCCAGCTGGGGATTGACTTGATCTGACCTCCTGGCAGCAGGAGAGGGAGGGAGAGAAGGCAGGTTAGCAAGGGGCCAGCTGATGGCCTGCAGAGGCAGCACCAGGGGCCAGGCCAGGGTGTCAGACGTGGCAGAGAAGATGGGGTGATGAATGCAGGCAACACTGGGGAGGCGAAACTAATAACGCAGGGCCCGAATGCCTGTGGGGGAGAGGGAGGCATCCAAGATGACTAAAAAAAAAAAAAAGTAAGCCCAAGCTAGGAGAGTCGTCATTGTTTCCATTATTTACATGCATTTATTGTCTCCAGTGTGCTAAATGAAGATAGGGAAGCCAGGTGGGGTTAGGGTGAGTTTCTGGAATTGCCTGGGGGCTCTATTTGGGAAGATGCCTACTTGGCCATTGGAAATGGGGATTGGGAGCTAGGAAGTTAAGGCCAGAAGTAGAAGTTTATTTATTTAAACAACATTTATTGGGCTCCTACTCTGCTTCAGATACCCCCGTGAGCTATGGAGAAATGCATTGCATGGAGTCGTTCCTTTTCCTTTTCCAGCTGAGCAAATGCCCTGTGGGGGGAGACAGACAGGGGGATGGAGCTGTCATCAGTGCTAAGGAAGGTGGGTGAGCAAAGGGCAGGGCGGGTCCCAGGGACGGCCAAGCTCCCTGGGCTCTGTGGGTTGTGCATCAACAGCCCGCACAAGATGTAGCTGTGGGGTGCGCCCGTGGTGGGAGAGCAGGGGGAGTAAGGAAAGGAGAAGGTGCTGGAGGACATGGCCGTGAAGCGGTGGGCGAAGGCGGGCGAGCCGCAGGGGGCACAGGAGGTCGTGGGATGGAAGGAGGGAGCCAAGAGCTCTGGCCAAGGAAGGGCAGAGTTTGGTAATGGGGCCAAGGGCCGATTGTAATCACGAATAGTCACACCATTCATGTTGAGTGTGTACTGTGCCACCCAGCCATCTTCTAAAGGTACCGCATGCGTCGTTTAATTTCAGTTCTTAAAACAACAAGGTGCTAGTCTTACCCCATTTTACAGATGGAGGCCCAGAGAAGCAGGAGAGGTCAGAAGGAGTGTGCTGCGTTGAAAGCGTGCCATCTGCTCGGCCAGAAGGGCTTTGACTGTTCAAACAAGCCCTCGCAGCCCTGGTGGGAAGCTGCCTTCTTTGTGCTCTGGCCTGAGCCGGCTGGGGCAGGAGGTGGAAGCCCGCAGGTGTGGCTCAGGCTGGGGTTTCATGGGTTTCGCTGGCGAGGAGAGAAAGCACAGTTCACGGCTAAAGACAGGGCGCCGGCAGGTAGGGACACGAAGGAGCCCTGCCGCCTGCACACGTGTGGTTGGGCCCAAGACAATCGCAGATGTTCCTGGAATTCCCAAACCGGATACAAAATTGCTAGCAGGATGCAGAGAAAGAGGCCGCAGCCAAGTGTTTTACATAATGAAAAGCTCCCCTCCTGCCCGAGTGCTCTCCCAGCTCCACGGCTGGTCGGGCCTCCTTTTCCTGCCGTCCCGAGGATTAGGAAACCGGCGTGCGTGTCTGCGGGGCAGCGCGCTGCTCCAGGAGACGGCTTTTTCTCGTCTTGGTCGGTTTGTCTCCAGGATCTCTGGCTTTCCACCGGGCGTGGTGGGCCTGAAGGCGGCCAAGGAGTGTGCTCTTTACCAGATGTGCCTTAGTGCCTGGGATGGAAAGAAGTCGGGCAGCGGGCCTAAAAGGAGCTGAAAGCAGGCACCCGGCTCTCGCCCTGGGCCCCAGTTTTGAGTGGAATTCTGTCTGGGTGGCGATGGCCGGGAGGCACAGCATCCACCCTGGCAGGCAGAGGGAAGGGCTGGGCTGGGAGGGGAACAGAAACGAAGAATGTTTAGGACCAGCGTGGCCCAGGGGCAGAGGCCTCTCATGGGAGGTGGTGAGCGGAGCAGAACCTCAGGGGGGCCACAGGCAAGGCGTGGGAGCCCCTCAGCCCCTGTTCTTCCTGTAAAGCACTGCACAAGGGGGCACCTCAACAGTCACATGCACCCCACCCTCCTCCCTCCCCCATTCTGGACCGTTCTAGAACATGCTTGGGGTCCACGGAATCTGTCTCACTTGGGCGATGTGTCTGAGGAGGAAGAGGCCCCAGGAAGGAGGGGCCCTTCCTTCTCAGTGGGGGCCCTCCAGGGAGGTTTTCTGAACCAGTCATACAAAACCCTCTCCCCATCCTCCCTGATGCATTCTGCTGTTTAACGGTGCCACACACGTGGACCCTGGTTTCTGTTTTCTGTGTTCCCAGGAGAACTCTGTGCTGCACCGTGAGGCAGAGTGAGGAATCTAGAACCAAGTGGCTTGGGTTCAAATCCTCATTACGTGACTCATGAGTTAATCAACTCTGTCAGTCGCAGTTTTCTCATCTGCAAAACCAGGGTACTATTTGCCTGCCTCATGGGTTATTATGAGAACTGAAGAAGTCTTCTCTGCCAAGACCTTTCACACAATAAGTGCTCAAAAAATGTTAGCTGTTATTGTCCTGATTATTATACTTATTTTCAAAAGAGAGAACTCTCAAGGGGTTTCCTTTTAAATATTTAATTCTAGATCAGGGGTGAGCAACCTCCGGTCCCTGGGCCAAAACTAACGCACCGTCTGTTCTTGTTCAGCTCCTGAGCTGAGAATCATTTTTGCATGAAGTGGCTGGAAAAAAAAATCAAAGTAATATCTTGTGACACGTGAAAAGTCTATGAGGTTTAATTTTCTGTGCCCGTAAATCAAGCCGAATAGGCCGTGTCCACTGGCTTATGGATGGTCTGCGGCTGCTTTCCCACCACAAGGGCAGAGGCGAGTAGTTGTGACAAAGACTGTGTGGCCCACAAAGTTGAAAATATTTACTATCTGGATTTTTACAGAAAAAGCTTGCCCGATCCCAGGTCTAGGTGACTGATGATTAAACCCAGAACAAAAGTTGTAGGGTGTAATGCTTATAGGACTAGAGACCTCTAACAATCAGAAAAAAAGATAAAACAATTGTCTCATCTACTGTCAAATAAGAGGAGTAAAGAGGGGAACAGGATCTGATTCTTGGGAAGCTCGCAGCCAGGGTCACCCCGCTTTTCAGAAGAAATGCTGCGTTTTAGTCCAGTGGGCTGCGGGCGTTTGCAGGTGTGTGTCCCTCGAGCAGGGACGCCCCTGGACTGCCGTGTGGTGCTGTTTGGGCACGGGCAGGTGGAGGCACAGCACCTCTCCACTCCCACCCCTCCTCTTGTTTGCAAGTACCACCCACGAGGCACAGAGCCTTTGCTTGGGGACCCAAGATTTATTTCACCTGTCATGTGCATCTGCCTGCTTATACTCTGTCTGGTTCCACCTGAGTGACCCAGAAAGGATTTAAGGCAGTCAGGAGCCTTAAATGTCCAAAATAGAAAACCCCACAGGGGGTACACCTAAGGGCTATTGGTGGAGATGAGTTAGCTGAGTTGGGTGTTACAGGTAGTTTAAGAGATGTGACCCATAGTTTTCAAATAAGAGAATCATTTCTTGCCTTGCCTTTATGTCTCCCCACTGCCAGCCCCCTCGCCACTCCCACTTCCTAGTCCAGAGAACAGATTAGGCCTGCTGGGTCTGATGGACGAGAGAAGGCAGGCACAGCGCGAGGGCTGCCCCCAGCAGTTGCCGGAACTGGCCCAAGTGGGTGGCCCAGGGCCTCAGAGAGCAGGTCTGAGAATAAGCCCCAGGAGTGAGCTCAGAGAGGAGCCTGAGTAATGGACAGAAACCACAAATCCATGGGGTGACCGGGCTGGGAGCACAGGTTGTGAATCACCCCAAAGCAGTTGCTCTTTGCTCCAGGGGAGCCGCACAAACATTCCCAAGGGAGCCAGTGCCTGGGAGAGGAGTTTCAGCCACGTGTGGCCTCCGTGGAGCTTGTTCCCGTGGGCGACACCCGGCTCCTCGGCGTGAAGGGTCCCAGCCAGGAAGATGGGGCTCTCGTCTCCTTGTGTGTGTGTTGAACGATGTGTGCCGTGCCCCGACTCAGTGTCACCACGGGCAGAAAGGACCGGGTCCCCGTGTCCGTGGGCAAGGAGGTGGGGGCGAGCCCGGCGGCCTGCAGCCATCTCGGCATTCTTGTCCAAGACCCTCCCTCCACAAAACCCTGCTCCAAACCCACGATGGGCACGAAGCATTCCCTGCTCACCCGTGGCGTCTTCTCACCCGGCCTGTGCGCTTGGCCCGTGTGGCTGAAGGGGACGGGTCACCTTCAGCTGGTTTCAGAAAGACAAGGCCAGCCCTGTGGAGCCTGCTTGCTTCCCCCCAGGCATTGGCCTTAGAACTCGGGCAACCTTTTCCAGATACATTGGCCCATCAGGCCTTCTTATTGCATGGCTGGTTTCTAAGAGGAGGGCTTGAGCTCATCCACAGCCTCTCCTTGCTGTCTTTTTGTCTTCCAAACCTGATATGCATCTGTAGCAAACCAGTCTGTCCTATGCCCGGTAAATAGCCTTCCCCTTTGACCTGTTACCAGTTGTTGCTTGATTAAACCTTTCTTTCCTTTTTATTTTATAGAACCTTTATTTTTCCCCACCTGTTAAGCTTCTTGCTCAAACAAACCTGGGTCTGACTATGCCTCCCTGGCTCTCCCTGGATACCCAAACCTTTAGAATAGAGCTTCTTCATCTTTTTTGTTCCACGGACCCCTTTGCCAGTCAGGTGAAAACCATGGACCCCTTACTAAGTCCACACTGTACTGTGTATTATTTAATAAATACATCACACCCGCACCAACGTGTCCCCATAAGAATAATGTGGTTTTTTTTTGAATTTCAATTCAAGTTCATGGACCCCTGGTTAAAACCCCCTGCTTTAGAATGGAACATCTCATACAGGTGACCAAGCCAAAGGAGAGGAAGACTACATGTATGCCTCCTTCACAATTAAATGAAAAACCAAACCAAAGCAGGGGGCTGAGACTGGTTTCAGGTCCACGTCAGTGCGGTGGCTGATGAGCTCGGGACTCAATGCTTGCTGCAGAATGGTTCTCAAGCAGGTGCTAGCCCACAGCACTCTTTTTAAAAAACACAAGAGCCCCTCAACCCTGCATAACAATACATGAGTTCCTATGGATAGCCTCATTCCGTGGCCTTCCACTTCTGCACCCACGCCCTCTGGATAGCCGTGGAGGTCCTCGCGTGGACGGTAAGCATTCCAGCAAATTCCTCCTCTGTTTTCTTCCTTGGGAGCGCTCGTGGCCTTTGGCCTCACAGTTCCTCTGAGGCAGGTGGAGGGCATGGTTTTGGATGGGGTGCTGAGCTAATACCCAGGACCTGGGCCTCGTTTTGTTTGCCCTACCCACAGCCGGGCAGGGGTGCTGATAATGCGTCCAGGCCGTAGGCAGAGCAAATATAGAAGTGGCCAGCGCTGCCGGGCTAGGGGGCACACATGCCAGATTTATCCCTGGACGGTGGAGAGTCGTCTGGCCCACGTTGGACAGCCACGCTCCTTTCCCCGAATAACAGACTTCCCCTCGTGCCACACCCTTCCTGAAAACGGAAGTGTGCGTCCAGCAGGCCTCCCGGGGCGGGGCAATTTGCAGAGCCTCCCGGGGTTCTTGGCCGGCCACGTTTCCTCCAACCTGAACTTGGGGGAGAGCTGCACACTGCCCGGAGCTCAGCCGCCTCGCAGTTGATGCCCTCTTGTGATAGACACGAAACACTGGTCAGGTTTCTTATTTTCCGAGGCTGTTGCTCTCTGGCACGCTTGAAGGGATTAAGGCTGGTTACAGGTGGGTCTCTGCCCCCTCCCCCGGCTGTCACCTGGATATTGCCATGGCGATAATCCTCTCTGAAACAAAAATAAAGGGCAGAACCGGTTGGACAGAAAGTGTGGCCGAAAACCCTTGCAGTGAGGTGGTGAGGCGCGGGACCTCGGGACTGCGTGAAGCTGCTGTAGATGGTGTCCAGGGAAGGGAGGAGATAGAAGAGTGAGAGGGGCAGGGGTTCAAGGTGGATCAGACTGAGTCTCAGGGAAAAAGGCTTGGGTTTGATTCCTTTGTGGACCAGGTAGGTGGGTTCCTCTTTACAGCAGACAAGCCTTCCTGGTCTCCCTCTGCTCTTGGGAGACATAGAACAGTAGCCCCATAATCTGTCAGTGGAATTAGCGGGCTCGTGATTCACTGGAGGAGGGGAGATTGGGAATTATAATCTGCTCTGAAACGTTCTGCGGGCTCTGCAGGGGATGAGGTTTTTTCCTTCTTGTAAAGCCCTGAGGTCTGGGGAGGCAGAGCTCACTGTCAGCGCTGGGAAACTGGTTTTAGAGATTAGGAAGAAAGGATCCGCAGTAACTGGAAGAGAGGCTGATGTCATTCTCTGCTGAGCATGTTTATTTTTTGTTTACTTATTTTGGGGGAGCAGGCTTATTTGATCAATCTCCTGAAGAGAAGTGGACTGACTTTTTAGGTGGATGTAGGATGAGCTGTGGGGAGTTTTTATTTTCCCTCCTCTTGTGTCAAAACGTGGAGCCCTCTTAAAAGTTGTCTGTGGAATGTTCTGAAGGGGTTGGCAGGCCCGAAGAGAAATAATGCTTCTGGCTCACGGGCTCTTCTCAGCTGTGGTATAAAGCACTGAGCTGGGATTTGGTACCAACCAGCATTTCACTGCCCTGGTTCTCTGGAGAAAGAAAGAAAAAAAAGACTGACTGGTGTGGGGTGGCTTTGCACACAGCCTGCCTGGGGCAGGGAGGTGATCTGGCAGCCTGGCCGACCTTTGAAAGTCTTCTGCTGCCCTAAAGTGTGAAACCCACGCGTTGTTGGGTGACATGTACAGATGGATGAGGCAGCTGCTCGTTCACTCACCCAATAGATGTTTATTGAGTGCTTACTAATGGACCGGGCGCTAATGATGAGCAAAACAGAAAAAGAACAACGCTTTTGCTCTCCATCGCTAGAGGGAAATCAAAACCATAAAAGGATGAACAAATAGATGGGGAAGGTGATAAACACAATGAAAAAAATAAAGGGGTTTCGGGGATGGAGCACGATGGAGGGTGCCGGTAAGAGCACCCAGGGAAGACTTTCTGAGGAGAAAAGGTGAGGGAGCCAGCCAGGCACGCCCAGGGGAAGAAGGTTCTAGGCCAGGGGTCTGCAACTCGGGCCCTTGGGCCAACCCCACCAGCCACCTGTTTCTGTCAATAAAGTTTTATTGGCACTCAACCACACCCATTCGTTGATGTATTGTCTGCGGCTGCTCTCGCCCTATTGCCCGCAGAGTTGAGTAGTTGCGACAGAGGCCGTCTGGCCGCAAAGCCTGAAGTATTTACGACCGGGCTCTTGACAGAGAAATGTTGCCAACTCCCGCTCTGAAAGAAGCAACAAAGGCACAACTTGCCTGTTCTGTCTGCATAAGTCCACCCTCCTGCTGATGGACCCCTCAGTCGCCCCAACTCTTTTTGTTTTTTAATTAAAGTTAATAGATCACAAGGAATGTTACATTAAAAAACATTAAAAAAACCCAAAAAACATAAGCGGTTCCCATATAACCCACTCCCCACCCCCACCACATCATTTTTGTAAATTGTATTTTTTTGAAGATAAATACATCACACACAAAAAGTTACACTAAAAAATAAAAGAGGCTCCTGTATACCCCCCACCCTCCACCAACAACCTCCCTCATCACTGTGGCCCACCCACTGCACTGGGGGAACACATTTTGGGGCACCGCTGCACTACCTGTGCGGGCGTCTAGGAGCAGAGGTACGCTGAGCACAAGGATGAGCGAGCGGACGGGAAACTGCCGACGGGCGACTTTAACCCGTGATAAGCTCTGCCTCGTCGGCTCCACAGGCATCACTCCCTCTCCCTGCCTTCAGTGAGTCATGTGGTTTGTCCTGGCCTTGCTGAGGGTCTGAACTACCCTTGGTTCATGCGCAGCGGGCTGAGTACATCGTCGAAAGGGGCCACGTTCACCCAAGCCCCCGGGGCCCCTGGAAAGCTGTAAAAGGCCTGGTAAAAGCTGATGGCACTGCCACCCATGGCCCTGTTGTAACTTTATCCACAGCAAAGATTTTTAAAAATTCAGTGTACTTTTCATCTTCCCTCAAGGCCCCACAATCTAGACTAAAAGGTTTTTAAGAGTGCATTCCATGTCTCATCCTTTCTAGTATCCCAGGGCCTGGCGAAGCGCTGGCCCATACTTAAGAAGGCCCAATGGAGGCCCTTTGAGTAAAGAAACGCCACCTTCTGTTAGATGGTGCCAAGCAAAGTAGAAACGCGCCACTTAAAATAACATCACGAACATTCCAAAGCTGAGCAGAAATGAGGTTTTTTTGGGGAAGGGGTGCATCACTCTTCCTAGACCGTGACGGAGGCAGGTCACTGGCACCGAGCAGATCAGCTTCATGTCTGGGCTGCAGAGAGCACGAGCAAGGGCCCAGAATGATCTATCAAGAGGTGGTAGTCTTCGCCCCGGCCCCTCCTCCTGCTGGGAATGCCCACCCTGCCTGCTCTGTGCAGGCCTGTGGGTGTCCCACCCTTTCCAGACCCAGCTCTTGGTCCCTGCGGGTCCATCAAGCCGCCTCAGCTTGTCTCTCTCTTGCCTTCACAGCATTTAGTAACTGTGCTGTTTGTTTGGCAATGAAAGTCGCACCAACCCGTGGCATCTCTCTGTGTGCTAGCCTGCAAGGTTCTCAGAGATTCCACCTGGGCTTCCTTGTCTGGGGGTCCTCGGACTGAGCACTTCTCAGTGGCAGGTTCAGTCAATACTGATTTATTGGTTGATAGACTGGCCTGTTAGTCAAATAGCAATTGTTGAAGTCGTCGTGGTAATATCTGTCTCTGGCCTATAGGTTACAAGGTAATGGGGAGACAGTGTCAGCTCCCCCCATGTGAGAGGCAGCTCTGCACCGAAACCCTGGGTCCACCAGTTCCTAGATGAGCCGCCTGCAGCGACTTTCTCAGGATTCCTCCTGTGAACAGTGGGAAGCCCGAAGCCTCGGGGATGAAATCCCAGGAGCCCAGTGCCCAAGCTGCCGGAGACAGAGTTTGGGCACCCTGAAAATGCACCCCCTGTGTTTCTTTTGGCTCCTTTTAGCCTGATTCACCAAAGAAACTCCTCTAATGAGTTGTAACTTCGCTTTAGATGCCCAGGGCTGGTCGCTGAGGCAGAGAAGTGTTGCGGGCAGAGCTGACACTGAGTCTTCAAAATTAGCCTTTATTTTTTCTGGCGTCTGTTTAATTGACGGTCTTAACTTTGCATGAACCAGGAAGTTTGGCAGTTTAACTTCCTTGTGATCTCGGGAGAAGGAGGTGAGGAATGAGAATGCCAGATTGGGGGGTGGGGGGAGGAGAGAGAGAAGGAAAACATCCCGTGGAAAACGCAGCGATAGCCACAGTGAGCCCCAGATAGCAGCTTACCAGGCTGTGCCTAGTGGGTGCTGGGGTGCCGCGCTCGGCTGCCAATGCAGGTTTCAGTGATTTCATTTAGAGTGCTGGGCTGCCGCTGAGTTTTAAGGGGTACAAGCGGCCCATTTGTAAGCTTTGGCCTCCGCTTCTGAGCGTTAGGACAGCGCTCTTTCCTTTAGCCTGCCCTGGGTCCGGCCGTGTGCAGTGTAGCATTGGGGTGACCCTAATGCTGGAGGCGGCCCTAAGTTCTAGGTCTCAGTCTGTTACTCTGAATCTGTGGCCTGGCACATGTCACGGAGTGTTTGTCCCTGGGCCTCGGTTTCTTCCATGGCAAAATGGAAGGAGGAGCTGGGAGAGCACTTGCGGCCCTTCTAGAACTTAGGACACCTTTCTGAACGGGCTCCACCCGTGTATCCCAGGGACCACCCCATCTCATGTGTCCTCTGGTTTCCGGGCAGTTTACAGAGCCCCATCAGAAGGGACCACAGAGTTCTCAGGATGGGACAAGTGGGGCACGACCTCAGGAAAGGCCTGGGGGGGCAAATCGTGTCTGAGCACTTTGGGTTGTGACTTCCAGAGATGGCTCGAAGCTTTGTGCCTCCAGCAGCCTGGGTCAGACCTGTCATCAACTGAGCCACTTGGGACGAGGGGCTCTGAGCAGCGCCCGCCCTCGGGACCTTGGATCGTGGCTCGGAGACAGAGACAAGAGGGCCTGTTTCTCCGCCAAAGGTTTTCTCAAACTGGAGCCATTTTAGGTCACCCTTTACTATTTAAATCTACTTAGATTTTTAAAAATTTCGAAAGTAAATTGATTGAAAGGCTGCAGTTTTCAGCAGGGGCATTCGGCAGTCTCTGGAGACGTTCTCAGTTGTCACCCCTGGGGTGGGGTGATGCAGCTCATATCTGGTGGGTAAAGACCAGGGACGCTGTTGAAAACATCCTAAAATGCACAGGACACTCCCCCCTCCCCAACACAATCCAGCTCAAAATGTCAGAGGGCTGGGATTGAGGACCCCTGATGCTTTAAACTTTATTTTAACATGAAATTTAGTGAAGGCATCGCGCTTCCTGGACTGCCAAAGGAAAGTTGGACATCATAAGCACACTGAAATAAAAAACGTTTATAAATTTGTAGGGACATGCTATTGTCTGCCAAGGCTCTGAGCTTTACTTTCTTTACAATGAAGGGAAATTAGCAAGGGGGGAGATGCTAGCGACACAGCCATCCCACCCTGAGCCTTTCTCCTCCAGTGGCATCAGTAGGATTAAAAGAGAATGCAAAAGGGAGTTGCTTTCTTCCCCTGCGATTCTATGCTGTGTCCACCACCTAAGATGAAACCGGACACCCCTGAGATGTGCCCCATCCCAAACTCCGGGAAACACTCCTGTGCCACGGGCACGAGCCCCAGCTGCCGCGAGCAGGGCCCACAAGGATGTATGTCCTGCGCCTCTGAACGCTGGGATCTCACCATTCGACATAGATGGGAATCACTTGTCCTCTCTCTTCACAGGTAGTTAGAATAATAACAGCCCCCTTCGGGCGCAGGCTTTTTCATCTTCAAAGCGCTTCATAAACATGAGCTAAGCTCCCTTCTCCCCGGTGAGGTCAGTCGTCCCATGTTTTACAGGACGGTGCCACCAAGGCAGGAGAGACCAAGTGAGTCACCGACAGCCCCGGCCGGGAGGTAGGCGAGGTGAGGGCTGGCGTTCAAGTTGCCGTTGCCGGACTCCTGGACTTGGCCTGCACCAGGCCACACCTTTCCCCTGGCCAGCCCTGTCCCTGGTCTTCCAGCCAAACCTCAAACGCAGGCGGGCCCGGAGCGCGAGCCAGTGACATTTCTTTTCCCCTTCCCTCTGGAGGCTGTTCTAAGGGCTGCTAAAGGCTTTTTTTTTTTGTCTTCACCTTTTCCTTATGGCAGGTAAACCCCCCACACCAGGGAGTTGCTTTAAGAAAATATTTTCCTTGCGGACCCTGCTTCCCAAGCTGGTGGTGGGAGTGGGGGCGAAGCAAAGCTGCTTTTCACCGGCCCTGTTTGAAGAGCCCGTGGTTGGCCCGGCTCGGGCCGCAAGGACCGAGGGCGTCTGGCCGGGCGCCGTGACCGCTTCGGCGGGGACCACCATGGCGCGCGGCCCCCGGTGCCTGCGGGCTCTGGGGAATTTCCTCTGCGCTCATCCCAGACACTTCTGAACCGGGGGGGGGGGGGGGGGGGGGGGGTTGCCGAGCCGAGGTGTCAGGGGAGAAGGGCCAGAAGGGTAGGCTCGGGGCGGCAGAACCTCAGGGTTCCAACGGCCAGTTCGGGTTTCCCAAGGAACGGTTAAAACGTATAAAATCTGCAAGCTTCAAGAGACACTGAAACCTGCCTGTGGACCCCTACCCCCCGTGTCTCTGGGAGCTCCAGGAGAGGTGATCCAACTGGAGGCGTGTGGGCGTTCTGTGGTGCTGGCTCTTAAAATACTATATACCACAGGATTGAATAAATCACGGTAGAAAATGTACTTAAAGTAGGAGCTTGAGGGATGGGGAGTGAGTGTATGTTTTTGTTTACGTTGGTGACACTGCCAGCTGTGGGTTGAACAAACTTTCTGTGGCACAGAGATCCCCATGTGCCTGGCACCAAGCACGGGGCATCACGGGTTCTTTAAATCTCGTCTGGGGAAGAGTGGACACTCCCTCCTCACGGTCAGGTGTTCATCTACAGCCTTGGCCTTTTCTACGTGACCTTGCCCAGTCGCAGGGTGGAAGGGTGGGGTCTAGAGCCCCACGAATAGATAGGGACCCAGAAGCAGCTGCGTGTCTGGACGGGGTCCTTCTGCATCCGTTGGTGAACCCAATCGTCGGCCTCTTGTCAGATGAGCAGAAGCAGCAGGACAGCAGGGGTGGGCCTGAGTGGGAGGAGAGGGGCTGCTCCTAGCACAGGGCGCCGGTGCTGGCGCGACATCGGGGACCGAGATTCCTGTGTCCTGGTCCCCTGCCTGGCTGTGGCTGCAGGCACCTCGTTTGTCCCTTAAAGGTCACGTCCATTTTCAGACCCATCAGTGGAAGCCTCTCTGTTCCCCAAAGAGCAGGAGTGTGTCCCCAGGGGGGGTGGCACCCTGCTAGCATTTCAGTCCCAAGGGTTTCTAACTATGCTAAAGGATAGGCGGATGGAGTGGGGTGAAGACAAGGGAGGGGCATCTGATGGGACTACAAATGCCCCATAAGGCACAGCACCCTGTCTCCTCCTTGCTCTTTTTCATTACACTCAGGCTCTTCCTGCCCATCCACCCAAGCCACTACCCCCCCCCCCCAGTTTTCCCTTATCCCATTTAACCCCTTCCTCCCCCAAATCACAGGGATCCACGGGATCGCTCAGGAGCCCAACCTCTTCTGCTTGGTCCAGACTCGTCCTGCCTTGACCCTTTCCAGCCAGTTCTTGACTTTGAAGTTGCCCTTCCCCAACAGCTCTCATCCACTTGCTGCCTCATTCTTGCCCAAGCCCTGGATGGTGATTCTGTCCCCAGCTGAGCCCAATGACTCATTCCCTGGGATCGAGAAAATGGGTGTGAATTATTTCATTCTCTGTGCGCTCTCCCAACGGTTCCCTCAGCACTCCCTGTGATCATGGCTAAGGGCCTTTCTTGGTTTAAAACCTTTCTTGGGCACTGCCACTTAATTTTTTTCCTTTTTTATACAGAGAAGGACTTCTGCCAGTCCTCGATTTCAGCAGCTCACCCATTCCTTCCCCTTGGAGATTTGACTCCATATTTTACTACTCTACTGTTACCGTGTCCTCCAAACTGCCACCTACCTTTAGATCAGGTGGCCTTTACTTAGTCTGTCACCCTTGACCCTTTAACAACAGCCATCCTAGGCTGCCTCAGATGCTCCCTTCTGCTCGCTAAAGGGGGATGAGCTTCAGATCAAAATCTCTACAGTCCAATCCAGTGCCATAGTTTGGGCCACTTCTCTCAAAAACAAAACAAAACAAAACACGACTCCCAAACTTGCATCTGTAACCTGGAGATTTCTTCCAATGTCAGTTCAGTGTATCCCTCTTTCGTGTCAATTTCCTCAAGTTCATTAACTTGGAAGTCTAACACCCTCTTGCCCCAGGCTGTGCCCTATTCCAGGTTTCCACATTACAGTCATGATTTGTCTGGACAAATTACATTAATTTTAAAATATCCTTTACTTTGCACCATCATTAAAATAGCCACCCCGAGTAAATACATACCTGTAATGTTAGATTTTTTAAAAACACAAAAAACGAAACAGGAGCTATGACTTGCTCCTCTCTGCCCTCCCTGTGAGTGATGGCACTCTGCAGTCTTTAATAAAAGCTTTTAATTTAAAAGGATTGTCCCAGCATCCTTTACAATACTTTAGTCCAGCTCTCCCCCTCTTCCCCATGCTCATGGCCCCACCCTGGTCACATGACCCCCGTGCCCCCCACCCCAGCTTCCCACTCTTTTCCATGCTTGGGCCCATTTTAGTATTTGATTTTTTTCATGGGCTGGTGGGCTGAGTATTGTTTTAACAACTAAATATTTGAAAACTAGAACATGTTTGTTTAAGACATAATAGAGTCAGTCTTGTGACCATGCCTCGTGTGCCCGTGGGCTGGTGGGACCCTGACTTTAATTTTGTGGCTTCCAGAAAGCTGCGGCAGATACTTGGTGACCACTGCCCTACACTTGGGCAGTGACTCCCAATTGTTTCTCCTGGCACAAGCACCACCCCCCCATCTCTCCTACCTACCAGCCACTTATGCCGCCTTTTACCTATGCCACCTGTGGCCGACCGCCTCCCTGCTTTCCACCCCCCCACGAGGTTTTCTCGTGGAAGTTAGCTCCTTCACCTGGCATCTAGGGCCCCCAGGCTACCTGGCTCTCCAGCTTTAGCGTCAGCTTCCTTTAACAGACACTGTCCCTGTGGCCTGTTTGTTTTCCCACCAGGCACTCAGGGTCCAATGGCTCGGTCGTGGCTCCTCTCAGCACTTTTCTCTGAAAGCTCAGGCCCTTGAACTCTAAGAACTCCCTGACTTTAGGACCTATAGGAAGTTTCCTGATGCAGCCACCCCTGAGGGGCTTGTGCCATGGATTTGTAGACTGTGCACGTGTGCAGTGTTGCTTTTTATACACACACACGTGGGTCACACATACCTTTTCACTTTTAATTTGGAAATCATTTCAAACTCACATTTGCAAAAAATAAGGATGATAATACACATATACCCTTTGTCCAGAGCCACCTGTTGGTAACATTTTGCCCCATTTGATTTATTTATCATTTGGGCTCACGGTCCGTAATTTTATTTCTAAACCTTTGAAGGATAGCTTGCCACCATCATGGACTTTTACCTTTAAATACGTCAGTGTGTATTTCCTGAGAAAAGGTGTATTCTCTTACGTCCACAGCCATGGACTTTTACCTTTAAATATATCAGTGTGTATTTCCTGAGAAAAGGTGTATTCTCTTACGTCCACAGTTCAGTTGCCACCTTCTACATTTACATTGATATGCTACTTCAATTTAATCTGCTGTCCATATTCCCATTTTGTCAGTTGATCTAACACTGTCCTTGGTGACACGGTTTCTCTCCAGTACAGAATCTGCTCTGGAGCTGGCTATTGTATTTACTTGTCATGTCTATTTAGTCACTTTTAATCTGGAATGTTTGCACAGCCTTTCTTTGCTGTATACTGATACTTTTGAAGAATATAGTCTTCTCCCTCCACATCTCTTTTTTAAATAGAAAGTTCCTTCTATTTTGGTTTGACATTTGCTCATGGTTATACTGAGGTTGCATTCTCAGTCAGGGTGCACAGGTGACTCACTGTCCTTCTCAGGCTCTCACCTCTGGCGCACCCAGTGTCTTTCTGTCCCCTGTTGGTGATGTTCATTCTGATCACTTGTGCCAGGGGCTGTCCACTGTATAATTACCATGTGCTTTTTTCCTTCCTTGTAATTAATAAGCAGTCTGTGGAGAGAGACTTTAAGGTCATGCAAATATCCTCATCAAAATCTCTTCCTAGCTTTAGCATCCAGGAATCATTCTTGCCTGATTCAGTCCCTACCCTGATGGTTACAAAATAATGATTTTCCAGGTCCAGTACTCTCTCCACATTTGCCATTTGGCTCTTGGCATTTCACTGTTAGCAGGAACTCTCCCTTCTCAGATAGGTAAATAGATGTATAAATAGAACACTAGACATATACAAAGTTATATATTATTGGCATGGACTCAAGAACTCTTAATTATTCAGTGGCATATAATTCATCACATGACTCGCTAGTTTGGTGCTCAAATTGCCCAGATTTGGCCAGTGAGCACCCATTCCATTTGGCTCCTGTGTCCTTACACAAGCACACAGTTATGGTACCATATCCCTTGAAAAGATTATAAGCCCCTTGAGCATATTAATACGGTGACCTATATATGATAGTACCTCAAATGTGGGGGGAGAGGGAAGGACAGCTTGTATCTATTGGATGCTTTTTTAGGTCCCTTCCCGTGGCTTTTAGGAAACATCTAGAGTGCCATTTAAGACACTGCAACCCAAATTGTTTGATGTTAGGAACTTTGAAGTGAGCAGGCACTAGAAGCTCTACTGTTTTGTTCTGAGAAACACTGATGTTACGTCCTCTCTGATCTTTCTGTCTTTTTGCCGAGCCCTGCTCTTTTTGTTTAGGAAGAAGGGCTTAGCTGATCAATACCCATCTTTGATATTGATGTGAGGAAGATTGAATAAGAACCATCTAGCGGATATGATTTTTGCCAGGAATTATAAATTCAAGTTTCTGTGGGAGCCAGGAAGGAACCCAAATGAATGACAATGGTCAGATGCTTTGACATGGTAAAGGGACCATATTACACTGGAGAGCCCATTCCCTGCCTTTAAAGTGGCAGCTGCTTCTCAGCTCTAGCTATTTTTTTGCTGTGTAGTAATTCAGGTGTGGAGTTGCCATATCTTCTCAAAACCATTCCTAACTCCAGATTTTAATGTAAAAATGATAAAAATCTCCCAATCTTTAAATCTCATCACGTAATTCCAAAAATGTTAAAGCACATTTAGGCTAAGTAAAGCACATCAGAGGTATGCAAGCCGAGTCAGCCAGTTGCATGCTGCCATTTTGTGGTATCTAATTACTTCAAGGTACAGAGGCAGGGAATTAACAGTTGACTTTTCTGAACATTTCTGGAGTTATAATTCCATAATTCTGTGGCTTCTTATGCAGAGGAGGAGAGCCATTACCCCTTAGAGTTCCATTCTAGAACAAAACAAGATATAAAATCCATACATGTAAAACCTAAACCATTTTCTTTTGATACAAATCCTAAGTGTGTAGCTAATGGTACCTTTAAAGGCAACAATTCCCAATGTCTTACTGGATCCCATTTTCCTGGAGATGTGGTGACATTTGTCAATGTTCGGAGATGAATTATTAGCCTCTTCCCTGGGGCTGGGCAGTGGTGGACTGTTAGGATGGCATATCCATTTTCCAACTGGCCGAGCCATTTCTGGGAGGAACATCTTCAGTATGTGCGGTTGGTCACGACTTCACAAATATTTCCACTGAGTTATTACCAAGAAAACCTTCGCGTTATGAATTTTTGTTTTATTACTTTGTTAAAGCAAATGCTCTCCAAGAAGACATGCGGTATTCCACTCAAACACTAGGTCTAGAGCTCTGTCTCTCGTTTTTTCTCTCCTAAAGAAAAATCGTTAAGAAATGCCGTGTTATAACCCATTGCGTTTTTTTTTTCAGATGTGCATGGGCTTTTCTATCCTGCTTCTCACTATGGATAGTGAGCCTAACAGGTCTTTCGACTTTCTAGAGAATCGAATCAAGGCCACTGGTTCATGTTTGGAATGGATCTACTGGTATACGGTTGACTCTTAGCTTTGCTTTCTGAATGTCTCCCTTGTCTCTTCTTTCTGGAAAGATGGTCCTAGAAAAGCAAATCTCATATAGGATTTTATTTCAAGTCCTTCGGCTTTGAGGGCTTTCCCTCAGTAGATTTGTGTCACAGTGGAGTTGCCAGAAGTACCACGGTGCCCTTACCCGGTCAGGGCAGGGCTGGGTGCTCTGGACATGGGCCCACATCTCTACCCTCTAATCTTTACGCTCCATTTTCCAGGCACCTCGACATGTCCTTTCTGTGGCCAATCGCATCCATACCCTTCGGCACACTGTCTCCTGGTGTCTCGCTGAAAAGGGCAAATGAGTCTCCCTGGGCGCCAGTTTTTGCAGACTCAGCCTCGCAGGGCGCAAACCTGAAACGCAGTTGTTCATGCCCTGTGTTGACTTTTATTCCCAGCCACAACTGGAGGCCAAAATTCATAAATTTATCGCCAACCGCGACAACAGTTTACTGAGTTCATACGTTAAGGGAAGGGGGAAAAAATGATCGCCTGACTCGTCGGGTAAAAAACGGACAGAGAAATAGATGGGCAGATTGTAAGCCCGGAGCGTGTTTATTAACATCTGTGGCCGGCCTGCCGACGGTGCAGGCGTGAGCGGGCCGTGTTTGTCTTGGAGGGTTCGCCCGGAGAGCTCCGCGGTGTGCTCTCCGTATATATACAAGCAGGCATCTTTTTAACCCACCCGAGACCAAGGGAGGGAAACAAGGGCTTTTCAGAGGTGGAGGACGGCAGATCCGATAGGGGAGAGCTGAGGTGGGCACCCAGCCGTGTTTACAGTTGGGCAGTACGGTGGGTGGGCCACAGCTTGTGACGTACTTGAGGCTTTAAAAAACGATCATAAATCTGATGGGTGTCAAACAGTTGGCATTTTCTTTTCCTTTCACAACCAGGTTTTGTGTGGACCCCCCCCAATTTTTTTTTTTTTTTTAGTAACAAGAAAGGCTCTAAACTCCCGTCAAGAGTGTCCTTATAGCCCTGAAGTTGGCCGGGGCTTCCCAGGAGGAGTGGACTCTCGGTGGAGGGCTCCGCACGCCTTGCTGGAGGCGATGGAGCGGGTGCCCCACAGCCCTGGGCTCTGCAGCTTGGCTTTACCCGAGTTTTGGGGCGGCCCCGCTCGCCCTCAACCAGCCAGGAGCCCCTCCACGCAGCTTGCTCTTCTGCCGTAGTTAGAAGAGGGACCAAGGCCCTGATCTGCGCGGCCCCAGGCTGGGGAAGGATGTGCTGTTGGTGGCCGCCAGCCATGGACCCTCTGACTAGAAAGAAATGTGCTGGGGATGTCCTTTTAGCAGGCGGTTTGGCTCGCTGGTACCTCACGTCTGAGGTGAGCGCGCCAAAGAAAAGGGCACTTTTTGTGGTCAGAGCCTGGGGCTTGGACGAAACCCCTGGACGGAGGGAGTGTGTGCCTGTGGAAGGCGTGGCCCACCGAGCAGGAGAAAAAACCCCCTGTCTGTGGGGAGCCTGGCGGCCAGGCCGCGCTGCTTGGGGAACAGTGAACAACTGTTGGAAAGCTGGCTTGGCCCACAGTCCAGGTGTGCCCCGGCCAGCCAGGTGTGTCATCCTCTGGACAGAAGCGCCTCGTGCCCACTCCAAGCCCGCTGCCGCCCACCTCTGCCCACCCGGCCCAGAGCTTTCCTTCTGCTCTGGAAGCCCCTCTCCCCCATTCAGGGTCACTGTGGGTCTTTGGAGACTCGATTCCCTGCTGTCGTGCGGGCGGCGGCCTGGGGGGCTCCGTCTCTCCTCCTCTGGCCTGCGAGGCTCACTGCTTTTCAGGGCTTTTTTCCTGGCTCCGGGCCACTCTTAACTGCTTGGCCATTTGGACAGAGTTGTTCAAGGGTGTGAAACCATTGGGGCCAGAGAGGGAGCCTGGGGCTCAGCAGGGTGGGATTTCCCTGTGGGGAGTGGGTGGGGATGGAGGTTTGTCCCTGGTGGGGACCCCTGGAGGAAGCCCAGCCACTGCGAGGCCAGTACTTTTCCATAGGTGGGTGGGGCAGGGAGCGCAGGACTTTGAGCCCCGGCAGCCTGGCAGCCCAGGGATTTTCCAGGCTTCCCTGGGTGGTGGCAGGGTGGGGGAGGGGTGATCCCAGCCAGGGACTAGGAAGGAATCAGGAAGCTTTTATTTTGTTTTCTGTTGTTGGTTTTTTTTTGAATTTTAATCGAAACTTGGCTCATGATGATGTCATGTTGCGTGGTCATCAGTACCTTCCCAGAACTCAGTCGGCCAGAGGAGATGAAGCAACATCCCATGATTCCACTCCGTGCCTTCCCAGATGGCTGTCGGGCTTCTCGGGCTCTCTTCATTCCCTCTCTTACTTTGAGGTCATGCCTGCAGTTTGTGAAAATGAGTGTTCCATTGGCTTATATCCTCTTGGTTCTGTGTTCCCTCAAGTCTAGTCTTTTTTTTTTTTTGTAAGCCTTTTCCACTTTCTATAGCATGGCCTTGGAGCTGGGGTCTATTCCAGTTCTGCAGAAATAGGGCCGAAAGCTGGCTCCTGTGCTGATGCACACGGCTGGCCTTGTCTTGATCTCCAGGTAGGTGTCGGCCTCAGGCCGTGGCCTTCAAGGAGCCTTGGCTGGCACTTCCCGCCGCCATGTTGTGCTGCCTCACCGGAGCTCCATCACGTGTAATTGTGCATTTTGTTTATCGTGTGTGCTCTGTGGCCATGCCTGGAACCTCAGCCATGTGGGGGGACCTCATCGCCGACGTGGCCCCAGTTCCCAGCAGCATACGCACATCGTAGGTACCTGATGGGTATTTGGGTTATTACCTCCAGTTGAGGGCTGGGAAGGGGATGAGTGGCACCTCAACCGTGACTGCTGTTGGGTGCTGTGCCCTCTGCCCGCCTGTCCTTATGCTGGCTCCGATTTGTATTTGCCACCCCTGAAGAAGGGGGAAAAGGATTGCCCTTTCAGTTTCAAGCTTGATTCTTGATCGTGCAAACTTACCGTTGCGATCAAAGGTGTGGGATGATGGCGTGCTTGTTTTAGGTAGAGATGAAAATGCCAGTGGGATCAAGAGTCTGTTTATTTGTTACAGTGATTGTTTTGATTGCAAGGACCAGTAATTGCTGGAACATTTTTCTTAACCAAAAACTGATGAAGTTGGCAGTCTCCGGGCATCTTGGCAAGTGCCTAAAAGTGCTGGGTTCTGATTCGGTGTTGATATATGATAAAGCCCTGGTTCCTTCTGCCCTTGGCCTTGTGGGGCCTGCAAGATGAATCACTTTGTGATATTGTCAGCGTGGCACTTTCTGCTGAGGGACTCAGAGGACAGACGTGTTTTGTCACTCTCCATGGAATCCCGTTAATCGACAGCTGGCTTTTAGTCACAAAAACTCAAATGCTTAGATGTTGGGAACTTTCGTGTTTCCTCCAAGGATTTTCTGATAGCCAGAGCCTTCTTGCTGAAAGAAAGGTCAGGTTGGGGAGTATGTCTGTGCAAGGGGCTCAGGACACTTTGAAGGGAGGAGAGCACGAAGCCCTTAGACTTCAAGGTCTAGCTGCTAACGCCTGTGCTGGGAGACCCGGTTCTTGGCCTGGATTTGCCTCATCCCTAGGGCTGTCTCTTTGCAGGGAAGTTGGCATCCTTATAAAGACTGTAGATAACCAGAAAAGAAAAATGAGCAAATGTCTAATTTGCACATTTTGTATGAACAAAATATGCAGGTGATTTAGTGATCTTTCTTTGATTTTTGCTTTTGTCGTTAGTGCCCATCTGTAAATGAACATGAATGCGGCAAGTATATTTGCATTTCCTGCCCTGGAAGAAAACTCAGGAGTGCAAAATACAATAAAAACTTCCCAGTGCTGTCACCAAACTAGCAAATTAATTTACGATGACAAATGACCAACGTTTACAATAGAACTATAGAGGAAACTCAGATTCAGGGTTTTTCCAGTAATTAAGGCTACCTCAATATGAAGCACCCAAGACAATGCCAAGGAGGAAGTTTTAGGAACATGGGTGGAAGGGAAGGGAAAGAGCAGGGTTAACCTTTCCAGTGCCTCCTAAAAATTTTTGTGTCTTTTGCCATACTGGTATGTGTACTATTATTTTCTTAATTTTTTTCTATATAATTTCACATATTTTATTTAAATAAAGTACTTTAAAAGGAAACTCTTTAACCCTGCTGCAAACCAAAACCCAGCATTACTTGACTGACATACACAGAAGATAGGATGAAATCAGAAAAATGATTTAAAGTTTAAATGTTGTTTGCCCAATGCTCAGAGTCTGAGAATTTTCTCTCTTAAAAAGGGAGATTAACACGGGCATGCGTAGCTCAGTGGTTAAGCTCCTGCTTTGCATGTAAGAGGTCCCAGGTTCAATTCCCAGTACCTCCTAAAAAAAAAAAAAAAGGGAGATTAGCAAGAGTTAAGAGCAATTCTTCCAAAAGGGAAAAGCCTTTCTGTGTGACTCAGGAACCTAAACTGAGCTCAGGTATCATAGAGGATATATTGTGCATATTTTGGGGACTGATCTGGTCCATTCGTTAATCTCGTGGATGCAAACGGGCCCCTGAGAAGCTACGTGAGGATCTTCATCACACTGCCAGTTAGCAGCAGAGCTAACCCTAGAGAAGTGGTTGTTAACCAGGTAAGGGGTGGGGGGACGATTTGCTTCTGAGGGGACATATGGCAATGTCTGGAGATATTTTTGATTGTCACAACTGGGAGGTATCACTGGCATCTCCTGGGCAGAGGCCAGAGATCCTGCTAAACTTCCTACAATGCACAAGACAGCCCACCCCCTCCCAGGAAAGAATGATCTGACTCCAAATGTAAAGTGCTGAGGCTGGGAAGTCCTGCAGCAGGTAAAGCCTTGCTGCCCGCTGGTCTGCCCTTTTCCCAGTGCTCTTTGCTGCCTCTCCTACTTGATTGCAAATGTCATCTATTTTCAATGGGCTTTAATTCCGTAGCTATACACCAAGGAGTGGTTGGGAGATGTATCAAAATTGTGAGGCTCCTAAGCCATTTAGAGATAAAAGTTAACAGCCTCCACGTTGCCCAAACACTTTCTTGACCATGTGGTGTTACATGCTGCCTGTTAATCTTTGGAAACAGCCTGGAATCTGAGGGTGGCAGAACACGCCCTCCCCCCTCCCCACTGCCTACACCTGGGACAGTAGAGTAATTCATGCCTGGACTCAACAGAGGAAGTCTGGGGCCGTGGGGTTTCTTGAAGCTCAGAAGGGTTTTACAGTCATTCAGCAACACGAATGCCCAAAGTCACGAGAGACGGATTCATCATGGACCGTGTCCTAGCAGGGCAGTAAGATGAGGCCCCAAGTTCTTAGACCCAGTGAGAAATTCACAGAAGCCAGGAAGAGGGGAAGGCAGATGCTGCGGGGCCAGCTAGGTACAAGGAAATGAATCTGAACCCAATGATACTGGAGACCAGTGGCGCTCAAGCTCTCGGATGCCTGTGTTTTTAATTAAATTCCTGAAACATCTAAGGCAAGGGGCATGCCCAGTCTCCTCCCCCGTGATGAATTTGACCCTTCGCCTGTTTATGTTGCTAAAACTTTGCTAGCTCACGTCTTGGTTTCGTGCGAGGTCCTGCAGCCTTGATGTGTGCATTGTGGAGTGAGGCCATGTCAGGTTTCCGCCGTAGTCTCGGCCCCTGGAGGAGAGGAAGCCTTTACCGGCAGGTGTGCCCCGTAAGGGACTGCTTGGACCTGTGCCCTGCGTTTCGGAGGCTGTCAGCAGGCGGATAGGTCTCCCGCTTTGCGCTCCGGCTGCCCTCTGCCTCTCTCCCTGGCTCATCCTGTCGGGGGGCCTGCCGGGGTGCGGCCCGAGCCCTGACTGGTCCCGTGGCTAAGCCTGGATGTGATGACTGTCCTCTTCTCTCAAGGGTGTCCTTTCCCCGACTCCTGTTTGAGTAACTGTTTCTGAAAATCACACTCCACACGCTACCCGGGGACCAGTCATGCCACATGGTTGGAGGGCCCTGGCTCGGGCACCCCGGGCTGCCCAGGCCTGAGGGGGGCGGCCGCCCTGGGCTCCGGAGCGCAGTCAAACAGCCTTCCTGGTGGGCGCTGAGATCAGCGGACCCCGCCGGGGAATGCCTCATGCTCCCGAGCGTAAGGATTCCGGTTAGAATTTTTAAAAAATATCTGCACGTTCTTTTCTGCTCTCAGTTAAAGAGCCTTTTTCTTTTTTTCTGTTAGGATTTTCTGATAAACCCAAAGTAGCCGGGCAACCGTTGCCCACACACGGCTTCCGCAAGTAAAATAATCATCCTTTCAGCTCACGGCTTGCCTTTCTTCTGAAATCGCAGATCTTTTTTTCCCCCCAGCTCGGTTCTCATGTGTCTCCAGACATCCCAGAGAGACAGGAAGGAGGAGGGATGATTGTCCCGATTTTGCAGATGGGGGTGATAGAGCGGCGTAAATGCTGGGCCGGGCCTTGCTGCCCTGCACTCCCCTGGGGCCCCTCTCTCCTGACTCTGAGGCCAGCCCAGCCCCTCCCTAGTGGCCTGGTTTGAAAATGCCTTCTGCCCATCGTGCTCTCCTTGGCTATTATTGATCACCACTGTCTGCCTTGGGGTGTCTCTGCACCAGGATCTGTTTACAGATAAGGGCGCCCATGCTCAGAAAAGCCCAGAAAACAATGAAGTTTTGATCCATGTGACAACACGGATGAGCCTTGAAGATATCATGTTGAATGAAATAAACCAAAAGGACAAAAACAAAAAACAAAAAAACCAAAAGGACAAATATTGTATGATCCCCCCGGAATGAAATAATTAGAATAAAGAAATTCAGTGTTGAAAACTAGAATGTAAGTTACCAGGGTTTTGAGTGGGGAGTTAATGCTAAAACTGTACAGTTTCTTTTTGGATTGATGAAAAAGTTTTGGTAATGGATGACAGACATGGTAGCACAATATAGTGAATGTAATTAACAGCACTGAATTCTACGTTTAAGTGTGGTTTAAAGGGGAAGTTGTAGATTGTATATATGTTACCAGAAGAAAAATTTTTAAACAAAAGCAAAAAAATTTGAACTATACAACAAAGCGAATCTTATTGTGAACAATGGATTATAACTAACAGCACAATTGTAACAATGTTCTTTTGTGAATTGTAACAAATGTAATACACTAAAGCAAGGTATTTATAATATATAAGAACTCTGGATTTTATATTTAAAAAAAGACTGCTGCCCAGTATTCTGTGGCTAAAAAGTACCCAGATGGCCCAACATCCTTTCTTTCCACTAAACCAAATAGACCCTGTGACAATATTAATGGTACACACTGGTCATCTCTCTTTTATAATACCTATCATAAAATTCTAGCATTGTTTTTTTTAATAAAGATTTATTTTATTTATTTCTCTCACCTTCCTCCCCATTGTCTGCTCTCTGTGTCCATTCGCTGTGTGTTTTTCTGTGTCCACTTGCATTCTCGGTAGCACTGGGAATCTGTGTCTCTTTTTGTTGCATCATCTTGCTGTGTCAGCTCTCTGTGTGTGCAGTGCCACTCTTGGTCAGGCTGCACTTTTTTCACATTGGGTGGCTCTCCTTACGGGGCACACTCCTTGCTCGTGGGGCTCCCCTATGTGGGGGACACCCCTGTGTGGCATGGCACTCCCTGCGCACCGCAGCACTGCATGTGGGCCAGCTCACCACACGGGCCAGGAGCCCTGGGTTTGAACCCTGGGCCTCCTATATGGTAGGCGGACACTCTCTCCATTGAGCCACATCCGCTTCCCTCTAGCACTGATTTTGGTGTCATCTTTCCTACTACGTCTTTATCCCTGGGAAGCCTGGGACCTGCCTTTTCTTCTTTGTATTTTTGGTGCCTCTTCTAAGACCAGGCACATAGTAGGTGCTCAGTCAACTGAAATACCTTTGCGGCACGTAAGTGATTTTAGGTAGAGGTCTGTGCTCGCCTTTGCCTTGTGTTTTGTTGTTTCACGATTGCCTGGGGGCTTTAGAAAACCCCCTCTGCCCTGAAGGCGCGCCGTGCCCCGTGCCTGCTGCGACCCTCTGTGGTTGGCTGCAGTGTGGTCCTGATGGAGTCCAGGGGCCCGGCAACGCCCGGGGTGGTGAGCACAACCCTCCCCGCACACGTCACTCCATGCCCTGGCTCCCCATCTGTCATCTGCTCGCCCCTGGACGTGGAGGAGACCTGGGAGGCGAGGCTGGCGTGCTCCGTGCAGCCTCTCCAGTGGAGCTCGTTTGTCTTTCCATGAGAGACTTCCAGACCTGGGCAGCCTGTTTGTGTCAAATGCAGATCCCCACGGGGGCCGCCCACAGAGCGCCAGAACTTGGTGAGCTCTGGGGAAGCAGGGCCGGAGGGATGCCCAAGGGCTGTGTGGCCACACTCTCATCTGCAGGGACTGACACCTTTATGTACCATTTAAATATCCAGATCCCCTGTAAGAGTTTGATGCTGGGGGAAGGGGGTTAGAAAGGTTTTTTAAAATTAACATTTACATAGTATATATTCTCCTCCCCACACTTTTAGGTGCTTTACAAATATTAACTTATTTAACCCTCAGAATAGCCTTATAGGCAGGTGGGTTCTTCTGTTTGTTTTTCACACATGTGGAACTTGCAGCACAGAGACATTAAGGCGTTTGTTCAAGGTCACGCAGCTTGTAAGTGATGGAGGTAGACTTCATACTCGTCTGATCTAGCCTGATTCTGAGTTCTGCTGCTTTAAAGATAAGTTTGGCAGCCACTGAAAGAATTCAGCTCTTATTGCCCCCTGACTCCTAAGTTTGCAGAAATAGCAGCATCACATTGGGTACTGCTTCAGGAAGTCGCTCTTCTCTGGTCATGCAGGGCACAGGTTGGGGTGGGGAGCCACCTGGGGCAGAGCTTGGGCAGCGCAGTGCAGCCCAGGGCAGCGGGGGGCTGGGCGTGGGGAGGGGGAGAAGGGTGCAAGGTGGGCTCACCGCTGCCTGTGACCATTTCCCTCCCCTCCAGCCCGACGCTGCCCCACCCCCACCCCACCCCCACGCCATCTCAGGGAGGCGAGGGCCACCTTCTCCCCCAGCCTCGGTGAACGGCTCTTAGGTGGGGATTTGCCAATCAATAAATCAAGGCCCCTGAAAAACGACCGGGGGGTGGGGTGGGGGCGGCACACCGGCATTCCCCCTTCTTCTTGATTAAAACAAACAACATTGTGAAATGTCAACCTGTCAGTCGCTTGGAAAGTTTGCGGCATGGAAAGGCGATTACCCAAATGGCTTTTTAAAAGTATGAGAATTTGCCTGGCTGAACAGTTTTTAATTAATGCTGCGAGCTAATGTTAATAACTATTCATAGCACAGAGAGCTGGGCTTGGGGTGGCGTTTAGGAAACTTTTGGTATCTCTGGCAGAGGCAGAATGTTGACCTGGCCGGCGTGGGGGCCCTTGGCAGGCTTCGCGAACCTAGGGGACGTTAGGGCCTGTTGGAACGTGGGGGTCAGAGAGGACGAGGCTGTGTGGCGTGCAGCGTGGGCTCCTGCCCAGCACGTGTTTTGTGTTAGCATGTTTCGCTGCTGCTCGGGCTGAAGGTCTCCCCGAATGCGCCCCCTCTCTCATCTGATGAGCAAACCTCTTGGGATTCTTTGGGGGAAAAAATGTTACTTGGGGTCACCACATTTCAACTTACCTCCCTGATTTTCTGTGATCTCATTTTTCCTTAAAATATCATTGGAAAAGTGTGTTTGGGTTGAGCATTTTATTTTCCATTCGAACACGGTGAAACCGAGACACGGGGGCTAAGGCTTGGCTGGAGGGTGGTGGCGTGGACCTAGGACACCTTTGTGGTCCAAGCTCCGGCGGGCTGGGAGCAGGCTCCGCCACAGCGACGCCACGGTCGTGCCAGGGGATGCCCGGCCCTTTTTACCGATGGGTACGAACACCGCGTTCACGAGGCTCAGAGAAACGGGTTTAAGTGAGAAAACCCCAGGGGCTGGTAAACTTTCCATTTTCTCTTTAAAAAAGCTTAGTGGGATGGGCTCATCTTTAGGCTCATGGTAGAGACTCTGCTCAAGGAAGAACCAAGGGAGAGCTCAACGTCGGATCAATGTTAGCGACTCCAGACGGAAGCTGATTGGGAACCACTTGAGCAAGTCCAGCTCTTCTGGCTTAGCCACGTTGGCGCTTGGTCGTTGTTGGGGTGGGCTGTAAACGCTTATGGAGTACAGTGGGCCGCAGGGCGTGACACGTTGTGTGCTCTCAATTAACTGTGGCTCCTCTTGTTGATGATTTATACACTGTGCTGAGCTCTAGGAAGTCCAACAACCGTGAGGCCTCCAGAGCCCACCCTAAAGGAATGCAAGAGCTCCTTGGGGGAGGAACGATGGACAACTCATCCTCCCACCCCTGTTATCTTATGTTTAGTGCCACCTGTGAGGTACGAGCAATAAATGCTGTGGCTCAAGTGTGAGTCATCCCTGGAGCTGGAAAGCCAGGTGGATTCTCAGGGGATGTGGGCCTGGGGCTGGCCTTAAAGGAAGGGTGTTGGGGAAAGGCAGAGCAGGTGGGTGTTGCTGGTATGAGATAAGACGCTTGTAGAAAGGTCCTGAAACAGGGCAGGAGAGCAAGAAGGAGAAGGGTGTAGGTGGCCTGGGATTTCAGACGGCAGGGTTTGGTCTGTCCATGGAAGGCAGTAGGGAGCCAGCGACAATTGTTGAGCAGAGTGTAGCCGTGCTCATGGCAGTTCTAGAGCGATCAACTGGAGAAGCTATATAGACTGGACTGGAATGGGCAAACTGAAGACAGGCAGAGCAGATGGAGGATTATTGCAAGAGTGGGAGGCAGAATAGCCAGGGACCACGGAGTTTTTCCCCTGGAGCCACCAGACCTTGGCTCAAATGTTGATTCAACCACTTACTGGTTGTGTGATGCTGAGCAAGTTTTAAATCTTTCTGTACGGCTGTTTCCTTATCTAACACATCAGGATCCAAACATTCATCCATTTGTTCAACCCAATAGGTGCCGATCTCATAAGGGGGAGCAAAATAGACTAGCTTCCTACACTCAAGGAGCTTACAGTCAAGTGATCATGTATACAAATAAAAGTGAAATAAACCAATAGGGTAATGTCAGATTTGGTCAAGTGCTGTGAAGAACACAGGAGGTTGGGCTGCTTGGGTGGCTTATGTTACAGGGTCACCAGGGGCGTCTTTCTGAGGAAGCACCGTCTGAGCGGAGACTTCGAAAGTGAAGTGTTAGGGTAAGGAAACAGCAAGTGCAAAGGCCCTGAGACACCAGGGAGCCTCGTGCTTTCGAGTGCATAAATAGAACCAGTGGGTAGAAGTACAGTGGACAGGGTGCAAAATGGCACCCTTGATGGTCGAGGAAATTAAGTAAGGTAACCTATGTAAAAGGCCTGGACACAGGAAATACTCAATAAATGGCATTACTATCATGAGAACATTGGGGATCTGAGGTTAGTGAGGTCCTGAGCTGTTATTGAGGGTGTGGGAATATGAAGCAGAGGACGGGTAATGCACACCATTAGCAGAACTGGCTGGACGTGGCGATTGACTAGATACTAGAGGACTTGCCTTCCGGGTGACAGAGTGAAGCCAAGTCCACCGAAATGGGGCAGTCCAGCAAGGGGTGTAGTTGCGGTGAAAAGAAGGGATTCCAGTTTGGAGGTGGTGAATTTGAGATTATGAAGGGAACTGCATCAGCCTGCAAACTGGGGCTTCAGAGGCAGGTCAGAAGCAGGGGTTCTGGGCATCGCAAAGGAAGAGGGCAAGGAGGGGAATTCAGCTGGGCCCACAATGAAGCTCCAATTTGTGCCGGCCCCAGGAGGAAGGGGGGATCCGGGGAAGAGGCGAGGAGGGGAAGCCAGGACCTGGGCACCTGGGGAGGCCGGCCCGGCCGAGGATTCCCAGGACCCTGCTTCTCAGGCAGGCCCAGAAACGCTCTCTTTTTTGAGCTCACATGGGCTGCAGGCTGCTTGTCCCTGGCAGGCCCCTGCCCTGAGCTTCCAGCCTGGAGTTGCTGGACAGGCCAGGGGAAGCGTAAGGGGCTGTACATCCTGAACCACAACGACGGTGTAACGGCCCAGGCATCTGGAAAATGCCACGGGCAGGTCTGTGCAGCCTGTCATCTGGGGAAGATTCTTGGTCAAGTTCACAGTTCAAGCCAATATTGACTGTCTCCTTCAGTGGAAAGTGCTGCTCTCTGTCAGGGAAGTGCGCAGCCACCTCCGCGCTCGCCCTGCAGCCTGTCCGCCTCCCGCCTCTTGTCTCACTTGGCTCTGACCCTCCCAGAAGGTCTCACCTTGGGCCCCGACTTTGGAGCTGCCCCTGATTTCCAAGCGGCTTCTGATTTCGCAAACGATCCAGCAATTTCTATGCTTACTGTTTTTTAACAATTGCATGTCTGGGTTTATATGTAATTAAACCCAAATGCATGCCCATTTGATTTTTATTCTTTTTTCAAACTACCGTTGTTGTTTTTTTTCCTTCACAAAATAATACCTTTTCGTTATAGACATGTAAAAATATGAAAACGGGTCACCCATCAGCCTACGGCCCAGAGCTGCCAACATTTTGCTTTCTCTTTCCACGTTTGTTTTTCTACCCTATACAGTTCTTTTTAACGGTAATGGCAATAGCTAATATTTATTGATTACTTACTGTGTGCCAGGAAATACACTCAGCTGCTGACTATACAGTTTAATCTCCTACCAGTGACCAGCCTGTGATATAGAAACCAGCACAGTCCTTATTTTAAGTCCTCAAATGGGAACAGCAGCCACGGCGGTGGTCACAGGTCTGGGGGCTCACTAGGGGCAAATACTGGTCACTACTGCTTTCCCCGTTGTTCTTTTGAGGAAAGGGATGCCCAGAGAGTTGTCCACGTTCCACAGCTAATAGGTGGCCGGCTTAGGATTTTAGCCTTGGACTCTAATCCCAGAGCCTGGGCGCACGGCATGGTTTTTTGTGCAGGTGACATGATTTTAACCACTTACTACGGGCTTTCCCCCGTGTTGTTCCTCTCTCACGTTTTCCCTGGCTACTTGGGGTTCTCTTTTTTGCCTGGTAGGCCCGTGGCTCAGGCCATGGATGGCTCTGTCTTCAGCAGGATGCTCGCATCACGGTTCTCTGTTCAGGAGGAGGGACTTCTTACGTGGTGCCTCCCTCCTCCTTCCCAGGTTCCTCAGTGCCCTCGGACTGGAGTGGGGGAACCTTGTCCCCGAAAGCACATGCTCGACTCGACCATTTCGGAATCGGGCTCCAAGGTCTGGATTCAAGTCTGTTACAAAGCGTGTGATCCAGCTGTCAGTACGTTTGCCCCTTCCCACCTCCCTTTCAAGCACTCCTAACTGGCTCCCCTAGACACTTGTGTTTTTCATTTGGAAAGTTGTAGGACAGAAAAATCATGCAGAAAATACAGTTTCCTGGGACTCCCCATTATCAACTCCTTGCATTCATGTGGTACATTTATTACAATTGGTGAAAGAATGTTATTATAATTGTATACCCCTAGACTCTTTACAGGCTAGTCCCGAGGGGAAAAAAGTTTCATTACTTTAAGGCAAAGGCAGTTGTTTCAAACGAGGTTTGTTTTACCATGAAGTCATTGTCCTTGGATAAATAGTAATGACATATATATATATATAAATATATCTATATATGTATGTGAATATATATACATATGCATAGGCATACATGTATACAGGCATCCCTAAACAGGTACAGACACATGTATGTGCACTTATTTTTCAGGTGAGATTGTCCACACACAAAAAATATATAACCCAAGGTGGAGCCTGGTTCCCATGCCACTTTGATTAAAGGACAAAATACTCTCTTCCATACACAAACCTGGAAGAGCACATACTTTTTCTCTGAGTCGGGTCAGTCTCACGTAGGGGGACAGCTAAATCATTTCATGGGCAGATCTCCCTGGTTGTAAAGGTGGAAAAGTTGCCTCAACCTTTGCACACATTGCGTCTTATTTCCCAGCGTTTTCTGCAGTGCCTGATGAGGTGCATGTGCTAAATTCCTCTATATTGACTGTTGCGGTGCCTTCCCAGCCCTGGGCGTGTGCTCCTCCAATGGACTGACTTAGGAGTTGGGGTGGGGAATTAGCTTCCCCGGGGGAACCCCCAGAAAGGTATCAAAGGAAAGAGAGGAAAAAGCCTGTTGCCCTGCCATAATGTTTGTTTTTGTTAGATGAAGGATAATCCTCACTTGGTGTCAACTTGTCCTGGCATTGTGGTAATTCTTTGGTGATCTAAGCTGTTTAATGCGCTAAGGAGATGGGCACCGAATTCTGTTAATAACCGTTTTGTCTTGAAAGATTCCTTGGAGAGGAAAGAAAGAGGGAGGGAGGGAGGGAGAGAAAGAAAGTGTGTTTAGAGAAGTGTTCTCCAAGCAAACATTTCAGAGTTGGGTCAGAATAATTAGAAGGTAAATTACCATCTGGGAATGCCAATCCTTTTGTTTACCTTGTATTGAATGTGTGCCAACTACTGAATCCCTTGATTCGCCGAGGCCCCAAAGTTTCTTCCTTATGAAAAAATATATTCATCTCTAGGTGTCCTAGCTGGTCCTTGACTTGATTTTAGCTGGAGTTGGGTAGTGCGTGGGAAAGATCATTGGCCTGTGTGCCTGCCTAAGAGCCAAGCAAGGACGGGGCGGGGAGGGGCCTTTCCTTCCTCCCCCAGCGGGAAAATGAAAAAGATAAATAAGCCTAAATCCTGACCTGGGGGCAAATCCCAATAAAGAGCCGGGTTAATTTTTCCTGCCGATCCAACCCCCGAATTCATTGTGAGAAATTAGACAGCTCTGCCACACTAATTTGCCAGAATCAGATTGTATAATTAACTTTTATGGGCCCCGGTGCGATGAGCGCTCGGGCGATCCTGCTCTTTGGACTTGGGAGCTGCTGCTCTGTCCTGCCAGACTGCGTTTAACAAACACGCGGGGGAGGAGGCCGCGCAGGCTCCTGCCTGGTCAGAAACAGGCCCAGAGCTCCGGGGCCTTGGATGAACTTGCCTGGAGTGGAACAGAGAAGCTTGCAGCAGAGCTGCGAGTGCAAGGGGCAGCTGAGGGGAGGCAGCCGGGAGAGGGTCTCCTAGAAAGGACGGTGGGGTCCTTCGGCAGGGGTCTCGGAAAAGGCTGGAAAGTTTGAAGCTTGGAAGGAAGTGGGTCGGTTCGGGCCCAGATGATGGCACTTGTGGCCCTAAACGTCCCTGTCTTCCTGAACCCCTTCCTCCATTAAAAAAAAAAAAAAGTAAGAATTAAATTTCACAATTGCATTGGTGTAAGGACACATAGAGCGTAGGGTGGATACATTGTTATGTATGCTTTCATTTTATAGGCATCCTTGATTGGTGTAAGGACACATAGAGCATAGGGTGGATTCATTGTTACGTATGCTTTCATTTTATAGGCATCCTTGATCCTTCTGATTTTATAAGAAATTAAAGTTGGAATGTTTCGTGGCCCCTAAAATAGTGGGCGCCTCCTGCACCCAATGGATTCATGGGCCTTGGGTAGGTTCTGGGAAGTGTGACCTGGGGGCTTGACCTCCTGAGCACAATTTGCCCTGAGTTGTCCGAGTTGCTCCCCCGGATTTTAGACCAAATAGAAGGCCTAAGAACCCTCCCACAGTGCCTCTCTTGTTCTTTGCAGTTTAATTGGCCAAAGAGGGGGCTGGCTGTCCTAGCCCAGTTATTCTACCCCCTCACCCTCCTCCTCTTCCATGGGTGGCATCGTGTTGTCAGCAGCCTAGGGCACGAGGCCCCACCTGGGGAAAGGGTGACACGGGACTGCGCCTGGTCCAGACCCGTGTCTCCTCGTGGCCTCCACCACGGCGCAGGCTGCTCCGCCTGGCCTGGCCACGTCATGGCCACAGGAATTTGGGGCCAAGAACCCTAGGTGGTGGGTGGCCCGAGGCATCTCTGGGGATGACAGGGAGGATGGGGGGTGGGAGGGGCCTGTGGGGGCTGCAGGGGCCCTGCGTGGTCTCCAGCACCCTCCGAGGGTGGCGGGGTGGCGTGCTGCTGCTGGCCTGTTTCCAGGGAGTGCCATCCATCCCAGGACAGCGGGGGCACCTGCCGGGGCAGAGGCGTGTGCAGCCGCGGCATGTGCAACCACCCCAAGGCCGGCTGGCTGTGGCAGAGGCCCTATCCCGACTGGGCCCCCAGCCAGGTCGGGCGTCTCGGGTGCCACTGAGCTGACGAGGGAAGCAAAGAGAAGAAAGACCCCTCCTTCTGTTGAGGAGCTGAACGGAAAGAAGCCTTCTGTGAGTGCAGTGAGCTTAGAGGTACATTTCAGGCTAGAGGTCAGATGGCCTCGAACTGGTGGATTACGGGAAGGGGCGGGGCCGCTGTCCCTTGGGGTATGAGTAATGTCTTTCTCACCCATCTGGCACATCAGAAGTCAACTGGGCTTGTCTCCTGGGCCTCCTGGGGAAGCGGTGGCTGGAGAGCGGGGTGGGGTGAGTTGGCCTGAGGTTCAGGGGGGTGCACAGGAGGATGCCAGAGGGGGTGTCCTCTAAATCCCCACGGCTCCGAGTGTGGTCTGTGGACCACCAGCGTTGGGTTCGCCGGGGAGCTTGCCGGAATGCAGAGGCTCAGGCAGCACCCCAGCCCTACAGAGCCTGAATTTTAACAACATCCTCAAACTCAGAGGTTTGTTAGGCTTACCTGGGGCCCTTAAAGCAGGCCTCGCCCTACACCAATCAGAACCACAGATGCCAGGGCAGTTCCAGGCTGGGCCCTGCCCAGGGCCCACCGACCTCACTGGAGGGAGCGTGGCAATCCGCGGTTCTGCTCACAAACCCACCCCCTCCGTTTTTAACATTCACAATAAACTTCATTGCAGATGATGATTTTCAATCACATTGTGAAAGAATGTGCCACGTAGCCTTATTTCTATCACTTTAGTGGTTCTTAAACTTGGTAAAAATTATTTCTTTATTTTTTTCTTTTAAAAGTATTTTTTTACTTATTTATAATTGCAAAATTAATACTGATACATTTTGTGGTTAAAACACACACACACACACAAAACTCATATCACACATGTCTTCTTGCTTACAACCATTGCAGGTCAGTAGACGTCGCGCTGTCGTTTTCTTTTTACCCATGGCATGGCATTTCATGGCAGACTATTTCATGATTATGTTAACTGTTCCATGTTGATGAACAAGCTTGCTCCTCTCTTATGACGAGGTTTCTAGCATTTGCCAGGCTGCCGGTTAGGTTCCTAGTCTTGCATGGCTCTTTGGGGCTGAAATGGCTAAGGTTCTTTGCATTCATCAAGAGCCTTAAACCCTAAACCGCATCGAGGCTGGTCCTGGGATAAGCTCGTGGGAATGGTCGAGGAAGCCAGGCCCTGCAAATGTCCGTCGCTGCTGGCACTGGGGAGGGGACCGCCGAGGTGCAAGCAGATCCCTGGCCCCGGGTGAGCTGTGGACCCTGTCCTCAGCAACTCCAGAAACCACCGGGGCCGTCCAACCCCGGTGTCTGTGTGTGCCCAGCGAAAGAACAAAACGCCACCCAAACAATCCTTTCTCTTGTGAGTGAAGGTTACAAGTTTTCTATTTCACATCTGATGGCATTCTTTTTCCCTTTTCCCTTTCTTCTCCCTGTTTTCATTCGCCAACCGAAGGGGCTAGAGTGATTTCTTTGAGCCTAATGATGGGGAAGCGTAGAATAGGGCTATTATCTTTAAACACCTTTTGAAATACTACCCTTCCTGGTGTCTGAATTAGGTTGAACTGGGGTCGGATTTAAAGCTTAAATATCTCTTTTAGCAGCAACAGCAAATATGCTGAGAGCTGTGTGCATTTGCTCAATAGTTATACAGATGGTATGAAACAGGCTTGCTCTCCTCAAACCTACAAGGGGATGTACAATGAATAATAATGTAACTAATATTAATTGAGTGATTAAGTAGGGGCTGGGCATAGACCTAGATGCTTCTTGTGCATTTTGAATTCACATATACCTAAAGGTCAGAAAGTATAAAAATTCAGCAATAGTATCAAGGGAGTTTTTGAGTAAAAGTCCTAAAAAAGAGAGAACAAAGGGCATTGGCAACATTATTTCGCAGTAAAAGTCCATTGTGACTTTAAGTTTTCTTATAACTTAAAAAACACTCTCTGATGTCATAGGCATTTCCAGTGTAGTTTATTCTAGGTTTTTTTTATTATGGTAATAAACCAGATTTCTTTGGAAGCCTTCTTTAGTTAGCTATGACTAAGATGATACAGGAAATGGCTTTCTTCCTTAATTCTGAATTAATGTGTTTTATCCTATATTGAAGAATAAAAAACTACTAAACTCCTATTATTGCCTAGGACTCAGGGATCATACTGTCTTTCTGTTAAGCTGGATGATGAGTTTCATATCTGAGTCCCCATGTAACTCTCCCCTTATTCTTCTAGGTGACATCAGAGGTTTGTGGTCAACAGAGGTGGGTGTTGCGAGTCAAGGAAGAAGGAAAGGATAAGAGGTGAGTTGCCCATGGTCACTGTGCACTGCCAGCCTCCCCGCGCCTCTTCTTGCTTTGGGGGTTCGGCTCTTTATGCGTATGGCCCTCTCGTCCTGACACCCCTGCCCTGCCTACCCAGGATGAGCAGTGATGGGCAGAAGCTGTGCAGTGAGCCATCATAGCAGGCCTGGAGATGCGGGTCAGCCCGCGTGCTCGTGGCCTTCCTCAGATGCCCTCACTTCCATCTCTTAGCACCTGATAGACCCGGCCTGGAGCTGAGGAAACCAAGGCCCCGTTGTGGGGGGAGCCAGGAGTCTGAGCCAGGGCCTGCACCTTCGATCACTGTGTTCTCGTGCCATTTACAGGGAGAGCCGGTTGTCCCAGCTTCCCAGGGCCTCCTGCATCTGCTCCTGCCACCGGCCCTTCCCACACAGAGTCTACATCAGGGGCAAAGGTCTTGTCGTCTGCAGGCAGAACCACCAGGCAGGTGACTTCAAAGCCGGCAAGTCCAGGAGATAGAGGAACAGGTGGACTGCACCTGCTAGCCTTCAGGAGAGCGATTAAACGGGATATATTGGCTGTCCCAAATGTTGCCGTTCGAAGTCTCGTCCTAGTCAAGCAGGGTGTGAGGCCAGGGTGGCTCCCTGACTGCAGGGACTGGTTTTGCCAGTAGATGTCTAGACTGCCCCAGCCCCTGGCAGGTGTAGCTGGGGCCTCCTTCTGGGTACGCTGTAGTGATGCCCACGCAGCCGAAACCCAGAGCACGGGCACGTTTGGAGAGGATGGAGCATCCCTGCTGTCCTCCTGAGCCTGGTGGAAGGAGCACTGTCAATGAGGCGCTGAGCTTTGGAACAGGGACCATTAGGTTACTGAGTTGCTGCCATTGGACTTGCAGAGTGGGAACAAGTGGACCTGGGAACCTGCCAGCCTGGCTTCAGATCCCAGCTCTCCTCCTTCCTTGCTATGGGACTATGGGCTGGTGACCTTCAGTTCTTTGGACTTCCCACGTCTCTAAAATGGCTTTACCCAAGAGGGCCCCCACCCTTCTGTGAGGTGAAATGAGAGGGCGCCTACTTCAGAGTCTTACACTGTGCCTGGGGCATGTTAAAGTTGCACCGAGTGCCAGCCGTGATTTCGTCTGGCTCACTCTGGACGTGACCCTGGGCATACATGAAGCTTCAGTTTCCTCATCTGTAAGATGGTGCCAAGTGCCCTCTCCCCAGGGAAGGTTGAGCGTGAAATGAGGTTACACAAGTTAAAAGTTGAGTCCTAACAGATCCCCATAGTCCCCTCATTTCTCCTCTTCCACAAGGGTCAGTTAGAAGGAAGGTGGCTGATGGCTCCGACTCCTCCGTCCAATAGAATGCTCAGTCCTGACAGTTACCGACAGCAATTTCCAGATGTCATCCTTCTCTGCCTTTCTCCCAGCCATCCCTCTGCTCTTGGCTTTCATAGCCCAAGCTGGGATACCCACAGGGGGCTCCAGCGTTTGGACTTCCAGTCTTTTCTCCCCAATGTCATCCCATTTGCGCCCTCCCTAAGTCTCTTTCTTAAATCTGGTATCCATCAAGTCACTTCTTCATGAAAACAATGTCATGGTTCTCTGTTATCCCAGCAACTCAATCTCCTGGAGCGTTCAACCTTACTGCCATCACTTCCACTCACATTAGCATCCCCTTCAGCCCAGCTGCCCTGCTTGGTGTCCTACCCCTAAGACCGGGGTGCATGGCCGTCTTAAAACCTGCGACCACCGAGACCCTGGGGAGTGGCTGCCCCTTCCCCTGGCCCGTCGTCTCACCACTTTCCTCTCTCAGCTGCCCGGTCCATGGTGGGTTCTGTCGAGAGGCCCTGCCTGCACTTCACTTGCTTTCTTGGCACTGCCTCCCCGGCAGGCGCCTGGGAGCCCAGGGCTGGCGGGAGGGGTTCTGTTACTCGGGCGTTCCGGGCACCCCATCCCCTTGTCACTGCTCTTCCTAGAGGCTTAGACGATGGTATGGATGAACTGGCTGGAGAATGGGCTGGAAAGAGAATCGGCTGTTGGAGTTATTCTTTAGCTAATGTCTGGATTTGGGCGACTGGTGGGTTATGTATGGGGAGTAGGGGTGTTCATGGGTGACTCGTGGGGAACTTGCAGGGACATCGTGGGCACTGCCTTTCTGAGACAGCAGAGCAGCACCCTTACCTTCGCCAGCCCTCCTTCCTCTATCCCCAGGTGACCCCAACCTGAATGCCAGTTCTGTACGAGCCACACCCCCTTCCTCCCTTCTGAAGGGCAGCAATTCCTTGTTCACTCATGCATTCATTCATCTGACAAATATTTATTGAGTGTCTACTATGTGCCAGGGACAGTTGTAGGCATTAAATGGGACCTGGGATATGACATGAACAAAAAACAGCTGTGACCTTGACCTCGCACTGCTTCCTTCTAGTAGGGAGACAGAGGATGAACAGTGAAGACAGTAAATTAGTAACTTACCTATCGAAGAAGGTACTTTTATTATGGAACAAAAATAAAAATAGAGGAGGGAAGAAGACTAAGGTGTGCGGGGAGGGAGTGGAGGGCAGGCTGCAGCGTCACGCTTGGGGGACACCTCGTTGAGAAGGTGGCATTTGAGCACAGACTTGAGGAGGGGAGGGAGTGAGCCAGCCAGTGTTTAGGAAAGAGCCTCCTGAGCAGGGGAGCTGCTACTCCAAGGCCAAAGGCAGGAGGAAGCCTGGCATATTCGAGGGACGAGAACGCCCGGGAGGGGTGGAGGCACTGGGGCATTGAAAACGGAGCCCCTTAGGGATACCTGCACCCTGCTTTGGGAGACTTCTCTGGGCGAGGGCCATGGCCATGGCCCCCTTCTGCCCGAGGAGGCCTTGGAAAAGAGGGTGCACGGTTGAAAATGCTCCAAGAGAGGAAAGGGCCCTGGGAGATGCCGGATCTTTACCTGCAGGCTTCTCCCAAGGCTGAGGGCATCTGAATGCCTCCACCAGGCACGTAACCCTAGGGTTTCCTACCCAGCTTTCCTACCCAGAGCCTCACGTTCTACTTCCAGGTGGACCAGTCGCCCAGGTGGAGCAGGTGCGTTATGCTGGTATTAGCATGATGCTGGGTCCCGGGAGCAGTGCTCATTAACCAGAATATTCTGCTCTTGCCAGCTTGCGTTTATTTGATGTACTTTCTTTCTAAGAACTGCCATGTGCATCACCATCTAGCCCCAATGTCTCCTGGGTGAGATCGACAGGAAGAGGGCCTGTTTTTGCAGATGAAAAATCTGAGGCCCAGCGAGGACCTGCTCTTTGCTCAGGTCCCAACCCCCGCGCATGGCTCAAGTGATGCTCTCTGCCTTAACCAGAATTGCGAACCGACAAGCGGGGGCCCTGGGGCCAGGCGGCAGGTCCCAGCACTGAGCAGGCCGAGGGGCTAGCAGACAGAACGTCCCCTTGAGTCCACATGTGCATCCTGGGGTTCGTGTCCCTGTGGCGGGCTGTGCCCCCGGGCCCCCCTGTCACCCCAGGACACCAGGCTCACGGGCCAGGCCTCGTGACTCACTGGGGGTGGCGTTGCTCTCCTGGCATCTGTACCCCGGGTGCTATCGACGTCTCCTGGCCGGCCGCCTTCTTCAATGGTATGTGCGAGACGTGTGCAACGGGGCGAGCCCCTGGCGCTGGGCGGGCGCAGAGCAGAAGCCCAGGCCTCCGCAGGCAGATCGCAAAATTCAGTTTGGAAAGTCGGGGGGGCTCCGCGGAGGTGACACAGCCGCAGCCTCGGCTTCCCGTGTGGGGGTGGTGAGCTGTCCGTGATAACCTGGGGGGCGAGGGGAGGAGAGGAAGCTCACAGAGCACGGCGCCCTGTCATCCTCTCCGGATGAGCAGCGGAGTTCACCCAAAAGACCAGCGGCTCCGGCGTGTCGGGTTTCCTGACGCACCCGGCTCTCAGCCTCTGCTGTCGTTTCTCCTCCTTTGGTTTTCATCTTCTAATGAAAGAAGTGGTGTCATCTCTCCTCCGCCTGTCAGTCTCCCCCCTGCCTGCAGCCCCTGGCGGTGAGAGCCTCCCACTGTCCCACCTGATGTCATCTGTGTTGATCGTCTGTTTTAGAAACCAGGTAGTGAAAGGGACTTTCTGGGGATTAAAAAGAAAAAAAACAGTAAATCCCCAAACGATTTCAGTTAGTGTTTTTATCTCCTGTTTTTTTAAATGTTTGATTTTTTCACTTTCATGGTTTTTTATTTCTCTCTTGAATGAAAAGAAAAAGTGTGAGCAAGATTGTGTGAGTGGGGAAAGGAGGGTTAGCGCAAACAGTAGAGGAGTCTCTTCTCAGCTGGTGCCCATTTGCTGTGTCTCCAGGAGCTGGGTCTAGAGAGGTGGCGGCAGAGCCCCTGACATGCAAGCCCGAGCGCCAGGGGCCTCGGCCTCCAGCTCCAGCCCTACCTCCCTCCTGCCGTGTGGACCATCATGGGGCTCCGTTCACCGGCCTTCAGCTTCTTTCCTTCCCCAGCATGGGGAAGCTGACTTGTTGCATCACCGTTTTGTCCTTTGGTCCATCAGGTCTGGAACTTTCCACCTCTAGTCTTCTTTGTTTCCAAATGGGGGGTTGGAGAGGTATGAGAGCAATGATTTGGGGAAAGAGCAAAGGTAATGCAGACCTAACCGAGCCTCAGGCAGGTGTCCACCTGCCCGGCCCTCTGTGATGCTTCTCCAGCTTGTCCTGGGACACAGAGCCCACTCTTTGCACTGAGGGAGAGGGACGAGGAGAGGATAAGGGCCGAGGTGGAGCCCAGGGGATGGCATCTGGCCCAGAGAATGGAGGGTCAGCTCCGCAGGGCCCCGGGGACCTGGGGAATAGGTCGCGCTAAGGTATCGACATGCAAGTTAGCAAGTTATTGGCCAAGGTGCGAGAGCCTGTGGAAAGGGTCGGCCTCTGGGTGCCTCTGTCTGCTAGCAGCCTAGTAAAGAGACATGACTCACTCCCAATCCTGAGCAAGAACTCGCAGCGCTCGGCCGCCAGCACCTGCCTTGGACGTGGTTAGTTATTAATACTGCCAGGAAGGGTGTGATGGGAACGCCGGCCCAGGCCGCTGGAGGGGGCCTGGCTTTCCGTGGCTCGCACCCATCTGCTTGTCTTCGTGTTGTGCCTCTTCTCCTGCCCCCAGATGAAAGAGCCGGTGCACCTCCTAGTTGTACGGTCTCCCGAAGCACCCCTCAAGGATGCACATTCCAGAAGGGATGGTTTGGTGAGCAGAAACCAACGTCACTCCGCCCCTCTCCCTGCTGGGAGAGCAGATCAAAGGAGCTAGTCTGAACTGGGCGCTCAGGAGGAGTGGGCTGCGGGCGGGCCCTGCCCTGCTTGCCCTGCCCTGTCTGGCCCTGGGGCTCAGTCGGATGTGCCATGATTGCCTTTGGGTGGTGTGAACTCTGTCGGGCCAGGGGCCCCCACCCAAAAGGAAGTCTACCACCTCTTAGGGAAGCGCCTGTCCTGAGGGTCATGACCTCGGGCCTCTTGCTGCATTCAGCTCTGAAGTCACCCAGCCACCCCCCCGAGGCTGCTTGGTGAATTAGAGCACCAGGCTCGTCAGGCCTCTGCAGGGCAGCGTGGGAATCTGGGTCTGGCGAGTTGAGCTGAGAGTCCAAACCAGCTCCGTGTTCTCCTCTTCCTCTCTCCATGCCTTCTCCTCCAGGATCCTAGAGGGCATGCTTCACCATGCTGGGCAGAGGCCCAGTCCACATACAAGCCAGGGCAGCCCCTGCCACCTCCCCTCCACTTCCAAACTGTCAAGCAGCACGTGGAAGGCTGGTTGAACAGGAAGAGGTAGGAGTTTTTAGCAAGTCAAGTTCTCCGGTGGCCAAAAAGGAAGCCCCAGGCCCAAAGGGAAGAGAAGTCCCCCACCATGGCCGTCCAGAGCCCTAGGGTACTTGTTTGCAGTCCAGGAGAGTGGGGCTGCTGTTTCTTTGCCTGTTCTTATGACGGACCACCGGGCCAAGGCTTGGGCGTGGGCTCACTACCTCCACGGCTACGAGCAAGTCATCGGACAAGACTATTTCCCCATCTGTGAAGAGGGAATAATAGCAACTCCTTTCCTGCTCCCTGGAGGCCCAGCTGAGATCTTGGGGCACAGGATGAGGCTTGATGAGGGCCACCCAAATTGGTTGAGGCACCAGGGTGCTGATGGTGATGAGCAGCAAAGCAGGGCCTGCGGTCTGTGCTCCCCTGGGAGGGTGACTCTCCAGGGACCCACATGGGACTTGAAGATTTTGTGAGGTTGATACCTCACCGGCCTGATGGGTGTGCTTCATCTGGGCTCCAGTATTCACAGAGAGCCTGTCCTTGGGCTGCTGGAGGGAAGAGCTCCTTGCCTTCTCTTCCTTTCTTAATCCACTGGGCAGGATCGAGAACAGATCCCAAGGTTCAGTCTGTTAGGTTCTCCTGAGCAGAGACCTCAGGGACCCTCCACTTACCTGTGTGGGGACTCCAGGGGCGCTGAGTCTGCTTCACAGTCAGCCTAACCACGGGGGGGGCTGATTTAGGGGTCTCCCTGGTTTGTCACCTGCTTGCCATCAAAGAAGAGAGAAGTGCCTAGGAGTGTCGGATTTTATCCCATAGTGCAGTCTGCCAAGGAGGTGGTCAATAAATATTTATTGGACTACAGCTAGTCCACTTTCTGGCATTCCCTTTTTCATGATTTATTTTGCCTGGTAGAGTTCCACGTGTTCGCTGAAGTGAGGGATGCCGATATTTAAGGAGCATCCTTGCTAGGGCAACAAGCCCTTCTTTAGTGTTTTTTCAGGGCCCAGCACTGGGCGCTGTTTGACACGCCATTCTTGCCCTCATAAAATCTTAACTTTTTTGGACACCCCAATTTCACCTGCCACCCAGACCTGGTTTGCCCCTAAGTCTTTCCGGATAGGCGCTCTCTTCTTGGAACATTTCTGACAACAGACAGTCCTCGCGCGCGAGGCCACCCGCTCTCACGCTGGCGATGCTGATGGGTGAGAAGCCCTTTCCTCTAGGCAGCCTCCCTCTACCGCGACACACTCCCTTCTGTGGCTCTTACACGGTGATCAGGGGCTTCAGAGCTCAGTTGTGAGGTGTAGACTCGCCCCAAATTCTAAAAAGCGAGTGATCCCCGGGGTCTAGAAGGATCAGAAAAGACCTCGCAGAGTTGCTGAGACTTGGTAGAAAATTGAACTGAATTAGAGAGAGCGGGGAAAAAAGTCCGTGTCTACCCAGAACGTCAGAACGCGACCTCACTGGGAAAGAGGGTCTTTGCAGATACCACCCGTTAGGGGCCTCGGAATGAAGTCATCCTGGATTTAGAGCGGGCCTAAATCCAACGACGGGTGTCCCTGTGAGATGAGGAGAGGATGAAGGGCGACGTAGGGGAGGCTGCGCCAAGATGGAGGCAGAGACGGGAGGCCGTGTCTACAAGCCACGGCACAGCAAGGCTGGCTGCGACCACCAGAAGCTGGGAGCGAGGGCCTGGGCCCTCGAGCCGCCAGGAGGAACCAGCCCTGCTGATGACACCTTGACACCTCAGCTGCCTGAGCTGGGCGAGAAAGGGTTCTGTTGTTTGGAGCCGCCCAGTTCCCAATCGTTTGCTATGACAGCCCTGGGCCCTGAAGACTCTGTCCAGCCACGAGGAACAGTGTAAGGGACTGGGGGCAGAAGGAGCAAGCTCTGGGGGGAGGCTGAGAGAGGCAGAGCTGAGGGCAAGGGCCAGGGAGATTGGGCTGCACTGGTTTTGGGGTCGGCTGCAGGACTGAGCGCCTGCAGGTTCTCTGTGGGTCCCAGGGCCAGGGGCGAGGCTGGGGGTGTCGCAGGAGCCCTGGCAGTCTTCACAGCCCAGAAGGCTCGGACCCCCTGACTCTGATCCTGTCGACTAACTGGCTCCCAGTTCCTTGCCTCTCTATTCGTAGGAAGGGACGGCACCCTCCTGAGTCCTGGCACTGTTCTGCGTATGAATTTATAGTTCATGCAATGACAGAAGGAGCTGTAAGATGCTTACTGTTAGAAGCTTTCCCAGTAGGGCAGGGAAATGCTTTGGATGCGTGTGCAGTTATGTAATGGTGATCCTTTAGTGTTCAATACTACTTCAGCGTTTTCATGGCTGTTTAGTATTTCACGACAGGACTGTGACACCGTTTTATTGACTGGTTCTCTGGTGTTTCCAATTTTTGTCTTTTGCTGTGGAATAGTAGCTAGAACTTTCTTCTTGTCAGCACACATTTCCTGTAGCTATTAGGACAAATCACCACACACTTGGTGACTTAAAACAATGCCAATTGATTCTCTTACTTTTCTGGAGGCCAGGTGTCTAAAGTGGCTCCTCTGGGCTAAGGCCTTCTGGAGGCTCTAAGGGGAGGGAGCGTCGCTTCCTGCCTCTTCCCGTGGCTGGTGGTGGCTGCGTTCCGTGGCTGGTGGCGCAGCCCTCCTGTCCCGCCCCTGTGGTCACGTGGCTTTCTCCTCTTCTGGGCCGTTTGCCTCTTCTGAGGACACTTGTGATTACATTCAGGACTCACCCCAATGCTCCAGGAGAATCTCCTAGCTCTACAACCTTCACTTAGTCACCCCTGCAAGGCCTCTGTCCTGTTAAGGAACAATTTGCAGGTTTGGGGATTAGGTCGTGGGTATCTTTTGGGGGGCATTAGTCAACCAATCACAATATCCACAACTGATTTCACACAATGAATTCCTGCAGGTGGAAATCTAGGGTGAAAAGGCAGTGCTTCCACCGTGTGAAATATTTGGAGGACGTGTTCGCTGCAGAGCCGCTTTCGCTGGCATCCTCGCTGCTGTCCCTTTAAGAGCCTCTCCGGTTCTGCTTGGAGTCAGACGTGGGGGGGGGGGCACTGTAGATTGGAATCCCCATTACAGGAATCATTTAAAGTTCGCCTCTAGGAAGCTTGGGGCTAATGAGATAATTCCCATTAGGAGAGGAAGGAAATGAAGGTGGCCTGACATCCTCTCTGTCTCTAATTTATATGATTCACTGAAACCTCCCCCTCTCCCTTCCCTGGGGCCTCATCCTCGGGCTGCCCCTTTGAATTCTGGTTCCTCTGTCCACCCTGCCTTCTCCCAGCTCGGCTGTGGTTTCCAGCAAGTCCCGGCAGGCTGAGGGAGCCGGGAGAGCCCGCCTTCTCCGAGATGAGGCATCACGGCCCTTTTCTTGGCAGCTGTGCCCGAGAATCTGTTCTTTGCCTCTTGCCTCGCTTTTCCCAGAGCCTCGGCCCCGGCCCCCTCCCCCAGCAGGGACGGGGCCTGGGGCCGGTGGGGCCAAAGGAAAGAGCCGGGGCCTTCGCCAGAACACAGGCGGGCTCCAGGGGACCGGGAGGCCAGGCCTGCCAAGATCTTGTTTGTTCCCTCTCCCCCCAACTTTTGGGGGGGAGCGGAAGGGCGAAAAAGAGAGAGAACAAGAGAGAGGTCGTTCTCTTCCTGTTTCGCTCTGCTGCCTACACTTTTGGTTAAAGCACTCTGCAAACATGAAAATCCAGTTTGAGTCTTTCATTAGAAAAGGGTGAAGTAGCCCAAAGTTCAGGTTTTGAAGTTCAGATCAACACATCTGGGGGCCACAGGAGAGATGCCTGCCCGGATCATCTGAAAGCAGATTGCTGTTACCTGTTGCCCATCTCGATTATTATTCACTCTCTCTCTTGTCCTGACCCGCTGGGGGCTATGCTGGCCACCCCTCCTCCATGCCCAAGAAGGGCTCCCCACCATGCCGAGGGAGGCGTGGCCCTCTCTTGCCCTGTGGCTTCTTTCTTTTCCTCCTCTCCCCCCTCCCGAAGGAGGCCATATGGTGGAGTTCCGCGGCAGGGCCGAGGGCCAGAGCGGCTCTGGCCCAGGGGGACCGTCCGGCAGCCCTGATGCGCCGTGTGGGTGGCCTGCTCCGCGAGCTTGCTGCCTGACCTCCCAGTGCCTCTGAGAGCCCAGCTGCAGCCTTGGGTGGCAGCCTGGCCCCGCTGCGCCAGGACGGTGCCGAGGCCAGGCTTCCCCGGGCACGCTGGCGCACACGCAGCCAGCTGCCAGGCTGGACCCGGCTGCGACTGGGCAGATGAGAGCAGGCACCGATCGGCAGCGTTTCCCATTGGGTTGGCCGAGCCTGCCTTCTTAGGCTGTCGTGTCTCCAAGGAGAGCAGGCAAACCAGGGGCTCAGGAAGAGCATGCAAGTGAGAAAGATGAAAGAAACAGGGAAAGATCCGAGCCGAATTGCAGAGGACAACTGTGCCTTTCAAAGTCAAATCAGAGCAAAGCTAATGTTCAGATTTTTCTCAGCTGCTTGCAATAGAGTGTGGCCAGCTCTTCCCCCAGGGTGGCTTTGCTGCTTCATGGTGTCTCCATGGGGTGGGCTTTGTCACCTGTATACATCTCCAGTCCAAATACAACAATCGTATTGGTTAAATAAGAAATCCTGGAGGAGTAGAGGATGGGCTTAGACGTTTACATACTTCTTAGGCATGATCTGTACCAGGCAAGTAACCATGGAAGTGGCTTCGTGTCCTTCCTCCCTTGGTAGTGTGCTGCCTTTTTTTTTTTTTTAATGGAGATAGTGCTTTAGGGAAATACAGTAATAATGACAAGTACTGCTTATGGCATCTTTAGTATTTAGCTCAGTCCCCACTACCTGTGATGGGGTAGGCACTCATTATTCCCATTTTTCAGACTGGTTAAAGAGAATTGAGGTAACTTGCCCAGGATCCCACAGCTAATAGGAGGCTGATCCAGGATCTGAGCCCCGAGCTGACCTCACGTCAGGTGTTTCCCATGACACAGGCTACTGGGAGTGTTTTCCCCTTGGCAGGCATGAATGTGCTCTGATCTCAGCACTGCATCACACCCATACTTGAAAGATAACTATCTTGTTGCCAGTGATGCATTCATTCATTTGTTCATTCATACATTCATATGCCTCTTTGGTGTCAGCCATTAAGCTTGGTGTTGTCAATGCAAAGAAGGAAAATGTGGCTGGTGCTTTGGGCCGACAGCTGGTGATGACAAACACACACCAAGGGACTCAGGGAGAGTTAGGGCACTCAAAGCCTGCCAGCACCCACAGCCTGTGGGTGCACATGCTCCTTCTCTCCCCTCTCAACGTGCAATCTTCTGTGGTGACCCGATCCAGACCACTCTGAGGTCCTGCTCTGTCCCCAGGGACTGGTGGCCCCCAGTCAGCTGGGCACAGGGGCAGAGGAGCTCCTGGTGGCTGCGGTGAGCCTGAGTCTCTGCCCCTGGCTCCTCATTGTTCTCACTGCACCAGCGCTCTGTTTGGCCCAGCCCCGTCCCCTGCTCAGCCCCCCACCCCCGCCCCATTGTTAAATGGGCCATCTGACGAAGGGGAAGAGGAAGGGCCTTGGGATTGGCTGTTGGGGGCCCCTGAGGGACAGATTGCATGATGAAGGACAGGAGTCCCGGGCTGCGGTGCCTGTTATCTTCAAAGTCCATCTTCGGGAACAGTCGCTGGGGAGAAACCGGGGATCCAGGGCCATGGGTTCGGGAGGGTCTTTGATCTACTTATAAGTGAATGCTTTTCAACAGAGAACCGCAAAGGCGCCCCACCCAGGGCCACAGAGATAACAGGCTGGTGCAATCGCAAACCACCGGCCCCTTGATAATGCCGAGTTTTATTGAGGTCTGGTTTTCGCCCAATAGGAACACACCCGGCAGGCATCAAAGGGATCAGGCGTCACCTTGTGCAAAGAATCCTGGGCCCTCGGGTGTGTGCATGTTGGGAAGGGGGTGTGGGTGGCTGTGTGTGCACAAACCTGCCCGTTGGCAATTACCTTCCTCCAACTCAGAGGCCACCAGCCCCTGGGGGGCCTCCTTGACAAGTCATGAACTCCCTTCCCTTGTCCTGGCTGTCCAGCTCCCAAGATGTAGCCCTGCAAGTGGGAATGTAACATCCTGAGTCGTTTTGTCCTGACTCTAGGTCCCAAAGGTGTTTGGTATAAGAAGATTTTTAAAGGACAGATGAGGTGGGCATTTAGAGCAGACAAAGGCTGAAAGCTTAGGATTTGGGAATCTCAGACTTGTTCCTTTGTAATCTGTTGAGAGCTTTTGTGTTATGTGGGAAAAAGTCCAGGGATGTGTGTGTACCTATAAAAGTGGGAGAAATGGGGTGTGGGAGGTAATTGAAGAATAAAGGGGAAGGCTAAGTCTTTGGCATGAAGTAGTTCATGGGTGAACTGGCTAGGGTGTGGACTTGGAGAAAAGGTCATCTTCCCACTTGCCCCTAGGCGGTCCCTCCTGGTTGCCTCCTATTTTATCTGGGTAGTCAGGATGCTGTGCATCAAGAACTGGTCTCTAGAGACTGGAGCAGAGAAGAAACATCTGGAAGCTTTCTAAGATTTATTTTTCAACACATTTGCAAGAGTCAGGACATTTGCACAAGAGGTTTACAGGCTGGGGAGAACCCAGGGATTTTAGTCAAGGGGGAGAGAGATTTTGACTTGGTGGGAAAAGAGGGGTAAGGCAGGGAAAGGAAGGTAGGGCTATTAGAAATGGCCAAGGCCAGAAACAATATCCTACAGTTTTTGGACAAACTCGTTGCAAACAGTAACCTATTAAAAATGCCTGGTAACAGACAGAGACTTGGAAAGGGACCTGGGTTCCTTGCCTCTCTGGTACCACTCAGACAGCCCAACTGATTTCTTCTACTTTATTCCAATCAGTTGCATTAAATAGACTAAAGACGAGAAGGCAGAAACTCTAGGAAAGAATGGGTACATACTGGCAGACCCCATCCCTCTGTGCCTTAGCCTCCTGGAGACCCTCTGGGAGTTGGTTTTTCCAAACGGTTTACAAACACAATACCCATTCTCTTGTCTTTCATTTGGGTAGCCAGGTAGTGCAGAAATGGGTAGGGGCCAAGGTTAATGGTTGGGGAACCATTTCATTCTGGTGCTGCAGTGACTTGGTTAACCTAAGATTGTAAGAGCACTGGAAGCTTCCTCCTTGCTCTCCTTCTCCCCATAGCTCATTGTCCTCCAGTTCCCTCTTTCTTCTCCTCGCCTCTTTCTTCTCTCTCTTCCTCTTCCTTTCTTCCACCTTCCCCACCGTCTCCCCTGATGATACTCTGGACTTCATGATTTTGGCCAAGGGAAACAAGCACGAGCCTGGCTCAGCATTTTAGCAGGCCAGGCTGGGAATAGAATAAGGAAGGAAAAAGACAGTCCCAGCTGCAGAACGAATTTACAAAAGATTTAATCTTTTGTTTTAAGGAGTCAGAGCGTTAACCTATCAACCTGTCATCTCTCTTTCTTTCTTTGTTGCCGATTTCTCATTTTATTCTTTCTTGCCTCCACCACAGCTCAGTTACGGACCCCCGGCCAAGCTTATTTGCAGGACCACATTAAATGTGTGTGAAATCACTGCTCGCTCAGAGTGGGTTATTGGGAGATGATTCTGGTTTCAGTTCCAGGACCTTTACCAATTGGAAGGAAAATGGAGGTGCCCTATCTCTAACCTGGCCCCACTGACTTATCACCATCTTTATTAAGACAGTCCTTTTGTGGGGTGAGCTCATGTTTCTAGCACTTCGTGGGAGCTGGCTCGTTGTAGGCTGTGTTTATTAGGGGAGGAAACTGAGGCTTCCGTGGTGGTTCATCTGAGAGCCTGGAAGGGTGCACCCTGTTCTTCTGGGAAACGAGGTGACACAGCTGCTAGGAATTCCACCCTATCTAGTCACCCCACTTGGAAGCCAGGACCTTCATTTCAAATCTATCCCCAGCCACTCTCTTGACAGCTTTTGCTTGGGAGTGTCTTGGGTCCTTTTCGGAAACAGGTACAGAATCCAGGTGAGCTCTCTTCACCCAACGTGGAGCAAACACTCTCTCCTGGGGCTGCTGACCCGCTGCAATGGTTCTTAACATTGATTTCACACTGGCATCACCTGGGGAGCTTTACAAGCTACTGGGACATTGGTCCCACCCTCAGAAGTTCTCACCTACCAGGCTGGTGGGAAGCCTAGGCCTTGGAATTTTAAAAGGCCCCCCAGGTGATTTTAGTATGCCACCAATATCAAGAACTACTGCTCTAGATTAATTGTTCTTAACTGGGGGAAGTTTTGCTCCCCTACCCCCGACATTTTTAGGTGAGACATTTTTGATTGTCATGGCTGGTACAACTGGCCTCTGGTGGCTACAGGCCAGGGGTACTGCTAAACATCCTATAATGCACAGGATAGTCCCTCATAACCAAGAACGGCCCAGCCCAAAAGTTCAATAGTGCAGGAGGTTGAGAAACCTTGCTCTAGAACAGTGGTTCTCATGCTTGAGTGTGCAGCAGAGTTACCAGAAGAGCTTGTTAAAACACAAATTGCTGGGGCTCCACCCCAGAATTTTTGGTGCAGTCAGTACGGGGTGGGGCCTGAGAATTTGTGTCTCCAACAAGTTCCCCCTGATGGTCCAGAGGCCATACTTTGAGAATCATTGCTCTAGAATGATTTTGGATTCTCCTTCCTCAGTGTCTAGTGCATTAGTTATGATGACTAGAAAACTCTAAAATGGTGACTTAACAAGACAGAATATCTCTCTTACACATAACGGATGTCCAGAGGAAGGCCATCCAAGGCCAGCATGGTAGCTCTGCAGTCATCAGAGACCCAACTTCCATCTTCTTGTTAGACCATCTTTGTGCACAGCTTCCATTTTCAAGGGCCCCTCATAGACCAAGATGGCTGCTGGAACTCCAGCCTTCATGTCTTCATTGCAAGCAGAGGATGCTAAAGGCAGGAAGATAAAAATTGGGCTCCTTCCAGGGCCTGTCGAGCAATGTCTCTGGAAGTCCCACAACACATCTGCTCCCATCTCACTGGCCACACCTTAATCACGTGGTCATGGCCATATCTAGCTGCAAGGAAGGCTAGGAAATGTACTCTTTTTATTCTGGGCGGCAATGTGCTAGCCTCAAGTCAGAGTTGTAATACTAAGTAGAAAGGGGAGACTAGATTTTGGATTGGGCAACTAACAACTTCTGCCTCACATGCACATGCCTAATCTTTCTTAACAGTTATCATTTATTTGATATGTACCATGCACCAGGTGCTTTTTTATTTTTTTATTTTTTTATTTTTTGCCCTGTCTCACTTAATCCTAAGAGCTTTGCAAGATGGATAATAATATTATCTCTATCTTGCAGATTTTGAAATTGAGACTTACTGAGATTAAGCCACCTGCCCAAGTCACAGCAAATGGTATAACTTGAGAACCCGCTGCCTCAGTTTCTCTCAGACACCTTTTTCTCCTGTGTGTGTTAGACCTTTCCTGCTAAGATGAATTCTGGACCACCCCTTCTGACCAGCCCTGTTCCCTTGTTGCCCACATCCTTCTGTGATACCCTCGTCTTTAGAGCTATGGGAACTGGAGACGTAAGATGCCCACGTTTGACACAGTGTTGATTTCTGATGGCTGCCCTAACAAATGACCACATGCTTAGTAGCTTAAAGCAACACAAATTAATTTTCTTATGGTTCTGGAGGACCGCAGTCCAAAATCAGTTCCCCTGGACTGAGGTCAAGGTGTCGGCAGGTCTGGTTCCTCCTGGAGGCTCCGGTGGAGAACCCGTTTCCCTGCCTTTTCTAACCTCTGAAGGCCATCTCCTTTCCTTGGCTCATGACCTCTTCCTCGTATCCCTCCACTTCTTGCTTCTGCCATCACCTCTCCCCCCACCTCTTCTGTGTCAAATCTCCCTCGGCCTCTCTCTTTGTTTTGTTTTTTTTGTTTTTTTTTTTTAAAGATTTATTTTTATTTATTTAATTCCCCTCCCCTTCCCCGGTTGTCTGTTTTCTGTGTCTTTTTGCTGCGTCTTGTTTCTTTGTCCGCTTCTGTTGTCGTCAGCGGCACAGGAAGTGTGGGCGGCGCCATTCCTTGGCAGGCTGCTCCCTCCTTCGCGCTGGGCGGCTCTCCTTATGGGTGCACTCCTTGCGCGTGGGGCTCCCCTACGCGGGGGACACCCCTGTGTAGCACGGCACTCCTTGCGCGCATCAGCACTGCGCATGGGCCAGCTCCACACGGGTCAAGGAGGCCCGGGGCTTGAACCACGGACCTCCCATATGGTAGACGGACGCCCTAACTACTGGGCCAAAGTCAGTTTCCCAGCCTCTCTCTTTGAAGGACACTTGTGATTCCATGAGGCCCTCCCGGGTACCTCAGGAGAACCACCCCATGTCAGTATCCTTAAAGGAATCACATCTGCAGTCTCTTTGGCCATATGTCTTGGGGACTAGGAGGTGGCTATCTCTGTGGCAATTATTAGCCTACTAGAGAGCACTTCTTGTTTAAGTTCTTGCCCTAAATTCCCTTCTCCATCCCCAGCTTTTCCTCTGTGGGCTGGTCCAAGTAGAGGACCGACATACACTGCCCTTTCCCACTGGGAGTTTTAAATGAGGCTGCAGACGAGGGCTGAAGTGCAAGCCTGGTGTGTTGGAAGGCTGGTCTCATCGGCTCTCGGGGACCATGGCAACAGGCACGAAAACATGCCAGCAGAAAGGATGGCGAGGGGGAGATCCTGTCCCCAAGGTGGCTGTACCCCCTCAGCCAGAGTGACGTAACATGTAGATTGGTCACCCAGGCAGAGGCATACACGGCAGAATGGCAGGTGTGTGGCAGGACTCCCAAATCCTCCGTGCTCTGCTTCTAGGCAGTCTTCCTGCCCTCCTTGTGTATTCCAGCTGTGGAGCCTTCCGTGGCCTCTTCCTGGGCACATAGAGACAAGCCTTTACCAGATGCCAATGCTGCACCTAGAATGCTGCTGGGGCTGGGAGCTTGGGATGTCTGCGGAGACTAGTTGTGTCCCTCCCTGGGTTTCCCTCGCCTTTTCCCCACCTCCTGTCGGTGCTGGGAGGAGAGTCTAGGGATGTCGTATACTTTGCTTTTTATTTTATTTTGCAAAACCCTCACAACATTCCCCACCCTCTGTGTTCAATGCCCCACTGCCAAGTGCGTGCGGTTGCCAGGCAACAAGAAGGAAGTCCCTGTGTGATTCATCAGGTTGCTGCCAAGGAACTTGCCAGCTGCGTGCGTCTCCTGGGGGACAAGACTTCTCGTGGCCTCCTCGGAGAAAGCCCAGAGGACTGCTGCCCGGGAGGGGAAAGAAACCGGAGGAGGGCTAGCAGAGCCTGGGTCTAATTGGGGTGTTTTCAGGTCCAAATGAAAGGGAGTGTCCAGAGGGCCAGGGCAGCCCTGGTGCAGACGGTCCTGCTGCCCCCTAGCAGGCAGCTCCCTGCAGGCCCCGTGCCTCTGGGTCTGCATGTTGACTAGCCTCTTCTTTTTAGGTGACTTCAATGCAGACTTTCTCCCCTTTCCCCTAGGCCCTCACCGTGACGGTCCTGTCCTCTCTGACAACCCGTTCCCTCCTCTCTGGGTTTCCTGGCAGCTGTGCACATCCCTGCCAAGGGTAGAGACCAGGCCCACAGGAAAGAGAGTGCCCTAACTCCAGGCCGCGCTGTAGAGGACAGAGGCCCATCGGTTTTCCCCACCAGGTGCTGCCGCTCCTGGCCTGGCGCTCATGCAGAAACACCTGCTCAGCGCCGTCTTACCTCTCTGTGGTCCACACCTGCGGCGTTGGCCTGTCCTGTTTATTTCGGTATCCAGGGCCTCTGCGCTCCTACGGGACTTGTGGGTGCATGTATTTGCAGCAGCCCAGATTGTTCCTTGTGAGTTACGGTGACTGCTAGAATCCGAGACCCCGAGAACAGCCTGCTTCAGAGGACCCAAATCCATGAATAGGCCTCTTACTTGCATGGGTTGGACTGATGGATTCAAAAAAGGGAGAGTCCCCTGAGGATAGTTAGTGGAACCAAGTCTATTGGTTGCCCAGAAAGGAGGGTTTATATGAGGGCGCCAGGAAGGGAGGAAAGTATGAGGAGTCCACGTGCATCTTAGTTATTTGCTCCCGGCATTGGGGAAATAGAGCAGTGTCTAACAGAGTATCCCCACTTCCGCTGGGTGACCCTCATCCACCCTGGAAAGTTTCCTTATTAGTTGTTACGGGACTGGTGAAAGCAGAGAGAAGATTCAGATAGAACATACATTAGGTTCAGAGGACAGGCTCTTGTTGCCCGTAGCCTGAGAACACTGGCAACTCTGTGCCTCGATTTTCTCATCTGTAAAGTGGGCCATTTAACACCTCCCCCTCCCCCTGCAATATCTCAGAGAAATAATAAGGAGGGGCTAAGAAGCAGCACTTCGCACTTCCTTGGGACTGGCTGTAGCCAGTGGCATTTAAAAACAAAATAAGTTTTGGTGTAGTGGTGGGATTTGTCTGGGAAGGTTCCCAGTGATGATTCAGTATATGAAGCGTTCCTGCAGAGGTATAAACAGACCTTGTTCTTTTCTTCTTTTTGTTAATAGCTAAAGCACTGTTTAGCGAAATGCATGTCCTTTCCAATACCTAGGACATGGGCTAAAAGACTGTGAACAAAAATGCGAGCTGACCTCTGAAGACACTGATTGAAAGAGAAGCCCGAATCTAACTCTTGTGCTTTTCTTTTGTCAACAGGCCTGGAAAGGAGAACTGCCTGAAGATGGCTCTTCCTCACCTTCCAGGAAGCTTCCTAAAGCCACACCAGAAGAACCTGCCTAAGGCTGGACCACCTCTTGAGAAGTGATTTGGATTTGGTTGAGAACTCTTATTTTGGAGAATAAAGGAACTGCTGGATTTGAGAGGACTTTTGTGGAGAAAGTGGGGCCCCACCCTGAGGAATGGACTGCTGGTTGCCCTGCACGAACAGAACAGGGAGATCATTACTGGAAACGACATTGGAGAAGATGCCATTTCTCCAGTTGTCCTTCTTTCTTATGGAAAGCATTTCCCCTACTGCTGCCTGCTCAGGCGAGTCTGCCTCAGTCCCTGGGAACCAGAGAGCTTTCTGTCACACCCTTTCTTGCCCCCCCCCTTCCATGTCATCTGCTGGGCCTTAGGACTTAGCAGTAGTTGTTTGCCCTGTTATCTTCCAACTGGATATGTGGGTGAATAGGTAACTACACTTCAGTCCAATAGGATCTTGATTTTTGTTCCTGGTCCTTCTAAAGAGGCCAGCATTTATGCGTTGCTATGCAAGCGGCCTTGGCAGAGCTATCCCTTCTCACTTATTTGGGATTAGGCCCTGTGGGTTCCCGAGTGATGTGTGAATCTGCGTGAAGGTCCTCTGGGCTGTCACGTGTAGGTCTGCTGGAGAAGGCTTCAGCAGGGGACTTAGATGATGGATGCTACTGTTCTCCATGCTCAGATTTCTTTGTTTGGATCAAGCCCAGTTGTACGTCTAGAAAGGCCAAAACGAACACTGTTGTTCAGTCTAGCTATCTTCTATGACTCAGATAGACAGTCAACTGTGAAGATCCTCTTCTCTCAGGTCGCAGTTGGGGTCCATGCCAGATCAGAGTGCTTAGTTATAAACTATATAACTAGCAGCAGGGTTGGTAGTGCCTATCAAGGGCTCCCTTGCCCAGTGTGTGCTGATGACATATACACCTGACAATTTGGCCCCCCAAAACATAAATCCCTTTTGTTCCCTTCCCTCTATAGCTACTGTATGCAAGGCGAGGAACATTTCCCAGATATCTATCATGGTTCAACCTTGTCCAAAATTCAGCACCCAAGATGCTTGTACTTTCTTGTTTCCAAAATTAATGGATGGCACTGTTGTAAAAAGAATTAAAGCTAGATGTATACAGCTTCCCAGTACTGTGTATGATGTGTTTGTATGGCCATTCAGTGACGTTAGCGTCTTTTAAGCAAAATGGTGGAGTCCTTGTTGGAATCTCAGAGTCACCACAAGATGGTTGAGGAGAACCTCTTGAGGATGTTGAGTGCTAATGAAATTTTATGATTGTTTGTGAGGCTTTTACCTCTCTTTCTTGAAATGCAGTCACAATCCTACTAGTTAGAGTCCTTCAAATTTCAAAGAGCAGAGACACACACTACCTCAAAAAAAGTTGCCTTATGCTATAGTTACAGTGGAAGTAGACAAGAAACAGTCCAGCAGATGCCCAGTTAGGCCTTTTCAAGAAGCCAAAATCCATTCAAGGTGCCCCATAGCTAAAGACATTTTTCCAGGGATAATAAGAACTATAATATCACAGGCATCTTTATCCTCTGCTCAGCAGTAGGATCTGCCATCTCTAGAATTCTGCTATAGCTGTGAGATGAGGTTGACCGACACTCCTGGCTTGCCCATGCCTAAAGGGTTTCTCAGGACTTTGAGAGCTAAAGCCAGTACAGGCCCTGGGCAAACCAGGACAACTGGTCACCCGACAAGGTAACTCGATGCTGCTGCCTCTGCTTCTAATTTACCTGCTGTAGACAACTCGTGCTCTTGATTGAGCTGGCCATTTTCCTATCAGAGCTCTGGTATCTGGCTACTTACTTGGCCACTGGGTAGCCTACAGAGGGATGTCATTGGGTTAGGCCCCAACTCCTGATCAAATCACTTGTCTCTAGCATGGTAGAATTACATGGTAGCAAATAAACACTTGGACATAAAGAACCCTCCTCTAGAAGAGTGGCAGGCATTCACAGTATCTGGGATTCTTCTCCAGTACCATCTTATACAAGTGAAAATAATCTTTCTTACTAATGAAAGAACAAAATGGCTAATTAAGAAACAAAAATCAGCACAGCCATTGGGAATAGGAGAAAATAGACTATGAAAATTATGGGAGCCTGTATGTGTGTGCCAATAATGAGCCAAGAACAAAATTCTCCTTCTTTGCTAGGTAGAGGCTAAGAAGGGCTAAAGTCTTGGGGACAGTGTTGTCTGGAGAGCAAAAGGAGTTGGTTGGAGGACTTCCTGAAATTCCTTTGAACTCCAGGATCCTTTAAAATATCAAGGGCGTGTCAAGTAGACCTAAATATGTACTTTCTCTTTAAAGCCTCCTCGATAACCTTTGAGTTCAACATCGATAGCATTGAATGAGACCTCCAAGCTCCTTCCTACCTTTCCAGACACTGACTTTAATCTGGGATAAGGGAGCGGAACTTGGCCCACGGTTGCAGAGGCGGGTGGAGGAGGGGAGAGTCCTGCCAGTCCAATTTCTGGTGTTCATGACAAGTAAGAACAATCTGAAAGCAAATTACAGGTTCCGTTGCAGGTTAGTCAAAGCCCGGCTTTCAGGATCACATGCCGTCCTAGAGTTGTCGCTGCTTGTCAAGGGAGCCAACCTCCATCTTTCCTGCTGAAAGAGCAACGTGAGCATCTGCAGTGCTGGAACAGTCCTTCCCACTCATCTTTCGTGGCGTGGCCACAGGGCGGTAATTACAGGCTAGCATGGAGACGAGCATGCAAGCAGCTATGCTCTCACTCCTCGTGTGTAAGAATTGGATGGTCCATGCACCTCCCCTTTGCTCCTGGTCTGACGCTCGCTCCCTGCGCGGCCACTGGACCCATGCCACTCCAGCGCCTCGGGTGCCATTATTCTTTTTTCTAGGCTTAACTCATATCGGATGTTCGTTTCATTTATGCCCTGCGTATGCATTTGTTTTTGGTTCCAGGAGAAGTCTTGCTGTTGGGCCACAGGCCACCATCTCCTGTCCCTCATCCCTTACCTTTTCATTCACATAGAATCCCAGCATCCCAGGGCGAGAAGCTATTGAAAACACCCCTCTCATCTGCTCCACCTCTGACAAATGCAGGCTGCCCCTGTCAAAAGGATCGTTCCTTCCTGAGGGAGGCAGCTTCTTTGGCTGAGTGGACGAGGGCCAGAGAGGAGGCAGAATGATACTCAACCTGATGCGGAAGACGTGGAATTTTAAAGAGCAGTTCATGCAGGAGCCGCCAAGTGGCCGAAGATGTCAATTTCTTAATGAGATTTTGAGCCAAGCGTATTTTGCCCTTGCATCACATGTGTCAGCCTCCTACTTTTAGATCCAGGTAATGTGTCCTATGTTAGTTAAAAACAACAACAACAACAAAAACCAAAAACACGGCGTGTAGAGACCCGGAGATCGGACTTTTGTCTCAGTAAGTCCCTCTCCTCCGTTCCTTCCATGTAAAATGAGGGGATTGGACCACATAATTCTTTTTTTTTTTTTTTTAATTAATTATTTATTTTTAAAAATTACATTAAAAAAATATGAGGTCCCATTCAACCCCACCGCCCCCACCCCCCACTCCCCCAAAGCAACACTCTATCCCATCATCGTGACACATCCATTGCACCTGGTAAGTACATCTCTGAGCATCACTGCACCCCATAGTCAATGGTCCACATCATAGCCCACACTCTCCCACGTTCCATCCAGTGGGCCCTGGGGGGCTCTACAATGTCCTGTAATTGTCCGTGAAGCACCACCCAGGACATCTCCTCGTCCCGAAAACGCCTCCACATCTCATCTCTTCCTCCCATTCCCCAAACCCAGCAGCCACCATGGCTACCCTTCCCACACCCATTCCACATTTTCTCTGTGGACATTGGATTGGTTGTGTCCATTGCACACCTATGTCAAGTAGGGGCTTAGATTCCACGTGGATACTGGATGCACTCCTCCTGCTTTCAGTTGTAGACACTCTAGGCTCCATGGTGTGGTGGTTGACCTTCTTCAACTCGATGTTAGCTGAGTGGGGTAAGTCCAATAAATCAAAGTGTAGGAGCTGAAGTCTGTTGAGGCTCTGGGCCTGGGTGTCATATTATCAGTCCAGAGATTCAAATCCCCTAAATATATCTAAAACCCCAGCACCAACTACAATTCCAATAAAATAGCATGCAAGTCTTGTGAAAAGAGATCCCCTCTGAGTCCAACTCCATCACGCAGAAACACCAGCTCCAAAGAAGGGCCATCTGCCATGGCAGTGAACCCCATCTGCCATGACCATAGAACCCGTGGGTCTCTTTATTCCTCAAAAGAACCAATACCTGGGGTTGTATCTACTTTATCTGTCTCTCAGACTCTGCTCAGTTGTGCATAAGGGAATTCCTTCTGACAACCTCCAGATTCTTTTTTAGAGACTCATAGCCTTATATTCTCATTTCTCCTTTCCATTTCCCCCTTACATTAGGTCAAACAGCATTTTGAAGTCATGTTATTATATGTAGACAGGGATATTCTGCTGATCCGTGTTGAACCTTTAATTCAAGGTCCTTTTCTAGTTGCATCTTCAGCTGGTATATGGTAGTGATCCCTCGGTGCCAGGGAGGCTCATCCTCGGGTGTCATGTCCCACACTGGGGGGAATGCACTGCATCTACATGCTGAGTTTGGCTGTGAGAGTGGCCACATTTGAGTAACATGAAGGCTGTCAGGAGGAAACTCCCAGGCACAGTGCTACTCTAGGCCTTGTTCTTATTGCAGATGTATAGGTTCAAAAGCATAGCCATAAGTATCAGGAGCCCACTGTTGGGCCCTCCTTCCTTCCTGGTTCTTGCCGTTGCACCTGGGGGACTGCCGCTACTCCCCCAGGGTCCACAACAGTGACCCCCCGGCCAGGGGCCCAGTACCCCCCCAGCTGTTGTTTTTAATTGTTTCCACTATGAGTATATCTAGATATTACTATATACCCTGGGCATATGCCCTGTATAACTCCCTGTCAACCATATATATCCTGTCAATAACATCCTATATCAGTATTCCTCCGCTGCCATTGTTGAACCACTCTGTGATCCAAAACTTCCTGTAAAGTGAATCCCAACATAATGTCAGCTTCACAAGAGTCTTAGATCACTGAAATTCATATATACAATATACAGTACTTCCCCAGATTCACCATAAAACCTTTTCCCTTCCACAGCAATAATCTTTTAATTTGTTCATATCATATTTCCTGAAACTGATGTACAGATTCCGAGACAATAGCTTTCAAACAAGATGACATCTGTGCTTACTATGTGTGGACCACATAATTCTTGAAGCGCTTTCTATCTCTGACCTCACATGGGCCACCCCCCCCCCCCCGCCCCGCCAAGGTTTTGTCACGCTTCCCTGTAAGATTTTACCATGTTATGAAACGACCTACAGAAAAACTTTTATCCTCTTCATATGGTTCTGGAACCATTTGGGAAAAAGAGTTGTCTTGATTGAGAGAGAAGAGCTTCTGATGGTAAAGTGAGTCCAGCTGCTAAGGACGCTGTGGTGTACAAGGCATAAGGGTAGTCTTGGAAGTGGCCGTGTATAAGTCACTCAAGTCTCTCCTACAAGACTCACCTTTTTCATCTGTACAGTGCAAGCGGGAGCAGGGTTGGTCTTGATGCTCTCAGGTCCCGTCCGCGTCTCAAGTTCTAAGCCTCACCTAGCCCAGCTGGTACCTGACACCTTCTCCTACCAGTAGTCCTTTGGTCTTTGGCTGCACAGGTCGAAAACAGGACGTGCCCGGGAAGTTCATTACCAAAGAATACTTCAAAGCTGTTTGCACTGGTTGTCGGTGGCACTGAACATGAGTTTGTTGAGGGAAAAGGCAAATAGACATACGGATGGATGGCAGGAGGGTGTGGAGGGGGGACTGCTATTTACTCGGGGTAACTGGGAAGGAAATAAAAAACCCTGCTACAGTTGTGACCAATAAATAAAATCGGGGAGCTCTGCGTGGCTCAAACTGTAGGGGATTTATTAGTTTGCTTAGTGAAAGGCAAATATTAAGTCTCAGGCTGAACCGTCTTGGGACCCGTCTCTTGGCTTTTGCTGGCCGCCCGGTGCTGATCGCCATGTACTCAGGGTTATTGATTTCTGTTGAAGGGTTTTGAAAAAATTTATTTTCTATCTCCTCCTTTTCCTTTTACACTGTGCCCCCTGCCCCACCCCATGGGCCACCGTTTCTGATAACTCACTCAGGTCTGGGTTTTGGGAGGGGGCGGGTAGGGCCCGGAGAACTTATTGTTCTGTTCATTGTTTTCCCTGTCCGGGGCTGTGTCTTGCCTGGGAACAGACATTGCCCATGGTGTGGTGGCACAGGAGAGTGGGCCACCAGGTGCTCCTCGTGGCTCCCCTCTCCCCTCCCCTCAAGCAGTTGTGAACTCCCTATATTCTCTTGAAGCATCTGGCATAGGATAGGTACTCAAAGAACATTGGTTCCTTCTTGGCCCTAGCAATTTGATACCTCATTTCTTGTGCTCATACTGAACTTGCTTTAACTGTCCCCTTCTCCCCAACACACTCTCTCCCTCATGCAGTCATCCGTAAGAGCAGAAAGGACTTGGATCTTTTCCTTACTCACTAAAATTCTTCCTTCAAGTTCCCAATAAGGATCAGGATCGTGTGGTACCTACCGTGATTAGCATTTCACCTACTCCCTCATTTAATCCTCAGAAAATCTAGATTCACAGGGATCAATTGATTTGACCATGTCTTGTATGTGAGACCTTGGATTCAAGTCCAGCTTCCTCAATAGCCTCAAATCCAAAGCTCTTGAGGTTGGAGCAGGGAGCATGGTGGATTTTACATGGTAGATATATAAGGAAAGGGACTGAATTGACTCAACCTGTTAATGGCCTATTACTGTGAGTGTTGCCAAATCTGCCTGTTCTTTTTTGCCCACTCCTAATCAATTAAATGCTCTCTGAACAGTGGAGAAATTTTTGTTTGTTTGTTGGTTGGTTGGTTGGTTTCTCTGCAGAAACTTTCTTTAAAATAGAACATGTTTTGTTTTTGCCAGTTACGTGAGAACTAGTTTCCTTTTTAAGGTAGAAAAGGGAAATTTAAGCTCAAAAGTTTAAGCAGGTGGCGGATTTGGCCCAGTGCTTAGGGCATCCATCTACCACATGGGAGGTCCGCGGTTCAAACCCCGGGCCTCCTTGACCCGTGTGCAGCTGGCCCATGCACAGTGCTGATGTGCACAAGGAGTGCCCTGCCACACAGGGGTGTCCCCTGCATAGGGGAGCCCCACGCACAAGGAGTGCGCCCTGTAAGGAGAGCCATCCATCGCGAAAAGAAAGTGCAGCCTGCCCAGGAATGTTGCCGCACACACGGAGAGCCGACAAACAAGATGACACAACAAAAAGAAACACAGATTCCCGTGCTGCTGACAACAACAGAAGTGGAGCAGGAAGGAGACGCAGCAAATAGACACAGGGAAGAGACAACTGGGACGGGGGAAGGGGAGAGAAATAAATAAATAAATCTTTTTTTAAAAAAAGTTTAAGTAAAAATTCCTAAAGATTTTCACAGTGTCTGATAGGGAGAAATACAGGGAAAAATGCAAACCAAAAGCCCGTGGCACGTGAGACGGTCCCTGCCATGAGGATCCTAAGGACAGTCTGCTTAGACTAGACCAGCACATGGAAAATCATCAAGCACAAATGCCAACCCCTGGGTAGTATTATAGGAGCGTCTGGGTGGTTAAGACCTGATCGTCACCTGATACGACCTCACCCAGCCAGTTATGGGTAGGCGTGTGGGATAGCAGTGAGCCGATGGCCTGCCGCTGCGAGTTTGTGGACCTAGATTCAAGAACTTACCATCTGGGGCAGAAGACAAAGGTAGAAGGGGCTCAGCTTGGAAGCAAACAGGCCCAGGAAGAGAAAATTCTGTTCCCATTTGCTATCTGATTAGCTTCTCCTGTCAGGGGGAGGAGCATATAAAAATAGGGGAGACCAGCAAGGTAGACAAAAGTTTCACCTTTTGGGGGAAGATAAGAAGTACTGAAAGATCATTCTCTTCTTATCTCATACATATAAATGGAACCAGAGTTTGGACTAAGTGGATGTCATCTGTGGCCTCTGATCACCAGGAACAGTTCCATACAGGAGAGAGATGACATGACATTTAGCCAAGAAAAATCAGACAGTTTGGGAAATAAGAAAGTACAATAGTTTACAGTGTTTTGCAGATTTAAACACTTTTCAAAGCCTCTCACTTGAGTCTAATCACAACTTTGTAAAGTATTGAGACCGTGTTTTTAAAGATAAGAAAACCAAGGCAGAGTGAGAGAAATTCAGGAGCTTGCCGTGGAGCACACTCAATAGGCTCCTGCCCCTAAAAGTACAGTGTTTTGTTTTCTCTATGTTATGGCCATTTCATGAGGGACCTGGAATGTAGACAATATTAGTCACAGTAGGTTGCTATAACAAAACACCCCCAAATCTCAGTGACTATTTCCAGTGCACACTTCAGTAAAGTGTGAGTTTGGGAATGGTGGTGGGTAGGAGACACTTTTTCATGCAGAAATTTAGGCACCCAGGCTCTTTCTCTCTTATGGTGACATCACCTTCAAAGGCTCCCTTCTCTTCTGCAGCAAATAGGGAAAAAGTGCTTTGAGACAGCAGAGTTGCATTTGACTGCCTTGGCCTGGAAGGGCCACTCCTCAACTTCTACTCATGTTCCATTGGAAGGAACTGGCCACAAGTCTCCACCTGGATGTAAGAGGGCTGGAAATGTGGTCAGCTCAAAGCCCAGGAAGCGAAGGAGAACATGGATGTTGGTGAACCCTAGCAGATTCTGCCACATAAGGTAAACCTGACTGGCTGCTCTGGTGCAGCTCATAGACCTTCTTCATGGCGGCCATGGAGGCCCATCAGCTCTGGCCTTCTGGAAACCCATTGTAACAGGCCTGGGTATGAAGGCTTGGGGCTTTTCTACTGTGAAGGTCAGAGACTTGAGAACTTCTGCCCAGGCTTGGTGACTCAGAGGAAAGCAGGACAGAGCAAGAGCTGCGGCCCTCGGCTGCTTCAGCCTGCTCCAGCAGTGTGATCTTCAGTGAGTAACCTCACTTTTCGGTGACTCGATTTCCTTAACTTCAAACTGCTTCATGGGGTTGTTGCAAGGTTTAAATGAGCTATGACAGGGATAGCACTTAATGCCTGGAACACAGTGCTCAATAAATGTGGGCTCTTGGCTTTATACTCTGGACATGGAGCCATATGGATCCGTCTGCCATAGCTCTTGGCTCAATCTCTGTGCCCGGGTGGATAGAAGGGACTTCAAATGTGGACCTCCACCATGGCATTTGTGTTGTCCCATGTGATACGGTGTCACTGTTTCTCTCCAGCTTTGGGTGAGCTCTTTCAGTTGCTTCATTTAGAATTCAGGACAGGTCCCAAGGATGTCTGGATGCCAGTGGCCAAAACCCTGACTCCCCTTCCTGGGCAACCTCAGCACCCCATTTGCCTCATCTGATTCTGATATTAGTCAAACATTTCCTCCCAAAGGCCAAGTTCTGTCCAGAATCTGCCAGTTCCATCTACCAACTAAGGAAGCCCTACCGAATATTCAATTAGGAAAATACACTGGGTATTTGAAGTCCTTTCTGTTGCCACCTCTACAAGAGAGAGAAAAGAAGAGCTGATTTCCAAGCCTCCAGGGGTCCCCATGCCAGCCTGCCCTGTTCCCATTTCCACGCCCAGCTTTCAAATCACGCCCTTTCCCACATTACAGACCATCGTGTCCCTCTCAGACCCCTTTGGTCTGGGCACAGCCTCTTGTAACTGTGAGCACTCAGTCCCCCAGGCTTCTGGCACCAGCTCTCTCTGTTCTGTCCTTGGCTCCTCTGGCACCACTAGAGAATGGAAAGCTGGTCTGTTTACAAGACATGGGGCCAGAGCAGCATTAAAAAATAAGGAGCAAATAAAATGTTGTAAACAAATTTCCTTTCCAGCAAGGAGCACTCCTTTCCCTGTGCTCCAACATGTACCATTTTTCTCATGTGTTTGGATAAACTTTCATCCTGTGCAATTACCATTCCCAGGGTGGGGCCTGCCCATTTCCGTTGGTTATTTATTTTGATTTTGATCATTCTTCTCCCTCCCTGAGCATCACACACCTCACAGTAAAGAAAACATGTTCCCTATCGGAGCAGAGGGAATAGCTCTTGGCTCTCAGCTACCCTTCCCTTTTTCTTCTCTTTTCCCCTTTCTTCCCAGCACCCCTTCACCTTCTGATTTCACTGCAGGTGTTGACACAGCAGACCTTTTGCCAGGGTTGGGAGCTGCCCTCCTCCTGGAGAACCAGTGGCATTGGTTGAGTGAGAAGGAAGGAGTGAAGGAGGTGAAGCAGGGGAGAGGTTTCCAGTAAGAGCTGGAGCTGATAAAGAGGGGTTGTGTGCGGATGACCTTCTCTCGGTGAGCTTCCAGCCTGCCTCCTCCTCGTGACTTTTTGTATGAGCAGAGAGCCACTGAGCTCACATTTCCTGACCTCAGCAGGTAGCTTATTGTAAAACAGTTCATCTGGAGGGGGAAAAATACCTTGTTTCAGCATTTTAACTTTTTTGCTCGGAACCAGACTCAAGAGAAGGGGGTTACAGGGGAACAGCCTTTTCCCCAGCTGAGAAATACATGTGACTGGGGGTAAGGAGGAGGGGCAACTGTGAACAAATGTTATTCTTGTTTATAAATGCACTGTTATTAAGGACCCCTATTTGCATATTTTAAGCCACTCCTCTGATTCTCTTATTTTTCTCTGCCCTCCATTTTGCTTTCTTGTGTGGAGGTGGATTGAGCTGTAGCCCACACTGACCATAAAGATGGGTAGTTTTCCCTTTCCACTTAAAATTAATCTCACTTCCTAAATGCCTTGCCTTTGCCTGGTTGGATGAATCGGCATTCATAGAGGTGCCAAATTCAGCGAGTCCACGAAGAGCGGAGTGGGATTGACTCATTGTCAAGTCACAGAGTCAGTTTGGCTTTGGATTCCTTAAGATTTTACTCAGTGGAGGCAGCAGGAAGCGGTTTGGGGTCAGGGTGGGGTGTGTACACCATCACACCTTCCTCATGAGTCCCCAGCTGTCCTCCTTCCAGAATGCCACCCCTGCCTCCTTCTCCCAAAGACCTTCTAGGGCCATCACAGAGCCACCTGACCTGTGATGCAATGAAGAAGAAAGCTGGGCCCTCTCCCCTTTGGATATGTAGGGTGTCGGTTGAATTGTATCCCCGCAAAAGATATATTCAAGTCCTAATCCCTGGTCCCATGAATGTGACAGTATTTGGAAATAGGGTCTTTGGAGATATAATTCATTAAGATGAAGTTATACTGGATTAGAGTGGGCCTTAATTCAGTATGACTGGTGTTCTTGTGAGAAGAGGGAAATTTGAATTCAGGGATATTGACACAGGGGAGAAGCCCATGTGAAGACAGAAGCAAAGATTGGAGTGGTGTATCTACGAGCCAACGAACTCCAAGGATTTCTGGCAAACACCACGAGCTAGGAAGAGGCAAGGGAGGATTCTCCCCTACAGGTTCAAGAGGGCGGCCCTGACAGCACCTTGATTTCAGACTCGCAGCCTCCAGAGCCGTGAGGCAATCCGTTTCTGCTGTGTGAAGCCATGCAGGTGGTTGTGCTTTGTTCTGGAAGCGCTGGGACACTACTATACAGGGCTCTTCATAGCTGTGTCGTCTGAGAGCTGAAGGGTATGATTCTATTCCAGAGGGTGTGAGAGCCTCATTAATAAAACCTGGTTGACAGTGGAACGATTCTTGATGGGCGTGCTCAAGAGTGAAACGCACAGACCCGAGTTTCCGAAAATATGCTGCTGGCTCTGTGCCTGGTGGCTATGAGCTCCAGGTGCTTCTCCAGAAGCAAAGGGGGCATTCCTGAGGAGGCATCCCCAGTCAGGTGCTCAGGCCTTCTCGAGAGCCATGGGTGATTTTAACAGCAAAAAATGATTATTCAATAATCGAATGTGGTGACGGAGAGATTGTGGTCCTCAGACGGGTTAACTGAGGCACCCGACATCACTCAGCCTGTTAGTGGAGTGCCTCTGAGTTCCCATCCAGAAGAGGCTCCATCAGTGTTTCCAAGGGCAGATGCAAGGACAAGAGGCCAGAGGAGGCTTCTGGGAGGTGGGGAAGGAGGAGGATCCAGCCCAAGCAAAGTGCTGCCGAAGCAAAATGCATTTGTGGTAGCTTTGTGCCTGCCGTCAGGGTCGGGTGCTTCTGGGTCAAGAATGCTTTGAATAAGAGGCGCTGGGGGTGGCCCAGCCCTCCACGCGGGGCACTGAGCTCTCCGGGAGGGGAAGACTTCATCCGGGCTGCAGCCCCATCCTCAGTTCCGCTCTATTTAGGATAGTTTTTGTGTAAAAGCAGATTGCCGAGGAGGAAAGCACCAGGCCAGCCAAGGAAGCTGATTCTTCTCTGGCTCTTTGAATTTGGGGGTGGGGGAGTTGGAGGTAGAGAGAAAACAAAGGGCTTAGTGCAGGATGGGCTGGCCCAGTAACCTTCTCCTCACATTCTCCATCTCTCCCCTGCCCATCACCCCTTCCTCTCTCCCAGAAACCTGACTCTAGGCAAAACTTCTTTAGGTAGAACTTAATGGGGACAAGTTAGAAGCTTTGGAAACTATTTTCACTTGTGCAAGTAGAGATAGGCAGGTCAGCTTCTTAATTCCGTGAGTCCTCATGGAAGTCTCACTGCATTGAGTGTCCCCTGCATTGGTATCCCAGGGCACCTGTAGAGGAGTACCACCAACTGGGTGGCTCGAGACAACAAAAAACATCTTCTCTCCCCTGAAAGTCCAAAATGGTGTCAGCCAGGACACAACCCCTCAGAAGGCTCTAGGGAGGAGCCTTCCTTGCCTCTCGTAGCTTCTGGTGGTTGCCAGCAGTCCTTGGCTTGCAGTCTCATCGCTCCAGCCTCTGCCTTCACCTGGCCGTGTCCCATGTGCCTGTGTCTCTGAACCTGAAGTTTCCTCTTCATAAGAAGTCACCAGTCATACTGGATTTAGGGCCCACTATAATTCCATATGAACTCATCTTAACTTGGTTACATCTGCAATGGCCTTATTTCCAAGGAAGGTCACATTCACAGGTATTGGGTAGGCAAAAATTGGGGGCGCCATATTAGTCAGGGTTCTTCAGAGAAACAGAACCATCATTGATATAGGTAAGTTAATAGGAATTAGCTCATGCAACCACGGGGATTGACAAGCCCAATTTCCATAAGGCAGGCGACAAGTTGGAAACTCCAATGAAGGTAAAATTGAATTGCTCGAGAAGCTGGCTGGCTGGAGTAGAGACAGACATTCTTCTTTCTGGTTTCTGAAATCCTCAGTCTGACTCTTAAGACCTCCAAATGATAGGATAAGGAGACTCCCCTTATGGGTGAGGGCAAGCCCCTTTGTTGATTGCAGATGCAATCAACTGACTATAGATACAAATCCTTCAATGAAGTACCCTCACAAAAACAATCAGGCCAGAGCTTGCTTGAACAAACAGCTGGACATCATAACCTAGCCAAGTTGACACATGAAATTCACCATCATGGAGGGATACTCTTCAACAACCCCCCCACCCCACCCTGCCCAGGGTGTGTTGTTGAGTTGGATTTAGGACACAGCAGGCCAGGCTGCCTCAGTGCCCAGTGGCATACAAGATTCTCTTCTGGAAATGTGGGTGCCTTGGATTAAAGATGTTTCCCCCGATTCTCCAACATTATTTTGGCACTCAGCAGTGACGACACCATGAGGTAGCTGGTGCTTTGCTTAAAGGACTGGGATAGTCTCCTTCCCTCACCAAAAGGAAAGCTTTGTAAAAAAAACAAACAAACGAAAGACAGATCAGGCCACTGAAAACTTTGTAGACCAAGAGAAGTGTGGGTAAAGATTAATGAAGATTCCTTTTAACCGTTGCACATTTCTTGATCTATCCTTCTTCCTTAAATATGTTCTTGCATTTTGGGGGGGATGGAGTGGGTGGGGAGTTACCAGGCATTGAACCTGGGACTTCGTACATGGAAAGCAGACACTCAACCACTGAGCTACATCCACTCCCATTTTTTTTTTAACCAGATCTACTTTTATTTCAGAAGGAAGTTTATAGGATAGAATTTACTTTTGTTTATAGACATTCCTTCACATTTGTGTCTAAAATGCACAGAGCTCTGTTAATTCTTATTCCTGCGTAAATTAAACTGCTGTTTTACAATACCAAAAACACCAAAACATTGCAGTCCTAAATGTCTGTATAATACCCACAATCCAGCAATGAAATAGTTTACAATACTTACTCCATATTCTTGTGAGTGCAATGGGTGCTAAATGATACATATTGAAAAACTAAGCTTGAGTCCAAACAAACGAAAAAACTGTAAATAACTATAGAACATTTCCCAAATGCCTTTGCCTTCTCTTTAGCCCCTGGGAAGTGGCTACCACTGGGCCTAAGGATGGCTCTTTCGGAGCCCGATGTGACAGATGACTCTGACCACTGCACCCCAGTTGACATGCCAGATATCACATCCACTCAAAATTCTTCCTTGACGCGGATGGTCGTCACTCACCTTCCCGGCCAAGGCAACTTTGAGACTGACGACACCTGCTTGTGGAGAGCTTTGGGAGCTGCAGAGCAGTGTACCCATGCACTGTTAACAGGCTTTGTTATACTGCCCTTCCTATCACCTTCCTGGGGCCCCCTGGCAGAAGACAGCCATTCGTGACCTGCAGATGTTCCAAAGCCACACTCCCTGACTGGCTCTCGAGAGCCCCTGCCGAAAGCCCTCCGGTGGCTTTTCCATCCCTGAATGCCTTTCTCTCCAACACTGAGAGGAGGGAGGAGGGATGGGTTCCAAATTCCAGCTACGCCTCTTGCAGGCTGTGTGATTTAGACAAGTTACTTCATATCCCTGCATCTCAGTGTCCCCGTTTAACCCAAAGCCAGCAAAAGTGCCCCCCTCCTGGGGTTGGGAGGTCGTACGCACTCATCCGTGTGAAGCTGAGTGTGCAGGACCCGATGAGCTCCCTCGCCTCACTGCTTAGCTCTTGGGTCATCATTCTTCCCCTGACAAACTCTCTCCTATCCTTCCCAAGGTGACTCTGACACTTCTGCCTCTGAGAAGCAATGCCTGCCTAGCTCTTTCATGGATGGGGACCACGTGAAATTGCAAGCAGTGATGTGGTGAAGAGTCGACTTGGAGGGTTAGGCCAGTCTAGGTTTGAATTCTGCCCCCAGCCCTGCTTATTGCCTCTGAGAGCTAAGTCTGCCTTTTCTGTTGTAAAGTGACAATAATGACAGCAGCAAACACACCCCGCCCAGGATTGCTGTGAGGTCAGGGGCTGTGCCTTATTTCTCTCCAGCACCCCATGACTAGTCCCAGGTCTGGCACGAAGTAAGAGCAGAAAGCGTTTGTTGGACTGCTGAGTTGACTCAGGGCTGCTCCTCCCTTCTTTGGCAGACACACCCTCGAGAGCATAAAACCACCTCGTTTAATGTGTCACTTGGCTAGGGGTCCTCACTGCCCGCCCTGACGAGGGCAGGTCTTGAAGGCCAGAACTCCATGCAGGCAGCCTGGCTGATGCCCGAAGGGACAGCTAGAGGTTTCCGCCTCTGTCCTCACGGGTATGGTGAGAAGGCTCTTGAGTCCATTTCTGGTCACCATGAGAGTGATGAGGACTCTCCAGAAGACCCTTCCCAGGAGGTTGGAAGCACCAGCCTTTCTGTGTGGTCTGGTGCCTGGGCTGTTGCTTTCCATGCAGACCCAAGTCGAAAACATGCTGGACTCGGTCTCAGAAGCCTGAAGGTCGAGTGTTGTCTCTGACCAGGAGATGGAATAAAGGCCTCTCCAAAGCTGTCCTAATCTCTGGAATCTATGAAGATGTTACCTTACAAGGCAGAAGAGCCTTTGCAGGTGGATTAGGCCTCATAAAGTGGGGAGATCAGCTTGGATTTTTGGTGGTCCTCATGTCATCACAAGGGTCTTTACGAGAGGGAGGCAGGAGGATCAGAGCTGGAGAGAGATGTGAAGATGCTATGCTGCTGGTTTTGAGAAAAGAACCAAGGAATGCAGGTGGAAAGGCCAGGAATGGGATCCCTACCCTGCAGCCTGTGGAGGGAGCCCAGCCCTGCCAACGTGTTGAGTTTGACCCAGTGAAACTCATTTCATACTTTTGCTATCTAGAGCTGTACGATGGTAAATCTGTGTTGCTTATAGCCACTGCATTTGTGGTGACTTGTTACAGCAGCTGTAAGAATCTAATACAGACCTCATGGCTCTGTGGCTCTGGTCCTCTCTCCCCACCTCACTGGCCTTCTGTTCTTCAGGATCATGAAGAGAGAGGATGATGGGTGATAGCCATGGTTCCTTCCAGCTGAATCCTGGTGTGCTTGTGTGGACAGGCAGGGCTGTGGTTTCTGCCATGCGCACGGGTGCCAGGTCAAAAGGGGCGAGTGGGAGCTGAAATCCACCCCAGGGCTCTCTGAGCCAGCCCATGCCTCACGCAAGCCTGCAGCGGCCAGGAGGGCACTGGGTCTCCTACTCCTCCTCCATCCCCGCTCTTACAAAGGCCCCTCTAGTCACTGGTCTTACACCCATGGGGGTTGTGCCTGCCCTGAAAAGCCATATGTGCAGGAGGTGAGGTGGGGGGCATGGGAACATCCGTTCATTGTTTTTTTCCCTGCTTGCCAAGAGGGCAGAGTGACCAGAGGCCCTGGAGAGGGAGAGCTGGCTGCAGTGGGAAGAGTGGCTTTCGTTTTTGTTTTTGTTTTTGGTGCAGGGTCCTCTAGCCAGAGAGAGCCCTGCTTATTTTTATTTTTTGTTTTCCAATATATTTTTAATTTTAAAAAAAGAGATACTTAGATTACAAAAAATGTTACACACAAAAATATAGGGGATTCCCATATGCCCCACTCCCCACACTTCCCACCCTTCTTGACATTAACAACTTCTTTCATTAGTGTGGTACATTCATTGCAAATGATGAACACATTTGGAGCATTGCCACTAAGCACGGATGATGGTTTACATTGTCGTTTACACCCCCACTCAATTCTGTAGGTTATGGCAGGATATATAATGGCCTGAATCTGTCGTTGCAATGTCATTCAAGACCATTCCAAGTCCTGAAAATGCCCCCATATTATCTCTCTTTTTCCCTCTCCCTGCCTTCAGCACCTCCAGTAACCATTGTCACCACATCAATGACATATTTCTTTCATTTCTAGAATCACAATAAGTCTATAGTAGAATAGCAGTAAGTCTACTCTAGTCCATATTTTATCCCCCAATCCTGAGGATTCTGGGATGGTGATGCCCACTCCACCTCTAACTGAGAGGGCAGCTCAATCCCATATGGCTGATGGACGGGACTCTCTTGCTTGTTGTTGTAGACTCTCTCCGTTCCTTGGTGTGGTGGTTGTCCATCCTCACCTCTTTGTAAGTTGTCCTGGGTGAGTCCAATGGCCTGGAGAGCAGGTGTTGCAACTCCACTGAGGCTCAGGGCCCAGCTGGCTCATGGACAGCCCAGAGATTCAAGTCTCTTGGCCGTACACCTACCAACTCCAGCGCCAAGGTTTTCCCTTGGGCTCTTTGTCTTTTCGTCCAGATCTATGCCCTGAAGCCTCCTGCTCTGTGGGTCCCGAAAGAGCTCACTCAGGCAGGACCTTGCCCCTTCTCAGCTGAGTTTTGCGAGAGAGCTGGTGAGTACCCCCTTGAACTGACGCCATCCTGCTGTTTCCTCTCACGCAGCGGCCTCTAAAGACACGCTCCAGGGCAGCAGCGTGGGTGCTCCCCAGTCCCACAATCTCCTTGGGCCCATCGCTGAGGAAGGTCATTTGAAGGCCTCTCTCACCTAGAGGAGCCAGGCCCCTTGTGTGAAGCCAGTGGTTCTCAACGGGGGCTATTCTGTACACCCCATTTTCTAGGTCTGGGAACACTTTCAGTTGTCACATCTGGAGGTGGGTAGCGGCCGGGATGCTGCTAAACGGGCCTCAGTGCGCCGACGGCCCCCCGCAGCGAGGCACATGGGCCCGAGCGTCAGCAGCTGAGGCCTAAAGCACTCTCGCGGGGTTGAGCCAAGCACTACCCTTACTACCCGCCCCCACCCATCACTTTATTTATAAAGGGGAAAAAAATCTGTTATTTTTTCCAAGTGCATTTCCCCCTGTATCTTATCAAGAACCACCAAGTTCAGCACACTCTTGATTAGTCACTTCCATTAACAGTGTTTATTTTGGGGTTTGTGTTTATTTTTGAAACGTGGTCTCCTCCCCCCCACTCCCCCATCCTAACGCACTAGTGGGGGCTCACCAGCTTTCTAGCACAATCTCCTCCACGCTTTCCTGGGCCAATCATAAACCCAACAGGCCTCTCCCTGGGCACCGAAAAGCAGCAGCCCGCAGCTCCTGGAGGCTCTCTTAAAGCGGCAGGCGTCATTTCCCTCTTCTTCCTCGGACAGGCTTTCAACTCCTCTGTCAGACTCCATCGACCAACAGGCGGGTGACAGAGCAGAGAGCTGATTCCTCACTGCACGTTCCATGAAACCAAATGATTTCCGTGGTGTACTGCATCGAGTCAGAGGCCCAGAGGTTCCTGCCTCCACCCTCCCCTCACTGTGGCCTGGACGCGGGCTATATTTCAGTGTTTCTGACTCATCGGACAACTGATTTCTGTTCCTCCCCACCCACCCACCCAAATGGCACTTGGTGCTCCCTGCCCCAGTCAGAGGGATTTAAAGGATGACGGCTGCATAACAGGGAGCTCAGAGGGGATCTTAGCACATGTAGGCCCCTGTTCTGTGGGGCCGTCGCCACCCTCTCTGCTCCCTCTTCCCTGAGCTCCAGCCAGCCACACTGTCCAGGCACCCCTAGGGAACCCCTTAGACCTTCTACCCGGCAGGATTCTCCAGAGAAGTAGAACCAGCATGGCGTGCGCGTGTGCATTTTGAGATTTATTTTCAGGAATTGGTTCGTGTGGTTGTGGCATCTGATCAGTTTGAAAGCTGCAGGGCAGGCTGGCGGTTCCAGCAAGAGATGACGTTGCTGCCGGAGGCAGAATTTCTTCTTCCCTGAGAAACCTCAGTGTTCAAGGCCTTCAGCCGATTGGATGAGTCCTGCCCCCATAACTGAGGGCGATTTCCCTTACTTCAAGGCAGTTGATGGTGGATATTAAGCTACATCTGCCAACTACCTTCCTGGCAACATCTGGGGTAGTGCTGGGCCCAACAGCTGGACGCCGTAGCCCAGCCACGTTGACGTTTGAAGTCCACCACCCTAGCCACGGCGTCCTTCTCCAGCCTGGTTGGTCTTAGCTCCAGCCTTGGAAATAAGCGCTGGCTCGCGGATGCCCTGTGGCAGGCAAGTGACACCAGAGGCCCAGAGCACCCTTGTCCCCTTCCTGGGACATTTATTTGAATGCCACCAGGGAGTGGGTTTCTTGGGGGTATTTATTAGTTTAAACATGGGTGGTTCCTACAGAGGAGGGTGTCTGGTTTCAAGACTGGAGGACCAGTGCAAACAGTTACGGAGAGTGGGTGGTCTGGGTGAATAGTGAGCAAGGGCGGGAGTGAAAAAAAATGTTGATGTGTGACCTTATTCGCGGCCTACTTATCTCTGTCTGAAAAACAGAGTGACTTGGAGGTTGTGGATATTGAGATATAGATGGCCTGTGTGCTGTCGAAAAGCGGGATTGGACATCGCTGGGCAGTTATTTAAGGATGATAACGCCGACGAGTTTAGCCTGAGGGCTTCACCGTGGGCAGGAGAAGAAGGTGCTGGCTGGACTGGTTATAGCGGCAGCCCCGCCCCAGAGATTCTGGGAGATTTCTCAGAAGTTGGGTGCCATGGTGGAATGGTCAGGCTCTCTCTTTCCCAGAAGAGCTGGCACTGTTGGCCAGGATGAATGAACCTGCCTTGTGTCCTTGGCTTCTCCTTCTTCTGGGTTGAACTAGCCAGAAAAGAAATCCCCTGATTGGTTTGGGGGTTCATACCAGCCCCAACTGACAGGGCCTGAGATTCTTTATGAGGAGGGCAGCACTCAAAAGCAATCCTGGATGGGGTTCAACCAGAGGTAGGGGTGAAATAATAACCCTTTGGCTGACGGTGTTTCAAAGCCAGGAAGCAATGGCAATGTAGCATCCTGTCCCTAAGGTCCCTCCTCAAACCTGAATATGCACAGGAACCCCCCGGGGAGCCTTTAACATGCACTTCTGGCTCCGGGGTCTGGGGTGGGCCCTGAGGTTCTGCACGTCTCATGAGCTGCCAGGTGTGGCTGGTGCTGATGCTTCTTGGAGAGCAGGAAGGAAGGGAGGGAGGAAGGAGCTGACTTTCCCTTGTTCTTTCCGTCTATCTGGGTACAGTCTGGGCAATGAGCTTTTACAAGCTGCCCCGATGAGTCCAGTGAGCAATCACTGATTTAATCTCAAGCAGTGAATCCATGTATTATTAAATTATAGGAAATGAAATTTAGCACATGAATACACTGCTGACCTGCATCACTCAGGCATGTAGGGGAAGTGGCTTTTCCAATAATAGCGAAAGGCTGAAAGCCACCTCGCCTCCATTCGCCTTCATTCCCGTCATCACGAGAACCATGTACAAGCAGCCTTGCTTCAGGGTCACCTTATAGTCATTATTGCATTTAATCATCCCAGTAACCTGGTAAGGCAGATGAGGACATTGCACTTGAATGAATTAAGTGACTTGCCCAAGGTGATGCAGCTAATACGTCTTGGGCAGAGATTTGAACTTGGCCTGCCTGACGTCAAAGCCCCTCCTGTTTAACTTTTATGTTCTGTCAGTTTCATGATCTGCTGCAGGGGTTTTGAAAGCTTCAGCCCGTGGGCCGAGTCTGGGCAGCCGTCTGTTTTTGTAAATAAAGTTTTACTGGAACGCAGCCGCGCCCACTCATTTGTGTACTGTCGGTGGCTGCTTTCCTGCTACCAGGGCAGTGTGGAATAGTTGCAGAGACCATACAGCCTGCGAGCTGAAAATAGTTACTATCTGGATCTTCACAGAAAAAGTTTGCCAGCCTTGGATGAATGAGCGAGGCAACTGCAAAGAGCAAGGTGCAGTCTTCAGCCGTGCGCGAGCGAAAGGAATAGGCCCAAGCGGGGGCCGAGCTCGAGCCCGCGGTTCCTGAAGCTCTGGTTTGTGCTTGGATTTTTTAATCCAATCTCGTGGCCCACGTTTCACTCCAGGGTTACTTCTTTCCTCTACACATATTTTATTCTGATGCCAAAATTTCTGATCTGTTTTCTTAAGAGCAGGAGGTCTTGATCCCAAAGCCAGGGCAGTCCCACAGCTCTCCGTGGAGTGGGGTGAGCGAGGCCAGCTGCCGGCCTCCTTCCGCTCCGGCACGGTGGGAGGCCCGCGCGGAGAGGCCGGAGCCCCACTGCTCCTGGGCGGGTGTCGGCAGGAAGAAGCTTCCATCCCAGCCGGTCAGCAGCATCCACTGAGAAACCCTATCCAGAGGCGAGCGGAGAGCCGGGGAAGGAAATGCCAATCAATCCATCAAAGCCCCGCCCTCCCGTGGCTTCTAGCCGGGAGCCGGTCCGCGTGTCCTTGACCACCCCCGGGGGGCGAGGCGAGGGCACGCAGGGGGAAGAGCATTTGGTAATGATTCTAGATTTCCTGTTTGGTTTCTGTGCAGGGGGGCTTTGGGATCTGCTAACTCGTACTATATGTGCACACATACATATTGCATTCCTCCTTTTCTCCTCAGTCTTTTCTCATTGCTACTTTTTCTCCTCCAGGGCTTGTTTGGGTTTTTCTGGCATTTTTTTATTTTTCATTGGGGGAGAGGCAGAGCAAGGGGCAAATCTGCAGCCCCTTTCGGGAAAACGTGGGGATAGGGGGGAGAGGCCAGACCTCCGGCCTCCATTCCGGGGTTGGGTTTGTGTGCTTCCCGGATTCTCTCCTCCTGAGCATGTGGAAGCCGTGAAGAGCCTGCTTAGGTGAACAAACATTTACGTAGCGCTTACTGTGTGCACCAAGGCACAAAAACCCCAGTCTTGCCTTCTCAGAGGTCAGAGATGGGAGAGGGAGGCACAGGGAAGGACCTGACTTCAGAAAAGTCTGACCAGCGGAGGCGACGTGGCACGGACCGTCCAGGCGGGCGTTTTGGACTGGCCCGGGCCCTTTCTCCTCTGGGCAGGACAGTGCCAGTGTCATCTAAGATGGCGGTGGCACGTCTCACCAAACAGCGTCATCCAAGATGGCGGTAGCACTTCTCACCAAACAGCGTCACCCAAGATGGCGGTGGCACATTTCGCCAAACAATATAATAAAGCCGGGGGTGGTTGCTGAGTCCCTCGCAGCACTGCCCTGGGTCTGCAGCCTCCTGTCCCGAAGCAGGCCTGGGCCACCCGGGGCAGCCACCGTTGGCTCCACAGAGTGCAAGCCCTACTTCTAGGGGTGTGTGGGGGCGTGTGGGGGGACGGGGGACCGCATGCTAGAATCCTGGGGTTGCCGCGGCCTCTGGGGAAGCCGGGATCCCAGGGCGAAGGAGCCTGCACTCCAGGGACCTGGAGGCCACCTGCCTTCTTCGCTTTAAACAAGGACTTTGATCCCTCCGATGGGGAGAAAAGCGAGCTCTCCCTTTTCAGCACCTTTCAATATCCTTCCTCCTGGTGGTGCGGCCCCGCTGCCTCCTCACCCTGGAGGAGACAGGATGTGTTTCCCGCTGGGACTTTCTCTTCCAGATTTGGGCTGAGAGTGAGTCGAGCTCCCCCCAGCCGACCGACCCGGGCTGGACCTGCCTGTCTCGGGTTGCACCTGGAAACATCAGGTGGTGGCGGGGAGGAAGGACACTGAGTCCTCACTGCCTCCACCTTGGCGCGGCTGCCTGCTGGTAACAGCTCCGGGCCGGGGCTTGGCTGTGGCGGAGCCCTGGGTGGCCCAGTGCCCCCGGCTGCAATCTGGTCTGCCCTGCACATGCCCGTCGCTTTCTGAATCTCCCTGCAGCGTGCAGCCATCGCCGCTAGGATTTCAAGCTGGGGGAGGGGGTACTGGCTTATGGCCCCTTCCCTTTGGCATCTCGCTCCTTTTCCTTCCATACCCCTCCCACCCACGATCCAAAAGCTAAGTGGTAAAAATCTTGAGCGAGATGATATGATGCTAGCGTTTTTAATTTGTGTGTGAACTCTCCACCGAAAGCTTTTTAGAGTTGGTAAAACCTGGGCAGCCTGTGAACTCCCTGAACTGAGGGGAGGGCAGAAAAATAAACAGAGGGCTCCTGTGATGAAAAGCAAACGCCAAGTCAGGACTCCCATCCGTTTGTAACACACCGTGGAGCCTTTTGAAAACGCCCCAAGCCTGACAGCACTTCCCCAGACAAATCGCTTGCGGTGACTCCGTCAATCGCTGTGGAGCCGCGGGACAGGTGTTCTCTGTTTCACACTTGAAAGAGTCCAGCAAAGCTGGGTGCAAAAGAATTTTCTCAAAGTGCTGGGCTTCCTTCTCTCCCACCCCCATAAATTAAAGGATCTCAGAAATAACTGGATTTCTCATTGTTTTCCAATCCATCAGCTTTTTTTTTCTGGATTTTTCCATTCATGCAGACTCCCATTCCTTGCTCTAATCTTGTGTAAAGGAATGGTGCATTTTATCATTCTTTTTGAAACTCTGGAAAATTCAGACATGTATGTATATGTGTGTACAAATATATATCTACATGCAATACCTAATGTATAAGGAATTTTACAAAAGAGAAAGGCCCCATTATAAAATAATAGCTAGCTCCTTAATACACGTGTCTATGTGCGCACGCACACACACGCACACACACACCCTGTGCCAGGCAGGGTGACCAACTTGTCCTGGTTTGCCCAGGACTGTCCCAGTTTTAAACTGCCAAGTCCTATGTCCTGGGTCTCCCCGCAGATATGGCCAAATTGAGAGGGTGGCTCTCCAGTGCCAGGCCTTTTAAATCCCTAATCCCTATGACACTGCAAATTAGATGATGTTTTTTCAGATAAGCAAACTGAGATGGAGATGCTGCGTGACCTGCCCAAGGTCAAACACAAAGTAAGTGACGGAGGCAAGTCTTGCTCTTAGACCGAACTCTAGCACCCTGTGTTTTCCGTCAGGACACCTTGGACCTGGCAAATACAGACAGGTGAAAGCTTTGTTCAAGGTCTAGAATGACCAGTGGCTACTTAGAGGTCGGATGTAATCCTCTTTGGAAAGGGAGGAAGAGGTTAAGAAGAGAAGACTGCTGCAGCTCAGGCAGCTCAGAGAGCTCCACCTTCAGGTTGTAAGAAGGGTCAGGGAGCACCAGCCTCAGTTCACCTGAAACTCCTCCACTTGCCCTGGTGTTTCCAACCCTCTCCTCACTGCCTGTTAGCCCCCGTGCAGTGGTGGAGGATGTTATAACTGGAGGAAGTGAGAGTGGGGATATGGGATTTGTTGAGAACTCCCCTCCGAGTACAGACTGACCTTCCTCTCCCTCTTGTCACCCCCTTCTCCTCGCCCATCTCTTCTGCTCCCCCAAAGGCTTCCAGACAGGTTTCGCTTGCCTCTAGCCCAGAGCTGCCGGGCTTGTGAAGAGGCGACTGAGCAGAAGGATCCAGAGCTAATGACTGTTTTCTCTTTTGCTGGCCCTACAGCTCTGCCAAGCTGGGATTCTTCCCAGTCCTCGGGTCTCTAATCCTCTGCTGGTACCTGGAGGTGTCCCAGGCACAGATCCCACCTTGCTTATTATCACGGGGCCCTTCCGAAAATTCTCACTGCCGTCTGTCCTACCCCTTCTGCCACACAGCTGCCTTCTGGGTCAAGTGCTGTGACCCCGCCTGGAACAGGCATGGGTGGGTTTCACCTGGTCTCAGAGTCGAGCAGAAGAAACCAGGTCGGGCCATCCAGCCCAGAGGCAGTGAGAGCCAGGCTTGCCCGGCCCTTTCGAGAGAAGAGGGGGCCAGCGGAATCAGCCAAGGGAGCCTGGCCCTGGGTCGTGTTCCTTTCCCTTGTCCAGGCAGCTGGGCAGGGCTCCCCGGCACCCCCGGGCCCAGCCCCAGCTGCCCCCCAGCCCGTTCCCATTGAAATAATCACAGGCGTAAGCCTGGCCTGGGCTGCGTTGCCGTGCCAACTGCCCTGATTTCCTTTAATCCCAGTGTTCCTTCCTCAGGGGACCTCCCCCGGCCCCCGCTCTCCCCCGCAACGTGTTTTAATTGTAATAATTCCTGGGTTTTCGGGAGGTAATGACCGTGTGGGGAGCTGGCACTGGCCTGGCTCCACCCGAGAGCTGCCCGCCCGGCGGCGCCAGGCCGCCCTGCGCCTCCCAGCAGGGGCTCTTGGGAAGCCCAGGGCAGGCTCTTGGGCAGGGTCTGCCTAGGGGTCTGCGGCCCCTTTGCTAATGAACACAAGCCAGGGGGGCCCTGGCCCTGCAGGGTTTATGTCCCGAGGACATTTTATGGCACAGCACTCCTCAACCCCCATCTCCACGCTCTCCCCGCCTCCGCGCACACCTTGGAGGGAGCGCAGCCAGCTGGCCCGCCCTGGGCAGGGACCCCAGCCCCTGGGCAGATGCTGGCTCTGCATGTGCAACGCAGGCAGGGCTTCCCGTCTGCAGCCGTCTTTGCCTACGGATCCTGGTAGGACCACGTTTTACAGAACCCTTTAATTAGGAAAAGAAACCTTTTAGCCTTTTTCAAATAAAAGTAACTCAGAAATCCAGAAGACACAGAAAAGCTTCCAGAAATAAAGAGAAACGGTCCACAATTCCACAGCCCCGAGTGTTACATGGACTCTGGAAGTGGGGCGCCATCCGGGCATTTCTAGGATGCTCCTCGCCACCAGCCCTTCGCACACACGTTCATGGGCAGATCAAACACTCACGGCCCCCATGACAATGCGGATTCTGAGGCAGCAGGTCTAGGCGATGGGGGTGGCTGGGAGCCTGTGTTTCCACGCAGCTCCCAGAGGCCCACGCTGCCCGGCTGTGCATTTTCCTCGGGAGGTCTAGGGCAGCACTGCCCAGTGGAACTTTCTGGGGTGATGGAGGTGTCCTCCGCTTGTGCTGTCTGATGGAGTAGCCGCTAGACACAGGTGGCTCTTGAGCAGCTGAAATGTGGCCGGTGCAACCGAGGAAGAGGACTTTTAAGTTTCGTTTCACATCAATTCACTCAAGCCACAGTTGGCACGTGTAGACTGGTGGCTGCCATATTGGGAGGCCCGGGTCTTGGCTTGGCTTGGACTCTGTGAAGGGGAGCTCAGCCCCTGTCATTGTGGGGCCTGAACCTGCCACCTGGACCCTTTTCCCCACTGACCCTCCACTGGGAAGCCCCAGCTACTTTGCCCTCTACTGGCCGTGCCTCCATCTGGGTTGTGTCCTGGGAGTGAGCCTGGGATCCAGTGGCCTGGCTTAGAACTGAGAACCTAAAATCTGGCCAAGGCTCCCAGAGGCCTGTGCAAGCCCAGCTCTTCTGGCAAGTCGGTTCCATTCAAAGCGAGGCTGCGGTGGTTGGGGCTGCTCGTGCCTATCGAACCCTGCCTTCGGATAACATCAAGAGACAGTTTTTTGGTTGATGGAATAATGCCACAGAAGCCGGTGGTCCACGTTCATGTCTACCAAAGCTCTCCGGGGCCATGCCTTCCCATTCGCATACTGAAATATTAGATGTGCAGTTGGGAGTCCAACAGCAAAATATTTCTGAAATTGTGTGTGTTTTTTTTCTTCTAATTTAATGTGCCAGACAAGCCTCCCTGTAATTAAAACCAGAAACAAGGACCAGACTTAGACAGAGATTTGAAGGCTATAAAATTCTAGGACAGGTTTATGTAAAGCAATTAAAAAGGGAGTTAAAAATTGTTAAAAAATTAAACACTAATTACTTTTTTTTCTCCTCTCATTTCTGCTGAGCTCTTTTGGCCATGGAGCTCGAAGAAAGATATAAAAAGGAGAAAGTTTTGCTTTGTTGCTGTAAATCATGTTCAGCAAATGCTTCTCTGCATTTTGCAGCCGATCCCATCTGCTGTCAATTAGCCTAAATCATGCCTTTTCAATTAAACTGGCTTAGGGAAGTCTGGTAGCAAAACGGGTGTGTGCGCGCGAGGAGGGGGTGAGTGCGGTGGCTGTGGGGGGTAGGAGAAAGGTGAAGCCTGATTTCAGGCTGTGAGGTGGAAATATCTTTTAAAAGGTGTGATCCCATTTTAGTGTTTTCCATATAAAATGGGGTATTATTTGCCGTACTGTGGGGAGCAGTGAAGGTGGAGGCAAAGTTGAGGAGGTGAGCCTGGAGAGTTGGAAGTGAATTAATTCTTGCCAGCCCCAGCTCGGGGGTAAGGCACATGCTGGTTGAGCCTGGTCAGTGACCATGGCCTTGGCCGGGGGCTGCAGGGGTGGTGGTGGGGGGGTCTCAGACCACCGTGTTATGGGTCTCGAAGGAGGGGCGGGAAGAAATGGCTACAACGTGGGTACCTTGGAGAGAAGACGTTCCTGGAGGGGCAGTGGGTTAAGTATTAGAACGGGATGATGGGATGGGGCTGCCAGGTGCATTCTTGCAGAGGCCAGTGTGGAAGGAGGGGGAGGGCAAGCTGCTGCTGTCCTTAGAAATAAGGCGAACTTTCCAGGCTCTGGGTTGACCTTGGTGTGGTCCAGGCAGTGGGTGACAGGGGATTCCAGTCTCTAGGAACTTTATGGGGGTTTCTGCGTCTGACCCTATGTTCCTTTTTAGAGTCTCCTAATGTCATGGGCTCCAGCAGAGGGGAAGGCCAAGTTGAGAAGTTGCCCACCCAGGGCCATTGAGCTGAGGAGCCCTTGGACTGGAGTTTTTGTGCCTTTGAATGTGGCGCCCTGCGGTGCTCATTTGCCTTCCTTTGTCTTCCCAAACTTTCCCAGCTCCAGGTTTGTCAGGTGGGGCCTCACCTAGGTGCAGAGACTTGGGGAAGTTCAGCCTGGTAATTTGGGGCGCTTTCCTAGGAGTTCACTTCCCCCTTTCTCTCCCGTGGAGAAGAAAGGCCTGTTTGTCTTTACTCAAGGAGGAATGAGGAATTTGTCTTCTCTCCCCACCCCCACCCTTATTCACAGTGGGAGGGGTGGGAGGGAGATGAAGTGTGTGGTCCCCTGACCATCAGGGTGTTTATTTTAAATCTCCTCGCCTGCTAGTCTCAGCTCCCTGAGTGCTAAGCACCCTGCTGGAAGACATGCTCCTGGGCTAGGATCTGCAGGAGGAGGGCTGGTGGTGAAGGAAGGTTCTTTGATAGAAGCTGGGTCTTTGCGATCAGCTTGGGGTCACATGGCTGATGATATGCACAAGGGCTGAAATTTCTCGAGTAGTTATGATGTTTCAGCACTGGGTCCAAAAATTTTAGGTGGAATCCCTCATTTTGTCCTCGCGGTGGGGGACACTTCGTAGCCTTATTTTGCATAGGAGGGAACTAAGTCACAGAGAAGTTAAGACATTGGCCCAAGGTCTCACAACTCCTAAGTGGCAGAGCTAGGATTCAAACCCTGACGGAAGCCCCAGCCCTGCGCCCCTGATCCCACAGCACCCTGCCTCTCACACTGGATGGCCTTTGAGAGCCTCAGTGCTGCCTGCTTCTGTGCTCCTGGGTCAGTATTTAGGGGTGAGGGTGGTCTTTGGAGGCCACTCTTGGAACTGTCAGGCAGGCTCTTTTATCAAAAGTCTTGGGTATGACTTTGAGTTGGACACACCTGGATTCACAACCCAGCTGTGCCATTTGCCACGTGAGTAACCACCAGCAAGTCCCTTAGTGTCTTGGTCATCTGCCAAAGAAGTTTAAGCCCAACCTCCCTGGAAGGGTGACGTTTTCCACGTGCTGGGTGTCCTCGGCATGGAGAATGCGCTCCAGGCATGCGAGGGTCCCTGCCTTCCTTCTTGGTGGCCTGATTCCATGAAGCTCGACCTGGCTTCCTCCTGGCCCTGGGCCTGATATTTCCTGCAGGATACAGTTCCAGGTCTCAGTCCATGTGATTCGCTTCAAACGAGACCTGGGTGGGACACTGTCCGCAGAGCAGGTCAGCACCCTTTCAGACTGGGCCAGGAGGTCCAGTCCAGGGGCTCCGCCGTGCTGGGCCCTCCTGTCCACAGGACAGGCTGCCTCTGGCCCCCGAGGGCCTGCCCTCTGTGCAGCTGGAGGGAAAGGTGCCCCTTGGGTTAAGTCTGACGCAGCCCCTGTTCTTGGTCAGCAGCTCCTTCTGGCTGCCTGGCACCCCACAGGTTGGAGTTGGGAGAAGGGAAGGGCCATCTGGCCGTGCTCCAGCGCCAGCCAGCAGCCCCACTGGGTAGGTGCGCTTGCCCCAAACCCCGTTAATCTGATGGGTGAGTGTAGTCAGCCATGGGCAGAGCTTCCAGAGGCCTCCACCAAGCCCAGCACCACGGCTCCCAGGACCTCTGAAAGGGGGTGCAGAAGTGGCCTCCTGCCTCCAGGAGCTGGACAGACATGGAATGTGGGACCTGATGACATGGGTGCTTCAGTTGGATGCACAAAGGTGCAACCTTGGGAGGTCCTCCTGCATCTCTGGAAAGAGTCAGGTGAAGGTGGGCCAAGCTCGGGTGCCCACGCTGCAGGTGCTGCTTTCATCCTGTTGTGGACTCACCGTCCTCCTCCTCCCCTGGGCCCCAAGCAGAAGCATTCTGGAAGCTGAGCCAGACTGCTTGCCTTGTCGAGTGTTGTCCCAGCTCTCAGCCAGCCTCTTCCTATCCTCCCCCAATCTCCTGGTTTTAGAGCCATTTGAAAAGTTTTTCTATCTGGGGAGGGGGGGGGGGATGGGGAGGGAATGGCAGGTGGAGTGGGATGGAAGAGAGGCTTGTGTCCAGGCAAAAGCACATGGTCGGGAAAGCATGGACTTTGGGTCAGATGAACTAGACTCTGACCTCAGCTCCATCACTGATGGGCTGGGCACCTTTAGGCAAGTTACTTAGCCTCTCTGAGCCTTCGTAAACGGAAGACAAACAATCCTTTCCAATGTGGTTGCCCAGCTGATCTGAATGAATCTATGTACGTGGGACAAATACGCAGTGAGTTCTGTGTCCTGCCTGTCCCTCCTCCCCACCACAAATAAGTTGGTGCTTTGCTCCCGCCCACCTGTGGTCACACAGCCAGGGTTCCACGGGACCCCAGGGAGCTGAGTAACCGGGACGTGTGCGCTCCTCCCTGAGGAGGGCCGGGCCCCGGGCCGGGCTGCCACGCTCCCTGTCCTGCAGTGAGTCACGGGGTGGCCAGCCGGGTGCCCCGCGCGGCCGGCTGGGAGGTGCCCCTTGCCTCGGTGCAGACGCATTCCCTGGGCACAGCTGAGCCTTAATGTGACTGTGGAGAGGCGGCTGGCGTCTGGAATAACACCACGGGCCTTGAGGTTTGCTGTGTCTCATCATCCGGGAGGGTGGCCAAGCCGAGCCGGCCTCTCGCCCTCCGGGGGGCCTGGACAGCGGCCCTTTGGTGGCTTATCTGCCACTCCCCGTGGTCCTGCCACCGCAGGCCACTCCCGGCCTCCCCCTTCCAGCCACCGCGCCCCCTTCACTGAGGACGGTCCCCATTAGAGCGCTCCCTACTGCCGCAGCCTCCTGGCTGTAAGGAAGCCCTACCTCCAACCCGGGAGGACGGACCGGCTATGGACTTGGGCAGCATAGAGGCCCTGTAAGATTCCTGGGCAACTGGACCTACCGGCATTAATTTGCATGAGAGTTTCTGCCCCGTTAGTCCAGCCCAAGCTGACTCAGCATTGCCCCGGTAGGAAACAGCATCTGAGCCAGTTTTAAGAATTCCCCTCCAACATCACCTCCTCCAGGGAGCCTTCCTTGATCCGTTAGGCTAGATTACTTTACACGCTTTTTAAATTTTTTTCACATTTACACTGTTCTTCTCTATCAGCCAACTTGAATAAGAATTGTTTCATATGTCTCTTGCGCTAAATCACGAGCTCCTGGGAGGCACAGGCTCCATGTCCCGGAGCTCCCGGGAGATGCTGCTGGCTGCCTCGGGGCGAGGAATCCAAACCCAAGGCAGGCTCAGAAGCCACGTGGCGGCACCAATGCCCAGTTTCTGGAATGTGGAGAGATGGGGGCTTAGTCTGGCCAAAATGCAGCTCTGCCTGCCAGCCGGGGACAGGGGGGTCGGCGTGGGAGAGAGGAGCGGATGGGCAGGGCGGCCGCGCCTCCGAGCCCGGCTGCCGTGAGTCAGGGCTCCTCGGCTCAGTTAAAGGGCAGAAGTGAGACGCACGGCTCGAGTTACCAGGTCTCGGACACAGGAACCCTGTTTTGGAGTCGAGAGCCTGAGTAAGCTGAGCTCTTCTGCCAGCAGGCCTGCGCCTGTGTTTTTCTGATTTCTGAAGTGGAGAATTTGAGCTGGTACCTCTCTCATGAGGTTCAGTCCGTGTATATGTGACTCATTGATAGTAGTCGAAAGAGGGACTTCTCTTGAGTCTAGAGGCCTGCAGCTAGTGAAGGCTACATTGCTGTGTGGTTTTGGGGAAGTCCCTTAACTGTTCTGTGCCTCACCTGCTTATTACGATTGGAGTATTCGGCCTCTTGCACCTTCCAGAGTTGTGATGACAGTAAAGTCAGATGATAAATATTTGAAAGTCATCTCCCCAGAATGCTCTAGAAATGTCGAGTGCTGTTGGTATTTTTTCAAATGGGGGCCAGTGAGGCTCAAGTGAGTTCAGTCCTAAGCCCACCTTCCCTAAGCCCCCTTCCACCTTTAGCTGGGCTCTCTGGAACTTTCTCTCAGTCAGGAAGTTGGTTTTGCTTGGCTGTGTTGTTTGCTTTGGCTTCTGAAGTGCGGCCCGTATGGGTCATCCAGGAAGCTGGGACACAGATAGCTGGTGACCCGCCTATGATTTCTCTGCAGAAAGTGGGTAGACTTGATGTTTAGCGAAAACTTGTGGTGCCATTGCCCCCCGCTAGCTTCTCCTGGGAAAGGCCTGCTGGTCCAGGCCCCAGGGGCCTCTGGGCCCTTAGAGCTGGGCCAAGTTACTGTTGAATCTGTGACAAAACCCGTTTCCTAGTTCGTTCCCACCTAACCCTGATCGGCGGTCACGTAATTTCAGGCAAGCCAAGCCCTATCTCCCCAGAGCCCACTGATGTAGCCAAAACCCTCAATTTTAGAGTATTGTAGATGATTTATAAAGAAATATCACTTTGTACATTCAACTTGAGCATACATTATAGATGAAGCTATAGAAGGAGATGATGGGTAAATTAACATAAAAATGATGACCAACGGGGCTATGGTTTGTCTCAAGGCCTGAGAAACATGAAATTGGCCAAAAAATATAATGTAGCAGGGGGGTTCCATGGCTGTTTTCAGAACCTGGTAGCCCCTAGGTGCTTTTATTTTTTGGAGGCCCCACCCTTCATCCTATCCAAATATATCCACACCCCACATTAAATATAATTTGGGGGGGGGAAATGAAGTCATATTTATAGTTTTTATAACTTTGAGATTTAAGAAAAATGATCTATTCATGGGATTTAAACTTCGTTATATTCCTTCATAGCTATTTCAGAATGGAGTTAACCTTGCTGACCCATTAGCAAGGTTATTGTGTGAATGTGTATCGAAACATTAAGTAAAAATAGAATTCACAGTTCTGTGCATTCTGGAGTCTGTTTGTATATTAGTATATATAATGTTATATATATATTAAGTTTTTGGGGTTTTTTTGCTGTTTTAAGTTTTCAGTGCCTCTAGGCTTTGAGCAGTGTCTCTATTTTCTTAAGAAAGAAAAATGTCTTGCTCGTATTAGCAAGTTGGAGTTCTGGCTTTGTTGAACTATTTGGGGACTGTGTGCTCCCCCTGAGCCTCACCTTCTCCATCTATACATGGGGCTAACTTCCTCCCACCATTTCCCGTGTGTGTTGAGAAGATTAACTGAGATAAGGAATAAAAGTACACAGTCCAGTGCCTGACGTCTATGTAGAAAGTCATTTGGTTAAAAATATTAACATGAAAAAACCACAAATACAAATGACATAAGACCCTACAGTTTGACTTTAATTTGGATGATTTTTTTCCTATTTGCTTGTAAGGTCCTGAAAGCTCAGTTATTAAAAAAAAAAAAAAAAAAGGGAAACGGATGTGGTGCTCAACCAATTGGACTCCCATCTACCATATGGGAGGTCCAGGGTTTGATGCCCAGGGCTTCTGGTGAAGGCAAGCTGGGTGGCGAGCTGGCCCACATGGAGTGCCAGCCCACACGGGAATGCGACCCCGTGCAGCAGTGCCTCCCTGCGTGGGAATGCCGCCCAGCACTGGAAAGCCACCCCACACAGGAGTGCCGGTGTAGCAAGATGACGCAAGACACACAGAGGAGAGAAAATATGATGACATAGCAGAACAGGGAGTCGAGGTGGCTCAAGAGAGTAATCACTTTTCTCCCACTCCAGAAGGTCCCAGGATCAGTTGCCAGAGCTGCCTAATGAGAATAAATAAAATCTTTTTTTTTTTTAAAGTTAATTATCAAGAATTTCATTCATGAAGAATTCAGAGTGTCTTAGAATTACCACTGAATTTTCTATGATGAAAGGGTTAGCCCAGGGAACTAATGATTTAATGAGATAAACAACATTTGCTGGAGAGGAAGAGGCTTGGGTCTAGAGAGGGAGCTAGCTTTTCCAGCCGTTAGATGCCTCCACTTGGAAACAATTAGGCTGTTAATTGGGGCGGGTTCTTATCAGATGCTGCAACCCCTCTCAGCCCAGGTACTATGTACTTGAAAGTCGTGCAAGCACCCCTCTCTTGGGCAGCTTCCTATAGCTAAGGCTTTTGCCTAATTCAGACCAGCCTTGCTCATTGAGCCTGACCTTGGAGGCTGTGCAGAGGTGGGGCCTGATGGGTGTCACGGAAGTCCCCAGGAGGCCTTTCCCGAAGCCCGTGATGGACGCGCGTGGCATGAGTCATGCCCGTCTGACTCCAGGTAGCTTACCCAGCACGATATTTGGCAGTCATATTTCTTGTTGTTCTAATTGGAAGGGCAAAGAGGTGGATTGATTGATGGGAAGCTGCAAGCTGGAAAATCGTGGGCACTGCAGAGGAAATGCTTCCAGCTGGAGGCAGCCACGCTCGCTGGGTCACATTCTGCTCTGAGGCCACGTGCCTCGGTTGTCCCTTGCGTGCACATTGTCCTCGTGATGGTGCAGAAAGCATCGAGATTTAGGACACCAAAATTCGAGCCTCCGTGCTGTTCCTAATAAGCTGTGTGACTTCAGCTAAGTCACGATGGCTATGGATTAGTTAGGGTTTACTACATATTGAGTTCAATAAGAATGATAGATTGGGGGAAATTAGATACTTTCAAAGAATGAGCTTTAAATTAATGAGGTTTTATTTGACTTTATTGTCTGGTTAAAGGAGTGAATGTGAGCTGGATAATATCTTGTTCGGCAGATTCCCAGATGGTTAAACAACCATATCCAAGGAATCCATCAAAAGCTCATTTTGAATCATAGTTGTACTACAGAGCCCTCCATCCTGGCCTCGATTTCGATCTGTGATTTGACTGCAGATCAAGAGAGGCGAAAGATGCCGCTAGGCTGGGAGCAAAGCCCATGTGATGGATGCAAGCGTCAGGGTCCCTGATAATCTCCCCAGACTCAAACACTCAGCCAAAACCAACAAGATGGAAGACTTTCAACTATTGCTGTTCAATTTCATGTGGTTTCAAATTCAGAAGCACAAGCACTAGATTAGAGAGCCCTCCGTTGGCAGCAGTTCACATGAAAGAGAGCTGGGGGTTTTAGTTGACCACAAGCATAATATGATCCAACAGTGTGACTGTTGCTAAAAATGCTAAAGTGCTCGTAGGCTGCCTCAGTGGACATATGGTGTCCAGATCCAGGGAGGTGATGTTGCAGGGTCCTCTGGCCTCATCTGGCCACGTCTGGAGGAGTAGGCCTCACCTTTGAAGACAAAGACGGTAACCCTGAGAGGCATCCGACTGGGAGCCATTTCAGTGGAGGAACATTTGAAGCCATTGAAGCGGATGAACTGGCAGGGTAGCGACCAACCAGATGCTCACCAGTCTCACATCCACTTCTTGGTACACAGCAAGTCCCCAGCTCCCAGCCTCCCTGCAGTTAGTTTGTGACTCGCTTCTTGCTTAGCGTAGAGCAGTGGAGCTGTTGTCCTTCGTTTCCAGCCTTGCCCTGTAAAATATCCTCCATGATGCTGCACACTTGCTCTTTTTTGTCATTTGTCCTAGAAAATGGCAGAATGGCAAGATCAAAGGAGCTGGGATCCCTGAATCCTTTGGAATCCCACTTGGAAGGCTTCATACCAAACCTCTATTTGTTCTTTAACAAAGATGCGAAATAAATCATTATCGTGTTAAACCACTGAGATTCGGGGAGGGGCCTTTTTTTTTTTTAATTTACAGCAGCTAGCATGAATTATCCTGATGACTCCTATACAGAGATGGAAGAGGAAATCAAAGGAAGACACAGGACGACACACTAATCTGTACTCTAAGTACACCACTGAAGTGTCCTTCAAAGAATGAAAAATATTTCTGGGGAAATGGCTCCCATACCTCCAAATACCTGTTCTAGTAATTTTTTTTTCAGTTGTTCTCATCAGATCTCCCTCACTTGCTTGGTTTTTAACCTTGGCTAGTTAACTTACCATACCACGTCTCAGTTTCTTTATCCATAGAAAGGGTGTAATACAGTTATCTACCTCCTGGAGCTGCGGTGATGGTTGAGTGACTCAACCAAACAGCATGCAACAGTGCCTGGCACACAAAGTGTTCAATATGTTTTCGTTTTTGGTTTTCTTTTTAAGGGGCTGAAGAAGGACCTCACTCAAGTCTTTTTGGAAGGTTCCGCCGATCAAGTTCCCCACAACTGAGAAAAAGAAAAGATTTTGGTCTTTCCAGAGGTGGTGTGTGCGTCCAGATCCCCCCTCCCCTGGAATTCCCTGGATGGGGTGTGGGTGATGGCAGGGACTCCTGCAGGGGCTGGGGTGGTGGGTTGGAGGGAACTGGATGTTCAAGTGCGGGGGCGGGAGGGGGGTGCATGAGAGCTGGTGGAGGTCCAGCCTTGAACGTGGCATTTTGAAGTGGAAGGAGTCACTGCCTAGGGTGGCTGTCGCCTGGAGCATGGGGACCAGACCTTCCCCTGTGGACCGGGGAGACTATGGGTGAAAGGAACATTCCAAGGAAGGCAGGGACGGTCAGCCTGGGGCACATAAGTTCACAGCTCTAGGAGACTGTGCTGCTGGGGCAAGGGCCCTGTGTTCTCCTGTGACCCTGCTTCCAAACTGCTGTATGTCCTTAGAAAAGCCACTTAAGGCAGCAGACTTGGCCCAGTGGTTAGGGTGTCCGTCTACCACATGGGAGGTCCACAGTTCAAACCCTGGGCCTCCTTGACCCCTGTGGAGCTGGCCCACGCGCAGTGCTGATGTGCGCAAGGAGTGCCCTGCCACGCAGGGGTGTCCCCCGTGTAGGGGAGCCCCATGCGCAAGGAGTGCACCCCGTAAGGAGAGCCGCCCAGCGCAGAAGGAAAGTACAGCCCACCCAGGAATGGTGCCACACACACACGGAGAGCTGACACAACAAGATGACGCAACCAAAAGAAACAGATTCCCATGCCGCTGACAACAACAGAAGTGGACAAAGAAGACACAGCAAATAGACAGAGACACAGAGAACAGACAATGGGCGGGGTGGGGGTGGGGGGAGCGCAAGAGAGAGAGAAAGAAAAGCCACTTAAATATTCTGGTTTTCACTTCTCCCTCTCTAACATGGGACCTGCTGTATCTCCAGGAGGAGATGATAAGTAGGACTGTGGCTCTGGAAGCCTTTTGCAAACTCAAGGATTCAGACACAAAGTGCTTCCCTTCAAAGTGGGAGGAGCAGCACCTGGGAGCCAAAAGTGGCAACCAAGAGGCCAAGGCTGCGATAGAAATGATTCTGGCAAGAATGGAGATGGAGCTAGACCTACTCCAAGGTCCTTTCTAACCTGGATATTCTCCTTCGGGGTGAGAGCCCTGGAAGGAGATGTGGGGCCCAAGGGGGGTCCCAGCCCTGCTTGAAGGCACCGTTGCTGGGGTCTCACCTGCCTCCACCTAAATGCGGGGCTGTGAGCGCACCCCCCTCGACAGCAGGGTGGATGGCGGGGAGCAAAGGCGAGGGCGGCATCTGGGGGAGGGGAAAGCACAGGCGTTTGAGCATCTCACTTAATAATTCAGGGCTGGCTGCAGCCGAGTGAGGTTTTCACACTCTGGAAAGGCAGATAATGAAGCATTCTTCCAAAATGAGAGAATGCTCCTTTTCTTGGCTTTTTCCTTTTTTTTTTTTTCCTTTTCCCAATAAAATCATTAAACCGGGATTTCCGGAGGCCGGACACCTCACCGCCCTCGCTGTTTCTGCGGGGAGGGAGAGAAGAGCGGGGCGCTGCGGCGGGCGGGCCGAGCTGGGCTTCTGGATGGTGCCTGAGAGAGAGCAGGCTCCCGAGAAGGCTGTTGGGGTCTCAGAGGGGACCAGGGAGGGGCCTGCTGATTTCTCACCACCCCCGATGACATACGACTTCGCACGTCCCCGGGTCCCCAGGGCTGCAGCAAGCTGTGTACTTTAGACATGTGTTTGGTATTATCGGTGTTTTTACAATAATAACTGTGGTCTTGAAAGGGACTAAAATTAATTAAAATGCAGCACTCTGCCACATTGTACGGTATTATCGTAGGAATGCCCTGCTGGAAAGGCCCTCGGGGGTTCATCTAGGCCATCCCCCTGTCTCTGGCTGGGCTGTGCCCAGTGAGCCCTCTTTGAGGCTGGCCAGGGAGGGAACGTCCACAGGGTTCCCAGTTAAAATTCCTTCTGTGGAGGAAATCTTGCTTGGTATCCCAATCCCAATCAAAGGGAAAAGGCAGACACGTGGACTTGGTGCTTGCAGTTACAGAATTGCTCCCGGGGAAGCCCGCCTGGGCCTATGGGTCAAGCTCTGAGGCAAGTTCTCACCGGTGAAACCACCCCTTGGTTCAGAGGCAGACGACGTAGCTACTTGACGGAAGGCAGCACCCCCGGCCTGTACCCACGGGACGCCAGGAGCATCCCTGGCCATAGAAATCCAGAACTATCCACAGACAACAGCCCACTGCCCTCTGAGGACAAAAGCGCCCGGTCTGGGAGCCACTGACGTAGGGACAGGCTGCCTGGCACCTCTGCTGAGACGCAGATGGGGAGAGGACCGAGGCTCTTTCATGTTTCAGGGATCCCCGAACCCCCCCCCCCCCACCGTGCTTCGGGGCAGCGGTTCTCATCCAGGGAGTCGTGACGCACAGGGTGTCACTGTCCTTTGTGAGGTGGGGGAGCAAGTGGCCTGCTGCTGAGAACATCCTGAGGTTTGGGAGCAAGACGTTTTTTAAAACCAATCGGAGCAGGTCCTAACGCAGAGACACCCTCCTCCCGTGCCTGCGTTCCTGTATATGCTGTGTCCAGGGACCAGAGTGGCCCGTCCCCCCAGCCCGTCTCACTAGGGTCAGAGCCCAGACTGGGTTAGGAACTTTTGCTAACATGCCATTTGGAATGTGGCAGCTACACATGACTGGTGCTTTGTTTCGAATCTTGTTTCATCGCATTTGGCTTTGTCCATGGAACCGCACTGCCCGGTGACCCTTGTCTTTCCACTGCAGTTAGAAGCACATCTGGACTCTGTGGTGTAGCGTCCGTGGCTCTGTTGACCCTGCTGGCCTCATCTCCTGGAACTTTCCGTCATTCACTGCACACCAGCCACAGCAGCCCCTCTTTCCCTACCTCTAACATGCTTCGTCCACCCCAGGCCCTTTGCATGTTCCGGTCACACTGCCTGGATCCCTTTCCCTGATGCTCTGAGTAAGACTGACTCCTTCATTCTCTTATATCTCATTCCAAATGTCATCTTTTCAGAGAGGGTGGGTATACCTGGCATCTAGCTGGTGCTGCCCTCTTCTACCTAGCCAGACTCTCACATAGCTTGTTCTGTTCCCACAGTTCTGTTTTTTTTTTTTTTTTTAAGATTTATTTATTTCTCTCCCCTTCCCCCCCACCCTGGTTGTCTGTTCTCTGTGTCTATTTACTGCATCTTCTTTGTCCGCTTCTGTTGTTGTCAGCAATATAGGAATCTGTGTTTCTTTTTGTTGCATCATCTTGTGTGTCAGCTTTCCATGTGTGTGGCGCCATTCCTGGGCAGGTTGCACTTTCTTTCGCACTGGGCGACTCTCCCTATGGGGCGCACTCCTTGCGCGTGGGGCTCCCCTACACAGGGACATCCCTGCGTGGCAGGGCACTCCTTGTGCGCATAAGCACTGTGCATGGGCCAGCTGCACACGGGTCAAGGAGGCCCGGGGTTTGAACTGCGGACCTCCCATGTGGTAGACGGACACCCTAACCACTGGGCCAAGTCCGCTTCTCCCCACAGTTCTTGACATGTCCTGAAAACCCTGCCTTGGCTTGCATGGTCCCCTTGTACCAATCGGGCTTCAGATGCTCAGGTGGAGTTCAGGGTTTCCTGGGGTGTGACACCCATGAAAGAAAAGGGGAGGAAGGAGGATTGGGCAGGGGAAGCCATGAGAAAGTGAAGGAGACCCGAAAAGCCCGTCAGCCCATGGGGGCTCTGTTGGGTGGGAATGATTTGGACTTCGGATCACCCCCTTGGTCAGTGCTTGCATTCCCAAGAAGAACATGACCTTGAAACTGAAAGGGACCTTGAAGGTGCTAAGAGCTGGGGGCGGCCGCTGGCCACGCTGCTTTCAGCCAGGTCATGAGTCCTTTTATTAAAGGGGGAACTGAGCAGCACATCTCCATGCCTGCCCACTCTGCTGGAATGTAAATTCCACGAGAGCAGGGAGCTTGTAGAGGCTGCTCGAGGCTGATGCCCTCTCCTTAGAACAGAGGCTGGCACATGGGAGGTGCTCAGCACCATGGAAGGACAATTGCATGCCCTTGGGGGAAAACAGCAGAGACCTACTGCTCCACTGCTATGTCAAACTACGTTTCACCCGGCAAAGCTTCCACCGGTTTAAATTAAAGGCTCCCGAGAAAAAGGAAAACAGAACCATCCGGTGGGCCCAAGGCGCATACCAGGGGGCCCTGGGTGCCCGTCAAACTGGAATGGTTATCAGGTCTGGCAGAGCCCGGCACCTTGGGTGGCCAAGCAGACTTCAGACCCGGTGTTCCCAGAGACTGGGGGTGGGGACGGAGGGTGTCCTTTCCCCTGTAGCCTATCTCCCACCCCAGCCCTTTCCTCTGTCGGCAAATCAGGGCTGAGCTGGCCTTGTCCCCTGAGCCTTGTCCTTTCACAGGGTGGGTGAGCCCAGGTGTCCAAGGCAACAGGCCCCGCTTGAACAGCCCCGCGTCTGCGCAGCACGCAGCCACACAGAGGATGCTTCCCCCCAGGCAGGTGCGAGCCCGGGGCAGCAGGGAGACTGTAAGTTCTCTGCATTTGTGCCGTGAGAAAGGGAGGGGAGGGGACATCCCAGAGAGGTGTGAGCCTCAGGTCATGAGCTCAAAAGGGCAAGAAGTCCAGCTTTATTTAACCATGACTGGACTCCACCAGGGCATCTGAGGCTTACCCCTACCCTACTCTTTTTGCCCGAGTTGCGTTGAACTTTAGAGGACTGGGAGGGCTAGCAGAGTGTTGTGGTATTGCTGGGCTGGTGCACTCTGTACACATCATTTGTCCACACCAGAGTCCTCTGAGACCTCTAACCCCTCTCAGGGCGTCCTTGGCCATCATTCCCCAGGGGTCACTGCTGAGGTGTCTCTAGTTCTCCCCCAGACCCCCCCGGAGCCATGTGTTCACCGTCAGCTTCGTGGCGCCCCATAGCCTCCTTTCCTTGGCTCCTAGAACATCTTCATGCCCAGCTCCCTCCCCTCTGCCAACCACAGGGAGCCTCTCTTAGTCTTTATTTAGAATCACAGGTTCTCCCAAATCTCTTGTATTTGCTATACGTTTCAAAAACCTTTGAAACTCAAAAAACCAGAGTTGATTCTATTTTGCCTTTGAATTTTTTTGCTGTATTACACCTTCTCTAATACAATAAAAGCATAAGGTATCACTAACTAGAAAAGGAGACGTCAAGAAGGCAAGGAGCAGAGCTCGTCTAGCTCAAGTAGTTGAGTGCCTGCTTCCCATGTATGAGGTCCCAGGTTTGATTCCTGGTAACTCCAAAAAACAAACAGACACACGAAAAAAGTAACACTCACGGGGGAGTGGATGTAGCTCAGTGGTTGAGCGCCTGCTCCCCATGTACGAGGTCCTGGGTTCAATCCCCAGTACCTCCTAAATGAAAAATGAAGTCAAGCAAATGGTGTGGTTTTGGAGGGTTAATTCTGTCCAGAACCTGGCTTCCCTTCTACTGCATCTAGAGGTGTTCCCCCCCCACTTTTTTTTTAACCCTGGTTAGTCCAGCCTGGAGACCTAAGCAGCTGGCTCTGTCTTCCATCCTCAGTGGCAGCAAAAACGTAGTACTCAGGGACTGGCAGAGGGTGAGACTCTCCATTCCTTTCCAGGGACAGGTGCTTTCTCTGCGATGGCTGGACCATCTCACAGGGAGCCAGGAGGGCTTGGAGGCCATCCCAGAGCAGGGTAGAGTGGTGCAGCCCACAGAAACTTTCCATGTGACCGCCCTTTTGACCAAGTGAATGCCATTTTGGGATATCAAAGCCATTAAACCCAGGTAGGACTCAGCTGACCTGAATCCACACTGTAAGGCTCTGTGCTGAGGTGGACAGAGCAAGGGCTTCACAGCAGAGTGACCTGGGTTTAAATCTTAGCCTTGCAGGTTACTGATCATGGGAAACTTGTTTCATTTCTCTTTGCCTCAGTTTCCACATCTTTAAATGGGCCTTGTAGTTGTGAAGTGACAATAAAATACAATCAGGCGTAGAAAGCCCTTAGAACAGTGTTTGGCCCCTTTATTCAGGTTTAATAACTGTTACTTCATGCTTCCTATCCTAGAAAGTTCAAAGGTGAGAAAGCAACTTTCATCTTTAGAGTCCTGGTTATTTAATGCTAAGAATTCACAGAGCACCCAAGTGACCCCTGAAAACTAAAATCCTTCCCACACAGAGGAAAAACCGATTAGCTCCCCTTAGCCTTTATTTTTTAGTTGTAATACCTGGGAAGATGGATAATTGAATTTCTCTTTCTGGCGTAGACTCTAATGTGAGTGACTCAATCTCTTGCAATATCCTGCATTCCTAGGGGACTTACTTCATAACCGAAAGTTTCTTACTGTTAAGTGGTTTCCTTATTCAGTATCAATTTCTTCAGCTGATTGGCTCATTGTTACGGGTGCTCACCTGGTAGGAGTAGAGCTGGCATACTTCATAAGAAAATGCATATATTGAAACCAAAAATCTTCAGGAAGGATGGTGGCGGTGACTTTCTTTTAAGCCACACAGGAAGCATTTGTGATCCCAATTACTGTGTTTTCTAGACATAAAGCTGGGTTCTGTGCCCTTCTAAAGTCTCATGACCTCTTAGCTTTTGTGCACTCTTGGTTCAAGGTCACTGCCAAGAGCCCTTATGCTTGGGAGGCAAAGGGGGAGTGCTGGAATTGCAAGGAAATGGCTGGCCTTTTGAGAGAGGAGAGCTCAGAGCCCATGGCGTTAGAAGGGTAGAGCCAAATGACAAGAGGTCACTTGTATACAAGACCACTTTCCCGTTTTCAGCACAGACTTCACACTGCATTCCTCAGATGTTTTGACTCAGAGGGTCTGGGCTGGGCAGGACATAGAGGGGAGAACGTGGTGCTGGGTGAAAATCTCTGTCACTATTGCTTCCCAATTTCATGAATCAGCAATACTGCTGGGGGGTGCCCCAGTGTAGGATTCACTGTCATTGCAAGGCAACTCCAGTGGGGGGGGGGCTAGTCAATTTTCACAAAGCTGTTTTACTTCTTTGTGTCATCTACAAGACATGGTATCTGCACAAAGTTCCCACAGACCTCATCACTGCCACAAGCTTTCAAATAAAGTAGAGAATATTATCATCTACCACCAATGAATGGGTATTGTCACCAATGGTTACCAGCAACCATGTGGAAAAAGCTCTAACTCAAGTAGTGGTCTAGACTAGTAGTCATGGAGGTAAGAACTGGAAGGCAACTCGGCAATAACTAGGTACCCTCCAACATCCTCATATTACAGATAAAGAAATTAGGCCCTTGGAACTGGGGCGGGAGGTTGCCCAAGAGCACAGAACCAGTTAGTGGTAGAGACGGAAGTGGAATGCAGACCCATTGCTACATGCATATCCAAATGGGTATTTGGTGCTTAAGCTAAAAATCTAGCTGGGATTGTACATATCTTCTTTCATTAGATTGAACAACCATGTTTGTGGATTTCCCTTGTTTGCCCCTCTCTACCCTGCCCCCACCTGCTCTCTGACCCAGGAGACCAACCTGTATGCATCAAAAGGCTCCCTGTCCTCTGGCTTCCCCTTGGCTCTGGACAGCAATGACTTTTGGCAGGAGATGGGAAAGAGGCAGGAGATGAACCTGGGGTACTTGCTGCCCTCACCCCCATGATATACCTTGTGTGGTCATTTGCACCTGCTTTCTCCCTTTGCGCCTTCTTTCTCCCTCCAGGTCAAGGGCAGTAGTTGAGTCCCTTTGATGGCTCTATCTATCCCTTGTGATTCCCCTACACCTGCCCGCACCTTGTAAAACAATCTCTTTACTAACTCATTTCAAACTGCATAATTTGAGTGTGTCATCCACTTTCTGCCAAGACCATAACTGACACAATAACTAAAAGTTAAATGGAAGAATTTAAAATTTGTAAATGGCATTTACTTAAACCTTTTTCTTTTCAGCTAGGCTTTTGAGACCCCCCAATGAGGATACTGTGGGGAATGGAGGGTTTGGACAAACTGAAATAAGCATGGGAACCAGCAAGAGCCTAACCAGTTTCTTCTGTGTTTCCTTTCATGATGGTTCTTGTTGTTGTTACTGTTATTGCTATTAAAATTATAGGGGGGGGAGCAGATGTGGCTCAAGCAGTTGAGTGCCCACCTCCCACACATGAGGTCCTGGGTTCAATCTCCAGCCCTCAGCACCTCAGAAAAACAACAAAAAAAGGAATATATATATACACACACACACACACACACAGGTCACATGTGAATACATTCTGGTTGTAAAGTAAACAATACAGGTGTATAGAGGTTGAATAAATCAATCCTTCTTCCCCCAATCACATTGCCCCCCCCTAGGTAACCACTACTGATTTTAGCTCTTTGGTTTTCTTCTGCAAACTTTCTGTTCACCTTTCTGTGGTTATCATCTTCCTCCAGCTTGACTGTCTTTGACCCTGATAGTATCTTCAGATATGGAGGCATACATTGTCCTTGGTCTAGTAGTTGCAGTTCTAGCCCAATTCAAAGCATTTGCTTTTGCCAGAGATTTTTAGCGAGCCTCCAAAGAGATTAAGAAATGAGAGAGGAAAATCTAAAACTTAAAACACCTGAAACACTTATTCCTTCACACCCCATCATATAATTTATATTATATTTGATAAAGTTGTAAATTTTCTGAATCTGTCTACCTACCTTCCTCCCTGTCTAATTTATCCTCATCTGTCTACTTTTAAATTTGCTTTGCTCTGCTCCTAGATGTTCTCTGCCTTGACCTTGAGGTGGAATTGCCCCTAAAGGCATTATAAAAGCATTATAATGGCAGCAATCAAACTAGAAAGCATCTTGCCCAACTTTCACGTGCACTGTGAAGGAAGCTGAGGCTCAGAGGGGAGAAATGACTCGTCTGAGAGAGCACCCCCAAGCACTGGTGGAGCTAGAACTTGAATCCAGCTCTTCTGATGCTCTAGCCAGGCCATTTCCATGAGGCTGAGTTCATTTTCAAAATTGAATTCAGTCCAACACAAGAGTCATTAACTGGCACCTGCTTGTGCTAGCAGCTCATGAGAGGGGAGAATGATTTAGAGGTAAATATAGTCCCTCCCTCAAAAAAATAGTCAGTTGAAGTTGGAACTTGCTTGCTGTACCCTTGTGTGGGAGGACAACGGAGTCTGCAAACTTTCTTTGGCGCCTTTCATCAGTGAGATTTACTACCTTGCCCACGTTTAAATTCTAAGAACAGGAGTCTGTAAGATTCAGAAGCTGCCATGGTTGCAGGATAGAAACTCACACAGTTGTTCTGGGCCATCTTCTCTGCCGGGTCCTGCCTGCTGCTTCCAAGAGACACCCTGCTTCTGACCCTGTTTGCCATATTCAGCCCTCAGGTTTCCCAGCTGGCTGTTCCCTCATCCTCTGCTGTCAGCAAGAGGCATTTTGTCCATTCCTTTTAGGCGTCCATTAATTCCATCCCTGAGACAAGTCAGCTTCTTTGTTTTGCAATCTTGTCATCTGCAGGGAAGCACACCTCAACAAGCCTGCCACCTCTGACTTCTTTCCCAGGCCATTGGCCCAGGAGTCCACCCACTGTCTCCATCGGCTCAACCGCTGGCATTCCCCACGGTGATGACGTCTCCTCGCAGGTGCTTACGGAAGTGGAGACCAGCAGAGGCTGTGTGTCAGGTGGGAAGAAAAGAGGAAAACAGTTCAGCTTGCAGTCCTCATTTCCCCACTGCACAGTCAGAACCTACACCACTCCCTCCCAGGGAAGCAAAATGAGAGCGAGAGAGGGGAAAAAGATACCTTGGGTGAGATCTGCCCCATTAAAAAAAATATGTCATAAGAACAAAAACCTCTTAGGCCATGTAGCTTTGGGGTAAGGAAGAGGTGGAGACCTCACCTGAGGAGGCTCCCGAAGGTTCCTGTTTTCAGGCGAGCGGGAAGCAGAGTGCAAACATCCTCCTTCATTTCTGGTCTTTGTTCTTGCTCAGCCGGTGTGCCACTAAGCAGGGTGGCCTCTCGGCGCGTTCTCCTGTCTGTTATCTGCTTCAGATCAAAAGAGAAAAGGCATGAGAATGCGCTCGGAGCACCTGGATACCATGCAGATGCCAGGTATAATTGTGATCATAAACGCCCGGGCCGCGACCTCTTGGCGGAATCTAGGATTGAGTCTTTTTCCCGTGAAGTTGTCTCCACCCTGGAGCTCGAGGCTTATTGCATGTTAATGTGCCAAGGTGGAAGCTGAGCGTTGGGGGGACTCACTCCCTTTATGAACCGAGCTGCAGGGTGAGAGTTTCCATTTCCCCAGAAAGTGCCCAGATGAGGTGTACCCTCGGCCTCCGCGGACATCTCTGCTGGCAAGGCTGCTCCTCCCTTCTGCCCACCTCCCCACATGGTCTAGAAGAGCCATGACCTTACCTCCTAATCTGCCCAAGTTTATGCCCATTTTCCCGGTTTAGTATTAATCTCACCTTTTCCAGGTTGGATGATCCATTACATGGTCTCCCTCCCCATCCCTCTCCATAATCCTTACGGGCAGCCATTAAACGGCCAAAGCCTTTTCCCAGGGCCCAGGACAGGGCTTGGCTTCTTAATGACTTGGAGAAATGATTATCAGACCAATGTGGCTATTTGATTATCTTGGGAATTCGAGGCCTCTGAAAAGTACCAGGCAGGAAATCTGGGAGCGATTGCCTGTGGCTTCCTGTCCAACCTTCGTGTAGGCTGTACGTGCAGGAAGAGCAGGCGCCCAGAGGTGCGCGGGGGCGGTGTTGGTGAGATGCGGTTCCACCGTGAAAAATCCGCCCCAGCTTTTAAAAAGCCTGCCAGCGAGGCGCCGAGAATTCGAGTCAAGGTCTCCAGGTGAGGAATTTGGGCTTCAGGAAAATGGTGGAGTCAAGTAAAAATCCAAGCGTAAAGAAACCCTCTGTGAGCCTGGTATTTGTGGCAAGATGTTAGTACATGCCTAGTGGGCTGGAGAACTAGAAATACGGGTCATTTGTTTAGACTGTGGCATGTTAGGAAGCATATTTGCATGTGTTATCTCTCAGGGCTCACAGCCACGGGAGGCAGGGAGAATTGGCATTCTCAGCCCCACTTTTTTTTTAAGATGAAGAAATGTTCCCAACATTGCACAGCTAAAGGGGGACAGAATCCAGGGTCCAAGAGGTCTCTGACTCGGAGCCCAGGGCTCTTTCTGCCTTCTTATCACCGAGGAGCCAGCAGCGTCATTCCGCCTTCCCACGGGCGTTTTGCCCCTCCCCAGGCGTGGGACCAGGCTGGGTTTTGTGCAATGACTCCACGGGTCTGAGATGCTCGGTGAGTTGGGAGATGGTGGCGGAGCGGCTTTCGCAGGGCCGATGCTCTAAGAGGCTCCCGCCAGCTCCTTTCCGTTCATAATTTGCAGAACCCCTGCAGCGCAGACCACGTGGCCGGACCTGCAGGCCCGGCCGCCGCGAGCCGAGGACAGGGGCCAGGGAGGCTCGCGGCGCTCCCCCTACGTGATTGGGAACATGTGAAGGCACGGGGACTGAACTGCGGGTGACCCCGCCGAGCCGGGAGGCTAATTAAAGCGGCGCTTCCCCACACTTCAGTCACAAACCCCTCCTGCCCTTCCTCCTGATGGTGCAGGCGATAAGCAGGGATTGGGTTTGTGAAAAGCGATGAAGATGTTTGGATAAGCCGCGGTACCCAGGCAGGCCTGCCCGGCGAGTCGGGGCTTGAAGGGAGGCAGCGGCGCTGCTGACAGCTTCCTCAGGGGCGGGCGAGGCGGGCCGCGCGGAAGGGAGAGCGGAAGGCCGAGCCGGACGCCCCGCGGGCGTGGCCGCCCACCGCGCACCTCCTCGAGCCCGGGGCGGCAGGGCCCCCGCCGGTGGACGGCTCCCAGGAGCTGTGGCAGGGTCCTGCCCCCGGGGGGCACCTGTGTGAGTGTAGCCTGCACCGCCTGCTGTGAGTCTGGGATGAAGGAGGAAGCGGGCGGGGGCGAGGGCAGCCCTGCCTCCCCTCCTGAAAGAGGTTAGACAGCCCGAAGGGAAAGAAAGAAGAGCAGTGGCCGCTCCGCGGGGAGGGCTCTCTGGGCAGTGTCTCGTTGAACTTCTCCCTAGGAGCTGTGTGGTTGTTATCACGTGCTGGGGAGGAAAGCGAGTTCAGAGAGGTGAGGGCACTTGCCCAAGGACACTCAGCCAGGAAATGCTACATCTAGGATCCAAAACCAAAGAGGGGATTAAAACAAAGCGGCACAAACCCAGCAAAAGATACTAACGGTGAGACCCTGGAGTGTCTGTCTCAGTTAAGGTGGTCCAAGCCCACCCACTGTGTCCCAGGCGGTGTCTGCTAGGATTGGAGGGTGGGCACCATTTTTCTCCGAGACTACTTCTGTCAATTTCCATGGCCCTGTGGGTCCTTACCTGCCCCCTCCATTGCTCCATTGGGTCTTTCTCAAGTATAACCAGGGAGCAGGTGCTCCACGCAGATGGGGCCTTCTCCTGTCCCCCACCCCCGTGACAACGTACGGGCACCAGCCTCTGAAGCTCTTTGAAGTGGAATGCCTGACACCTGCACCCCACCCTTCTCTCACGCAGGGGGCTTGTGATTCCCAGACTTGGTCTCCAGCCTGGCCTGTGTGTGCCCCGCTGGGCTGTGCCTGCCACTTGGCCGCCTGTGGCCGCGCTTCTCCTGGGTGCTGCCTGCCGGCACTCAGCCTGATTCCATGCATGGGGATGGAGGGAGAGAGCAAACAGGCTTGTCCCCGAGGCTGGGCGGCGTCTTGAGAGAGGCAGGCTGGCTGGCTTGAGTGCAGCCTCCTGTGGGGCGGGTGCGTCATTTACCTCCAGATAAAAGGGAGGTGCCTCCACCTGAACACACAGCATCCTAAGGCACAGGGAGGGCTATGGGCCGGTCAGGCTTCCCCAACTCTCCTGGATACTGAGTTTCTCCTGCCTCTGGGAGGCCAGCCTCAAGGAAGTGAGGCCAGGAAGCAGCACCTGCCTGTTCTGGTTCTCCGCTCCGGGAGAGCCCTCTTACATCTGAGTCATCTTTTTAAATTGTTTCCTATTTTCCACAGTGAAGACAAGCTATTTTATCAGCCAGTTCTATAGCATGCCCATTCCAGCTGACTCCAAAGTCACATGTACCAGTGAAGGCACTATTTTCAACACAAGATGGTTTTTGTGCACTTCCTTCTTTGTCAGGAATCCCTTTTTTACCAAGAAGACAAAACTAGGATGGCAATAATTAAGGCTGGGCCATCTAGACTGGTTTGTTCTGGTCTGAACCAGCCGGGGCTGGAGGTCATCTGAAGGGGGCGGAGGAAATGTCTGTGCATTTTGATATAAACACCTGCCGCTCTGGTTCAATGCAAGGCATGATGTCTAAATCAGCCTGGGTCATTTGAGTTAGTGGGGACTTGATTTTAATGGCCAGGGTGCCTGCGACTCATTTCATTGGTTTAACAGTTGGTTACATGGGCCAGGGGTAATAGCAATGATTACTTGCTAGTTAAGCAGACGTGGGGTTTAAATAGAATGCAGGAGGTGCTAGGCTGTGGCCCGGGACAGTGGAGTTCCCAGGAAGACTGCTGACCGAGGACCAAAATCCCCAGAGCCACAGCAGGTCTGGCTGGGCCTCAGCTGGAGCTTGGCCCAGCAGGCCCCTGGAAAGGTGAGACGCCGCCCCTTTGGGCCTGAGTCATTGTTTGAGCAATAGATTTCTCTGCAGAGCCAGACAACAGCTCAAGAGACAGCTCCCTGGAGCCCAGAAGAAATGGAGAGAGAGAGACAGAAAGAGAGAGAGAGAGAGAGTCCCCTGGGCCTCCATCCCAGGGAAGAAGGGCCTTTGCAGCCCGGGCTGTTTTCCCTTGTACCGAGAGGGGAAGGGCCACCTTTGATTTATGCAGACATTTATAGAAAGCATACAGGTTTGCTCATTCATAAAATGGAAGAACAGTGTGTTTTTCGCCCTGGCTGGGCTCTGGGGCACCTCTCAGGGTAGCGTAGCTGATTGTAATCATTTCCGGACATGTCCTGATTTGCCCGCGGGGAGAAGGCCAAGGTTGCATGGGAACAGGTCACAGATGGAGCCAGAGTGCCGGCTGCTTGCCCCGTGGAATGGAACCAGAGTGGACTGTGAACGAGGTGCCCTCCCAGGCCTGCTTCCTGTCTGGCCCTCCCCCGCCCCAGACACTCTTCCATCTTCCAGAGCTGTGTGACCAGTAGGTAGGCTACTGTGGGGCCAAGGGGGCTCCCAGAAGGCACGAGAATAGAGAGTGGTCTTCCTTCAGAAAGAGGGGATTCTTCCCGGATGGTCGGGATGCTCACGCCAGCGGGGCCTGCAGAGCCTGACCTTTCTTTGGCCTGGCAGCCAGTGGAAGCCAAGTTCAGCCCTTCCCCTTCCTAAGGAATCTGTGACCTTGGTGGAGCTGCCTGGCAACTCACGGTGCCAGCTTCTCCTCCGCCTTGTCAGCTGGTGGGTAGGCAGGAGAGCACCAGTTTTTAATAGAGAGTGCAGCTATTTCCATGCTGTTCTGACCACCAGCTCCGGACGCACGTGCCATGAAATGGATTTTGGTGGTGAGTGGGAGACAAGCGGTGCAGGCACGAGGTCTGGGTGGCATTGTTAGATGAAAAATGTATGTGAGCAACAGGCAAAGCTGTGTCTTTTTAATTTTATTCTCCTTCTCGTTTTGAGCCAAAGGCTTAGAATTTGGGTCAAAGAGGTTGGCGGTTTGGACCAGACGACACCCCTGATCCCGCCCCTCCAGGAGGGGTGCCGGCAACACCGTGGCCACGGGAACCTCCAGAAAGGACCACGGTTGCCGTGAGCAGGGTGGGAGGCACACAGCAAAATCCGAGGGGAAAAAAGGAAGAAGGAAAATAAAGGGCAGGAAAAAGAGGAAGGACAAAAGTGAAATCCATGTAACAGCTCCGGTTCCCACGTACCAGCAGCGTCCTCTGAGACGGCCCTGAGCTAAGCACAAATGGAAAGCACGTGGTCTAATGGACATTACAAAATGCTCATTTACGGAGGAAACTGAGGCTCCATTGCCCCCATTACAAATCCTTGTCTCTTGAGCAAAAGAAAATTAAAAGGAAATGGGGTGGGGGGAAGAATAAAAGAATCAGGATTACATGGCACTAGTATCTAAAATTCCTGTGCAGACTCTGTGGCCCTTTGGCCTACTCATTTTACTTAGGGGGAAACTGAGGCTTGGGGTTGGCCCACCCTCCCTGTGGGCCTGTCATGGGAGGCCAAATGGCTCTCCTCTCCTCTCTGGGCTCCTCTGACCAGCCCTGGCTGGCCCACTGTGAGCGCTGAGCATTCTCTAATCGGCCCGCCTTCTGCCCCTGGAGCAGGGTTGTGTGGCGTCCCCCCTTCTGCTGGGACCTCCAGTGTCGCCGATGCCCTGCTCGGAGCGCGGCTCCTGAGGAGTCTCTCCTGCCTGGGCAGGCTCCCTGCTGTCTGTGTGTCTTGGAGCTGCTTTGGCAGGACCCAGGAGCACAAGGCAACGTCCACTGTTTGCTTTTGGATTTGGCCCCAGCCGCCTGCCCCCCGTGTAATGCTGTCTGGGCATGGGGGGCTTCCTGAGGAAACGCCTTATCGGTGTGGGCAGCAAAGGCAGAGCAGCCTCGGGGGTCCGGTTTGGGTGTGAATTCCTTGGCATGTAGGGTATACTCCGAGGATTGAAGAAAAGCCCAGAGTTGTGTGCTCACTTCTGTTCATTTTCTGCACAGAGGTCTCGACCAAGTCACAGAGCAGACAGGCCCACTTTAGTGCTCGGTCATGGTTGCGTGACCTTAGGCAAGTCTCCTGACTTTTTGGGGCCTCAGTTTCATCATCTGTAAAATGGGAGTGGAGAAGCTTACCCCAATATTCTTTATTCCTTATTAGAAGATCAGGGTGGGGAGAGAGTAATACTGCGAAGAATTAGACAGCTCTGGCACCAAAACTGTGGGTTTTGTTAAGGACCCTAATAGCCAGGCTTCTAAAAACATCCCAGAAATCCACAAAAAATATAAGAACTTTAGAGCTGCAACAATGGTGCGAAGAACCAGCATCTTCATGTCCTGCTCCATGCCTCTAAATCTTTTACTCTCGGTTCCAAGGAATTGCTCCAAAAGGGAATGTCACTTTAACACTTTCAACAGGGTTATTTTTTTGCATTTCTTAAGTTCTTGTGACTGGTGAGTATTAGAAAGGCTCATCAGATCCCTGACAAGGCAGATTTTTTCCCCCAGGACATTAGAAAGGGCCAAGGGGAACTTCTCATGTTTCACTGGAACTCTTCCACATTTTTAGAGTCCCCAGCTGCCCCAGTGTCCCTGTAGGACATCCAGGCATATAGGGACCTTCTTGTTCCAACTCGAGAAATGATATAAGTAGAAAAAAAAAAATGATTGGAACCTGTCCAAAGGGCACAGAAGCCAGCTTGAAGGGTTTCTCCTGGCCACATCTGGGACAAATTTCAACACCAAAATAATTTGGTACAGCAATGATTACAAATCATTAAAAATAGGAACTCCTGAGTCCGTGCTGATGGTAGATAGGTTGGTAGGTAGCTGGATGGACTGACGGATAGATGGATTGGTAGATAAATGGCGGAGAAGGGTGGGCTCTTGCTAGCAGCAGAATGCTGAGGCCTGACAGGTGACTATGGAGGGAGCACCTAAGTTGGGAACATCATTTTACAACCATCATGGTACAGATTGGATCAGGTAAGAATCCTATCTGGATGCCAAATACAGGGGAGATTTTCATGAGGAGCATCTTGAAATGTATCCTCTCAGACTAATTATTTGCAAGGGAGAAAAACAAAACACAAACAGCCATTATTAGTGGCGAAATTGGGCAATGTCTTGACCAGGTGTTCAAAATCTCCGCCACTCATGAGGGACAGATGGCAATCTTGTGCCTCTGGGAGGGATACCCTCAGAAGGACACAGCCTCATCTATCAGGACAACAGCCAAGAACCTATCACCTCCATCTATGCACCAGGAAACACCAGACAACCTCAGGTGAGGCACATCCTATTACAAGAAAAAAAGGTGGGGGTAGGGGTATAGTCTTCAGAAATGTCAGTGTCAGAAAAGACCAGGAAGGCCATGGGATGTTCTGGATTAAAGGATGCCCAAGAGAGATGGCAACTGCATGCAGTATCCAACTCTAGGCTTGCTTCTGTACTGGATGGAAGCATTGTCACAAGGACATTAATAGATCAACTTACAAGACTGGTACATGGACAACAGAGGAATGTCTTGTGTCAGAGCAAATTTATGAAGGTGATAACTGAAAGATGATTATGTAAGAGAATATTCCTATTTTTTAGGAAATACACCGTGACACATTTAGGGTAAAGGGCCATGATGTATATGCAACTTACTCTTTAGTGGTTCAGGGAAAAAAAAAATGTGTTCACACACATACACAGAGTGAGAGTGAAACATTCAGTAAAATGTTAACAACTCTGGGTAACTAGCACAAGGACATTCCTTTTACTAATTTTATCTTTGCAATTTTGTGTAATTTTGAAAATGTCCCAAATACAAGATAAAAAACCAACATGGCAGAGTGAAGGATATGGCATAGCATGGGTTGCTGGAGCTGCACTTTTTGGCAAGCTGGATCAGTTTTGCTTGACACCGGGAAAGGATTGGCACACATTGGTAAAATAGCCCAATCCTGCAGGTCTTGTCCAGGTCTCTCTCCACCCCCACCCAGTTGCCTGGTCCCAGTTTCCTTCTCAACATCTGGCTTTGGCTTGTGGAGTTTCTGCTGTCTGGAGTGCCTCTTCTCCTTCTTACTGTTGACCTGACCCCGCCTAGTCTTCGGAGCCCAGGTTGCCTTCTATGAGCCTTCCTGAACTGCTCCAGCTCATGGTGCATATTCCCCAAATATGCTAGGGCAGTCTCATAGGTCCAATGTGTGATAGCTATCAATGCTGCCACTGCTCATCCAATATTTCCAGTTCTGTGTTCTTTGTGCACAGGGTTGTACTTTCTGACCCATGGGTTTGGGGAGGGTCATGTGACCAGTTCTGGTCAATGAGTTGTGAGAAGACACAAGTTACTTCACAACTAAACCCTCTATTCTATCTTCCTTGGTGACCAGCAAAATTCCAGGATTGCCTTCCCCATCCGCCTGGACCAGGGCATGACCATGGCCTGGTGCAGAGCCACTGGCTGATGGGCAATGGATGTGTAGCAAAAGTGAAATCTAGACCTTTGTTATTTTAAGTCACGGAGATTTGGAGGATGTTTGTTACCTCAGCATAACTTATCCTGTCCTGTCCTTATATACCATGTCTTTACAAATATTGTTCCCTTTACTTGGAATGTTCTAAAGCCCTGTTCAGGTATTACTTCCTCACTAATGTCATCCAGAATTAGAAACATCCTTTGAGGTAGGGCTTCTGTTTGGGCACTGGACAAATATTTATCTGTATTCTACAAGGCACTGGGCTAGTTACCCATATGGACACACCAAGTTTCTGCCTTCCTGGGGCTTCCTTCTTTTTCGAGGAGGCATAGTGTGTTTATAAATGCCACCGAGTACACTGAGGGTAGAATTCAGACCTACCAGTATTTGCATTGTCAGCACCTGGCAGAGTAGGACACCAATAAATGCTAAAATATGGATGTTTGGTCCTTCCCTTGAGCATCCCCAGTCCTCTTCTGTAATGCTCAGTATGCAATTTTTGCACATATTTTCATGACATCCACCCCCCCACAGACCTGTTTTGTCTCACTTCCTGGATTATAGACCCTCTGGGAGCAACACTGTCTTAACGTTCTCTGTAGGTGTGTCAGGGCTGCTGGACACACACCGGATATGCAGGAGACTCTTGCTCATAGTTCACAGTGACCGGGATGGAGAGTTTCATGAATTCCAACCAAAATGTAATTACTTGTACAGAAAATACTAAACAGGTGAGGGTGGAATGGAAGACGTTCCGTCTTCAGGTGCAACCACTGGGTCAGGGGCATGTTCCTGGGAAAGGACAGTGGCTTGGGGACAGACGTTGAGTGACTCTGAGTTGGTCCTGGGGCTGATCCCTTCCCTTTTCGGGGTCTTGATGTCAAGATCGGAAAAAGAGAGTGGGACACAGGGATCATTGCTTCTCTCTTTCCTCGAAGGCAGTGTAAGTGGGGTCTGGGGGACAACTCCGAAAAGATGGTGTGGAGGAAACTTGCCCCTTTCAGAGTTTTCAAGGGCAGGAGAGAGTAGGACAGGTCTGGTCCAAACCCTTGGCCAGCCTGTCCTGTGGCCTGGACGCCTGGGAACATTTCTGGCATGTGGAGGAAGGCTTATGAGGCTATTTGCAAAACAGCCCTGCTTCCCAGTCCCGAGAGAAAAAGCTGGCAGGAGAGAGCGGTGCATGCTGGCCCCCCCACCTTGGTGGTAACACTTCAGTAGGCTCTCTAATGAGCCCGCACCCCTCCCTAAAGCCAGGGCTTGTTTGCTTCTGCTGGGAGCCTGGCACTGGGCCCTAGATGCTGTCATTGTCTCGGGGACAGACACCCTCCCCCCAGCGCTTTCAGTGGTACCGCTAGGTTGGGGCAGCTTTGCCCCAAGCCAGGCTCCCTCCCTGGAGCACCTAGAGCTTTCCCCCATCCCTGGGGCTGCAGCGAGCTGCACAAATAAGCCCAGCTGGTTCCGCGCGAGGGTGCGCGCCTCTCGGTCCAGCAAGTTCTCAGGCTGGGGTAGGGGCCAATCTGCAGACACTTCATTCACAACTTGTTGTGGGTTGGTATTTCTCTTCCAAGGGAGGCGGGGTGTGGTTGCAAAATAAATCTTCATTTTTTTTTCTTCTCCCCAAAGAAATCATTGTGTTGTAACACTGGGAGAGCCCAGGCTGATGACATTTTTATGGGGTTGGCTCTAGTGAAGGCTCTAGTGTCTGCTTGGGGTGTTCCGGGGGTCGGTGGATCGCACTCTCCCTCCCCATCGTCACCCCCCGCCCCCCTTCTCTCCCAGCAATACAACTTCACTTCAATACTTGTCTAGAATTCTCAGTGGGGCTACCTAGGCTGGAAGGGGGTGGGGGTGGGGGGAGATGACCTCATATCCTCAGGCGCTGATTGGCTGCTTTCAGGCTTCGGGAATGATATCATCTCGGCTTCTGCCTCCCCGCCCCCTTTACTTCCAGTCTTTTCCTGGCTGGGCCAGTGCCCCTCCCCACCACCCCACCCCGGGATCCTCCGTTGCCTTGGAGACGACAAGTTTTCAAACGCGTTGTCTGAAGGAATGGTAATTCATTATACGTCTGACGTGGGGGCGAGGGTGCTGGGAGGGAGACCCCGGGAGGAACGGTTGGGAGGCGAGGTTATGGTCCACAAAATAATGGGCAAAATTATGTTTCACGCATGAGGAGCTGTCAGGGATGGCAATGAGGGAAAGGTCATTGCCACCGGCGTTTACAAAACCGGAAAACGAAGAGTGCGTTCTAAAAAAACAAGCAGCGCCCAAAATATTGTGGAAAATAACCACCCCTTGCGCGCGCGCACACACACCCCACCGCCCCAGACAGCTCATTAGGAAGATTTTCGAGGGGCATCACAGGAGGCCTGGGGGCTCCTGAGTTATCTTTGGAGGAAAGACCGCCCCCCCCAGCCACCCCACCCCCACCCCCCGGGGTGTGTATTTTGAGACAACTCTCCCCACCCCGCACACACCCCGCAAGCCTTTCCCAAGGAGCATGCAGTTTCTTGGAAGAAAAAAAACAGAACAACAACAGATAAGGAATCTCCCACCTCCGGAAACAAAGATTGTGGGTAGAATGGGGTACCAGTTCATCAGGTCCTATCGCAGGGAGACTAGGGCAGAGGGAAGACTTGCCTTTGAGGTTGCACGGGCCCCACGTGCGGGGCAGTGATCTGGCCTGGGCTGCACACTGGGATCTTGTTCACCAGGGAACCTTTCTGCTCGTAGCTTCTCTGGGCCAGTTTCAAGGCAGCGGACAAATCCCACTTCTCAGCTCAGGCCTGCTCTGCTCTCTCTTCTTTCTCTCCCAAGGCCCTCAACTTCTGTGTGCGAGCTCCTGATAGGATTTATTTATTGTGTTCCCCTAATGTTTGTTTTCTGGTCTGGGGCAGCCTTTAGCATCCAGACTTCACGGTCTGAGGGTCAGATGATTGGCCAGGCACCCTGGCAAGGGTCCGTGTTCTCTTGGTCCCTGCTCCCCAACCCCCACCTCTCCTTAGCTCCCACCACGCTGCCTCTGAGGCTGGAACAGGGGATGCTGGGTCAACAGCCCTCTGGTTGAAAGGAATACCAGCAAGTGATGACAGGAAGGGCTGAAGACATCCTGACACCTGCCTGGGTACTGAGAGAATGGTGGGCAGTAAGGAGGAACAAATTCTTACAGATGTGTGTAGAGACTGATGGGTGTTTCTCTCTTCAAGTCTAGAATATACTAATAATTCAATAAGTTGGCTATTATTATCTTCCTCTTTTTCTTATGGATTTTGTCAGCTAAAAAGGCATTTTAAAATATGAGCTAGAAATGGATGAAAGCATATATATATGCAGATACATATATACATATTTGGGTCTCTGTGTGTATACATGATTGCATTTCCTTATTTCCTTTTTCTATGTTTATAAAGTTTCCAAGGGTTCTGCAGTGAGTAGGTGAGTAAGTACTACAAAAATAATCAGGAAAAAAAAAAAAAAAGACATGTCAAATAAGCCATTGGGCAGGAGGTTCCAAAGGGCAAATGAGTGTAACATCCAAGTTGAAGTAACTGGTTGTCTGTCAGCTCAGCGTAGCAGAGAAAAACAAGGCATGCATTTGTCTCCAGTGAGGTGGTGATGTGAATCTCTCTGTAGTCCTGTGGCTTCTCTTCCATGCAACCTTGGCCTGATTTCTCAGCTTTAGGGGGAAAGTGAAACCTCTCAGTCGGAGAGATGGAGGTGACTGTGGGCAGCCCTTTGGTCCACCCTCCTTGTCCCATCTAAACTGGACTATTTATTGGTCATTACAGAGTGGATATTAATCCAAAAGTCCCATGAGCTGTCACCTCAGAGCCCACATGTCCCAAAACAAAGTCATAATTTCCTAAAACTGTCTCCAACCACCCCTAAAGTTCCTGTCTGCCCCCAGAACCATTATTTTTATCAAAGCGAGACACTTTGGAGTCATTTTTAATTAATTCCTGAACATCAGTCTTCAAGGCAGTGCTCAAGAACTGGCCAATATTTCCTTCCAAGTGTGCTGTGTACTCATCCTTTCCGCCTTCCTCCTGTCTTTGTCCAAGCCATTGCCTCCAAGTTCCAACACAAATTTTGTTTCCTCCAGGAAGGATTTCTTGATTCCTCCCATCTTTGTTGATCTCCGCCTCTCCTGAATCTCAACAGGATGAACAGGCTTCAGTGTGCTGTCCACCCTGGATCATGTGGCCTTGCATTGTTTGGAGGATTAGTCTTGGTTTTCCAGCTAAACCACATACCTCTGAAGAGCAGGGACCAGAGAGTAAGGACACATCATTAAGCGCTCAATAAGACTTGTTGATTAAATACAAGAAAACCACTTCCTCTCTTGACAAATCATACTGATATTTAACCCTCTTCCTTTACAGATATTCTCCTGGACGCCTGACCCAAACACCTACTGTTTTGATGTAAACAAACTTTTCTCTCTTGTGTTCACATCTAGTCTCAGTGTCTTGTGTGTTCTTGTCCTTGAAGGATTAACTAAACTCGACCTAGCTTTTATTGTCCTAGTAAATAGTTCAAAATTCCCTGAATTGATTCAAAAGGCAATCTAATGTGTAAGGATGTGGATTCTGGAGCCAGACTGCCGAGATCTGGGATTTCAAAATGGTAACCACTAGCCATGGGAGGCTATCTAAATTTAAAGAAATGACAGGTAAATGAAATGAAAGATTTAGTTCCTCAGTTGCACCAGCCACACATTTCAAATGCTTAGTAGCCACATGTGGCTAAAGACACATATTGCACCATAGATTCCAGACAGCTCTCTCATAGCACAAAGTCCAATCAGACAGTGCAGCCTGCATGAATACCCCAGCTTCCACTTCTCAGGTGACCTTAAGCAATGTGCTTGACTTTCTGGACCAACTTCCTCATTGGACCTATTTCCTTGAGTTGTTTTAGCCTTAAATGAGTTAATGCATGTGAGGCACTTAGCATGGGGTCTAGCGTATAAAAACAGCTCATTGATAATGATGATGGCCCACACCAGCCCTGTTTTCCAGCCATAGATTCTTCTCCATGACCAGACCTTTGGTTCACAGGGCCATTTTACATTTTTTGTGACAGCAATCTCAGCTCTACCCCCTCCCACCTCCCCAGCCAAAGGTCCTCTTTGATCTCCCTTGTAAGATAAGCAGTATATGACCATAAACTATTCATGGAACCCATATTTTTATTCCTGTCAAAGCATAAACATCCCTGGGACACAGGAAATCTTTTCCGTTGGGGGCTGGAAAGGAGCTGTGAGGTTAGGGATGTGCCCCCCATGGCCTCAAGTCTGGGCTTTCCAGTCTTGGTCACCACCCAGCAAGGGAAGCTCTGTTTTCTCCCTTATATCTGGGACAGGGAATTTGGAGAAGCCAGAATGACGTTTAATCAGGCTGAGCATTCTTCTCTGGTGACCTAATGAGCCGGCATGACTAAATGGCCATTGGATGGAATGTTTGTGTGAACTGCAATAGAAAAGTTCCTCTAAACTTCCTGAAAAGGAAGATAATGTATCTAAATAGCTTCCTGGCTTCCTGCTGCCAAGCAGCAGCCACAAAGTAGATTCGCCAGCAGGGAAATATTTAGCACGTTGGGTGCACACAGCCCCGCCCTATTTGGAAGAGTGAGCCAAGCAGGGAAATGAGTGGGCCACCAAGGCACTCCCAGATGCCCACGACGTGTTGGAGAGACATCTGGAAATTCGTTTCTGAGCTGGGATTAGGAGGACATTGGGAGAGTATGGAGGCAGTCCAGGAGCAGGGGGCAGAGATGGGAATAACTCCTGAGTCTCTCCTGGTTTACCTTGGTGGGATGTCCTCAGTGCCTGGAGACAAACTTTGCTTTGGTTCTTAGAAACCTTAGTTCATGTCTTAGCAGGAAAGGGAAGAACAGATTGCTTCCTGCCTGCCCAATGATTGATTCCAAGCCCCTATGTGTGTCGCTTTGGAAGACGTTTTCATTGCTATTAAAAACATGTTTGGGGGCTTGACTTTAAATGGAAACTGCTACTTAATGCAGACAAACCACAAAATAGAATCCAGAACAGCTAATCTAACATTTGCTGTGGCTCCGGTGTGGGCGAGGCAGGACTTTCTCAGAAGTCGACATCGTGCACCTCCCCAACCCCCTCCGCCTGAGGTATCTGCAGTGGGGGGGGGGGGGTAGCAGCAAGGCTTGACCTTCCTGCCTGTGTCCCTGGGGACTGGCTCGTGGTGGCGTCCCCTCGTGCACCTCCCCAACCCCCTCCGCCTGAGGTATCTGCAGTGGGGGGGGGGGGGGGGGAGCAGCAAGGCTTGACCTTCCTGCCTGCGTCCCTGGGGACTGGCTCGTGGTGGCGTCCCCTGCCCGCTCTGGGTCCAGCTCTGTTGGAAATGTCTAAGATGTGAACACTGGGCACGTCTCACCCCTCCCCAAGCATCCCTTCTCCCTTCCTCTGACCACAGGCTGCACCAAACCTCATCAGCCCCTCTTCTGGGGATCTGGAGCAGAGATTGACCAACATTTCTTAAAGGGCCAGACAGTGGATACTTTAGGCTTTTTAGACCACAAGGCAAAGTTAAGGCTATCATGTAGGAACTTAGATCTAAAATCTAACCATTTAAAAATAGGAAAAGTAAATACATTCTTAGCTTGAGGGCTATACAGAAACAGGTGGTGGGCTGGATTTGGCCTGTGGGCTGTAGTTTGCTGGCTCCAGAGGTATAAACTGGGATGAATAGTTTCATGGACAACAAACTTTTATTGAGCAGTTGCTATGTGCTGGACACTGTACTGGATGTAGGGACATAGAGATGAAAGCCAAAGCAAAGTCAAAACCTTGCTCTGTCCTCAAGGGTTACCTTTCCACTGGGGATGATAGGTTTATAAAATGATCATTAAATTACAAAGTAGTAAGTAAAAGGTACAGGGTTGAGCCCAGCTGGAGTGAGTGTGTGTGTGAGCCTGTGTGAGAGCCGGCAAGAGAGGGAGGAGGGGATGGGGAAGGCTTCCGGATTCAGGGGATTTCTACGCTGTGTCTTTAGGACATTTTAGGTTGAACAGGAATCTGAGGCCAAGGCCAAGGCCGAGGAAGGCCAGGGCACTCCAGGTAGAGGGGAGGGCGTAGGTAAAGCTATGGAGGTGGCAAACTGCAGACGCAAGACAAGGACGAGCAGGGGTCAACTTGGAGTGGCGGCAGGATTACAGGGTGTGACAGCTCAGTCTGGGTTCTCTGGTGAAAGGAGCCACTGGGGGAGTTGCTGAGCTCCTCAAGCCAAAAGCCACATGTGGCTATTTCGATTTCAATTTCAATTAATTAAAATGAAATAAAACGGAAAGGTCAGTTCTTCAGTCACACCAACCATGTTTCAAGTGCCCAGTGCCATTGGCGGCTGGTTCTGCCATCTTGGAGAGCCGAGCTAGAGGACACTTAGAGCACGGCAGAAAGTTCTACCGGTGGAGGGCAGCCGCTCTTGGTGGCAGCAGTCTCTGTTCCTGGCTTGGCTTTGGAAAGCTGTTAGACATGAAAAAGAAAGAAAACCCAGCTCTTCTTTGCAAACAGGCTGCCCCTCGCAATGTGGGAATGTGTCACGACCTCTCAGTGCAATGAGAGAGAGAGGAGAAAGCAAATGGGGCTGAGGTAGGGACTTCTTGTTTTCCCCAATATTACTAAGCAACCGTGTCCTAAAATCCCCAGACCCAGCGACAGAACTTTGTTTACCAGGAAGAAAACACTTGAAAAAGAGAAGATTTGGCGGAAATGCGCTTGGGATTAGCAGGGTTTTTTTTTTTTCCTTTTCTTTTCTTTCTTTCTTTCCTTTTTTTCCTTTTTAATACTGTTTTGTTTTTCTTCTGGGTTGTTCAAGGTACTGACCTAGCACTCAGTCCCCTTTGCCAAGAAACTCTTTCCCTGCCTAATTAGCCTGTGGTATTGTTCGTGGGTTCTGGGAAGGGAGGGGAGGGAGGAGGGGCGGGAGGGGGGGCAGGAGGGCAGGGCTGGGCAGGACCAATCCGGGGGCTGCGATTAGCTGGAGGGCGGCCGGGGGAGCTAGGGCTGGTCGTTAGACGCCGAAGTCTTGAAAATCCCTCTGTAATTAATTTTCTCCTGCATTAATTAGAGAAAGGTTGGAAGGGTGGGAGAGGGAGGGATTTGTTGCCCCTGGGCTGCTTTTCAGGGCGATTTAAGGGAAAGATGGTAATCTGGTTGAGAGTTGGAATGAGGATGTGGCCAGGGTTTTCAGGAGCCTCTCCGGCCTCTGAGAAGGGAATTCGGCATAAACCAGGGGTTATAGGGAGGCATGGGCTTTCTTTTGACTTGGGTTGGGTAACGGAACACACCTCCTCAGAAGGCTGTGTGTGTGTGCTGTGGGTGCGTGGCTGCTTGTGTGTATACACATACAAGGATCGTTGCTTCTCAAACATTTGCCCATGGATTCTGAATACACAAAAACTTAGAACACTCTTTGGAAAGCTCCATCTCCCCTCTCTCTTGCCCCCGATTCCATCAATATAATCAGCCTGAAATGTAAATAAGAGCAGTGCTTGCTTGTGTCCCCCAGAAATCCTTCCATTTTTAACCTGAACAGAAGATGGAGTCATTTCCGCCCCCTGTGATTTTTCTTTTATTGAGAACCAACTGTGATTCTTCTCTAACAAGTGAGTTTCTAACTCTGTGTAAAAGAGAGTCCAGAGGAGAGTCTTATAAAATCCAGAATCTAGCAGCCCACAGGTTTTCCATCCTGTGATTAAAGGTGTCGACAATGAGGTAGGAAGACAGCACCCTTCTAGAAGTCAATGCTAATTCTGGGTCCTATTAGCCATTTTTAGTTGAAATTTGAATCAAGCCCAGCTTCTTCTAGACTCTGGTCCTGCTTGGAGTGTATTAATTCGAGTAGTAGCATAGCAGTTCCATATTAGCCGATGGGCCACATTCAAGAAGCCGTCATTTTGTGTCTTCGCACCTGTCCCTACAACCAGTGCCTTCAATTTTCTACCCCAATGGAGTTTGCCCCCTGGAGGGAGGGTCAGTCTGTTTTAGTCTGCTACTGTTTCCAAAGTGGTCAAGTCAGTGAGTCAGTGGTAGAGATTTAAGCTCTGGATTCAAATGAAGAGGCTCTCTTTACTCATTGTTAACTGTGTAATCAATAGCTCTCGAGCAGAGAGAGGCCTCCTGGGATGAACAGGCCTCTTGACAGAAGAGGAGTCAGTGGTCTGAGAGGAGTGGGGTGGCTGGTGCACCTGGAGAAGTTCTTTGACTTTGGCTCTCTCCCTTCACTGGCTAGGTCTGAGCCAACTGGGAGGTTCAGTGGCAAAGGAGGAAGCTGAGCCTCTGAATGCAGATTTGTGGCTCTGAGATTATTTCAGGTGCAGTCATTCTTGCCAAATGAATGAACTGCCTCCTTAAAACTTTCAGGCCATGGGTGCCTTTGGTAAGGCAAAGACTCTGAAGATGACCTTCCTGACTCCTTTCCTTGGGTATCACCAACAGTCTTCCAAAGGTTGAGAGAATCTTTGACCCCGTCTTCTTGGACCACATGACACATTTTCCTTGAGGAAGGGATAGGAGACAGGACAAGAAAAGAAACCAGAAGAGTGTGGGATATGGATTCTTGGCAGAAATGGGATCGGAATAAGGGCGGTGAGAACACGATGGACTCTCTGTAGGCCATCGCACCCCTGGAAGCTGTCCTTGCTCTTTCTCCTCCCTGGCACATCCCTAGTGCGTTTGTCACAGCAGCTGTTTCAGCTCTTCTCATCCCTTCTCAGGCCTCCAAATCCGCCCCCTCATTCACGGCAGATGACTTCGTCTTCTGCTCTGCCACCTCTGGTCTGCACCATCAGAGAGTGGTGGGTTTGAATCCATGTTCTGCCACTTTCATAGTTGTCTCTAAGCAATTTACTTACCTCTTTCAGGCTCAGTTTCTTCCCATGTAAAAGAGGGTTAGTGTGAAGATTAAGTTAAGTGGTTGAAGGGAACTTGCATATAAAAAAAAAGTAATACTAGCTGTTAACTGCTGGTGCTGTTGCTGCTACTACTTATGGTGCAACTACAATGCTCATTTATTCCCTCATCCTATGGTCCACCTATCTCAAGATTCTATTGTATTGCAACCTCACTTCCTTCCAACCTTTCTTAGAGAAGGTCCAGTCCAGCCTCCTGCCTAAGGAGTATTAGTCAGCCATGTGCTGATGCAAAGTACCAGGACTCTGTTGGCTTTTATAAAGGGTGTTTATTTGGGGTCGACGCTTAAAGTCACAAGGCCCTAAACAGCCCAACTCAAAGGTACCATTAGAGATTCTTTTTCACACAAAGTCATTTGCCATGTGTTGAAGCAAAATGGCAGGCAAGTCTGCAAGTGTTCAGCCTTCCTTCTTCCTCTTAAGGCTCTGTGGTCCCAGCTTCTTCCAATTTCAACTGTAGGCTGGCATAAGGCTCGTCTCACTCCCCAGGGCTCGTTTTTTCTTTCCAGGCTCAGTTGCTCTGCTTTCTTCAAAGGTCAGCTGCAGACTATCAGGCTCATCTCTCTTCCTGGGGCCTCTGCCATGTCTGTGGAGCTGTTGCTCTTCTCTGTGTATCTACTCTGTGTATCTACTACTGTGTGAGAGTCTGTTTTATCAGTCCATCAAGGGGGCAGGGACTCAGTCCAGCATGCCCTAATGATGTGGTTGAACCAAGGCTCTAATCTTGATTTAATAAAGTAAAAGTGAAACCTCTGAATTTAATTCAATCAACAGGATATCACACTCAGAGAAACAGACTAGTTTACATGCATAATCAAATTTTTTTTGAATTCATAAATAATATCAAACTCTCCACAGAAGCAGACGCCATCTGCTCCTACCTTACTCCAAATTATTATCTCTGGCATCTTCAAGCACTCTCTCTTTGCTAACACTTTCTTCTTGGTGTACAAATATGTTCAGGTCCCACTTAGCTCCCCAAAAGCTTCCCTTCTCTTGATTATTCCCTCAAACCACAGTCCCATCTCTTTCCTTCCTTTCACCAGCAGCTTGGTCCAAAGAATCAGTCATCTATGCTTATGGACAACACTTCCTTATCACCCACTCACTCTTCAACCCACCATAGTTTGTCCTCTGCCCCCGCTGCTCTAGTGAGATGGAACTTTCACAGGTCTTTCTAGTTGCCTTCTTCCATCCCACTCAGTCCTTTGGGAGCAACTCACTCTGTTGACTGGAACACTTTTCCAAAAAATCTCTTCTCTCTGGGCACCCATGAGTCTGTTCCACCTGATTTTTCTTCCTTTTGCACGTGACTGTGTCACCTGTCACTATGCCCAAGTATACTCTCTTTACCCTCTCCCTGGATGATCATCCACACTCCTGAGGCTTTACTCATCCTTTTACCCAGAAGTCTGCCAAATCTATATCTCAATCTCTGGCCTCTTCTGTGCTTCAGGTTCTTGTTTCCATCTCCTGGCTGTTCTTCTACCCAGGTATGTTCTGTTCATCCCATTGATTCAACATATCTTCTACTAAAATGTCAGTCATCTTTACTACTCTGATTTGTCCATCCTGAGTTTTATTGAATCTACCTTTAAAGTGGTTCTTTGGTCTAGTACTTTCTTTCCAATCCCATTGGTTCTTTCCCTTTGGCTAGCCTCATCTCCTACTCAGATAATTCAAGTGGACTTTGTTTGGACTCTCTGATTCCTGCCTTTTCTTACCTCAGTTTTTGTGTCCTATCAACAAATTTAGTTATCTGAATTTAGGGTATTCACATAATTTATTGCCCAAACAGAAACACTTGTGTGAGCATTAATAGTTACACCATGGGACTCTCCTGGGCAAACCAAGATGTATTTATATCTTGCTCATATGAAGTTCTGAATATGTCATTTCCTGGTTCAAGAATCTCACAACATATAAGCTTCTTAGCACAGTGCTCATGGTTCCTTCTCATGATCTGGCCCTTTCAGGTTTTCCAGCCTCACTTCCACACTCGCTTTTCTATGTACCTGACTGTCCAGCTCCCACCATTGATCACTTTGTCCTTTCCTGCCTCTGGCTGTGCTCCTGCAGTTTGCCTTCCTGGAAGCCCCTGATGCATTTCCTTCCCTGTCCTTCAAGGCTCCACTCAAATGCATGGCCTTCCCAGTAGCCTTCACCGATACTAGTACCGAGAACGACGTTGTCTGTCTTGTCTGTTTCAACAGCACATTGCATGATTTTGCACAGCGTGCCCACATTTTCAAGTACATGTGTATACAAATGTCTCTCCCTGAACATTTGGTGCTTGGGCCTTAGGGTCCAGGCACTGAACACATCTACATCTTTCAGGATTTGATCACCTTACATAAAGGAGGGAGGAGGGAATGAAATGGTCTGAGCATCTATACTGAGCCAGGCATTCACATCCAATTTCTTGTTCAAACTTTCCAGCTCTGTATGATGGATATCATCTTGTCTCCCATCCCCACACTCCTTTTTTTTTTCTTTAAATAGAAGAAAGAAAAGCCTGGAGAGATTAAGTAATTCACACAGCTGGGAAGTAGCAGACCTGCCTTTCAAATGGTACCCTGTCTTCCATAGAGAAAATGCCCAAAAAACGGGATAGGTAAATGACTTCTAATCCTGTGATCTTTCTGTATTCCATGATCCTCTTGATATTGCTTTATTGAATACTGTCTAATAACGGGAAGGCACGGGAAGGGGCAAAATTAAACTGAGCCCTCAGTGTGCCCTTCCCGGAACAAAACAAAAGCAAAAGCAATAAGGTAACATTTCTAGCTGGGGAGAATCAGAATAACACATATATTAAGGCCAATCACAAGGAGTAAACTAAACCATAAACAGGCAGTTTAATGGAGATTGTGGGTGGAGGGAAGGGCTGGGTGTAAATATTTTCTGTCTTGGTGATGGTGTGAGAGATTTTATGAGCAAAATATCCCATTGAAACCTTTAATTTTTTAATGCAAAATCTCCTTGTTCTCCCCTCTTCCCTAATCACTATCTAATTACCAGGATGGTGAAGTCTCTCCTCCAGGGCCCGTATCCTGGGCTGCTACCTGGATTCTGAGTCTAGAGGAAATCTAAGCTCAAACCAAATCAGAGGCATCCCAACTACAAGCCAGAAGAGGTCTTTGGGAGAACCCCTGGATTACTGGTTTTTCATTCTGAGGGGCCCTTTTCACCTGATGATGGTAGGGATGAGTGACAAGGAGGTAAAAGCTCTTGAATGCCAGTCGCCTTGTAACCTCCCTGGACACCAGCAGCTCTGACATGCAGCCTGCTTCGAACTGCCATTCCTGCCTCTTGGACAAGTTCCCATGTGTAAGATGGTTCAGAAAAGGTGTCCCCGCTGGAAATATACCAAAGGAGCTGGGGCAGGGAGCTGGAAGGAGGTAGGGAGACAGCCTCTGCCTGGTGATGACCCGTGTGCACATCCATGTGAGGGTAAGGGCTTCAGTTCCAGGAAGGAAATGTCAAGTTTCCCATCAGGCAGAAATGTGTTAGGAGCCCTTCCTGAGGATCCCATGTATCTCGCTGGAAAGCTGAGCCCACCAGAAAAATCACTTCTGCATTCCTTTGAATATTGCCTGGTATGCAGCCACCCTATAATTAATCTTCTGCCTCTCTTCTTTCCTCCCTCTGGAGCACAGTGGCCAGAGGGGAAGACAGAATCACAGACCGAGGAGTCTGGAAGGCTCTGCAGTCACACGTAAAGTTGGTAGAGCAGGGAAACCTCAAACTGACCATCAACAGGGCCCCTTTCTTGTCATCATTAAATTTTCTGGCCTTTATTAACCCTTCTCCACCCCACCACCTCCATTAAGGGCCAGAGGGGGTGTGGGGGTGATGGGAGAACAACCCACTGGGAAGGAGTGCCAATGCCCAGAAGATGAGAGACCTGGGCAAAGGAATGAATAAACAAGGCCCACGTAGAGTGTCCCCTCGCAGACTGTTTCTGAATAAAAGATCCAGACTGACCGACTAAAGGCAGGCCGACAAAAGTCCCCTTACGTCACCCTTCTAGAAATTTCCCTCACCGTATTTGCTTGGGACTAGATTCTTTAGACTGGGAGAGCTTTGCGTCTAGGCCAGAGTTAGGCAAACTATGACCATGGACCAATTCTGGGCTGCTATTGGGTTTGTAAATAAAGTTTTATTGGCAACAGCCACATTTACTCATTGACATGCTGTCTGCAGTTCCTTTTGCATTACAACAGCAGAGTAATTGCAGCATGGACTGAAGGCCTGCGAAGGCTAAAACATTTACTCTTTGGCGCTTTACAGAAAATCTCTGCATTGTTGAGGTTCTGGTCAATAAGCTACGGCCGAATGGGGAAAATGTTGACATACTTAGAAAAGTATATAAAGTGCCATGAGCTCTTAGACAATTTTTTTTCCTGAGTATAAAGTTATAAAGAAAATAATGTCAACCATAAATCTAACAACTTCTGATAAGAGCTTAACATTCTGCTCTGTTCTCATCTATTCTTTTTCTATACACATATAAAAATATAAGTCTATGCGATTACATAATTAAAATCCTAAAATGTTCAGTTTTGTATCCTGTTTTGTATGTATATTTGTATATTTGTCACATTGTATGGTGATCACTTTACATGTCCTTGGATATCTTTGCAAACATGACTATTAGTAACTTAAGCCTTATGACATATCATTGAACTTCTAGGTAGTTTCCGGTTATTCATTTAAATAAAAATATTGTCTATTTATATAATATATAAGTGTGTAAAATATATTGAACAGAAGTCTTTGTTTGATTCTTTGATTATTTCCTTGAGATAGGTTCCCAGAAGTAGAATTACTAGGTTAAAGGGTAAAGGCAATTTTCAGGGTCTTGATAACATATTGCCAAATTGCTTTCCAGAAAGATTGCACCAATTTATGCTCCCACCAGCAGTGTATGAAATTGCCACCTTACCCTACTCTCACCAGCTTTGAGTACTATCATTAAAAAAAGTTACCAAATTGATAGGCAAAGATAGTATTTTGTTGTTTTGGTTTGAATGTCTTTGATTGCTGGTGAGGTTAAACATTTTTTTCATATGTTAAACACTTTTTCATATGTTTATGGCCAAGGAGCATCTTAATAATGGGCTTCAAGTGTGCAAAGGGGGTTATTTAGAAGATTGGGACCAGCTGTTCTCAGGAAGAAACTGGAAACGTTTAAACTTCAGCAAGACAGCAATCCGCTGAAGGTCTTTCAATGAAGGAGGCTCCTAAGAGCAGCCAAGGTCCAGTGAAGATTGTCACTGTGGCCCCGCTCTGGGTCTCTTTACTCAAGGTGCAGAGAAAGAATGCAAATAGCTACAATTTGTTGGGTGCTGATAAGGGTGAGGAGCCGCGCTCAAGTTTACATATGTTCTCATTTACATGCTCACAGAAACCCGATGAGAAACGTGGGGCTTAGAGGTAATTTATTATTAATTATTCCAAGTAGAATTGGAACTCTGATTTCATAACCACTCTACCATACTGCCTCTTAGAGAATGGATTAAATTAAATTTTCTGGATTAAAGATTTTGCAAATTCTTCATAAACAAAATAAAGGAAGTGTGAAGCTAATCCCTCATATTTCCTCAGCAAGACCTCACATCTCTAGCACAAATCCCAGCATAGTTCTTTGCTGCTTAAACCCTCCAAAGGCTGCAGTTTCCTTAGCATCGGAGCAAAATGTTTAACCCGCCCCTCACTGGTCAGCCAGGGTTGATTCCTCTCCAGCCCTCGGCCTGCTTCTTTCCAGTTCCTCAAATGCATTAGCTTTGCTGATTTAGGAAATTTTGCACAAGCCGTTTGCTTTGCAAGAATTGCCACTTAACCACCATCACTGTCAGCCTCTAACTGCCACATACATGTGCACACACACACATGCACACTCAAAGTTCTCTTAATATACAGCCTGCCTTTTCCCTTCATAGACACAACATGCAATTATTTGATTAATCCCTGCCTCTCCCATTAGAATTGTCAGCTTTAATGTGAACTGAAACAATATATGTTTGCACACCCTTTTATTTGCAGAACTTAGCAGTGTCTGGGTTGAAGAGGCAGAGGACAAACACTTGTCGACTGACTGAGAGAATGAATAAATGAATAGATGAGTGAACGTAAGCCCTCTGCCACTATTCACTGGGCCATAATCTCAGCCTTGCTTCAGTCTTGTCCTTTCTTTCCCCTCTGCTTCTTCCACTCTTCCCATGAAGATGATCAGTTTCATGGAGGCTGGGGGCTGCCTTGTTCCTTCTGTAGCTGCCTCAGCACCCAGCAAGGAGCCATGGATGTGATCAGCATCCAGCATTATCACTGAATTCATTCATTTGAACAACTGGCAACCCCAGACCTCCTTAGTGCTTTTCAAAGACTCATGCAGGAAAGCAAGCAAAATGCACATTACTTCTGCTGCTGAATGGCTCAGACTGGGATTGGCAAGGAACGTAAAATTCCTAGCTTTGCCCTTTGACTAGAGGGAGGCACCAGTCGGTTTTCCTGATGTGAGAGGTCTTCTCCAAAGATATGAGCTAAGTCTAGGACCCGCCCAGCATCTTATACATAGATCTGGGCCCTTTGTTCAGAGCAAGACCAGTCAATGTCCAACACAGAGGACCCTCCTTTCATAAAACGATCCTAGCAGTGGTTGGTTTACCCCTGTGATCAGACGTAAGCTGAACCTGAGCAGGGACTTATAGTTGGTTCTTTCTACTGCTATCCCGAGCATTTCCATAAGTACCTGGCTCATAGCAAACTCTCAAAATTAGATAGCTGAATGAATGTTCCTGGACCACAGGAGCTTTCAGGAGAGTGAAAACACAAGAAGGAAAGTACCACCCTGGCTGCTGGCATCTCCCGAGATAATGGAAATGTTCCCTTTGTTTCCGTCCTGGTGGCCCAGTGGGCAGAATGATGGGTGGACGATCTCTTCAGCTGCTCATTCTCCCCTCTCCAGTTTTCCTACCTCCTTCCCAGGCTTCCATCCCAAGCCCCAGGGAAAGCCCTCCTGATTTTCTGCATGCCATCTCTGATTTGCTGACTTTCCCACTCTGGGCAGAGGATTGAATCAAGACGGGCCACTTTTGAGGAAGGGAACCCAGACTCTCCACCATGTGGTAATCTGGCCTCCTTCAGCATGGCCACTCCCCCATCCCAAGTTCAAGAGCATGTTCAACGCTGACATCCTTGTTAACCTGTGAAATGAATGTAATGGTACCTGGGTCAACACGTAATACACTGGTTATCTGTATAGTTCCTTATTATTTTCACATTCTTCCACTTGCAATTTCTCCACTCTGTCATCCATCCAGATACCCATTGATCCATCCACTCACTCAACAGAGGGTTCTAAGACTGTATTCCATTCAGATCACCTTTCTCGGGCCTAAAGATGATACAAAGCTGGATAAGACATCTATGCAGCACGGCAGGCTCTTCTGTACTCATCCTTACTCTTGTTAAGAAGACAGTGCTGGACGATGGTTTGGAGGAGGGCACTGGAGTCAGACAGCTCTGGTTTGGAATCTGTGTCTGCCACCTGGTATGTGACCTTGCTGCTTGGAGAAGTTAAAGGATAATGGTAAAATGAAGTTGTTAATAGTATCTACCTCATGGGGTTTTGTTAAGCACAGAGAAAGCCCTCTATAAAGTTAATGATAGGCATTTTCATCTAAGGGCCTAAAGGTGTGGTGAGTGTGTGACTTGTTCAAGTGTCATAAATAGAAAATGTCAGAGCTCAAACCATGTCATGTGAATCTAAGTCCAAAACTGCCTCTAGATTGTTATTTGAACTTCACAACCCTGTGAGGGAGGCAAGGCTTACCATCCCAACATTAAAAAAACAGAGAAACCAAAGTCCAGAGAGATTTAAATAACTTACCTAAGGCAACAAGACAAGTGAGTTGTGAACTTAGATCTGACCCTCAGTCCAGTGCTCTATCCTGCTAGTATCCATTGCACTCAGCCACTATGCATGGGAAATTCTGCCATGGGGTTTCCACCAGTATACTCACTCCTGCTGGTCCATGAAGCCAACTACTGAGCTATGTTCTGAACACCTGCAGGCAGAGGTGGGATCTTATGAAACTCTAAGGCATAAGGGAGATAGGGGCTTTAGGCAGGACTCCTTTAATACCCTCATTTTAAAGATGAGGAAACTGAAGCCCAGAGAGAATCAAAGGCTTGCTCAAGGCCACGTAATGGTAAAGATGAAACCAGAACTCAAGTCAATTCTCTCTAGCCAGAGTAATCAAGGAAAGCCCCCAGGATGTCAGACTGGACTCTTCTAGTCTAAGAACAGATTGGGCAACTTTCAAAGGATCCCAGGGAGCTTGGCCAATGGTTTTCTAGAGAAGGCCTGTCTTACTTTCAAGTGAACCCAGTTTCCTTTGTGAGACCAAGGGTGTTTTTTTTTTTTTAATCATGGCCTTTCTCTCCTAAATGATTTCTCCCTCATATACAAGTTTGCCTTCACAATGACTGAAGGGACAAGTCCTAGAAAAACTTAGATCATTTAAGCTTCTGGGTATTACAGCTCTTCTTAATGGGCGGAAGTATAGACACTACCACCATAGTGGGTGCTATTTAGACTAGAAGGAGGGAAAAGCTGCAGTTATCCAGGAGGAGAGGCATAAACATGTTCCTGTATCAACTGGAATTTGTTCAATGGCAAACATGATGGCTAAGTTCATGTGTCAACTTGGCCAAATAATGGTGCCTGAAAGCTTGGTCAAACAAGCACTGGCCTAACTGTTACTGTGAGGACATTTCATGGACTTAAATCATTATTAAGTTGGTTGCATCGATGGCTGATTACATCTACAGTCAACTGAGATTGCCTTCAGCAGTGAGAGACATCTCATCCAATCAGTTGAAGGCCTTAAGAAGAGAAGTCAGGATTTCAGCAGCCAGAAGAGAGAATTTCCATTTCTACTTCAGACAGACAGCAACTCCTGGGGAATCCATCGGGGACCTTCATTGGAGTTCCTTGCTAGCAGCCTGTTCCATGGAATTTGAACTTGTGCACCCCCACAGTCAAGTGAGACAAATTTACAAAACCTCATGATGTTTACAAATAGATCCCATTTCCTAATACAGCTTGGTACCCAGAGTGGAGAAATATTGAGATGGAACGAATGTGTTTTGCATATAGAAGAACATGTCTGTCTCAGACCCAGAGGATGGAATGTGACAGTTTGAGGCTGGGTGGATGCCAGAAAATCCTATTCTTAAACCTAGTCCATTCCTGTGCATGTAAACCTGCTGTAGGAGATTAAATTACTTCAGTTAAGGGCATTTGATTAGATTGTGTGACCCAGCATGGGTCTTAATCCTCTTACTGGATTCCTTTATAAATGGAGGAATAAAAAGCCACAGACACAGAAAAAACTGCAGCGACAGAAAGGAGCCCAGAAGCTGAGACAGAAGGCCCCAGGAACTGAGGAAGCTGTGCAATCCATAAGCTAAAAGCAGTGAGACCTGGAGGAAAGGAGAGAGATGAGCAGATACCACCATGTGCCCGACTGCCTGCAGCTGCAACTCAGGGAGAAAGAGAAGGTGGGGACCGGCAGATGCCACCATTGTGCCTGCCATGTGCCTGAATGCCCACAGCTGTAGCTCGGTGAGAAAGCGTCTCTGATGATGCCTTGATTAGGACACTTTCACAGCCTCAGAACTAGGTAAGCTTTTAACCTAATAAATACCCCTGTAAAAACCAATCCATTTCTGATATATTGCTCCCTGAGGCTTTTAGCAAACTAAAACAGCAAGTGAGACAACAACCAAACTTAAACTAGATTAAGCAAAAGAGAGATTTTTTTTTTTCTCATTTAACCAGGGGTTACCATAATGACTTCAGGTACAGTTTGATCTAGGGGTTTAAATCAAGTCACCGGGAACTTTTTTCTCTCCATCTGTGATAGAGACTGCTAAGTGTTTATTCTCATATAACTGTCTGCCTTCCTGGGCACACTGGACAACATTTTCCAACCCCTTTGTGGTTAGGTGGTGTGGTAGGTTGAATTATGTATCCAAGAAATACATGTTCTTAATCTTATTCCATTCTCGTGGATGTGAACCTATTGTAAATAGGAGCATTTGAAAACATTATTTTTTGTTAAGGTGTGGCCCAGCTGAATGAGGTTGGGCCTTAAACTTATTACTGGAGACTTTATGAAGACAAATCCATGTGGAGGGGCATAATCTAGAAGCTAATGGAACCCAGAATCTGGAGGAGAAAGGAGAGGACATCACCACTTGCTGAAAAGCCAAGGAGCCAAGGATTGCTGGTAGCCAGCCTCAGAATGCCTGTCTTTGATGGCAAAACATCCACTTGCTGATGCCTTGAACTTCTCCTAGCCTGAAAACTGTGAGCCAATAAATTCCTGTTGTTTAAGCCCACCCATTGTATGACATTTGTTTTAGCGGATGGGAAACTAAGACAGTTTTGGTCATGTGGCAAGTTCCAGCCGATAAAATGAGTGGAAGCCTTGTATGCCTCTCTTCCCTTCCTCAGCAACTCTGAAAACCATGTTTTGAGATGGCGCCATTATACGATGGAGGGTGCCTGAATCCCTGAGTCATAAGATGGAGGGCAGGTGCCCTGGAGAGTTGCCTGACTAGCATTGTACTTTACATGAGGGAAAAGAAACTTTCATTGTGTTAAGCTAGTGAGATTTCTGTGTTTCTTTATTACCTTGGCTTGGCGTGGTCTACCTGACTAATACACCATCTCTGGGCTTTGCTGTTCTCAGCATTGGCTTAATTCTTAGGCAGGCTTTCCCTCCAGGCTCATGTGTTCACAGCCTCACTTCCAGCAGAAATGAGTCATTCCTTGTCTGGTTGCTCAAGGTAGAGCCTAGGATTTGCTAGCATTGCGAGGTCATGTGCCTGTTCCTGGCCCAATCCCTGGCCCAGCGCAGGGGGATGCGCTGCTCTGATTGCTGGATCCAGGTCACATGCCCTCCACTGCCCGCCTGATGGTGGTGGAAGCAACCTCCAGAGGAAAATGGGAGTTGGTATCAGAAGAAATGTGAGCATCAAAACCAACAGCTGTCCACCACAGGTCTAGTAGTGGCTGCCTCAGCGATCAGCTCACTGAACAGCCATGGGTGGATTGCCCTGCAGTTAAAACCTTTGGTCTCTGGAATCAGCCAGTCTGCACTCCAAACCTCCTTCTCTTCTGCTCAATAAGGGTATTATTTTGAGCAAGTCAGTTAAACTCTATATTAGTCCTAAGGTTGCCGTAACAAAGTAGAGCAAACTGGGTGGCTCAGAACAATGGAAGTTAATTCTCTCACAGGTCTGGAGGCCAGAAGTGAGAAATCAAGGTGTCAGCAGAGCCCATGCTCACCCCAAAGTCTCCTTCGATGCCTTTTCCAGCTTCTAGTGGCCCCCAGCAATCTTGGGCATTGCTTGCTTTGTGCTTGCCTCACTCCAGTCTTTGCCTCCTTGCTCACATGGCCTCTTTCCTTTGGTGGGTCTTTGTGTGTCTTCTATTATGTTTTAGGACCCACCCTCATCCAGTATGACCTCATCCTAATTGAACTCATTATATCTGCAAAGGCCTTATTTCCAAACAAAATCACCTTCTGAGGTTCCGGGTGGACAGAGATTTGGGGGACACTATTCAATCTAGAACGTGTTCAAGACTCAGTTCTCACTCTGTGAATAGGGATCAGAGCCACCTGCTTTATCAGGTTTGGGGGTGATTAAGTGCATAGAACAGTGCTTGAAGTACAGCAATAGAGGACTGCTCAGGAGAGGTGAGCTTGGCTCTTGGGGGTGGGCTTGAGCAGGAAGAAACCCCATTGCTGCTTCCTCCGGATGCCAGGGCTGAATGCCTAGGAGACTCCAAAGCAGGTCTGATTGTCATCACAGCTGCCCAGCCCCTGCCTTGAATATGGAGGAGTTTGAGAACCGATCTTCCCGTTGTATACCTTTGAGCCAAAGGAGCACTGGAAATTTGCATGCTTTTCAGTCACTGTTTCTCTCTTTTCCAAGCCTGTCTTTTGCTCTTACAGTAACTGCAAATCAAGATAATGTAACTCAAGTGACCACTCTTTCCAGTCTATTATTATGGGCAGGAAGTGGGGCAAGAACTAACAAAGGCTCAGGGGCTCTGGTGTTAAAATGTAGGACTGGGGGGAGACTGGAGGGTAGGAAAGGTGATTTGCTTTGGAATTGGCTGGCATAGCCATTCCAATGTAGGCATTGGCATTCTGCAGCTCACTGCCACCAGGTGTGGGAAAATGCCAGCTTTGTATATTTACAGTGCCTCTCTGCAAACAGCCTGCAATCATATAAATAACTGGGCTTCATCCACTCTTCACCTTCTCTTTTTTGTATCCATATTTCCCATAGCATTCCACGTACCCCACTGTGGAATTATAGGATGTTCTTTTCCAGAACAGCAATTAGAGAAATTGCTTCATTGGACCAAAGCTAGGGAAGACCAAGAACACGGAGTATGTATTGGGCTTTGTTCTTAGAACTTCAAATGTCTTATCTGATTTAATCTTTGCAAAATATATCGTATTTTATAATACTGTATATTATTGATATTACCATTTTTTGTGTAGGTGAAGAAATGGAGGCAGAGAGAAGTTATAGAGAGGTTCTTACAGTTAGACAATAATGGAGCCAAGTTTTAAACTTAGGCGTTTAGGGTCCAGAGCCCCCACTCCGAAGCCCTCAGCTCTATTTCGAACATCCATTCAAATTGGCTGGAGCGTTCTGTTCTGCAAACAGTGGGCCAGATTTTGGAGAACGTGAACTTGGGCATACCAGATTTGGATTAGAATTTCCCTCTTATGTTTTCACAGTTGTGGGACCTGAGGAACGTCCCCTACTCTTCTGCATCTTGACCTCTCATGGCAAATGGGGGGTGGCAGTCTCACATGGAATGTGGCAGGAATTAAGTGAATGGGCAAAGCAGTGCTCGGACTCCCACCTGCAGTGGACTCTTAAAGCTTCCCCCTCCTTCTTCTCCCTCTCGAATGAGGGTCCAACCCAGTGCTAGAGACATTCTTGATGTTGAGTTCAGTTTCTGGACCTGAACTCCATGATACAGTGCAGCAAACTGAACCTTGTGTTCTTCTCCGTCTTCCGCCTTCACTTCTTTCTTCCATGTCATTATTATCACCAGAGTCAATGCCCAATGCCCTCTTTGAACACCCTTCTTCATGCTGCCAGCACTTCCTGTGGGTCGAGCTGCAGCCTTTCAGTTGTGCTGGCAAGGATATAGCAGGTCCATCTGTCCTCTAAGCAGGGGGCTGCTCAGCTTTACTGCAATGGTGCTGCTCAAAATCTCTTGTGCATAAATCCCCTGGAAAACTTGTGAAAGTGCAGATTCTGATCCAGTGGTTCTGGGATGGCGCTTGAGAGTCTTTCCTTCTAATAGGTCCTCAGACACTGCCTATACTACTGGTCTACAGGTCACACTCTGAATGGCAGTGCCTTAAAGGATTTGCTCCTGCTCTGTCTGGACAATCTCTCAGGAAAGAGATTCTGCAGCCACTCCATAGCTGCTCCCGGTGTCTGGAGACCCACTTGGCCCAATAAGCCAATCTAAAGGAAAACCCACACATGTTGGGAGTACAGAGTTGGAGTCAGAGAGGCCCAAGTTACATTTTATTCTACTGGTTTCAGTATGTGAGCTGTTGGGGGGGGGGGTTCTCAAGGCAGGTCCTGCAACATCAGCCTCCCCTGGAGCTTGTTGAAAATGCTCATTCTCTGATCCAGCCCAGACCCACTAACCCAGACACTCTGGAGTGGGGCCCAGTGATCTGTGCTTAACAAGCCCTCCAGGGATTTGAGAACCATTCCTTTGGGCAATTCTTTAATGTACTGGTTCTCTATCCTGGTGTCACATAGGGATCCTCTGGGGTGGCTCTTTAAAAATACAAAGCAAGTATGTCAGAAACTCTGCAGAGTGAGACTTGGGCTTTCATATTAAAACAAAGAAACAAACAAACCCAAACACCTTTTTGGTTTTTTGTTTGTTTGTTTACATTCCTTGGGTAATTCTAATGTGCAACCCAGGTAGAGAAGCATGGGCTTCACCTCTCAGATGCTATTTGATCACCTCTAAATGGAGATACTGATCCTTAGTGCCAAGTTCAAACTGAGAACACAGGCATCGAAGATGCGAAACACCTCTCAGGGAGGATGCCTACTGAGGAGTAACTCTCGTCAACCCAGCCTGGCTTCTGTGTGGGTAGAGCTTTGCTCTCGGGCTGCTGCATGGTCTGCTTGGAACAGACCCATGTTCTTCATTGTTGGCTTTCAGGTAGTGGGAGAGTCATTGCCCCTCTTGATGTCAGTTGGCCATCTCTGCTTTGCGTCCTACTGGTAGTTACTAGATTTCATCTATAAACCTCCCTTGGTTGGTAAGAAACCCAGTTTAATGCTTATAAGGTGCCTCAAGAAAAAATGGAGACCTATTAGGTTGCCTTTCTGGCCCTCATTCACTTCCAAGGAAACAATTCTCTGCCCAAATACTTAAAAAAAAATTCTTGCTGAATGCATAGGTTTGCATGGCTATGGCTTTTGACTTGCTTTCTTCTTTCCTCATCTTTGTCTCATGCCTCCACCCTGCTCTGGAGGAGCCACTAATATCAGGTGTATGCTTCATTCCAAGCTGTCATCCTCAGCAGGACATTGGCCAGATAGGGCTTTTCCTTTTTCTCATGTTCTCCCCTTGCCATGGGGATGATGATCAGGGTAATGAAAACCCTCTAAGGGCTTCCCCCCTCCTCCCCGCAGATATCCTCTCTACCACTCAATAGGAGCTTTGTCTTCGCAAAGAACAAACCTGAAACCCATCCGGCCCCAGCAGTTGTCTGCTGGCTCCTGCGCCTTTTGGATTCCGACTCTGTTATAGACCTTGTAATTTAAACGTCAACCTGCTTATTAGAAATTCAAGAAAATTATTTAATAATATTTAAAGTCTAAGTAAAAGCAGACAAAGCCTCTTCTTTCCCACCTCCCTTCCTTTGCTAACCTCACGCCATTCCACTTAGGTTGCCCTGCGAACTGGCTTCCTAACACTGTGTTAGGAATTGATCATCACAAACAAATGTGATGAATTGCGCACCTGTTTCAAGGGATATAAGGTCAAAAGGGACTAGGTGAAATTTTTCTATTTTGGGAGAGGAAGTGAGGGTAAACTCTGATACCATCCCTGCCCCCTTGATTTTTCAGTTGAGAATGACAGCAGTCTTGCCTTCTGGATACTTTGAGTTCTTTATACTGTATGGTCAAAACTAATCATTGCTCTGATTAGTGTCATTGTGAAAAAATGATCTTTTGTCCTCACTTTCCCATTTCCCACCTTCTGGCTCTGTGGGTCACTGACCCTAACGAGTCACTGAACGATTGTTGTGTGCCTATGAGCATGTGTAGAAGGGGCTGGATGGAGGTAGCAGTTATGCTTTCTTCATTTCCCTTGGAAATGGCGATTCAAATGCTGCTATTCCATTAATAGACTTGAGCTGGCCCTCCTTACCTGTGAGCTGAGAAGGCATGTGCGCTGCCTTGAGTGTCTGCAATGATGGGAAGAGCTGGAAATTTGAGGTCTAGGCTTGCTGTGTGGGGCTTGGGAGAGTCACTTCCACCATCTGAGTTCAGTTTCTTCCCCTGTACAATGAAGTCGATTTGGTCACTATAGTGAGAGTCCATTTCATCTCCAAAACCCTGTATTTCCATAAGTAGATTGAATTCCAGAGGGCCAAACCACAGCTCAACCTTCCCAAGCTCTTCTGTGCAGCTTTGTTTTCCATCTGAGCTGTGAAGCCAATTCCTAGAGATGGGAACAAGTTTGGGTACATGGAAGATAGTCATTCTCCAAGCCTGGTCTGAGATCAGCAAGATCAACAGCATCATCAACACCTGGTAACTTGTCGGAAATGCCAATTCTCGGGTCTACCCCAGGCCCATTGAATCAAAAACACTGGGGATGGGTCCAGCAGTCTATGCTTTAACAGACTTTCCAAGTGATTCTTATGCATGCACAAGTTTGAAAGTTATTGCCCTGAACTAAATCTGAAGAGGTCAGCAGGAGAATCCATATATATCTTAAGCCCTCTGTGGTTCCACACCATTGGAAAAGAGGGACAGGTTCCTTTGCCCTCCTGTGGATGAAATGTCAGAACCTGCTAGAGAGGTCTGACATCCTCTGAATGAACTCGGCCTCCTTACCACTTTTTTTTTCTGGAAAAGTGAGGTTTTCCCCCTTTGGGTATGCCAACCAGATTGTTTGGATTTGTGAAAATGGCTGCCTAAGAGTGAGAATGCCAGTAAATATCAAATGTAGAAAATGTGGTTTTTCAGTTGGATCACACACTCAAACATTAATTGATGTCTTAGCAGTTAATATTGATTATTTTTCTTCTAACATGTCTTATTAAGTTGAAAAGGATTTAGACATTTAGGTACAGAAGAAAGCATGACATGTGATTCAAGATCAGGTTCAGCACCGAGGCATCCTGACTGCTCTTTCTGCCAGTGAAGTAGGATATGCCAGGTATTTGCCTCCTTCATCCATGGTTAAAGGCTGCTCTCATTGGAAATGAGCTTGTAAATCCCTAAATGTTTGATCCCCTAACAAATCAAAACTATTTATCAAAGGTTTTCTTTATAGATGTCGTCGTGCTGATCATTGCTAAAAATAAACAAAAAGCAGAAAATCCCTTACATCTAAATATAGTCTTACCATACAATCCAGCAATCACGCTCCTAGGTATTTGTTAACTGATACAAAAACTTACGCCTTTACAAAATCCTAGCCATGAATATTTATAAAAGCTTTATTCATAATTGCCCCAAACTGGAAGGAACCAAGATTTCCTTCAATAGGTGATAGAGTCAACTGTGGCACATCCATAAAATGAAATATAATTCAGTTAAAAAAAAAAGGAATTAGCTATCAAGATGTGTAAAAACACCAGTGAATCTTAAAAACATATTGCTAAGTGAAAGAAGATAGTCTGAAACGGCTAAATACTGTAGGATTCATTTATATTCATTCTATAACAGACAAAACTATAGTGATGGTAAAGAGATCAGTGATTGCCAAAGCTTGGGGGGGTGGTGAATTAAATAAGTGAAGCACAGCAGATATTTTAGGGTAAGGGAACTGATCTGTTTGATATTGCAATGGCAAATACATGACCTCATGCATTTGTGAAAAATCATAGAACTTTATAACTCAAAGAGTGAGTGTTAATGTAGACAAACTTTAAAAATCATTTACAAAGTCAGGGGATCCCAGGATGAAATGCCGAATGTGAAAAAAAGAATCTGAATGTATTACAATATATGAAACAACCTCACTGCAAGGTCTGGGGGAAAGATGCTGACCTGGAAATGAGCAGTGTCTGTAAGACAAAATGCAAAGGGAATTGTACATAAGCTCTGTCCTCTAGTTAATAAAGTTGTTTCCTATGGGGATACAGTTTAACAATCTGATACCACCATACATGTATACTAGAACTAAACAATTAAGTAAATGGATGGGAAATGGTGGAAGCCAGGTTTCCCGCTATTGGATTGGGAATTTACTGATAAGCAAGGGGAGGAAGCTAAAGTGGTCCATCTGGTGATGTATTATAGTTGGAGACATCAATATGAACTCATGTTTACCTTTCTCATTATACATAGAAATGTTTATAGATATGTATATATACTTGGTTTATTATACACACACATAATTCTTTGGTCTGACAGTTGAGAAGGCCTAGAGGCAATGACACCCCTGTAGCGATGAGCACACCTAGTGCCCAGATCTTGTTTTCTAATGCCTTTCTCCAATAAAAAGAACCAGGACTTCTTGAAGAAACAGTTGATTCTAGGACTGAGCCAGGAAGTATACAAGATAAATCTGGAATACTTTGTAAAGCCAGAAAACAAGAAAGTGCTAAAAACAAAAACAAATGCCCCTAACCCCTAAAACACACACATACACGTCAGTGCACACAAACACACAATAATGGAAATATATTACAGGAACATACTGTGGGAGCATCTAATGGCCAAAGTTGGAAAAAACTGAGGAACGAAACAAAGTGATACTTGTTTATAACCCAAAGTATAAGCTAAATATCCACGAGTCTATACTGATATAAATAAATGATTGAATCGATCAATAAATGGGGGGAGAATAGCTAAATCTCCAGTGCAGAAGATTCTCAGTAATTTACATAGCTATTCTGCCATCAAGGAGGTAGGATTTAACTCCCTACTCCTGAAGTGTGGACTGCACTTGTTGTCTTTTATTCAAAGAGTATAATGTGGAAAGGGGAAAAGGAGAAATTTAGTGGTGGAAAAACCTGGCAAGCACTACCTCAAGCCAGGTGGTCAAGGTCAACATCAACAGTGATAAGTCATGTTGATAGTACATACCCTTGATATGATGTAATTAGAGGGGCATTTTATCTCTCTGGGTTTCCTCCCAAACTGCATAACCCTTGCCTCACTACAAGGAAAACATTGGGGAATTCCAAATTGAGAAATATTGTACAAAATACCTAACTAACATTCCTGAAAGCTGTCAAGGTAATGAAAATCAAGGGAAGCTGAGAAAATGTCACATCCAAGAGGAATCCAAGGGACATGATGACTAAATGTAATCTGGTATCCTGAATGGGATCCTTGAACAGAAAAGGGACATTACAGAACAACTAATGAAATCTGAATTAAGTATGGACTTAGTTAGTAATAATGTATCAATATTAGCTCATTAATTGTGACAAATGGACCTTATTAAAGTAAGATGTTAATAATAGGGGAAACTGGGTATGGGGTATATGGGAAGTCTCTATACCATCATTACAACATTTCTGTAAATCTGAAACTATTCTAAAATTAGAAATTCATTTAAAAAATAAATAGGGAAGCTTCTTGCCCATAGAGATTAAAATCAAGATTGAGGACATTGATAAGAAGTAATAATAAAATACAGAGAACAGATTCAATATTGACGTGTTTGTGAATGAAATAAGCAATAAAGTGAATATAATATATTTTATGACCAAGCAAATATGCTCACTTGTGGAGGCACCTTGAAAGCAATGATTTCAGTCTGTCTAGTTGCCGTATTCCAAGCAGGTGAGAGGAAAGGGGGAGTACAAAGAGGGAGGGGTTGCAATTTTAAATAGAATCTTCAGAGAAGATGACACGGAGAAGATGATACTTAAGCAAAAACCTGAAGAGGTGAGTTCAGTTGGGGTGAATTTGGAAAGGGTGTTTAGCGCTCTGGAAATAAATGATCATACCTGCAGTGGGATTTCGTGAAGGAAGAGAAAAGTCAGTGTGGGTTGGAGAAGTGAATCCAAGCCTTTTGGGGAGCCTGAGCTTGTGCTGGAACTGGAAGAAGGGGATAGAGGGGGCTAGAACTAAACTGCCTGTGAGAATGTCATGAAAGAGGGGGTGTGCGCTGTGGAGACGTGGAGAGTAAGGCTGTCTCATGATGTGGGAAGGGGCAAGATGAGAAGAACTTGAAGGTCAGATCTTATCATCTGTGAAAGAGTCCGTGTAAGTTCTTGGTCTTGATGTAAGGAACATGAGAGTGGTATTCTAGGAGCCTTGCTCTGGCAGGAGGAGGTATAGCAGTTTGATATTATTGATGAATTCCAAAAAGAAATATTGGGTTATGTTTGTAAGCTGATCTTTTCCTCTAGGCATATGAGATATTTTGGATTGATTACTTGATTACTTAATCAAGTAAACCTCTTGGGTCAGTAGGGCATTGAGTCCCTGCCTTTGGTGGGTGGGGACTCGCAGATAAAAGGCATGACCAAGGACAGAGTTGAGGGTTCTTAATGTTGGAGTTTTGATGTTGGAATTTGATTGTGAAGCTGGAGCCCTGGGAAGCAAGGAACCCTGAGCCCAGAGAGAGGCAAGACCCTGGGAGGAACCCAGGAAGCCTGAACCCTTGCAGATGTTGGCAGCCATCTTGTTCCAACATGTGAAAATAGACTTTGGTGAGGGAAGTAACTTATGCTTTATGGCCTGGTATCTGTAAGCTCCTACCCCAAATAAATACACTTTATAAAAACCAACCTATTTCTGGTATTTTGCTTCAGTACCCCTTTGGCTGACTAATATAGAAGGTGAAAATACGAAAGGATTGAAGGGAAAATGGGAAGCCTGGGAGCTTGAACTCTGTGGAAACTGCAGGGGCCTCTGGGTATACACGAAGGGTGTTGGACCTCGCTCAGGGCACGGCGATGGGAGTGGAGAGGAAAGGGCAGGCAGAGAACCTCGCAGTTGCATCCACAGCAGGTAGCACTAGAGAGTCGATGGAGAAGGAGGGGTCAAAGGCGAGGCCAGGGCTGTGTGAAGACGCATGAACCGGGCAAGAGGACAACGGCTCAGTCCTTGGAACTAAAGAGAGCATCTGGGCTGCAGCACCTAACACAGGTCGTGCCTGTGCTCGATTCTTATTTGCCCAACTGAAACGAACTGGCCGTTGTCATGGAGTAGAAACAGAAGGAAGCTGGGCTTACTCATAAGGCGGATGACTCCTTCATCTTCTCGGGTACTCTGTAGTGGTGGCTCTCATCTGGAGGTGCCTTCCCCCCTCCCAGGGGACACTCGGCAATATCTGGGGACACTTTAGATTGTCGCAACTTGGGGGGAGGAAGTGTGTTCCTGGCATCTCGGAGGTACAGAGCAAGGATGCTGCGAAATGTCCAACAGCGCCCACAACAGCTCCCGAGACAAAGAATCAGCCGTCCAGCCCAAGTGCCATGCTGAGGTTGAGATGCTCGACTCTGTACAGGGCTAAACCCTAGTCCCCCGCAGGGAAAAACCGGCCGGCGGAACGTGTCCCCAGCTGGGAAGCCCAGTGCCTTTCCAAACCATAGGAAAGTTGTTCCCTGCCTCAATTCTGTGAACCCCGCTCCCATACACCCACTCCCCTGGGGCTTTAGGAAAGGACGGAGATAAAGAGGGTGCTGATGTGGGAGGGGTGAGGTGTAAATGGGAACCTCATATTTTTTGAATGTAACATTAGAAGAAAATAAAGAAGAAAAATAAATAAATAGAATAAAAATAAAAACAAAGACCTCTGCAGAATGTGAGCGAACTAACCAGAATCGCCTCCCTTGGCTGTCAAGGGAGCACCCCCGCCCCGAGCCCCACCCCCTGCCTCAGCCGTGCCTTTTGGCGCTGAACGTTCCTGTAATGCGATTCTGCCTTTAGGAAGGGGAGAGAAATCTCTGGTCAGGTGGAAGGGTGAAGGGAAACTTCTATCAGAAACCCCTGTCCTTGGCCAACCCGCTTGCCCCGTCTCGACCAGGCTGACACACCCTGAAGGTCCAGCAGCGACGGGGGACTTTGTAGCCGGGAGTCCCACTCCCCTGTGGCCAAGCTCAAGACCCAGTTATACCAGAAACAAGACTCCCTTGGGTCACCTCGAGGGGGGACCCGGCACTGCTCCAGGCCATGAACTGGCCCTCCTGCTCCTCACAGGAGGGAGCTCCGGCTTGCAGCGCGAGGCTCACCTGTCAGTCCCTTTACCTTTGGATTCTGTGCCTCCTGGCCGGGTTGGCAGAGGCCACGTGCAGCGGCAGCATGCAAATAGTTTTGCATTTGGCGTACCTCAGTAGAAAGGTGGAAAATCACATTTGGTTACGTCGCATCTGCACTCAGACTAATCCCGCTCCCTTTTCTCTTTGATACGTTATCCCTAACTGATCATTTCCTGCTCGGGTTGCCCTTGCTGTGACAACGTGCAGTTTCCTCGGTTCTGCTGCAACGAATTCCGTGCTGCTGTTATCTCATGCAAATAAGGGGGGGGGGGGGGGCGGGAATGAACCTGGTGGGAGGCGGGCGCCTCAGCCCTCTTCCCGCTCCCTGGGGTCTGCATTCAGCAGTTCATCTGCAGATGAAAAAACATCCATAAATGGAAGAGCGGAATGGCAGGGAAGAGGCCCGGTGTGGTCCGCCTGAAGGGTTCTTACTGGACTGATGAACGTCAGAGGCGCTGCGAGGGGTTCTGGTCACAGAGCAGCAACGCTCTTTTCATGACAGCCGACACGATTCTTTTCAGATGTTGTCAGGGGATGCCATTTCTCACCTACTTCCCATGTCAAGTCTTCCCTGGTCAGGGAGGTCTTGTCCCTCGTTCTCTCTGTCCCCACCTCCCCCCATGGCCTCCTCGCTGTCACCCACACCGTGTCGTCCTGCTCCTGTCTCAGGTTTATGCATTGACTGGCCCCGCTGCCTAGATGTCCTTCCCCCAAGGCCAGCCCGTCTCTTCACTGAGGGTCTGTGCAAATGCCACCTGCCCAGAGGGATCTCCCCGGGCCGCTCTGTCTGAAACGGCCTCCCGCCTCCCACCATCCCTGGCCCTCCTCCCGTGGTGTGTTTTCTGTCCCAGCCCTTTCTACCACCTCACCGACATGTCTCTTAACCATTGTATTGTCTTGTTTCCTGCCAGGATGCGTGTCCCAGAGGTCACGCCCCTCTCTGTCTGGTCCCTGCTGGGATTCCATAACCCAGAGCACAACTCGGCACAGATGCAGCCCTCCTCGTGCATTTGAGCACGTGGACAGCTAGAACATGCTTTCCCATCTGCAGGTGCTTTCGCACAGAAGATGCCATTTGCTGCTCCCGGTGGCCTGGGAAGTGTGCAGAACAGGAACCAGTAGGTTATTGTGGACCCGAGGAGAAGGTGGGTGGAGTGTGTCCTTGTCTTGAAGTCACACCACCTTGGGATTGAATCCCAGCTGAGAGCTGGGCCACCTTAGACAAGTTATTTGACTTGCCTGAAATATGGGAGCAATATGAGATTAGGGCTCGGAAACTGTTGCTGGACTAACTAGATGACGAAAGCAAAAGGCTCAGCCCCCTGCCCAGCTCTAGGAGGTTCTCAGGAGGGTTCTGTCTTCCTATTAAGGCTGATATGATTGTTACTAGTACTAGGCAGAGCTGGGGTGAGACGCGGACACCTCTGGCTCCTCAGCCGACCTCTGCTCCACCAGCCCACAGAAGGTACCCCGTGGCAGCATGTGGAGAGAAGTGGGGTTCAGAGCGAGCAGAGAGCAGCACCCCAGGTGCCTTCACTGCCCTTGACTTACCCTGGCTTTATGGTGTCCCTTTTCTACCAGGTTCGGTAAATCCACTTCTGTCTGATTTCATTTTTTCTCTACTTATCAAATATCTCTCCTTCTTTTCTCATTTAGCTGCATTTTTAATCATCATCCTTTTGTATTTCCTTTTCTCCTCTGACCTGACTGATCTGGTCAAATCATTTCTAGAGGGCTTTTTTTTTTTTTTTTTGGTAAGCCAGCAGCTGCCCCTATGTGTCCTGAGCCTCACCCTGACTTTTCTAAAAGAGATGCTCGAGCCTCTGGAGTAGACTCCCGGGGAAAGCTCTGTCCAGGGTGTGTGTCCATGGGCTGCTGCTGCTGCTTTTCTCAGGCTTTGAAACATTGGAGTCAACAGAGAAGATGTTCGCATTGATTTCCGTTCATTTTCCCCAGCTTTTCCTGGTGGGTTTTAGAATTTGCATTTTAAACTCTGCCCCCGAATACCTGGTTGTTCTGTAATCTGCATGAGTGGCTGCTTTTGGGGAGTCAAGGCAGAGGTTCTGATTTCTGCCCCCACTTCCGCCACACCATCTCGACTTGTTTTTGCCTTATAGAGCATTCACATAAAGAGTTTTTTTGAAACTCTGCAGTTAATAATGTAGAAAATCACCATGTTGTGCTTTTATATGAGCTGGAACATTTTTCTGAGATTTCACTATATGCTCGTGTAAATTTCTTTTTCCAGAGAAACATATCTCCAACTCTTATAATAAATGTCATTGGGGAAATAAGATTTGATCCTTGGAAATGTGCTTAAAGGAAACTTTCCTGGAAAGGGGGGTGCCTCAAGTCGGACATCCCTGTATTATTATGGGAGTGGTTTCGATAGATTATACTGTAGTCTGGCTTTATTAAAGCATTTATTTATTCACTTATTCATTAACTATTTATTGTGCACCTGGTATGAGCTTAGAATATTATTCTAGGCATTAAGTTGTGGCAGGAAATAAACAAACATAGAGACAAAAAATAGCACAGGTGCCCCTGAAAGGTTTAATTCTAGTGAGGGAGACAGATAACAAATAAATTTGTATGATCATGTCAGATAGTGATAAGAGCTATGAAGAAGAAATAAAACAGGGTAAGGGGAGAAAGAGGGAGAGAGAGAAAGAGATAGATAGATAGATAGATAGATAGATAGATAGATAGATAGATAGATAGACAACAGGGCTGTCTCAGGGAGCAGGGCCTGGCCTGGGGGATACTTTAGAGTAGAAATGGAACAAAGTGAGGAAGCCAGCCATTGGAATGTCTGCTGGAAGAACATTCTAGACAGAGGGAAGAAAAAACACAAAGTCCCTGAAGCAACAATTTTTCAGAAACAGTAGGAAGGCTAGTATGGTTGGAATAGATTAAATGAGGCAAAAGTGCTATGGCATGTGTTCAGAAAATCAGGGAGGGACAGATCACCTAAGGCCTTAACAGTCAGGAAAAGGAGGTTAGATATTACTGTCATTTAAAAATATCTCTGTTAATCTTTTTTCCTTACAGACTGTGTGTGATTAGAAAGAGGGAGGATGCCTTCTTTATTTTTGCACCTAGTGTCACCCGGAAACAGAGTGGGTGGTTGATAAATACATGTTGAGTGCCCTCCCTGGCTTCACTATTAAGCTCCAAATTGGAATAATTTCTCTCTCTCATCTGTCTTCTTGTCAGTCCATGAGCTCTGACAAGGGGCTTGACAGCTGTCAGCAAAAGAATCTAGAGGGTCTCTAGGGTGCCAGCTTGTAAGGCAGGATCTCATAGCATTGTTGCCCATTTTTTTCTGTCCTTTCGTCACAAGTCTGGCTATCAAAGCAAATGGCCCACTGAGTACTCTCAACATGACCATTTGCTTTGGGGGGTGTGTATCGGTGGGGTCTCGGGGGGAGGAAGCCCTGCTGGTTTGAAGGGGGATAATAACAGTGGTCCCAATTCGCATATGTCCAGTGCTTTTAAAGGACTCTCAGAGCCATTGTCTGATTGGATTGTGATTGCTAATGTGTGTGTTTGCACATGTGTGTATGTGTATACACATGAGCATGTTGCACGCATGTTTGTAAGGAGATAGATAGAACTGAAATAAAGGAACAAAACTTGGACAGGACTATAGCTTGCCCCAAATGCTCTGAATTATTGCTGAGCAAGCACAGTTTGTATAAAGCATTTGACTTCTGGATTCCTTGAAGGCCCTCTGAAGGCAGAATGAATGGAGCTAGGAAATGGTCATTTCCCTGGTGGCACAGGGTGGAGATGCGCCGAGGCTGGGGAGAGAGAGTGGATTTCTCTCCTGAGTGAACACAAGAGCCAGATAGTCTCAGCCTCTGACCAGAAACTGAGATTTATTTCTCACTGGCTGGAAGAGGGTATTATTTCAAAATCTTCCTTCATTACAAAACTCCCGCTGGGACTGAGGTTCGCTCTAACTGCCACAGTCTTGGTTTCTCTGTATTTTATGCATCTTGAGTTACAGCCTAAAAATGAGGGTTTGGGTGCTGGAGGGGCATTGCTTGTGGACAGGCTTAGGGTCCCATCCGTCCCTGCAGCTGGCAGCTCGATGCCTCGGAAATGGGTCTTGCTTCAGCTGAGTCCTGGAGGTCCTATTTCTTGTGCATGTAGAATAATTCTTGGCCCTCAGCGGAGAAGCCAGCGAAACCAAATTTCAGGAAAGGTGTGAATTTTGTTTTGTTTTTGTTTTCTTTTGCATGATGCCCTGGAGAGAACGCCCAGTTTTAACCATGAATAAATGTAGTTAAGTCCCAGAAAGTGAGGCTTGGGGTCAAGTAGCCAAAGCATCTCTATGTCGAGGCCATCAACAGCATCCTTTTTGGAATAATGCCCGATATTTGTGTCCCCTGTTTGGGCAGCTGTCTGTGGCCCTGCCCTCTTGTTCCTTAGAGATCCTGCCACCATCTGATGCGCTGTGTATTTGCTGGCTCCCACCCTGTCCCCATTATTTTTTTGGTTTATTCATGGCTTTATTCCCAGCACCCAGACCAGAACCTCCAGTACCTACAGCAAGTTCTCACTAAATATTTGAATGAATAATTGCTATTGATGCTATCGCCACGCATGGAACAGCCCACTTAAGGGTACTGCCTTCCAGAGGAAGGCTGTGAGCCAATGCCCACATGGGCAAAATCTATGATACAGTGGAGGTAAGTAGTTGTGCAGGGAAGGGATAAGACGGGGACATAGGGCACTATTGGGTTGGGATTTGCAGGCTTGAGTGGGGCCTGGGTTGGGAGGAGGGGTCAGATGGTCCAAGGAATTGGAGGGGAGGGTTGGAAGTGAGCAAGTAAACACGGGAGATTGTTAGATATATGGTTGAAACTATAATGTTGAGAAAACTCTTTAGAAAATATAATAATGAAGGGTTACTGGTTTAAGGTATTCGATGGGGGTGGCGGACTTGGCCCAGTGGTTAGGGCGTCCGTCTACCACATGGGAGGTCCACGGTTCAAACCCCGGGCCTCCTTGACCCGTGTGGAGCTGGCCCATGCGCAATGCTGATGCGCACAAGGAGTGCCGTGCCACGCAGGGGTGTCCCCGGCATAAGGGAGCCCCACGCAGTGAGCCCCATAAGGAGAGCCGCCCAGCGCGAAAGAAAGTGCAGCCTGCCCAGGAATGGCACCACACACACGGAGAGCTGGCACAGCAAGATGACACAACCAAAAGAAACACAGATTCCCGTGCCGCTGACGACAACAGAAGCGGACAAAGAAGACGCAGCAAATAGACACAGAGAATGGACAACCGGGTGGGGGGGGAGGGAAATAAATAAATAAATCTTTAAAAAAAAAAGGTGTTCGATGGGGGTCATCTGGCACAGGGTGCACTTGGGGCAGTCTTCTAGGGAGTGTGTGAGAGCTCATCATGTCATAATATATTGTATCAGTGGGTGGAGACCAATACAATGAGCGGGAAGGTGTTATACCCCCATCCTGGGGAAGCCTGATCTTCTCAAACAGAGGGTTGGGTGTCTCTCAAGAGCATGGGTGGCTCCTAATGGGGGAGGACAGGCTAGTGTGTCAAGCTCTCAGCATTGTTGCAAGTATCTACGAACACAGCCCTTCAAGCAGTGAAGCTTGGTTTTCACTATGGGCCCTGAGGGGAGGAGAGAGGAATAGAATAGTTAGAAGAGGGGGTAACTGGGAGGCAATGGAAGTGTTCTGCATGATCCTGCAATTATGGATACAGGCCATGCTAAGTATCACCAAAATTTATAAATGGGTATAGTTTAAAATAAGGTAAGCCATAATGGAACCACATTATCTGTACATCAGTTGCAGCAAATGTAACATCCACATGTAAAAAGACCATTGCTGGGGAAGGAGGAAATGGGTTGGATGTTGGGTATATGGGAGTTCCCTGTATTCTATATAAGACTTTGCTGTGACCTAAAACTTTTTTGAAGACATAGAAAAAAAATGTTGTAGACACTGAGGAAGAAATGGAAGAGGTTGCTTTGCCACTGTACACACAGGGCAACACCTATTACAGTGATGAAAGGCTAAACATCAAAAAATTTTTATGACATTTTTCATTTTTTAATACCCCAATTTATTTTTTGCTTTATTTTAGTTTCTCTAAACTATTATTTATTCTATTTCTACTATTTAAACCTATCATTACTATTTCAATTTCCTATTAATTGAATTTGATAATATATTAGGCTTCATTTTTTAAGAAGTTTTGGATCACAGAGGGGTTCAATTAGGGCAGGGGAGGAGCACTGATGTGGGGTGTCATTGACGGGTGATGCATGGGTGGGAGGGAATTCTCCAGGGCATGCTATAGGGTATATAGATGCATGTTCAGATGTTCATTGGGCATTGGCATAGAGGGTAGAGTATCACGTGACAACTAAGGGAGTACTGACTTCCCATTCCAGGAAAATCTGCCACACTCCCCAATGGAGCAGCAACAATCCCCCAAGTACATGGATAAAGACCAGAGAAGAAGGATGGTCCAATGATGGACCCTTGATAGTCATGACTATGCTTATAAACCTGTGTGCTTGAAATTTCAACTAGCCCTAGAGTTGCAGAGTGCCTAAGAGTTACCTCCTGAGAACCTCCATGTTGCTCAAATGTGGTCACTCTCTAAGCCAAACTCGGCATGTAAGTGTATTACCTTCCTTGCAGCTTGGGACATGACTCCTGGGGATGAGCCTCCCAGGCACTGAGGGATTACTGCTGAGTACCAGCTGGTGATACAACTAGAAAAAGGCCTTAAATAAAAGGTGAAAATGGTAAAACATATGAGTTTATATGGCTAGGAGACTTCAAAATGAGTCAAGAGGTCATCAGAGAGGTCTTGCTTACGCACATCTCAACAGGATCCCAGAGACAGTCAAAGGAGGTATAACCCCAGGTAGTGGTATTCCTGAGGGCTACAGAGACACCCAGGTCCTACGATCATGATAGATGGCCCTGGCGTTTGGTGTCTTGCCAGTGGGCCCTATTTTGGAATTTGTGCTCCTGAGTGTGATGAAGTTGGACTCAGATGTGACCTTTCTACGCATGCCTCTTCTGTCACTTTTACTGAATATCTGGTTGGTACTGAGGTTGGTGTATACTCAGGAGACTTGAATCTCTGGACTGTCTATGTGCCACCTGTGCTCTGAGCCTCAGCAGAGTTGCAACAGCTGTTCTCCAATTCATTGGACTAACCCAGGGCAGCTAACAGGGAGGTGATGATGGTCAACCACCACACCAGGGAACCAAGAGAATCTACACCTACAAGTAGGAGAATTCCATCCATCAGCTCTGTGTGATCTAAGCTCTCTCTCAATTTAGAGGTGGAGTGGACATCACCATCTCAGGGTCCTCAGGATGGAGGAATAAAATATGGATTAGAGTAGACTTACTAGTGTTCTACTATTAAATTATTGTGACTCTAGCAATGGAAGAAATTATATCATTGATGTGGAGACAGTGGCCACAGTAGTTGCTGAAGGCAGGGAGAGGGAAAAAAGATGTGACATGGGGGCATTTTCAGGACTTAGCGTTGTTCTTAATGATATTGCAGGGACAGACACAGGATATTATATATCCTCCCATACCCACTGAATGGACTGGGAGAGAGTGTAAACTATAACATAAACTATAATCCAAGCAGTATAGCAATGCTCCAAAATGTACTCATCAAATGCAATGAAATACCACACTAACAAAAGAAGTTGTTGACATGGCCAGAGTGGGGGATGTGGGGAGAGAGGTATACGGGAACCTCTTATATTTTTTATTGTAAAATTTTGTGTGATTTATGTATCCTTAAAAAAAACAATAGTAAAAAAGAAAAAAAATGTATTGCTTTAGTTTTCCTTTTTTTCCCCATTCCAAAATCCTATCACGTAGGCCTGTTATTATCTCAGTTTTTTTAGCTGTAGAAACTGAGGCTTAGAAATGTACCACTTCTCAGGCAGAGGGCATCTGCAGCCAAGCAGTAGGCCAGGGCTCGGCGGAGGTGAGCAGCCCTAGGAGGTGGACCTCCTTCCCGCTTGGCAGCTCACCTGCAGAAGCCAAGCTCTTACTGCACAGGACTGTCTCCCCTGGAGTGATTTAACACACACACATGCACACTCACACAGATTCACACTCTTTCACTCTTACTCATACACACCCCCCCCCACATGCATGCAGTCTGCACACACACATGCACATACACATGCACACACACAAACACACACATGCCAACTTTAACAGGGCGCATGGCATTCTTATCTGCTTTCTCTTTTCTGGGATCTAAGGGATTACAACTAGGACAAGCCACCTTAAGTTCAAGTCAAGAGTGGGAAAAATGACTCCTTTGGGCCCTGCTGGCTTTAGGAGAAAACCTTCAAGGTGGTTGAGATGAGTTCTTCTCCAGCCCAGCCTTGGAGCCTATATTAGTCAGCCTAAAGGGTGTTGATGCAAAGTACCAGAACTCTGTTGGCTTTTATAAAGGGTATTTATTTGGGGTAGAATCTTACAGTCACAAGGCCCTAGAGAGTCCAACTCAAGGTACCATTAGAGGTACTTTCTCATCCAAAGTCATTTGCCACGTGTTGAAGCAAGAAGGCAGGCGAGTCGGCAAGGGTTCAGCCTTCTTCTTCCTCTTAAGGCTCTGGGTCCCAGCTTCTTCCACTGTCAGCTGTAGGCTGGTATAAGGCTCGTCTCACTCCCCAGGGCTCAGTTTTTCTTTCCAGGCTCAGTTGCTCTGCTTTCTTCACAAGGTCAGCTGTAGACTATCAGGCTCATCTCTCCTCTTGGGGCCTCTGCTGTGTCTAATGAGCTATCTCTCTTCCTCTGTGTTCTCTTTGTGTATACTTCCATGTGAGAGTCTGTTTTATCAGCCCACCAAGGGGGCTGGGACTCAACGCTGAGTTTCAATCTAATGATGTGGTTGAATCAAAGCCCTAATCTTGATTTAATGAAGTAAAAGTGAAACCCCTGATTGTAATACAATCAAAGGGTTATCACACCCAGAGGAACTGACCAGTTTATAGACATAATCCTGATCTCTCTTTGGAATTTATAAATAATATCAAATGGCCACAGAGCCCTCTCCAGTTCCCCCTAGTCTAGATGCCACAAGGACCCTCTGGAAGCTCATTACAGCACTGGATCCCAGACTCCACCCCACAGAGCTTGATTTCTCACCCTGGGATGGGACCTGGAGTCTGAATTTTAACAGGCTCTCCTGAGTGATTCCAACCTGTCGGCGGGAAACCGCTGGGACAAAGTGAAACCACTGGGACTTCCTAAAGATAGAGCAGGATTTTGGAATCCAAGAGAAAAGTTTTATTTATTTATTTATTTATTTTTTAAGATTTATTTATTTATTTCTCTCCCCTTCCCCCCTGGCCCTGCCCCAGTTGTCTGTTCTCCGTGTCTATTTGCTGGGTATTCTTCTTTTTGTCTGCTTCTGTTGTTGTCAACGGCATGGAATCCGTGTTTCTCCTTGCTGCATCATCCTGCTGCGTCAGCTCTCCGTGTGTGCGGCGCCATTCCTGCACAGGCTGCACTCTCCTTTGCACTGGGCTGCTCTCCCCACGGGGCGCACTCCCTGTGCATGGAGCTCCCGAGCATCAGCACTGTGCGTGGGCCAGCTCCACATGGGTCAAGGAGGCCTGGGGCCTGAACCGTGGACCTCCCATGTGGTAGACGGACACCCCATCCACTGGGCCAAGTCTGCTTCCTGAGAAAAGTTTTGAAACTTTTAGTTATTGCATAATAGACAGTGTACTCCTAGAGGTCAGATATGGCTGAATCACCTCCTTAATGCATAGTGTTTTATTCATAGGAGAGTTGTCTACAAATATTTTTTGGTGTTGTTTACCATCAGAAGAAGGGGGAACGGTGGCAGGAAATTCTGAGTCACTGCAAGCTTTGTAATTGCATAGGGTTTCACCAAACTTTGTCTAAACCTTAGAAGCATGAAAAATAGCCATGTCTTAGCCCACTCTGATCCTCATTCTGACTTGCCTGATTTGGAATGGGCCCTCATCAGTAATTTTCCAAAACTCCCTGGGTGAGTCTAATGCAGTGCTAAGGTTGAGAATCATTTCTAGACCAGGGGCTGGCAAGCCTTGTCTGTCAAGGGCCACACGCTCTCTGTTGCAACTACTCAACTCTGCCATTGCAACGTGAAAGCTGCCATAGGCAAAAGGTGGACAAATGGGTGTGGCTATGTCCCAGTACACCTTTATTTGCAGAATAATGTAATTAATTCCCCTGAATTGTGCACATATACGTGATTAAGATGGGAAATGTGTTGTATATATGTTACCATGCTAAAAATTAAAATTGTACAACTTTATTTGCAAAACACTTTGTGGGGCTCTTTGACCCAGGGGCTGTAGTTTGCCAATCCCTGTTCTAGACTGGCCTACTTCTCTTAAAGGAGAGTGTCACGATCATCTGAAGACAATCTTAAAGGGATCTTTGGCAGCCCCCTTAGATTGTCTCCTAGGTCTGGGAGGAGTTCTGGGAATCTGTACTGCTGAGAAGCATCCGGGATATGGGGCTCTGCTGATGTCGGGGACCAATTTTTAGAAATGCCTGCAAACCATCTGGCTCCTCAAGCAAAGCCCCCGGCCTCCTTCTTGTCCCCACCCTGCCAGGGGCTCTAACTCTGCAGGTTCATGTGTTCTGCCCCCTCTGTTTTCTGTTTTCTCTCTCTCTTCTCCTCCTCCTCCTTCTCTTCCTCTTCTCTCTTTACATTTTATTCTATGTTTTTGCCTCTTGAGGATCCTCTCCGACATCTGCTATTAACGCACTATCTCGAGGCCAGGGGGCGTGGAGGAGAGCCGGGAATGGGGCCGGAGGCTACGCTGCCTCCTCCTGAGCCCCAGCCGAGGCTGCTCTGGATGGCACCTCACGTCACTCTGCCCTCCTGCGGGCTGGGCTCTGGCTCCTGCCAAGCCCCAAAGTCTCTGTGCCTGGTGGTCTTGGCAGTTATTTGCTGCCTTGTTTTCCCAGGTGAGGGTGTTGGGAGACTGGGAGACTCCTCCAACTTCCTGTTTCACAAAGAGATGCTTATCTTCTTGGCTTTCTCCAAACTCTGGGGATGGCACCGCAGAGTCCTCACTTTCTGCTGGGTGGCTCTGAGTTAAATTTGAAATCAACCAGAGTAAGAGGGCTTTGGCAGCTGGGCGGGCTGGGGGCCCAGGGCCTGAGCAGCTGCCAGGGACTAGCACCACCTCCCCCAGTCCTGATCCCCGGGGCATGTGGACAGATTATGGAGAAATCCCTCGGCACTGAGGTGATGTGAATGCTTTAACCTGGGTGCTGGGTTTCAAAAGCAACCCCAGAGCAGGGGCCGGCGACCTAGTTTTTCTTGCTGAATGTAGGAAGTGAGGGATTACCTGGAGCAGTAGGACTCAGGGCCCCCCAGAACTGCCAGGCGGATGGCTGGGGAGCCTCCAGTTCTGAGGCATGAGCTCCCCACTCCCCCTGCTTTGCCCTGCCCCCAATTATTTTTAGAGGGTTTTCCCTTAGAGCAGCCCAAGGAACCAGGATATCAAGAACGGAAGAGTGTTGCGTGCCAACAGGGGATGTCTTAGTTTGCTGGGTCTGCTATGACAAAGACCACAGGCTGGTTGGCTTCAACGGGAAATGATTGTCTCAGTTTTGGAGGCTGGACATCCAAGATCAAGGTGTGGGCGGGATCCCACTTCCTCCAAAGTGTCTGTGGCGTTCTGGGGGTGGCTTGCTGGTGGACCATCTCAGCCTTGTCACATGCCGTCTGTCTTCTTCAGCCACCTCCTCTCACTGCTGCTTCCAAACTTCCTCTCCTTCTCAGGACTCCAGTCATATTGCATGATGGCCCGCCCTCGTTCAGTTTGGCCTCATGTTAGTAGGATCTTTGAAGAACACATTTACAACCCACAGGACTGGGGTTTAGACCTTGCTCAGGTCTTGTGGGGGACGCCATTCAATCCCCAATGGTGGGGGAGGGGGTGTGCCAGCTCCTAGAGGAGAGGCAAGCAGTTTGGGCCTGATTGTTGGTTGGCCCCACTAAATGCATGTCACCACGCGAGCATTTCTGGGTATCTACGTAGGCCTAGAGCGACGAGAGGTACCAGGGAGTATTTGTTATCTAGTGTACACAGAGAAAGCAGTGGGAGCTGTGCATCAGTCATGGCAGATAAGAACGGCCATTATTGGACTCCCTGATTCTACATGTCCTCTCTTGTTGAATCATGATAATAACACTGGCTGTGACCATTACCTCCACCAAAAGATGAGGAAATAGAGACATGGGAGGTTAAATAATTCGCTCTAGGCCATCCAGGTGGCAAGTGACAGAACAGGTACTAGATCCCACATCTGGCTGACCCAAGAGAAAGGCAGAACATGCTTCTGAGGCAACCCAAGAGCAAATGCAGTATCGCCTGGTAGGCTTTGGAGGGCAATGGGGGACCAAGGGATTGGGGGTTTTGAGAAATGGGGTTAGGGTACAGACATCCCAATTCTGCAAGGGCACCTCCTGCAGATGCAGAGGGCACAGCTTGCTGCCTTCATGTGAGGGTCACACGCAGAGGGAGGTGGTGGCGTCTCCAAAAGCAAGTGCCACTCCTTGCGAGTGGTGCTCCCCTACAGACCCCTGCATAGAATGGCACTCCTTGTGCGCATCAGCACTGCATGTGGGCCAACTCATCGCATGGGTCAGGAGGCTCTGGTTTTGAACCCTGGACCTCCCATGTGGTAGGCGGGTGCTCTATCTGTTGAGCCAAAGAGAGCCACCCAGTATGAAGAAAGTGCAGCCTGCCCAGGAGTGGGCGCCGCACAGGCGGAGAGCTGACACAGCAAGACGACGCAACAAAAAGAGACACAGATTCCCAGTGCTGCTGATAAGGATAGAAATGGTCACAGAAGAGCACACAGTGAATGGACACACAGAGAGCAGACAATGGGGGGTGGGGGGTAAGGAAGGGGAAGGGAAGAGAAATAACTAAAAAATAAAAGCAAGTGCCAAATGCAGACAGTTCAAGGACGTCAGACCCTAAGACACCCCCTCCTCCGGGCAGAATCCTAAACTGGCTCCCTTCTCCAGGCCTCTTTATCTGACCTTCAGGATCCGTTTCTCTTCAAACCTCCTTCTGTCCTGCTTCTGTCCCACAGGGAGTAATTTATATCCTGGCACGGACTGGAATAACCATAGATCCAGGAGCAATTTAAATAGAGAAGAGTAGGGAAAAGCCGTAGAACTGCCTCTTACATGCTGGGAACTCGGTGGGGCGAGTGTCAGGGGGTCTGGGATCCCTGCAGGCCCTTTGCCGCGTTTCTCTCCTGCTGCCTGAGAGCCCCAGCCTGGCCAGCGCCTCAGCCTTCGCGTTCCTCTCGCTCTGAGACCTTGGTGTCTGCTTGGCCACTTGGTTTTGGTGTCCTGGACACCGAGCAACACCAAAGGGTCACCCCGAGCAAGCAGGCTCCCTGGAGCGGTGACTTCTGGAAACAACTCCTGGCTTCTGGAAGGTGAGAGACGGCTCTGGGGTCCCTTCCTCCCCGGCAGCCGGCGGGCGGGGCCCAGGCTTCGTGGCGTCTCGCTTGGCGGCCCCCAGCCTGGGCCAGGGTGCCCGGCTGCGGCTTGCAGAGTCAGGTGCACATCCGGACGCAGGCGACGAGCGGAGGGCGTGGGCGTCTGAGTCGGGTCTTGTCTGGGACAGGCTCGTTCCTCGGCTCAGTGCTCGTTTTCTGAGCTCCTCCTCTGACGAGGCCCTGGGCCGAGGTCCTGGGAGAGGCTCGTGGGGAAACTGACGGTCTTGACACCTGGCGGCCTGGGAGGAAGATACGATACGCCGTGAGCCAGGGTTCGCCAGGGTGATGGGTGCTCGGGAAGGCTGGTGCCGACTCCCTGCTCCTTCTTTACCTGTTGTCCCTCGTCCTTTGGGGCTCTGTCCCCATCCATCCTCCCCAGTGGCTTTGTTTTCTTGCTACAGGCCCTGAGGAGGCAGTTTTTCTCAACTGTAGTGTGCACGGAGATCGTGGTGGGGGGAACCCCAATTTAGAGGTTCTGAATTCTTCCACCTGGGGCAGGGCCCAAGTATGTGCTTTTTTTTTTTGAGGTACCAGGGGCTGGGAAATGAACCCGGAACCTTGTATGAGGGAAGCTGGTGCTCGACCACTGAGCCACATGGGCTTCCCTGAGTAGGTTTTTCCCTCTGTTTCGCTTGTTGCTTGTTTTTGTTTTTTTAGGAGGCACAAGGAACCAAACCTGGGACCTCCTGTGTGGGAGGCGGGAGCGCAACCTCTTGAGCCACATCCGCTCCCAGTATGTGCATTTTTAGCCAGAACCCTAGGTCATTCTGATTCTGGAAATCTGTGTACCACAATTTGAAGATACAGCTCGAGGGCCAGGGGCCGCTTCCTATTTTTCTTTGTACCCCATTAAACAAATAGAAAGCAGAGAAGTGAAAAGTGAAACTGGCAAATGTCAGGCAGGGGGTGGAAAAATTGGTGAAAGTAGCAAGACAAGGAAAAGTCCCTTGGATTGAACCGAATCCCTGCTGTCGTCAATACTGTTGTTTGTTTTTTAAAGGATCTTGGGTAGATAATGAGTTGCTTAAATCAGCTACGGGCCACTTTCCCTAAAAGTAGCCAAAAGAGTCACAAGCCCCATGACACTTGATGGAAACCCTTTCCATCAGAAATACACATTTGAACTGGCACTTGACTTGTTTGATTGGTCTCAGGATCAGGGGGTCATTCGTCACAGATCCTAGACCCCATCCTGGAACAAGACCGCAAGGGGTGAGTGATAGGATCGCTGCAGTGGTTACCTGTGAGGCCTGCAGGTGACAAAGCGGGGCGACCTGCTACGTAGGTGTTAGTCCCTGCAGGGATCCACATACCAGCTCTTCTGTCCTGTCCTCACCTGTTGTGCTGGAGGTCCAACAAAGCGAGGTCTTGCCAGCAACCTGGCTTCTAATCTTGGTTTACCCTCAGGGAGCTGTGTGACCCTAGACAAACCCCTCGCCCTCTCTGGGTCTTCCTTTGTTTATCTGGACACCAGTGGTTTCCAAGGTCTTCTCTGACCCTGACAATGTCTGGTGTGGCTACAGCCAATCCAGGTCATCAAGCTTGCCCCACCATCCCCATTCAACCTGTCCCGGCTCATCTGTCCACTCCACACCCAGGACAAACAGGGCACGGAGTGTGTCTTGAGACCTCAGTACATACCTGCAGATGACTGTTTGGTTCTCAGAGCGGCCCCATACCGGCATAATTCTGAAATGGCTAAGTGGGTTAGGGAGAAGGCCGCTGGAGATGGCGATGTTTTTTGTCCGTAGGGATCTCCTCCCCTTCCTTCGGCCCCATCCAGCTGCTGGCAGGCCGGGCCCTCTAACCTGGAGCCAATTTCCCTCCCACTTCATCTGACTCATCTCTTTCGTCAGGCCTGGAGAGTGGTGTCTGTCGTTCTCTTCTCCTGGTGACAAGGGCTTTGGGTAGAATGGCAGCTGCAACCCTGCATGGCCAGGACTGGGCCTGCTCCTGAGCAGCTGGCAGAACTGGGAGGTCTGCTTCTCCTGCAGCTGTGGGTCCTGGACACCCTTGGGTGCAGCCAGTTTCCTCCTTTCTCAGCTACCCTTTCTTTCCCCTTGAAGCCCTAAAAAAAGAAAAGCATTCTTGCTTCTTTTCCCTTTGAGTCAAAATTCCAAAGAAAAGGAAAGTTCTCTGGCTTGGCAAGGAGTGAATGAAGGATTGTGCCTTTTTCGCTGGCAACACGAGGCAGTGATGGGCACCCCGAGAGCCGATGCTTAAGTGCAGGTCATGGGGGTTTCGCCTCCCTCCATAACCCACACCCTCTTTCCTTGAGCTTATACAAAAGGATCTCCACTGAGAATCCAACCAGAACTCTCACCAATGTGTTTGGGAGAGGAGAGCTTATTTCGCATGGACTGTCCAATGCACTCCTGTAATTACAGCTTGATTCTAAGGCACGAAGTGGTTATGACTACAAAACCAACGCAATTTCTGCCAGGCAGATAGGAGAGCAGCACGGACACAAGGCTTAGGGAAATCAAGGGGCTGTTACCAGAGTTGAGAGTAGGCACTATGGTGAGGACAGAAGAGAGGCATCATTGGCCATGTGTGCAGACAAACTCAGAGTCTCAAGAAGTTGAGGAGGACAAGGAAGGAAACACGACGGGGAAGAGAGAACCACCTTAGGATGGATGGCAGAGAGAGCAGCGACTTTGAAAGCAGAGACATGAGGTCAGATTGCCATTTGCAAGGATTCTGGAATATATAGACTGCTGTGGTGTGGAAATGTGTATTTCCCCAAACCCTTACCTCTTACTCATTTATAAGCATTCATAGAGCTCGTTGTGTGCCAGGCATTGTCCCAAGCTCTCTACGTAAGCTAACTCATTTAATTAAATTTCCATTCGAGTTTCACAGTTTCTGGATTTATGGGATTGTAACCCAGAGACTTTTAGTGAAATCTGTGATCGCTTCTCACCCAAAGAAGCCCTGGGAACTGTGACAGATCGCTCTAGATTCCAGCCCACACTTTCCTTGTTTGCACCTGCGTCACTACGTGGTCTGCCTGCTCTGCTTCTGGGAAGGTTTAACCCTTTGTCTCCTTGGCACTACAGGAGTGGGTGGACGGGCATGGGGAAGGGAGGACGGCCAGAGAAAGGGGGATGAAGAAGGGGATGGGCTGGGAGTTGGGGAGAGCCAGAATCCAAAAGCAAGCTCAGAGGGCAGCTGCAGCCAATTAGCTGAGGCTGTTTTCCCCAAGCTCCACCATCTCAGCAACAGGAGGGAGATCTGGGCCAACCCTTGAGGTGGCCCTGTGCTTCCCATCCAGTCCATCTTCTCTCTCAGCTCGTGCTGGGCAGACGCATCCCATGGCCGTGAGCAGGGAGGTCCTGGCGAGCTAAGGCCCCCTGGAACTCTGGGTGGCAGCAGGTGGTCACCTTTCTTGCCAGGACATTATCCATTCTGGATGTGTGGAATTTCTCCCTGGGAGCCCTTCATTGTGGGGGCTGAATCCAGCCCCTCTGCCTGTGGGAGGTGCTGCTTCTGAGGGGTCTGCAGTGGGTGGGAAGAGCCACAGGGCAAAGACAGATCAAAAGTGGATTAAGAAGCTTCATGGCTCAGATTCTGGGGGGCGCAGGAGGTCATGTACAGAGATCTAGAGGTGAAGTATGAATGGGAAGATGCCTGGCAAGTGTTTGGGTCCCAGGGAGAGGGCACAGGCTCGGGATAAAGCAGAGAGCGCCCCAGGCAGCGGCAGGGAAAAGCTTTAGGAGGTCCAGACTTAAGGGGTCAAAGACCCTGTGGGCAGAGGGAGTTTTCAACATCAAAGCAGGTTTCCCTTTCTACCTTAGTTTCCTTACAAAGGACAACAAAAATCATGCCCAAGATAAATGACCATCATGAGGCTTTAATGCAGTTATTCATGCAAAAGTGTCGACCAAGTGCCTGATACATTACTGGCATCGGGTAAATTAACTTTTAGGATTATATTTTGTTAAACAAAATCTTCAGGGTTACAATAAAATTCGCTGCTGTTTGGCCCACTTCCCAAAATACAGTGATAACTTCTGGAGCTAGCAGGGAAGAAGCCAGGCTCATTTTCTTCGTCCCTGCCTGCCATTTCCCGGGCCTTGGACTGGAGGGTCTGGATTGATTTGTGTGTCTGTGTAAATATGTACTGTTGAGTTTGGGGCACCATGAAAATATTTAGTTTCAGGTTGGGTCGTTTGAAAGAGAATTCTCCAAGAAAGGATTAGCTTTCCTCTGGCTGTTCTCACACAGTGGTTGGATGAGGACTTGGGAAAGGAGTGGGAGAAGCCACGGCTATTGATTTCTGACCTCTAGGCCTCTGGTGTGTGTGTGTGGAGGGGTGGTGAGGGGAGTGGGAGGAGGAGTTGGGAGGGTGAGAGTGGATGAAGTTGTCTGACCAAGTTCCCTGTTACTGAAAACCACCCCAAATACTATTAAAGAGTCTAAAAGGTTTTGAGGTACCTGCTCTAAATGAGTGGTGATAAAATTCTTTTCTCCTTTTTTCTTGAAGCCATTTATCTCTTTTCACCTCTGCAGTTTGGCATTGTTCCCATGAGCCTTGCTTGTCTGGAGGCCTGAAGAAAGCAACTTAGAAGCAGGAACAGCAGATGGGGATGGAGGAGCATCTCTTCCTGGCTGGCTCCCTGTGTGTGCTCTTGTACCCCTGGCCCAGGCTTGGCTGGTTGCCAGGTTGCATACCCAAGAAGCTGCAGGCAGGAGAAGCCGAGCTGGTCATCTTCACCTGCCCTCCACCCCTGCTGGACTGAGGCAGTTCATGATTCCTGCCAAGACCAAAAGGGAGCAGCAGTTTCAGAACATTTAAAACTATGATGGGAAGGGCCCGCAAAGGCAGTAACACATGGCACAGGTGGCTGGGCCGTGACCCGGGGTGCAGACTCATCCACTCCAGGGGCCATGGTCGAGCACCAGGTGCTTAAAGGTGAGAATTTCATTGCTGGGATGGTGGGGAAAGCAGGTCAAAGGTTGAAGAGGGCTCAGCGCAGTGAGCACTCCATGGACTTTTAAGCTCTCTGTGCCTGGATTTGAATTTGACACCAGCAACTCCATAGCTCAAATGAGACAAACTCATGTATAGTACAGGGTCTCCTACTTCCAGCTATACCATAGTAATTATATGATCCAATCTGCAAAACAATTTTCTAGATAAAATTCCTCTTATTTGGACCTGGATGCATTTATTAATGTCACCTCCTTTTTGGTCCTTCTGCTGGCAAATTTGTTTTCAGCTGTATATATACAAAATTAAAGATTGGGAGTGGAATGCCTTCTTTTACTCATTTATTCATCCATTCGTTCAACACAACTTTATGTGTCCTGACCATGTCTGAATCTAGTCCTTTGGAATGTAAAGATCAAAAATGTGGTTCCTTTCTTTGGCAGGAGAGAAGGGCAGATAACTATAAGGCAGTGTGACCCATGCTAAAATAGAATTTAGTTTGATGTCCTGTGATAGATGAAGAAAGAAAGATGAGGAGCACCAAATCCTCCAGTGCAGCCATGGAAGATGAGATGTTTGACCGTTTAAGGAACCATGAGTAATGGTGGATGTCTGAAGTATCAGGTGCAAGAGGAACCACGATGAGAGATGGGGCTAGACAGGAATGAAAGGTCCAAGGTCATGAAAACCCTCATAGGCCATGCAAACAAAGGTAGTTTGAATTCAGTTAGCAGGAAGGAGTAAGCTACAGACTTTGGGGGAGAAAGCACCGCCTTGCTGACACCTCAGTTTGAAACTTCTCCCAGCCTCAGAACCGTGAGCCAATATTTTCCCATTGTTTAAGCCAACCCATTGTGTGGTATTTGTGGTAGCAGATCAGGAAAACTAAGGTACTCGGTATCGTTGAATTACCCCTGGAAAAGGAGGTCAAGTGGTAAGAGAATTGAGCCTTAGAAAACACCAATATTTGAAGGATTAGTAGAGAAAGAGATGATCAGGTAAGGGCAGAGAAGAAGCAATCAGAGAAGAAGGGAGAGGATTAAGAGAGAGTGGAGGCAGCAGACTTGGCCCAGTGGTTAGGGCATCCGTCTACCACATGGGAGGTCCGCGGTTCAAACCCTGGGCTTCCTTGACCCGTGTGCAGCTGGATCATGCGCAGTGCTGATGCGCGCAAGGAGTGCCCTGCCACGCAGGGGTGTCCCCTGTGTAGGGGAGCCCCATGTGCGAGGAGTGTGCCCCATAAGGAGAGCCGCCCAGCGCGAAAGAAAGTGCAGCCTGCCCAGGAATGGTGCCGCACACATGGAGAGCTGACACAACAAGATGACGCACCAAAAAAAAAAAGAAACACAGATTCCCGTGCCGCTGACAACAACAGAAGCAGACAAAGAAGACGCAGCAAATGGACACAGAGAACAGACAACTGGGGTGGGAGGGGGGAAGGGGAGAGAAATAAATAAGTAAATAAAAATCTTAAAAAATAAAAGAGAGTGGGAAATATCTGAAATGGAGGTGGGAAAAATTTCAATGAGGTTGTGGTTAATACAGTAAACATAGGAGAAAGGGCATATAGGGTCTTTGAGAAACACCCTTTGGGCTTGGGAATTAGGAGGTCACTTGTGACCTTGGAGAGAGAAAGTTGTTTCAGTGTAGAGAAGGAAAAGAAACAAATATAATAAGCAGAGGGGTCACTGATAGGTAAGAAAGCAGGCATCCCAAAATGTAGGCTACACTTAAGAGAGGCTTGGTAGTGTTGTGAATGAAGAGAGGGTGAGAGAGAGAGAGAGTGGGAGAAAGAATATTACTTAGAGAATATGAAAAGTTAATAGACTTTATTAAGGTGAAAAACACTTGGGTGTGTTACTAGCCTGAAAGGAAGAAGCCAATGAAAGAGAGAAATAAAAAATATAGGAAATATTGGTGTCAATTTTTTGAAGGAGATTGTAGAGGAAATAGGATCCAGTATCTGTTTTAATTGTGGATAAAGGAGAAGGTACAACTGATCTTAGAGACATAGGGAGGAAATAAGGATGTCCTGAGGAAGTTTACACTTGATTGCCTCTGTGTTTTGTTTTTTTGTTTTGTTTTATTTTCTGTGAAATAGAAAGTGAGGCCTTATTTACTAAGGGGGATGGCGGAAAGGGCTTAGAAGATTGGCACTGCTGCTGAGAAGAACAGGGTGTGGAGGAGACCAGCACTTTGTAACAGGACTGCTGAGCACAGAGAGGGATTGACCTGAGACTGCTTCTCAGCACTTGGAAGTCCTGCCCAGACGCACTGGTCTGTGAGCAATTCTCCAGCGGAGATGGGAACGAAGCAGACTTCTGGTTGGCCTGATCCAAGAGTGGGATTGGAAATGGAAAGACAAGGCGTTATTGTTGGAGTTAATGGCACAAGAGTGGCCATGGCCAAATGGGCTTAGGTGGGAAGAAAATTACCTTAGAAAGGAGGTGACATACTGAGAGAAAAGGGAGGAGTCCAGAAACCGGAGATCATGATGAGGTGAGAGAATAGGCAAACCTAAAGAGTTGGAAAGATAGGACATTGTGTCAGAGACATTCAATTTTAAATATCAGAAGTGGTCCTGTTTTGGGTAATGGTTTGTCTTAGAGATGCCCATAGCGTGGTTTGGTGAAGAGCTTAGGCCATTTTAGAAAAGCATTCAAACTGAGGGAGACAGAAAGCTATAGTGCCCTAGTGCCTACACTGTACCTGGACCTCCTATGGGGTGGTTACTGGGGTTGAGGTAGAAAGAAGCCATGAAGCAGCAAGTTGGAGATCAAAGAACCTAAGAATTCCAAGAGATGACCCTCATTTTAGAGATGAAGACTTCCCCAACTCTCTAGGTAGAATTCCTGGTAAAAAATAATGGTCTCATAGATAAAAACGGTAAGGGAGAGAGACCACTCTTTTTATTTCATTGTCTAGCCCTGTCTGGCCTGAGCCTGCAGATCTCTGCTTACTTTAATAGCAAAGGGGCAAAACTAGTTATTTCCAGTATACTGAGATGTGGAAACTTCGACAAGAAGAGTGTCAATGACTTGTCCAAAACGACACCACTGAAGTGTGAAATGCTGACTTCAGTTCGTAACTTCATGTGTCTTCCTTCCCCCTTGACTTCTTTCCTCACATTTTAACCTATTGCAGAGAGCTGGGTCATCTTTGGCTCCTTGTTGTGTAGTCTCTGGAGATTTGACATTTAGATTTGATACAGGGATGCGGAGGGGAATTTTCCCACTTGGCAGAGTGGTGTGAAAATCAGGAGGGAGTGTTTTTCCCCACGCAGCAACAAGAGGTATCAACTCATGACTTCTTTCTCTGTTCCAACTCGTTGCTATTTACATGGGTTTAACAGTTCCCTAATAATACCTTTTGCTGGAAAGGGCCTTCTCTTACTAAAAGACCAAAAAATCCCTATATTTTTCATTTTAGAAGTAAATCTGCTTGGTTCTTTTCCACTTCCACTTTGTTTCAAAATGTTCTACATATGCCTTTGCCTCCAACCAACCTGCCCCCTCCTAAGCATGAGCTCCGTAAGCCTTGGAACTCTACTGGCTCTTACTGGTTTTCGAATTCTCCACATTCTTCCAGTCTTTATCATACAGCAAGTGTGTTTGCTGGGTGACCTGATGAAACTTTTGCTCACCACTTTAATGCAAATACTTGAGGCTTAAAAAATTGTGACAGAAATATGTTATGCTGAGCCCATGTCTCTCATCCATCCCTCCTTGTGATAAAAGCAGCAAGGATAATAGAAAGAAAAAGGATCAGGATTCAAAATGCCTAGGCTTAATCTTGGCTACACTGCCAGCTGTGCAGCCTCAGATAAATCTTCTACCCTCTCTGAATCCTAGTTTCCTCATGTGCAAATAAAAATAAATAACATCTTCTTTTGGCCCTATAGTAGGAAGATTACATGTGATTAAATGTAGCCTGGTTAGTTAAATACAGGAACTGATCAATTAAGAAAAGATTCTTTTTGGACTATCATCCATCTCTCCATCTATCTACCTGTCTTTGGTTCCCAGGGCATGAATCTCTGAGATGCTGAATTAATAAGTGTTTTCTGAAGCTGTGGAGAAGCTTTTTGCTGTGTGCAAAATTAATTGGGAATTGACTTCATGGTGAGAATCTAACATAAACCCTGTTCTGGAATACTAATTGTCTTGTGGCTTAAATGACAGTGTGAATGGGACCTGCCAAGAGAAGGCTCTCTGTAGATCTTGGTTCATCCTATCAGTAGGTAGTACTTTGGCTAAGAATACCACAAGGAAAGCATTTTTCCTAAAAGGGAGAGAATCTCAGTAAAAGAAGAAAGACAGGAACTAAATTTTTGAAGTCTACCATTTTCCAGGCACTGTGCTAATTGTGTTAGATTTGTAATATCTTTTAATGATTTGATAACACCACTCTGAGGAGTTGGGAATGTTGAAACCCTGGATATGACAACTTTAAAATTTTAAAAATGTGTGGGTACAGATCGATTCATTCAAAGTTGCCTTATGCAAACAGAACTGAAAAGAACTGGGGCCACTGTAGATGCAAGTGTCCTAGAGCATTTTCTGGATTAAGAATTGATTCTCACACAATGAAGGCAGGGATGGGATCTGTTAGGCTCACCATTGCATTGTGCCAGTGCTTAAGAGATGATAGGTGGTCAAAATAGGATTTGATGTTTGGAGCTGTGGTGGCCATCTTGTGACCATGAGGAAAAGCAAGAACATTTCAGAGAAACTGACCCAGAGCCCTCACTCTTTTAAGCTGTTAAATTAACCCACTCTGGGACCACCTGCCTCCAGACCTCTTGCTCTATAACATAACTAAATGTCATTGTTTTAATTATTTTATTTTATTTTATTTATTTTTCATTGTTCTTAAAGGGCATTTTTCTCTGGCTATTTTTTTTAACTTGTGGCCAGAGGCATCCTAACTGACCCAGTCGCTAAATGATAGTGAGAGGTTGAGCTGGTCAGCTAACATTTCAGGGCAGTAGTGGATTGTCGCAAACTAGGATCAGGCTTTAATGGAGCAACACCTTATGTGGATGCTGGCAGGCACCTAATTCTTAAGGCTAAACTATAAAATTTGGGGGGATCCTTGAGTGATTCCCATTTTCTTTTTTTTAAAAAAATTATTGAAGTATATCGCTCATACATAAACATACATAAAAAATAAGTATATAGTAATAGTTGTGAACTTACAAACAAACATACATAGCATCATACAGGACTCTTGTAACTCACCTTACCACCAATATCTTGCATTGTTGTTAAATATTTTAAACTAATGATTAAAGAGCATTGTCAAAATATTACTACTAACCAAAGTATTTTCCCAAACCCACCCTATTATTATTATCTTTATATCATTTATATATAAACACATATAAACAATAAGTGTATAGTAAAAGTTGTAGACTTACAAAGCAAACATGCATAACATTATACAGGGGTCCCTTACATCAACCCTCCACCAACACCTTGCTGTATCACAAGACATTTGTTATAGATTATGAAAGAATATTGTCAAAATCTTACTACTAATTATAGTTCTTATCTTACATTTGATGTATTTTTCACCCAAACCAACCTATTATTATTTTTTAAACATATCTTCTATGACAGAAGCTGTAAACTTATAAAACAATCATGCACATGTGCAGAATTCCCAAACAACACCCCTCTATCAACTCACCACACTGTGGTAGAACATTTGTTACAGATAAAATAATATCATCTGATTGTTACCACGTCCATAGTGTACACTTGGCACACATTCTCCATACTGCCCCATTATCAACAAAGTACATCTTTGGCATGGATGCAAGCGTATTACATTATTACTGCTAACCGCAGTCCATAGGTCACTCCAGTTGTATTTTTCCCATGCTTCTCCACATTCCCACCACCCTGCTCTAGCTCACAAAGGACACCCTTATCTGTACCATCAACCACAATTCTCATCCACTTCTTGGTTTACTATGTTATTCAGTTCCCAGATTATTCTCTAGCATTCTGTCAACTGGCATTTACATACCTAGACTACCATTTTTAGCCACATCCCCATTTATAAACTAGCTGTTATTCACTATGTGTTACCATCCACTGTATACATTTCTATACTTTAACATTAAAGCTAATTAAAACTTCTACATATATTAAACATCAGTAGTCCATCTTAGTCCTTCATTTCCTTCAAGAGTCCACCACCTACCACCAGGACTTGAAGATATTTTCCTACAATTTCTTCTGGAAGCTTCATGGTTCTTGCTTTTATTTTTAGGTGTTTGATCCATTTTGAGTTAATTTTTGGATAAGGTGTGAGATAGGGGTCCTTTCTTCTTCTTTTGGCTAAGGATATTCAGTTCTTTCAGTACCATTTTGCTGAATAAACTGTTCTGCCCAAGCTGGTTTGACAGGCTAGTCAACAATCACTTGACCATACACGTGAGGGTCTGTTTGTGAGCTATCAATTTGGTTCCATTGGTCTATGTGTCTGTCTTTATGCCAGTACCATGCTGTTTTTAACACTATAGCTAGGTTATATGATTTAAAGTCTGGAGATGAGAGTTTGCTTTTCCTTTTCAAGATGTTTCTGGCTATTTGGGACCATTTACCCTTCCAAATAAATTTGATAGTTATGTTTTCAATTTTAAAAAATGCGGGTGGAATTTTTATTGAGTTGAGTAGAATTGACATTTTAATGATATTTAGTCTTTTAATCCATGAGCATAGAATGTCCTTTTAACACTGAGTTGCAGTTTTCTGAATATAAGTGCTTTACATTATTGGTTAAGTTTATTCCTCTTTGAGTTTTATCTGTCATATTTTATTTTCCCCACTCTTTTTTGACACTTTTGGTGACTTTTATTGATATAAACTTCATTTCTAGCTTCTCTTACAGGCATGCCTCTCCTTTCTTTTCTTTTCAGACTCTAGCACACCCTTTAATATTTCCTGAAAATCTGGTCCCTTGCTTAGAAATTCTTTCAGTTTCTACTTATCTGTGAATATTTCAAACTTGCCCTCATTTTTTTTTGCTGGATATAAGATTCTTGGCTGGAAGTTTTTCTCTTGTAGTATCTTAAATATACCACACTACTGTCTTCTTGCATGGTTTCTGGTGAGAAATCAGCACTTAAGCTTATGGAGTATTCCTTATATGTTATGCATTGCTTTTCTCTTGCTGTTCTTAGAATTCTCTTTGTCTTTGGAATTTGACATTCTGATGAGTATGTATCTCGGAGTTGGTCTATTCAGATTTTTTCAGATGGGAGTACGTTGTTCTTCTTGGGCATGGATATCTATGGATATCACTATGGTTGGGAAATTATTTCTTCAAATATTCCTTCTGCCCCTTTTCCCTAATCTTTTCCTTCTGGGACACCTATGACAAGTATGTTTACACATCTTTTTTTTTTTTTTTTAATTTTTACTATTTTTTAAAATTTTTAATCTATTTCTTCCCCCCCTCCCCCCCAGTTTTCTGCTCTCTGTGTCCATTCATTGTGTGTTCTTCTGTGTCCACCTGTATCTTGCCAGCGGCACCAGGAATCTTTCTCTTTTTGTTGCGTCATCTTGCTGCATCAGCTCTCCGTGTGTGCAGCGCCACTCCTGGGAAGGCTGTGCTTTTTTGCAAAGGGGCTTTCCTTATAGGGTGCACTACTTGTGCATGGGGCTTGCCTAGGTGGGGGACACCCCTGCATGCACGGCACTCCTTGCGTGCATCAGCACTGCTCATGGGCCAGCTCACCACATGGGTCAGGAGGCCCTGGGTTTGAACCTCGGACCTCCCATGTGGTAGGTGGATGCTCTATCCATTGAGCCAAATCTATTTCCCATGTTTGCACATCTTTTGCTGTCATTAATTCCCTGAGACCTCGTTCAATTTTTTCCATTCTTTTCTTTATCTGTTCTTTTGTATGTTCACTTTCAGAGGCCATTTCTTAAAGCTCATCAATCCTTTCTTCTGCCTCCTTAAATCTGTTATTATATGATCCCAATGTTTTTCAAATTTCATTTATTGTGTCTTTCATTCCCATAAGATCTGCTATGTTTTTTTGGTACGCTTTCAAATTCTTCTTTGTGCTCATCCAATGTCTTCTTAATATCCTTAACCTCTTGAGCCATCTCACTGAATTTATTAAGGAGATTTGTTTGAACATCTCTGATTAGTTGTCTCAACTCCTTTATGTCATCTGGAGGTTTATCTTATTCCTTTAACTGGACAATATCTTCCTATTTCTTGGTGTGAATTTTAACTTTTTGTTGGTGTCTTGGCATCTGGCTTACTAGAGTATTTATTCTGGGTGCAGTTTTTCTCTTTAGTTTAGGGCTTCCTGCCCTTTCTCCCTTGCTGGGTGTGCAGTAGGAGCCAAGGATGTAGTTGTTGTTTTAAACTGTGGAAGCTCAATCTGCCCTCATTGCCCCAGGGACTGATGAAGCTTCTCCCAATTTTCTCCTTTGCCAGGGTTAGGACAGAATCACAGCTGGGTAGAATGACCCAAGTCATGCAGGCCTACACTGTAGTTGCCCAGAGAGACTAATGAGGCTTCCTGCCCCTTTCTCCCCACCTGGAACGGGATGGAGCTGCAGGTGTGGGCAGCAGTCTATGCAGTGCAGGTCCAAGATGACCACAGCTGCCCCGGTAGACTTCCAATTATTCAGTCTGTGCCAGCCAAAGGTACCTGCAGTTACCTGGATAGGTTGGTGCATGGCCCGCCAGCATCCTCCTTGCCAGAGGTGGGGCTGAAGTCTAAGTTAGGGCTGCAGGTTGATCTGGGTGCAAGAAACTGGTTCCTACCATCACTGTGATTTTCAGTCAGCCAGGCTTCCCCTCAGCCTGGCAGTGGAGTTAACTGGTGGCTACCGGCCTCTTTCCCACTTGGACAGATTCGCACCCTAGCTGTTCCTAGGGTTATACCTTAGCCAGCTGAGTCTATTAATCAGTAGCCAAAATCAGTGGCCAACTGTCTCCTCTTCCCCTGTTTTTGGGAAATGGAACTTCCAATTCTAGCCACAGAAATGCTCCTGGGGTGGCTTGCACTGCCAAAGTAGGACAATCACTGGCCTCCACAGCTTGGCTGGTAATTTCCTGGAGAGGCTGGCGCATGTCCCCCCCCAGCTTCCTCCCAGCCAGACGGTGGGGCTGGGGCCTAGGCTAGAGCTGCAATCTGATATGGATGGAAAGAAGCCAGTCCCCACTAGCACTGGGATTTTCACTTTTCCTCATGCCAAGCATGGAGTTAAGGTGGCAGCTACTTTCTGACTTGGACACACTCAACTTTAGCTGTTCCTGGGATTATACTTTAGCCCACTGAATTTACTCATCAGTAACTGAAGTTGGTGCCCAACTGTCTCTTCCGCCCCCATTTTGGGGAAATGCAGCATCCAATTCCAGCCATGGAACAGATCCTGAGGTGGCTTGTGCCTCTAATGGAGGATGAGCACAAGCCTCTGGGGCATGGAGCTCTGTACTTATGAGTCTTGACTGCAGATGGGCAGTCTCCTCCTTCCATTCCTTCAAGGATGTTGCAGGATGCTCTTTTGGTCTCCTGGAGCCCTCATACAGGTGCTTCAGCTAGCTCTAGGTAGTTCTGGGTATTTTCTAACTGCTCTGTAGCAGGAGTTGACTCAAGGAGTGCCTTACTCTGCTGCTGTCTTGCTCGTTGTCTTTCGATTTCCCCCACTTTTAAACAAACTCAAGCTTTTCATATGAATTGGATTCCCGGTTCCGTGTGTGATCTGTTAGGGTGCCAGGTAGAGTTGGGGGCCAGGGCCATGTTACGTGCTCACAGTCATCCTGCTGACCCACCTGTCATGGCAGGCTGGAGTTGCAGGGGGAAGCATAGTTTGCATTCTTCCCCCTCCTGGAGAATTCTATGAAGAAAGATGCCTGGACAGTCTGGTCCACCAGGCATTCTTCTCCCTGCCTTTTTCTTTTCGGTCTGCTGTCTCCCAAAGCTAGACTGTGGGACCCTGGTGTATTCTGTGGCCTTTTTAACCATTCACCAGAGAGAAGACAGTGATTCAAATGAGTAAACAGGTGAGAAATTGCAGAGTGTTTGGGACCAGTTTGCCTGATTTGTGTTTCATGCAGCTGCTGTCCACCCACTTGAATCCCTCAAACACCTTTCCCTTATGTGGAGTTGATTGGAAAGAGCCATCCCTTGCTGGCAGCCGCTGGAGCTCCTCTTTATCCCTGCTGTGCTGACCCAAAATAATGCAGAGAAAGTGGTTAAACAACGAAACCTGAGGTGTGTCTGGGTCGCTGCTACCAGGAGAAAGTTGATTAGTACTGGACAAATGTGGGCTGCGTTTTCAGCACATACTCTCGGAAGTAAGCCATCCTTTCTGCTAAGAAAGGCCAAGAGCATTCAGGTGAGAGAGACAAATGGCTGCAGCACCCCAGACCAGAGGGAAGCAAAGTCTTCCCCAGATCTCAGCTGCTAGAGACCATGGAATAGGCATGGTGCCAGCATCATGAAGGTGGTCCTTCAGCGTCACTGATCACAATCCTAACACTGTCTTTGGGGAGGAGCAGGCACCACAGAGGAACCTTCTGTAGGTCTCCTAAGTTCACTCATGTGACATTGTACAGCTGCGTCTGTAGTGCCCAATTCTATCTCAAGTATTTGAATATAAGTTGCCAACCCGATACTCCATTACTCCAAAAACATTAGTGTCTAATTACTACAAATGAGGGCACTCTGCTACATAGCTACACTATTGCCATCAAAGTTAGGAAGTTAACACTGACCCATTACCACCATCTAGTCGTCAGACCCCACTCAAGTTTCATCAAATGTTCCAAAAACATCTTTTGTAGCAAAAGGACCCTGTTTTGTCATGTTTTTTTTGGGTTCCTTTGGTCCATAATAATGTCTTAGTTCTACTTGACTTTCATGACCATAACAGCTTTAAAGACTATAGGTCAGTTATTCTTAGAATACCCCTCCCTTTGGGTTTGTCTGATGATTCCTGAGGATGAGCTTCAGGTGGTGCATCTTTGACAAGAGCATCACAGAAATGACGCTCATGCTATTCTGACACATGGCACACAATTTTGATTTGTCCCTACTGGTGATGTTAATTCAGCGCTGGATTGAGGTGAATAGTCCAGATGTCTCCATCCCAGAGTTACTCACTTTCCCTGTGGGGTGGCCAGGGAGGTACTTTGAGACTATGCAAATATTCTATCACTCATTGAAATTTCAATTGATTTATTTATATTAGGATGAGCTCATGGATTCCTATTTTATTCAGTTACAAACCATTACTTCATTATTTATTTTGATCCTCAAATTGTTCCAGATTTGAAAAATGGGAGTCCCTTCCAACTGACTTCTGTGTCCATGTGACTTGTCTTTGTCATTTTGTAGCACTTCCTTAATTTATGGAAAAAGACAAATGGTTCAGACTCATCTTTGCACTTTCCCTGCCCTGGCCCTGAAATCAGCCATTTCTCCCAGGAGCCCTGGCTTACTCTAGTGGAGAATGGGATACAGAAACCAATACAAGGGAACAAAGTAGGCTTGTTGGGGTATTAGGGCTTCCAGATCCTCTCAGGGGACTGTGTGTGCACCTGGAAATACACACACATATAACACATGCTCATGTTTGCATCTATATTTGTTTCTATATTTCTATATGTATTGAAAATCATGAGTTTGCACCATTATCATCACTTTCAGTCCAATATTCCAGAATTCATATATAACTTTATACATATAACTTTCTTTCCCAACAGTGAAATATTTGGTTTCCATTCTCTTTAAAATATTTACTACCTGAAAAATCCTCCTGTATATAATCTCTTAATGACCATTCCTCCTCCTCTTCCATGAAGATGTTCTCCTCCTACCACTTCATCTCTGACACCCCATGCTCTCTTTGAGGGTGTTCTCCTTGCCCTGCTTGGGGCCCCCTTCCCACCTAGACACCCTCCTACCTGCACATCCTGTCCCTGACCTCCTTCTTCTACTGCCCATTCCTTGTACTCTTGGCCCAAAGTCATCCCCCTGAGGTTTGACAAATGGAAAGAGTCAGGCCCACTGCACTGTGCCCTGAACTCTACACTGCTGGACTCTCTGGGGTTTACCCGCAAAACTAATGTACTGCCTGATTTGGCTACCGGAGTTATTTCCGTTTGGTGACATCACGCAGCATGGCCTCCCCGTCCCTCTCAGGCATTCTCCACAATCTCTTCCCCACTAGACCTCTCATCGAGGCACATTGCTTGTACTGTGGTTTAGTACATCCATGGAGAGACAGAGAATGTGCTGCTTAGGGGTGATGAGCAGACAGCAGGGACACAGAAAGAAGCAGCCACGGGCACACACAAAAATCCAGATACATCACCCCTAATAGGTGTGGGGACAGATGGCAGCTTCACACGTCAGGCTTTGGTTGTGTACGCCTCCACAGTCCCGTTCAGCAGGAGCTTCTCATGGGAAGATGGGGGCAGCCAGCTTTCTTCTCAGAGTCATGGGAGAGGAAACTCATGGCTCCTCGGGGGCTCCTAAATGCTGGAGCCAGAGAACTCAGAGACGGATTGCAGAGAACTGCAGGGGCCTGCCATTCCTACCTCTGCTCCCATCACATCCCTTCTCTGCTCCAAGACTCTTGAACTATGGGAATCCATCCCAAGAGAATACAGTGGCATGGTCATAACTTGTTAAATACCGTAATTAAAATAGTTTTCTTATTAACTTCTTGATAAAGTTTTTTTTTTCCCCTTCGAAATTACATGTTAGCTTTTTGTTAATTAAATTTCCAGTTCCAACAGAAGTTCTTGCTGCCATGGGTTTACAGGGGGCCTTCTGCCTGGGGAGTGGGAAGGCGGCTCAGCAGGTCAGACAGGTTCTCATCTTTTCAGGGGCCAGATGCTTCTTCCGCTGGAAGAAGGTTGAGAGATGGAAACAGAAGAGCCCACAAAGTCGACACAAATTAATGTTGCCAGATTCAACAAATAAAAATATGGGATGCTCAGTTAAACTTGAATTTCAGATAAACAACAAACAATTTTTAAGTGAAAATATGTCCTAAAGATTGCATGGGGTATATGTATACTAAACAGTATTTGTTGTTTATGTAAGACTCAAATTCACCTGGGCATTCTGTACAACATCTGGTATCTGGCAGCTCTGCACCTTCATCTAAACTGGGGCTTACAGCTCCAGAGGAAAGCGTTTTCAGTGCACACCGGTTTTTTTATTTACTGAATAGCACTGGGGTGGGGGTGGGGGGGAGGTGGGGAGTTGTTTTTTGTTTGGATCAACTCTGTATTCACAAACTTCCAAAGGTTTTACAGTTATATATTTTGTTAATACTGGATAGGATTACTTGTGTGGACCCATCAATCTATTCATCATTTAATTGGTGTCTACAGTGTACCAGGTTCTGTGCAAGAGGCTGGAGATAGAAAAATCAATAAGACACCATTCTTGCCCTCAAAGAGCTTACTGCCAGGGGGAGTCCGGGGGCCCACCAGCAGGAGCCACCCACCACTGGGTTTTGTAAGTAATGCTGGATTGGAACACAGCCACCCCCATTTGTTTACTGTTTACTGTTGCCTGTGGGCACTTTCACCTCCAAAGTCTGAGTTGAGTTGGAAAGATTTGCTTTCTGGTGCTTGACAGAACAAGTTGCTGACCCCCGACCTAGAGGAAGAAGTAGTCAACAATGTGAACAGTTTGCTAAGAGAGAGGTAAGCAAAGTATGTGGGGGGTACAAAGAAGGGGGGTATCTAATTCTGTCTTCTGTGCCACAGTAAGACTATGTCAGAGGTGACATGAAAGCTGAGGTTTAAAGAATTAATCAAAAGGTGGGAAGGGTGGGGGGAAGGACTCTACAGAGAAGGAGCAGTGTATGCCAAGGCACGAAGGCTACTTTGGGGCCCTCTCTTGGGGGATGCAGAGAAAGATGAAGGGCAGGAAAATAGCACTTCTCCAGGGCTTCAATACACCACATAGTTCCATGTGTTTAGTTGCACAATTCACACGATAAACCCTCACGTAGAAATTAGAATCCTCATTTTGCAAAGGAGTAAGCGAAGACTTAGAGAGGTTAAATAAATTGTCCAACATGCCACAGTGGGAAGAGGAAGTCAGGAAAAGAACTCAGAGTGGGTCAACCTGAAAGCGCACGTCCCCAGCATCTTGTCTGTGACATTGTGTAATGTATAAACCTGTCTCTCTTAATGAACTGTGGGCTCCTAGAGGGCAGGGAGGCGTGTGTCTTACTATGAAGCGGTGGTTCTCAAATGGGGATGATTTTGTCTTCCAAGAGATATTTGGCAGTGTCTGGAGACATTTTTGATCTCACTACTGGAGTGGAGGCGGGTGTGCTTCTACAGGCATCTAGTGGATAGAGAATAGGGACGCTGCTAAACATCCCACAATGCATGGGACAACCCCACAACCAAGGGCCATCCCTCCAAAACGAAAACAGGGCCGCAACTAAGATACTTTGTTCTACATTCTCATGCCCAATCCAGTTCTTGATAAATAAAGGGGTACTTGTAAATATTTATTGAATGGGGGAAAAAATTATTGTGTTCAGAGAATGGTGAAAATCTTAGACTCATTAGTGAGTAGGGGGTAGTGGTGGAAGATGGGACTAAGAATGTAAATTAGAATGAGGTTGCAAGCATGCAAAGCCAGACCTCAATGAGCCTTAATTTCATTTTAAAGACAGCGTGAATACCAGGGAGGCTGCTAGGTTCAAGAGGGTGACATGACTAGGTGTGTTTGTTGGAGAGTTACATGGACTGTATAGTAGGAAGAGGAGATTCAGGTCGGGAGACTTGCCAGGTGGCCTGCACTAAGGCAGAGATCATGGGAAGGGAGCGTGGAGGCAATTTTGTGAGAGGCTAGAAAGTAGACTCAGCAGGATTTGGGTGTGCGGGGTGGGAGGAAGGGTCATGAAGATACTTGTTTGACCAGTTACAACACTGGCTGAGGTAAGGGATACAGGAGGGCAGACCAGGTGTGTGCACAGGTGGAGGGTGGAGGTGGGATGGCTGATGATGCTGGGCCTGCTAATTTTGAGGTAGCTGCAGGGTTCCCATGTTCCCATGTGGCAATTGTTGGTAAGTCATTGGGAATTGGTATCCAAAACTGGGAAACTAAGGCTGGAATGAAAATATTGAGGGATGTATGAATATTTTTTTTCCCATCAACAACTGTTCTTCTTTGCAGAGTTTTACACAGAGTATAAGTGTCCAAGGCCACCAGACCATAAGTCCCCAAGGTCAGAGACAATGCAAGAGTTACAAGCTCAGACAAGATTGGGTTAGAATTTTGGCACTACCATGTAGTAGCTGGGTAATAGTAGGATGTCATTTTGCTTCTCTGAACCAGAAAATTTCCTCCTCTGTAAAATGGAGATAATGTTTGCTATGTCAAGGGGGCTGTTGAAGGCTTAGGTAAGGTTTTGGATATAAAGCATGTAAGATGGCTTCAGTAATGGTTGGAATTCATTCCTTTAACATCTTACTTTCTAGTTCCAGAACATGCCATTTACAGAATTGCGAAAAGCTTGATGTTTTCTCTAGAACAGGGGTTCTTAACAAGGGGTTCATGAGTTTGAATTGAAAAAAAAATTATTCTTGTGGAGATGTGTTGGTGAGTGCAAATGTGATCTATTTATTAAATACACAGTATAGTGTGGACCTAGTAAGGGGTCCATGGTTTTCACCTGACTGGCAAGGGGTCCATGGGACAAAAAAGGTTATGAACCCCTGCACTAGAGGCTGATTGTATTTACCCATTAAACCAAAATGGAAAAACCGATTGTGAAAAACTCACTGCGCTCTATACTAATGTTTCATGCATTTTTTCTATATGAATGTTCTATTTCAGTAGAAAGCTCAGAATGGAAGGTGAAGCATGGGCAAGATGAAGGAAGGGAATTACAAACCATATTTTCCCCAAGTCCAGGTGAATAGACCATTCTCAGAATTCTCATTCAAAGACATACCACGATCTTTACTATTTCTGCTCACTCTTTTTCTCTTTCTTTCAGGAAGGTGAGTCTTGGTGTAATGTTTCTGTCTCTTTGCTCCTCAAGGCTAGGAATCGATGGATGGCCTGTAATGACCCCTTTTGGACAATGCAGTTTCCTCAGTACATCTGGTTGTTATTATTTTTGGTTTTTAGTGGGTGATGGGGTTGTTAGTGAAAGGTGAAGTGATCAATTCATTTTTTTGGACACTAGCTGAATTGATAGACAGTTGTCATTTAAAATCAACCTGTAATTGCCTAGGAGAAAATATATGCTAAACACATATGTGATAAGACATTTGCAAGCAGAATATCTAAAGAACTCTTACAATTCAATAATAAAACAAACAGCCCAATTAAAAATGAGTCAAAGATTCACCCAAGAAGGTGGCAAATAAGTACATGACAAAATGTTCAACACTGTTAGTCATTGGTCTTTAAGAAAATGCAAATTAAAACCATAATAAGATAACAGTATAACACCTACAAGAAGAACTAATAAAAACAGACTGATGACATCAAGTGTTGGTGAAGATGTAGAGCAACTGAAACTCCCATACATTGCTGATGGGAATACAAAATGATATAACCATTCCAGAGAACAGCTTGGCAGTTTCTTATAAAGTTAAACATATACTTAGCATATGACTCACTAATCCCCCTTCTAGGCATTTACCCAAAAGAAATGAAAACATTGAAATGAAGACTTGTATTCAAAAGCTCATAGCAGCCTTATTTATTATAGTCCTAACCCTGAAACAACCCAAATGTCCATTACCTGGCAAATGGATGAAACAAATTCTAGTGGAACCATCCAACAGAAGACCACTCAGCAATAAAAAAGGAATTAACTACTGATATGTGTAACAACATGAACAGATCTCTGAAGCGTTTTATGCTAAATGAATGAAGCTAGACAAGAAAAACCAACACTATATGCTTCCATTTAGATGAAATCCTAGAAAAGACAAAGCTACAGTGACAGAAAGCAGCTCAGTGTTTACCAGGGGCTGGGATTTGGGGAGAAGATTGACTGCAGAGGGGCACAAGGAAACATTTTGAGTACATCATGAGTATGGTGGTAGTTCCTACGTATTTTTCAAAACACATTGAATTGTATATTTAAAATTGGTGAATATGATTGTAAATAAATTACACCTGATTAAAAAAAAAAATCAACCCACGACCGACCTCATGCCTTGGCAGATGTCATTCCTATCATCTGGAATGCCTTCTCCTTCTTTCCCCTTCTGAGGCTGGCCTCTATTTTAACTTCCTAATCACTCTTTTCTTACTTTTTGGCACTTTAGAATTTCCTTACTACAAAATGTTGAGCCTATGTTACTATGTTGCTTTTTATTATTTGACTGGTTTCATCAGTGCCTATCCTGCATTAAACTAGTCAATTGATTTTTATACTGTTATAATCAATATATTACTATTGTTATTAATATTATTATTATTGACAGAAATAAATACCTCCAGCATACCTGCTACAAGGCCCTCATCGTGGTGGGCCCTCATTAGCATGTACTACCTTCAGTTATCTGCCCCAGTGGCGGCCCTGGCTCTATTTGCACACTCACCCACCCAGAGAGCTTTGGGCAGATGGAGGCAGCATGTGCAGTGGTTTAGAGTATGGGCCTTACAGCCTGGCCTCATACTGGCTTAATTGAAGGCAGACTGCTTACTCCTCAGTAGAATGGGCATCGCATCCGTACTGAGAGTTATCTAGATTAAGTAAGTTCAAATTGGTTAACTGCTTAAGCAAAGCCTGGAACAGGGACAGAATGAGTGCTATATAAATGTTTTATAGACTCGTTTAAATATATATTTATATAGAGAGAATTTCAAATATTGAAATGCCAAGTCCTAACTCTTTAGGTGCTCCCTTTCCTTACTCTAATACTAACTTATGTGAGAGTAAGAAGGATAGAAGACATTCCCTGTCTAAACTTTGTTGCTCCTCTTTCTTAGCCACCTCCATGTGGTTTGGAAATATTCAGTAGAGGTGTGGACTTCTCTAGATCAGAACCTTTGTCCTGGTCATCTTTGTAACCCAGAATCTAACACAGGTCCTGGATCATAGGTAGTGGCTCAATAATGAGGGTTTAACGGAGGTTAAATGACATGTTTAAGCTTACATAGTGTAACATGCAGAGCTGAGTCCCCCTGGTTTTAGAGATAGTTCACTCTTTTCATTCAAGTCTTCGAAATAATAGAAGAGTGGACTGTCTAATAATTTTAATCAGCAGATAATCCAGAAAAATAACAACTCATTAATTGGCTTTGGAATAAATATGCTTGACTTTAAAGTAACTTCACTTTCATGATTACATGTTTTTCCTTGAGCTTGTACGAGGAGGACCTGGACTTACCCTAACTGAACAGAGATGGGAAGAGGCAGGTCTCAGATACCAGACTCCTCCAAGGTTAAGCGAGAGTTAATTGGGTCTTACCTTGGCCTGGGTTTGGCCTTCTCCAAGACTGGCCCTTTGGGACTGTTTGGAACTCACTCTGAGCTCTGTTCCCAAGTGAATCATCTTGGCACTCGCATTGCTCCACCCAGCACGTCCACTTCCTTCCGACTGGCACCGTGTCCCTTCCAGAGAGCAGGCAGGCGCCTGTTCCCTATGGCTTGCTCCATCCCTCACCCTCTCAACCACAGATGCTCCCCTGCCCATTTTTGGACCCTCCTTATTATTGTCTGTAGATTTGGCCTCGTGAACAGAGTGTTTCCTCGATCACCCAGTTAAAACCATAAATAAAATAAATCTGATGGAACAATTTTAAAAAGCACTATATTGTGGATTTAAAAGCCAAACCAAAGACATTTTTTAATGAACCCATTACTACTGTTCATTTCCTTCTTGGGATGACTATAGATATAAGCCAGAAAGGGGACAGAAGCAGGTAATCTTGGTTCAAATCAACCAGCTTTTGTGGAGCTCCTACTATATGTGAGGCACTACACTTGCTTTCCTTTGGATTCTCAGGAAGTCACAGACTCCTCTGTCTTACCCCTGGTACTTAAATAAGACATCTCAAGTTGCCTGGGAGTACCAAGCCATGGGTTATTTATGTATGTACTGCAGTCTGCCCAGGGAGCTCATAAAACCAGCTCCTGAATTCTGCCTTCCCCTTGACTTGTAGAAAGATCCATTTTAGTATGCAGTACGCTGTGAAGTTTTAGGACTCCCTACCTTGACGCCCTGCGGTGTCTAGTCAAGCAAGGAGGCTCCCCTCTAAGCCTGCAGGCTCCTTGCTGTCTGACCCCAGCCATCTACCCCTGCTTCAAATTACAAGTAGGACTGGAAGCCATGAGCCAGCCAAATGCATCATGGTTCACACCAGGGAGACAAACCAAGCTGCCAGCAGGGCTTGGCTACAAAAGCCCAAGAAGCAGCGAGCTTATCCTGAGCAGGATAAGTGCGTTTGCTTCTACTGCTTGGTGGCAGCTTCTCTCTCTGTAGAAGCTGCACAATTCTTTCAACTGCTTTTCTGTTTATGGACAAGCAGCACTGATGGGGAGGCCATTTTGGAGGATGTCAATGTGGCACTCAATTGGCAAATTGCATTAGTCTCATTTAGGATAAGGACAGCGCCGTTGGTTCAGTTCCCCTTCGGCTCTAATTAGTTTGTTCCTATTCTGGAACCAGGCAAGGCACTGCTGATCCAAGATAGCACTCTAATTTATGAATCTTCTTGGTCTGAAAGGGGACCAGGAGGAAGGGTTTGTGAGGACTGCGTTTGCAACAAAAGTATATTGCTATAAAATGTGCTCTCAGCGTGTGTGAACCTCTTCCTTCCTCGCCTCCCCACACACCCACATGCTTGGCATACAATTTGATTTGTCAGTTACTTGATATTCCTATGATGGGTGGGGGAGTGACTCATTGAGGAGAAACCTGGTAGCTCTTAATCTCAGCAGAGAGGGATGCATCTGAGCACCTGAGAGAGAACTGGCTCTGGGTTGTGAATGGGGCACTAAGAGATTCAGAGTCTTTGCAACTGGTTATTTTGTAAGTGTGGGTACACTCTGGAGTCCAGAAACAATGGGAATAGTTGCCCATTCTCTGATATTCATTCATCCCCTTGGCAAACATCTTTTGTGCTCCTCTGTGTGTGGGATGGGCCCAGTGCTTCTTGTATGAAATGCATTGTTTTCTGGAGAGCTTACGGTCATCTCTGTAGAAAAGCCCTGAGTTGGGAGTCAGGAGTCTAAATCCATCCTTGCTCACTTTGCTGGGTGACCTGGAGCAAGTCACTGCCCTCCCAGGGGTTTCGGGTTTCTCCCCTGAGGTTCCTTGCAGCTGTGACACTCTTCGTTTCTGCTCCTTGATGCAGGGTGGACCCAGATTCCCATACCAGAGCAGGCCTCCTTCTTCCTTCTGCTGCTGGCAAGGCTTGAGGGCCAGACCAAGGTGGAGCCAGCTCTCACTCTCCCTTCCAGCTTGTTCTCAACATTGTTTCTCTTCCTCACACCTTTCCTCTCCAAAGGTGAGGGGCAGATGAACAGAGGAAGAGGGATGCAGAGAGAGGAAACGCCCTTAAAGACTTCCTCTAAGGAGCAAGCAATATCAGGTTTCATTCTGAACAGAAATGTGCTGTCGTGCTCCCTGCCTATTACCTGAGATTGGAGCCCAAATGGGTGTTCTCTGTCAAGTGAGAGACTGCGGTTCAGAGAGAAGAATGACTTATGTACACATCACCATGGAGACATTTGGGTAAACCGGCCGGAGGCCCTAGGATGGATGAGTATTAGGTGATAGTTTCCCTTCTTCTTTTTTTTTCTCCTTTCCTCTCAACACTAGCCTAAGGTAAAGAACAGCTGGGCTGGATTAATTGACTCCTTTTAAGAGATTTCTTACTTTTGAATATAGTTGGCTCTGAAACAGTCCGTGAAAACTCAGCCAGGGTGTCAGCCCGTAGCATTTTGGGGTCCTTGAGTTTTATTGATAACTGGAGGTGGTGACTGACGAGTCACATAGAACATGACTAATTAGGGTGCTAAAGGGAGACTGGGCCACACGTGTGTGTGTGTGTGTGTGTGTGTGTGTGTGTGTAAGCTGGGATGGGGGTTGCTTGTGGTGACTTTAATTTGAATGTCCACATTCTCCATTCTGATGTCATCTGTATGTTCCAACTTCATTCTGTAGTGCCCTATCTGGTGACATCCTAGTTGTCTTTTGTCTGCTCAGCCAGAATTTGAACTATTGTCCTATACAAAGGAATGAATCTCTTGGACTCCCCTGATAATTTTCTTTTATTGCTTTACTGATTTGGTCTTTTGGTCTACCTGCTTAAAGAATGAAGCTTCCTAGATGAAGAAAGATTGGCCCAGGGAACACTGATATAGGGGTTTCTGGAGCTTTTCTTAAGATGGATGGGCAACCTTTAACCCAGTTTGGAAATCTCATTTGCCAGGTCTGAGAGCCATGTAAAGTTGGGCACTGGTGATGGGCGTCACACACTGCAATTGGTGGCATCTGATGGAATCCTCTCTTCCTCACCCTCTCCCCTGTCCTACTTATGTTTATGTGCCATGATTTTAATTCTCTTATTGAATGTAGTCAAAATAGATTATTCTTTCCCAAAACCAAAACATCCCAAAAGTTACAACTTCCTTTAGGTGTGTTCCTTACATTTTCAATGGCCAGGTGCCTGGAAATCTGTGTGTATTTGGAAAATTTGAAGTGGGTGGATTTTAAATGTTTTGAGATCGTCAGAGGAAATCCTTGGTGATTCCTTTGTGAAGATCATTATTTATTCGAATTTTTCTGTTAACCTGTATTTTTCTACCTTAAGTTGGCTTAGAATGAAGCATCCCTATAGCTTAGGACAAACAAGTAATGGACTGGGCCTAGGCAAAATTTAGAGTAAGCAAAAATGTTGGTACACTCTTGAGATCCACTTGGCATACGAGGGATACGTGGACACCTTTTCTCTTGATCTTTAAACTAGTTTAGATCATATTTCTTCTTTATAAATTATTTGTCCTCATCAGAAATCATAGTTTTCATATTTTAAAAGCTTCTATCGCACAAAACTCCTAAGATGCCAATAATTCCTATAAATCACCTTCTCCATGGAGGAACTCAAATTTTTGGCCCTCTGGTAATAAATCCCATCTTGATATTCAGGGTATTTAGTCAGCAATCTCGAGAGGAAGAAGTAATGGGAAATAATGGGAAGAAGACGGCAGGGCTACTGAACAGAGATGGAATAAATCCATTTTAGATGGCAGTGTGCCTTTTCGCTCCAGCTTTTAGAGTCAGTATGGATCTTGCAGGAGTCTTCTAACTCAAAGAACTAGTGACATTTCTCCTCCAGTCTTTCCTGGGCTCTAGCCTATTTAAATGTACCTACTCTCTTGGCAGAAGGTATTTGGAAGTCCCAAGTGAACTCTTTATCCTTGCATCCTTGAAGAAATGGGAGCAAATCAAGTTTCTTATTTTAAAAAAAAGCTAAGGGTGAGGTTCCCCTGGGGTGTGGTGCGAGGGATTGTACTGGAAAAGAAGGAGCCGGTCCAAGGAAACACTGCTGAGAAAAGTCTTCCAGCTGGATTGCATTCCTAATAGCTTCTCCGGGCAAAGGGGAGATCCATTCTCTGATAAAAAGCAGCTCATCACCTTCCATGCAGCAGCTGGGAAGATGGCCAGGCTGGAGAGAACGATGATTTCCTCACTTTTAAATGTGATTATTAGTTCATATTTATTGGAAGCCTGTGATGCGTTTAGCCTTGTAGCCAACGTGCAAGTGGAGGCAGCCTGATGGGATTCATTTTTTCCGATCAACGTTTCCCATTTTTCATCAACTGAATCAGCATCTCACTAGTTAAGGGATGTTGAGGTGAATTTCATCTGATCTTCCTATAGCTCCTAAAATGGTTCTTATCTGCCCTCTCATCCCTACTCTCAGGTTAAATAGGCTTTAGGCATGCTCCCGCCCCTTCCACACCTCGATCAATGAGGTAAAATGGCCTATTTCATTTAAAATGCCTCCAGGATGGAGGGTTTCCCACAATTGCCTATAAACGAACCACCCTGGTGTTTAATGTGGTATTTTAACTGGCTTTAGATGAATAAAGAGAATGTACACCAGGCGGCACTTTTTTCTTTTCTATTTTTTTGTTTGTTTTTAATATTTATAGACTATTACTCTCTGTTGGACTCACTGTTCTTCATGACTTAATCTTACTCACTCTTTGCAGCTTCCTTAGGAGATAGGCCATATTATTGGCTCCATTTCACAAATGCGGAAACAGAGGCTGAGAAAGCCACAGGAAATGTGAAGGCCTGGCAGTTAAAGCATCTGTCTTCCTGGGAAGTCTCTGGTAGGAACTGCTCTGCATATGCCTCCTGTGGTGTGGACACTGGTCAGAGATGGGTAGCCTAAGAGGTCAAAAGGCAGTGGAGAAGAACTAAGTTGCATCTCCTTTGTTCCTCTAGGAAAAGAATCAGGGAACTAAATATAAAGTTCAGGTTTGTAGAAATATTTGTAATTAAAGGTCTGACATGAAGGGCATCTTGACTCTTAAAGTATCCATTTAAGAATGCATGCTTATGCTTGAATATGTTTCAAGACCAAAGCGTAGCTCTCCTGTTTTCAAATTTTACTTTTCAGCAGTACATTGAAAAACCAAGTTGCCCTGGCATAAACTAAGCCTAGATGTACCCAGGGGTGGGGCTGCTCGCCCACAAGCTGGTGGGCTGTCTGGAGGTTGTGTAATCTCATCCAGTAAGTCATTCTGAATGAAGCACATGTTGGAGACCATCCCTGAGGATTTCTGCTTTTGGATCTACCTGACGTTGATCCCAATGGGATAGTGTTTCAACTGTTCTATTTTGTCCATTAGGTGAGCCTCTGATGAAACAATTTGGAAATGAGTAAGTGCTACAGGGGATTTGAAAATGAGGCCAAGATGTTTTTGCAACGCATTGATGTGTTTTTCTTCTGGGGATACAGTGGATTGTGGTTTATAGCCAGGTGCAGAGTAGTTTATAGACCGCCAGTGGTAGTGGAAGCCAAAAGCAGAGGGAGTGATGGCAACAAATTGCATCTTCTGGGGTGTTTCATGGATGGCTCATGAATGTCCCTGAGAAAGTCAAAGTGAAGAGTCATAAAGTTAAGTTTTCCAAATAATTCTCTCTGTGTCCACAAGAAGTTTATAGCCTCGGCATATCAAATAAACACATTGCTAGATCCTGGGTTAGCAAAGGACCTTAGTGGGATCTCATTAGAAGAAACTTTTAGATCATTTTGGGGTGATTTGTTTTTCAGAAGGAGCTGAGGATAGCTGGGATTGGGTAGTTGCAGTGTGATCTGGTTGGAGTTTATCACTTCCAAAACAAGATTTTGGCGCAAGATGCAAGTATCTTTAGATTGAAATCAATAGGATAAGCAAGCCAGACCCCAGATGTTCTGAGGATCTGCAAGGCTAGTTCAGCAAGAGATTTCTCCTTGAGCAAAAAGGGCTCTGTAGCCACTTCAGGATGACAAGTCCTATGGGACAGACAGAGTACTTTATACGAAGGGTTCTTAACCTTTTCGTTCCATGGACCCCTTTGCCAGTCATGTGCAAACCACAGACTCCTTACTAAGTCTACACTACACTGTGTATTATTTAATACACATATATCACACCCGTGCCAACATGTCCCCAAAAGAATAATGCTTTTTTGAATTTCAAATCAAGTTCAAGGACCCCTTGTTGGAAAACCCTGCTTTATGCCAATAGCCACCACTCAAGCTCCAGATTGTTCTGTGGATAGTCCCAACCGTATCTGCCAGGTTTTGGTACTGATGGACTATACTTAGTTCTAAATCTGCCTGGTTTATGTCATGGCAGGCCTGCAAATGTGCATGTATTTGTTTTTGTGTCTTTGTAGATCTTACGTCTAGACCCAATCCCCTTTTTATTCCATAAAAAACATTAGATTGTCATGTTTCCTGTTCATTCCTCCCACTGAGCCTAATATGATAATCTAAAAAGAGTGGGTGCGTGATCAATTCTATTGATGGCCTGAACTTTTCTTTTAGATGCTCCATCCACCTGTTGAGAAGTCCTCCTGGAGCTGCCAAATTGCACATTCCTGGGAGATGGCATTGTGGATGGATCTTTGGACTGATAACCCATAACAGTCCCAGTCCACACAACCTAAGGAAAGTTCCAAAAGCTCACTTTCTTCATTGGTAAAAGAAGAGGGTCATTATCATGTGCTCAAATATATCAAGCACTTTGTGTATATAATCTCATTTAAATCTCAAAACAATCCTAGGAGACTGTGCTGGGTATTTTCCACCTTTTTGTGTCCCAAGAGGCTGACCTGTATAGACCATCAATAGGCTGCCTTGATCTTGTGCTTCCAGTTAGGTTTGGCCAATGGGCTGGAGGAGAGAGAGGAGTGAAGTGAGGCTCTTTATTTGCCCTAGGCCCCGTCTTGCAGAGCTACCTCACAGTGGCTGCATCTCTCCTTCCAAGTTCACAGCTACCATGAAAGTGGATGGCTCTTCTTCTAGGTTTTAGGGCCCACTTCTGTCCTTGCTCCTTCACTCTTGGGTGCTAAAGGTCCCCTCTGTTTCTATCTAGACCTGTATCATCTCTTGCTGTCTCCTTATACATCCTATCTCTTCCTTTGTAAGTAGTTTCTTATTAAAATCCCCTTAAATTTCCCAATTTGAGTGTGACATTTTCCAGACAAGGAAACTGAAGCTTAGAGAGATTAAGCACCTTGGTCAAGGGGCCATACCTAATAAGAGGTAGAATAGGGACTCAAATGCAGGATTTTCTGATCCTAGAATCTAATGATGGACGGCTGCACTATACTGCTTACCTAAGTCTACTCATAGTGTTGGCAGCATCTGGTAAGAGGTCACCAATAATTAATCCACCACAGGACATTTTTCTTGAGGCCTTTTTCTTCCAGCCTTATTGCCTCTTAGGAGGAGGAATTGTGCAGACCCACCGGCCTTCTCATTCCATCATCCCTGCGGCCAAGGGCATGAGTGTGTCTGACAGATGTTCTGAGATGCAAACACAAGAGTTTGCTTGAGGACTGAACCTGCCCTCACGGGCACTGTGTTCCATCAGCTCAGGGACATGGCATGGAGGCAAGCTCCATGGGATGCTAAAATTGTGCTATGGAGGTGCCCACCTGGTATGGGGACCTTTCCTGAGAACACAGGCTCACTTGAACACAGGAGGTCCAGAGAGGCTGCTCAAACTCTCTGGAGTTCTGCAGACCTTAGAGCTGGGCCATAGAACCTGCAGGCATATGTGAACAAAAGGGTGCTAAGCACTTACCTGGTTTTGCATATTTTCATTGTGCTCTTTCTTTTATGAAGTTTTGATACTAAAGAATATATTTCACTTAGTTAATATGCATAACATGGAGAAAGTTCTCAAAATTTTTGAAAGAATGAATGAATGGAATAAGCAATTATACTTCGAGAGCAGTAAGAAGACAGGGGACAATGCTTCTAAAAACCTTTGACTCACCTCCCATTCCACTTTCAGAACACAGATTAAAGACAGGCCTAGGAGAAGAAATTTACTACATGTAGGAAATTAATAAATGATGTTGGCTATCTTTTTTGAGTATATGATGTGTATCAGGCTTCCTGCTAGGCTTTAGTGTGCATTAGCTCATTTGATCTTTACAGTTCTATGAGGTTGACCCCCCTTTAAGAGGTGAGGGGGTTGAGGCTCAATGAGAAAATGCTGATCACCCAAATTTACCTTTCTAATAGGTGCCAGAACTGGAATTAAAAGCCAGATCTGACCTCGACTTCAGAACTTCGGTTAATTGTTCAAAACTGCATGTTGGATGCCTGGCACTTACGGTCTGTTAATCTGATTTTGTGGGTAGGTGGAGATGCTGCCCTAACATCCCAACACCTATAACCTTACCACCCAAGGAATTTCGCTCCCCATGTGATTCCTTCTCACCTTGTCCCCCCTTTTCTGAAGTTTCTTTCTTGCCAGGATCCTCTTCTCCTCATTGTGAAATGGTTCTCTCTCTGTCCCTGCCTGTCCTAGCCCTTAGGCAGGAGGCACTGAGAGGGATTCACTGGAGTTTGCCCCGACCTGTCTGTCACATCTCACACTGCACTAGGGGATGATTTGCCTCTCAGGTTTATTAATCACTTCAATTTGACACTGTGTGTGTTTTATGGTCTTTACTTCCATCCCCACTCTGCCCGCATTCAATTATGTTTACCTTTTAAAATAACACTGGAAGGGAAAATGTATTTCTCCTGCCAGATGTTTAAAAAAAAAAAAGAAAAAAACTCCCTACATAAACACACAATCACATGTGGACACATACATGCACACATAAGCACAAAGATGCACACACATGCACATGCTTAGGCACACACACTTTTCTACCTCTAGCTTTCATCTTTAACATGTTCAGATAAACAGGGGAAGCGAGCAAATCTAGCACCTTGTTTTAAATAATGAGTGGAGATTATTTATTCCTTGGGTATGAGGACCTCTAAAACAACATGCCTCTCACTTTCATGTACTTATGAGCCACCCGGGAACATGTTAAAATATAGGCCTGGGGGGGGGGCATCTGAGACTTTGCACTTCAGGCGAGGGAGTAGCAAGGTGATACCATAAGTAAGTCTTTCAGATATCCTCTGTCCCCTTTGTTTCCACTCCTGCATTTCTCTGCCCCTCACTCAAAGAAGTGTGCCTTTACGGCTGAAGCTCTTTGGGCTTCTCAGCCTGTACCCGTCTCCCTTGCCGTAGCTTGCTCAGTGGCTCCACCGTCTAAGGTTTAGGCTGGAGTCTCCCTGCTAAGCCCTTCTGAGGATAACAGTTAGTTGTCACTGGCTGAGAGACAAAAGAAATGCATTTTGCTGGAGCTGGTTTCCCCCAAACTCTAATGGTACCTTTATCTTCAGGTAATTAAAGCTCTGCCTGATGAATGCATAATTACGCATAAGCCTGACTCAAAGGATGGCCTTCGTCTTTCATCTTTCAGCTTACTTCATTTGGAGAGGTAACAGTTTTGGGCATGCTTGACAGAATCGCTGCTCCGAGGTGTCTGAGTTGGGTGGAGGCACATAGGGCCTGGCCACCACCACAATTATTGTGGTGTGTGAAGGCTGAAGCTGCCTCTGTCTCCATAAAGAAGTGACTTGGTGGCTAGAGGGGCATTTGGGAGGCCATAAATTGTGTTGAGATTTGCCAGACTGTTCGGAGGTCCATGGCTCTGGGCTTAATTCTGCTGCTGAGAGCTATTGGGGAAACGCAGTGACAGGGCTCTGCGCAGTCTTTAACACTCCCTGCTTGAGAACGGGCTCCACCCTGGCTGCTCCTGACCGTAGCTTGGCTGCTATCACTGCCATCCCACTCCAAGTCAGTTTTCTGTGTCAGGCCAACTTCAGGCTCCCCGCTCCTGGGTAGAAGCAGCCCAGAGTGTTAGGTAAATTCCTGGATCTCAAAGCAACGAGTAGAAAGAGATCCCATAGTGCGGTGGTTGAGCACATGGCACCTACTGAGCTTAAAACCCTCCTGGAGAAGGGGGCTCTCCCCCAGTTTATATCCCTGTTAACTAATCCATACAAAGTTCCCCCATCCTGATAAAGACTTTAATACTACTGTCCTCTTAACACAGGTGCTCTGACTCCTTTTCTTCTTTTTTCAGTTCACATACACGTTTCCCAAATGTACCTCCCTTCACTTGTAAGACATTCGCTTTTCAATCCCCTAAAACTAGGCTTCCACGCTTAACTTTACAGTGAGACCACCCTATTTCTTTATTGTCATATTCAAAGTCCTTTTCACATATATTCTTCTATTTCTTTTCTGGAACATCCAACTTTTGAGAGATACTCTTTCCTTAGCCTCTAAGACAATACATTGTACTGAGTTACCACCTCCCTCTTTCCTGAATACTTTTGATCTCTGTCCCCCCTTTTTCCTTCTTCTATTTATAATTTGGTCTAATTCCTGTATCATATTCCTTGAAAGACGCTTCTAGTATCACAAGTTCAGCTAACCTCCATATGCTTAACACTATCTAAATTTGTGTGTTTAGACTTTGCATCTAAGTTATTCTGACTGTATATATTTAGATGGCTCACCACCATCTCAAGATCCACGTATCTAAAATAGAACTCTTTGCCCCTCTTTGAATTCTCTCTCACTTTCTGGTCTATTTTTGCTAAATTTCCATGGCTCTTCAAAGAGAAATCTCAGTCACCTGTGACTACTCTGTTTTCTGACCCTCACTATCGACTCAGTATCCAAATCCTACAGCTTGAATTCCTGACCACTTCTCTCCCACCCCCTATATGAGGCACTGAATACCTCCCACCTGCTTCTCTTCCTTCATTAACTCTTTTTTTTTTAAAGATTTATTTATTTATTTAATCCCCTCCCCTCCCCCGGGTTGTCTGTTCTCTATGTCTATTTGCTGCATCTTGTTTCTTTGTCCGCTTCTGTTGTCGTCAGCAGCACGGGATGTGTGTGCGGCACCATTCCTGGGCAGGCTGCACTTTCTTTCACGCTGGGCGGCTCTCCTTACAGGGCGCACTCCTTGCACATGGGGCTCCCCTACGTGGGGGACACCCCTGCGTGGCAGGGCACTCCCCTTGCGCATCAGCACTGCGCATGGGCCAGCTCCACACGGGACAAGGAGGACTGGGGCTTGAACCGCGGACCTCCCATGTGGTAGACGGATGCCCTAACCACTGGGCCAAGTCCTTTTCCCACCTTCATTAACTCTTTAGGCCAGACCATCCTACAGAGCACATCCAGTACTCTTCTGGAAATGCTACTTTTATTATGTTATTTGTCTACCTAGAAGGTTTTACTGATTTCCTGAAGCTACAAAATAAGTGAAACATTCCTTAACATAACTTGAGAACTTCTCTATGATATCCAAATCTTTACAACCTGCCCTCTACTCATCACCTATGGAAACTCTGATCTCAAGACAAACTAGATTATATGTTAATTAGGATTAGATTCAATTGCCACTAATAGTATATTCACAAATAGCTGTGACTTAAACCACCTAGAAGTTATTTCTCTCTCATTTCAAAGTTCAGGTGTAGGCTATACAGGACAGAACAATGATTCTGCTCCACCAAAGCCCCAGAGACCCATGCTCCTTCTATCTTATTGCTCTACTTGGTGACTTTTGTTCCAGAGATCATCCCATGGTACATTGCTTTGGTTTGCAAAAGGACTGTCAATGCAAAATACCAAAACTGTGTCATTTTTTATAAAGGATATTTATTTGCAGTAAAACTTACAGTTCCAAGGCTCTTCAAAGTCCAACTCAAGGCACCATAAGAAGTACTTTCTCACCCAGGTCAGCTGCCATGTGTTAAAGCAAGATGGCAGGCGGTGTCTGCCTGGTTTCTGCCTTCCCTTATGGGCCATATGACCCCCAAAGTGCAGCTGAGGGAAACCAGGCATAGGGTTTTTTTCTTACCTGGCCTCTTCTCTCAAGCTCAACTGCTCCGCGTTCTTCCAGCTTTTAGCTAAAAACTATTAGACAAAGGGCTCGTCTTTCCCCAGGACCTCAGCTTTTTGATTCTCTCTTTTCTGTCACATGGCAGGATAAAAAAAATGGCAGAGCTCTTTTTTCTGTGTCTGTCTGCATGAGTCTGTCTCTGTGTTTCCATTTATATCAGACCCAGCAAGGGGACAGAGACTCAACCCTGAGGAAAGCCTCACTGACATAGACCAATGAAAAGACCTAAATCTTATCAAGTAATCTAATCAAAGTCCCCTTAGCTGAATTTAATGCAACCAAAGGGTATCATACCCCAGAGGAATAGATTAGTTTACAAATATAATCTTTCTCTTTTTGGGATGCATAAAATAATTTCAAAGCCCTACATACCCCTTTGTCATTTCAGCAACAGTTTATCAAATTCATTGCCTATCCAGAAAGAAAGAGGAAGGAGTGAAGTTTGACACAATCCTTCCCTTGAAGGATATTTTCTGTAAGTTGCACTTAGATCTCAAGGGAAATAAAAATTTAGCCACATGACCATATCCAGCTGCAATGAATGCTCGGAAATGTTTTTTTTTTTTTTTTTTTTACTGTGTGTAGCCATATTTTTGTTTGGCTAAGATTTGGGTATCTGTTACTGGAGCAAGAAGGTGAGAAAGGCTATTAGGATCAACCAGCAAATCCCTGTTGCAGCTACACATGCCATGGATAGTCCTATCACCATCCTGTGGTACACACTGGTCTCCCTGGCCTAGCATCCCCTCCCCACTCAACTAAATTCTGCTTGCCAGAGAAGTGATATGACAGATTGGAATGAGCACTAATCCATGGAGTCATGTAGAACCAGTTCAAATCTTGACTTTACTACCCACAACCAGCTCTCAGAACTTGAATCCATTTAGCACCTCTGAGCCTCAGTTTTCTCTTCTGTAGGGCTATTATGAGGATTATGTGGGACAGTTTAGGTTATGGACATAGCACAGTGTCTGGCATATCTTATGGACATGAGAAATAAAAGTGACTATCTCATTAATAATGATGAAAATTACTATATTATCTCAAAAGACTCAACTCAAGTCTTTCTTCCTTCACAGAGATTTTCTCTTCCATTTCAGTTTAGGACAACCGTTCCTGCTTTGATCTCTCATAATACATGTCTGTGATGCTCATGTGAAAATCAGTACATACTACTTGTGACACTTCTTTTCTGAGAAATGTTGAATCCTCAGAAAAGTTGAAAAAATAGTGTTTTGACTTTTCTAGAGTTGTAACCTTAAGTGATTAGTTCTTCATATACCAGTTTCTCAACTAGATGAAATATCTCTTGAAGGCAATTACAATGTATTAAATAGTGAGTTTCCTTCCTTTACAACCCAGTTGCTGCTTAATAAAGAAGTGCCTTTTTCCTTCTCCTGGTCTTCTCCTGTCTTTGATGATTTCCATGATGTCCAAACAGCTGAAGGCAACAATGAATGTGCAGAACAAGATTTTAAGACTTGTCAAAATTGCCCGTTATTGCATTAAGGTATGTTCTCCCAGCATTCCTAAAAACACCCAGTTGCTAAATGAAAGAATGAGTGAAAAATGAATGAATGACTACAGAGATTCAACCTGTGGCAACCAGGAAGTGACTCATGTGGTCAGTGAGAAAGCTCAGACTGGGTCCTACTTGAGCCAAGAGCTTTAAACTACATCCTGGAAATCATGAGCTCATACAGAGACAATAAACAGTCCTGAGGATGTGTCTCCCAATTTTCCACAGAAAAGTAAAAAGCAACTAATTTGGATGCCATTTGACAAATCTTTTCTTTCAGAGAAGGGTATCACTAAGATATAATACAAAGTCTGGGATGATGCAGTAGTTTGATTAAAACTCAGTGTCTTGCTTTCATGGACACTGTAGAAAGTGAGGATGGCCTTCCAAAGGCAGTGAGAGAGAGTCAGTCTCATTCAGCAGTTTCCCTCTCGGCATGGGTAGGGTTCTGTCTACTTTGCAGTAGGTAGGAAGGACAATGTTAGAAACCAGGGCAAAATCACTCCTCAACTGCATACTTGTAAATGCTCAAGCTAGGGTGCTACAATGTGCAGTATGTTGGCTGCATGAATTATCTCCACTATGCACAAAACCTCCAAAATAGGTATTCTTATTCCATATTACAAATGAATAAACCTAGAATCAGTGCGGTTAGGAAACCCCAAGATCACTCAGTTAACAAGGGGCAGAAATGAAATTTGAACTAGGTTTGTCTAACCCCAATGCTGTTTTTTACTCCACTATAGAAACCTCTCCATAAATATATTAATAAAGAATATGTTTCAGAAAACAAAGAAGGAAGCCGTTTGCTGTACTAGGTCTGCAGGTAGAAAGTACACTTGTGGTTATGATACTCTTCAGTAATATTCCAGTTGTTGTTTCACCCCATATTTCCCTTCCTGATGGCACTTTCGAAAAACAAACTCTATACTTAGATGTCAAGTAAGTCCTATTGCTGTTCTTTGTTCAGGCCCTTGGATATAGGAATTAACATAACAGTTTACTATTATTTTAAAAATTATTTCTACTTTATGAAATGGCCTCTCCTCAGCAATCACTGCTTGACTTGAGATAATAATCACCATTTGTGTGCTACAAGACCAGTTTGCCTAAGACAAAGCAAACTCTCACTGAGTCAGAAGCAATTCCATTCTCTCTTCTCTCTCTTTCTGGCACATATTATATATATTTTATAGTCAGTAATATGCATGTAGACCTATGACACACACACATCATAAACTGAACAGATAAAGTGCATTATTATGCCTTGTCTAGATCATCAAATAACGTGCCGGCTGAACAAAGGCTTTTAGCAGAAAGATTGCAGAGTATGTTCTCTTTTGTCTTGTTTTCCTTTCTTTTTTTCCCTCTCCACCTGCCCCTCCTTCCCCTGGCTCAGAGCATTCCATGTCAGGGCTACAAAGCATCCCATTCCTCAACAGGCTTAGTCTTTGCATCATCCTGGCATGCAAGTTATTAAGAGGAGATTGTGAAGAGCTGTGATGAGGACTAGAAGGAGACTTTTCCTGGATAAAAAGGCCCTTGCCTGGGATTGTCTTGACTTCATTTGTGATAATCCCATCCCCCTCCTCTGCTGGGCTTGTCATTCTTGGGTTAGGGGTCAGTGGAGGGAGGTGCAGAGAGAGAGCTCAGCTGTGATTAGAAAGGTTTCAAGAGGGCCAGATGAAGGTAGGCAGCCTCTATTGGGGTAGCTTTGGAAGGGGGTCCAAGAAAGCTGCTCTGTGAAGGGTGACGTTTGAACAAATCATTGCTGAGGCAGTCAGCATTGGGAGGAAGAGGTCCTTACTATTTTTCTTCAAAATGCAAAATGAAGCCCAACAATTTGATTGACTTTGAGTTTGGCCATAATGCAAAGTACCAACACACGAGTGGGCTGTGTCCATGTTCAAAAGAGGCAGTTTCCTTTTTTTTCAGACCCTTCCATTTTTTCCCCACTTGCTACTTATAATCCTGTCTAAAGTAGACATGCATTTCACTTCTCACTCTCTTTCCCCAACTATTTGATTATTTTCACTGATGGCTCAAGTAGTAAAGGCAGAAATGTACATGCACATTTAGATTTCAAGGCACTTCAAAGTATTATTAGTGCTTCTGACTTATGGGAAATATGTGCAGGAATTTTTAGATGTTGATGGAAGAAGATTCTCTTCCATGAAAAAGGCACAGTAGCAGCTAGTTAATAGTGTTGGCATCAAACACTGAGCAGAGGCCTGGCACAGGTAAACAGGCAACAGGTGGGGCTCCTTGTGGCTGAAGAGGAGGCTGAGGCTATATCCAAGGAGATACTGTAATTTCAAAGTTCACCTTGCTTTGAATGGTCACTGAAAGCAAGTCTCTCTGCTATTGCCTTATGCACAACTGAGCAGAGTCTAAAAGACAGATAAAGTAGATACAACCCCAGGTATTGGTTCCTTTGAAGACTAAAGAGACCCACGGGTTCTATGGTCATGGCAGGTGGGGTTCACTGCCATGTCAGATGGCCCTTCTTTGGAGCTGGTGTTTCTGCATGATGAAACTGGACTCAGATGGGATCTCTTTTCACAAGACTTTCATGCTACTTTATTGGAATTGTAGTTGGTGTTGGGGTTTAAGATATATTTAGGGGATTTGAATCTCTGGACTGACAATATGATAGCCAGGCCCTGAGTCTCAACAGACATCAGCTCCTACACTCTGATTTATTAGACTCACCCCACTCAGCTAAGATGGAGTTGAAGAAGGACAACCACCACACCATGGAGCCTAGAGTGCCTACAACTGAAAGCAGGAGGATTGCATCCAGTATCCATGTGGAATCTGAGCCTCCGCTTGACATGGAGGTACAACAGACACAACCAATCCAAGGTCCACAGAGAAAAGATGGCATTGGAGTGGGAAAAGTGGCCATGGTGGCTGATGGGTATGAGGAATGGCAGGAAGAGATGAGATGTGGAGGCATTTTTGGGACTTGGAGTTGCCCTGGATGGTGCTTCAGGGGCAATCACTGGACATTGTAAATCCTCCCAGGGCCCACTGGATGGAACGTGGGAGAGTATGGGCTATGATGTGGACCATTGACCATGAGATGCAGAGATGCCCAGAGATGTACTTACCAAATGCAATGGATGTGTCATGATGATGGGAGTGAGGAGTGAGTGTTGCTGGGGGGGGGGGGAGTGGTGGGGGGGGGAGTGGTGGGGTGGGGGTGGTGGGGTTGAATGGGATCTCATATTTTTTGAATGTAATATTTTTACAAAATAAATAAAATTAAAAAAAAAAAAGATTCCCAGTTGAATCAGCCAGAGTCACTCTCTGGCATGTTTTATTTGGTCATGTTTTGAATATATCTGTATGGGAGAAGATGCACTTGGGTGGGTATGCTAGGTTACATCATAAGGGATTTGAATGCTTTAGACTAGACTTGATCTTTAGGAAGCTGATGATTTTTTCCAACAGGAAAAGATAAAAGAAATTGATGTAGAGTAATGGTTTCTGACCATGGTAGAGAAAAAGGATCACCTGTGGAACTTGTTGAAAAATCATTTCCTGGGCATCTGTCTTTTGCTTTCTTTTCAACAAACTCTAGGGACACAGTATGGTGTGAGAATCCCATGGGTAGATTGGAAGAGGGGTGACTAGTGGAAGGGAGTTAGGAGACAGGGAAGTCATCCACGATAGATACAATCTCTTCTATGTTACTAGCAAATAGAAAAGGGAAAGAAAGGACAGGTAAAAAAGACATTTCGAAGAAGAAATGGAACAAAGAAGGAAGTGCCTATGGGAAGTAGAGAGAGAAAGGGAAAGGTCTCATGCTGAGTGCGTAAAGAGTGGGGATGATTGCGGGTGGGGGTCAATTCATGGAGGACAATGTTATTGACCAAAATAGGAATATTGGGAGGGGAAGCTGGTTTAAGAGGTGATGAGCCTGGGCATACATTAGGATTCATAGGAAAGTCTAGTGACTAATGAAAATACCTAACAGGAAACTGAGTATGAGGGCTGGAGCTTAGAGAGAAGTTTAAAACTTGACTTATAAATATGGGAACCATCCACCTTGAGGGCATACGTAAAACCCAAAGAATGGATGAGCTTCCTAAGGCTGGAGAGAAGAAAAATCCCATGACCAAACTAGTCTCTCTGTATAAAACATAGCAACTCCTCATTAAAAGCTTAACTGATAGAGCGTCTGCCTACCATGTGGAGGGTCCAGGGTTCAATACCCAGGGCCTCCTGATGTGTGTGGTGAGCTGGCCCATGTGCAGTGCTGCCACTTGCAAGGAGTGCCGTGCCACGCAGGGACACTCCCGCATAGAGGTGCCCCATGTGCAAGGAGTGCACCCCACATGAAAAAAAAAAAAGCACAACCTGCCCAGGAGTGGCACTGCATACACAGAGAGCTGACGCAGCAAGATGACACAACAAAAAGAGACAGTTTCCCAATGCCACCTGACAAGGCAAGTGGACGCAGAAGAACACACAGCAAATGGACACAGAGCAGACAATGGGGGGGCGGGGGCGGGGAGGGGAGAGAAATAAATAAAAAATAAATCTTTAAAAAATGAAAAAAATTTAAAAAATAAAAGCAAATGAAACCATGAAGGGCTGCCATCATGAAGCCGCACAATGAGTCCACCTGGGGCCACTGTAAGAGGGCAAGGGTAGTGTCTTTTGCAAATTCTTAGGCTTTTCCATGGCCATACAAAGTCCTGCAAGGTACCAAATGGCCTTGAATGTACAAGCTATCCTATGCCTATTTCCTCTTGAGGCAGAGACCAGGTTTGAATGTCCAGCTTCTTCCTCAATCTAAGATATCTGGTTCATCAAATTGCCTTTGTGGGAAGTCAGTGTTCAAAACAATGAGGAGCAGGGCTTTCATCTGCAAGACTTCTCAGAGCCTTTATTGCACTAAGGCAGATTGTGAATTGTCAAAACCAGTAGAGTCTAGGCAGCATTTTCCAACTATATTGACTTCAGAAATTCCTTCCCATCCTTGTAAAAATAACATTTTGAGAAACTAATTTTCTGCATTTTTTATGTTTTCACTCACTGGTTGCTATTAAATAGAATTGTAAGAAATACATACAGATATAGGGTCAAAATTAGCTAAGATTGTACAGAATCCCAGATTGAAGAGGTTTTTTTTTCCTCCCAAAAGGGGACCTGGAGAAAAAAAAAACTGAGACAGGATCAGGATATTTCAGTTAAAGCCTTGACAACATCCATATACATTTTTGAAACATGTTTCATTCCATTCAAAATAGTGTTTGTACTGCAAGTTTGAGGCTCCTGTAAAGAAAAGTTGAATGCAAACCCCGACACACCCTGAGTGCTATAAAATTACTCATGAGAAACTTGTTGTCAATTACCAGAGTAAAATAATAGGGCGTTTTTTCCTCTCTTTATTTAAAATACCACTTCTCAGCCAAGCAGTCATTAGGGTGCCATCAAGGGCCGGATGTGTTGTTTCCCAGCAGGGTTGGACAGGCTCCTGGGGCTCACCCAATGGGTGGATTTACGGTTTAGCTGGTGTTCTGGGTGACAGAGGCTGTCTCGTGAAGAGCTGCAGGACGAGAGCATCTACGCATGTGACTGGTCCCATTTGGTTTCTGGAGATGGTACCGGCTCTCAGGCACCCCATGGTTGCCTGCACCCATGCAGGTTTCTGTTACTGGCCTTGGTGACCATGGAGGTATGGCTTTCTCTGGGCAAGCTGCAATCCCGCCCCCTTCTCCCCCCAAATACAGCCTACTGCTGCCTCCACTCTTCAGGATGAACAGAGAGCCCCCAGCCTACAGGGGAGTGCCCTGTTGATCTCAGGAAGGCACAATTTTTCTGCATGCTCAGAATGAGTGGGAAGGAAATCATTGCTTTGCCAATTCATTTGGGGTTTGTTTGTGGCTCAAACCAGAGAGCAAAGGGAGCAACTCAACAAATTGCCACATGACATTTATAAACACCTGCAAATCATTACATTCTCAGCTAGCAAGAAGCATCAGTCGTGAGACCCAAGTTCTAGTCCTGGCTGTCAAAATAACTGGCCATTTAAGAATCATTTCTTCTCTTGGGTCTTGATGTCCCCATGTGAGTACTATTGACACTTACACTCTACCTTCTGGCACTGAGTTCCTTTCCTCTATTCTACGTGTTTGATGCTCACGACAGTCCTGTGTGTAGAACATTGCCATCCACATCATATTCATGCACATGGAGAAAACTGGGCCCAGAGAGTATGATTGAATTGCCCAAGGTCATATAGCAAAGGGGAAAGATAGAATCAGGGACTAAACCCACATCGTTGACTACAAATTATGTGCTCATGTCTTTTATCACACCGTAAAAGTTGAACTTGTCATTCAGCAGGTCCTTCCAGCTTTTAACACGACCTTATATAGGATTCAGTGCCTGCTTGGAGGCCATCTCCTGTCCATGACTATTGTGGAATCTAGAATTCAAGGGGTCATCTCAGCCTTTCATCCAGCTAATAAATAGAGTCAGAGTTCTCTCTCCTAATGCACTCGTGGGTCATTTGATCACATTCTTAATCAGCTTCACTATTGGTAAGTTCTTCCTGTCAACCTTCCTCTAATTTTCTGCTATGGCCCAAGACAATTTTCTTTTCCCTATTGGAAGTTAATGACAGGGGTCGTTAACTCAGTAAATGTTATCTATTTCTCAGCAAGGAATGAGATGCATAACCCTCAACAACCAGTATCCACTCTCCCACTTTTAATAAGACTTTTCTCTTACTTTTCTTGTGCAGTGGTTTCTATCTGAATCTGCCATAATCTCCCTCCTTTTTAAGCCTTCAGTGTTCACCAGTCCAAGCATGGACATAGCCACACCACCATTACTATTTGATTAGCTACATCTGATCACATGGGGTCTCTACCTTCATAATTTCTGACTCTCCCTCTATTTCCCTGAGCTGTCTATCAGTCTTTAATCTTTCCTTTTGCCTCTACCACTTTCCATCTTCTTGCCTTGGTGTCAATTCTCAAGCCTATGTGCTGAGAAGAAAAGTCAAAAAGTTAAGAGCCTGAAATCGGATGCCCCACTACCTGTCTAATCTTGTTCCCTGGTACAGCAGGGTCTAAATACCTGCACCATAGAACAAAAACCACAGGACATGAAAAAGAAAGAGGGGGAGATTGGAACTCTCTCATTTTCATTTGTCCCGAAAAATGGCTGTCAACACCTACAAGGGTGCCTTAGGGTCAGGGGGCCAAGGCATTTCCAGATTATTATTTCTCTTCATTGTTTGGGAAGGGCACTTACTCTCCTTGGAAAGGGCATGGCCAAGGTGGCATGAGCTAAACAGAACCTCATGGTCTAGGTGGAGATGACAAACTCAAGCTTCAGTGACATGGATTAGAATCATGAACCAGCCCTCAATTAAGTACATGACCTTGAAGTTCTCACTTGCTCTTGCTGCCTATTTTATCACTTGAAGCTTGTTTGTAACAATATCTTCACAATGCATCTCACAGATTGTGAAGTTAAAAAGTAAGCGATATAATAGGGCTCTGAAATAATAATAAATGCATCATATGAATGTATGGGATTGCTATTTGTTTTGCAAGCATAAGTTTTGTGAGTGGCATTCTTTAAAGGGAAATATTAAATTTCCATGGGCTTCCCCCATGGCTAAATTCTTTTGTGGTTGATTGAAAAATGCCAACCTATTCTGATTTATTCTTGCCTATCCCATGTAACTTACTCATATCTATTTGTAGATGTGAGACTGATGTGTCACCATTCATCATAGTGTTTATTTGAATATCCCAGCTGGGTGAGTGAACTCAACGTTATTTTTTCATGCACATCTCTGAGCTCATTTGAGAAGAGCATTATTCTTTCTCCTTAGAGAAGGCCAATTTTTCCATCAAGTTATGGGAGTAGCTGGCCAATCCTGTTAGATTCCTTACCTCTACCTTGTCATTTTGCAGCAATTTAATACATATCACACTATAGGGGAAAGCATCTAGGACTTTTATTTATTAACTTTACTTCTTTCACATGTCATCATAGAAGAATTTGAGGTAAGATTTGTGCATATAATGAAGACCCTGCAAAGCTGCCTCTCAGTTATCCATTTGGGGTGGTGATAAACCAGGAGAGATTTGGTCATCAGCATTACCTAATTGTAGCTGTCACCATCCAACCCTGATGGCTGAGTTTCATCCACGCAGAATATACTCTTTTTAATAAGAAAGTCTCTGGAAGGAATCAAATGCATTTTAGGACACTAGTTCTAGGATTATTGTTTTCAAAAGAACGAAGTCCAAGCAATGTAAGTACAAGGAACAGGCTATTGTCTATAAGAAAATAAAAATGATACTTTCTTTGATTAGGACTGCTTGCTTCTTAGGTAACTTATGTAAGTAAATCGCTGAAGCTTTCTATTGAAGAAGATTTAATATACATTTGAGTATCCATCATCTTTCCCATTCTTGACCCCCATTTCCTTCATAGTTCACAAATACAAGTAGGCCAGATTGTCCACTAACATTCAGTAGGAACTTAGTTTGTAAGATCGAGGTAGCAAATGAGGAAGAAGTACGGGATGCATACTGGGAGGTGGGGGGAGGTTGGGAGGATGAGGAAATGTGGATAGGGAGAGGTTTGCATGCACATGGGACCCCTGGTTTCCTGCAGTCTCCAGCATGGTATAGTACAAGGGTGTAAGTAAGGTGAATTTCCCCCCCTCTACCATATTGTTCTTTGAGATAGCTGATTTGTCAGTAAAACGACATGGATGTTCAACTACGTAATTTAGGGAAGACTGACAAGGTGGAGGATTCTGGGGAGGGGACGGGTGGCAGCTTCCCATTGCCTTGTGGACCCATTCACAGATATGGGGTTGGGAGAAAAGCAGCCCTTGTTCCTGTGGGTCATCAGTCGCATCATCTCAGGGTGGCAGCAGTTGTGGATATTCTTGAGCACCAGCAACATCTTAGACCATTCCCTGGGATTAGGAGGCGTACACACTAATTAATTACACATCTCTCTCCCACCATTGGTGAGCAAGGAACAACCCGGGGAGATAGAACCAAAGACCATACCCAATGCAGGTTTTTCTCTGTTATGAGTTGAAATTGTGTTCCCCACAAAAAAGGTTTGTTGAAGTCCTAGCCCCCAGTTCCTCAGAAGATGACCTTATCTGGAAATCGGGTCATTCCAGATGGAATTATTTAAGATGAGGCCAAAGTGGAATAGTGTGCACCCTGATCCAATATGACCCCCACCCCCATCCCCATTTCAGAGCTGATATGTAATTATAGGATGCCCAGCAATATACACGTGAGCCAAAGCAACTTTATGTAGGTAGGGGGAAAATTGCAAAAGAAAGCATATTTCATTTATCTCTAACTGAAATATAATGAACTCTTTACTCTGTTTTAGTGGAACTCCGTTTGAGTGGATAATCAAGAGTAGCTTTTAAATCTCCAAAAACGAAAATGAGATGTCTTTCTTGGTGTTTTGTTTTTATATGGTTCAGCCAAGATTTGCTAAGAAATCAGCAGCAGTTCTAACCAATGCCCTTTCCCTTTTCTATGGGTCTCTGAGCTCTACTAGAGTCATTAGCTGGCTCAGTGGCTTTTCCAAGAGTTCCTTTCCTACATCTTAGAGGACAGGGCAGGCTGAGCTCGTTGCTGCCAGCTTCTTGAAGATACTCCCAGATAGGAGTGAATGTCCCTGTCAGGTGCTTGGAACAGGAAGAATTTCTAGGGAGGAGTTCAAGTTGTGTCTAGTTTTCTTGACTAATTAAAATCTGTAGGTAATGAGTTACTAATTTGTCGGTTCCTATTATTATGCTACTACCTTCTGAGGACTTGGAGGATGAGATGTTTGTGTTATTATAGCTCTTGCCTGATTGGGATGTATGGGTCTGGCAATGGCCTTTAGTTCTTTTTCTCTGAACCAGAATTCTGAGTTGTACAGTTCGGAAGGACCCTTCATCCTGGGTCTCTAGCCATCTGAAAGCTAAGCCAAGCTGAACTAAGCTTCTCTCTGTATAACCAGAAGAGAAAGGCAGCTTCATCAAGTCACACTTCTCTTCCCAGAAGGAAACACAGTATTCATTCCCATCAACCTGCTTGCCACTCAGCTTTGTAGGATGTGGAACCAGGTGGGGGGGAAATGCTGACTCTGATTTTTTTCAGAACATGCCAGGGTGGAAGTCTGAGCCCTGGACTTGACATCAGAAGATGTGAGTTTGAGCCTGGGTTCTGTCAAAGGAATCTGGGAAAGCCATTTGAGTTTTCTGAACCTTGATTTCGTTATCTGCAAAATCAGAATAATAATACTTCCCCTGTGGGCTTTACGGGATTATAGGGGAGGGGGGATTTAAATAAGATATTGTTTGTAAAAGGACAATAGAAAGTGCAAAGTGCAATTCAGGGTTCAATGTTACTATTACTCAAGGAATGAGAAGCAAGAGCATGTTATAATTTATAAACTTCATCCAAATAAAAGAATCACCGGCTCCATCAACTCACACCCTAATCTATCCTGTCTGCAGCATCTCTCCAAGGGTCTTTGCTAGAAACATTGAAAACTGAGCTGGGGCATTTAGACCTTTGCTCTTGATTGAACACTTTTGCACCCACCTGCCAGATGAAGACAGCCTTGCCGATAATCTCCTAAGGGCTTTTTGGGTAACTTCATTTGGACATTCCTCGAGCCTGTGAGTCTCACTCTTTGATTCTTTTCTTTAGGGGCCTCAAATGTCAGTGTCACCGCATGAGGGGCTTCCAGCACCAAGTTTTCCAGAAGCTCATGGCCCCAGCCTTGCCTACTGTGGAAATGGAGGCAGATCTCAACAGGCAGAGGAGCAGGCAGGTCCCAAACCAGCACGGGGAAGAAGCCCAGGCCAGCTGCCAGGTTTCAGCCAGGAGGGAGCCTCTCTCTGGGAGTCTCTAGCCCTGCAGAGGAGGGAGTCAGTAAAGAAAGGCTGCGCCACGCCCTTAATACCACAACATTACTCATGGGCATCTTGCTGCTAATTAACAGCGGTAAATACCACAGTTATTTCATTTTGCTTACCACTCCGTCGGGGAGCAACTCAGTGGGGTGGAGGGGTAGCTTATCCTCACAAATCTCGGGGTTCTTGCTGAGATGGCAGTTTTAAGCAGTGCTGATGGGGCTGTCAACCTGGTTTCTTGGCCCCCCACTCTTGTACCAAATGTGGGAGATATGGCTATGACTTCTCTGGAAAGTTCAAGTTGGAACCTGCTGATCCATGAACACTCCAGCAAGTGCTTATTTGAAATAAACAAGTCTCCAATCGCCTGTGAGCCTCCCTGCTTTCTGAGAGGGCCTCCTGAATGGTGGGGTAACTTTCTCCCGTGGTGACATAAGGGGTGTCCTTTCCCCCACTGCTTGGATGGCCTTGGAGTGTTTTCCAACTCTCTACAACAACTCGTTCCTCAGATGTGTCCCCTTTGGATGCACAAATTTGACACAGCATGTAACCATCTTTTCACTTTTTTTTTTTCCCCCCAAATAAACATGGATTGAGAATTTCTTCATGCCAGATCCTGGGGAGATGAAGATGAATAGGACAGGAACCTGGCCTTCAGCAACTCACAGCCAAGCAGAGTAAATGGATGTGCAGCTGGTTAAACCACAGTGCTCAATTGCACATGTGATGATGGTGGAGGTCCAGGAAGCTACGGTGGTCTGTGGGGGAAAGCAGTCATCTTCTTGAGCTGCGGGTAGAGTAAGAGGAAAACTAAGTTTTGAAAGACTGAACAATTTTCCTGGAAGAGAAACTTTGGGAGAGGATGGCATTCCAAGGAGAGAGAATTGCGAGTGCAAAGCCCTCAATGTACAAAAGAGCAAAGTGTGTTTCACCAGTGAGAACAAGTAAATGATAAATGTGTACCCTGGGTGGGACTCTCCCTATGGATTATCTTGTTCTTGGATTCTTGCTTCCCTATAGAATATAATAAATATATTCTCCATGCTGTTTTGCTTTGCATACACTTTGGACATATGCTAGCATGGTACTGGAAGCATTCTGCCGTCATTCTTGTGTGTATCACCCTGCAACACTAGGTATTCTTATTCTTTTATGCTTTGTTCTCTCTTTCTTACCTCCAAATACGGGGCTCAGTTTTCCCTAGGCCATCACCACTCCCATTCTTCCCAAATCCATTGCCTTGGAAGGTGATGGCTTCAGATTCTCCTCTTTCAAAATGCCCTCCCAGTTCTTCCTTTTCAATTCATGCCTGGGAGTAGAGTTGGAGGGGAGAGGGATGTGAGGCTCGGCCCACGAGCGGTTGCCCCTGGTTCATCCTACACCATGCCATTGTCTAGATCTTCTGAAGGCAGATTTCCTATCCCATGGTTCTCTGCTAGGTCCCTAGCTCCTCTAGCCTCTGCCATATGTCTTACCTCCATACTCCATGGACAGCACCTGGTGTGTGTCCTCCATGAGGTCACCGTGAGGAGCAGGAGGGTGAAGAGGTTTCCTGGCAAGAGCCTCACGGGACTTCAAAGTTCCATGATGTTTTTAGTTCAGTCATTCACGCATTCATTCCTTCACTAGCCCGTAGGCTCCAGGCTCTGTGTGAGGTGCTGTGTTGCCATACTGGGCAAGACAGATGACACTTGCCTCCATGGACTTTACACTCACAGGATCCTGATCTGGAAAACTCTTGCTCTGGGCAGTGGCCGTGCTCAGATATAAGGATCTGAGTTCTCATCCACTTTCCAGGAAGAGACCTGCAAACACCATCAAAACACCTTTCCCTTTTGGGGGGTGGGAGGCCATTTTTGCCCTGAAGGGAGCCAAGATGCCAACAAGGCTCACAGCTTCCTCTGAATTGGCACAACAGTGCTGAGAAGCAGAGCTAAGGAGAAGATTCTGGGAGCGTTTGTGGTGCTTTGGCTCCAAATGACTTTAGAGTGAATATTCTACTTAGGCAGGAGACCTGGAAATCCAGCCCGACTGATTCTTCTTTGGAGGAAGGGCACTTTATTATTTTAAGCTCAGTCTCACCCACAGGCCTTGAAATTGCAGATGCCTAAGTCCCAGTAGTAGGTTTTGGAAAGGAGTCTGTGACATGAACACGCAGCCTTCTTGCAGACTGGCTGACACAGGCCCCCGACCGGGCTTCCCTCGTCTCTAGATGCTTGTCACTTGCACCTGTTAAGGATCAGCTCCTGTCCATAAGCGGGTTAGAAATCGTATCCTCCACCCTCTCACTGAGGCAGGGTTTCCGTCTCTTTTGTTCATGGCCAGGTCTCCAGTGCCCCGAGAGTGCCCGGGACGCAGTGAGTATTCAATACATTCTTATGGAATGAGTGGCTCAGTGTTCATTCTGACCCAGACACAACCACCCCACTGCCAACACCTTGTGAAAAGGAAGGCGAGGTGCTTGTTCTTCTGCGGCTTAATAACAGTCTGCAGGTCCTGTTGTCTTTTATATGCCTGCTGAGCTCATTGTGAAGGCCCCATAAATATTAATTGATGGACGAGAAGCTCTGGGGTTTGGCTCCAGCCAGATCCAGGTACTATTTTCTGAGGCCATTTATAAGAGCAGGGAACGTAGGATGTTGTGAGTTTTGAGGCTCCCAGGCCGGCCTCCTCCTCCCGCACTCGAAGCCCTGGGGGAGCCGGGTGGGAAGAGGAGGGAAGCACTTTATTATGTTCGAGGGTTGTATAATTATGAGTCAGGTTCCCACTGGTGGTGGGTTTTAAAGGAGCTATTAGTAATTTCGAATTTGAGCCGCTTTGTCTTCCAGTCTTCATTAACCAGGCCCGGGCCCCGCCTTTGGTCCTGCTGGGTCTGCTAGGGCTGCCCTAACAAATCATCCCCAACTGAGCCCCTCGAACCACAGAAGTGCCCTCACTCACGGTTCTGGAGGCTGCAAGTCCAAAATCAAGGGGCTGGCAGGGCTCGGTCTTCCCTGAGGTTCTGAGGGAGGACGCGTTCCATGCCCCTCGCCCAGCTGCTGAGCTCGCTGGCGGTCCCCGGTGTCCTCGGCCTGGAGCTGCATCCCGCGTCTCTGCCTCCGTTGGGACTTGGCCCTCTTTCCAGTGCGTCTGTGGGTCTCTGGGTCCAAATTTCCCCCTTCTCAGAAGGGCACCTGTGGGTATCCTAAGGCCCACCCTCATCCAATAGGACCTCACCTTAACTTGATTGTTTCTGCAAGGAGCCTCTTCCCCAGTGAGGTCCCATTCGCAGGCCCTTGGTGGACGTGAATTCTGGGGGATACTGTTCAGCCCAGTACACGTGAGCTTCCCCAATGGGCTCAGTATCCTCTCAAAAGAACACCGAGAGCTGGGGAGACTATGACTTCCCAGCGGTTTAACAACAGAATAGACGTACACCAAGCCCAAGGGCCTCAGCCTGCTGAAGTATATTTCACAGTAGGATCTCACTAAACACAAAAATAGCGGTTTTCATAATGCTGTCCCCAAACCAGCAGTAGCAGCAACCACACCTGGGAACTTGCTAGAAAGACAAATTCTCAGGTCGCACCCCAGAACTCCCAGAAACTCTAGGGTGGGGCCCAGCAATCTGTGTTTTAACAAGCCCTCCTAGGGATCCTGATGCGTGGTAACATTTTGAAACCACCTTCTAAGTTTTAGAGTTGGAACGATGATTCCCAGCCATGGGTGGCTGTGCATTAGAATCACCTACCTAGACCTCACCCTCGACGTGAGAACTTCCAACACTGTGGTCCAAGATCAGATTATTCTTTATAGGTGATGTGTGGTCATGGCTGAGACCCACTGCTCCAGAGTAATGTACTCTGCATAGTCATATGGTAGGTGCTACTGCCGTGAGCAACCCACTGGTGCGGACCGAGGTGTGGGCTGCCTGGTTCCTGGTGAAGAACATGAACTTGCACTTTGACCACGGCCCCTAGCCCCGCCCCACCTGCGATGTTGCCTGTTAATGTAAGAGGTTGTGATTCAATGACATTTGGGAATGGGGGTGGGGACGCGTCATCCCGTGGTGTAAAGAGCAATGAAATGTTTCTGGTAACATCTCAATTTGTCAATCAGGAGAGAAGCCTATTCACCTCTGCAGTGACATGAGGGAAAAGACTGGCATAAAGAGGATCAACTAACAGGGAGGTGAGGATGGTCAACCACCAAACCAGGGAACCAAGAAAATCCGCAACTGCAAGCAGGAGAATCCCATCCATCAGTCATGTGGGATCTAAGTCCCCTCTTGATTTAGAGTGGAGAGGACATCACCATCCCAGGGTCCTCCGGATGGAGGAATAAAACATGATTAGAGTGGACTTACTGGTATTCTACTATAGAACTATTGTGCCTCTAGCAATGGAAGAATTTGTATCATTGATGTGGAGACAGTGGTCACGGGAGTTGCTGAGGGCAGAGAAAGGGAAGAAGAGGTGTGATATGGGGGCTTTTTTGGGATGTGGAGTTGTCCTAAATGATATTGCAGGGACAGATGCAGGACATATATCATGCCATAAGCCACTGAATGGACTGGGGGAGAGTGTAAACTACATCATAAACTATAAGCCATGCTGTGCAGCAATGCTCCAAAATGTACTCATCAAATGCAATGAGGGAAGTGGATTTGGCTCAACTGATAGAGCATCTGCCTACCACATGGGAGGTCCAGGGTTCAAACCCAGGGCCTCCTGATGTGTGTACTGAGCTGGCCCATGCACAGTGCTGATGTGTGCAAGGAGTGCTGTGCTATGCAGGGTTGTCCCCCACATAGGGGAGCCCCAAGCACAAGGAGTGTGCCCCATAAGGAGAGCCACCCCACGTGAAAAAAGTGCAGCCTGCCTAGGAGTGGCAGCACAAATGTGGAGAGCTGATACAGAAAGATGACTCAACAAAAAGAGGCACAGATTCCCTGTGCCACCGACAAAAATGCAAGTGGACACAGAAGAACACACAGTGAATGGACACAGAGAGAAGACGACCCGGGTTGGGGGTGGGGGAAGGGGAGAGAAATAAATAAAAAATAAATCTTAAAAAAAAAAACACAAATGCAATGAATGTGCCGATGAAACACTGATGAAAGAGGTTGTTGATGTGAGAGGAGTGGGTTGGGTGAGGAGTGGGGTATATGGAACCTCATATTTTTTAATGGAACATTTTGTGTGATCTATGTATCTTCAAAAAAAAAAAGACAATAAAATTTTGATTAAAAAAACAAATGTCTAGGAGGTCATCAAGTCAGGAGGCTCAGCCCCATTTCCACTGCTGGTGAGCCTGAGGTCTTCTTTGCCCTGGTCTTTGCACTGGTCAGGCCAGTGGCTCCAACGCTGATGTGTAGCAGAATCGCCTGGAGAGCTAATAAAGAACGCTAAGGCCCAGGCTCTTTATGTTTATATCATGTTCTCCTGTGATTCTGATAACCTCCAAAACTCGAGAGCCCCTGCTCTAGGCCAGAGTTGGCAATCTTTTTCTGTAAAGGGTCAGCTGATAAATATTTTAGGTTTTACAGTCTAGCATGATAACTACTCCACTCTGCCATTGTAGCAAGAAAGCTGCCATAGAAAATACGTGAATGAACAAGTGGAGTCCTTGCCAAGAAACTTTTATTTTACAAAATCAGGTGGTGGGTCATTTTGCCTGTGGACTGTAGTTTGCTAACCTCTGGTCTAGCCAATAGATCTCAACCTGACTACATGTTAGAATCACTGGGGACAGTTTGTTTTTGTTAGTATTGTTTTAAATCAATGCCTGCATCCTACTCCCAACAACTTGGATTTGGTTGTTTGTGATGGACCCAAAGCTTTCCCACCCCCACTTCTTTCCTTTTTTAACTCCCTTCCTGATTCTAGTGTGGATCCAGGATTGAGAACTTTTGTTGTAGGTCTTCATTCAATTCTTAAGCAACATGTGCACAGACCTTAAAATATGAGTAAAATCATATTACTCCTTTGCTCAGCAGTACATACCACTTTCCTTATCACTTAGAATAAAATAAATCTCTTTGTCATGGCTTGCAGCATCTTTCAAATCTTGCCTCCAACCAACTCTCTGGCTTCATCTTCTATTACTCTCTTTCTTATATTCTTTGCTTGGACACCTTGGTTTTCTTAACCGTATCTAGAACATGTCAAACACTATTGTGGGCTAAGGTCTTTGCTCTTACATTTCCTTTATCTGAAAAGTTCCTGTTGCAGCTACCTATTCTTGTGTTAAGAACCATCCAAATACTTGGTGGCTTTAAACAACAATGATCATTTGTTTTATATTCATGAATCTGCAATTTTGGCAGGGCTTGATGGGATGGCTCATTTCGGCTTCAAAAGGAATCAACTCGGGTGGCTCAATCAGTACTGGTCAGTGGCAGGATGATGCTAGCTGCCACCTGGGAGGTCAGCTGGACTGTTGGCCAGGGTGGCAGCAGTTGTGGATGTTCCTGTGTTTCTCTTCACATGATTGTCTCCAAAGTGCTGCTTGAGCTTCCTTACAGCATGGCATCTGGGTACCAAGAAGAAGAATCCCAACAGGTACAAAGTAGAAGTTGCCAATCTTTTAAGATCTGAGTCCAGAAACTGGCATAGCATCATTTCTGCTATAGTCTACTGGCCCAAACAAACAGTTCCCCTACTTTTCCCGGTGAGGAATGTCCAAGTATTTAAAGTTGTTTTCTCTGCTACCACTCCTTTACATCATGACCCACCTACTCCCATACTTCCTTCAGGTCTCTGCTCCGATGACTTCTGCATGACCACATCTAAACCACAGCCCCATCTCCTCATCTCACCCCATCACTTTTTATCCCCTGACTTTCCTTTGTGGTTCTCTATAGCATTTATACTACCGAACATATTATATATTTGTTTATAATCAACACTTGTAGAATTACTCATGCTAGATGCTTAAATGGCTAGAAGAGAGATGCTAGACACCATTTTGACCTCTAGAAGCATTGATCTAGCTGAGGAGAAAAAGTAAACCCAAGTGAGATAGATAATGAAATCTACTTACAAAATAAAATATAAAAATATTTTAATGCCATGACTTTCGTTTACACACAGACATTAAATGAGAGAGGTCATGGTAGCAGACACTGCATGAAGCTAAATACTGCTGGTAAAACCACACTGGCAATTATACGTCAATTAATTTCTCCTGGTGCTTTTCCCAGCCTCGGAGCCCATGAGACTTAAGCAGGTATTTGATGATCTTTAACTCTAAAACGTATTCTCACCTAAAACATGTCACTCATCTGAATTTTTTCTTCTGGTACTTGATTTCATTTTGGCCAAATCTGAATAGCCCTGATTATGGAATAGAAGCATAAGGATCATTTGCGTGAAGATCTGCCCAGTCAGCCAGCTTAGCTCTTAATAACCACTGATGAAACAAATTTTGACTTCTCTTTTATACTGTGGAGCATGGTTTAGTCATTAATATCTCTGTTTCTGAAATCAGAAAGTCTGGGTGTGAATTTCAGCTGGAACATGACATTTATGAAGTTATATAGCGTTTCAATGCCAAGATTTTTCAAATCTGTAAAACAAGTGACAATACCTATTTTGTGGGTCTGTTGAGGGGATTAAATGCAACAATCTGAAAGGAAAGTTTAGCATGGTGCACAACACATAGTCTGTTCTCATTAAATACTTGCTATTATGCATAGTCTTTTTAATAGAGGATTTAATAATTAATTATTAACTATATATGATATTCATATTACTAAGGGATTTTAGAACTAATTCAAGTTCAGGAAAAATCATTTTTCTGACTTATTATGGGATAACCACTGTGATATATCTCACAAGTTCAAGGGGAAAAAGGAGGCATGGCTTCCTCCCATATGAATTCTGTACTTCCTGTTTTTTAATTCAAATTTTGTACCTTCTGTGATGTTTTCTAAAATTGAACTCTAACACCAATTTAAGAACTGATAAGTGTATGGCGTTTGCCTCCTATCTGAAAGTTATAAAATATAATTTTATTTTATAACTTTCCAGAATTTCTAGATAAGAGAGCCTCAGAGCACCTAGTGGTCAATGGGCAGACTGAGGGACTCGTCTGGAAGCAGCTTTCACGAGCAAGGGCTCTCTTCTCACTTAGGATATGTGTATCTTTAGGGCAGCTTTCAGGGGGAGGTCATGGATCTCAGTGGGTGGGGGGGCAGGTTTTTGCCTAAAGATGTCCTCAGTCCAGGCTGTGGTAAGCCTCCTACAGCAGACGTTAATGTCACTTGGTGCTGCTCACATAAGTTGTTTTTGAGGTCACAGTGTTATTCATAAAATCCTTAATTTTTGTTCTTGATGTGGAGATAAAATAACGTAGAAGGGGAAATTAGAGAAGAATTCAGTTGAACAGACATTTATGGAGTGTTATTATGCCCCAGCAAAGTGCTAGTTTCTGAGACATACATATGATGCCTGATATTGAGAAGCTTGCCATATAGTGTGGTGACCGGCATTTAAACAAATGATTTTAATACATTGTGGTGAAAACAGTTTTTAAAAAGGCAGTCCTGGAAGGCTTTTTGGAAGTGGTGATGTCTGCACTGTGTCTTAAAGGATAAACAAGTATAATCAGGATGACGTGAAGAAGGAAAGGGGTGAGAGGATGGAGTGGGGATAAAGATCACTTACATACCAGCAAGAAACAACTTGTATAAAACAAAAAAACAATGTAATGTGTCAGGGGGGCACACGCAATTCATCTTGGATTGTCATAAGAGAGATAGAGAGTGATAGCAGGATATGAGGCTGAAAAGTTAGATTTTGAAGGGACCCTGCATATCCTATTAAGAGGCCTGGGTTTTACTGGGCGGGTTATATGCTGAGGATTGAAATACTCAGATGTACACTTTAAAAAGATCATTTTGGTTGTAGTGTGGAAATGACTTTGAAAGAGGAATAATGGCTAGGGAGAAGCTGGAACCATTAGAAATCTATTGCAGAGTCCAGTTGTGAAATGATGAGGGCCTGTAATAGTGATAATGGGGATGGGGAGAAAAGAACGGATTCAAGGGTCATTCAGGAAGTGAGTTCAATAGGGCCTGATGACTGATGGACTATGGAGGGCAGAAGAGAGGGAGACTCTCAGGTCTGTGACTGGGCAGGATAGACAAGAGAAGAGTCCAAGCAGGAGTTGGGAGGGAGGCCATGAGGTCCGTTTGGCAATATTGAGTTTGCAGAGATTAGGGAGTACCAGGAAGACAGGATGGCTGTCAGATAGGTGGATATATGAGTCCGAGACCAGACGGGCTTAGGCCCAGTGACACAGACCTGGGATTCATCATCATGAGAAGTTGGCCAAGGAAGGTGTGTCAAGTGAGCAGGAGAAGGTTGGGGAACATGGACATTCAGAGGACCTCCTGCAGCAAGGCCAAGAGGGAACATTCAGAGAGGTAGGGAGGAAGTTGAGAGAGAGTAACGTCATGGAAACCAAAGGAGCAGAGGATTTCAAGTCTGAGGACATGGGAAATGAACATAGATAGGGCTGAGAAGTCTGGCGAGAAAGACTTAAAGAAAGCATCCGTGGGTTGGGGAATTATCAGGTCTTTTGCATCTTTATCAAGGTCATTTTCATGGAATCATGGGGAATTTCTCCACATGGAACATTCCTCCCCCAGCTCCTCAAACAGCCTGTGCTTCTCATCCTTCAGATTTCAGCCAAAAAGTCACCTTCTTAGATAGACTATGCCGGTGCCAAGTACAGGATCTGGTAAATAAGTACTCAGAAAATATTTCTTAAAAGAAAAGCATTTTCCAAAATCAGCCTTTGCCTCTCTGAGCATTACTGGGCTAGAAGGACATCTCAGTTGCTACAGAACTCTGAGGGATGGAATAATTTGCAGAGTGGGGAGTTTGGGGGTAAAAGAGAAAACCAACCTTAGGCTAATTGCTTGGCTTCCCTGAGTCTCAGGTTCTTCACTGTGAAATGGGCAGGCCAAACATGTTCATCCTTAAAGGCATGGCCAACTCTAAAAAAAAACCTGGAAGTTCCTAAATGTTTGTCATCATCACTGTCATCAGCATTTATTGATCTGGGACTTCCATCTTGTTGACTCTCTCTCTTGCTCTCTTCCTTGCATGTTCTGAGGCAAAGCAAGGACCATGCTGTGAGTTGTACTACATGGGAAAGAACTGAGGAACCAAATTCTATGTGAGTGAGCTGCAAGTAGAGCTTCTCAGGCCTGCCATCAACAATGTGAGGGAACTCGGGGGCAGCTTCTTTCCCAGTTGAGTCTTGAAATGACTGTGGCGTTGATTGATGCCATGCCTGCAGCCTTGTGAGAGACTGTAAAGTAGGGGCCCTAGCTAAGCTGCACTCAGATCTCTGACCCACAGAAAGTGTGAGATAAGAAATGTGTGCTGGTTTGTGCAGCTAAGTTGGGGAGAAATTTGTTACACAGCAATAGGTAGCTAATACATATGCTGTACTATTTGAGCTGGATCTGAGATTTCTCATGAATTCTAGTGAGTGCTCCTTGGGTGCCCAGTGTAGACAATTTGTGACCCATCCAACATTCTAACAGGATGGCTCAGTCAATGATTTTTTTTTGCTGCTCTCCCTCCCCCTCCTCATCCTTACCTTGGGTAGTTTGAAACAATTTCTAGATGGGTTATGGAGTAGTATATCCAGAATTGTGGAACAACGTGCTTCCCGGTGCTGAGATTCACACTTAGAGCTACTGAGCCCAAGGACAGACTCTTCCCATGCCAGAAGCCCAGCTTCCCTTTGGTCCAGACCCTTCGGCAAGGAAGACATTATCAAATTCCATATTGAAGTAGAGACTTATTGCATCTGGGGAAGGAATTCATTCCGCGGAGCCCTCGGCAGTGGGGCCCTCTCAGTGGGCAGCCCATCCATGTTAATAAATGTCTCACCTACCAGACAGCTTCAATGAGGTGAACCGCCAAGGGGAGGTCATGCTTGTCAGTTCAGTTTTACTGAGACATGGAGGACCCGTCTGATGAGGCCCTGGAATTCAGCTGTTGTCCTGAAGCGAGGATAGACTGGCAGCTTCTTCCCAAAGACCTGGCCCTCCCTCCTCCCTCCCCAGCTGCACTTTTTTTCTGTTTCCACGCTTGAAGTCTAGCAGCTTCTGGAGTCACACTGTCCTGTGTGTGCGTGTGTGTGAGTGTGTGCATGCCATGCATGTGTGCATTATGTGTAATATATTTGTGTAGAATTTTTTCTCTTTTAAAAATTGCAGCTCTTTGGGAAACGGACTTTGGCCCAGTGGTTAGGGCGTCCGTCTACCACATGGGAGGTCCGCGGTTCATACCCCGGGCCTCCTTGACCCGGGTGGAGCTGGCCCATGCGCAGTGCTGATGCACGCAAGGAGTGCCATGCCACGCAAGGGTGTCCCCCGCGTGGGGGAGCCCCACGCGCAAGGAGTGCGCCTGTGAGGAAAGCCGCCCAGCGTGAAAAGAAAGAGCAGCCTGCCCAGGAATGGCACCGCCCACACTTCCCGTGCCGCTGACGACAACAGAAGCGGACAAAGAAACAAGACGCAGCAAATAGACACCAAGAACAGACAACCAGGGGAGGGGGGGAAATTAAATAAATAAATAAATCTTTAAAAAAAAAAAAATTGCAGCTCTTTGATTTGCTGTCCCAACAGGTAATCTGTGCAGGATTATTTCCCCCATTTTATAGGTTGGTAAAACCAAGTCTCAGAAGTTACTTTGTTCTCTCAAGGTTACCCCATAAACTAGTAACACCCTCTTTGCTGCTTGGGATTCCTAACTGTGATCCTCTTAAAATATGGCCTTCTGTTGGTATGACTTCTCTGCATCATCTTCTCAGAAAATCTTAGTGCCCCGGGGTTCTACAGGGTTTCTCAGAGCTTCATATTTTCAAGGAAGGAAGTAAATTGCAGGATACCTCAAGTTAGGGCATTCCCAGTGCACCAGGAGAGGGAAAGAGAAGTCAAAACAGGATAGGTCAAGGCAGAATTTGACAACTAGAAGGAAGTCTAAGAGTGCAGCCAGGCACTTGACAGGTGAAGAAACAGGTTTATATGGGAGGTGAGTTGCCTGGAGCCAGAGGCCAAGAGTGGAGGGTGGTTCTCCTTTGGGAGTGGACCCTGGGCACGGTCTTTCTGAACGCCAAGCAAGGAGGTAAGACAGCCCAGGAGGCCCTCTGGAAACGTGTCTGCGCCTCTGCGCTGGTGGCGAATCCCTGCCCAACTTCTTAGTGCCTCCTCCCCCGCATGCCGGCTTTCTCTGCTTTGGCTTCGCGGGCTCAGGGGCCTGGCTTTGTCAATCTCCCTTCCTCGCCCCTGCTATCCATCTTCCCATCTCACCCCTGGATTCCCAGATGCTTCCCCTACAGGGTTAGTCTCTCTTCTCCTCCCCGGGCCCCTCCTCTCTTTTCACTTTGTCAGGCTGTGAGTAATGGTCCTTCTCCTTCAAAGAGGAAACAAGATTGATGACAGAGAAAGACTTCCCCCTGTTCCTCCCTGCTCCGGCAGAAAACGTGCTTGTTCCTCGTGGATTTATGAAGTGGTCACATCTCCCCCTTCCAGATAAAGTCTGACAGAGACTCGCCCGCCCACGGCCGTGCTTCCTCTCTGTAGCCAAGTTTGGAGGGAAGCGTCTCTGAGGTGGGTGCAAATAGGACCACGGGTGGGGACAAAGGCTACTGTTTCAAACCAAGAGACAACCTCTCAGACATTCTCTGGTCTTCCAGTCTGACCCAAATTCTGAGATGCTTCAGTGCTATGAAGAAGAGGTATATCTTTTTTGCTTTTGATTGATTACAGGTCAAATCCTGCTCCAAGAAAATGGGATATTTCTGCACAATGCAAACATTGGTTCCCTTTTAGGGCTTTTTCCCCCCCTCCTATTTGGCCAGCTTTTCCTAAAGATAGCATTGGCAGGTAAAGTTTAGAACACCCAAGTAAATTTGAACTTCAGATAAACAACAAGTATTTATTTTAATATAAGTGTGTCCCGAATGAATGGTGCATTATTCTTGGTTTTTCTGTCATCCAAAATTAACTGGGCATCCTGTATTTTTATTTGCTAAATCTGGAAACCGTACCTGAAAATCATTTTGCCTGTATCTCTTTGGTCTTTCTTCTAAGTGAGAGTTGAAATGCCCTTTAGGAGGATAAATTCCCTGTGATCAGGAGCTGGGCTTCCTTCCTTATGTTTCCTTCTTTGTGATGGCCGCCAGGACACTGCTGCTCCCACCTGTCTAGGAAAGGCCCTTGGCTGGCAATAGTCAAGTTGCATAGTGATGACCAGGGAGGCAAAAGGCAGAGACAGGTAGACTGATGCTTATCAACTACGGACCACTTTTGCCATTAGGCAATGTCTGGAGACACTTTTTTCAGTACCAGGTCTGAACCCCAGACCTTGTACTTGAGAGGCAGGTGCTCAAACCACTGAGCTCCCGCTCCCCTCTGGAGATATTTTTTATTGTGACAACTGGGGAGTGGATGCTTCTGGCATATATTGGGTAGAGGCCAGGGGTGCTGCTAAACATCTGTAACAGTTTGATATTATTAATGAATTCCAAAAAGAGATACTAGATTATGTTTGTAATCTGATCTGTACCTGGGTATGACTGAGTTATGATTAGGGCACCACCAAGGGGTGGGGACTCACAGATAAAAGGCATGGCAAAGGACAGAGCTGAGGGTTTTCTGATGTTGGAGTTTTGATGTTAGAGCTTGATGCTGAAGACTTAAACTGGAGCCCTGGGAAGTCGGCACGCAGAGGAAAGAGACGCCAGTCCCAGGAAGAAAGGAACTTTGAAGCCAGAGTAAAGCAAGCCCCAGGAATGGAGGAACCCGGGAAGCCTGACAACATGTGAAAACAGACTTTAGTGAGGGAAGTAACTTATGCTTTATGTAAGTTCCTACCCCAAATAAGTATGCTTTATAAAAACCTACTAATTTCTGGTATTTTGCATTAGCACCCATTTGGCTGACTAATACAACATCCTACATCCACAGGACAGGCTCTCCCTGCCCACCCCATCCACCCCCAACATCTATCCCACCTGAAGAATTACCTGGCACCAAATGTAAATAGGTCCACAGGTGAGAAACCCTGGTGCTTTACAAAGGGCTTAAGGTTCATAAACAAACCATCTGCTCCAGACACCCCCTGGCCTCTAGGCGCATCACTGAGCCCTGGACCAGCAGCCCAGAAGATGCCATTCCACCGCTCCTCCACTCCGACCCTGGGGGTTGGTTGCAAGTTGCTTGCTTGGATTTCGCTTTCCTTTCAAGGCTGCTCCTAGGTTCATTTAATCCATCTTTCGTGCATTTCACTATGTTGGGAGACGGGCAGTATACATCATGGGGGGCCCAGGCCCTCTTCTCCAGCTTTCTGCCCTTCCCTGCTCCCATCCCACCCTGACCTGGCTTGTGTAAGGCTCTGCAATGAGCTGCCGTGCTGTGCTGAACGTATGGAGATACGTTCCTAAAGGTGGAGGCTGGAGAAGAAAAGTCCCTTTGTTTACTGTCTAATAGGAAACTGGAAGTCACCAAAGAGGCAACAAATAGCAGTACCTGCCCACCCCGCCCCCCAAACAGCCTCTCCACGCCTCTCCACGCCTCCAGCAGCCAGCTGCTCCAGGCAGGAGAGAGCACAGAGTTGAGATTCATTCTAGGCTCTCGCAGCAGGAGAAAAGGGCTGTGTGGTATACTGGGAAAGGGTTCAGAAACCTTCACCTTCTGTATCAGATCTTAGCAACTTCACTAGCAGGGAAGACTCCAGTTCCGCTCTTCTGCGTGCGTGCCATCCCTGAGTTTTTCTGGTTACTCCTCGGCAGAGAAGAGATGGGGCTGAGCCCTCCCTCAGAAGCTGCAAAGTGTGGTGATCCGAGAGCACCCCAGCAGCTTCTCTATGAGCCCCCCATGTGGAGCTGGTGAGCAAAATCCAGTTCTCTGATTAGAATGCAAACGACACAACCAAATGTTAAAACAAAACCAAGACAGCAACAACAACAACAAAACGGGGCTGGAAACTGTTCTTAGGTAAAATCATGACTGTCAACTTTGGACCTGTTTCTTGAAGTAGAGAAATTCTGAAACAGTTTTGTTCTTGCCGGTTCGATTTTTTGGTCTGTTTCCCACACAGCCTCCTACCTCTTCACTTGTTGCTGGAGAAACAAATGAGTTTATTTTATGTGACTTGTGACTCTTGCCCCTCCATCAGGCAACATGAGCTGGGGACTGCCTGTTGGGGTTCAGTCAGGAAACTCCCCTTAGCAGGCTTGTCTCCTCCCTCCTGACCCTTTTTCTGTCTGCCCCTCACTTTGGCCCCCCTGCCTACCCCACCCTTTCCAAGAGATTTATAGAGCAGAGAGGCTTGAGAACAAATGAGCAGACATTAGGCTGATGTGTTCTGCATACTAATGACAAGATACTGCTTCTGTACCTAGGGGCAAAGCCAGGTCAGGCCAGTTGAACCATAAACTTTATTTATGGGCTTATAACTTTGCAGCTGCAGTAGCTCTACCCGACCTTGGAACTGAGATCTGCCTCTCTCTATGGATACATACATATTTCGTTAAACAAATTTTGGGGGGTGGGGGAGACAGTATTGGTAGCACTTCCTTTATGATCTCATGAGTAGTTCCAGTAAGAAGTTTAAGCAAAGGGAAAGGCAAATTGGAGAAGACTATAATAGGAATAGGAATAGTAACTAATAATTCCTCCTTCAGAGCGGTAATGTCTTCTACCTGGGACTTCTGAATTTTTCACAAGTTGACACTTATCATCTTGTTTATAGAGCCACTGATCTTGAATCTTGAATCCCAGAATGAATTGTCTCCTTCGAATGGTTCAAGGCCCTTCTTCTCTGCTGAGGGTCTTTTACGTTTGATTGTCTTCGGGGCATGGAGGAGCTGGTTCCTTCTGGCCCAAATGGTCGTGAAGCTCTGAGCTCAGAGACTACTCCCCTTCGCCTCTCCCCTTCTGCAGCCTGGTTATGTGTGATGGCTGTGTGGGCCCAAGTGGTTAGTGCCGCACGGGGACACAGCTGGGTTCATGCGTTCAGCACCCACTGAGTGGATTGATCTTGATCAATCTCAATGCTATGGATTTAGCTCAAGGATAGAGATGGGGTAGAGAGCTTTGGTCGTTCGCTAGTGATGCATTGGTCACTTGCTATGGGTCATTCCCTGTGCTTGGTGTCAGGGATACCACAGTGAACAAGATACACGTGCTCCTGTCTTCATTGAGCTCAAGATCTAAGGAATGTGGACAGGTTTATTCCCACTTCTGAGAACAACACATTTTAGAAAGATGTTGGGCCAGTTTGGATTCCTGTTCTGTTATCCATAAGCCATGTCAGTCCTTTGAACTATGAGATTGGAAGCACTGGCAAGTGTGTTTGGAGATCAGCCGTAGTATCCTGGGGGCTTGGGTCATAATCTCTAACAATCCACAGGATGCTTAATCCATTTAACCTTTCTGCACTTCAGCCTGCTCTTCAGTTACAAAACACATCTGGGACTTTGGTGGGTGATGAATGAGAAGATTGTGTGATGGGAATGCCTATGGCCTTCAACAAAAGCTCAGAAACACAGTCGTTCTTCAGTATTGCTATTTTTCTCTGGTACTGCAAATTCACCTATCAGTTCTGCCCCCTCTGAGCAGGAAAATCGGATGAAAAGAACATTCTCTGAAATTGCTTAGAGCTAAATGTTTCCCTCTGGGGAAGTACTTTGGTCAAGTTGTCATGAATTGCTAAAGTTTTCTTCCCCTGAATCTTATGGGACCTGCTTTCTCAATACAAAGTTCTTGTTTCATATGGCTTCTCTTTATGCTGATGGAAAGTAATGCAAGATTTCCCCTTTATTTTTTCAGAGAGTCCAACCCATTTCCATTTCCTTGTTTAACCTCCTGGGAGTGGGACGTCTACCTTTGGTCGAAGAAACTAGAGGGCCATAGGAGTGGGGGAGGTCAGTGGTAGAGGAAGAGAATGGATTGGCTGGTTTGTGTGTGTTTTGGGATGGGCGAGTGGGTTGGGGCCACTGAGCTCTGGAAAGTGGGCAAAATCACTAACCTTGAGATCCATGGAGGAAGCTCTAACGACTGGACTGGAAAGGCATCTGCTGAGCCTGCATGTTTATGTTTTCCATGAGAAGGAAACAAAGCAGCTAGACTGGGTCAGGAACAGTTTGCAGATGCTCCATAACAGAATGTTGGACTGTATCAACTCTGGTCCTTGGACCATCTTGCTGGACACAGGAGAAGGGAATCACCAAGACTATCTCAGAGAGGATATCTTGTTTCGAAGCTCCAGGAGAAGAAAAGGAGGCTCTTTGTACCTTCTCAGTGCCCTGGAGAAGTGGAGGTTACCGTTGGATAGAGAATAAAGATAAGGGCATTCTCATGATGGTAGAAAAGGGAACTGTGGGCTGATGGAACAGGCCCTGGTTTACTAGCTGTGTGATCTTACTTGTCGGAGCCTCAATAAACAAATCTTTGAAATGTGCAGAGTAATATTTCCTGCCTTAGTTACCTTGTAAAGTAAGTAATGTAAAGTACTATAAAAATGTTAGTTTTAAAAAAATGGCTACTTGAACAATGAAAATCAGATACCGATTGATTTATTGTATAAATGAATGCCTGCAAAACTGAAGAGTTTGAAGACCCCATAAATTTTCAATTACACTCAACCAATACCTGTACGTAAAACCTATGTAGTAACTATGGTATGTCTAACCATGACTTTTAAGGAATTCAATGACTCTCCTTGTTGGGGATCTATGCATGCTAGGCTCCTCAGGTATGAGGAGGTGCGATGATTAATTTTAGGTGTCAGCTTGGCTAGTGTGATGGTTAAGTTCATTTGTCAGCTTGGGCAAGTAATGGTCCAGCGGTTTGGTCAAGGTAGCACTGGCCTAATTGTAATGGTGAGGACATTTCACGGACTTAAATCATTGGTAATTTGATTGTATCCAAGGCTAATTACATCTACAATCAACTGAAGAGTTTGTTTTCAGTTGGAGGCTTTAAAAGGAGAAGTGATGATTTCAGCAGTCAAAAGAAAGAATTTTCATCTCTACTTCAATCAGCCATCATCTTCTGGGGAATTCATTGAAAACCGTCATCCATATTCCCAGCTTACAACCTGCTCTAGGGAATTCGAACTCGTGCATCCCCACAGTCACATGAGGCAATTTTATAAAATCTCATAATATTTACAGATATCTCCTGTCCGTCCTGTTTCCCTTAGAGAACCCCAACTAAAACAGCTAGGTAATGTGGTTCAGTTGTTTGGCCAATCACTGGCCTAGATGTTATTGTGGCGATATTGTGTAGATGTGATTAGCATCTATAATCAGTAAACTTTAAGTAAAAGAGATTACCCTCAATATTGTGCATGGGCCTCATCCAATCAGTTGAGGGGCTTAAGATCAAATAACTGAAGTTTCCAAAGAAAGAAAAACTTCTACTGTAAGACCACCATCTTCTCCTTTTTGAGTTCCCAGTCTACTAGCCTATCTGAATCCTGATTGCTGGAGGCTCTTTCTGGAGAGCCCTGACTAATACAGCTGGAGAGAATGAGGTTCCTTTTGACAGGAAATATATGTCCCTTTGCAGGTGTGCCTTTGGTGCCTGCTGCAGAGGGCTGAGCTCTCATCTAGGAATCACTCCCTTGGCTAAATAAGTGATGGACTGATAGAGTAGGGGTAGGTTTGGGCACTCACAGACGTGAAAATATGTTTGCTAGCTTCTGGGATCTACCATCCCTGGAGTTGGTGTCAATATATGCTGACTGAATGAGAACCGGGGGTTGTACAGAGTATTGAGCTATTTGTTGGTACTTACACTGAATGTGGCTGAAAGGTATGATATAGATCCCAATTCCTTTTCCTCACCACAGTCAGCATTGGCTCTGCTACTTCAAGCAATGTGACTTGAGGGAGTCACTTTGCTCTCTGCCTCATAATGTGTTCATCTATAAAACTGTAATACTGAAACCTACCGTGGTAGGTGCTGTAAGGGTTAGAAATAGTATATGTGAAGAACCTACCCCAGTGTCAGAAGCACCATGGTGTTTAGTAAATACTCTTTTCCTTACAGCTTTGGTACTAATACAGACTCAGTTGAAGATTATGTTTGCTAAGTGCAGAAACCAGTGATCTTGTCATCTGACTTTGATTTCCTAACAGACAAAGGGGCCTCCTTTCCACTTATCTGCTGCTGGCTACATGGTTCTTGCATCTGTTCTCTTTGTCTCAAGTACTGGTTACATATCTCCTGAAGATGTTATGGCTATACTTCAGAAGGCCCTGAAGTAACTGCTTAGGAATACCGTGTTTCAGGTGCTAGAATGGACATTGAGGTGTCACTAGACCAATATCACTGAGCCCAGACCATAAACATAACCTGATAAGAATCCGCTTATAAACTCAACTCTCAAAACATTCATAATAAAATTCCTGACAGATCCTAGCATTTTTTCAAAGAATTTTTAACTCATTGTTGAAGTTCAAGGAACTTTCATTTCTTTTTATATAATGTCTTCTTTCCAAAAGCCACTAAGAAGAAGGAGATCCAAGCAAGCAGAATTTAGGAAGATGCTCTGCAATTTAAATTTAGAACAGGAGTTAGCTGACTTTTCCTGTAAAGGGCCACATAGTATTTTAGGCTTTGTGAGTCATACAATTTCTGTTGCAAATGCTCAGCACTGAAATCGATAAAACTGTAAACCAATAAAACTTTATTTACAAAAGCAGGTAGCAAATCTGCAAATTAATGATGAAAAAAAACAAAGAATATTTGAATAAATGGAGAGATAGCCAATGTTCATGAACTAGAAGACTCAATATTGTTAATAAGATGTCAATTTTTCCAAACTTGATCTATAGCTTCAACACAATCCTAATCAAAATCCCAGCAATCCATTTTGTAGCTATCAATATGCTATTTCTAAAGTTTATATGGAAAGGTAAGAGATGCAGAATAACAAATGCAATATTGAAAATGGACAAAGTCAGAAGACTAACACTACTTGACTTAAAGAGTAAAGATGACCTTATTATAAGTCTGAAGTCATCAAGACAGTGGGGTACGGGTAAAGGAACAGACACATAGATGAATGGAACAGAATAGAGAGCCCAAATATTGACCCACACAAATATCATTAATTGATCAATGATAAAAGAGCAAAGGCAAAATCAATGGAACAAGGATAATCTTTTCAATAAATGGTATTGGGGCAATTTAATTTCCATATGCAAAAAAAAGAAAAAGAAAAAGAAAAAAGAAGAAGAACTAGACATGGATCTTACACCTTACACAAAAGTGAACTTAAAATGGCTCATGGACCTAAATGTAAAATGATAAACTAGAAAACTTCATGAAGAAAAATAGGAAAAAGTCTGAATGGACTTGGATTTGAGGATAAGTTCTTAAATACAACAGCAATAGTATGATCCATGAAAGAAAAACTTGATGTCAGACTATTAAAATTTTAAAATTTTGTTTTGCAAAAGACACTGTTAAAGAATGAAAAGACAAGCCATTAACTGAGAGAAAATATCTGGAAAATACATATCTGATAAAAGACATATTCAAAATACACAAAGAACACTTATAACTCAGCAATTAAAAAAGAAATACCAATTAAAAACAGGCAAAAGATATGAGCAGACACCTCACAAAAAAGGTACACACATACCAAATAAGCATGTGAAAAGATGTTCAGTATAATTTTCATTAAAGAATTGCACAATAAAAGACAATGAGATACCACTACATACCTATTAAATAACTAAAATTTTAAAAGCTGACAATACCAAATGCTGACAAGTATGCATAGCAACAAAAATTCTCATTCATTGCTGGTGGGAATGCAAAATGGTATAGTCATTTTGGAAGACAATTTGGCAGTTCTTATAAAACTAAACATAGTTTTACTCTACAGTCCAGTAATTGTATTCATATTTATTCATAACTGCCCTAAACTGGAAGCAAACAAGATGTCCTTCAATAGGTGAATGAATAAATAAATACCCATCCATACAATGGAATATTATTCACCAAAGAAAAGAAATGAGTTATCAAGCCATGAAACTTAAATGCACATTGCTAAGTGAAAGAAGTCAGTTTGAAACAGTTGCATGCTGTAAGATTCCAATTTTTGAGATGCTAGAAAATGCAAAGCTCTAGAGATAGAAAACAGATCAGTAGTTGCCAGGGATGAGGAAGAGAGGGAGGGGTGGACAAATGAAACACAGGATTTTGGAGGATGGTAAATTTATGCTTTATGATACTGTACTGATAAATATATTATTCATTTTCGAATACCAGAGAATTTCACAGCTCCAAAAGTAAACTTTAACAGATGCAAATTTAAAAAAAATTTTTTAAATAAGTTAGGGGAACCCCAAAGGAACTGCAAGATGGAATGTAACAAAAGCATCTCAATTATTACAAATACATGAAAGAACATCACTGAATGGGATCAGGGAACAAGTTACTGACCTAAGTAACTTTGGAAATGAGTAGAGTTTGTAAGACAAACATCGAAAGTAACTCTACATAAGTGCTGTAATCTAGTTGATAAAGCAGTTTCCTATTGGAGTATGGTTTAGGGATTCTGAAACCACTGTACATATGTACTGGAATTAGACAAGTAAGTAAATGGATGGAAAATGTGAGCACCAGGTTTCTCATTTGTTGGAGTGGGAGATTACAGAAACTAAAAGGGAGGATGCTAGAATTATTTATATGGTAACGGATTGAGTTGGAAACATCAGTAGGCATTAATGATTAGCTTAACATAGATAGAAATGATTATATATAGATAATGTTCATAGATAACACCCTGATAGCACTTAACACACTTGGCACCCAACTCTTGTTTTCTAATACCATTGTCTAATAAAAAGAACTGGGGATCTTTGGAGAAATAGCTGATTCTAAGGTTGGGGTTGGGACCTAAAATATACAAGATATGCCTGGAGCATCTTGCAGTGCTCAAAAAGAAAAAAGGAAAACAAAACAAAAAAAAAAATAAATTACACCACAGGTACAGGGGAATTTCAAAGGGAACCAACTGCAAGAGCTCACAGTGGTTGTAGCTGGGACAATTTGAGCCAGAGAATAAATAAAATAGTATTGTATATAACCCAAAGTAAAAAATAAAGGTGAGTCTAAATTGATATAAAACAGATTGAATAAATAAATAAGGGGAACAGACAAATCTCCTTTGCAGAAGCATTCCAAATAGTTTCTGGAGATATTTTGCCCTTAAAGAGATAGAGCATAATTCTCCTTCTTTAAGTGTGGGCTGGATATTGTGACTTTCTTGCAAAGATTACAGTATGAAAATGGATAAAGAAGAGAAACTTTATAGTGTAGAAACCTGGCAGACCCTAACTCAGACAGGTGATCAAGGTTATTATCAACAGTGATAAATCTTGTTGATAGTATATACTCTTCATATATATCATTTTACCCCTGTGATCTTCCTCCCCAAAACAGTTATTAAACATTATTAAACATTATAAAACATTATTAAAACAGTTTAATAATGAGAAAACCATCAGACAAATCCCAACAGTGGGTCATCACACAAAATACCGGGCCAATACTTCCGAAAATTGTCATGGTCATAATAAAAAACCCAGGCAAAGTCTAAGAAAGTATCAGAACCAAGGGGAACCTAAGGAGACATGATGACGAAATCAGATCCTGGAACATAAAAAGGACATTAGGTAAAAACTAAGGAAATCTGAAAAAAGTATGGACTTCAGTTAATAATAATTTAACGATTGGTTCATTAACTGTGGCAAATAGAACATTCTGATGCAAGAAGTTACCAAGAGGGTAAACTGGATGAGAAATATATACTTTCTGTAATCTCTTCTCAATAATTCTGTAAATTGAAAACTGTCCTCAAATTAAAAGTTTATTTTTTCAAAACACCAGTGGCTACGTAGTTTGCAGACCTCCACTTCCACCTCCCAACCAGATCCATGTTTTCCAGCCTGTCTACTTATTAGCATCACTGGAGGAACTGTTTTGAGAATGCTAATTTATTTTTTAAATAAATAATTTACATGTTTCAGAAATGAAGACACTATTAAAAGTTTTGTTCATGCCCACATCCCCAAGCATTCTTTTCCCCATGCCCTGTTCCCTATCATAACCACTTTTTATTAGTTTCTTTTGTATCCTTCCAGTGTTTCCTTAGGCAAATATAAGCAATATGAAAGTATATTATCAGTTTTCTCTCCTTCTTACATAAACATAGCATCCTATAGATGCTGTCCTGCCTTTTCCTTTGTTTTCGTTATATATATCCTAGATATTATATGTTCCAATTTTTTTTACAGCTGCAGAACATTCTAGTTAAGGCTGGATCTGAGTTTATTTACCATATCTGCCCCTGTAGACAGGCATTTGTATTGATCCAGTCTTTGCTATTCCCAACTATACCACAGTGAATAATCTTGTTCATATGAATTATAAACTTTGGAGATCTAACTTTGATCCTGTACCCCAATCCATGCCAGTTAAATCAGAAATTCTGGGAGTGAGTCTGGAATCCTTATTTTTTAAAACTTCTCCAGGTATTTCTAATGTGCAGCCAAGAATGAGCAGCACTTCTACAGATCAAACACATCCTGAGAGTAAGAGGAGGTAGGGATTGGTAGATTTTCCGTCTAGACCTCTAGTTCGCAAGCTGGGCTACCTATTCGAATCCTTGACGAGCTAGCAAAAATACCCATGCACAAGGCTCATCCCACACCAACCGAATCTTCATCAAGGAGGGGAGAGCCCCGGCATCAGTATTTTTTAAAAGCTCCTCCTGTGACTCTAATGTGCAATCAGCATTAAGAATCAATCAATCTAGTACGGATATACACTCCTTGTTAGAGAAAGAGGATTGTTTGTGGAATCCCCTTCACGGGGATCTTCTAGTCCACTTTCTGTCAATCTCCTCTCCTAACTAACCTTCCCTTTGAAAGTAACTTAGAAATTGATCTAGAGCGGGGGATGAATGGGGTGTCACGGTGAGTGCCCGCCAAGCAGGAGTGGGGTGGGGGGCTAGTCTTGGCCCACAGGTAGCGTGAACATAAAGGTAGCCCCCGCTGTCGGAGGGCACGCACCACTGCCCATCCATGAGCTCCCAGATTAATATTTGCCAGCCCTTGATGAGCTTTTGTTTCCTTCCGTCAGAGTTTCTTTCCCATCAGCAGAGTAGCGGTGAGCAATGAGGACACTGGCATTCATACAGAAACTTCTTTCCTCATCTTTACTTGACTTCAGCAAGTTGGCATGAAAACTAACACCTGACATACCCCAGGCATTGCTTCCTCATTGTGTCATGGAGAAGGATGGAGGGAGACTGATTTTTAAAAGAGAAACAAAGATCTCTTAATATTTGACCTGTGTTGAGTGCTTACTAATGGAACCCTTGCCCCAAATGTACAATATAGACCCTATTGTCACTTCATTTTATAATGGGAGACTGAGGCACAGAGAAGTTAAGAAAGTTGCCCAAAGTATTAATAACACAGCCAAGTAGTGTCAGAGCAAGCAGATCTCAAAACCAGGTCTACTCAGCTCCAAAAACCAAACTCCCTGCCATTAACCCTCTTCCAATAGGAGGTGAGATTTTTTTTTTCGGTTCCTATGGACTACCTCAAGCCTATGGCTTCTCCTTGAGGGTTGCCATCTTCGATGGAATCCAGAATGTTGGCGACTTCCACCTTGGGGAGGCATGCGAGCAATTTCTATATATTACCTGCCGTCATGCCAAGGTTAACTTTTTGCATGAGGCAAAAAGGACTGCTTTGCATCTCCAATAAAGCCATGGTGCTCTTTAACGCAGTCACGCCCAAGGGTTCTTAAAGTTTCTCCTGGGACACCATTGCCACCTGCTACAACAGTATGGCAGTATTCATTATAGTTACTCTGAATACAGAAGTGTGATTCTCATTGACTCATTTAACCCTCATTTCACCCTACTAGGTAAGCAAACTGGGGCTCCAAGAATTTAAGTAACTTGTCCGAGGTCATACAGCTAGAAAATGGTGCAGCCAGACTCAGCTTCAAGGCTTATTTGACTCCAACCCCTGTGCTCAAATACTGCACAGTCCATTCCAGTGTATTTTCAAGGGAAACTCTTTTTCACGCCCTACCCTCCCTTTCCACCCTCCTCTCACTACCCCTAAAGACTTTCGAAACTTTTAAATCTCTTTCTCTTTCTTCTTCTGCCCAAGCCAGGGAGAATTAGGCCACAGTGGACAGATTGATATGCAGAGTTAACCCATGTCCTCCCCAACTGTGGTCAGACAAATTCCAGACATTAGAATCGGGGACACGGAGTGAGGAATGAGAACCCAAGGGTTAATATTGCTAGAGTGGGAAAGTTATCTGCTTTGTTGTAAAACACAGCTTCCCAGCACTACAGAAGGGGCTATTAGCATGCAAATGTACTTTGCCTCATGCTTTTTAATGTTTTACTTCTCTTAATTGCTGAAACCGGTTGTAATTTCTGAGCACTGCTGGCTTCGGGGAACTGTTTCCTCTAAAAAGGGCTGTCATTGCACCTGGAAGGGTTTTGAGTTCTAATTTTATTAACCAGTTAGGTGAGGCATTTTCTCCTACTCCTCAAAAGAAAAGACAAGAAAAAAAAAACCCAGGTTAAAGTTAGAAAACGTATTTGGCCCCAGTACTTAGCTAGTTTCCTCTGAATTCTTTGGTTTGGAGATGGCATTCCCAATTAGTTCAAAGATTCCATATGATATTTGACAAAGATAAGCGAGTTCATCGAAGATTTTCAGTATCAGATCCCTGGCCATGAACTTGCAGTGAAGAATATTTCTGAATGCTCCCTGGATTGGACCAGAATTCCATTCTGGCATTCCAGAGCTATTCTAGATGTCTAAATTTTTAGAAGATGGCTCCCAACGCTAAAATGGGATGATTTATGAAGTAGAAGAAGGCTAGAGAAGGGAACCTCTTTCATGGTAAGACAAACGTTGCTGTGGGTACCGAGCAAGACCTTTTCATTCACTTTAAGGAACATTTGTCAATCCTCCGCCTCCCTGCTCGACTCTGCCTCCCCCGCAACCCCCCCATTCACTCGCACATCCCAACTGAATTTTTCCCTTTCAGGAGTCGGATGTGAATGGCAATAGTCCTCTCCTGGGAGCTGGGAATCAGGCTCTGAACCTGGGCTTAGTCTCCAGAAAATAGGTCATTCTTCTAGAGCTTTCACAGACACCAGTACTGGTCAAGCCACTTCGTTTTCTGCAAGTCCTTCATTAAGGCTCTCTTGGAGGCTCTCCACCTGGCCTCGGGGAGTCTGGAACATCACAGAAGCCCTCAGTTATTCTGCCGGGATCCAGGCCTGTGGGAGGAGCTCTGTTCTGGGATTAGAGAGAGGATGTCCCCAGCGTCAGAGCACCGCCTTGAGAGGAGAGGGGTAGGTCCCACCCTGGATCCCACGAGAGGCAAAAAGCCAGGAGAAATACACATTCTGCCTTTGTTGAATTTGTGCTATCAATGCCATTTTCTTACCACTAACTCTGTAAAAAAATCATAGATACCTTTTTTTTTTTGGCAGTAATTTATCAGTCACTTTGAGGTAGTTCTCCTGTTGGTTAACTCTCAATTAAATTATAAATGTATTGATATTCAAAGCCAATGAGAAATGACAGAGAACCATGTTCTCATTATTTGATGCATGAAAGATCAAAATACCCACAACCGCAAAGGCTAAGACAAGCCTTCTACTTTGAACTGATTTTCACGGCGTCCCTTGTCTCCACAGGTATAGTTGTCTGTAGGTACACGTCTGCATCGCATGGGATGTCTGCATAGTATCTTACTCACAGGACTCCTATCTAATAGAGTGGTAGTTCAAGTACAGATAACAAGACAAAAAAAATAATCCATGAGTTTACCTGCTGACATAAGGACAGGATTGGAAGTCAAAGTAAGAAGGCATTGTGACAAAGCTGAGTTCTCGACCAATCCTCGAAGGGAAACTAACGACGGGTCGCGAGGCATTTGCTGCCCTGGTGGAGGAGGGTGGAATTTGTATGTGAGCAAAGCGATGGACTTCAAAGCTCTCTTGTGCTGTTCGCCCTGGATTCAAATCCTGGATTCTTGCATTTTGTCTTTTGAAATTCCTTTTTAGTGGTGGTTGTGGGTGGAATGGAGGGTGAAGGGAGACTGGTGACCCCCTTTTTGAGCATCTCCTTTGTACCAGGCTCATTAAGTTCACTGACAACTCATAACAATCCGAAGACATAGATTTCATGTCTGGTTTACAGAAAGAAGCAATCGAGGCCAAGAGAGTCACACAGACACCCAATGCCAAGGGTCACTGAGTGAACAGCAGAAGCAGGGCTCAGAGTAGCTCTTCCTGATTCCCAAAATTTCCCCTGCTCTGCACTGCCGCCAGGACACAGACCAGAACCTTCTATTAACCTTGGCAAAGCCTCCCAGAAGAACTGGTGGTGGAAAGGGGGATCGAGAAGGCCCGTACTCAGCACTGCCACCAGGACACAGACCAGAACCTTCCATTAACCTTGGCAAAACCTCCTGGAAGACCCGGTGGTGGGGAGGGTGGCCGAGAAGGCGGCCCTCGGCACCAGTGGTCTAGCTGTCCCTAGCCACCCACCAGCCTTCCCCTCCCCAGCAATTTCAACTTGTTCCCTTCAGAGGAAACATGACTTTTCCCATTGATGGAACTCACTGGCCAACAATGCACTCATGGCATGCCCCACCCCCATTCCCTGGACCGGGCTCTAAGGCTGACTTGCCCTCTCCCTACTGCCTGTCCCCGCCCCCCACTCCCCAACCTGCCCTGACCCTCCTTTGGGGGGAAGCTTTCTGCATAACAATGTCTGGTCCCCGTGCTGCCCAAAGCTGCCCTTTTGCTATTAGCACCTAATGAAAATGTAACCCTTTTTAACCCCCCACAGTCCTAGATTAGTGCAAGAGAGCCCAAGTGAGCCCAAGTGGGTTTAATTCCTTTGTATGATAAGCATCCCCCTCTCCATTTGGATGGTCCATCCCCTTTCTCCCTGGAGAGGACGCAGAGCTGTGTATGGCTAACTCGGACCTCTCAGCTGTCCGGGACACAATGGGGAAAGTATCTTTTGTGGCATTAACGGCTTTGGGGAGGGGGAGAAGGGAGGGTACGGGCTGGTGGGGAGGGGGTGCCGTTGAAGAGGAGGAGAACAATGTGTGAGAAGCCGAGGCTGTGGGTTTCCCACACGGACCAATATGTCCCCCCCGCCCCCCTCTGGGAGAGACAGATCTGCAGCAACCAGCCCACAGCTGATCCCGCCTTGATTGGCTTTTTTTTTTTTTTTCATTGTGCTCTCAAGGGACGAAAATCCTTTTGTGGCGTGAAAGGAGAGGCGTTCCTGCCGTCCCCTTCCTCGAACTGATTGGCTGTGTCACAAGATGGCCAAATCCACCCGGATTAATGTGCGGCCGGCGGGGATGCGGCGTGAGGACGTCTGAGCCCGCCCCTCCGGGCGAGTGTCTGCGGCCCTGGGAGCAGGGGCGGGCGACAAGGGGCAGGCCACTACTTTCTTCATATTTATTATTCGCCCCAGCCCCGCAGGGATGTTTATTCATGGACCACATCTGCTGGCTGGCAGCGGTGCGTTATGTTATGGCGCTGGTTAGAAAGAATGCCTGGGGTCCCCAAGGAGCCAGGAAAATGGGGCGCATTCCTTTGGACCCGCCTTTTGGCTTTGCTCAGGGTGTCCTCAGGGCGTTCTCACCACAGCTGCAATCTTCGCCCTCACCAGGGTCCAGCCTGGGCCCCAAACTTCTCACTTGGAGTTCTCAGGTACCCTGTGAACAACCTTCTAGCTAGGCCTTTTGCCCCTTGTATTCCTTCTACCTGAACCCCATGTCACTGTTATATAAACCCCAGACTCTCTTGGGGAGCAAACTCATCTCTCACCCCCGTCACTGGAAGAACTCTTTTCTTTCTCTGATAGTATTTTGTAAGGCTTTTACTGTGTCTACCACTTTCTTCCATCAATAATCAACATTCAAGGGCATGCTTCAGTCCCTCCCTGTCTATATGGTCTTGAAGGATGGAATTTGTCTTTGGTTGATCCTTGTTACCCTACCTGCCCCCAGCCAGTGCCAGCCATGAGTCGTGCACTTGGAAGGCATCGCTAAGGAGACTTGCTATGTTCCATTGCAATTGGCATTGATGTTGCACTTATAATGTTCATAGAAGCATGGGATAGGAAGAAAAACTTTAAAAAGTAAGGAAAGCATAGTGTTTCATTTTATGGACAAGCCAAGAATCAAGAAGTCTTTAGGACCAGGGAAGAAGGATGGTCCAATGATAGGCCCTTGATACTGATGACTATGCTTATGAGTCTGTGTGCATAAAATTTCTTGGCCTAGAGCTGCAGGGCGCCTAAGAGTTACATCCTGAGGGCCTCCACCTCCATGTTGCTCAAATGTGGTCACTCTCTAAGCCAAACTCAGACTCTAAATGCATTACCTTCCCCCAGTGTGGTATATGACTCCCTGGGGGTGAGCCTCCCTGGTGCCAAGGGATTACAACCAAGCACTGGCTGGTGATGCAATTAGAAAAAGATCTTGAATAAAAGGGGGAAATGGTAAAGACAAATGAGTTTATATAGCTAAGAGACTTCAAAATAAGTCAGGAGGTCATCAGAGGGGTGGCGCTTATGCATGTCTTTGCAGGAACTCAGAGACAGCCAAAGTAGATACAACCCCAGATAGTGGTGCTCCTGAGGGCTACAGAGACACCCAGGTCCTATGGTGATGGCAGATAGCTCTGGAGTTCAGTGCCTTGCCATTGGGTCCTACTTTGGAATTTGTGCTCCTGTGTGTGATGGTGTTGGACTCATATGTGACTTTTCTACACATGCCTCTTCTGTCACTTTTACTCAACCTGTGGCTGGTGGGTTGGTGTGTGTCTGGAGACTTGACTCTCTGGACTGTCCATGTGCCAGCTGGACCCTGAGCCTCAGCAGAGTTGCAACACCTACTCTCCAGTTTGTTGGACTTACCCAGGTGAGCTAACAAGGAGGTGAGGATGGTCAACCACCACACCAAGGAACTGAGAGAGTCTATAATTGCAAGCAGGTGAATCCTATCCATCAGCCATATGGGATCTAAGACCTCCTCAATTAAGAGGTGGAGTAGGGATAGCCATCCCCCATCCCAGGATCCTCAGGATGGAGGAATAAAATATGGATTAGAATGGACTTACTGGTATTCTACTATAGAATTATCATGACTCTAGCAGTGGAAGAAAATATATCATTTATGTGGACACAGTAGTCACGGGAGTTGCTAAAGGCAGGGAGAGGGAAAAAGAGGTGTGACATGGGGGCATTTTTGGGACATGGAGTTGTCCTGAAAAATATTGTGGGGACAGATGCAGGACATTATATATCCTGCCATAACTCACTGAATGGACTGGGAGAGAGTGTAAACTATAAACCATGCTGTGTAGCAGTGCTCCAAAATATATTCATCAAATGCAATGAATGTACCACACTAACAAAAGAAATCGTTGATGTGGGAAAAGTGGGGGGTGTGGGGAATGGGGTATATGGGAACCTCTTATATTTTCTAATGTAACATTTTGTGTGATCTATGTATCTTTTAAAAAAAAGATAATAAATAAAAAATTTTAAAAATAAAAATAAATAAAATACTAAGTTTAGGGTTTTAAGTGAAGAAATGACAAGAAACAAAGTTGCACTGAAGTCATACATTTTTAGTAGCATTATCAAGAGTTCATACTAGGTGGTTGCTAGTTCTGGTTCTGAGCAGGAAGTGTGAATTTTAGGTAAGATTGTGACAAGGGGTGGGACTTAGCTTTAAAAATGGGATGGCCAACTTTATGTAAGTAAGATATTGTTCAGATATGTGGTGGAGGGACTAGAAGTCTCCTTTTCCAAGAGAAACCAGAAAAGAGTATGACTGCTTCTGGCACACATTGACTTCTAAGTGCTACTTAACTATTGCTCCAGTGTATCAGTCATTCACACATTAGTGTAAACTAATTCAGTCCACTTGACTTTCTTCTACATCTTAGCTGATGCTAGCTGCCTAAGGCAAAGGGAACTTGATCAGGACTGGGACAGGTCTAGGGCCCAGAGAGGGAGACTGAGGCAGCCCCAACCCCAGAGAAAGAACCCCAGGAGGGGCACAAAGGGAGGGAGGTAGTTAAGACAAAGTGGTTTTTCTGTTTGGTTTTTGACGTTTTGTCCGTCAGTCCTGTCTGGGAAATGTGACAATAGCTTTCTCACTTTTCCACCACTCTGTTCCCAACAACCCTATTCCCTTATAGGTTAGCGAATGGGGCCTAAGACCCAAACACCCTGTTCAAAAGGACAGAATAGAAATGCCACCAGAATTCTTCCTTCCAATCCAGCTTTGCAAAATACTGCTTGGACTACAATCCATTTCCCCCCTTGGGGTCAGTGTGTAGACGGGAAAGGGGGACAGAAGTGAGGCGGGGGTTGAAGGAGGTGGCCGGGCCTCTGACGGCGTCTCTGACGGAGGCAGAATCTGAGGATCTGTGCAGAGCACGTCTCTCCGTGTGTCAGCCAAGGAGGACCTGTATCAGTCCCGTCGGAGTATGAGATAGAACCTGAGTCTGGGTCCCTAGCCCAGACCTACCACTTTCTATTCTTTGGGGAAGGGTCCTGGAAATCTGCATTGTAACAAGCACCCCCAGAAGATTCGTGTGAGATTCAGAACTGTGAACAAGTGGGTTGTAGCTTGACACGGTCGCACCATGATTTAGTTGCAGAGTCAAATCCAAACCATCTGTGGCTCAGAGTCCAAGGCAGTGAGTACCTCCTGAGAAGATGCTGAGCCTAAAAGGAAGATGGTGGTGATTTCTAAGGTAAGGTGCCTTTAAAGTGATTAACACTTAGCACTGAAAAACACTTTTAATTTGATTAACTCCAAGAGCCGACTTCTGTTGTTGTTGTTAAAAAGAGGATTTGTTTTAGTAAAGAGGAAAAAAATTAATATTTGAATATGAGGATCCCTTTTCCAAGGAAGAACAGGATAAAAGGTAAATTTTAAAAATTGATAGAATAATGAAAACTCTGTGAAAACCTAAAGTAATCATGAAATCATGAAATGAAAGGGTTTTTTTTTGCCACTAAAAAGTTGAGTACTACTCTTTAAATAGGCTTGTGCAAGCATCTATACGTTTGTCTCCATGTTTATGTATAAATGCATAAATAATTAATGTATACATTGCCAGCCTTCTAAAATATAACTTTGAGAGTGAGTTGGACATGAATCGGGCACCACTCTGGATATAGATGCCTCTGTTTGTAACTGAAAGTTGAATTGGGCTCAGAACTTTAGAGAAAAAAAGATTGGAAAGAGGTGGTCCAAGGTGCATGATAGAGAAAAAGAAAATCTCAGGGAGGTTTCAGTTAATCAAAAGGAAGCATTAAAACAGGCATTGCTTTTCCAAAGTCAATCTGTTAGATATTTTATACTTAAAAATATATATTTTTTGGAACAAGGAGAAATGCCTTCAGCTCTGTCTCTAGTTTTCAGAAAATCTATATATCTTTTATAAAGGTCAAGAGGTGGGTTAATGATGTCATACTGAATTAATTCTCACGGGGTGGATGGGTCCACAACAAGTTCATAGCACAAACAGCTTACAACCTGAAGTGTCTTCTAAAGCAAATGTTCTAAGAAATGGCTTCCTGTAACGAGATTTGCCTTCAGAGTTCAAAACAACAATATGGAAGCAGGACATCATCAACTTCAACATGACTTTGTAAATTCTGTGTGTTTTCCTATGCATTATTTTTATTTTATTTTCCATACTTTTATATATATATATATTTTTTTCTTTCTTATGGAAATTTAATACACCTAGAGAAAAGAGCACAGATCATAGCTGAGCAGGGTGAGGAATTTCATGAACTGAACACACCTGTATAACCAGCACCTGGCTCAAGAAACTGAAAACTAGGCGAAGCTTCCCACCTCCCATGCTCCCTTCCCCTCCAAGGGATGCCCCCCATCCTGACTTCCAACACCATTGATTCATTTTGCTTAATTTTGAAACATGCATGAATGGAATCATTCAGTTTGTATGGTTTTGTCAGGTTTCTTTCACTCAACATCAAGTCTGATTGTTCATAAAGTTGTAGATTATTTATTCTCAATGTGGTATAATAAATATTGTGGGAAAATATCACAATCTATTTATCCATTCTGCTATGGATGGGCTTTTGGATGGCTTCCAGATTGAGCTTTTATGATGCAAACATGCATAGAGTTTAAAGGGACCAACAGGTCTACAATGCTTGTGATTCGGGTACATTTTTTATTGTTAAAACCCTACCTCATTTTGGAAGTATGATGCCAGAAATTGACTCCTAAATTGTGAACTTGCCATTGTGCTAGGTATTACAGATAGAAAACAAACAGAAATTGTCCCTGATCTCCAAAGATTGAGATCTAAAAGGGGTGAGAGTTTAGCCTGAGAAAACACATTGAGGATAGAAAGCTATTGAATAAGCATGGCATAATGGCACAATGGACAATTTACTGAAATAGTCACGATTTATCCTCCTAAATTTTTATATTGAACTATTAACACACCTTGACAACCAATACCTTAAAAGCCTTCCATTAGCACTTGATGTCATTTACAGGGAATCTGGTCTTGCTGGGCCGAAGAACTAGCCTGGAGATTCTAGAGGCTCGGCCCCCCTCTCTTTCCCATTCTCTCGGGAGCCAAACGATCTCTCATTTCTGCTTGGCTCTGGGCATTTGCTTCAGAATCCTTTTTCTAAATTGCTTTGCTTTATTTACTCCCAGCTTCTGCTGCTCTATAACAGCATGCACATGGCTTTGGTTAGCCCCCTTAGCTATTCTTGCTCACTTCTTTACTCAGCTCCAGCAGCTAATTGCAATGAATCTTTCTCTCCATGGTGTCCTAATCCCCAAAGGCCCAAGAGTGGGGTCTGCTTGGCCCAGCTCATCTTGTGGTTACTTCATGAGTTAGATTAGTTGCTTATCCAATAAGCTATGATTTAGACCATGGGTCCAGATTACCTGCCTACATGGGGTAGGGGGTTGTGGATGAAGATTCTTCTAGAAGGGAAGACAGGTACACTGCCACTCTGAGTGTCTAATGTGCTTCCATTTTCCCATACTGTGCTTGGATTTCTCAGAAGTGGTTGAGAAAGAAGCTTCATCCTGCTCCATCATTTTTCTGATGGATTTACCTTGAAAAAAGATTTCCTCCAAAAGAGTAATGAAAACGCTCTAATATCAATTGTGATGATGAATGCATACTCAGTGATTATACCATAACCCATTGAATGCATGTTTTGGATGATATGTGTGGTATATGAACAGATATCAATGAAATAGCTAAAACAAGAATCAGGGAAAAAGGGATTTCCTATACAGGGTGCTACGGGATGTTACTAACTAAATTCTTTAGCCACTCGGTAGGCAGTGGTGTTTAAACACAGGAGATATGTATATATCTTGAGATTTGCCTCCAAACTTTAACACCTTTATGCTTACAATTTCTCAACAACTTTAACAATGTGTAAGCAAAGGCCACATGGCCACCTGTTGGGGTGGGTTAGAAGAGCTACCTTTATCAGGTGGGATTGGATTTAGACGAACGGTAGGGCTCTTTCCAGTCTGGAAAGCCTGTGTCCCCAAGCAGGATGCTGGAATTGTTCGATTCTGTCTCTGGCCTAAGATGAAGAAAGTCCACTTTAGACACTTTACACATTGCCTGGGGACAGCTTCATTATCGTTTTTGATATTAAAGTTCAATGATTTACTTACTAATTTTGTACTTTTATCTGAATGCCACATTTCCTTTCAGCCACCCAAAAACAAAAAGCCTTAGCTAAGTGTACATGGGTGTAATAGATGCCTACAGTGAGTAAAAAGATGGACCCAGTTTAGACTGGGGTGGGGAGGGCATAGATTTCAGGTACCCAGGTCCCCATCCTTCCCTGGTGCCCAGCTGGGAAATCTACCGTTCAAATTGTAGCAAACACGTTTCTGACTCCAGCTGAGCTGTGTGGGTCCTTGGCTTTTATGTGGAGGAGAGACCATGTGGTTAAGAACACTGGATCTCAATAGGGGATATTCTGTATTTTAAGCACTGTTTTCCCAAGTCTATCTTCCCTTCTGCTCACATTGACTCTGATAGCCACCTTTTTCCTCGTAAAATTATAAACACACACAATTTATGTATGTATACGTATGTATATGTATGTGTGTGTGTGTATCTACATTTGCCACTCCATTTAATATACACATTTGCCATTCCACTTAAATCCTGGCATGTTGGAATTGGAAGAGATCCTTTTGCTTTTATTAAGAGAAATTGAGCCGTGGGGGTGAAAGATAACTTGCCCAAGGTCATAGAACAATCAAGAAAGAGAAACAGGGCAAGAACTCAGGTCTCCCACATCCCAGTCGCCCACTGGCCGTTCCCTCTCTGTGTGAGGTGGGGGTGGGCTGGGTGCTGAGTTAGCGGCGGAACACAAGGACCACCGCGCTGCCTCTTCACAGGCCCCCGCGCCATGTGCATGCCAGCGGGCTTTGCTCCTCACCCCTGGGTGACGCCGTGTCAGGACTGGGGCCACCAGCCAGCAAGTCACGGACCCCTGTGTGCTCCGCAGGAGGAACGCAGGGCTGGCATTCCACCCCCCTCTCTCCTCAGTGTCCATCTCAGTGCTTGGGAAAAAACAGTTCCAAACATGTTTGCCAGATCCACTTTCTTTTTAAGTCAGTTTTAAAATGTAAGTAACTGTGGGTTGGGGTTTATGTTTTGTCACCTGTCATCTATGTCTTAGTGCAGATGAAGGTGTGAAGAGCAGGTTTTGTTACCAGGGAGAGGGAGATTGAGTGAAGTCATTGGGTGCAGGGAGTGAGGGAGAAATGGGGACTTAGGACATGTTTGAACCAGAGGAGACAATACCACTGGAGACAAATGCTGACGATTTCGCCCTTTTGTCCCTGGACTGTCCTGCCCCAGGGCGCGGTGGCCACGAGGGAGGCTTCTTGCTAGACTAAGCCAGCGCACTGGAGGGAACCCAGACCCCGCTCTTGCCTTCCTGGGCGTTTGCCCGTTTCCTTCCTACTTCCGCCAGGGTGCCAGGTGGTTCCTCTCTTTCCCTTTTCGGCTTTCAGGTCAATTAACCACTAGGGACCTGTTTCTCAGCCTCGCTGTCCACCCTCCAGAATGTTCACTGCTGTGATTATTGCCATGGAATGGATGTCCTCGTTGCTGGCACTGAGCCACTGGGCCGCTCCTTCCTTCAACCTGTCTGTTGGCCCTAATCTCGGCCCACCCCATAGTGCCATTTATTGAGCATCCCCCTGTGCCAGGCTCCAAATATGTGCGCTAATGTCATTGAATTCTCCTAACAACCCTGTGAGGGAGGTACTTGTTACCCCTTTTTACAGGTGAGAAAATTGAAATTCTTAGTAAGCCAAGGTGGAGAGTCCTCAGTGGTCAGAATGTAAAGTCCCTGCTCTTTCAACTCCACCACCCATTGCCCCATGAATTCTTAAATTCCATCCCTTCTTTAACTCCATAAAATAATTGCTGGTAGGTCTTCAACAAGGCATTCTTATTCAAGTCTGCTTTTCTTTCTTCTTCCTAGCCTGGACACATCCTCAGGCCCCTGGCCCTTTCACATCCCCAGCATCTGGCCAGTCAAGTCACACCTCTGCTCTCCTGCCAGTCATTAAAGTGCAGCAATAATTTTTGGCATCTTTTCTTTACATCTGCCGACATTAGTTTAAATGTTTCACTGGACTTGAGAGCTGAGCTGACATTTTGAAAGGAGGTGTGGGAAAAGAGATTTGAAAATACTATGGTCGTTTAGCCAAAGTTAGTTATAGGTAGGGTAAGTCTTGGTTTGGGGTGTCCATGTCATTCATTCATTCATTCATTCATTCTTCACTTATTCATTCAAAACACTGGACATATGAGGCCTCCACTGCCACACAGATGCCTTAAAGAGAAGCTGGGGATACCAATATCAGCAGAAAACAGCAGCTTCTCTCTAGGGTCTGAGGACCCCCATTCCCAGCTGGACAACCCTGTATATGCTGTATATGCTGCCTCACGCTGAAATAACAGGAAGGTGCAACGGCCAACACCGTCAAGTGTTTCTCGCAATCCTATGGACCGTTTGTGTTGGACTACCTTTCCTGCCTTTAATACGTACCCCTCTCATTTGGCGTCCTCTGTCCTTTCTCAGATACATAGAGAGTAGAGACGAGCTTTTCTGCTAAATTTGAGGGCTGACTTATACTCCAGATTATTAGGGCAGCATCACAGTTTGACCTTGCTGTCCGGGATGTTGAAGGCTCATCTTGAGGCAACATTTCTTGTCGGTCAGTCCTGCCAGGATTCTAAGGGGCTAAGGGGAAATTAAGAATGATCTGAAAAAGCAGGGAGAAATGGAAACTGAAAAATGGAACCATCCCTGGGAAGTTATTTAACCTGGAGCAGAGTGATAGCTACCTTTCTACCTGTGCAGGGAGGAGGTAGGTAGCGTGGAGCCCTGGCTCAGGCATTTCCACTTCTGATGGCCTCACTATTGGGGTGAGGTTGCTGTCACTTTCTCTAGACTTTCACATACAAAGTAACTGAGGCTCAGAGAGGGTAGCCGATTGACCCATGGTACCTCAGCCTGCAGGCAGCCAAGTTAGCTTTGGACGCCATCAGGCTGGCTCCCGAACTGCAGTCTTCACTCCATCCCAGAGGGGTTTTCTGGGGTTGATAGTTTGATCTTGTTACATCCTTCATAAGCGCTGAGAGAACAGAAGAAGAAAGAATCAAGGTTGCAAACTGAGTGCTCTTGTTTTGCCTGGAAGTTCAGTTGAGGCAAATGGAACCTGTGAGACCTAATGGTCAATTTTTGGGTTCAAATTTTGACTCTGCCAATATTTTGCTCTGTGAACACCTTGTATGGCCCTTGGAGAGTTTGAGCCTTATTTTTTTCATCTGAAAAAGAGGGTTGTGAAGATTAAATGTTACAGCTTAAATTTCAAGCCCTGCTTAAGACATAGGAGGAGTCCTATAATGAGCAGATGTTATGATACTGGACTTTGCAGAGTCTGGGCTCTGTGATGGATTGCCCCACCACTGGCATATTTTTCTGGGAAAATCTTGGCACTATGATGCATTTGGCATGCTCACCTGCTGAATACACACAGCTTCCTTCAAGAACCTCTGTATTTGAAAACCAGTGACCAACTGAGGTACTCTGTGAGCAGAGGGCTGTGACACTCTGTCTTCTGGCTTTCAAAATTCAGAACTGTAGGAGATGACCTCAGAGTCCAGGCCATGCCCTTCCTCTGTGTTGTCCTTCAGAAAAGTGTAGCAGGAGCTGCAGATGCAGGTGAAAACCGCGATGGGAGAGCACAGGGCAGGCAAAGCTTCCCCCACACCAGGCAGGGTTCAAAACCCTGGGTGTCAGCTCCCTCAGAAACATAGTGCCCCTCTGTGACTGGCTCGGCCAAGGGACAGAAAGCTTCCAGGCTCCATGGCCTTGCTAACACCTCAGGACCCCTGGCCGTTTTGGAACCTCAAATCTTATCTGAGAGACGTTCTACAGCTTGGGGCTGGGAGTCCGAATGGCGCTTTCCAGGAGTCCAGCACGAAACTCTCCATCACCCAGACATGGGTGGAGTGAATCCCAACAGCAAAGCCAGAGCTCTGGAATCCATTTAGCCTCTGTCGTGCCCCTTTTCCTGTACCAAACTCTTCTTTACTGCCCCCAAATGCACACCTGGGTGACGGCCTCTCGCCCCGGGCTCTGGCAACCGGAGCTCCTGGGCGGCAAATTCCCTCATGCCAGCTCCGAGGCTCTCCGGCCGCTGCCCCAGCAGGTCGGGGCTTTCGCTGAGCCCTGCTTTTCCTGGTGGAGGTGAAGTGGCCTTTGAGGACCCGTGGGAGGGGGCAGTGGTGGGGAGGCGGGCAGTCCGGCTGGACCGCTGACTGTGTGAAAGCCGCGCGGTCATTGTTCCTCAGCTTTATTCTTCAGGCCTCGATGGGGCTGATTTAGAAATCCTAATCAGGGAGCTCTCAGGGCTTCCCGGGTGTGACACAACTTGAGCAGCTCTGGGGGATTCTTTGTTCTCCGATGACAGCTGACTTGGTCGCCAGTGGGAACAGTTTGAGCATATCTCTACACTGCACGGGCTGGCAGCTGCGGCCTTAACTCTTTCTTACCCACCCCTTGCCTTGCCTGCTCCTTCCTCAAAATGACAACTCTCAAAATTGCCTTTCTGCAGATGGGACGGTTGCGTCGCTCACCTGGGACACTCTTGGAAAGTAAAGGGCGTCCCTCCGCAATTCCGCTTTGCTGGCAGCAGGCTGTCCAGCACAGAACAGGACTGACCACTATCTACACATATGCTCGGGCAGATTTTTTTCCTCCCTGGCAAAAGGGATGTGAAGCAGAGGGGCAGGAATCTCACATACGTGCTCACCCTCTTGGCCTTCTCCAGATTTCAAAACAGAGCCAAGCAGCTCATGGAATCCTTGGAGTAAACTAGAGAGCACAGCCATGTGAGCACTGGATTTGGAGTCAGGCAGACCTGCACCAGAGCTGCACTGCAGCCATTTACTACTGCATGATACTGGGCAATTGTTTCATTGCTCTAGGCCTCCTAATATTCATCTGTTAAAAGGGAGGCCATTCTAGTCATGGTTTGACCCCATCGGATTGTTGGGAGCATCACACAAGAGAACGCATGTCAATGCCTGTACTAGGCATTGCTAAAGTCTGTGGCTGTGGTTGTGATACTGGAAACTTCCTCCATAGAGAAGATGTTGCTGTTCAAGGTAGCACAGAAAAGGTAAAAGCCCTCAGACTTCTCTTAAATCAGATTATCATTAAGTTTCTCTGTGATTCTGAACTAGGAAAAGATTCTGGGCCAAAAGAAGATGGTTAGAAACTTATATTTGGCACCAAATCAATTATTCATTCAACAAACTTCGAGTGCCAGCAATGTGATACGTACTGAGGATAACAAAGGTGACTAGGATATAGACCCAGTGTCAAGGGGCCAAGATGTCAGAAGCAGATGCACAGTGAGGACTCTTGTTGCAAATGACAGAACCCATCTCTGATTAGCATAGACAAAAAGAGAACTTGAAAGGAAGAATACTGGGGCAACCCATGGAACCCAAGGAAGACTTGAACAGCAATGGCCCTGGAAGGATATGGGGCAGCCTTGCCTCAGCAACAACTGAAACCATACATTTGAATGTGATAAGGTCCCTCTCTCTAACTCTCCTTCCTACTTCTCCAGGTTTGCTGGCTTCTCCCTTCTTTCTCACAGCAGGTTCATATAAAACATGGTGCACAACATAGCTGTGGACAATTCCTGAGTTCAACATTGCACAGAATTCCTGGCAAGGAAGCTCATTGATCCAGCCAAGATCAAATGCCCATTGTGGACTAAGTGGGGCAGATTCTGGCCATGGGACAGATTCATGACCTAACATGGTTACCCCTTCTGAACTCTGACAATGGGGATGTGGGATAGGGTGGTTTGGCCAGGTCCCATAAGAGTTCTTGGGGAGACAATTGTACATGATATGCATGTACATTTGAGATAATGAAGAGTTTGCATTTTATCCTTAGGGAAAAGGGAAACACTGAAAGATTTTAAATTGAGGAATAAAATGGCCACATTTATACTTTTCAATTGTAATGTTAAGGGCAATGGGCAGGATGGGGATGATTTAGGAGGTAGAGAGACCTTATGAGAAAGCTCTTGCTACAGGCCAAGCATTAGATAATGAGGGACTAAAGTATGGTAATGAACAATGGGAGTGACCAGAGGTGACAGATACAATATAGATGAGAGGATGAAATCGATAGAACCAGTTAACTAGATATTGAAATAAAGAAGTGAAGACGTGTTGAGGATGGCCTTCACATTTCCATTTGGAAAATAAGTTTTTAGACACCAACTACAGTAGCAGCCCTGGGTTGGTTGTGTCTGATAAATTGATGCAGCAGTGAAACCCCTGGGAATATTCATATATATGTTTCAATTTATGTCTAAATTTAGTAGTCTATTTATATCTATCATCTATCCATCTATATGTATTGATCGATCTACTGTCTATCTATCTATCTATCACCTATCTATCAATCATGTATCTATCTTCTGTCTCAAAAAGGGGTGTGTATGAGAGGATTGTGTTGGTGTCTGGGACAGAGATGAGACAAAGAGAGGAAGCCAACAGAATGCTGACCACTCCCCACCCAGGCTCCGGGCACAGGCCTGATTACCTGTAGAAAAAAAGTAGCTACAAGCAAAAGCTCAAGAGCCCATCTTAGGAAGTCTTTAGTTAGATCCGAAACACCAACAGGACAGAGACCCAAGGTCAGGGAAAAGGGCGTCCTTGACATTGCTTTAAGATGCACAAAGTGATTGTAGCCCAGTGAAAACTCCGAGAGAATCAGTGGTTGGCACCTCAGAGTCCTGTGCTTTTTGCACCAACTCAGCAGCCTCTGGAGTGGGGCTCCACCTTCCCAGGCCTGGCCAGGGGGCATCAGCAATGAGACGAGGGCATGCTGAGTGCTTGTGACATACCCGCTGTGAACTCCAGAAACAAGTGAGGGGGATTTTAGGATTCCATGGCCCTGCAGCCCTGCAGTTAGGTCAGCAGGGGGCAGGGGCCGGGAAAGTGTGCCGCTAGTGTTCACCTGAACACAGGTCAACTTGCAGGTGTGTGAGGATGAAGGCTCCTTGGTTACAAGACTACTGATGCAGCTACAGTGATATTCAAGGAGGAAGAAGAATTTGGAAGAGGGGGGTAATGCTGAGTTTGATTCGAGACTATCATAAATATTTTTTGACTCAACATATATTTGCTATGAACCTACTGAATAACTAAATTTGTTCTAGAGACCATGGGACTTCAGGTGGTAAGACACAGAACCTTCCTTAAGATACTTTCCCTTTGCAAGAGTAATGCAAGCGAACTGCTAACTACAGTCCTTTCAAGACAAATGTGGGCCATGTGAGAGGAGTGTAAGAGAGCGGGTTCTAGGACAAAAGGCTTAAATAACTTGCAACACGTCCCATGAAACTAGGTTTGCTTTCTTGGGCTTCTTATGCAATGGTTTTTAAAGTGCATGTCTTTGAGTGCTAGGACGTTGCCCCTCCAGCTTTATCTAGAGAAGTTTTACATTTTTCTGTATTCCTTAAGATTTCATTTGAAGAAAAAGCGTTCTGTTGCTGAACGCAATATCAAAGCTTCTTATGATAAAAGTAATGGGCTGTGGAAAACTGGAAACAGGGATTCCATCTTAGAACCTGAAACAGGTGGTGGCAGTAGAAATAGAAAGGAGGAAGTGATACCAAAGACAATGAGGAGGAGGGCTCTAAAAGGGTGCAAGTTGCATGTGGGGCCAAGTGAGAAGGGAAGCACAATTATGATTTGCTAATTTGGAGCCTTGGCAGAGGAAAATAGTGGTTCTGTTGACAGAATTAGAGGGGTCAGCAAGAGGACACAGTTTGGTTTGGGATTCAGTGAATCAAAGGCTCATACAAGTCCTCATTAGAGGAGGAAAAAAATAAGATATATATATATATATATATATATGTTTGTCAGATGCTGTGATGTGTGAGGCCAAGATAGTGGAGGTAGCCCTGCATTCTGAGTTCCACTGAGGCACCTATGACAGTAAAAATTACAGGGGCCAGGGTGAGTGATAAATGCTACTGCAGAATGCATTTGAGACTATTGATTACAGAACTAGAGGCTAGTTCCTTCCTGCCTTTGGAAAGAATGTTTAGGACTGGATGATATTGTATGGGTTAGTGTTTTTTCTGGCAAAGTCTTCATCTGCTTATCCATCTTTATGTCTATCCATTCATCCATCTAATCAACTCATCCTTACTTCTTGAGCACCTCCTATTTTCTTGGAGCTGTACAAAGAACAAAGTACAGTTCCTGGCTTTAGCCGGATACAGCCAGTAGATTACCAAATCTCCGAAAAGAGCATTTGCGCTGGTTTGTCAGTATTTTTCCTTGTGCATCTAGGGGAGAGGTCATCTTTTGCAGGAAATGGTCTGGTTAGTGCTTTCTTCTCAGCTGAATGGTAAATAGTTTGATTCCAATAGAATGCCTAAAAATGACAGAAGGGCGGAAAACTAATCTCGGATTGGTTCAACCTTGCAGCTGGTTGGGGTCAACCTCCATTTCAACTGCCACACAATGGTGGAAGGAAAGATGGGTTTCTGGGGATTCAGCTACAATTTATATTACAGTAAGGCTTTCACATTTTTCAGTCTTTATCCAACCGGCATGTACTGAGTACTTTCTATAAACAATGAGCCCTTATGGGCTTTGGGCAATCACCTGCAAAAATCCCGGCCTTTCCTTTGTAACTACTGTAGTAACAATGCAATGACCTGAAATTTTAGAACAGGCTGCCTCTGTCCTCCAGCTGTTGTAGGAGCGAGCATAGTGACTGGCTTGGGGCAGGAATCACAGTGGTACCTAGAATTTGAACAATTCAAATGACCAGGCTTCAAAGCACCTAAGTAAGGGAGATGTTATTTGCATTTTTAAAAAAGGAGTACCTGAGAAATTTCTTTCCTCCTTTCCTTCCATTACATGTTTGATGGTGGTTGTTTGGGGAAATTATGTCCACTAGACCTATTGAGCTGAGGTACAACTCCAGTTAATATTTGACTATTGGCTTCCTGTTGCTCAGAAAACTAATAGCAAGGAATAAACCACAGTATAAGTTATGTTTCCTCTTCTCCTTTTCTCTCTTGGACTTTCATTTCCCTTTACTTTTAAAGAGATGGCTTTCTGCCTACACATTTAGAGGTCATAGTCACTGTTTTCCCCAAAGGTAGAGAGTGGAGAGAATCCTTTCAGCACAACTGAGCCTTGCTGCCTACTTTCCCAGTTGGTTGAAGGAGAAGGTACTGGTGATGGATGCACCCGAACCTTCTACCTGGTTCTATGGTTTCTTGAGCATGTGCCCAGCTGCCCATCTCAGAGGTTATCCAGGTTGGTAGGTGAGGAAGAAGAAAGGAAGAGTGGAGATTGAAAGAAAATAGAGCTTTGGTTTGGTGTGTGGTGCCAACATGGAGAGAATGACACAACTTCCAGTGGAGAGAAAATAGTCTTCTAATCCCAAGGACAAGGCCTACCTATTTGTACCTTAGTCCCCAGTTCCCTGTCTCACCTCCTTTCCCCCTCCAACACTTGGCAGATTGAAGGATCTTGTTGGCTTGGTTCCCCGAGCACCTGTGTCCACCAGACCGTCCTTTATGGATGTTTTCTGATCTCCTGGCTTCGGCTGACTGGTGTCTCCATGGCAACAGGGAGAAGGGAGGGGGAGGTGGAGGCAGCTCAGTCCATTTGTCATCAATTGCCACTGTTTTGTTCTGCCTGGTGTGTGCTCTCAATTGTGTCCTGGAGGAGGCAAAGCAGAGCAGAAAGATTCAGCTAAAGGGCTGCTCCCACCCTCTGAAGCTGGGGGCGGGGAATGTAACCCAGGGAACTGCCTTCAGAGAGTGCCAAGCCATGGCGATTGTAACAGAACACCCACCTTTCCTGGGAGAGGAATTGCTCTGTACCTCAGATTTCATGTTTTAGGAGGAAAGGTAGCATTTGTGCCAGCACCAAGACCTCTACACTTTCATTGAATCAAAAGACATGCAATTCAGATGCAACCTTCCCATAATATATAGTAAGTTGTTATCTTTGTTATTCTGGGTTGGAATTTGACTTAAAAGAAGTGTTTGGGCTGCTCCTGTGCACTGTCTTGAGTAGCACGTGATGGGTGCGCCTTGATTCATTTCATCCCCTATCTGCATCCTCTGCATTCATTTCAGGAATTCCCGGAGAGGCTGTCTTCCTATCCGTTGGTGGAAACATCCCTGGTTGGACTGACTTATGAACACCCGATCTTTCCCAACTTTGCCCTGTTCTGGAGCCTGATGAACTACTTATTTTGCTCCATTCTCATGTTCGGTCTCAGCAAAGACTCAGAGCAAGTTGCCCCCAAATTCATGGCATATTGGGTAGAACTCTCTCTCATTCCACAAGGAACTCAGCAGTATGGAAATCTCTGGCCAAATCTAATGGTACCTTCTCCACATTTTTACTGTTTGGCTCCTCTGCCTCATTTTCAGCTTCTCTTCTTTGGATTTCATCACACAGCATGCTCCAGCTTCTCTTTTTTCACCCTCTGTTGGCTCTTTCTCCATCACCCATCTTGGCTCTTTTGCATCCTCCCTGCTCTTTATAAGTCGGCATGTTCCAAGGATCTGTCTTTGGCCCCCTCTTCGTGCCTTCCCTTGCAAGGTCATGCCCTTCTGCAATTTTAACTGTGAACCCGGAAGATGACTTTCAACACTGCCCCTCATCCAGATCTCCCTCCTAAGCAACGAGCTCTACATGGGTGTGTCCAACCAAACTCTTCACCACAAATTTGTCTTTCTCTGAAAGTTTTCCTCTCCCCATTTTCTTTGGGATCACTAGCATCTTTATTCTCTCGGGTGTTCAGACTCCAAGTCTTTGTAATATCTTCAGCTCCATCCCCCGGCATCCCTTGCAATTGAACATGGTTCTTGGCTGCACCTCCTTGTCTTCCTCCTCCCCCTTTTCTTTCTCTCCCATTGATGCAGTCATGTCAGGCCTGCATTTTCTCTTATCTACCCCAGGGCTTGGTGTCTTTCCAGTTTCCCCTCTTCCAACTTGTCCTTCCTGTTATTTCTGCCACTTCTGGCCAAGACATGCTCTGCTCGAAAATTGTAATACCTCTCTAATTCCTGGAAATCAAAGTCTGATATGATCTTTGCTTAGTGCCACACGAGATTTCTGCAAACGTGGCTTGCACTCTGACCCTTCGGCTGTCCTCATCTACTAAAGTGTGCTTTGAATAGGCCTTCGGAGTCCTAGAGAATGCTCTCAAAGTTGGATTTTGGCCAAGTTATTCTACTTCTAGGAATTTATCTTTGGGAAAGATTCAGACAGCTGTACAGAGATATATGTATTTCAAGCTTCATTACGACATTATTTGCAATTGTAAAGAATGAAAACCAATTTAAGTTTCATTGGACATACAATGGAGCATTATGCAATCATTAAAAATTATATAGACCCTTTTATCAAGAGGGAAAGGTACTTCCAGCATGTTTCTAAGTGAAAAAGAAGCTATGGTGTGAGATATCTGGTATTAATTCATATTTAATAACACAATTAGAATAGAAATATATAATATTTGTAGGCTAAAAGGAATAGAACAATTCTAGGAGGAGATGTCTATGTTCATATATGTGTGGGTAGAAACAGTGCCTGATGTTATAGTCAATGATTTATTTATTTTCTTTTACTCATGTGCTAACTACACAAAAATTTATGATGTACTGATATAGAGCAATTCAGGTTTTTCTTATAAGAAATATATCCTCCATTCTTTTGTCCCCTTGCCTTTGTTGACCTCATCACTGTGCCTACAAGGCAAAGTACTGCCCATTTTCAGGTATGACTAAATTCCATCTGTAAGAGAGAAACAGAAGATCTAGAGTCAGAAGTCCAAGAATCAGGGTCTCATTCTGCTCCTCGGGAAGCTGGATTTCCTTCCGTGAGACCTGGAGAGAAGCAACACCACCCGGTACGCAGCGCGGGATGAGCCCTGGACAGTGCAGGGAAAAAGCACGTAGAGAACGGGAAGCATCACGCAGTGGTAAGGAGAGTGATTTATTACTCTCGAGACCCTGGGGTCTACCTCCATGGACTGGATTGCCACACAAGGACCTGGCCCGTGTTCAGCCTCGGCCTCGAGTCCAGGATGGACACAGCCCAAGTTGCACAGCAGCGTGAGGCCCGCCCCCCCACGGACTGGCTGTGCGGGGTAGTGGGATGTGGGTCCTCCCCATCAGCCCCCAGCACTTCCCGTTCCTTCCAGGGGAAAAGGCGATACTTCAGGCTGGCAGTCAAGGAGGAAGCGTTCTGTCCTGAGCCTGGTACCCACGTGGAGACATCTCTGCAACCCCCGTCCAGCCCCGGGATGGGGAACGGGGGCCCCTCAGGGCCATGGCTGGGCGGATGATAAGGAAGCCTCTGTTTCCCATCACAGCCCTGGCTGGAGGACAAGCTGGACCACTCTGTGTGTGTGCACACGTGTGTGTGTGTGTGTGTGTGTGTCCTTTAAAACCTCCTCCGAACACAAGGGAATTGGGCCTACCGCATGCTGTTTGAAGTGAGTCAAGACTTAAAACCACCCACTCAGGCCCCGGACAGTTTGCGTGGGCAGGAGAGAGCCTGGGGAGAAGTCCGACAGGGCGAGCAGAATCGGCACCCGGCTCTGACCAGGTCGCCGGCTGTCATGTTCGACTTGGTCTGCTCATTTGCAACCTGGAGATGAGCCGCCGGGAGTCTCTGAGGTGGACCGCAGTCCAGAAGGACACGGAGAAGGGGTTGGTGCGAGTGTTGGAGACCATTTGTCTGGGCCTGGCTGGGAGGCTGTTTGGCAGGCCTGATGGAAACTGTCAACAGCTAGAAAGTGAGGTCAGCTGGGGGCTGGAGGCCTCATTAGCTATCACCAGGGCTTGCATCTCAACGTCTTGAATCATCCATGATGAAACTCTTTATCGGCCCGGGAGGAGGCACCCTGGGGACTAAGCCTCCTGTACAAGGCTTGATTTGGAGCAAGGCTGCATCCGGATGGACTGGCCAGGATGAGTTAGCCCCAATGCACACTCCAAGATAACCAAACAAGCTGACTTGTTGAAGGGAGTTATTTAGTATTCTCCGTCTGGGATCAGGGGAATGCTCCGCGCTCTTCTTCTTCCAAAGCCGGGTTCGCTTAACCCCCTCAGTACCAGGCTGCAGATTTCCCAGACTTTATCTTCCTCCCCTCCAGACCTCCCCCCACCCCCAGAGAGATTCAGAAAAACTAGCAGCTGAGGAGGGGAGTTTTACTTCTGTGGAAAGATTAGGTGGCTCATTATGGGGCAGAGAGTGATAATCCTGGGGGCGGGTTCAGGAGACTTGTCAGAGATGTTCTGCTAAAAAGAAACACTTGCAATCCTGAAGCAACACATTCGAGAGATAGGAAAGAGGGAGAATGACTTGTACCTCGAGCGTCTCCGAAGGCTTCAAGGCCGCCCCAATTTGCGTGGGGAGGGAAGGCTGGCCTCCTGAGTGACAAGGCGGTGCTGACTTCCCGAAATGGTAATCCCAGGGCTAGAATCACGAGGGAGGTTGGAATGGAATTTTTAGGACAGCCTTGAAAGAAAACATCAGCCCACCCCACCCCTAGAAAGGGAATAGGGTAGGAGGCTAGCAAAATAAATAAAATCTGCTGTCTGTACTGACCAGGCATAAATTTGTTACTTGAACGGCAAAGGAAAAAAATGAGCCAGATCTTCTTTGTGTGCTTGTTTTCCATCCCCTCGTGCTCCTGTTCCCAAAGGCGTGACTGTGGGAGGGCCGCAAGAGGGGTCATCCTGGGAAATGTGGGGTGCCGAGGGGAGCCAGGCATACAAGGTCTGGGGGCTTTGCAGGACCCTCAGACTGCCATCCCCACAAGGGGAAACCTTTCCCTGGGACTTCAGAGCTAGGACTGGTTATTTGCATTCAGCCCCAGCATCTCCAAAGAGCCGCTCATCGCTAACCAAGAGGGAGAGAAAGTGTGCTGTCCGGTGCTTCTATCTGCATTATGTTTTATGCTTTACAAGGGAATTCACTGATCATGAAATGACACAGTTCCCAGCCCCCAAGGAGGTGTGAATTATTCTCCCTTGAGCTTTGCGTTTGCTCCTACATTTTTCAATGTTGACCTCACCAGGGAACAAGGGAGCAGGCTGAACATGGTCCCCTTGCACCAAGCTTTGCAACGCTGCTGCTGCCACGAGCCTTCCACGGTGCCCTGATTTACGGGCGTAATTAATTTCATTAGAAGGTCACTATGTGCTGATGAGGTTGGCTAACTCTTGGGACTTTTGCGAGAAGCGGG